>NC_086448.1:377803283-379288283 GCF_028390025.1 Pseudophryne corroboree
GAAGGCCAGTTGAGGTTTACTGTACGGAGTTTCGGAGGTTGGCCCATGATACCCAGTGGAATGACCCAGCCCTGAGACACCAGTACCGAAGAGGTCTTTCTAACCAGATAAAGGACCAACTGGTACAATATCCCTTGCCTGATAGCTTGGATCAGCTCATGCAGTTATCCATCCGGGTGGATAGACGGCTGAGAGAGCGTAGGCTTGAAAGGGAGACTGAGATTTCCTTCCTTCCCAAGGGAACCTCAGACTCTGAGGAATTTTCTGAGGAGCCTATGCAGATTGGGGCTACCCGCCTCTCCTCGCGTGAGAAGACGCGGAGGAGACAGCAGGGGTTGTGTTTGTACTGTGGGAATAAAGGTCATGTGGTAGTATCATGCCCAGAAAAGCCGGAAAACTTCAGGGCCTGAGGGTGATGGGAAATATCCTGTCAGGCCAGAAGTCAGAATTTCCCAAGAAGACTTTTATCATTCCGGTGACCTTGAAGATCCTCGGTCAAACTGTCAAGACTGAGGCCTTTGTGGACAGTGGGGCTGACGGGGTTTTTATGGACCGCCAATTCGCCCTAAAACACTCTGTTCCCTTAGTACCCTTGGCATCGGAAATTGAGATTTGTGGGTTAAATGGGGAACCATTATCCCAAGGTAAAATTACCTCTTGCACTAGCCAGATTTCTTTGTTTATTGGAGCCACACACTCTGAAAAATTGTCCTTTTATGTGACTGTCTGTACTTTTGCCCCATTGGTGTTGGGGTTACCCTGGTTAAGGGCCCACAATCCTCAATTTGACTGGGTCTCTGGGGAGATTCTTAGTTGGGGTACTGATTGTTTCAGGAGTTGCTTGAGCCTTCCAGTCAGGCTCTCGCAGCTAAGTTTGCCAGGATTGCCAGGGTGTTATGCAGATTTTGCGGACGTGTTCTCCAAAAAAGTTGCAGAGGTACTACCTCCCCATCGCCCCTATGACTGTGCCATTGATTTGTTGCCAAATGCTAAGCTTCCCAAGAGCAGGTTGTACTCCCTGTCACGTCCTGAGACTCAGGCTATGGCAGAGTACATTCAGGAGAACTTGGCTAAGGGATTTATCAGACCTTCACAGTCTCCAGTTGGGTCGGGGTTCTTCTTCGTGGGTAAAAAGGATGGTTCGTTGCGACCCTGCATCGATTTCAGGGAATTGAACCGTATCACGATTAAAAACTCATACCCACTGCCTCTCATTTCGGTCTTGTTTGACCAGCTTCGTACTGCCACCATTTTTTCTAAGATTGACCTACGCGGTGCGTACAATCTAATCCGAATAAGAGAGGGGGATGAATGGAAGACTGCCTTTAATACCCACTCAGGGCATTATGAATATTTGGTGATGCCTTTTGGGCTCTGTAATGCCCCGGCAGTCTTCCAGGATTTCATGAATGATGTGCTCAGGGAATATTTGGATAGATTCTTAGTTGTATACTTAGATGACATCCTAATCTTCTCCCATTCCCTGGAGGAACATCGGAAGCATGTACGCTTAGTCCTCCAGAAACTCAGAGACCACCGGCTTGGGGCGAAGCTGGAGAAGTGCGAATTTGAAGTTCAGCAAATCGCATTTCTAGGATATATTATCTCCCCAGAAGGTTTCCAAATGGAGGGTTCCAAGGTACAGGCAGTCCTGGATTGGGTGCAGCCCACTAGTTTGAAGGCGCTTCAGCGTTTCCTGGGCTTTGCGAATTTTTATAGACGATTTATCGCTGGATTTTCGTCTATAGTGGCGCCCTTGGTGGCACTCACTAAGAAAGGGGCGGATGTTGCTCACTGGTCTTGTGAGGCTAAAGCGGCTTTTGCCCGTCTCAAAAGGGCATTTGTTTCGGCCAAGGTGCTGCGACACCCAGATCCAGAGCGTCCTTTTGTGGTGGAGGTGGATGCCTCTGAGATGGGTATTGGGGCAGTGCTTTCTCAGATGGGAGTGTCTGATAATCGCCTTCATCCCTGTGCTTACTTTTCCCGTAAATTTTCGCCTGCCGAGATGAATTATGACGTGGGTAACCGGGAATTGTTGGCTATTAAGGATGCACTCGAGGAGTGGAGACACTGGCTTGAGGGGGCTAAGTTTGTGGTCTCAATTCTCACTGACCATAAGAATCTGGCATATTTAGAGTCAGCGAAGCGTCTCAATGCCAGGCAGGCACGATGGGCTTTGTTTTTTGCTCGCTTTAATTTTTTGATAACATATCGCCCTGGGTCAAAAAACATCAAGGCTGATGCGCTCTCGCGGAGTTTTGCTCCAATCCAGGAGACCACCGAGGAGCCGTTGCCCATTGTTTCCCCATCATGTATTAAAGTGGGCATTACCCAGGACCTCTTATCATTAGTCCTTAGAGCACAGGAGCAGGCTCCTCCAGACCTTCCGGTAGGTCTTTTGTTTGTGCCTCATAGGTTAAGACAGCGAGTGTTCCTGGAATTCCATGCCAAGAAGTCGGCAGGTCACCCGGGTATTGCCAGAACTCGGGAGTTGCTATCTAGGGCGGTGTGGTGGCCCTCGGTGGCTAAGGATGTGGATCAGTGGGTTCGGGCATGTGACATCTGTGCCCGAAATAAGACTCCTAGAGGGGTTCCTGTTGGCCCATTACATCCACTCTCTATCCCATCTAAGCCATGGACCCACATTTCAATGGATTTTGTGGTGGACTTGCCCAAATCCTCGGGGATGACAGCCATCTGGGTTGTCGTTGACAGGTTTTCGAAGATGGCGCACTTCGTTCCACTGGTTGGGCTGCCATCAGCCAGACGCCTGTCTGAATTATTTATGCTGCATGTTGTGCGTCTCCACGGGTTGCCACTTGATGTGGTCTCTGACCGCGGATCCCAGTTTGTGGCCAAATTCTGGAGGGCATTTTGTTCCGATCTCCAGATTTCTGTCAGCTTGTCGTCAGGCTACCATCCGCAGTCTAATGGGCAGACTGAAAGGGTGAACCAGTCCTTGGAGCAGTTCCTCAGGTGTTATGTCTCCAAGTGTCAGACTGACTGGGTTGCTCATCTGTCCATGGCGGAGTTTGCCTATAACAACGCGGCTCACTCTGCTACAGGGATCTCTCCCTTCCTTTGTGTGTATGGGCATCATCCTAAGGCCAATTCTTTTGACCCCCTGGACTCCACGCCTGGTGGTTCCTCTGTGGTTTCGGTCCTTAGAGGTATTTGGCGGAAAGTGAAGAAAGCCCTTGTGTCTGTGTCATTAGTGACCAAAAGGGTTTTTGATAAGCGGAAAAGACCCTGCAGCTTCAAATTAGGAGACTTCGTCTGGTTGTCTACCAAGAATTTGAAGTTGAGACAGCCATCTCATAAGTTAGGGCCCCGGTTCATCGGCCCTTATAAGATCACCAGGGTTATCAATCCGGTGGCATTTCAGTTAGATCTGCCCCGTTCTTTGGGTATCAATAAAACATTTCATTGTTCCCTTTTAAAACGGGCGATTAGTAATCCTTCTTCCAGTGGAAGACCTTCCCCTCTTCTGATACGTGGCCAGAGGGAGTTTGTTGTTGAAAGGATTCTTGACTCCAAGGTGGTTCGGGGTCGGCTGTCATTTTTGGTGCACTGGAAGGGGTATGGCCCGGTGGAGCGGTCGTGGGTGCGCAGTTGTGATCTTCATGCCCCCAGACTGATACGCTCTTTCTTCTCGCAGTTCCCCGATAAACCCGGTGGTAGGGGTTCTTTGACCCCTCGTCAGAGGGGGGGTACTGTTAGGGTCTCCTGCCCTGTGCTGCCACGTCGTCATGGCAACCGGGAGACAAGTGCTAGTGGAGTAACCTGAGCGCAGCTGATACTCCGGTTCGGGTCTTTTGCTGTGCAGTGGTTATAGGCTCTGTGCACGGCAGGGGATCCGGTGCTGGTTTTTGTGCTCACAGTCTGTGAGGTCTGAGTGGGGCGTGGACAGCACCTGCTTTATAAGGCCTCTTTTCAGGGTAAGCAGATGCTGCTGAATCTCTGTTGGTTAGTCAGTTCATGAAAGTTAGCCAGTACTGTGTAGCTTTGTATTTGTTTGTTGCTTACTGCAAATAGGCCTGGGGATTTGGTATTACACTCTGCCAATCCAGACCTAGCAGTAAGACTGGAGTCAGTCGTTTAGCTTGCTGGGGTTCTGTTATTACTCTGTGAACTTAGCAAGTTTGCGGCTGTATTCTAACACTTGCCTGTCTAATCCTGTCTCACTGTGCTAGGTGTCAGGGGTCAGTTTAGTGGCAGTAAGCTTAAACCTGTGCACTGCAAGTGAGAATCAGGATTGTGGAGGCTCTCCTTGTGTCTATCATTCCATCTCTGACCAAGGAGTTTACTGCCACACCCGTTGGTAACCCTTTAGGGTTTTGCTGTTGCCCTTAGCAACAGCATTTCGGGTTCTCTACGTATTAAAACACAACATCTTGCTTTTTACATCTGAGCAGTTCTAATACAAGGGAGATACCCAGTTCCTTAGCCTCTGGGCTTCTCTGTTCACTGTGTGTGTATTTTGTTACCCTATCACCTTCTGTGTACGTTATGTCATATTCCCCAGTTTGTCTGTGAGTCCATTTGTTTTGCATAACAGTTCAAACACCAGTACATTCCTGCAGACACTGGAGTGCATAACAGTTCTGACACTAGTACTTTCCTGCAGGCACTGGTGTGCATAACAGGATGTTAACCACCTAGGAACATGCTCCCTTATACGTCACCTGGAGCGCATTCATCAGAAGTCATTGACAAGTTCAAAAACTTTGGGTGACAGAGGAAGCAGTCCACTGACAACTAAATCCCTTCCTCTTGTAACCAAGCTCCTGCAAACCACACCACCAACTCCCTCAGTGTCAATTTCCTCCTTAGACAGGAAAGCCAATAGTCCTGCAGGCCATGTCACTGTCAAGTCTGACGAGTCCTCTCCTGCCTGGGATTCCTCCGATGCATCCTTGAGTGTAACGCCTACTGCTGCTGGCGCTGCTGTTGTTGCTGCTGGGAGTCGATCGTCATCCCAGAGGGGAAGTCGGAAGACCACTTGTACTACTTCCAGTAAGCAATTGACTGTCCAACAGTCCTTTGCGCGGAAGATGAAATATCACAGCAGTCATCCTGCTGCAAAGCAGATAACTCAGGCCTTGGCAGCCTGGGTGGTGTTAAACATGTGTCCGGTATCCACCTTTAATTTGCAGGGAATTAGTGAATTTATTGAGTAAGTGTGTCCCCGGTACCAAATACCATCTAGGTTCCACTTCTCTAGGCAGGCGATACTGAGAGTGTACACAGACCTCAGAAAAAGAGTTACCAGTATCCTAAAAAATGCAGTTATACCCAAAGTCCACTTAACCACGGACATGTGGACAAGTGGAGCAGGGCAGACTCAGGACTATATGACTGTGACAGCCCACTGGGTAGATGTATTGCCTCCCGCAGCAAGAACAGCAGCGGCGGCACCAGTAGCAGCATCTCGCAAACGCCAACTCGTTCCTAGTCAGGCTATGCTTTGTATCACCGCTTTCCATAAGAGGCACACAGCTGACAACCTCTTACGGAAACTGAGGAACATCATCGCAGAATGGCTTACCCTAATTGGACTCTCCTGGGGATTTGTGACATCAGACAACGCCACCAATATTGTGCGAGCATTACATGTGGGCAAATTCCAGCACGTCCCATGTTTTGCACATACATTGAATTTGGTGGTGCAGAATTATTTAAAAAATGACAGGGGCGTGCAAGAGATGCTGTCGGTGGGCCGAAGAATTGCGGGCCACTTTCGGCATTCAGCCACCGTGTGCCGAAGACTGGAGCACCAGCAAACACTCCTGAACCTGCCCCGCCATCATCTGAAGCAAGAGGTGGTAACGAGGTGGAATTCAACCCTCTATATGCTTCAGAAGATGGAGGAGCAGCAAAAGGCCATTCAAGCCTATACAGCTACCTACGATATAGGCAAAGGAGGGGGAATGCACCTGACTCAAGCGCAGTGGAGAATGATTTCAACATTGTGCAAGGTTCTGCAACCCTTTGAACTTGCCACACTTGAAGTCCGTTCAGACACTACCAGCCTGAGTCAGGTCATTCCCCTCATCAGGCTTTTGCAGAAGAAGCTGGAGACATTGAAGGAGGAGCTAAAACAGAGCGATTCCGCTAGGCATGTGGGACTTGTGGATGGAGCCCTTAATTCGCTTAACCAGGATTCACGGGTGGTCAATCTGTTGAAATCAGAGCACTACATTTTGGCCACCGTGCTCGATCCTAGATTTAAAACCTACGTTGTATCTCTCTTTCCGGAAGACACAAGTCTGCAGAGGTTCAAAGACCTGCTGGTGAGACACTTGTCAAGTCAAGCGGAACGTGACCCGTCAACATCTCCTGCTTCACATTCTCCCGCAACTGGGGCTGCGAGGAAAAGGCTAAGAATTCTGAGCACACCCGCTGGCGGTGATGCAGGGCAGTCTGGAGCGAGTGCTGACATCTGGTCCGGACTGAAGGACCTGCCAACGATTACTGACATGTCGTCTACTGTCACTGCATATGATTCTGTCACCATTGAAAGAATGGTGGAGGATTATATGAGTGACCGCATCCAAGTAGGCACGTCAGACAGTCCGTACGTATACTGGCATGAAAAAGAGGCAATCTGGAGGCCCTTGCAGAAACTGGCTTTATTTTACCTAAGTTGCCCCCCCTCCAGTGTGTACTCCAAAATAGTGTTTAGTGCAGCCGCTCACCTTGTCAGCAATCGGCGTACGAGGTTACTTCCAGAAAATGTGGAGAAGATGATGTTCATCAAAATGAATTATAATCAATTCCTCCGTAGAGACATTCACCAGCAATTGCCTCCAGAAAGTACACAGGGACCTGAGATGGTGGATTCCAGTGGGGACGAATTAATAATCTGTGAGGAGGGGAATGTACACAGTGAAAGGGGTGAGGAATCGGACGATGAGGAGGAGGTGGACATCTTGCCTCTGTAGAGCCAGTTTGTGCAAGGAGAGATTGATTGCTTCTTTTTTGGTGGGGGCTCAAACCAACCAGTCATTTCAGTCACAGTCGTGTGGCAGACCCTGTCGCTGAAATGATGGGTTTGTTAAAGTGTGCATGTCCTGTTTATACAACATAAGGGTGGGTGGGAGGGCCCAAGGACAATTCCATCTTGCACCTCTTTTTTCTTTCATTTATCTTTGCATCATGTGCTGTTTGGGGACTATTTTTTGAAGTGCCATCCTGTCTGACACTGCAGTGCCACTCCTAGATGGGCCAGGTGTTTGTGTCGGCCACTTGGGTCGCTTGGCTGAGCCATCCAGCGACCTTGGTGCACCTCTTTTTTTCTTTGCATCATGTGCTGTTTGGGGACTATTTTTTAAATCTGCCATCCTGTCTGACACTGCAATGCCACTCCTAGATGGGTCAGGTGTTTGTGTCGGCCACTTGGGTCGCTTAGCTTAGTCATCCAGCGACCTTGGTGCAAATTTTAGGACTAAAAATAATATTGTGAGGTGTGAGGTGTTCAGAATAGACTGGAAATTAATGGAAATTATGGTTATTGAGGTTAATACTATGGGATCAAAATGACCCCCAAATTCTATGATTTAAGCTGTTTTTGGGGGGTTTTTTGTAAAAAAAACACCCGAATCCAAAACACACCCGAATCCGACAAAAAAATTTCAGGGAGGTTTTGCCAAAACGCATCCGAATCCAAAACACGGCCGCGGAACCGAATCCAAAACCAAAACCCGAAAAATTTCCGGTGCACATCACTAATACATTTATATTTATATATACATGCACACATACATATACACACATACACACACACACCCACGGAAAAACCCCTCATTAAATCCTGCGTTTGACCCTGCCACTGCATAGGTCGTCTAGAATACTGTTTTCAATTCTAGTGGCCATGGGCCAAATGTAATGGAGTGAGAGTTTCAGAAAGTGAGAGATTTGGTAAGGTTTTTCAGTTTTTTTTTAAAGTGGCAATCATTAACACTGCAAAACCAGGTTGATTCTTGTTGTGTAAGTGATTGCCACTTTAAAAAAAATCCTGCAAAACCTTACCAAATCTGTCACTTTTTTAAACTCTCAGTCTATTACATTTGGCCCCTTATCTTCAAAAGGATATTAATACATTAGAAAGTGTACAAAGAAGGGCAACTAAAATGGTGCATGGCCTACATCACAAAACATACATAGAAAGACTAAAAAATCTCAATATGTATAGTTTGGAGCAGAGAAGGGAAAGGGGGGACATGATAGAAACTTTCAAATATTTCAAGAGAAGCAATAGGACACAAGGACATGAACTGAGACTGGAGGAAGGTAGGTTCAGGGGAAATTTGAGGAAAAATTACTTCACAGAAAGGGTAGTGGACAAGTGGAATGGCCTCCCATCAGAGGTTGTAGAGGCTAAGACAGTAGAGCAATTAAAACATGCATGGGATAGACATAAGGATATCCTTACAAAGAAATAAGGATCAAATAAGGTTTGAGATAACAATATGGTAAAAAAAAAGGGGCAGACTAGAACGGCCAAGTGGTTCTTATCTGCCGTCAAATTCTATGTTTCTATGTAACCTGAATAAATGTATGTAAGCAGTCCTAATTTTGTACTATTAATTTATTTTATCAGGTATATCCTCTCAAATGATCACATTCAACCCTTATGTTTTGAAGCCTAGCAAAACGTATATGCTTGATATTACATTAGGTAAGTCCTGTTATTTTGAATTAGAAGAAAGACTCCTTAAGTTAAGTGACAGTATTTACTGAATTGTTTGATTTATATTTATGTATTTGTCCAATATCACACAGTCGGCACACTAGCGCCCCCTCCTATTATTATTATTATTATTATTATTATCATCATCTCAGGATGTCCCTGAGATGACAGAACCTGACAGTATGTCTGTAAACTGTTTTTCTTATTTGAAGAAAAAATAAAAGTATCCTGATTTTTCGTCAAACTTCTCCTTCAGAGCTCATCTCTTTGGATTCTCTTTCTTGTAGCTTCCGTTATCAGTTGGAGAACGCAAGGCTCAGTTCAGAATTAATACAAAGTAAATAAACTTAACACCTGACCTACTGGCAACAAGTCCAGTTTAAGCTGCTGCTTCTTGATTTATACCTCTTAGCATGCAAAACCAATAAGTTCCCTTGTGTTGTAGTATCACCTCTATGTGGGATATACCAAAGTGTATCTATCCTCTCATTGTCCCACGTTATTGAATGTACTTTTGCAATTTTATCTTGGCTATCCTCTCGTCACCTCAAAATCAGTCTTTCAAAACTGAAATATTAATGTTTCCACCAGCTAACGGAAACTACTTACCTGTCATTACTAGTTAACAATACAAAAATAAGCTTGTCTCCACAAGATCATTGCCTATAACCAATCATTGACTCTGAACTATACTTTGAGTCTGACTCTTATTCTATCTCAAAATTCAGTTACATGCATCTACGAATCATATCCATAATATGCAAGTTTCTCACACTAAAAAAAAATTAATTGATTGACGCACATTCTCTTGCATGAAGTATTGCAATATCCTCATTAGTTGGCTTCCCTTCACCAGATTTTCACCTCTAAAACTCAGTGGCTAGACTATTTTCTTATCGCCAAACTTTTATCTGCTGCTCTGTCAGTCCTTATATTTATTACTTGTACTTTACAGCAACCAATGTAAAAAAATGTCTAGATGTGAACCTCTCATTGGGCCAGATGCATCATCGCTTGGAAAGTGATAAAATGGAGAGTGAAAAAGTACCAGCCAATCAGCTCCTAACTGCCATTTTTCAAACACAGCCTGTTACATGGCAGATTGGACCTGATTGGCTGGTACTTTTTCACTCTCCATTTTATCACTTTACAAGCGATGATGCATCTAGCCCATTATCACTCATTATTTTATCCCATTCCATTACAGGTGTTATTTTTGGGTTGGTTTAATTCCTCCTCCCATGCAACAAGAATTTCCCATGGCCACCCAAAAAAAAAAAAAAAGTTCCCTGATAACATTCCTCTTTCCATATGCATATCAAATACAGAAAATACCTTCTTAACAACCCTAAGGTATTTTACCCCATTACCACCTCACTACACAGTTCACACAAAACTGATTTTGTTTCTGTACTCAAACAACCTATTGACCCCCAATCCAATATGCTGTGAAGACATCATGTTAGTGAATGTAAGCATTACATGATGCCCCTTTTCTGCCAGATATGCCGTCCTGCTGTCATGCCTCTGTCAAGTTATATAATGTGATTTCATTGGAGTGTCCAGCATTTTAAAATAAATATTTATTTGTAAAATTATTAATTTTTATTTATAAGGTGCCACAAGGTGTACACAGTGCCTTACAAGATAAAAAAGAGACTATAATAATAGGGCATTATTGCATAAATAAAGCACACACTGGCTAAGAAGGCTGAGGGGGTGCCACCATTACTGTTCCAGTGGCCCCTGTATTTGGCTTGCAGAATTCCTGTCTGAGAGGATGGCTTCCTGTTCCCGACACCTTCTTCATGACGTATTGGCATCCCATGTGCAGGGGGACGGCAGTGGGGCAGCCTCAGGGTGCTTTAGTGCTTGATACGGCACTGACCAAACATTGGGCCTGATTCACATGCCGCAAAATACTCATATTCAGTACCTGTAGTCTGGCAGTACAGCATCAGGTGTCAGTGACTGACAGTCTGTTGCTGCTTGAGGGGCGGCAATGGAATCTGCTTCCCAAAAAGGAGGCATGATATTGCCATTATGGGGCAGTGTCAAGGCCAGGATCTCTGTCGGAAGATGGAGATTTCCTGGCCTCTCTGTTGCATCTGCGGCGACTGGTCACACAACCAGCCAATGGTCTGCAGCTAGCCAATGTTGTTGCAGGTGTTCTGACGTTACATCCTAGAATGCAGCTTGAATCAGTAATGCATGCAAGAAGCATGATGCCTCCTGCTGCATTACTATATTAGTGCTATCACTGCTGCTTTCATGCAAGCGGCAGGTATAGCTACTCCATCCACATCTGAATCAGGCCCATTTTTATCAAACCACAGAATGTGCAGAGCAGATAACAGGGGCAAGTGTAGGGCAACTAGAAGCTAGCAAGAGCATACAGGGAAGTGTGTCAGGGAGGCATCAATTCAATACTCAGTCATCCTGTACCGTATGTATGTATGTATGTATGTATGTATGTACTGTATGCATGCATATATGTATGTATGTATGTATGTATGTATGTATGTATGTACAGTATGCATGTATGAGTAAACTGTCAGAGTACCTAAATGGGGAGAAAGACACAAGGGAGCAGTGACATATCTTGTGCTAGGTAAGAACATGAGGGTGTAGGGTCCGTCCAATAAGATCTTAGAATCTAAGGTGGGTGATATGGTTTTCAAACAATAATACTGATTTGATTTTTCTTTTTTTCTTTTTTTTTCTAGCAACACAAGAAAGGGAGGTTGGGAGGTCACAGTTATACTTTACAGTAAATGAAATGTCACAGAAGATGACCTGTCAGGTTCAACCCAAAGATGGTATTGAAGTGTTCACCATTTTCAGCATTTTCTGCACATCAGGCAAAGAGGTATATGGTTTGGTCTACTTAACATGCATACATATTTGCCTTCAAAATACTAATGTATGTAAATATTACTTAATTAACTTATATTAACTTCTACCATATCAGTAACACATTTAGAACTTACAATCATAACAAAATCTATAACACTACCTTCCATATTATACTGTGTCGAAGTCAAAAATATTACAAAGAGAGAACATACAGACTCCACACATTATGAGTCGCCATACTTGCAAATACGTGCAGCGAGCACAGCAATATATGGTAACATACACATTTACACAGACATGCCACAGAGATAGATTCGACACATATTTCATACAGCACATAATTTGAACATATCAAGCACCAGACATCATAATGTTTTAAAATTATATAATGGAGTAACGTCATGTATGTGTATTATTGGAACGAAGCAAGATGGACATGTCGTGTTTGGTATTAAAGCAACCAGATTAATGTGTATATCAATTTGATGCCTGTTATTAAGTTGTAGCTCATTGCAACAAGTAGATATGATTAAATGTATGAAAGCTAAAGTCACTCTTATTAGAACAATGGATTTCCTGGAAGACAGCATGATTGTAGCCTGGAGCCAGTGGCTATCTCCTGTAATTACACCATCAAGGCTGGACGTTGCTTGCATATGAACTGACCAATGACTCATCATGAATGAGAAAGTTCCCTCCCCTAGACTAGTTACAAGAGATCTGTATACGCCCCCAAGAGACTCAGTGTATTGTTGAAGAGACACACAGAAGCGTGCATTTTCCCCATAGTCCTGAACGAGATGGGTTTCTGATGATACTCTGCTCCTTTGAGCATGGAGGGGGAGCGTAGTGAGCATTGAGAGAGATGGTAATTGTATCGCTGGCCTGTAGCTGTATGGATTCCTACTTCCTGTGTAAATTGTAACCATGTAACTATATATATATTGTACATTGTGATATATTGAATACATATCCTTTTAATAACAAATATATACATCAATGAGCTTTGGAACTCAGATAATGTGTGGGTGTATTGTTTTCTCTTATGGGATGCAGTGTTTTGCGATGTATAGCGCACATTCATAGCACATGGTAATAAGATGCGCAGGCGTCCACAGTATATATTAGAGCGGGCATTTTAAATATTTGTTAGAAAGCAATTTGGCATTTACAACTGGTTGCTGAAAACACTGAGTAATTTCTAAGTGGGAGCCAGAGTTATTTCAGGTAAAGATGGCTTACACCAAAGTATGGTGCCATATGTAAAAATTCCTAGAATAAGCCTCTAGAAATACACTGGTCATGGTATCGTCTTTATCTTTACAAGGTGATTAATCAGGTTTCATGAACGGATGATGGAGATTCCGGACCTGAACAGATATAGGAGAGAGAGAGGGCTGAAAAGTGACCCAGGGACCCACTAAGGAAGGCAGTGCTAGGGGCCCAATCTAAGGGGTGTGTTCAGTCACTTGAGGGGGGTGTGACCAGAAGGACTTGGGCAGCCACTAGAGAGGATATGCAAAAGAGCAGGGCACCTTTATAGAGGTAAGGACATGGGTGTATCAGAACCACCAACTTTGATTGGCAGGAGGGCTAATCTTGGTGTATTTTCCATAGAAACAAACCAAGCACCCAAGTTCATCCATGATGTCTCACCCCTAGAGGAGGGAGTGGGGCCTTTGGTAGTGTGGCCCACCAGGGATTTCCCCTATACACCTGTGGACCAGACCTACTCTGGTCTAGTATCAAAGTCAGCCCCCTGAGCATGGAAGCTGGTACACATACACAGATCTGCAACAGAGATTACAGAGCCCCACAGGGTATACAACATTTTTTTATATTGTATATTTTGTATATTGTAAAGTTCATTTTTGTCTTTTTTGCTTTCCAGGACCTTTATTATGAATTTAGCTACCAAGTAGGAAAACAATCACGGAAGACACTGTATAAAGGAAGAGATATTCAGTATTATTTTACCTTGCCCTCAGGTGATTCAGCTGCTGGATATCAAGGTAAAATATATTGGATAGAGGATTTTCTATATAATGAGAAATCAACCTATGGGTCAGGACTCATTACATGGATGTCATTGCTATTTAGCATCTCATATGACCATATCTTTGTAAACTAATTAGGCTAAATTCATCACACATGTTTATATGATGTTAATAATAACTTAAAAAGTACTATTTTAGCTCAAGCCCTATTAAGAGAGAATTATTTAAAAATCTGATAAAAAAAAGGGTCTATTTAAAAAAAAAAACCAACGTAATATATTTTTTTTAGCTTAATTTGTGTTAGGATACATTATCTTTGTATTTTTTTTTAATATTGAATTTTTATTGAAGTTTTACACAAACATCAGAATACAAAACAAAAATGGGGATGCAACCCCCCCCACTCCCCCCCCAATAAAAAAAGAAAAGAAAAAGACCAATAGAGACACAGGGGGGGAAATGAACATATCAGGTAAGCAATAAAACATCATCACAGTTAGGGCACAGCAAGTTAGAGTAGCATAAAGTCTTCAACAGTTAAGGTGTGTACACACGGTAAGATATTTTCTTCCGATTCTGACTATATAGTCAGAATCGGAAGAAAATATAGTGCAGATCGCAAGGTGACAGTCACCTTGCGATCCCGATCCGATGCCGATGCGCGGCCCCGCGCGGTCGGCATCGGAAGAAAAAATAGGCTGTGCAGGCAAGTCAATCCTGACTATCTCTATAGAAGAGATAGTCAGGATTGAAATCGCACATAGCCAGCATCGCAAGCACAGTTATTATGTGCTTGCGATACTGGCTAAGTGCCGACCCGGCCCCCTGTCGCACGGTGAGAATCGGATAAGTCCGAATCTCACCGTGTGTATGCACCCTAAAGGATTCGGGGCAAGCCTGACCTGGGAGACTCTAGCACAGACAAATCAACAGGAACACTTTATATCTCTCTTTATATAGGGTCCACTTGTACCATTTCATGTGTATAGAGGTAGTCAAGGAAGAATAGTTATTTTCCGCAGTTTCAAAAAACAAAATGTTGATGTACCTTATTTTCAATCATCAATATGGTAGGAATTGCGGCAGACTTCCACATTTTGGCGATAGCGGCTTTAGAAGCTATTAGAATATGGCCTAGGAGGTATTTATCACAACTAGACATCTCACCAGAGTAGTAATGAAAAAGTGCTAAAAGGGGGTCGGCCAAAATAACCACTCCCAATACATTGGAAATAAGAAGAAACACCTCTTGCCAAAGTGTCTGTATTGTTGGACATAACCAAAAGATATGTAGGATATCGCCCACCATCCCGCAATTCCTCCAGCAGCTAGAAGAGACATCAGGCTAAATCCTATGCAGTCGCTCCGGTGTAAAATAAACTCTATGAACCAACTTGTAGTACATTTTGGAATGATTCACACATTTGGAGATTTTAAAACAGGACTGAAATACGTCTTTCCATATAGCTTCTGTAAATACATTAGGGAGGTCTTTTTCCCATTTAGTTTGTGAGGGAAACACACCCCTGTGGGATCCCATAATCAGGTGTTGGTACTATCTAGAGATACCACCTCTATTGGTTCGGGCCTGTAGCATAGATATAAGTATTTTAGGGAGACCAATGTGGTGGGGACGTTAGGGAAAGCAACTCTGGAGCCAGTGTCGTAATTGGAGGTACTTATAAAAGTCTTGTTTAGGTAAGTGAAATTTCTCTTGAAGGAGGGAAAAGGGGACTAGAACACAGTCTAAGATAACATCCTGCAGAGTAGAGAGGCCTCGTTCATGTCATGTATTCAATTGTAATTCAGGGATTAAAAGGGCTGTAGTACGAAGAGACAACTGTGGGGTGAGCAGAGCACCAATGGGGATAGATGTTATTGCAGTTTGCCAAGCTGATAACGTCGCTTAAACAGCCTTTCAGGCAGCAACTCTTGAAGGAATTAAAGGGGTGGGCAACCAAAGCAAGTCCTGTAAAGAAAAGGGAAACATAGCTATTTGCTCTATAAACACCCATGGTTTAAGATTGTCCTGCGTGAACCAATCCCTGGTCTGACTAAGCATACATGCCGAATGGTACTTCTCTAGATCAGGATATGCCACCCCTCCTGTATCCTTCGGTGCAGTCAGAGTGGTTCTCGCTATCTTTGGCTTTGCTCCCGCCCCCCATCTATTTAGATAATAATCGGTTAAATTTGTTACAAACAGCTTTAGGGAAAGTCTGGGGGATAGTGCGGAAAAGGTACATAATTTTTGGTAAAAGAACCATTTTCGCAGCTGCTACACGTCCCACCCATGAGACCTCGTGCATCATCCATTCATTAGTGAGCATTTCAAACGCTCGAAAGAACGGATCATAGTTGCCCCCCAATAAATCTTCTTCTCTAGATATATTAACTCCCAAATATTTAAGCGATCTAAGCTGCCACGCATATTTATATTTATCCTTCAGGCGCTCAAGCGCGCTGTGAGAGATATTCAGAGGGAGGGCTTCAGTCTTTGTGGTGTTCAGCCTATAATAGGAAATTGCTGCATAGGACTCTAGGAGAGAGTGTAAATATGGGAGAGAAGATTCAGGCGCTAGAAGGCATAATAAAATGTCATCAGCAAAGAGACAGACCTTATGGGACGTCCCCCCTATAACTGGTCCCACAATCGAGTCCAGAGACCTAATTTTCTCAGCCAGAAGCTCAACCGCCAAAGCAAAAATCAGAGGTGATAAGAGACATCCCTGGCAAGTACCATTAGTAATGATGAACTTAGAGGAATTACAGCCATTGGTGAAAACCGAAGCCGAAGGCGAGGAATACAAAGCCAGAATGGAATTAAGTATCCTATCTGAAAATCCAAAACGTTGCAAGATAGCCCGTAAGTAATCCCAGTGAAGCCAATCAAATGCTTTTTAAGCATCTAAGGAAAGGACTAATAGAGGCTTGCCCTGCACCTCACAGTGTTCAGTTATATATAACTCTACGTGTGTTATCTAACGCTTGCCTAGCACAAAGCCCACTTGATCAGGATTGATCAGACTAGGCAAAAGAGGGGGCAATCTATTCGCTACCATTTTAGCGAACAGTTTAAGATCAGTGTTAAGCAATGCTATTGGGCGATGGTTCTGAACCACTGTGGGTGATTTACCTGGTTTAGGGATAGTGACAATTCGGGCCTCTAACACTTCCTTTGGGAAGCAGGTGGTGTCAGAAGCTTCATTAAAAACTGACAGCAGAACTGGGGCCAGGATAGATTTAAATGCTTTTTAAAAAATTGGAGGAATAACCATCTGGGCCAAATGCTTTATCTGGAGGAAAATAATCTATGGCTGCTTCCACCTCTTCTAGCATCCATGGAGATCTAAGGGACTGACAAATGCCAGAATCAATAGCGGGTAGGGATAACCCTTCCAGAAAGCTATTAATATCGGCCAAAGTAGGTTGGGGTGTACCAGGGTAATCTTTTAACCACTTAACTGACAATTTATTTTGCCAAAAACAGCTCCGAAATTGACGGGGGATTTTTTATGAGTGAATTAGGTGAAGAACATGATTTTAACCCTATCCCAAATTATTTTAGTTGACAAAAAGAAAAAAATATATAATTTTTATTTTTAAAAATATATTTTTAAACATTGAATCATCGATCGGGAACATCGTGACTATCAGAACATCGGAAACATTGCGACCATTGCAGCTTTTATTTTGAAAGCTGGGACAGCCTCCAGGTATACGGGGGGGGGGGGGCCTCTGGAGGTGGCTTGGGGGGGGGTTAATTTACACTCCACAGCGGCTGCCATTGTCTGCAGCCGCTGGAGGGGGGGAGATCCTGCCATGCTGACAGAGCAGCAGTGATCGGCAGCACGACAGTCAGTAGGGTAGAGTGCAGGGAGGCAGAGGGACCTTCCGGTCCCTCTGACCAGTGGCGTAACTACTGCCCCCGCAGCCCTCGCGGTGGCTTGGGGGCGAGGGGCTGCGGGGGTGCCGCCACTGATTTAGCGCAGATTGACATGCGGACGAGCGTTCGCATGTCAATCTGCTGCGTCCTCTCCCTCCTTCCCTCCGCTGCTGTGTTGGAGGGACACGGAGGGCACAGCGCGCGCCTCTCCTGTGTCCCTCCTGGGTCTCCGACGGGTCTAATAAATAAAGTGCCGTTTGTGAGCTCTGATTGGCTCACGAACCGGCACTTCCTTTAACAGACCCGCCGGAGACCCAGGAGGGACACTGGAGAGGCGCGCACTGTGCCCTCCGTGTCCCTCCATCACAAAACAGCAGGGGGGGGGGGGACTGGGGGAGCATATGCGGCACAGGGGGACATATGTGGCACTGAGGGGGCATATGTGGCACTGAGGGGGGTATATGTGTACCTGGCACATGGGGGGAGCTATATTTGGCACTGGGGGCATGTGAGTACCTGATACTGTGGGGGAATATCTGGCACTAGGGGCATATGTGGCACTGGGGGGTATATGTGTACCTGGCACATGGGGGGGCTATATTTGGCACTGGGGGCATGGGAGTACCTGGCACTGTGGGGGAATATCTGGCACTGGGGGGCATATGTGGCACTGAGGGGGTATATGTGTATCTGGCACATGGGGGGGGGCTATATTTGGCACTGGGGGCATGTGAGTACCTGGCACTGTGGGGGAATATCTGGCACTGGGGGCATATGTGGCACTGGGAGCACAGCCCTAGCAACAAGCACTACCCCCTAGCAACGAGCATGACACCCAGTGCATGAAACCCCTGGCAATGAGCATGACACCCAGTGCATGAAACCCCTGGCAACGAGCATGACACCCTGAGCATGAAAACCCCTGGCACCGTGCATGGAACCAAGAGCATGAAACCCCTGGCAACGAGCAGGTAATTTAAAAGTAATTAGAAGCCTTACTGTAGGACTTAATGTGTAATGGGCATTACGGTGTGTGGCATAATGTATCACAGACATTGCGGTGTGTGTCATAATGTGTCACAGGCATTACGGTGTGTGGCATACTGTATCACGGGCATTGTGGTATGTGTTATAATGTCTCAGGGGCATTGCAGTGTGGCATAATGTATAGTGGGGCATTGCGGTGTGTGGCATAGGGTATAACGGGCATTGCGGTATGTGTCACAGGCATTACAATGTATGGTATACTATATCACGGGCATTGTGATATGTGGTATAATGGGGGTAATTCCAAGTTGATCGCAGCAGGAATTTTGTTAGCAGTTGGGCAAAACCATGTGCACTGCAGGGGGTGCAGATATAACATGTGCAGAAAGAGTTAGATTTGGTTGGGTTATTTTGTTTCTGTGCAGGGTAAATACTGGCTGCTTTATTTTTACACTGCAAATTAGATTGCAGATTGAACACACCACACCCAAATCTAACTCTCTCTGCACATGTTATATCTGCCCCCCCTGCAGTGCACATGGTTTTGCCCAACTGCTAAAAAATTTCCTGCTGCGATCAACTTGGAATTACCCCCAATGTCTCAGGGTCATTGCAGTGTGTGGCATAATGTATCACGGACATTGCGGTGTGTGTCATAATGTGTCAGGCATTACGGTGTGTTGTATACTATATCACGGGCATTGTGGTATGTGGTATAATGTCTCAGGGTCATTGCGGTGTGTGTCATAATGTGTCACAGACATTGTATGTGCTATAATGTATCAGGGGCATTGCAGTGTGTAGCATAATGTATAACGGGCATTGCGATTCCTGTCATAATGTGTCACAGGCATTACGGTGTGTGGCATAATGTGTCGGGGGCATTACGGTGTGTGCATATGTGTCATGTGCATTATTGTGTGTGGCATAATGTCTAAGGGCCACTGCAGTATGTGGCATGACGTATACTGGGCATTACTATAAGGAGGAAAAATGACAAATAATGTAAGGGGCATGAATCAGGATTATTTTTCTTTCCTGTGGTGGCTAACGTCTGGGCGTGCAGGTTGCAAAACTGGGGTATAAGGTAGTCTTTTCCTGTAATGCCACGCCCCTTTATGCGAAGCCACGACCATTTCAATGAAGCCTTTGACGCGCGCATGTTTGTCCCTTTACCAGTGCCAATTATGATGGGATGGGGGGGGGGCGCCGAAGAATTTTTTGGCTTGGGGGAGAACAATTTCTAGTTACGCCACTGCCTCTGACAGCAGCAGCGGAGGGAAGTTTCCCTTCCCTGTCGCTGCTAACACTCTCTATCTGACTGGTCGCATCCTGTGCATCTGATGCGACTATGCCAGGCAAGTGGTTAAGTTGTATCATTGGGAGTAGTATTCTGTGAATGTATTGGCTATCTCAACCGGAATACGTTCCTTAGCTCTACGTCCCCTCAATTTACGTGCCAATAAACGTCCCGCTCTATTGCCAAGAATATAGTACTTTTGATTGAGCCGCTGTAGATTGGGGTGCACTTCCGCAAGGGCAAAGGTGTTTACCCTGTACTGGGCAACAAGGAGTTGCTTAAAGAGGGATTTGTTAGGGATCTATTTTATGTGCAGATTCTAAACGGGCCACTTCTCTTTCAGCTGAGGATCATTTGTATTTTAAGATGACTTAAAAGCTTCTGATTCATTACTGTCCTCCTGCTCGAATTCTGAATTCATCTGGGGGTCGAGCTTTCAGCTTTGTGGCTCCGACTCTTTGGAAATCTCTTTCCTGAACTGTTCGAGAAGCCTCCACTCTTGAATCCTTCACAAATGGGCTCAAGACTTACCTGTTCACCCAAGCATTTCACTAATGTCCCTTGGTAATCTTGTCTTGTATTTTGTGTTTTTAAGGCTTATGTAAAACACTGAAAGGGTCATTCCGAGTTGATCGCTCGCTAGCTAGTTTTAGCAGCCGTGCAAATGATATGCTGCCGTCCACTGGGGAGTGTATTTTAGCTTATCAGAAATATGAACGCATGTGCAGCCGATCTCTGCAAAAACAGTTTGTGCAGTTTCAAAGTAGCTCTGAACCTACTCAGCGCTTGCGATCACTTCAGCCTATTCGTGTCCAGATTTGACGTCATACACCCGCCCAGCGAACGCCCAGCCACGCCTGCGTTTTTTCAGACATGCCTGCGTTTTTGCAAACACTCCCTGAAAACAGTCAGTTGACACCCAGAAACGCCCCCTTCCTGTCAATCTTCTTGCGGCCGTCAGTGTGACTGAAAACTTTGCTAGAACCTGTGCAAAGCGACAACGGGCTTTGTACCCGTACAACGCGCGTGCCCATTGCGGGGCATACGCATGCGCAGAAATGCTGTTTTTTTAGCCAGATCACTGCGCTGCGAACAACGGCAGCTAGCGATCAACTCGGAATGACCCCCTGAGTCGTATTTAGAGAAAAGTGCTATATAATAATAATAATAATAATAATAAGAAGAAGAATAGTTATTATTATTATTTCATGTACAGTATATAGCGCTTTTCTCCAGCAGGACTCAAAGTTGCTTTGCAGACATGAAAAACATAATACATTGTAGAAAGGCATTAAAAGTACAGCAAGTAGAAAACCACAAAGAACAAATTAAAAACAACAAAAGTTTATGAACAAAGAACTAATGGGATACCCCCTGCATGAATAATTTCATAGGTTGCTCAAAATACCAAAGTCATGACCGCCCAACTTGGAAGGAGTTCTGAGGATGGGCGCGACTGTGACAGACTGGTATAATATATCTGTGACAAACTGGAAAAAATAATATTATTATTATTATTATTATTATTATTATGGGTCAAACCAGTAAGAGAAAACTCCTGAATTCCATGTTAAAAAAAGCGCGTGTTTTATTTTTTATTTATTTGCAACCATCGAGTTTGCTTACATCTCATTGAATGGACCCTTTATTCCCAGCTCTAAAGCATTAAGTAAAAAGCTGGATTTATATAACTACATCTCGATGATAGTATAGTAGTAGCAATATAAATATTAACAATAATAATAGTGTGTTTGAAACTATAAACATTATACACTTATTTTTATCTGTAAACTAAATCATGACTGGTAATCCATATTGAAATATTTTGCTTTAGAATTTTGTAATGCTTACCTATAGTATAATACGTTTATTTTAATGTAAAGTTATTTTGTTGTTCTTTGGGAGGTATTGTATTACCCGAGTAAATTTTTTTTGGTGGAAAAAAAAATGGTCTAATATTGCAATTTTAGCCCTATGATTATCAGGGCCGTAACTAGGTGTGTGCGGAGGGGGCACCGCACATAGCGCTGCAGGGTAGGGGGCGATCTAGGCGGCACTTGTCAATTATCTGTTTTAATTACTTTCACTTGCAGCTTCCCCCCTTTTTGAAGCCTAGCATCTCCTGACCGTCCCTTTCTCCGACCCCCACTCCTTCTGTCGCTAATAACTATACAGCAGGGGTGTTAAACTTGCGGACCACATCCTTTTGCGGCTCCTGGCCAGGGGTCCTTATGTGGTCTGTTGGCAGGAAATTGAGCCAGAACACTGACCAGGTTAGATGTGTCTGGCCGGCTCCAGCCGCCGCTCTGGGATGTAGCCCACCTCGTCCGAGCTCTGTAGGATGACCAGGGGCGAGCTTAGCACCACCGCCACCTCCCCCCCCCCCTCCCCAGCGGCAGCAGCAGCGCCTCGGGCAGGAACGGGCTCCGGACATCAGCAGAGAGCGAGGATGGGAGTGGGCTGGAGCAGGGGCAGCAGACTGAGACTGAGGAGGAGGCTCCCTGAATAGGTCAGCAGCTGGCCCCAGCACACATAGCACTGCAAGCCAGAGCAGCGAGCAGGAAAGCGACTCCATCACCTCCTGCCCAGCATCTCACCTGCAGCATGATGCTGCTCTACTTACCTGTCCCACTCCTGGCAAACCAATGGTGTCCCTGTCACACAGCAGCACACTGTACACACACACTCACACAGCAGCACACTGTACACACACTCTCACACACAACACAGATGTAGGAGAAAATACAGTAGTGCCATTACCACAGTAGGGTGCTGGCCTTCTGTTGGGGTAGCCAGTGAGCGGGTGCAGGGTGTCTCTGCACTCTGAGCTCCTCTGTCTTGCTGACCTGACCATGCTGTCTGGAGCTGGGGGCAGATCGCACTGCTGGAAGGACAGAGCCGGTGGCCGCTCTCCTCACCTGGATGCAAGTACTCTAATGTCCAGGCGGTGGCTGCAGCGCTGTTCGCGCCTGCCTGCTTTCAATCTACTGAAAACGACCCTCCAAAAATGGCTGCTGCCTCAGAGTAGACAGTTATGAGGCCTCTTCTAGTATCTTTAATAACTGTCTCCTCTGAGGTGGCAACCATCTTTGGAGGGACATTTTCAATAGAGCACTGCAGATAGGGTTGCCACCTCATCACTTTCATTCTGGACACATATTAATTACACAGGTTCTGTATTAAACGGTGGTTGCCACATTCTTGACCAGTCTACCTAGAGCCTCCTACAAACCCATCCCGGTGTCTCTACCCTGTTGCATACCTTTGAGTTATCTGCAAAAAGGCATTCTTGAGAAATTAAATGTAAAAGGTGAGTGATTCCTTAGATGGGGCTAGGTTCAAACATAGGGCCTAATTCAGACCTGATCGTAACAGCAAATTTGTTAGCAGATGGGCAAAACCATGGGGGTAATTCCAAGTTGATCGCAGCAGGAATTTTTTTAGCAGTTGGGCAAAACCATGTGCACTGCAGGGGAGGCAGATATAACATGTGCAGAAAGAGTTAGATTTGGGTGGGTTATTTTGTTTCTGTGCAGGGTAAATATTGGCTGCTTTATTTTTACACTGCAATTTAGATTTCAGTTTGAACACACCACACCCAAATCTAACTCTCTCTGCACATGTTATATCTGCCCCCCCCCCTCCCCCTGCAGTGCACATGGGCCCTCATTCCGAGTTGTTCGCTCGGTAAAAATCTTCGCATCGCAGCGATTTTCCGCTTAATGCGCATGCGCAATGTTCGCACTGCGACTGCGCCAAGTAAATTTGCTATGCACTTAGGAATTTTACTCACGGCTTTTTCATCGGTCTGGCGATCGTAATGTGATTGACAGGAAATGGGTGTTACTGGGCGGAAACAGGCCGTTTTATGGGCGTGTGGGAAAAAACGCTACCGTTTCCGGAAAAAACGCAGGAGTGGCCGGAGAAACGGAGGAGTGTCTGGGCGAACGCTGGGAGTGTTTGTGACGTCAAACCAGGAACGACAAGCACTGAACTGATCGCAGATGCCGAGTAAGTCTGAAGCTACTCAGAAACTGCTACGAGGTGTGTAATCGAAATATTGCGAATACATTGTTCGCAATTTTAAGATGCTAAGATTCACTCCCAGTAGGCGGCGGCTTAGCGTGAGCAACTCTGCTAAAATCGCCTTGCGAGCGAACAACTCGGAATGACCTCCCTGGTTTTGCCCAACTGCTAAAAAATTTCCTGCTGCGATCAACTTGGAATTACCCCCCATGTGCACTGCAGGGTGGGGCAGATATAACATGTGCAGAGAGAGTTAGATGTGGGTGGGTTATATTGTTTCTGTGCAGGGTAAGTACTGGCTGCTTTATTTTTACACTACAATTTAGATTTCAGTTTGAACACACCCAACCCAAATTTAGGGGGTAATTCTGAGTGAATCGCAGCAGCAAGTTTGTTAGTAATTGGGCAAAACCATGTGCACTGCAGGGGGGGGGGGGGGGGGGCAGATATAACATTTGCAGAGAGAGTAAGATTTGGGTGGGTTATATTGTTTCTGTGCAGGGTAAATACTGGCTGCTTTATTTTTACACTGCAATTTAGATTTCAGTTTGAACACACCCCACCCAAATCTAACGCTCTCTGTACATGTTATATCTGCCCTTCCTGCAGTGCACATGGGCCCTCATTCCGAGTTGTTCGCTCGGTATTTTTCATCGCATCGCAATGAAAATCCGCTTAGTACGCATGCGCAATGTTCGCACTGCGACTGCGCCAAGTAACTTTGCTATGTAGAAAGTAATTTTACTCACGGCTTTTTCATCGCTCCGGCGATCGTAATGTGATTGACAGGAAATGGGTGTTACTGGGCGGAAACACGGCGTTTCAGGGGCGTGTGGCTGAAAACGCAACCGTTTCCGGAAAAAACGCAGGAGTGGCCGGAGAAACGGTGGGAGTGCCTGGGCGAACGCTGGGTGTGTTTGTGACGTCAACCAGGAACGACAAGCACTGAACTGATCGCACAGGCAGAGTAAGTCTGAAGCTACTCTGAAACTGCTAAGTAGTTAGTAATCGCAATATTGCGAATACATCGGTCGCAATTTTGCTAAGCTAAGATTCACTCCCAGTAGGCGGCGGCTTAGCGTGTGTAACTCTGCTAAATTCGCCTTGCGACCGATCAACTCGGAATGAGGGCCATGGTTTTGCCCAACTGCTAACAAATTTGATGCTGCGATCAACTCAGAATTAGGCCCTTAATTCTCTCTGCACGTTATATCTGCCCCCCCCTGCAGTGCACATGGTTTTGCCCATCTGCTAACAAATCTGCTGCTTCTATCAGGTCTGAATTAGGCCCATAGTCACTTTCCTTTGACGTATACTGCCCCTTTAAAACATAGAATCCAAAATCCTCATTTCTTTCCGATAGAAATGTAATCAGTACTGCGCCAAATGATTCTTTTAATGATGTCTCATATTTTTTCAGTACATGCAAGAAAGAGTGAAAAACACATAGCATAATACATTTTTTTTTTTGTGATACAAAAGGACACATCATAAAATAAAATAAGTCCAAAGGTACATATACATACAACACTCAAGAATGGGATCAGATAGGCCGTGATTGCAAATGGGTAATTACCAGAAATCTTGGAACTGGGGTTTAATAAGTTTCAAAAAGGCATAGGGAGCATGATTTATCACCATACGGTATCCCGGGTAGACTTGCAGGCACTCCGCTCCTTAAGGTAATGCCCTCCTTGCACTCTCCAGTTGCCTGATACCCACTAACGCGTTTCAACCCCCTCTTGGGTCTTTTTCAAGGTAATGAGTGTTGCTAGTCCATCCAAACAATCCTATATACCCATAATATCCAATCCGTTCACTTCACCCTACTGAAAAATACATAACTGCTGAGGCTGGTCTCTCTCCAATCATAGATCTCCTCTAAATCATGTGACCATAAACAGTTCCCACCTCCAGGGCAACAGTGTGTTTTTCTATTAACACTGATGTCACTTGATATTGGTCACGTGTTCTGGCCCGGCGTCTACCTGCTGCCATATTTTATGCTTCCGTAATCTCCATCACTGCGTTTCCATTCCCATGGAGATAGCACTGTGACTGCTTCATTTCCTCTCCGCCTGCTATCTTGGTGACGTATCGGGCACTCTGTATTTCCGGATTCGGGATAGAAGCATGCATGTTGCTATGGCAACAGAAGCGGCCTGTCATCACTTCCTTTAAACCTTGGGAATTTATATGTATTTTATCTGGGCGCATATTATATATGCAGAATTGCTGATGTTGATTTATTCATTTTTTTCAGTTTTTTTATTTTATTGCATGTTGCATTTACCTCTCTGTATGTCCCTACATCCCTGCTGCCTCTCTCTGTTTCTGCACTCTTGCTGTCTCTCTTTCTGTCCCTACGCCCCTGCTGCCTCTCTCTGTCCTTATGTCCCTGCTGCCTCTCTCTGTCCTTACGTCCCTGCTGCCTCTCTATCAATCCCTATGTCCTTGCTGCCTCTTTCTCTGTTTTTATGCCCCTGCTGCCTCTTTCTGTCCCTAAGTCCCTGCTGCCTTACTCTGTCTTTGCTTGCACTCTCGCTCTGTGTCCCTGCTGCCACTCTCTCTGTCTCTATGTTCCTGCTGACTTTATCTGTTCCTACATCCCTGCTGCCTCTCTTCATCCCAACTGCGTCTCCCTAAGTCCCTGCTGACTCTCTATCTGTTTCTATGTCCCTGCTGCCTCTCTATCTGTTTCTGTGCCCCTGCTGCCACTTTCTGTCCCTAAATCCCTGCTGCCTATCTCTGTCCCTATGTCTTTGCCGGAACCGTCTCTCTATGTCTCTGCTGCCATTCTCTGGAGACCTAAATTGGGGTGGGGCCCTTAAAAATGTTGCTATGGGCCCCACAAAGTTCTAGTTAAGCCCCTGCCTCTATATAATTATGGGGCTGATTCAGAGGTTGACGCTAATGGCACCTCTGCAGTTGTGCAGAATTATGCAAAAGCTACATGTGGTGTATTAAGTAAAAAAGTAGCCTAGGATTTTGTAATGTGCTGCAGCATCTGAAGGGGCAGCACCGGATTATCTGCATGCATGTAGGATATTGAGTAACTCTGAGGTTACTCAGGATGTCGTGGGACCAGATCTGCGCGTGTGCAGTGCAGTGCCCGATCACAGATCATTGAACATCAGAGATTTATGTTATTCTCAGAATCAGGCCCTATATGTGTAACCAGTATCTCCCCATATTATCTAATAACACTGTTCTGTAACATGACTTTTTCTTTTATCTTTGGCCTAATCTGAGCCGGACAGGGCCATTCCAGTTCAGGAACTCCAACGGCACATCTTGTCCTACCAGCATTACAATATGAAGGGGCGAGAGAAAACCTGAGATTTGGGCACTACAATAAGTGCCCAATATGTGCTCAACTGGGCATTGAGGCAATACCCAAGGGAGAGATGTAGAAAACCTTCTAAAAAGTTTGTTGTCCATAGCAACCAATGAGCTTCTAGCTATCATTTATCAAATGTATGAAATATATTCTATCTAGAACCTGGTTGGTTGCTATGGGCATATATGGTGGTCAGTGGGATGCTCCTTGGTCATTGTATGGAGGTCACTGGGATGCTCCTTGTATTGAATATCTCTCACTGGAATGGTAGACACAAGCAAAGTGATTTATTTTTTCTTTTACACTGCAAGGAAAAATGTGAGACCAGTGGGTGTTTAGCAATGGATGAGACCCCAGTAAGAATGATCTATTTTATAATGACCTTTTAAGTAGTAGTATTCATTTAATATGTGTACTTGTCAACCAGGTGTGCTGCCTACCAGTGCAATACCTCGCCAACTGGTGTGATCTCCACCTCCTGTGACAGGATCCTTCTGCTGGTGCTGTGACTGCCTACCATGCTGCATTGGCCTTGCTTATTACCATTGTGGGTAATACTAACAATTTGCTAACCCCCAGTTTGTGTTGGGCCCCTCTTATAGCTGACTTACTCCAACCTACATGAGGCCACTTTTCATATATTTCCAGGGCCACGTTAAGTTCTCAATGCGTGAATGATAAATCAAAGTAAATGTACCAGGATGGTATTGACAAGCCATTAGAAAGTTATCAGAAAATGGAAACCCTTCTTAGCATTATCTTATACTGGGAATTTCTTACCCTGTTTCCAAGAAAAGACATTGTCAATTATTAATTTAACTTGTTAATTAAATGAAAAGGAGACATGATATTTTCC
The DNA here is from genome assembly GCF_028390025.1 of Pseudophryne corroboree. Classification (NCBI taxonomy): domain Eukaryota; kingdom Metazoa; phylum Chordata; class Amphibia; order Anura; family Myobatrachidae; genus Pseudophryne; species Pseudophryne corroboree. Next base: position 377,831,224 of record NC_086448.1, read on the forward strand.
GGGAGATGTATCAAGTCGCGGAGAGAGATAAAGTTGGGTATTTGCCCAAAGCAAATGATGCTTCTAAGTACAGGTATCATTTCATGTACTGTGCTAGATAAGTGACAGAAGATGATTGGGTGCTTTGAACATCTCCACCTTATCTCCAAGGCTTGATACATCTCCCCAAGAGTGCTGTATATAAAATATATGTCTCGCTGCTATACAGCAGGTCAGGAGCACAAGCAGGACAGTAGAGTACTAATTTGCGGATCCTGTGAAATTAGCATATAATAAAGAACAGAGACTCAGTCAATGAATACATAAAACATTTTTTTAGTTTATGCTAAAATATAAAAAGTTTATTATGAAGAATATTTAACAAATAATATTTGCGAGGCATCTCCGAAAACAGTCAGTTTTGGAGACTGCCGACAAATATTAAACAGGCCCTGAATGTATGTATTGGGGACTGCAATGGATATTGGAGATATCTATTGCGTTCCTCCTATTGTGATCACAAAGGCAGCCACCAAAAGTTTCTACGGCAGTTGGTAAACTGCGATACTCACCAAGCTCCAGAATGCAAAGCATTTTTGAGCTTGACCCGGCAGCTAATTCCATTTCTAAATGGCGTTCGTAGCCCATGGGCTACATTATGCAATTCTTCCCTGGAGAGGGATCCTTGGGATCCCTCTACATTACTGTCTGCTATCACATATGCAGTCTGACGATTGCACATGTGAAGTAGCACAGCCGGGGTCTACACCCAGAAGTAAAGTGATTGCATTAGCGATTATTTTACTTCTTATACATTGCAGGGATGGGCATGAGATTGATTATGGCATAAAAGCTACACCTCTGGATTCACGAAGAGTCATCCTTCAGCACTCAGGAGAGGAAAAAACCCCTTGGGGGGGAAACCTCTGGGGAACCATGGATTCAGGATCGCACTTTCCTTTGGGCATTAAGAGGTGTACTAATAGGGGGATCAGTATGATCCTGGTGATCGTAATACTGAATTTATAGGCTCGGGGGGAAGATAGAGCTTCATTTGGCGGAGCCACCGGGGAAGAGGAGGCCATGCTACGGGGACAAAATGGAGGCAGCACCATGGAGGGGAGGAGGTGGGAAGAGAGAGGGAGACTGTCCGGGAAAGAAAGAGGGAGAGAGACTAAGAGAGACTAAGTGTCAGGGAGAGTAAGGGATAGAAAGGGACAGTGTCAGGTAGAGAGAGAAACAGTGTAAAGGAGAGAGAGGTGCAAGAGTAGAGAGAATGATAGGTAGAGAGAGTGTTAGTGAGAGTGTTAGGAAGAGAGAGAGGAGAGAGAGTGTTAAGGGCCCCATACACTTATCCGACCGCATGTCGGAGGCGATCGCAGGCGATCACCCCGGCAGCCTCCTGGGGGTCAGGATCGCCCATGATACATCGGATGCTATCCTTTTGCATCCAGTGTACTGTATATTGGGCGATCCTGGGTGATCCCAGCCATGCCCCCAGGTCGGACCTGATTGAATGTGCAGCACATTCAATCTGGAGGATCCAATTCAATGCTCATGGGAACGCGCATCGGATCTGATACACCTCAAAAATGCTCGATTTCATCCGATATACCGGGCCGAATGCCCAAAATCGGATGAAATCGGGCATTATCGCTCTAGTGTATGACGCCCTTAAGAGAGAGATGGAGTGAGAGAGACACTATTGTACCTGCCCTGATTACACAGCAGCACAGGAGGCGGGCACTCCTCGGCATTAGGCCATGCCCCAAAAACACCTGCGATTCATGGCAGTTTGGCACTGCTCTGCTGGGAGTTAGGGGTGGGGGAGCGCCGTTGCCTAGTCCCTGCGCTGCACGGAGGTTGTGATGTGTGATTTTTAAAAACTGACCGCACATCGCTCCTCCTGTGTACATTGGCCGGCGCCTCTCATATTATTATTTTTTTTGGGGGGGCTGCCCCCTTGCTCCACCCATTCTGACACCTCTGTGGGTGAGTAAAGGGGTGTTTTCCCCTCTCCCCACCCCCTTAACCCTCCCTGTCCTCAGCCTAACCTTCCCCCTTTGTGCCTGACTTTTACCGCAGAGGTGCCTAATCCTAACCTCCGTCCCCGCTGCCTAAACCTAACCCTTCCTGCAACCTAACCACCTCTGGGGGGCGCCTAAGCCTAACTCGCTCTACCCATGGCCTAACCCTAACCTCTCCCCACCCGCAGTCTAAATCTAACCCCCCACGCCGAGCTATAGGTAATGGGAGGGGTACAATACTTACCTATACCTGCCTATACTTGCCAAAGGTCAACTGCTGTGTAATAAAATTGTTAGTGGATGAACAAGCAGAGAGACATACCGCTAACAGTGGTGTGGTTGTGTAGAGAGAAAAATCTAAGTAAATATGTTACTGTAAATATTAAGGACATGGAAAATGCCTAAAATAAGGACAGTTAACCCAAAGGGCCTATTATTTTTATACAATACAAACATTGGGGGGGGCGGGGGGGGGGGGTAAGTTCTTTCTTATAGTGATAAGTGGGTACCTTCAGAAAAGAAATTTGACCAGAAAATAGTAAAAGCTACAATTGCTAACATTTAGGGGGCAATCCAATTAGATACGAGTTGCCTTTGCTGTAACGTTTCAACACTTACAGCCTTTGTGGCCAGATAGGGCTACGGGCACTTTTGAGTGAGTTTGGGCTATTGGAAAGTGCAGCTGTTGTAAGACAAACTCACACCTAATTAAATTGACCCCTTAGTTGTTAAATGCAATAAAATAGTAAAATATAATGGTGTAATTGTGGGCCTGATCCAGTTGTGGTTGTTAACGCAATCGTTGCTGCAATCTTTTGCCGTTCGCAGTTGCATCGCAGTCCGCCCAGAGTGAGTCTGAGCAGTCGTAGGTTGAGCAAGTCTCCTAGACACAGGGCTCTCCAGCAGAAACACAGGTCGCAATGGGTAATTTATACACGTGCATGGAAAGGTGGTTGAACAGAGCTGACATGCCTGTGTACAGTTAGCCACCCCCTTTACCAGCTCAAATGCTGACTTCCTGTAAGTCACTTTGCAATGGGATGCTCTACGTGAGCTTCATCGCATCTTGGTGGTAATTCAGAGTTGATCACAGCAGCAAATTTGTTAGCAGTTGGGCAAAACCATGGAGGTGATTCAGACCTGATCGTAGATGTTCTAAATTTAGCACATCTACGATCAACTTCCCTGACATACGGGGGGACGCCCAGCACAGGTCTAGTCTGCCCTGTATGTCAGGCCCTACCACGTCACACATGTACAAAAACATTGCACAGCGGCAATGCTTTTGTACTGTAGGAGTAGCTCCTAGCCAGCGCAGCTCCTGCGCGCTGGCAGGGAGCTATTCATCGCTGTCCGGGACGCAGTGGCTGCGTGTGATGTCACGCAGCTGCCGCGGCCTGCCCCCCAATGGCCTGGGCACGCCTGCTTTGCCCGGACCGCGCCCCCTAAACGGCGGCCAAATTCTGCCGGACCGCCCCCTCCCGCTCAGCGACCGCCTCTGCCTGTCAATCAGGCAGAGGTGATCGTAGGGCTAAGACAGCCGTCGACTGTGTGCCATGCACCGGCACACTGCAGTGCCGGTGCATGTGCACCTCAGACCTCAGACACGCACAGCAGCGAACAGGTCTGAATTAGCCCCCATGTGCACTGCAAGTGTGGCAGATATAGCACTTTGCAGAAAGAGTTAGATTTGGTGGGATATTTTGTTTCTGTACAGGATAAATACTAGTACAGTAGCTTTATTTTTACACTGCAAATTAGATTTCAGTTTAAACACACCCCACCCAAATCTAACTCTCTCTGCACATGTTATAGCTGCGCCCCCCCACCCCCTGCAGTGCACATGGGGGGTCATTCCGAGTTGTTCGCTCGTTATTTTTTTCTCGCAACGGAGCGATTAGTCGCTAATGCGCATGCGCATTGTCCGCAGTGCGAGTGCGCCAAGTAAATTTGCTATGCAGTTAGGTATTTTACTCACGGCATTACAAGGTTTTTTCTTCGTTCTGGTGATCGTAGTATGATTGACAGGAAGTGGGTGTTTCTGGGCGGAAACAGGCCGTTTTATGGGAGTGTGTGAAAAAACGCTACCGTTTCTGGGAAAAACGCGGGAGTGGCTGGAGAAACGGAGGAGTGTCTAGGCGAACGCTGGGTGTGTTTGTGACGTCAAACCAGGAACGACAAGCACTGAACTGATCGCACTAGCAGAGTAAGTCTCGAGCTACTCAGAAACTGCACAGAGAAGTCTTTTCGCAATATTGCGAATCTTTCGTTCGCAATTTTACTATGCTAAGATTCACTCCCAGTAGGCGGCGGCTTAGCGTGTGCAATGCTGCTAAAAGCAGCTTGCGAGCGAACAACTCGGAATGAGGGCCATGGTTTTGCCCAACTGCTAACAAATTTGCTGCTGCGATCAACTCTGAATTAGGCCCCTTGTGCACAGTGCAACTTACACGCATGCACAGTGAAAAAGCATTGAGCCACTTGCATGCAACAGCAGCTTTGCATCCGCATCTGGATCAGGCCTCATGGGGGTCATTCCGAGTTGATCAATCGCTAGCAGTTTTTAGCAGCCGTGCAAACGCTATGCTGCTTCCTCTGGGAGTGTATCTTAGCTTAGCAGAAGTGCAAAGGAAAGGATCGCAGAGCGGCTACAAAAAAAAATTGTGCAGTTTCAGAGTGGCTCCAGACAGGGGTGTATCTACCCATTGGCCAGGATGGCACTCGCCAGGGGCGCCAGGCAAGGAGGGGGTGCCGCCTGGTGGTGACACCCACGGCCAAAGGGTAGAAGAGAAGTACTGTCAGACTGTACCTGGTGAGAGTCTGTTACTGCCGGCGCGGCACCGGTGTCCTTCAGCACCGCACTGGGAGCTCCCAGCAGCAAGGGCTGCTGGGAGCTGTAGTTTATTTTGAGTCTGATTACAAGTGCGGTGCTGCTGGACACTAGTCTGATCACTAGTACAGTGCGGTGCTGACGGACACCGGCAGTAACAGACTCTCACCCAGAGCCGGCCCTAGCCAATAGGCATTATAGGCAAATGCCTAGGGCATCTAGAATGCCAGAGTCATCCATTCCCAAGGCTAGGGCCAGCTCTGTTATCGCAGCCAGCCAGGAGGAAAGAGGAGAGTTAGGACGGAGGCTGCAGCTGCTGCAGCACACAGAGCCGTATCTCTGCTCACACAGGAAGGAAGTGACTTTACTTTCACTTTCTGCCTGCCCTGTGGCTGAGCACAGATGGCAGCTGCAGAGGAAGCCAGGCACTGAGCTTGCGGAGCCAGGACCCTGCCCCAGCACTGCAGCATCACAGCACAAAGGTAAGATATGGATGGGATAACGGGGGACTTACGGGGAGAGGAAGGTGGCTAATAACACTGCTATGGGTGGGGGGAGACCTATGAGGAGTGGGGGAAGGGGGGTAATGACACTGCTATGTGGGAGACCTATGGGGAGTGGGGGAAAGGGGGTAATTACACTGCTATGAGGGGGAGAACTATGGAAAGTGGGGGCACAGGAGAATATGACTGCTATTGGATGGAGACAAGGGGGTGTAGGAGCAGCTGATAACACTACTATGGGGTGGGGCATGAGACAGAGACACATGGGGAGTGGGGGCTCGGGGGCTAATTGCTCTGCTATGGGGGAGGGGTCATAGGCATACACACGGTGGGTGGCATGTGTGCACAGGCACACCCTGATGTTGGGCACCCCCCACATGCCCAGTCAGAATATTTAATATAGAACCAGCCCTGGCCAGCACTTGCTGACTAATTACACATAATACACACTATGCAGTCACAATGTGCGGGTACCATCTCTTCCCGGCTCCCACTGTGACACTGTCCGCCGTGATTCCTAACCTGCCAATGGAGCGGACACCGTATACCAGGAGAAGGTTTTGTGTGTGAGCTGTACTGGCTGATGCAGGGGGAGATCTGTCTCATTGGGATGGGGGAATCTTCTATATTGGGAGGAAGGGGCTATTGTGTGATAATGTGTCTGAGAGGAAGGGGGATCCCTGTGTTAGGGATAAATAATCTGTCTGAGGGAGCAAGGTGCAGATGTGAGAGATGGAAAGTGGGAGTGAAGTGCAGGGGAGATGGAAGCTGGGAGCAAGGTACAGGTGTGAGACATGGAAGGTGGGAGTGAAGTGCAGGTGTGGGGGATAGAAGGTGGGAGCAAGGTACAGGTGTGAGATATGGAAGGTGGGAGCGAGGTGTAGGGGAGATAGAAGGTGGGACCAAGGTACAGGTGTGGGGGATGGAAGGTATGAGTGAAGAAGAGGTGTGACAGATAGAAGGTGGGAGTGAGGTGCAGAGGAGATGGAAGGTGGGAGCGAGGTGCAGGGGAGACGGACGGTGGGAGTGAAGAAGAGGTGTGAGAGATGGAAGGAAGAAGGGAGGTACATGGGTGATAGAGGGAGGGAGTGAGAGGTGCAGGGGTAAGACAGAGATGGAATGAGGGAGTGAAAACTACAGGGCTAAAGAGGAACACAGAGCATGAGAGGTGCAAGTAAGTAAGGGAAGGAGGAAGTTCAGGCAGGGATGACTTATGAGACATTAAGGCATTTGGTATCCCGGCGGTCGGAAAGCTGATGCCAGCTTCCCGAAATTGCTCGGAATGCTGATGCTGGCATCCCAACATAGATAGCGATGCAGAATGCCAAAATCCGGATCGAGTTAATGCCAAAGTCTCCACTGGCAAGCCGCGTGGGAGGGTTAGGGTTAGGCTGCGAGGGTGGGAGGGTTAGGGTTAGGCTGCGAGGGTGGGAGGGTTAGGGTTAGGCTGCAGGGAGGGAGATGAGGAAGGGTGGGTAAGGGACCACTGAAGAGGCTGGGGGGGGGGGGGGGCGGGTTAGGGTCAGGCTGTGGGAAAGGTGGGTTAAGGGGGAGGGATGGTGTAACATGAATACGAGACACTACTGTGCAGTGTAATGTGAATAAGGGACACTATTGTGTGGCATAATTTGAATTGGAAGTACTATTGTGTCCACACCCTTCCCCCGTAAGACGATGCCCCAATTCCAATACTCACACCTTATTTCAAATGTGTGTAGGGGAGGGGGGGGCGCCGGCCCCTTACTTTGCCAGGGGCGCTCGGACCCCTAGATACACCCCTGGCTCCAGACCTACTCAGCGCTTGCGATCACTTCAGACTGTTCAGTTCTTGTTTTGACATCACAAACACGCCCTGCGTTTTACCAGCCACGTCTGCGTCTTTCCTGGCACGCCTGCATTTTTTTCAACACTCCCTGAAAATGGTCAGTTGACACCCAGAAACGCCCACTTCATGTCAATCACTCTGCAGCGGACATTGCGAATGAAAAGCCTTGCTAGATCTTGTGTAAAACTACATCGGCTGTTGTGAAAGTACGTTGCACGTGCGCAGCCGCATTGTGCCGCATGAGCAGAAATGCCGCTTTTTCACTTAATCGCTGTGCAGCGAACATTTATATCTAGCGATCAACTCGGAATGACCCCCCATGTGCGGTAAGAAAAAGGACTCTAGGAAAAAGGGCTATGTCACCTTTATTATATGCAAAGATAGGGAAATAATCACTTGTTACAGCTCTATTTTACATAATTTATACCATATTGTTCCATTTCATCATTTGGTTATTCTATGGGGGAGATGTATTATGCCCTGCAGAGTGATAAAGTGGAAAGAGATAAAGTACCAGCCAATCAGCTCCTTACTGCCATGTTACAGGCTGTGTTTGAAAAATGACAAATAGTAACTGATTGGTTGTTAGTTATTCTTTCTCCACTTTATCACTCTTCCAGGATTAGTATATCTGCCCCCAGTTCATGGATAAAAAGGTCAGCCATTTCACTATCTCCAGAGGAGCGGCTTATCCAGTTTTGACATTAGGGGAAATGAACAAAGAAATATAGGCTCCCCACTACTATTGTGGGCATTATGTGTATTCTGAAAGTGGCACTGCTACTGTGCACATCATGTATATAAGGTGCATTACTACCATTCACATTATGCATATAAGGGGCACTACTGTGGGTATAATATGTATAAGCAGCACTACTCCCGCAGACATTATTTGTCCAGGGCCGGCTCCAGGCCTACTAGCACCCTGAGCGAGAAAATGTGAAAGCGCCCCCCCCCCCCCCCCAATGCGCTCCCGGAAAAGTGGGTGTGGCCTCTGGAAAAGTGGGCGTGGCCTCATAACTTCATATCATCAAACTATAAACATATTTTCACACAATTAGCAGCCTTACACATAGCCACAGTAGTGTTCCTTACACACAATGTCTCCAGTATAGTGCCAGATACACATAATGTGCAGTGCCAGATTGACATGACATGCCCCCCAGCAGTGCCAGCTACACATGACATGCCCCGCAGCAGTGCCAGCTACACATGACATGCCCCGCAGCAGTGCCAGCTACACATGACATGCCCCACAGCAGTGCCAGCTACACATGACATGCCCCGCAGCAGTGCCAGCTAGCCAGCTACACATGACATGCCCCACAGCAGTGCCAGCTACACATGACATGCCCCCCAGCAGTGCCAGCTACACATGATAGTGTTCACTTTTTAGGGCATGGTGCTGATCACAGGGAGGGCACATTTTTAAGTTAGGAGGGCAAAATGATGTACATACTGCTTGTTGTTCCCATACCTATATGTCAAAGAATGGACAGTGGACGCCGAAGGCGCGCAGCAAAAATTAAGGGGAGTTACTTCGTGGGGAAGGTACGTGGCCACATAATAGTGGCAATTTGCATTACACCACACAGTAGTGCAGCTAATACACACTGCACCAGGTAGAACCTCCTATACACTTTGTGCCAGGCACAGCACTGAGACGCATTGCCCCAGGGAGAGCACTGAGACACATTGCCTAGCCACAGACGCCTAGCGGGAACACTACATGACATGCTCCCCAGCAGTGCCAGCTACACGTGACATGCCCCCCAGCAGTGCCAGTTACACGTGACATGCCCCCCAGCAGTGCCAGCTACACGTGACATGCCCCCCAGCAGTGCCAGCTACACGTGACATGCCCCCCAGCAGTGCCAGCTACACGCGACATGCTCCCCAGCAGTGCCAGCTACACGCGACATGCCCCCCCCAGCAGTGCCAGCTACACGTGACATGCCCCCCAGCAGTGCCAGCTACATAAATGGCCACACAGTGCCAGATATGCACCCACAGTTCAGATACATAAATGCCCCCAAAGTGCCAGATACATAAATGCCTCCACAGTGCAGATATGCCCCCCACAGTGCCAGATACATAAATGCCCACACAGTGCCAGATACATAAGTGCCCCCACAGTGCCAGATATAAAAATGCCCACACAGTGCCAGATATGTCCCCACAGTGCCATATATAAAATTGCCCCCACAGTGCCAGATATGCCCCCACAGGGCCAGATACATAAATGCCCCCAGTGCCAGATACATAAATGCCCACACATTGCCAGATGCATAAATGCCCCCAGTGCCAGATGCATAAGTGCCCACACAGTGCCAGATGCATTATTGCCCCCCACAGTGTCAGATACATTAATGCCCCCAGTGCCAGATATGCCCCCACAGTGCCAGATACATTAATGCCCCCAGTGCCAGATATGCCCCCACAGTGCCAGATAAATAAATGCCCCCACAGTGCCAGATAAATAAATGCCCCCAGTGCCAGATAAATAAGTGCCCCCACAGTGCAGATATACCCCCACAGTGCCAGATACATAAATACCCCCACAGTGCCGATATGCCCCCCCCAGTGCCAGATACAGAAATGCCCCCACAGTGCCAGATACATACATGCCCCCACAGTGCAGATACATAAATGCCCCCACAGCGCAGATATGCCCCCACAGTGCCAGAAATGCCCCCACAGTGCCAGATACATTAATGCCCCCTCACAGTGCACAGATAAATGTCCCCCCCCGCAGTGCCAGATAAATGAATGCCCCCCACAGTGCCAGATAAATGAATGCCCCCCACAGTGCCAGATAAATGCCCCCACAGTGCCAGATAAATGCCCCCACAGAGCCAGATATGCCCCCGACAGTGCCAGAAATGCCCCTGACAGTGCCAGAAATGCCCCCGACAGTGCCAGATATGCCCCCAGTGTGCCAGATATGCCCCCCACAGTGCCAGAAATACCCCCAGTGTGCCAGAAATGCCCCCACGGTGCCAGAAATGCCCCCACAGTGTCAGATAAATGCCCCCACAGTGTCAGATAAATGCCCCCACAGTGCCAGATATGCCTCCACAGAGCCAGATATGCCCCCAGTGAGCCAGATATGCCCCCAGTGAGCCAGATATGCCCCCCACAGTGCCAGAAATGCCCCCACAGAGCCAGATATGCCCCCAGTGTGCCAGATATGCCCCCAGTGTGCCATATATGCCCCCAGTGTGCCAGAAATGCCCCCCACAGTGCCAGATAAATGCCCCCACAGTGCGATCCATAAATGTGCGCCCCCCCCCCACCAAATACCTGAGGCGCTGAGAGGGGGAGGAGGAGTGCTGGCGGGAGTGCTGGCGGGCGGGAGAGTGAGGGTCCGGGTGCATGTGGGCGGGCGGCCACTTGTGTGCGCTATGCGTGGCGCCGGCGTCTGACGTTAGACACTGGCGCCGCGCAGCGCGCATAGCGCACACACGGACGGGACAACGCTGCACACACAGGGCCGGCTCCAGCTTCGAATATGGTGGCGCCAGCGCGCGGCGCCCATTAAGGGTGGCGCCCTGCGCGGCCGCTCTATTCGAACATGCCTAGAGCCGGCCCTGGTCATTACTACCGTGGGCATTATGTGTATAGTGGCCACTACTGTGTAGCGTAACATGACTAGGGGGCGCTACTGTGTGACGTAATGTGAAAAAGGGACACTACTATATGGCGTACTATGAATCAGGGGCACTACGTGTGGTGTAATGTGAATAAGATTGTGCTATTGTGTGACATAATTTGAATTGGGAGTACTCTTGTGTGGCCCCGCCCATTCTTTGTGAGACCACACCCCTTTTTTCAGGCAGCTCGCTGCCACTTTAGAAAGTATGGGAGTGCTCAAATTTATAGTTTGCAGGGGGGCGTCGAATACCCTAGCACCGCCCCTACTACTGTTATCAGTGGCACTACTACTGTGGGCATTATTTGTATGGGGCATTACTACTGTGGGCATTATGTGTGTAATGGGCACTACTGTGTAGCATAATGTGACTAGGGGGCGCTACTGTGTGACGTAATATGAATAAGGGACACTACGTTCAGTTCTATGAATCAGGGGCACTACGTGCAGTGTAATGTGACTAAGATTGTGCTTTTGTGTGTCGTAATTTAAATTGAGAGTACTTTTGTGTGGCCCTGCCTCCTCTTTGTGAGACTACACCCCTTTTTCACAAAGCTCGCTGTCGCTTTACAAAGTATGAGAGGGATCAAATTTATAGTTTGCAAGGGGGCGCCGATCTGTATGTCCTATACTGAGCTGCCCCCTTCTGCATGTTTTGTATTGTCTGCTCTCCCCCACCATTCTGTAGTCTCTGTTTTGTACTGTGCTCTCAATACCCCCACCAGGGACGTGCGGTGAGCTAAATGGCTCAGGAGGCACTGTCTAGCACCAGAGCCAGATTTACATGCAATATATGAGCCATAGGGTACATCTAGGCATTATACACAGGTGCAGAGATATAAACCCCTGGAAATTTGCTGAGTTTTGATCAGAGATGTGCGAAAAAGATTGGGAGGTGAGGCACTGCCTCACCTGCCATAGATTTTTTACTCCAGAGTTTTGGCTATAAAAATTATTAGTATAATGCAGAGAAGATATTTCAAACAAATTATTTGTATTTTTTATATACTTTACACAGTCAAAACACTGGCACGAACGTTCGTATGACAGGAAAGGCTCTGTCTCACCTGCCTCACCCCACAGCACGTCACTGACCCCCACCACACACACAATTACACAAATATGGTAACTTACCTCCTGCATGTTGTCCTCCAGTTCTTGCTGCCTATGCGACCCCTCCCGTCATCTTCAACTGACACTTTGCAGATCTCTTTGCCGGGCACCCGACACTCTGCAAATCTCTTTGCCAGAACTTTGCCAGATGATGAAAAATCACAAAAGACTATCCTTAAGCATAGTACTAGTTTAAGTACAATAGAAATAGAAGTACAATATCCATGAGTCAACCACTTTTCCAATTATCCTTAAACCAAACATACTTTAAAATGTATTAATTTGCCATTTATCTATTTTATTTACTTTTTCATCCCAAAGCCAGATCCTGCCTCATAGAGACTTATCTGCATCCCCTGTATGTGTGCTTATCCTCCATACTGCCCTTTTTATTACTGTAACGCTACATTTTTATTCCTAAATATGTCATTCCTTCCTGAGCGTCTCCTATTAATGTGTCCTTGTACCTGTTTTCCCTGTTCTGTCTATCTTGTCTTGCCTTTCAGCTGACTGTACTGCAGGGATGCGGTCAAGATCCCGCCGGAAGGAATCCCGGCGGTTGGAATATCGACACCGGGATCCCGACCAGCACAATCCCGACATACTGTATTCTCCCTCTGTGGGTGTCCACGACACCCATAGAGGGAGAATAAATTAGTGTGCCCACAGCGAGCATGCAAGGGGCTGCGTTGCGCTTGCCCCCCTGTCGGAATTGTGTCGGTCGGGATCCCGGTGTTGGTATTCCGACCACCGGGATCCCATCCGGTGGTATCTCGTACTGATCCCGTACTGCACTCTGTCTTCCTTACTCCCCTCCATCATACCCTGCTATGTAGGACACACCTCCTCCCACCTGTCTTCCTGCACGGTAACTGGAAACTCCAGCAGCTGTAGATAGAATGTTACAAGATGAAGCATTGTGATGTCACAGGCTAGTGATGTTACAGTAACCAGCAGCAAAGCTACCAAGTTACAGCTATCTTACATATACATTTTATACATCAATTATAACTGGATTTACATGAATTTCTAGTTTAAAAAAATGAGACTAATGTAGAAAATGAACTGTAAAGCAATGTTGTATAGAGTGCCTCAATATATAGGTAAAGGATCTCTATACTAAATCATTTATATTTTATAAGGAAATAAAGCTCTTTATCTAACAGGCTGAATTAATAATTTTCCACTATATGTGTGTGTGTGTATGTGTGTGTGTGTATATATATATATATATATATATATATACACACACACACACAGCTCCCAACGGTCCCGATTTTTGAGGGGCAGCCCCGTTTTTGGAGGAACGTCCCGCTGTCCCACCCACCGGCCGCAGTGTCCCGCGTGGTTGGGGGCAGTTGGAGGCTCCTTAATGGCTGCTCTATTGTAAAGCTGAGTGCTCAGCCCATGGCGCATAGGCGCTGGCTTTATTTTAGGTATGGATGGGGGATGGGGGGTGGGCGCGCACCATTTATCTTTCTGGCACAGTGCACCAAAATGTCTTGTTACGGCTCTGATGATTTTTATCGAGCTATCATCCAATTATAGCCCTTTTTTTGGCACTTTTTTTTTCCAATTTTTGGACAGAAACACATGGGACGGATACGTTCCCACCCCCATGTGCTATTGCGGCTCTGAGGGCTGCTTATCGGGGATTATGCTTCGTATGCCTCAGGCACGCAAAGTATAATCTGTTGGTGTTAATTGGATAGCCCCTGGTGAATCCATTAGCTGCGGAAAATCACAGCGGCTAATTGGATACCACCCTTTATGTAATTTTTATTTTTTTTATGTTTGATTAGTATTGGTGCTTTGCAAGAAACTGTTTTTTTTTTCAAGTTTGAATACGATATTAGATAAGTATAGCTGTTAGATTTCTAACATAAGTTTTTTTTTTTCATTTTAGTGACCATTTTCACACAAATTACAAATCTGTATGGATCACAAACACAACCATGCCCTGTGAATGTGACTGTACAACCCATTGTCTTTGGGAGTGCAGGTAGCAACTACTTCTCACAGCAGGAACTGTAAGTCTATCATAAATAGTGTCTGAAGTGTCTACATCATGATTTACTTACCTCTATTAATACTATTTACTTTATTTCATGTAGGTTTCATGACAGCTTAAAAAATCTTTCTACGCTTGTATTAATGGGAAATCACATTGAGATTCGAAATTATGTTGTCTTATTAACCACAATCCTCAACCGATTATATACAGAGGACTCTCAGCTGGTTTCTCACCAACAGTTTCAAATGAGAAATGAACTAATATTTATCACTGTTCAGAGATTATCATTCAGTAACCAGGTAAATAAACGCTTCATGTTTACTTATATGTGAACAGGTTAATGGAGGGTGCAAAAAGGGGCTCATATTTATTCTGTATCACACAAAAATAAAAAGTAAATAAAATGAATGGAGGAAAATGATATTCGTGGAATTAATATGTATAATAATCATTCCAGCAACTGTTTAGTGCATGCTATAAATAATCCCCACATTGTATTGGGAGTGCAGTAGTGTTCTGTATCACAGCAGTGAGATGGCAAACATTAGAAACTGGAGATTAAAGGCAGATAGTGGTGTTTTCAATAGCTGATAAAGGGGTAACTTGCCAACATGTAATTGGCAGTCATGTAAAATAAAAAAGCCTTCCCTCTCCAATACAGGAAATTAATAGTGTAGAACTCATTGGCTCTTGTATTTAGTTATATATATATATATATATATATATATACTACACTTTCTATTCATGTATGATGGCTTCTTGTAATCCTAATATAGTGTTATGTTTCTTTTCAAAAAGATATTTACATAATGAGGTTATATATTTGTATTGTATTAGAATTATGATGTTATATTTTGTTAACATTTTTAAATGCAGGATGAACTCATGGATATTGTGTCAATGCTGAGAGATCTTTTCGATGTTTCCAATCAGGTACGTTACGTAAAAGTAACAACATTTGGTTAAGCACTGTGTGTAATGAGCAGGGAGAATGTATGGAAAGTCACGTGTATCAGTAAATAACAGTTGGGATTGCCACAGTAAATTAAGGTTACACGACCACTGACATAAAACAGCCATTTGTCATTGTGCATGATTAATATTCACATAGAATTTCAGTACCATCCCTAGAGGAGGAGACACGTGCAGGAAGTGATGGAGGCTGGATCTGCTTGTGGTCTTTTTTGTTTGCCTTTCATTTTGTAAATTCTTTTTAAGAAAATTTCAATTGCACAATTACATCCATATCCACACTAAACAATACAACAGGGTTGTACAGGGCTGGATTAAAGCCAGTGAGGGCCCAGAGGCAACAAATTTGTGATGGCTCCCACCAATAAAATTGATGTGCCGCCTCCCTCCCACCCACCAATACTATGCCTCCTGCCTTGCCTCCGATCTTTCCACTGACCGGCAGTATTTCAGCATATTACATCATGCCTGCAGGGAACTTCCGGGAACCGAGAGAGGAAGGAGAGAGAGAGAGAGCGACGTAGAGAGTGTCAGGGACAGAAAGAGGGGAGCTAGAGAGAGAGGGAGATAGAGAGGGAGAGGGAAGGAGAGAGACATTGGACCTCATTCAGCTTCAGGTGCGGTTTTGCTATTTTAGCAGAACTGCAACTGTCTGCGATTGCATGCTGGGGTCTGCCCAGCACAGAGCAAGGATGCCCACCATGCAAATTCCCAGCAGAGATGCAATTTGCGATCGCATCGTTGAATTGTGGATGCCCCTGCCTGCGCAGCCAGGCTACGAAGGCAGGCGAAGAGCCATGTGACTTCAGGGTCGCAGAGGCTGTGTGAGACGTCACACAGCCGCCCTAAACCCACCCCAACAACACGCCCATCCAGTGCTGCATCACCGCCCCTGCAATGCTGCGTCTCCACCCTGGACCGCCTCGTGAATGCCTCTGCATGTCATTCAGACAGAGGCGTTCGCATAAGTGAGATGTGATCACCTCTCACTGCGCACATGCAGTACGGCTGCTGCGCTTGAGCACTGAGCATTAATAGTTCAGTATGCGATCGCACCGCTGATTAAATCCATTCTCTGAATAAGGAAGAGAGAAAGGAGTGAGGTAGAGAGGGGGGAGCGATAGAGAGAGAGAGCAAGAGAGGGGAGCAAAATGGAGAGAGAGAGAGTTTGTTCGGGAGAGGGGGCGCGAGAAAGAGGGGGAGGGAGAGGGTGTCAGGGAAGAAATGGAGAGAGAGATGAGAGCGAGAGAGGGGATCAAAAGAGAGAGAGGGAGAGTTGAGGGAGGGAGACACGCTGACCACGCATGCGCAAAGTGTCCCCCGGCTACTGATATAAAGGGAAGTGATTACTTTTGCTATCATTTCCCTTCCTTACACATCACAGGGACAGGCTCCCTGTTCCTGCTTGTATATTTTCGTACATTTGGGGGCATATGAATATCTTATTGCCATGAATAGAGGGGAAAATAAATTCTAATTACTGGGTCTTAAACCCAATAATTAGTAAATATTACCCTCTGGCTTTGCAGATAGGACCATCCCAGTCGAATATTTGACATCAATGTACAGGCTAGGTATGAACTACACTACACTAAAAGATAACAATGCAATATTACATTGTAAATACCTCAAAAGTAATATTACTTGTTTACTTTTAAACTAAATATGTGTAGCATTTTAAAGTACCATAAAACATTTTGGGCCTGATTCAGGTTTGCAAGTAGCTGTGAATGCCAACAAATTCATCAATTGTTTTTGCGTACTGCATATCTTATGCCGTCTTAATACCTATCATTACATTGTGTATGCACGGCCGCTTCTGAGTTAGATTGAGAGAAGTGCTTTTATCCTAAAACCATCAAGTGTTGTCCCAGATCTTAGCAATCTTTCTCAGCATGCAGAGTTAATGTGTTGCTGTGTATTTAGGGACAGTTTATAGTTGAATACAAGTCTGTTTTGCCATTTAAGCACCGCGTATGCCCTGCAGCCAAGTGCATGCATCTCTGGGCAATTCTGAGTCTTGCGCATCTCCAGTTGAAGCTGAATGGAAATAACTGGTAACTGAAATAAATGTATCTGTATATGGATTACCTCATTGTGGGGCCTTTGCAGATAGGGTAATTGGAAGGAGGGTGTGTTGTGGTGTTTAGGCGGAATTCAGGCTATTTAGAATGTAAGCTCTCACGAGTAGGGCCCTCACATTTTAAGTCCTTATCCTTCTCTCACTTACCATCTTTGACGACACCAAATCCCATGGTTTTCTGCCACCCTGATACCTATTTCAGTGTATTCTGCTGATGTAGTTATGTTTATTTACCCTGTACCAGGGCCGGTTCTAGCCCTTATGGCGCCCCGGGTGAAAATGGGGGCATGGCTTCATACAGGGGCGTGGTCAGTTACGCCCCCTGTAGAGTTGTGCCCCCAGTAGTGCCCGCATTTGTGCCTTTAGTAGCGCCCGCATTTGTGCCCCCAGTAGCGCCGCTTAAAAAAAAAAAAAAACTTACAATCTCCGCTCCTGAGTCCCGACCGTTGCAGACCTCCGCCGGCGCCGCTCCTCTCCTCGGATCTATGGGAGAGACGTCATGACGTCTCTCCCATAGCACAGCATAGACACTAGAGGTCAATCATGACCCCTAGCGTCTGTGCCAGTCCCACAATGCTGTGCGGTGCGCGATAACGTCATCCCGCACCGCACATCAAAGGTCCTCTCCACGAAGGGAAACTAGACGGGTAGCGTCTAGTTCCCTTCACTGCGGGGGGACCAGCGGCGGACACAGTGGCAGCGGAGGGCACAGTGGCGGATCTTGCCATGGTGCGGCGCCATCCGGAGGGCGGCGCCCCGGGCAAAAGTCCTGCTTGCCCGTGGCAAGATCTGCTACTGCCCTGTACTTGTCCTATGTTGTCTTGTACTGTAATGCTGCTTTCACATCGCAAACCCTGCTTTTAAAACGTTTCTTAAAACGGGTCTTAAAACGGGTCTGAGCAGTTTAACCCCCTTCACATCGCATGTTGTAACCAGTATATTACCATTTCATTACCGTTTTGGTACCTTTCACACTGAACCCGTTTCACCCATAGAAAACAGTGGTTGTCATTGTAAATTGACTTTTCTGGCCCACACATTATTAATAATTATTAATTATTAATTAATTATTAATAATTTGGCTAGTCGTACGATGGAACCCAGCAGCTTCAAGCATCTTTACCATATTTTTGTAGATTACTGCATCCTTCACTGTCCCAGTGATTTGTCTACATATTTCTTCATCCTCTCTGATCCTAAGCAGCTCCCTAACCTCCTCATCACTCCAATTTGCCATTGTATAATATATTTTGTGTCTCACTCTCATGTGTCTCATGTGTTTTTCCTCCAGTTTCCTGCTTCTGCCTGATGACATCATGTATGGAGACAGTCTATCACCTCCTGTGGCTTGGAAATACAGTTTCTGAGCCTTTCACACTGCACAATGAAACGGATCTGAACCGTATAGGACCCTGCTTTTTAACCGTTTCAAAATACCGGTATTTTGAAAACGGTAAATTCAAGGTGGCCCTTTCACACCGCAGCTAGAAACGTTTTGGAATGCTTAAAAATCGGCAATTTACCGGGTTAAAGCTGCGGTGTGAAAGGGGTATTAGTGACTATTTTCTTGTTTTGGTTATTTGTTTATGTACTCTGGAATTGAGCACTGCGGATCCTTTTTGGCCGCATATAAATAAAGGATAATAATAATAATGCATGTGCATAGGTCCGACTGATTTCAGATCTCTTGCACCATAGATAGGACTAGTGCAAGTACACATTGATAATGATGATAGCTATTTGCACAAGCTAAAAGTTAGGGGTGGTGCATTCCCATAGATGCATACAACTCGGCATGCGGGCAAGTATTCGCATTTAGGGGGTCATTCCAAGTTGATCGCTTGCTAGCTGCTTTTAGCAGCAGTTCAAACGCTAAGCCGCCTCCCTCTGGGAGTGTATCTTAGCTTAGCAGAAGTGCAAACGAAAGGATCGCAGTGCGGCTACAAAAAAAAATTGTGCTTTTCAGAGTAGCTGCCGACCTACTCCTACCTTGCGATCACTGCAGACTATTTAGTTCCTGTTTTGACGTCACAAACACGCCTTGCGTTCGGCCATCCACTCCCCCGTTTCTCCAGCCACTCCTGCGTTATTATCTGACACGCCTGCATTTTTTTAAATACTCCCCGAAAACGGACAGTTACCACTCAGAAACACCCACTTCCTGTCAATCACTCAATGATCAGCAGTGCGACTAAAAAGCGTCGCTAGACCTTTTGTGAAACTGCATCGGCTTTTGTGAAAGTACGTCGCGCGTGCGCACTGCGCCCCATACGCATGCGCAGAAGTGCCGATTTTTTGCCTGATCGCTGCACTGCGAACAATGGCAGCTAGCGATCAACTCGGAATGACCCCCTTAGTACCAAGCCCACAGTACTATTGTGACTGACTTGTTTTCAACTCCAAATGGCTCCTTTAATGTATTGCATTATTACTGTATATAAAGTAGCTATAAAAGACATTCAGCTCCTTTGAAATTTTCCACTTATTATTTTCTAAATAATGGAAGCATGTGTATCCCATATAATAAACGGCTACCGATGCTCCTCACCTCTATGGGGGAATTTAAGTGTTTTGCACGCCTGCAGTCACTATATGGCGCCTGATGGGCCAATTCAAGTGTTGCTTTGTTTGGGCCTCCACACCAGCCGGCGCTGACATTAGTGTTATGTTATGTTGTTCCAATGTTGACGGGCTGGTAACTACTACTATATAACAATTTATTCTCCCACTTTATTTGCAGTAATAGTAAATACAAAACACGTTTGCTTTTATATTTAAGAATATTGCCCCTTTACATCTAGCGGCTGTAACCTCCACAGATGCAACAGTTTGAAAAATGTCCCTTTTACTACTTGGCTTTAGGGGAGATGTTTCAAGCCTTTTAGAGAGAAAAAGTGAAGAGGGATAAAGTACCAACCAAAGCTGTAACTAGAGCTCTGTAGGCCCCATAGCAAAATCTTGAAAGCCCAATGGTCACCACAATGCGCCTTAGGGGAGGGGAGCAAGAGAGAGAGAGTGAGAGAGAGACAATGTATGTGTCAGGAAGAGAGAGCGAAAGAAAGAGGGAGAGAGAGGGGGGTCAAAGGGAGAGAGAGGGTTTTATAGGAAAAGAGGGAATGAGAGAAAGAGAGGAGAGAGGGAGAGGACGTCGGAGAGAGAGAGAGAGAAAGAGAGAGAGAGATGAGAGGTGATAGAGAGAGTTGGTGTTAGAGAGAGAAGGTGTCAGAGTGAGAGAGAGACAGAGAGAAGCAAGAGAGATAAAGATGTCAGTGTCAGGAAGAGAGAGAAAGACAGTGTCAAAGAGAGAGATAGTATCAGGGAGAGAGAGAGAGAGCGGGAGGAAAATTCAGTGTCAGGTAGAGAGACAGTGTCAGGTAGAGAGACAGTGTCAGGTAGAGAGACAGTGTCTAAGAGAGAGACAGTGTCTGAGAAAGAGACTGTGTAAGGGAGTGAGAGAGAGCAACAGTGTCATGGAAAGGAAGAGAGGAGGAGGGAGACAGTTCCAGGGAAAGAAAGAGATTGAGAGAGACAATGTCAGGTAGAGAGAGACAGTGTCAGGGGAGAGTGGAAGGCATTGTCAGAGATAGAGAGAGGGAGAGAGACATTGTCAGGCAAAGAGAGACAGTGTCAGGGATAGAAAGGGAGAGTGTCAGAGAGGGAAGAGGAGTGAGCAGAGTACACTATATCAATGCCATTTTTAGATTTCTCATAAATATTTAAAATGCCCGCTCTAACATATATTGCAGACGCCAGGCACATCTTATTACCATATACGATAAAAGTGCGCTGTACATCGCAATCGCTGTATCCCTTAAGAGAAAACAATACACCCACACATTATCTGAGTTCCAAAGCTCATTGATGTATATATTTGTTATTAAAAAGGATATGCAGGAATGAAAGCTATACCTTACACACACTTAGATACACTTTAAACTTTCGCAGTAATGCAATGCAATGATATTACACTTTAAACCTTATGCAGCAATGCAGTGTGATGCTATTACACTTTAAACCTTATGCAGCAATGCAGTGTGATGCTATTACACTTTAAACCTTATGCAGCAATGCAGTGTGATGCTATTACACTTTAAACCTTAGCAGGGAAAAGAGGACACAACACCGATTTGTAGTTAATCACTGGGTTCCGACACCACAGAGTAATATTTCTGAAAGGGGGTTAACAATACAAATTATGCACTACAATACAACAGAGTAAATGGCTACAGTCAATGTACATACGTGAGTAGATTCGCTTGCGCAACCCGGCCCGGTCCTCCGCTATCAGGTTGATTGCGTTGAGAGTCTTGTGTGACCAAGCCTGCTGCAGGCTCTCTTGATTAACTTCATCCAAAACATAACACAATGGATACTGTAATCTCTTTGTCCATTGGACACAGGGATGGTCATTTACAGTACAGGAGAGGTCATAGGTCTGTTTGAATAGGTGGGCGATGTCTATTTTCACTGCTCTTGTGGGTGGTCTCCTCTGGATTCCCGCCGCATACATAATGTACAGTAAATACAGTTTATATCTATATTCTGCTTCTGCACATAACTATCCTCAGGAACATGCGATCTTCCGCAAACCAACACCAGCATGTTTCCCTTCAAATACCCTACAGCTGGATACCTTGTAACCTTGTTCTGTCCCCTCCTATCCTGTAAAGGTGAATCCCCTTGTTCTGTTACCATTTAAACAGCTATAATTTTCTGATGTGGTGCAAGGGGGACTATGTGTACAATGTGCACTATTTGGATTAAATATGTAATGTTTTGATAGCCCTCCATGCGTTCACAAACTCTGCCGTAAATACCCATACCACGAGCAGGACCGCGGGAGCGACCATACGCAAATTGCGGATATGTGCATGCACAGCGGAACAAGTACACGCGCAGCGGGCATGTGTGTGTGGTTTGTACGTAATGTGTGTTCTGCAATATTTTTCAACTTTGACAACTACCTGACTATAACAGCACTGCACAGGTCTCTGATGGGGGCTGGCTCTTCATGGCATTAGACCACACCCACTAAATACCAGCGAATCGCATCACTTCTCTGCTGTTGGAAGCCGGCCAGGTAGGGTCAAAGTGGCTGGGCCAATATTGGCCACCGTGTGGGGACCCTCAGTTGCCATGCTATCGGTTCGGCCAGGGGTGAAGGGGAGCTGTGGGCCCTGGAAGAAGCCTGGTCCCCGTAGACGCTGCAGAGATTTTTCGTCAACAATTTTTTTTTTTTTTTTTATGCAACCTCCCAAAAAAGTGCACATTTGTTTATGAAGCAAATAAACTGTTGTTGTAGTTGTTTGTTCCCCTGGCTGGTGCTTTTCAGCAACCTTTTTCGCAGATTTATATTGAATATTCGTTGATGAATTGCTTGTTTGGCCAAATTGACCAACTATGGAACCTTTCACAGGCACGTTTACTTATTTTGAAATCAATGAAACACTATAATTGTGCACAGGTGTATTCTAATATTCTAATAAATCATGCATCCCTTGAAATCAACTTATTGTTTATTTAGGCATTTCTTAGCTTACGTTATCAGTGTAATCAATTACTACCTATACCATTTTTGCTAATATTAAGACATGTGTGTACATTCAATGTTGTAAGAGCACTTGAAATATTTTATTTTTAATAATGTTTTTATCCATTGACACTAGGTATCAGCCCACAGTGCAGTGCTTATTATTAATTATACAAAATCAATTGTGAATGCAAGATTTGAAAGCAGAGAACTTAAAAGAAAACTGTCTGAAAATGTAATTTTACTAATATCCAGAGCAATGGAAGTGCTATCCAAATCCACGGATACGAAAAATACATTCATGCATGCAGTTGAATATATCAGCGAATTGATGGTGGTAAGTTTTTTTCCTTTTTTGTTTTTTAGTATTACTACATGTTAATATTATGCACATATTATCATCATCATCATCATCATCATCATCATTATCACCACAACTACCACCACCACCGAATATAACACCTTTTTATGGTTATAATGCAAAGAATAATACTTTCTATCCATATGGAGTGGGGTTATTTTATGCCAATAGAGGGTGCATGTATTGCACTTGCTTCCTCTAGATGCAGGGCCACCTCTACCATTAGGCAGGTGCCTAGGGGGCCGGGATCTGGGGGGGTGCCACTGAGTATTTCTATCACAAAATGTCTCTGGAAGAAACTTCCTTGTTGTACTTGATCAGCAGTGCAAGTGGGCGGGTGCGGGTGGGTACGGCGTACACTTAAGAATTTAGCCGTGGGTACGCTGTACCCACCGCCGATGGGCTGCCGCTCCTTGACGCTCCCTCCACTGCTCACCGCCGCTGCTGCGAGGGGAGGAGAGTGCAGCGTTCACCTCTCCTGCCCCTCAGTGTCTTCCTTCAATTCAGCGCCGGCCCGTGAGCCAATCAGAGCTCGCGGACCGGCAGCCAAGGCTGCCAGACCGCAAGCTTTGATTGGCTCACGGATCGGCGCTGAATTGAAGGAAGACACCCGTACCACCGCCGGAGACTGAGGGGCAGGAGGGGCGCATGCTGTGCTCTCCTCCCCACACACTCACACACAGGACAGCAGCAGCAGCGGTGAGCAGCAGGGGAAGGGGGGGGGGCATATCTGGCACTGGGGGCATATCTGGCACCGGGGGGACATGTGTATCTGGCACTGGAAGGACATGTGTATCTGGCACTGTGGGCATATCTGGCACTGGGGGCATATCTGGCACCGGGGGGACATGTGTATCTGGCACTGTGGCCATATCTGGCACTGCGGGTACATATGTATCTCGCACTGGGGGCATATCTGACACTGAGGTCATATCTGGCACTGGGGGGACATGTGTATCTGGCACTGGGGGCATATCTGGCACCGGGGGGACATGTGTATCTGGCACTGTGGGCATATCTGGCACTGGGGGCATATCTGGCACTAGGGGGACATGTGTATCTGGCACTGTGGCCTTATCTGGCACAGCGGGGACATGTGTATCTGGCACTGGGGGCATAATTGACACTGAGGGCATATCTGACACTGGGGGGACATGTGTATCTGGCACTGAGGGCATTTCTGTATCTGGCACTGGGGGCATATCTGGCACTGTGGGGGCATTTCTGTATCTGGCACTGGGGGGGCAATGTATATCTGACACAGTGGGGGCATTTGTGTATCTGGCACTGTGAGGCAATGTATATCTGGCACTCTGGGGGCATTTGTGTATCTGGCACTGTGGGGCAATGTGTATCTGGCACTGTGAGGCAATGTATATCTGGCACTCTGGGGGCATTTGTGTATCTGGCACAGTGAGGCAATCTGTATCTGGCACTGTGGGGCAATGTATATATGGCACTGTGGGGCAACGTGTATCTGGCACTATTGGGGTTATATGTGTATCTGCCCCCATTTTCATTGGCCACGCCCCTCAGGGCATTTGGCCACACCCATTTTTTTGCGCGTGCGCCTTTGGTGCACGCACACAGTACCTATAAGACATTTTTTCTACTTGCACCACTGTACTTAATACAAGTGGTGGCTGGGAAGTGGGTATTGGTGTGGCTGGGGGCAGTAGGCTGAGGTTTTGCTTAGGGTACCGAGAAACCTTGCACAGGCCCTGTCTAGATGCCTTGAATTCAACAGTGGGTGACTTATGCTCTCACTGTAAAACCACACAATAAACGCATAAGTATTAAATACACATAGTATAAATTTGCTATACAGTACATTTAAATAAGTGTTTTTTTGTTTGTTTTTTTGCCTTTGAATGGAACATATAGTATTTATAATCTGGAGAGGTGGCAATAATAGATGCATTTAGAGATTCTGTTTGCATCCAACAAGGACCACTTTGTGCATGTGCTGGGTGGTGAGGGAGATTACTTAATAATTAATAAAGGAATTTCCAGATAGCCATACAGAGTTGCAATATGGAGGAGAGACCTCGCACTAAGTGGTGTTGGTTATGACGTCACGCAACTTCATTATCACATATTTTAAAACTACAGTATGCAATATGACCATTAATGGTCTTTCGTCATTCATTTTATCTTATACCCCAATCTCCACCTCCGAATGTGTTGTGTGGAGGTATTGCTGGCAAATAAGAAAAAATCAGAAAGCTTCCTGTGAAGTTGATCTTTGTTTCTCTTACGTCCCAGAAGATACTGGGGTCCATTTAGTACCATGGGGTATAGTCGGGTCCACTAAGAGCCAAGGGCACTTTAGAAATCTGATAGTGTGGGCTGGCTCCTCCCTCTATGCCCCTCCTACCAGACTCAGTTTAGAAAATGTGCCCAGAGGAGCCGGTCACGCTGAAGGAAGCTCCTGAAAAGTTTTCTTCATTTATTTTATATGTTTGTTATTTTCAGGCAGGGCTGGATGGCACCAGCCTGCCTGCTTCGTGTGACTTGGGGGGGCAACCTCTTGAAGGGTTAATGGTCCCGTTCCCCGCTGACAGGACACTGAGCTCCTGAGGAACCCGTTCCCAAGCCCATCACAGCGAGCTTACAGTGCCGCAGCATGCCGCCACCCCTAACAGAGCCAGAAGAATGAAGAGTGGTGAGTACTGAGTGGGGCGTCGGCCATTATGGCGGCATGAGGGTACGGAGAAGCACGGCTTCTAAACGGGGCGGAATGCGTCTCCGGACACAGTACACAGTACCCATACTGGCACAACAGCCTTAAAACGGTTTTCTCCATTTTAAGCACCAGATTCCTCAGCCAGTATAAAAAAAGCGGGAAGACCGCGCACCATGGAAGGGGCGGGGATTCACCATGGGAGGATCCAGCAGCTCACCAGCGCCATTTTCTCTCTGCAGTGGACACAAACGCTGACAGGACAGGGATGCGCAGCTCCTCCAATGTGACTCCAGATTACCTCAGCGGTACCAGGGGCCCATAGCGGGGGGGGGGGGACTATTAGTGTACTAAGTCCCCTGTCTGGGTACTTAGTCTGCGACCCGGCTAAGCTTGGCATTAGCGGTAAGGGTGTGGTGGGTGCTGGCTCCAAACAACTCTGTGTCTCCCTGAAGAGCTCTTTGTGGGTTAATTGTGCTTAACCTTTTCCTGTGTGTGTGCTGTCACATTACATTATGTCAGGCAAAGAGTGTGTGTCTTGTACCGCAGAGTGTTCCTCTTCACCAGGGGGCTCACTACTGGGTACTCAGGGTTCACAGACTAGCGGGGCTGAACCGGAATGGGTTAATTCTCTTAAGACAATGATCTCAACTCTTTCTACAAAATTGTAAAACAGACTGTGGATGAGTTTATGAACAGAGACTCAGTCCCCAAGACAGCGTCTCAATCCCCTCCCATTTGTCCGCAAAAGCGATCTCTGGCCCATATCCTGCAGTCTGACTCCGACTCTGACAGGTCAGACATAGAGGAGGGGGAGGTGGACTCAGAGGTGTGTGTGTGTGGGGGGGGGGGGTGATGCAGCTCTGTCACAGGGTATAGAGGCTCTTATAAAGGCTATCAAAGATGTTCTGCATATTCCTGATAAGGTGTCAGAGGAGTGTGAGGAATCTTATTTTAATGTAAAAAAGAAGTCCTCAGTCACTTTTCCTGCGTCAAAGGAATTGAATACCCTGTATGAAGAACCATGGGTTAATCCTGATAAGAAGTTTCAGATCCCTAAAAGGTTACTCTCATCTTTTCCTTTTCCTCTGTAGGATAGGAAAAAATGGGAAAATCGATAATGGATTGATAGTGGACGCATCAGTCTCTAGGCTGTTATGTAAAATTGTATTGCCTGTTCCTGGTGCAGCCTCCCTGAAAGACACGGCTGATCATAAAATTGAGACTACACTCAAATAATTGTACACTGCTGCTGGAGTAGCTCAAAGATCCACTATTGCATGTGCGTGGATCACTAAAGCCATTGCTAAATGGTCAGGTAACCTAATTGAGGGTTAAAGTATATAAGAGAAAAGAGAGAACTTCTTTGCTTGGTGCACTCTTTGGAAAAATAAAGGAAAAGACAATTTTATTTTTATATATAATGATATATTAATCGTAGAAGTTAAGACGTAACCTTTATTAAATTTATATTAAAATAAAGTCTCGTATAAATAACATGAATATGTTAAATTGGTGTTGGCAATTGGGCAGCGAATTATATAAACAATTTACTCCAAAATCCTGGATGGTAGATAACAGGAGAAAATATAAAATCTGGTTCTAAATTGAACCTTATTAGGCACTTTTCTAAAAGAAGGATATATGACGGATTGCATAAGCAGATTTGTAAAAAACCTGATTGGATAGAATCATTATTGAAAAAATGCTTGCCTTTTCCCTTAATCTATTAATAAACAATAAAAGAGAAAAAGAGGAAAGAATAATAGAGCTGAATCTGCTGTCAATGTTAGATTGGAGTGTCCCGATCATTTTAACCTACTACACCGGGTATTCCCAGGTGGTCTCCCACCGAGTACTGACTCAGCCCTATACTGTCTAGCTTCCAAGATCGGACGGGATTGGGCATATGCAGTATGGTATTGTTAAATTTGTCTAATTTACAGGAAAAAGCAATACCTAAATACAGAAATGTTCAGGACGCTGCGACCACTAAGCGTGTGTGATAAACCTCTATGAAATGCGTACACGTTGTGTAAGCATGGCGTCATGCTATAAGCACAAAGTAGCTACACGTGCGGCAAAAATACCCTTTAAACCCCTAACAGGAAAGGAATGCGACACCAATTGTATATGTTATGTTGTGGTCCAACGCAGCAACAAATATTTACTTAAAAGGGTGTTCACAGAATAATCAACACTATTACAGAGAAGAAGCTACAACCAATGGATACATACGCTTGTTCGCCTGCGCCACCCGGATCCGGTCCTCAGTCAATCTGGAAAGATGACCTTCAGAGAATAGACTGAGGCTGGTCAGGAGGCTTGGTTTTCATACAATAGTCCAAAGCATGAAACAAAGGAAACTGCAATCTCTTCTTTCATAGGTCAAAGGGCTGGTCATTTACAGTACATGAGGGGGTCATAGGTCGGTTTGAATAGGTGGGCGATGCCTGGTCCAGGTGCACTTGCAGGTGTCCTCCACTGGGTTCCCGCCGAATATCAAGAGTACAGTAAATACAGTGTGATATTAATAATATATTCCTGTGCATATCTATGTGCAGGAGTGTGCTACTTTCTGCAAACTGCCATCGGAATATTGCCCTTGGAAATACTGTACAGCTGGATACCAAACACCACATCCTAACCTAATTCTGTCCCCTCATATCCTGTAAAGTTGAATCCCTCTGTTGTTATACTTCCAAAGTAAATGTAACTTGCTGGTGTGGTGTGTGTAGGCTATGTGTAAATTATGCACTATATGGATTAAATATCAGATATGTCTTTGTGGCTTTTCCATGTGAATGCGCATGCTACTGTATTTACTCATACCACACGTTAATACGCAGGACTTCGTGAGCCAATATACGCAGCCTGCGGGCATGCGCACGCATGGCAGAACAAGCACACGCACAGAGGCCACTCTGTGTGGTGTTTGCACGTGATGCGTGTGGGTATAATATTTTCGACTTCAACAGTCCACCCTTTGGCAGTAAACAATAACTGCCATACATAACTAATAATACTGAAAATATTACATTTACAATATGTACAAAATTTTGGGTTACAGGGGAAGAGTAGTAGGTGGTAAAGATATAGCCTAGTGGGATAGGAAAAAGCGTGTATGTATGAGTAAATGTCTGAGAGGCATGTATCATTGTGCCGTATATGTTCTAAGTAAACTTCAAAGTATACATTAAATCCTTCTCATCCCGTATTAAGGGTCTGTACATGGGCAAACAAACACTACCGAGATCTTTCTAGGCAAAGGCCATTAGCCCTCACCTTTCCGGCTTCTTATACCAACAAATGGGGAGCACATTTATCTGATGATACATGTGGGGAAGATGTATGTGTATGCTATTATGTGTGGATAACATTTATCAACTATGTGTGTCATTAACTGAAGATTGCAGAGATGAGGGTAAGACACATAAAAATACATTTACATAAATTTGGGTACACTGAAGTCTTTTCTGGTTGGATGTTTCTGGGTAGAGGGAAAAACAGAAAAAATGGTGAAAGAAACAGGTCATGAAATTCATTTACAATCCTTATCACAACACTGTTTCTACAGATGGGTCATAAATCAATCTGCCGCTGTTACAATGCCCTTGCTCCTTAGACTCATAAAATTTGTCCTGTGTTTGCACCGCCTCAAAATTCGAACACATCTGAATATCAGACCAATAATTATGACGACACCCAGGATACAGAGGAGAAATTTTCCCACACTCGCAATTACATTTTGGGCCCACTCTCCTAACCCAGAGAACCATTTGAGTGGGTTCAACCATGAGGCCCAGCCGGTCAATTCATTACCCACAGCTGTCAAGGTAAGGTTGTGTTTATGTCTGAACTCCCACTTCAACTGCAAGATCTCGTCCATCTTTTGATCGATGATCTCCATTGGGTCTTTGGTACTGTTCGTGATATACGTACAGCACTTCACACCATATTGAGTTGCCAGAGTAACACAGTACCCACCTGTCACAGCCGTGACGTAATTCAAGACCACCCTGTGCTGGACCAGCTCCTTCTTGTAGGCCTGTAGCTCCCTACCCATATACCTGAAGGTGTCATCATACATTTCAGTGATATTATCTATCAAGTTCACCAGCGCATGGATTTACCTATAATTTATAATTCCTCTGGACCGTATGGGTAACGTCTAATGCGAGAGGAATTTGAATCCCGGTGGATTCATGGATCAAATCAGAGGCTGCGGGCTCTATCCTATCTATGAGGTGTCTCTTGATAATGTGTTCATAATGTGTATGAGTATAAGGAGTCTGAGCGTTGCGGTGAATATCTTTCATTCTGTCATGTGCAATGGTCATAACCTCTGGTAGTACTCTGCCAATATAACACAACCCTTCAGAGCTCGGAGTAAGCAACTTGTATGCTTTCCTTCCACATATGAAGTAGGCATCATCTGGAAGAACATAAGGGACAAAATGCAACAAAACCATATCACAGATTTTTTTCTTATAAAGAAACCGGTCCCCAGTTCTCCCATTTGCTCAGTACAAGTATCGGGATGGATGATGTGGGCACAATACCCCTGCAACACTTTCCTGCCCACATGGTTTTGATCCCACGTGTATACCTATATCGAAAGTACCTCCCACTTGTGGCTATCTTACGTACAAGTTCGGAGGTGATGGGTACTTTATCAGCTCTACGTGAGAAGGTCATTGTCTGGTTATTCCATGTCACTTCCCAAATTCCTGGTTTCCGGAAATTGGACACGTTAAAGCACAACAGTGACCTATCTACGTGGTACTGGTGGAGCTTCAAGCTAGGGGGCCTAGATATATTGAATTTCTTGTCCACCGGTCTCCCAACGTAATTCGAGTACCTCATTTACTGTTAAAGGGTATGGCACTAATCCCGATTTACTCTGTCCTTGAGGTACTTGTGAGCACACCCAGCATTCTGTTTGGTTTAAGACTGTACCCACTAATGAGTGATAATCACTAAAAAGATGTCTACTCATGTCAATATTACTGTTTGACTGACATCTCTGGATGCACCCATTTTCAACTATGTTTTCGCAATACCTACATATGCAGTATTCATCAGACAATAACCCTTCACATTGCCTCCGAGCTCTGTGACTACCAGATCTCTTACTGATATCAGCTTTGACCAAAGTGATGTGCTGATCCTGGGGTCCTACGAATCTGTACTCTCCATCAGGACCCATTCCAGATCCTTGCTCGACGTCTCGGGGGCCCTCACAAAAACAAATTTTCCTGATTAAAAAACAGAGTCACCAGAAAAAGCCGGAACAGTCTCTTGATGTAGATCCATTTCGCTAAGGAGCAAAAATAGAATAGGGAAAAAAAAGAAAAATGCAGTGGGGAGTGGAAAAAAGAAAAATGTTACAACAACCGTCCTTGATTTTGTTGTTCTCCATGCTCAGGTGCCATCCAACAGTCCTGCCTCTCAGCCTTCCCGGAATAGATTCTCTAGTAATACGAGGTTCTCTTCACCTTTCTCTTTGTCACAAGTTTTCTCCGGGTCAGCGACCTACTTGCAGTGGGACGAGTGGACCCAAGTTTCTCTCTCGGCAACCTTTAGTGCTGTCGTGCTGGTCAACAAAACTTGATACGGCCCTTCCCACCTGTCAATGAGGCAACCTGAGCATAGAAAATTTAGAATCATCACATAATCCCCAGGTTCAATGTCATGACAATTACTGTTTGGTAGGTCAGGAATCGCCAGTTTTAGATTCCTTTGTTGGTTTCTCAGTTGCTGGCTCATCCTAACCAAATATTGCACGGTCATTTCATTATTGCACTTCAAATCATCCTGGGGGTCTATAATTACATGGGGTTGTCGTCCAAAAAGAACTTCGAAGGGTGATAAGTTAAGCGGTGACCTGGGAGTGGTTCTGATGCAGTACAACACTAGTGGACGTGCTTCTGGCCACAACAGTCCCGTTTCAGCCATCACTTTGCTCAGCATGTTTTTAATAGTGCTGTTCATCCTCTCCACCTTCGCACTGGCCTGTGGCCGGTATGGAGTATGCAGCTTACTATTAATATCCATCAGTTTGCACATGACTGAAAGACTTCACCTGTAAAATGGGTACCCCTATCACTTTCAATCATTCTAGGGATACCATATCTACACACATTCCTGCACGATTTTCTTTGCAGTGAACACGGCAGTATTTGTGGCAGCGGGGAATGCTTCTACCCAGTTTGAAAAGACATCGGTACATACTAATACATACTTTAAATTCCTACAGGGTGGTAACTAGGAAGTCGATTTGTATTACCTGGAAAGGTCCGTCTGTAGGAGGGATATGGGATGGCTCCGTTGGTATTGTCTTACCAATATTCTTCCTCAAGCAAGTAAGACATGTCATTGCCTTCTTACCTGCATGAGAAGAGAATCCTGGTGCACTCCAGTAGGCTCTTACCAACTTGCACATACCTTCCTTGCCCAGATGAGTCAGACCATGTGCCGCCTCAGCTAGGCTAGGGAGATATGCCCTGGGGGCCACTGGCTTACCGTGTCCATCTTTCCAATGTCCTGAGGACTCCTGACCATATCCCTTCGCCTTCCAGACTGCCTTCTCCTGTAGGGAACACAAATTTAGCATTTAGATTAATTGTTGTGTATTTGTTGTGTAGGGTAAAAACATCTCTAGAGGAGAGAGAAGAAGAGAAAAAAAGAAAATGTCAGGTTTGCGTTCACCAACGGGCTGTCACACCATCATGCATATCAGTGTTTGTACACAATTTCCCTTCACCAGTATTCTCATTCTCCACCCTTTGTGCATGACAAGGCACACTG
Organism: Pseudophryne corroboree; assembly: GCF_028390025.1. Classification (NCBI taxonomy): domain Eukaryota; kingdom Metazoa; phylum Chordata; class Amphibia; order Anura; family Myobatrachidae; genus Pseudophryne; species Pseudophryne corroboree. The sequence goes on from NC_086448.1 coordinate 377,863,606, forward strand.
CAGTAATACTGGTGCCATCGTGCTGGAGAGATATACCGGGTTCGGGCAGCACTCTGAAAGACCAATAAGGCATGTGGTGTATGAACTGTAATCGGGTCCATGTATTGTACCCTCCTGTAGGTGAACGTAAAAGATGGAGGGGAAAGTGTGAAGAAAAACAGAATAGAGGTTGGTAACATATAAGTTTTGTAGAGGTGAAGAGGATTTTATTAAAATGACAGCTGGATTGGGCACTAATGGGAATTGATTCCCTACTTGGTCTACTCCCTTTAAAGTTTGTGTTTGTTGTATCACTACTGGGACTATCCCAGCCATCAATCCAGCGTCCTGTCAATCATAAGTTCATAGGGAACCCGGTATTTTGCAATATAATTTCCTCTACCTGTGATGGACATGAATCTAGAACAGTGGAATGCAACAATAGTCTTTGAGGGTGTCTAACACACTTTGTACTTCCTGAGCGGGAGCACACTGTATGTATATCATATTTTAACAAAGTCTCTGTTGATTAAGTTAGTCAGGGGTCACTGCTGCTAGGAAAAGAAAAGAAAAAGGTTTAGCATCATAGAGGCCCAATCTTAACTTTTGCAGGTTTTGTCAAAGGGTAATGTTGCATTTTTCTTGTTCTTCCCATTTATCGAATTAGTGTTTTCTATATGGCTTTAAATTCTTACTATATATCCCATGGTCCCGTCTATGTGTCTGATAACATGGCTCGTGTTCTTTGTCTAGGGGGTCTATATTTACTATGTGTCCTTGTATTCCTACATTCTCTGGCCACGTGCCCTTCCTTCCTGCAATTAAAACATGTTATTGACCTTTTTCCATCGTCAGGGGTCTGGGGTTTAGGTTGGTTGGACATCCCTTTCAGCGCCTGTATACTTACTGCCCTCAGACTCTTCTCCTGCTGTTCTCTGTGTTTGGAGATATTCCTGTCATGCTCAATAGCAGACTCTCTGAGAGTATCTACTGTGACCCCTCTCCAATTAGGCAAAGAAGTCTGTACCCTGACTTTCAATGCCTTATTGAGCCCGTCCATTAGCACAGAGACAGCCACCTCCCTGTAATTCGCATCGTTCCTTATATCCGATACCCCAGTGTATCTAGCCATAGTTTGTAAAGCTCTATGGAAATACTCAGATGTCATTTCATTTTCTCTCTGTTTGATTGTGAAAATTTTGCTCCATTTTACAATTGTGGGGAAATACAATCCTAGTTGTATGTTAACTCGTTCCACATTCTCCTGATTGTATTCGTCAGTCAGACTCTATCTTACAATCCATGATAAATTTTTGGGTGTCAATATTAGGGGGTAGGCACGCTTTCAAAAGTCTCTGCCAATCTTTGTTTGTAGGTTCGTGGGCATTACCCAGATCCTTAATAAACTTCTGACATCTAGCTAAATGTCTCTGGGGATCAGGGAATTCTGAAATGATTGACCGCAGTTCTGATCTAGTCCATGGGCAATACATTGCAGTATTCCTGGTGAGGGTTACTCCCTGGCTATCGGTTTTCCCATTGGGAGTTGCTATTACCAAGACAGGATGTAACCCAACCATTCCATTTATAATTGGCTCACTGTGAGGTGTTACTGTCTCTGCGTAATGAACAGTCTCACACTTACCGGTCGCTGTGATCTCACCCATCCCTTCAGTGGGAGACACCGTCACTGTTCTTACTGGTTGGGCCGTGCCCACCTGAGTTTCCTGCAAGGTGGCTGCCTAGATGAGGGCTGAGATTAGGTTGGATCCATCATCTTCCTCCGACCTATGACCTTGGAGAGAACTTAAGACAGGGTACAATATGCATGGGTTAGGGTTAATACAATTTACATGAATGTTCCTATCATTTGTCGATGTACCATTGGTTGTAGCTGTTTCCTCCCCATCGACATGTGTCGGTAATTGTGTGCTCGCAATCACATTCCTGTCAGGTTTGGAACTTGCTGTGTGAGCCAGCTCCCTTTGCACATCTCCCTCTTGTTGCCATATATTTAAACAGTCGTTATGTCTGATCCTTTGTTCCTTAGACTCGATCAGACATATTCTATTCCTTACATTCTGCAGTGCCTCTGGTTTAAAACTACCCATCCTAGGAAATGATTAATTATTCCCCACAGTCATACATCTCCATTCATCACAAGACCATACTTACCACACATTACTAACCTTGCGGACCCTTTGGGCCCTTCCTCTCCTCCAGCCTGAACCCTGGCCACCGAACGCCTCTCACTTGTGCACTTGGCTCCTATTGTGGGCCTTTTAAACATAATCCTCAAATGCACAAAGAAAAGCAGTGAAAGTCCTTATTGAGTGCTTTCACTCACTCCAGTCCTTGCTGACCTGTACTACGACCTACTGTAAATAGTGGGATCACGATGTACCCAACCTTTGGACTGCTATCAGACCCTTCAGCACCGTAATTTCTTTCGGTGGAGGTTCTGTTAGAATATTTTCCTGAGAGGGCCAGCGAAAAATTCCTTTTCGGTATCTTTCCACTGGAAACATACTATCGATCACCCTTTCCAGTGAATGTCTACCAGGGAGATTCCCTGAAGAACATCAGTGAAAAACCCCTTGTTTACACAATCACGTCTGCATATGCTTTACAAAGCGCCTATGACACACCTACGCAAAATAACGCAAATGATATCACGTTGTGCATAACACACGGACGTGCGGTGCAATCGCACGGCCTATAGATACTAGTTATCTATATGCCCTACGATCACTGGAGTCGATTTTAAGCCGCGCTCCTCAGCCAGAACCTAACACTAAAACACTTCAAAAATCACAAACTTTTACGCTCCTCCAACACATTTTAGTACATGCCAAACTTCGTTAAATGCGCTAGGTTTTCTCACAGCTGAGGCCCTTCTAGCTCAGGCGTTTTGTCCACGGGATCCGGTTTTTCGAGGTTCAATACGTCCACTCCTACATTCAGCCCACACAAATACACAATGTTTTTCTGTACAGAAAAATATCACTCCCTTTGATTGGTAGGCTATCCCAGAGGTAGTACAGTTTAAACAATGTATTATAATAATCTGCTTTTAAAATTGGATAATTATTTGCTATGGTATAAATGTCTTCTATCCCGCCTTAAATTGAACTGCTATTGTGCGATTATAACTTGCGCTTGCAACTTCACGCAACCTTGCGTAAACACCTCCTGTACACTTTCCTCTCGTACCATACCACGTGTACAACGTGCGTTCGCAACTCACTAATCCACACTATATCACGATAAATGTGAGCAACAAAATACTACTGCTCACTAACACAACACACAATTGTTCCTTACACTCGCCGGAAGTCACCCCACAAAGGTAATCCTCTTTAGAGTGTATACCTAAACGTTTAGGCTGAAACTGCGTTTCGTGTTTTTATAATTACTCCCTTAACACACTAATTCAAATATATATATAGCAAATAAATGTATCCGATTTTGCACAGATCTATAATAACTATTATAACATATGGCTACGATATGTGAGAATGTATGCAATGTATCGGTACGCTTTGTGTACGCTTTCGCGCCAAGAATTACACACAATTAATAAACGGCTTTTTTCCTGTTTGTCCCTCGAGTTACACCAGCACCTCTAAGACTATACAGAACAGACGTGGTCTAACGACACAAGATGGTTTTAAACACAATGCAAGGTTACTTAAGATGCATCTCTGCAAAGGTACTTAAGATGCGTCTCCACCCTTTGTTGATAGATCAAAGTCTATTATGGCCTGCAAGTCTGTAAGTATGTGGTGAACCGGGCGAGTACCCAATTGTTAAGTTTGTTTAACTTACAGGAAAAAGCAATACCTAAATACAGAAATGTTCAGGCCGCTGCGACCACTAAGCGTGTGTGATAAACCTCTATGAAATGCGTACACGTTGCGTAAGCATGCCATCACGCTGTAAGCACAAAGTAGCTACACGTGCGGCCGAATACACTTTAAATCCCTAACAGGAAAGGAATGCGACACCAATTGTATATGTTATGTTGTGGTCCAACGCAGCAACAAATATTTACTTAAAAAGGGGTTCACAGAATATACAACACTATTACAGAGAAGAAGCTACAACCAATGGATACATACGCTTGTTCGCCTGTGCCACCCGCATCCGGTCCTCAGTCAATCTGGAAAGATGACCTTCAGAGAATAGACTGAAGCCGGCCAGGAGGCTTGGTTTTTATACAATAGTCCAAAGCATGAAACAAAGGAAACTGTAATCTCTTCTTTCATAGGTCAAAGGGATGGTCATTTACAGTACATGAGGGGTCATAGGTCGGTTTGAATAGGTGGGCGATGCCTGGTCCAGGTGCACTTGCAGGTGTCCTCCACTGGGTTCCCGACGAATATCAAGAGTACAGTAAATACAGTGTGATATTAATAATATATTCCTGTGCATATCTATACGCAGGAGTGTGCTACTTTCTACAAACTGCCATCGGAATATTGCCCTTGAAATACTGTACAGCTGGATACCAAACACCACATCCTAACCTAATTCTGTCCCCTCATATCCTGTATAGTTGAATCCCTCTGTTGTTATACTTCCAAAGTAAATGTAACTTGCTGGTGTGGTGCGTGTAGGCTATGTGTAAATTATGCACTATGTGGATTAAATATCAGATATGTCTTTGTGGCTTTTCCATGCGAATGCGTATGCTACCGTATTTACTCATACCACGCGTTAATACGCAGGACTTCGTGAGCCAATATACACAACCTGTCGGGCATGCGCACGCACGGCAGAACAAACACACGCACGGAGGCCACTCTGTGTGGTGTTTGCATGTGATGCGTGTGGGTATAATATTTTTGACTTCGACCGTATGGTAATAGGTTATTAATATTACAGACAAGTTATCTCCTGAATCATTGATGAGAGTTCATGAAAGAAGAAAGTTTCCAAAAAGTGTGCAGGTGGGATCTGCTTTTGATGTTAGGCAGTCAGTATGAGCCCACCAGTTGGAAAATTGCCTTGGGCTAAATATGACTAGATCATCATGGAGAATCCCGAAAAGAAAAGGCAATATCAAGAACAAGTGTATACGTTTCCACAATAGGGAGAGTCAAGACTGTGTTGCAAACAGTAAGAAAGCTGTCTGTTCTAGTAACTATGATACTAAACTGTTAAAAAGTCTATGTATCAAAGAGAAAAAGGGGTATTCAGTTTAAATGGTATCACAAGTTCTGTACAACATTCTATGTTCTTTTTCTGTGAGTGTTACAAAAGGTAATACTGTATCACTAAAATGAAGTATCTGCTTGTTTCCTGTGATACTTTTAGGAACAAACTGATATTCTCCAAAAAGGGCTCTCTTTCTCTCCCTCTGAGTCTTTATATAGATTTGTGTGGGAGAAAGACCTGAGACTATTTGGAAGAAAACTACTGCTCCAAAAAAGTTTTTCATGGCATAAGAATACTGCGATGTTGGCCACATCACAACAAGAGAATACCACACTTTCTGTGGAAGAACAAGAAGCCCTTGAGACACTTGAGAGCTTACAAATGGAACCCCTTACAGAACCATTCAGTTCAACACGACCATCATGCAAAGCCAAATCCACATTCTCCCCACAGGACAACTTAAGTCCTGAAGTTCAGGTTTTTCTTAACATGGTGTCACGTGAATTTGACACTATATATATATATAAAGAATAGAACCAGAACCAGACCCCGCAACTCCAATCTAAAGTCAGGAGAAAGAAGAACCCTAAAGAACTTCCAGGCATGGAAGGATGTGGAGATTAAACCCTCCGATAAAGGGGGCAACATAGTACTATGTCCAACTAAAATGTACATTACGGAAGCTTATAGACAACTTAACGATAGTAACTGTTACCGCAAACTTTTCTTTAACCTCACAGAAGATTTTACGAAAATTTACACAAGATTGATCAAAGAAGCACATGACCAAGGTACTATCTGGAGGAGGGGGGAATCCTAGTATCTCTGGATATCAAGGATGCGTACCTTCACATCCCGATCTGGCCACCTCATCAGGCTTATCTACGGTTTGCACTGCAGGACTGTCACTACCAGTTCCAGGCCCTGCCATTTGGCCTCTCCACAGCACCGAGGGAGTTCACCAAGGTGATGGCAGAGATGATGTTTCTAGTCCGCAATCAGGGATTGAACATAATTCCGTACCTGGACAATCTCCTGATAAAAGCACCGTCCAGGGAAAGGTTGCTGGACAGCATTGCTCTCTCAACCAAACTTCTCCAGGATCATGGGTGGATTCTGAATCTTCCGAAATCTCACCTAGAGCCAACACGGAGGCTCCCATTCCTGGGAATGATACTTGATACGGAGTCGCAGAAATATTCCTTCTGTTGGAAAAGGCATTGGTAATCCAGTCGATAGTTCGGGATGTCCTGAAGCCAACCTGGATATCGGTGCATCTATGCATTCGCCTTCTGAGGGAAATGGTGGCCTCTTACGAGGCTCTTCACTATGGAAGGTTTCAAGCAAGACCCTTCCAGCTCGATCTGTTGGACAAATGGTACGGATCGCATCTTAACATGCACCGTCTGTTGCCAAAAGCCAGGATCTCCCTTCTGTGGTGGCTACAGACTTCTCACCTCGTCGAGGGCCGGAGGTTCGGAATTCAGGACTGGATTCTGCTAACCACAGACGCAAGCCTAAGAGGTTGGGGAGCAGTCACTCAGGGGGTGCAGTATCAAGGAAGATGGTCAAGTCAGAAAGTCGTCCTTCCAATCAACATTCTGGAATTTAGGGTCATATACAACGTCCTTCTGCAAGCCTCACATCTTCTTCAAGATCGGACCATTCAGGTCCAGTTGGACAATGTGACAGCAGTGACATACATAAACCGATAGGGTGGAACGAAAAGCAGAGCAGCAATGTCAGAGGTGTCAAGAATTCTCCTCTGGGCAGAGAGAAACGCTGTGGTGTTGTCAGCGGTCTTCATTCTGGGAGTAGACAACTGGGAAGCAGACTTCCTCAGCAGACACGACCTGCACCCGGGGGAGTGGAGCCTTCACCCGGAGGTGTTCAGGTGCTTGACACATAGGTGGGGATATCCACAAATCGACATGATGGCCTCTCTTCTCAACCAGAAGCTCATGCGGTATTGTTCCAGGTCAAGAGACCCACAGGCGGTGACGGTAGACTGGCCATGAAGGGCCTGGTACGCGGACCTTCCGGAGATGCTCCTCGAAGATTTGTGGCCTCTTCGCAAGGATCTTCTGCAACAGGGCCCATTCGTCTATCAGGACTTACCGCTGCTACGTTTGATGGCACGGAAGTTGAACGGAGCAGGATCCCTAATAAGGCTATCCCAACTATGATCCAAGCCAGGAAGAGGGTAACGTCTAAGCATTACCATCGTTTTTGGAAGAAATACGTCTCTTGGTATGAGAGCAGAAAATTTTCTGCGGTGGAATTCCATCTGGGACGTTTCCTGCTTTTTCTACAAGTAGGAGTGGATGTGGGCCTACATCTGGGCTTCTCTCCCTGAGGTCCAGACGTTCTTGAAAGGTGCAACCTCCCTCTGTGCCTCCCACAGCACCTTGGGATCTCGATGTGGTGCTGCATTTCCTCCAATCGGACTGGTTTGAACAGTTACAGGAGGTGGATGTAAAATATTTTACGTGGAAGACTGTCACACTGTTGGCCTTGGCTTCAGCAAGACGTGTGTCGGAGCTGGGGGCTTTGTCTCACAAAAGTCCCTATTTAATTTTCCATGAGGTGAACTCAGAACTTGTCTGCAATTTCTTCCTAAGGTGGTGTCTGCGTTTCACATCAACCAACCTATTGTGTTTCCAGTTGTCACCGACACCTCTGCTGTTTCAAAGTCTTTGGATGTCATGAGGGCTTTGAAGGTATATGTGAAAAGAACAGCTCGTTACAGAAAGACGGATTAGCTGTTTATTCTTTATGATCCCAATAAGATTGGGTGTCCTGCTTCAAAGCAGACAATTGCACGCTGGATCAGACTTACTATCCAGCATGCTTATTCCACGGCAAGTTTGCCATGTCCAAAATCTGTACAGGCCCACTCTACTAGGTCGGTGAGTTCTTCCTGGGCGGCTGCCCGGGTTGTCTCGGCTTTACCGCTCTGCCGAGCAGCTACTTGGTCAGGTTCCAACATGTTTGCAAAGTTCTACAAGTTTGATACTTTGGCCTCTGAGGACCTTCAGTTTGGTCAATCAGTTCTGCAGGAACCTCAGCACTCTCCCACCCAGTTTGGGAGCTTTGTTACATCCCCGTGGTACTAAATGGACCCCAGTGTCCTCTAGGATGTAAGAGAAAATAGGATTTTAATTACTTACCGGTAAATCCTTTTCTCGTAGTCCGTAGAGGATATTGGGCGCCCGCCCAGTGCTTCGTTTTTCCTGCACTGTTACTTGGTTAAGTAATGTTGGTTCAGCTGTTGCTGTTCCTTTTTCAAGTTTGGTTAGCTTAGCTTTCCTCATGTTGTGAGTGCTGGTTCGGAATTTCACCAAAATCCTTATCTATCCTCTCGAAGTATGTCTGTCTCCTCGGGCACAGTTTCCTAGACTGAGTCTGGTAGGAGGGGCATGGAGGGAGGAGCCAACCCACACTATCAAATTCTTAAAGTGCCCATGGCTCCTAGTGGACCCGTCTATACCCCATGGTACTAAATGGACCAAAGTATCCTCTATGGACTACGAGAAAAGGATTTACCCGTAGGTAATTAAAATACAGTTGTTTTGTTCTCTTGAGGTTATATTTTATATGTTGAGATTTGCCTAAAATGTTATAGCAGAAATCTAAAATAAAAAAATTGTATATCTGTATTATTAGTTATAACTAATTTGTATCAAGGGGTGGTATTCAGCATGCCGGCTGTTGGGATCTAGGCGCTCATTATACCGGTGCCAAAATCCCGACACCCGGTATACCGACACCTATTCTCCCTCTTGGGGGTCCATGACCCCCTGGAGGGAGAATAAATAGCGTGGCGCGCGTAGCGCACCACCGTACCCGCAGCGTGGTGAGCACAGCGAGCCTGCAAGGGGCTCATTTGCACTCGTACAGCTGTCGTTATGCTGGCGGTCGGGATTCCGGCACCGGTATGCTGGCTGCTGGGATCCCGGCCGCCGGCATACCATACTACACCCATAACAAGGGTTTTGTTAGTTTGTTCTGTTAGTATTCGTTTGGCTAAATGTAATAGCCTGCAAGCTGCTGGCGGTGCAGGACTTTGTGCGACTTTGCCTGTATTTTTAAAGTGGCAATCATTTACAAGGCAAAACCAACCTATTTAAAAATGGTATCCGGAACCTAGGTCGACAGTACTTGGGTCAACAGGTCAACTTCTATTGGTGGACATGGTCGACATAGGAAAAAGGTTGACACAAAAAGGTCCCATTTTGACCATGTCCATGTCGACCAATAGTGGTTGACCTATTGATCCATGACCTTTAAAATTATGTGCATACTCGCACAAAGTCCCACACCTCTGGCAGCTCGCAGACTATTATATTTAGCCGGAACTCTCACTTCTGGTTAACTTTGTTGACGTAGTTCAAATTGCCATTCTCTTTATAAAATGAAACTGACTAATTGGAACTATATTTAAATTTTTAGACAAAGTTCACAGCCAAAAATATTGTATTAGTTGTTTCCACCAATTTTAGATTTAAAATAGCCATGTGAAGATTTTATCTTATCAAATATGCTTTATTTAATCATAACATAAAAGTATATATATATATATATATATATATATACACATGAAAGCATATAGAATTTCAGTATTTATTTTGTATTACTTTAGTATTTGAATTAGATTAGTATCTGAATTACATAAATATTAGGATATATGAATTTTTGGTAACTTTTTGAGAGTTTTATACTAATTGTTTTTTTTCATTTTGTTTATCAGAAGTACATTACATTAAACAATGAGCAACATTTTGCCGTTAACACAACTCTCCTGGATCTTCAGACCAACCTGTATGAAAACTCACATACTAATGTCCAAACCATTGGTTCTTCAACATTTTACCTGCCACAATTATTAGAAAATTCTAACAGAGGAAAAAACACAAGTATAACTTGTTACATTAGCCTAATTAAATATTTCAAGAAAAGGCCTTATTTTCTGGACACAGTGCCCTCTGAAGTAAGTATGTTTTGTTTTTATATCAATATCCGTTAATGGGCCAGAAGTAATGGCTTGCGAAACGGCAGGAGCTGGATGGGTTTGCCTTGTAAACGTTTGCTGCTTCAAACAAACGTACGAGTTCGTCCGGAGTCTTGGAGTTCCGGCCGTCTCACAAGCCATTACATCCGGCCCATTATATTATATACATATATATAAAATTTGTTACAGTGTTCACATAGCTACAGTGTATGCTTTTAACTATTAATTGTTCTTGAAGGGAAATTTTAGCACTTTCAACTTCAAGGTAGTCAAATATTGTCAGCCAGATTTACTGTTGCATGTAGCATGCTGATCATATTTGGGGTTGGTATTGATATCCCGGTGCACAGGATTCAGACGGTCAGAATGATGACAGCAGGATCCTGAGTATCAAAATCCTGACAGATTTTGGTAAGTATTTTAACTTTAACTCTATCCCTAACCCACCCCGGTTTAACCCTAACCATCCCTTCCCGCAGCCTAACCCTAACCGTCTCCTCCCACAACCTACCCTTAACTCACGCCTCCTGCAGCCTAACCCTAACCATCCCTTCCCGCAGCCTAACCCTAACCGTCTCCTCCCACAACCTACCCTTAACTCACGCCTCCTGCAGCCTAACCCTAACCATCCCTTCCCGCAGCCTAACCCTAACCGTCTCCTCCCACAACCTACCCTTAACTCACGCCTCCTGCAGCCTAACCCTAACTGTCCCCTCTTGTAGCCTAACCCTAACTCTCCCCTCCCACAGCTTAATCCCCACCTTCCCTTCCCACAGCCTAACCCTAATTGCCCTTCTCCCTCACAGCCTAACCTAACATAACCCTCCCCCTAGTGACTAACTAACTAACTAACTAACTAACCATACTCACTAACCATAGATCTAATCCCAGTACTTACCATCGGGATTCTGACCATTGGGATGCCACTGCCGACATTCTGACCGTCATGATAACCCCTCTCACAGCCTAACCCTAACCATCCCCCCTTGCAGCTTAACCCTAACCCACCCCTCCCACTGCCTAACCTTATCTCTGCCCTCCCGCAGCTTAACCCTAACCATCCTCTCTTGCAGCCTAACCCTAATTCTCCATTCCCACAGCTTAACCCCAACCTTCCCTTCCCACAGCCTAACCCTAATCACCCTTCCCCCCCACAGCCTAACCTAACCTAACCCCCCCCCCCTCCCTCCCTCAGTGCCTACACTAACCATAAACCTAACCCTATTACTTACCGTCGGGATTCTGACAATTGGGATGCCGCTGTCGCCATTCTGACCCTCATGATCTTGATCGTCAGGATAAAAACCACATCCCAGGTTTAATGTGATGAAGCTGCACTTCTATGGTAACATAACGCCATCTTCAGATGGTGCTATTAGAGGCTTTAGTCTGATTCCCGTACTCCTGCTCTGCCCTTCCTGACATCGAGCAGTCAGAGCAGAGCCCGGATCCAGTTTCTGTGATCAGCCTGTGTGTCTGATAGTACATGGCAAAAATAAGTAAAATAAAACTTACCTCAATTCAGGGATCTCTGACCGGTGACTGCTATTGTAACCTGTGTTGCAGAGACAGCACAGATCTGATATGGATTTATAATTGCAGCATTGTGATCCCTGTGCTGTCCTGCCTAACAGAAAAATAAAGAAACTGGTGGAGTTATCTGGTCTATGTGATTCCTTTCACACCTGATTAGCTGAAGCTGTGTGGTCAGCTAAGGTGCAGTGAAAGTCCCAACTGGCACTTCAGCTAACCACACAGATTAGCTTATCAGGGGGGTAATCTACGATCATTTACATGCGTGGGAATGTCCACATGTCAGGCCCCCCTGCTCACCCGCACAGGTACAAAAGCATTGCACGGTGGCGATGCTTTTGTACCTGGCGAGTAGCTCCCTACCTGGCAGCTCCTGCGCTCTGGTAAGGAGCTACCCGCCGCGTCCTGGGTCACATCATCTGCGTGTGATGTCACGCAGTCGCTGTGGCCCGCCCCTCAACGGTCCGGACACACCTCCGTTGTCCGGGCCGCGCCCCACCAACGACGTTCTAACGCCGTTGGCACGCCCCGCAACCTCCCCGCAACTGCCTCTGCCTGTCAATCAGGCAGAGGCGATCGCAGCCAGTGAGATGCTGATAGCATCTCACTTGGTTCCCAGGGTGCACACGCACAGTGCGGCCGCTGTGTATGCGCACTCCACAAAGTAATTCAGGCTGAGATCGCTGCCGCTGCAGCGATCCAGTCTGAGTTACCCGCCCAGGTTACAACAGCAGCCCACCTATCAGAGATCCATGTGTGCAGGTAAGTTTATTTCTATTTATTTTCCATTATAAACATCTATTTATTAATGCACACAGGTATCACACACAGGCTACCTGCTCCATCTCCACACTCTACACTGCCTTACTGAGCAAGTGCTCTTACAAGTGAAAATGAAGACTGGGAGCGCTGACAGACTTAGCATATATATATATATATATATATATATAAAAATTAATGCAGCAATAAAAACAATAACATAAAATGGTAGGTACTTAAATTACAAAATATAAATACTAATCACAATAGGAACAATGTAATAATAGATGGAAACCTACAGCAACCACATGCTTATCACTGCTCTATCAGCAGCACTGCTCTATCAACTTGATAACACTACTGTGTATTATAACAACATATGTGGTAATAACGTAGTCAAATAACTGGATATTGAAAACAAGTTCAGTAAAAAAAGCAATAAAAGAGAGGGCCTAATTCAGAGCTGATCGCTGCAACGGCAGAAATTGCACCCTGAACCCATTGTGTTGTGTGCACGCGCAGCGGCTGCACTGCGCTGGCACACAACACAATGTGCCAGGTCTTTCCAACCTGTTCGCATGCTGCTGTTTTTCGTAGCGGTGCGAACGGGTCGGTTCTGCTCTTGCGCGGCGGCCGCAGTGCGCAGGTGCATCGCTGGGCAACGACAAGAAGAACAAAGAAAGCGATCGCTACTGCGATCGCAAGAAGATTGACAGCAGAAAGGCGCTCTTGGGGGGGGGCAACTCATTGTTTTCTGGGAATGGTGAGTCCAACGCAGGCATGTCCAGGCGTTTGCAGGGAGGGTGTCTGACGTCAATTCCGGAACCGGACAGGCTGAAGACATTGCAGCGGGTGAGTAAATTGAAAACTACTCAGAAACTGCACAAAATGTTTTTGCATAGCACGGCTGCACAAGCGTTCGCAGCCTTGCTATGCAAAAAAGCCCTCCCCCACAGGCGGCGTCTAGTTAATCGCAAGGGCAGTAAAAAGTTACTACGTGCAATCAACTCGGAATGACCCCCACAGTGAGATGTGAATCACTCTCACATGTCAGAGATTGTGATCATAGATGTGCTATTTTTAGCACATCTACAATCAGCTCTGAATCACCCCCATAGTCAGCTTGTGAAAGCATCCGGTCGCCTTGTATAAACAATGTTACTTTTGAGCATTGCCCATGGTGATTGCAGACCATCAATGCAATTACCCATTGATGGTCTGCAATCACCATGGGAACTTTTCCTAGAACATCAATTTTCCAGAAACCATCATCAAAGGTACGTCATGTAAATGTATACTTTTGGTTACCGCCTGCCCTAGGCATAGGAAAACTAAGAAAATGCCTAGGGGCATGTATTGCAAGCCTAGGGATGTCTCAGCTTGACAGTGGGCAGCGGTGGTTTGCAGGGCACTTGATGGCATTATGTGAATATTGAGCAATATGGGGTGGCGTAATGTTAATAAAGAGCACTACGTGTGGCATAATGTGAATAAGGAGCACTATGGGCTCATAGGGGGCTATTCAATTGTTTGAAAAATCAGTTGGGTGTCTGTTTTTTCCTATCTAATATACAGGAAAAAACAGACACCCAACCGACTTTTCAAACATTTGAATTCCCCCTCCTTGTGTGAATAATGGACACTACTGTGAGGTGTAACATGTACAAGGTAAAGGGGTACTACTGAGTGGCATAATGTGAATAAAGTACAACGCTGTGTAACGTAACATGAATAAGGGGCAGCATCGTGTGATATAATGCAAATAATGTTGTACTACTGTGTTGCATAATTTTAATTTGGGGTACTATTGTGTGGCCACGCCCCTTCCCTGCAAGAACACGCCTCTTTTCGTGATGCACGCCTGCGGCGCAATGCTGTTGCTGGCACATGGCAACAAACAGAGTGGGTGATGGCTGTTGCTGGCTGCTGCTGTGATCTGTGTTGCTGGGTGCTGAGCTGGGAGAGGTGTGCAGGGTCAGAGACGGAACTAGGGGGGTCATTCCGAGTTGTTCGCTCGTTGCCGATTTTCGCAATACTGCGATTAGTCGCTTACTGCGCATGCGCAAGGTTCGCAGTGCGCATGCGCTTAGTTATTTTACACAAAAGTTAGGTATTTTACCCACGGCATAACAAAGCTTTTTCATCGCTGTGCTGATCGTAGTGTGATTGACAGGAAGTGGGTGTTTCTGGGCGGAAACTGGCCGTTTTATGGGACTGTGCAGAAAAACGCAGGCGTTCGAGTTGCAAAACGCAGGAGTGGCTGGAGAAACGGGGGAGTGGTTGGGCAAACGCTGGGTGTGTTTGTGACGTCAAACCAGGAACGAAAAGGACTGAGCTGGTCGCAATGGCTGAGTAAGTCTGGAGCTACTCAGAAACTGCTAAGAAATTTCTATTCGCAATTCTGCTAATCTTTCGTTCGCACTTCTGCTAAGCTAAGATACACTCCCAGAGGGCGGCGGCTTAGCGTGTGCAATGCTGCTAAAAGCAGCTAGCGAGCGAACAACTCGGAATCACCCCCTAGCAGCGATGCAAGTGGGACCAGACAAAATCTTGCTTAGGGCATCAAATTGGTTAGGGCAGCTGCTGCTTTTGCTCTATATTGTATATTTACGTTTGTTTTACTCAATTTCTTATCTTTCATTTACATAACGCTTTTATGTTGGATATTTGCTTATATTTTATTAGCATAATGGCTATTTTTCAAGCCTCACTCTCTACGACTGTTCTACTGGAAGGAAACTCAGCACTCGTGACATTGTAACACCATTCAAAATGGAGTTTGAGAACAAAAGAAGCCAGGTAAATCAGTACTTTCTTGGTTATAGATTACATTAAAATTAAATTAGCACTAAGTGGCTCTAGTGTGAAACCTTGGCTATTTGTATATTTATACACATTGTGGCCACTTAATTAGGTACATGTTTCTTGAAAGCAATTGGAGTACATTGAGCTCATTGTCAGATTTGGGAATCATCTTGAGATGGAGTGTGCTTTTGTGACATGGCGCATTATCTTGCTGGAGATCGACATTATAAGATAGTTAAACTGTGGCAAGCATCAATATTCAGGTAGGTTGTTTCATTTAAATGGTGCTCAAATTGTATTGGCGCGCTAGAACCCATGTTCACTTACTGTAGGTTAGTTTGTGGCCGGCTTCTTCTCCTTTACGATGTCTGGCTTCGATCTCCGGCTGCCTACTCCCGACACGCATACTGCTTTTAAAGGGTCATATGCACCAAAATGTGACATCACATTTGGCGCAAAATTTGATTCTCCTTCTTATAAAATGGTGTCTCTGAACACCAACAAGTGCCCGAGTATAGGCTCCCAAACGGGTGGTATTCATGTGACCGGCATTCAGCAGACCAATGGTCACATGACTTCCCCAAAATCCCGCCTCCTCACTATCCCGGCGGTCGGCATGCCGACCAACAGGGACTATTTCCACTCGTGGGTGTCCACGACACCCATAGAGTGGGTATAGAACCCGTGGCGACCGCAACGTGGCGACCGCAGTGAGCCCACAAGGGACTTGCTGCACTCGCCCCTCCCCGCCAGAATCCCGGCGTCAGTATGCTGCCGGGATCCCGGCATCAGTATGCTGACCGGCGGCCAGGAGACCATCAGTCAGCCATACCACACCCCTCCCAAACCATACTCCAACATTATTGCATCAATGCTTCCCTAGTCAGTTCCTAGGTGAAATTTTTCCCAGACTGTTGTCTCTCCTGCATCCTGTTACATAGTTACATAGTTACATAGTTTGTGAGGTTGAAAAAAGGCAATCTGTCCGTCGAGTTCAACCTATTTGAGTTCTCCAACTCTATATTATTTTCAGGACTAGTTTTATCTGTTTGATAAAGTCGCCCGTTGTGTTGTATTTCCTCATTTTATTATAACTATGGTATGTGATCTATCCTCCATAACCCTGTATTTCTGCAGCGGGGTACACTGGGTTCCACAGGGCATAACATCGGGGTGTAGAGTAGGATCTTGATCCGAGGCACCAACAGTACTAAAGCTTTGACTGTTCCCAAGATGCTCAGTGCCGCCTCCTCTATAACCCCGCCTCCGTGCACAGGAGCTCAGTTTGTAAGTTGGTGCCTGCAGTGCAGGCAGCTAACAAGCAGTAGCCCTGAAAAGAGTTTTTTAAAGTGAAGAAAGAAGTCTTCAAGGGCTGCAGCAGAGGCACTGTATGGGCTAGATGTCATTCTGACATCTCCTGCTGCAGCTCCGTCTCCTCCCCCAGTGGCGCTGTATACTCCCGTGTCCCTGGTTGCCGGGAACTTACAGTGGAGGGCTCCGGTTCACTACATCAGGCACACACACGAGTTGCAGCTCTCCGGGATCGTGTGGCCGCACTCAGGGAGGAGGTAAGAGGGTCCCCAAGGTGGGACCTGCTGGAAATCGTGATCCGGCGTGGCCGGTAGGCGGGCCGTGCGCGCTGGCGTGGGCACTGTGGTAGTACAGGGACCCCACTAGACCACCAGGTCAGGGGCACAGGTCGGTTTTACTAAAAAAAACTTTTACATATGGCCCACTGTACCCGGTGGGGAAGTCCAGCAAGGGGATAAGGCTCTGACCTGTAGCTCCTCCCCCAGGGTGCCATTTAGAGTAATTGTTCCCGCCCTTGAGCTGCATCTCTCTCTCCCTTTGGGCGCCATCTTCACATGCTGAACTGATCCTGGGACTGTTTGGGCAAAGCCTCCTCTGTAAATCCGCCTGCATGTCAGCGCTGTGCATTTTAATGGACACTTGAGTATTCTACATGTCTGTTGACAGTGTTAGTTAAGAAACAGTGCAGTACTTCAGGGTTATGTAGTACAAGTACCCTGTGATATATATCCAGTCTTTACTGTGCATTGATATATCTATTGATCTGTATAGCTTTACATGTGACTATGTGTGTGTGCATAAAGCTTCTGCGTGATTTCTATTCCGTGTATCTCACTCAGATTGCTATCCCTATATTCTGTACCCTGAGGGGGGCTAAGTGCGTCAGAGCTATTTGATATAGGTGTTTCACAGGATATACTTATTGTGTATTTTTCTCTGTGATATTCAGTCACTATATACCTCTTGAATCCTCTGTTTGTGCTATCACAGGGGGTTCTTGATTAGGTATTATACTGCTGATATTGTACTGTGTTGCCCATTGTTCACACTTTCATATTATGTCAGCTTCAAGGGGCAATGGTTCTGCGGCTGATCCCACACTGCGTAGTGGTGACGCTGCAGACACATTGGAGGAAAACATAGCAGCGGAGGGTTCAGGTTCTGGGGGCTCCCTGCCCCCCAGTAGGGCCGTAGCAATGGGGGTCCATAATGACCCATCTTGGGCTACTTTTTCCTCTCTACTAAATACGCTGGTAACTAGCCTTTTGCCCCCTATGGGACCTCAGGTACAGCCACATATTGTCCCTGTGGTTAATCCACCGTAGGCAGATCTCCTGTCCACTCAGTTACAGCAATTGAATCACTCACTGAACAAACAACCTAACCCTTGCCTTCCTAAGACCAAGGGGTCCTCTAAGCGGACCATTACTTTCTCACAATCCAACCATGTTCCAGACACTTCGTCTGATGAAGATGGCGTATATACTGAACCTCCAGACACTGACCCAGATGTTTCTGATGGGGAATCTTTTTTGCAGGTGGATTTTCCTGACTTATTGGAGGCTATCAGGCTGATTCTTCATATTGATGATGACCCAGAACCTGTAAGAAACCGGATAGGTTTAAACGTCAGAAGGTTATTAAACAAGTTTTGCCTCATTCTGACCACTTAGTTGACATACATCAGGAATCCTGGGAAAATCCAAGAAAGAAATTCACACCTCATAAGAAGATGCTGGCTCGCTATTCCCTCACTGCGAGCTAAGTAAGAATTAGGAAACACCACCGCCGGTGGATTCGCAAGTGGCGCGGCTGGTAGTGTCCTCTGCTCTGCCTGTAACTACCGTTACCTCTCTGAAAGAACCGATAGATAAGAGTGTGGAGGGTTGCTTAAAAGCTATTTACACCCTCGCAGGAGCTGTGCATTGTCCCACTATTGCAGCTACTTGGGCTGCAGAAGCTATTGAGGCATGGGCTCAGGAGGTGGAAGCAGAGCTGCCTTCCAACTTTTCTGATAATGCTAGACAGTGTCTCTCATATATTGTCACAGCATCTCATTACATTAAGGAGGCGGCTTCTGATGCCGGTATTTTGGCGGCCAAAGCTTCTACTACATCCATTTTGGCTCGCTGGATTCTCTGGTTACGGTCCTGGTCTGTGGATCCGGGCTCTAAGAAAACCCTGGAGGTGCTCCCTTTTAAGGGAGACATTCTTTTTGGTGAGGATCTCAACAAGATTGTGGCTGACTTAGCTTCTGCTAAAACTGCGTGTCTACCTAGTACTGCTCCTTCGGTCCTGAAGGTTAAGAGTACTTCTTTTCGTTCCTTTCATCCTCCAGGTAAAGCAAAGGGTCAGGTGTACCCAAAACAGGCTTGCACTTCCAAAACCACTAAGCCCAAACCTAAACGTGCCCGGGCTGCCCGTCAGCCTGCTTCCAAATCAGACAAGCCTGCTGCATGACGGGGCGGGCCTCCCACTGGGGGATCCCACGTGGGAGGCAGACTTCTAAGGTTTACCCAGGAATGCTTGAAGACCACTTCAGATGCCCGGGTACGGGAAGTCGTCACTCACGGATACGCTATATCCTTCAAGAATCGTCCCCCTCATCGATTTTGCCTGATAGACATCCCTTTGGATCAGGTGAAGGCAAAAACTCTTCATTTGGTGGTACAATCCCTCCTGGACACAGGAGTGGTAATACCGGTGCCTCTGGCTCAGAGAGGCAAGGGGTACTATTTACCGCTGTTCCTAATCCCATAACCGAATGGTTCCTCCCGGCCCATTCTCAACCTCAAATCCTTGAACAAATGAACAAATTGGTGAGAGTCTCCAAGTTTCAGATGGAAACTCTTCGCTCTATTGTTCTGGCTTTGGAGCCAGGGGACTATATGGTCTCCCTGGACATACAGGATGCTTATCTCCATATTCCTATTGCCATGTTGCATCAGCAGTACCTGCGGTTTGCTAGTGGCAACCTCCATTATCAATTTCGGGCTTTACCTTTTGGTTTGACCATGACTCCGCGAGTCTTCACGATGGTCATGGCAGTAATGATGGATTTACTCCGCCGTCAGGGTGCCAGGATCCACCCGTATCTGGATGACTTGCTGATCCTGGCGAATTCTTCAGAAATTCTCCTCCGTCATCTGGATCTGACGGTCCAGTTTCTGCAAGCCCACGGGTGGCTCATCAACTGGAAGAAATCCTCCTTGGTCCCTGCTCAGAGCATGGTGCACCTGGGGGCATTGTTGGACACTCACAACCAGCGGTTGTTCTTGTCTCAGGAGAAGGTCCTGAACCTTCAGGACAGAATTTGATGTATCCTCTTTCGTCCTTGAGTATCGATTCACTCGGCGATGCAAGTACTATGCCTCATGGTGTTAGTTTTTGACATGGTGGAGTACAATCAATTTCATTCCCGCCCTCTGCAGAAGCTGATTCTTGCCAAGTGGGATGGCCTGCCTCACTGGATCAGGTCTCAAATGATCTCATTGTCTCCGCAGGTTCGTCTGTCACTGAACTGGTGGCTCCAGGACCAACGATTGAGCAGCGGTCATCCCTTCTGGATCTCCAACTGGGTCCTTCTGACGATGGATGCCAGTCTGAGGGGTTGGGGCACGGTGTTGGACCCCTTCAGGGTCGGTGGACCAAGGAGGAGTCTCTTCTCCCGATAAACATTCTGAGTTGCGGTCAGTGTTCAATGCTCTGAACCTGGTCCAGCATCTGATACAGAACAGGCCTGTTCAAGTACAGTCAGACAACGCCACCACGGTGGTGTACATAAATCGTCAAATCGTCTCTCGAAGTCGCATGGCAATGATGGAAGTGTCAAAGATTCTTCAGTGGGCGGAACGCCATCTACCAGCCATATCGGCAGTATTCATTCTGGGGGTCCTCAACTGGGAAGCGGACTTCCTCAGTCAGGACATACACGCCAGAGAGTGGAGCCTCCATCCAGAAGTATTTCAACTCCTAGTGGACAAGTGGGGCCTACCAGATGTAGACCTGATGGCATCTCGACACAATCGCAAAGTTCCAGTCTTCGGAGCAAGGACAAGGGATCCTCAAGCAGCGTTCATGGATGCACTGGCAATTCCATGGAACTTTCGGCTGCCGTACGTGTTCCCTCCAGTGTCACTTCTGCCCAGGGTGATAAGGAAGTTCAAACAAGAAGGAGGTATCCTACTTCTGACCGCTCCATTGTGACCCGGACGGCATTGGTTCTCAGACCTACAGGGTCTCTCGATAGATCGTCCTCTTCTTCTTCCACAACACCCAGACCTCCTCGTTCAGAGCCCTTGTGTATACCAGGACTTGGCCCGACTGGCTTTAACGGCGTGGCTCTTGAAGATTCCATTCTGAGGGCCAAAGGATTTTCTGAGGAGGTCATTCAAACCATATTGAAGGACCGTAAACCGGCTTCTGCTCGGATTTATCATAGCATCTGGAATTCTTACTTTGCTTGATGCGCAACTTACAATATGACGCTTACAAGTTTAGTACAGCCAAACTTTTGGCCTGCCTACAATGGGGCCTGGACTTGGGCCTTCTTCTGGCCTCCATCAAGGTTCATATTTCTGCCTTGTCGGTGTGGTTTCAGAGAAAAATTGTGACTCCTCTGCCTGATGTTCATACA
Source organism: Pseudophryne corroboree (assembly GCF_028390025.1). Taxonomy (NCBI): domain Eukaryota; kingdom Metazoa; phylum Chordata; class Amphibia; order Anura; family Myobatrachidae; genus Pseudophryne; species Pseudophryne corroboree. Next base: position 377,884,800 of record NC_086448.1, read on the forward strand.
TTCACTCAGGGTGTGTTACGGATTCAATCTCCCTATGTCCCGCCTGTGGCTCCTTGGGATTTGTCGGTGGTTCTGGAGGCCCTGCAAGAGTCTCCATTTGAACCTCTTGAGTCTGTGGAAATTAAGTATCTTACACTTAAGGTTTTGTTTCTGCTGGCTATTGCCTCTGCTAGACGGGTTTCAGATTTGGGTGCCTTATCCTGTCGGTCTCCCTTTCTGATTTTTCACCGCGACCGGGCAGTCCTTCGGACACGCCCTGGTTATCTACCTAAGGTGGTATCTTCCACCTTAACCAAGAGATTGTGGTTCCGGCCTTTATCTCTCCTGAATTGTCATTCAAAGAGCGGTCTTTGGACGTGGTACGGGCTCTCCGTACCTATGTGAAGAGGACAGCTTCCATTAAGGAAGTCTTACTTTTTGGTTTTCACAAACGTGGCTGGCCTGCGAATAAGCATACCCTGGCCAGATGGATTAGAATGGTGATTGCACATGCTTACATACAGGCTGGCCTTCCAGCTCCTGCTACCATCAAAGCCCATTCTACTCAGTCTGTTGGACCTTCTTGGGCTGCCCGCCATGGTGTGACCCTTGAACAGTTGTGCAAGGTGGCTACGTGGTCCTCAGTGAACACGTTCATAAGGTTCTATGCCTTCAATACTTCCGCCTCCCAGGATGCTTCTTTTGGACACCGGGTTCTTATGCCTGCTACAGTGCCTCACCTCCCATGAGCAACTGCTTTAGGACATCCCCAATGTTATTTCCTGTGGAACCCAGTGTACCCCATTGCAGAAAAGGAGATTTATGGTAAGAACTTACCATTGTTAAATCTCTTTCTGCAAGGTACTGTACACTGAGTTCCACAGGGCGCCCACCCTGACGCACTTAGCTTCTTTGGGTTTGTATGGCATTAGCCGCTGATACCTTCTCCTGTCGTGAGAATGTGGTGTACGTGGCTACTAACGGTTGTCATCTCTTTTGCCTGCTACTGCATTGGACTGGTTAACGACACTGAGCTCCTGTGCACAGAGGCGGGGTTATAGAGGAGGCGGCGCTGAGCATCTTGGGAACAGTCAAAGCTTTAGCCTGTTGGTGCCTCGGATCAATATCCTACTCTACACCCCGATGTTATTCCCTGTGGAACCCAGTGTACCTCGCAGAAAGAGATTTAACAGTGGTATGTTCTTACCATAAATCTCCTTATCCTTATCCATTAGGAATTTATCTAGGCCATTCTTAAAAGTATTGACCGAGTCTGCCATCACTACTCTCTCAGGCAGGGAATTCCAAACTCGTATTATCCTTACTGTGAAAAAACCTTTCCGCCTCTGTGAGCGCAATCTCCTCTCCTCTAACCTAAGTGGGTGTCCACGGGTTTTCTGTGCTGGTCTTAACAAAAACAGATCCCCCGAAAGCTCTGTGTATAGCCCCCTTAAATATATATAAATGTTGTTCATGTTCCCTCTTAATCTCCTCTTTTCTAGTGTGAACATGTCAAGCCTTGCAAATCTTACCTGGTATTCCAACGTCTCCATCCCCTTAATTAGTTTGGTCTCCCGCCTCTGAACCTTTTTTCTAGTTCCATTATATTCTTTTTGTAGTAGGGTGCCCAAAATTGCGCGCAGTATTTCAGTTAGGGCCTCACTAGGGCTTTATGTAATGGGAGTATAACACTCTCATCTCTTGCATCAATACCTCTCTTTAATCATGCCTAGTACCTTGTTTGCCTTTTTTGCCGCTATCCTACATTGGGTGCTGGTGCTAAGTTTGTTATCTATATAAACACCTAAATCTTTTTCCAGTATGGAGTCCCCTAAAATCATCCCATTGGGTATGTAGGCATTAGTTTTGTTCTTGCTACCAAGATGCATTACCTTACACTTGTCTGTGTTAAACCTCATTCTCCTTTTGCTGCCCATGATTCCAGTATAAATAAATCATTCTCAAGAGACTCAGCGTCTCCCTCCGAATTTATAACCTTACATAGTTTGGTATCAATGCAAATATTGACACCATGCTCTCTAGACCTTCTGCTAGATCGTTAATGAAAATGTTGAACAATAGCGGTCCGCGAACAGACCCTTGTGGCACACCACTTAGAACTTCAGTCCAATTTGAAAAAGTTCCATTTACCACAACACGCTGCTCCCTATTATCTAACCAGTTACTAACCCAAGTGCATATTGTGCTACCTAGCCCTAGTTCATGTAACTTATAGATAAGTCTCATGTGTGGTATCGAAGGCTTTAGCAAAGTCTAAAAAGATTACATCCACCGCCTTACCCTGATCAAGGTTCGCATTAACGGTCTCATAAAAACTTTGTAAGTTTGTTTGGCATGATCTATCCTTCACAAATCCGTGTTTGTCCCTAATAATAATCGTTTTGGCTTCAAGGATCTTCTGTACACTATCCCTCAGAATGCTTTCTAGAACTTTCGCCACTATAGATGTTAGACTAACTGGTCTATAATTGCCCGGTTCAGCTTTACATCCCTTTTTGAAGATTGGCACTACTTCCACTATACGCCAGTCTTTGGGAACCATGCCTGATGTAAGTGAATCATCAAAGATTAAAAATAGAGGTTTTGCTAATTCGGAGTGTAGCTCCATGAGAACCCTTGGATGAATACCGTCTGGACCAGGTGACTTATTAATCTTAATTTTTTATTTTCAATCGGTCACAGACCTCCTCCTCACTTAAATAAGCACTAAGCAGTGGGACATGGGTGGTCATTCCGAGTTGTTCGCTCGTTGCTGTTTTTCGCAACGCAGCGATTAGGTGGAAAATGCGCATACGCATGGTACGCAGCGCGCATGCACTAAGTTATTTAACACAAAACTTAGTAGATTTGCTGGTGTTCGTGCGGTGCTTTTCAGTCGCACTGCTGATCGGTGAGTGATTGACAGGAAAGGGGCGTTTCTGGGAGGTAACTGAGCGTTTTCCGGGAGTGTGCTAAATAAACACAGGCGTGCCAGGTAAAAACGTAGGAGTGGCTGGAGAAACGGGGGAGTGGCTGGCAGAACGCAGGGCGTGTTTGTGACATCAAACCAGGAACTAAACGGACTGAGGGGATCGCAATCTAGGAGTAGGTCTGGAGCTACTCAGAAACTGCATGAAAGTTTTTAGTAGCAATTCTGCTACTCTTTCGTTCGCAATTCTGCTAAGCTAAGATACACTCCCAGAGGGCGGTGGCTTAGCGTGTGCACTGCTGCTAAAAGCAGCTAGCGAGCGAATAACTCGGAATGAGGGCCCTTATCCTTATTGGGGTTGGGTGTTAGTTCATGCATCTGGTCCTCTAGTGTAAATACCGATGAGAAAAACGCGTTTAATGTATCCGCTATGTCGTTATAATTTTTTATTAAGCCTCCCAGTTTGTCCTTTAAGGGGCCTATACTCTCCTTCTTTAATCTTTTGCCGTTGATGTATTTAAAAAAAAAATGTGGGGTTTGATTTACTTTCCTTTGCTACTAGCTTTTTAGTTTATACTTTAGCCGTTCTTATTTCTTTTTTGCATAATTTGTTGCAAACCATATAATACTGGACTGACTCCGCCTTCCCGTCTGATTTGTATTTTTTGAATGCTCGCCTTTTTCTGCCCCTTAATTCCTTAATATTTTTATTAAGCCACATTGGTTTGCAGTTTTTAGTCCTTTGTTTGCTGCCCATGGTAATAAATTTACGAGTAATCTCCGAGCAGCGATTTTAACACCTCCCATTTCTCCGCAGTGTTTTTTCCTTGGAACAAAATTTCCCATTCAGTGTCCCTTAAAGCTTCTCTCATCATGTTAAAATTGGCTTTGCTGAAGTTCAGAGCCCTGGTTGAACCTACAGTGGGGCAAAAAAGTAATTGGACAGCCACCGACTGTGCAAGTTGACCCACTTAAAAAGATGAGAGAGGTCTGTAATTTCCATTATAGGTACAAAAAAAACAGGAAATCACATTGTATGATTTTTAAACAATTTACTTGTATATTCTTGTGGAAAATAAATATTTGGACACCTACCAAGCAGCAAGATTTCTGGCTCTCACAGACCTGTTACTTCTTCTTTAAGAAGCTCTTCTATCCTCCACTCGTTACCTGTATTAATGGCACCTTTTTGAACTGGTTATCTATATAAAAGACACCTGTCCACACCCTCAAACGGTCAGACTGCTACCTCTCCACCATGGCCAAGACCAGAGAGCTGTCTATGGACACCAGGGACAAAATTGTAGAGCTGCACAAGGCTGGGATGAGCTACTCGACAATAGGCAAGCAGCTTGGTGAGAAGAGATCAACTGTTGGCGCAATTATTAAAAAATGTAAGAAATACAAGATCACTGACAATCTCCCTCGACCTAGGGCTCCATGCAAGATCTGACCTCATGAGGTATCAATGATCTTGGAAACGGTGAGAAATCAGCCCAGAACTACATTGCGGGACCTGATCAATGACCTCAAGAGAGCTGGGCCCACAGTCACAAAGGTTACCATTAGTAACACACTACGTTGTCATGGATTGAAATCCTGCAGCGCCCGAAAGGTCCCCCTGCTTAAGCCAGCACATATCCAGGCCCGTCTAAAGTTTGCCAGTGACCATCTGGATGATCCAGAGGAGGATTGGGAGAATGTAATGTGGTCAGATGAGAGCAACATCTGCATGGAAGAGTGGGCCAAAATACCTGTTACAGTATGTACAAACCTTGTCAAGAACTACAGGAAACGTTCGACCTCTGTAATTGCCAACCGAGGTTATATTACAAAGTATTGAGTTAAACTTTTTGATTGTCCAAATATTTATTTACCGCAAAAATATACAAATAAATTGTTTAAAAATCATACAATGTGATTTCCTAGTTTTTTTTTTCAGATTCTGTCTCTCACAGTTGAAGTGTACCTATGATGGAAATTACAGACCTCTCTCATCTTTTTAAGTGGGTCAACTTGCACAATCGGTTGCTGTCTTAATACTTTTTTGCCCCACTGTATATATAGGACTGCTTATGAAAATTGATACTGAATGTGACCATATTGTAGTCGCTGTTTCCTATGGGCTCCCCTACTATAATATTTGATATCAAGTCCCCATTGTTTGTCAATAACAGGTCTAATAGTAGTTATCATTTAGTGTGTTTAAAAACATATTACCCCTAGCAGTATCGCATGAATCGTTTGTCCAATTTATCTCCGGATAGTTATAATCTCCCATCACTATTACCCCGCCTGCTCCTGCCGCTTTATCAATTTGCTTCAGCAACACTTCCTCGTCAGATATATTAATGCCAGGAGGCTTGTAGCATAGCCCCACTACTATCTTTTTTCTTTGCCTTTCCTCCGCATGTAATTTCAGCCCATAACGTCTCAACAGTGTTTACAGTTTCCTTGTGAATATCCTCCCGTACTTCGGGTTTTAAAAACGGCTTTGTGTAAATACAAACCCCTTCACCCCGTTTGTTTGATCTGTCTCTCCTGAACAACGTATAACACTCCATATTAGCTGACCAGTCATGAGATTCGTCCCACCAGGTTTCAGTAATGCCGATAATATCGTACTGATTGCTTGCCAAGGATTTCTAGTTCTCCCTTTTTACCTGTTAGGTTTCTAGCGTTACATACTTACAATTAAGATAAGTATTTCTCCTTGCGCTAGGGACATCATTTTCTGTATGCAGTAACGGTGACCCATAAAAGTCAATAGTCAGTGATTTGACAATACCCTTGGTAATACCCTTATTAGCACCCATATTAATGGCCGTGAAGTCTACTCTTTCCCTCCCCCCTTCTCCACCCCCCATTTGGTTCACTACCACCGTCTTTATTGTTCTCACTGCTTGACCAGTAGTTTCTAACTAACCCCCCCCCCCCCCAGGCACCTGTTCCCTTCCTGTTTCCTGTACCTCAGTTTTCCCATGCGGCCCCGACCCAGTGTAATGACTGCATTACTGTACGCTTCACTGTGAATCATCAGTTCCAGCTCCAGTACTTATTACCCAGACAGAGAGCCGAGACCTGCGTGTTGTGTGCAGCAAAGCCCAAAACACCTTGTGGGGGTTTCTGGTGAGAAACTGTCTAGACCCCAAGCCTCTATTCTGGGTATAAGCCAATACTAAAGTACAGGTCAGCATTAGAGATGAGCGGGTTCGGTTTCTTTGAATCCGAACCCGCACGAACTTCACTTTTTTTTTCACGGGTCCGAGCGACTCGGATCTTCCCGCCTTGCTCGGTTAACCCGAGCGCGCCCGAACGTCATCATGACGCTGTCGGATTCTCGCGAGACTCGGATTCTATATAAGGAGCCGCGCGTCGCCGCCATTTTCACACGTGCATTGAGATTGATAGGGAGAGGACGTGGCTGGCGTCCTCTCCATTTAGATTAGATTTAGAAGAGAGAGAGAGAGAGAGATTGCTGTGATACTGTAGATTAGAAGAGAGTGCAGACAGAGTTTAGTGACTGACGACCACAGTGACCAGTGACCACCAGAGACAGTGCAGTTGTTTGTTTTATTTAATATATCCGTTCTCTGCCTGAAAAAAACGATACACAGTCACACAGTGACTCAGTCTGTGTGCACTGCTCAGCCCAGTGTGCTGCACATCAATGTATTGTATATAAAGCTTATAATTGTGGGGGAGACTGGGGAGCACTGCAGGTTGTTATAGCAGGAGCCAGGAGTACATGATAAATAATATTATATTAAAATTAAACAGTGCACACTTTTGCTGCAGGAGTGCCACTGCCAGTGTGACTAGTGGTGACCAGTGCCTGACCACCAGTATATTAGTAGTATTGTATACTATCTCTTTATCAACCAGTCTATATTAGCAGCAGACACAGTACAGTGCGGTAGTTCACGGCTGTGGCTACCTCTGTGTCGGCACTCGGCAGGCAGTCCGTCCATCCATAATTGTATTATAATATATACCACCTAACCGTGGTTTTTTTTTCATTCTTTATACCGTCGTCATACTAGTTGTTACGAGTATACTACTATCTCTTTATCAACCAGTGTACAGTGCGGTAGTTCACGGCTGTGGCTACCTCTGTGTCGGCACTCGGCAGGCAGTCCGTCCAACCATAATTGTATTATATACCACCTAACCGTGGTTTTTTTTTCATTCTTTATACCGTCGTCATACTAGTTGTTACGAGTATACTACTATCTCTTTATCAACCAGTGTACAGTGCGGTAGTTCACGGCTGTGGCTACCTCTGTGTCGGCACTCGGCAGGCAGTCCGTCCATCCATAATTGTATTATAATATATACCACCTAACCGTGGTTTTTTTTTCATTCTTTATACCGTCGTCATACTAGTTGTTACGAGTATACTACTATCTCTTTATCAACCAGTGTACAGTGCGGTAGTTCACGGCTGTGGCTACCTCTGTGTCGGCACTCGGCAGGCAGTCCGTCCAACCATAATTGTATTATAATATATACCACCTAACCGTGGTTTTTTTTTCATTCTTTATACCGTCGTCATACTAGTTGTTACGAGTATACTACTATCTCTTTATCAACCAGTGTACAGTGCGGTAGTTCACGGCTGTGGCTACCTCTGTGTCGGCACTCGGCAGGCAGTCCGTCCAACCATAATTGTATTATATACCACCTAACCGTGGTTTTTTTTTCATTCTTTATACCGTCGTCATACTAGTTGTTACGAGTATACTACTATCTCTTTATCAACCAGTGTACAGTGCGGTAGTTCACGGCTGTGGCTACCTCTGTGTCGGCACTCGGCAGGCAGTCCGTCCAACCATAATTGTATTATAATATATACCACCTAACCGTGGTTTTTTTTTCATTCTTTATACCGTCGTCATACTAGTTGTTACGAGTATACTACTATCTCTTTATCAACCAGTGTACAGTGCGGTAGTTCACGGCTGTGGCTACCTCTGTGTCGGCACTCGGCAGGCAGTCCGTCCATCCATAATTGTATTATAATATATACCACCTAACCGTGGTTTTTTTTTCATTCTTTATACCGTCGTCATACTAGTTGTTACGAGTATACTACTATCTCTTTATCAACCAGTGTACAGTGCGGTAGTTCACGGCTGTGGCTACCTCTGTGTCGGCACTCGGCAGGCAGTCCGTCCAACCATAATTGTATTATAATATATACCACCTAACCGTGGTTTTTTTTTCATTCTTTATACCGTCGTCATACTAGTTGTTACGAGTATACTACTATCTCTTTATCAACCAGTGTACAGTGCGGTAGTTCACGGCTGTGGCTACCTCTGTGTCGGCACTCGGCAGGCAGTCCGTCCAACCATAATTGTATTATAATATATACCACCTAACCGTGGTTTTTTTTTCATTCTTTATACCGTCGTCATACTAGTTGTTACGAGTATACTACTATCTCTTTATCAACCAGTGTACAGTGCGGTAGTTCACGGCTGTGGCTACCTCTGTGTCGGCACTCGGCAGGCAGTCCGTCCATCCATAATTGTATTATATACCACCTAACCGTGGTTTTTTTATACCACCTAACCGTGGCAGTCCGTCCATAATTGTATACTAGTATCCAATCCATCCATCTCCATTGTTTACCTGAGGTGCCTTTTAGTTCTGCCTATAAAATATGGAGAACAAAAAAGTTGAGGTTCCAAAATTAGGGAAAGATCAAGATCCACTTCCACCTCGTGCTGAAGCTGCTGCCACTAGTCATGGCCGAGACGATGAAATGCCAGCAACGTCGTCTGCCAAGGCCGATGCCCAATGTCATAGTACAGAGCATGTCAAATCCAAAACACCAAATATCAGAAAAAAAAGGACTCCAAAACCTAAAATAAAATTGTCGGAGGAGAAGCGTAAACTTGCCAATATGCCATTTACCACACGGAGTGGCAAGGAACGGCTGAGGCCCTGGCCTATGTTCATGGCTAGTGGTTCAGCTTCACATGAGGATGGAAGCACTCAGCCTCTCGCTAGAAAACTGAAAAGACTCAAGCTGGCAAAAGCACCGCAAAGAACTGTGCGTTCTTTGAAATCCCAAATCCACAAGGAGAGTCCAATTGTGTCGGTTGCGATGCCTGACCTTCCCAACACTGGACGTGAAGAGCATGCGCCTTCCACCATTTGCACGCCCCCTGCAAGTGCTGGAAGGAGCACCCGCAGTCCAGTTCCTGATAGTCAGATTGAAGATGTCAGTGTTGAAGTACACCAGGATGAGGAGGATATGGGTGTTGCTGGCGCTGGGGAGGAAATTGACCAGGAGGATTCTGATGGTGAGGTGGTTTGTTTAAGTCAGGCACCCGGGGAGACACCTGTTGTCCGTGGGAGGAATATGGCCGTTGACATGCCAGGTGAAAATACCAAAAAAATCAGCTCTTCGGTGTGGAGGTATTTCACCAGAAATGCGGACAACAGGTGTCAAGCCGTGTGTTCCCTTTGTCAAGCTGTAATAAGTAGGGGTAAGGACGTTAACCACCTCGGAACATCCTCCCTTATACGTCACCTGCAGCGCATTCATAATAAGTCAGTGACAAGTTCAAAAACTTTGGGTGACAGCGGAAGCAGTCCACTGACCAGTAAATCCCTTCCTCTTGTAACCAAGCTCACGCAAACCACCCCACCAACTCCCTCAGTGTCAATTTCCTCCTTCCCCAGGAATGCCAATAGTCCTGCAGGCCATGTCACTGGCAAGTCTGACGAGTCCTCTCCTGCCTGGGATTCCTCCGATGCATCCTTGCGTGTAACGCCTACTGCTGCTGGCGCTGCTGTTGTTGCCGCTGGGAGTCGATGGTCATCCCAGAGGGGAAGTCGTAAGCCCACTTGTACTACTTCCAGTAAGCAATTGACTGTTCAACAGTCCTTTGCGAGGAAGATGAAATATCACAGCAGTCATCCTACTGCAAAGCGGATAACTGAGGCCTTGGCATCCTGGGTGGTGAGAAACGTGGTTCCGGTATCCATCATTACTGCAGAGCCAACTAGAGACTTGTTGGAGGTACTGTGTCCCCGGTACCAAATACCATCTAGGTTCCATTTCTCTAGGCAGGCGATACCGAAAATGTACACAGACCTCAGAAAAAGAGTCACCAGTGTCCTAAAAAATGCAGCTGTACCCAATGTCCACTTAACCACGGACATGTGGACAAGTGGAGCAGGGCAGGGTCAGGACTATATGACTGTGACAGCCCACTGGGTAGATGTATGGACTCCCGCCGCAAGAACAGCAGCGGCGGCACCAGTAGCAGCATCTCGCAAACGCCAACTCTTTCCTAGGCAGGCTACGCTTTGTATCACCGCTTTCCAGAATACGCACACAGCTGAAAACCTCTTACGGCAACTGAGGAAGATCATCGCGGAATGGCTTACCCCAATTGGACTCTCCTGTGGATTTGTGGCATCGGACAACGCCAGCAATATTGTGTGTGCATTAAATCTGGGCCAATTCCAGCACGTCCCATGTTTTGCACATACCTTGAATTTGGTGGTGCAGAATTTTTTAAAAAACGACAGGGGCGTGCAAGAGATGCTGTCGGTGGCCAGAAGAATTGCGGGACACTTTCAGCGTACAGGCACCACGTACAGAAAACTGGAGCACCACCAAAAACTACTGAACCTGCCCTGCCATCATCTGAAGCAAGAAGTGGTAACGAGGTGGAATTCAACCCTCTATATGCTTCAGAGGTTGGAGGAGCAGCAAAAGGCCATTCAAGCCTATACAATTGAGCACGATATAGTAGGTGGAATGCACCTGTCTCAAGTGCAGTGGAGAATGATTTCAACGTTGTGCAAGGTTCTGATGCCCTTTGAACTTGCCACACGTGAAGTCAGTTCAGACACTGCCAGCCTGAGTCAGGTCATTCCCCTCATCAGGCTTTTGCAGAAGAAGCTGGAGGCATTGAAGGAGGAGCTAACACGGAGCGATTCCGCTAGGCATGTGGGACTTGTGGATGCAGCCCTTAATTCGCTTAACAAGGATTCACGGGTGGTCAATCTGTTGAAATCAGAGCACTACATTTTGGCCACCGTGCTCGATCCTAGATTTAAAGCCTACCTTGGATCTCTCTTTCCGGCAGACACAGGTCTGCTGGGGTTGAAAGACCTGCTGGTGACAAAATTGTCAAGTCAAGCGGAACGCGACCTGTCAACATCTCCTCCTTCACATTCTCCCGCAACTGGGGGTGCGAGGAAAAGGCTCAGAATTCCGAGCCCACCCGCTGGCGGTGATGCAGGGCAGTCTGGAGCGACTGCTGATGCTGACATCTGGTCCGGACTGAAGGACCTGACAACGATTACGGACATGTCGTCTACTGTCACTGCATATGATTCTCTCAACATTGATAGAATGGTGGAGGATTATATGAGTGACCGCATCCAAGTAGGCACGTCACACAGTCCGTACTTATACTGGCAGGAAAAAGAGGCAATTTGGAGGCCCTTGCACAAACTGGCTTTATTCTACCTAAGTTGCCCTCCCACAAGTGTGTACTCCGAAAGAGTGTTTAGTGCCGCCACTCACCTTGTCAGCAATCGGCGTACGAGGTTACATCCAGAAAATGTGGAGAAGATGATGTTCATTAAAATGAATTATAATCAATTCCTCCGCGGAGACATTGACCAGCAGCAATTGCCTCCACAAAGTACACAGGGAGCTGAGATGGTGGATTCCAGTGGGGACGAATTGATAATCTGTGAGGAGGGGGATGTACACGGTGATATATCGGAGGGTGAAGATGAGGTGGACATCTTGCCTCTGTAGAGCCAGTTTGTGCAAGGAGAGATTAATTGCTTCTTTTTTGGGGGGGGTCCAAACCAACCCGTCATATCAGTCACAGTCGTGTGGCAGACCCTGTCACTGAAATGATGGGTTGGTTAAAGTGTGCATGTCCTGTTTTGTTTATACAACATAAGGGTGGGTGGGAGGGCCCAAGGATAATTCCATCTTGCACCTCTTTTTTCTTTTCTTTTTCTTTGCATCATGTGCTGATTGGGGAGGGTTTTTTGGAAGGGACATCCTGCGTGACACTGCAGTGCCACTCCTAGATGGGCCCGGTGTTTGTGTCGGCCACTAGGGTCGCTAATCTTACTCACACAGCTACCTCATTGCGCCTCTTTTTTTCTTTGCGTCATGTGCTGTTTGGGGAGGGTTTTTTGGAAGGGACATCCTGCGTGACACTGCAGTGCCACTCCTAGATGTGCCCGGTGTTTGTGTCGGCCACTAGGGTCGCTAATCTTACTCACACAGTCAGCTACCTCATTGCGCCTCTTTTTTTCTTTGCGTCATGTGCTGTTTGGGGAGGGTTTTTTGGAAGGGCCATCCTGCGTGACACTGCAGTGCCACTCCTAGATGGGCCCGGTGTTTGTGTCGGCCACTAGGGTCGCTAATCTTACTCACACAGCTACCTCATTGCGCCTCTTTTTTTCTTTGCGTCATGTGCTGTTTGGGGAGGGTTTTTTGGAAGGGACATCCTGCGTGACACTGCAGTGCCACTCCTAGATGGGCCCGGTGTTTGTGTCGGCCACTAGGGTCGCTTATCTTACTCACACAGCGACCTCGGTGCAAATTTTAGGACTAAAAATAATATTGTGAGGTGTGAGGTATTCAGAATAGACTGAAAATGAGTGTAAATTATGGTTTTTGAGGTTAATAATACTTTGGGATCAAAATGACCCCCAAATTCTATGATTTAAGCTGTTTTTTAGTGTTTTTGGAAAAAAACACCCGAATCCAAAACACACCCGAATCCGACAAAAATAATTCGGTGAGGTTTTGCCAAAACGCGTTCGAACCCAAAACACGGCCGCGGAACCGAACCCAAAACCAAAACACAAAACCCGAAAAATTTCAGGCGCTCATCTCTAGTCAGCATCCACAACATCCATCTGTAAGTAGGTATTAGGGGACTAATGTGTCTAAAGAAAACATTACCCTTACCATTACTCAGCTGCCATCACCGGCACGCTAAATTGATGACACAAGGCAGGATAGATCCATGGATTTATGCCAAATTCTGACACTACTATCTACATGTTACTGCAGAAATTAAGCCTCATCAGACCCTGTGACATGGGCCTGATTCAGTAGTGGGCACAATTCTGGTTGCCGACACAGTAGAGCAATGTTGTGTTACTGTGCATGTGCCAAAGCATTAATGCACACACACTGCAATGGATTAGATATGGTGCACGCACAGAGGATTTATACGCAAGATGAGTTACAGGTAGTCAGTAGTTAGGGGAGGTAACAGGGAGGCACTAGAAAATTGCAAGCGGTTTATAGGGGTTTGCCATAGCCACTGCAAATATATACGCAGCTGGAGAGGCCCAGATGCCTTAGGTGAGATGTTCATGAGAGCATAGTGGTACTCAGTGGTTCCATGGTGTAACCAATGTGCGCCAGATGTTTCCGATGTTACCGCTTTGTACATAAGCAGCAGATGTGAGATACCAGTATTGGGCGTCTGAGTCATTAGCATATCTCTATGTCCGCTGCGTGTACCTCTGAATCAGGCCAATTTTAGCCATCCCTAACTGCAGTTTTGGTTGAGGAAGCTAGAGCTATGGTTTCCTGATCTTAGCTGGCAGGAATGGTACCTGGTGTGCTGTAATCGATCCACTTCAAGATTCGATGCGCTGTACATTCAGATCTCAATCATGTAACTATTGTCAGCTTGATCCAGTAAGGTAATTCTGCGCTTATGTCTCTCATAACAAGGTGTTCTCACTCACAGAACTACCGATTACTGGATATTTTTATTTTGCTTGCATTCTTTATAGCTCTAGACTGTTGTCTTAGATACCTTAAGGCCTTTTGGCATCAATAATCATTCCATGGTGAAAGATGCATAGATCACATTTATTCCCAATTCTAGTGTTTGGTCTGAGCAAAAACTGACCCTCTTAACCATGTTTTTGTGCTTTTGTGCATTGATTTGCAGCTTCATGATTGTCTGATTAAATATTTGCTTTAATGGGAAGTGTACAGGTATATCTTAAATAATGCTAATTGTGTGTATTTAGGGGGTCATTCCGAGTTGTTCGCTCGTTATTTTTTTCTCGCAACGGAGCGATTAGTCGCTAATGCGCATGCGCAATGTCCGCAGTGCGACTGCGCCAAGTAAATTTGCTGTGCAGCTAGGTATTTTACTCACGGCATTACGAGGTTTTCTCTGACGTCCTAAGTGGATGCTGGGGACTCCGTAAGGACCATGGGGAATAGCGGCTCCGCAGGAGACAGGGCACAAAAGTAAAAGCTTTAGGATCAGGTGGTGTGCACTGGCTCCTCCCCCTATGACCCTCCTCCAAGCCTCAGTTAGGTTTTTGTGCCCGGCCGAGAAGGGTGCAATCTAGGTGGCTCTCCTAAAGAGCTGCTTAGAGTAAAAGTTTTGTTAGGTTTTTTATTTTCAGTGAGTCCTGCTGGCAACAGGCTCAATGCAACGAGGGACTTAGGGGAGAAGAAGTGAACTCACCTGCGTGCAGGATGGATTGGCTTCTTAGGCTACTGGACACTAGCTCCAGAGGGACGATCACAGGTACAGCCTGGATGGGTCACCGGAGCCGCGCCGCCGACCCCCTTGCAGATGCTGAAGAGAGAAGAGGTCCAGAAATCGGCGGCTGAAGACTTCCCAGTCTTCTTAAGGTAGCGCACAGCACGGCAGCTGTGCGCCATTGCTCTCAGCACACTTCACACCAACGGTCACTGAGGGTGCAGGGCGCTGGGGGGGGCGCCCTGGGCAGCAATGAAAGTACCTATGCTGGCTAAAAATACATCACATATAGCCTCTGGGGCTATATGGATGTATTTAACCCCTGCCAGGTTGTCAGAAAAACGGGAGAAGAAGCCCGCCGAAAAGGGGGCGGGGCCTATTCTCCTCAGCACACAGCGCCATTTTCCTACACAGCTCCGCTGCTAGGAAGGCTCCCAGGCTCTCCCCTGCACTGCACTACAGAAACAGGGTTAAAACAGAGAGGGGGGCATTTTGTGTGGCGATATTATAATATATTAAGATGCTATAAGGGGAAAACACTTATATAAGGTTGTCCCTGTATAATTATAGCGTTTTGGTGTGTGCTGGCAAACTCTCCCTCTGTCTCCCCAAAGGGCTAGTGGGGTCCTGTCCTCTATCAGAGCATTCCCTGTGTGTGTGCTGTGTGTCGGTACGTGTGTGTCGACATGTATGAGGACGATGTGGGTGAGGAGGCGGAGCAATTGCCTGTAATGGTGATGTCACTCTCTAGGGAGTCGACACCGGAATGGATGGCTTATTTAGGGAATTACGTGATAATGTCAACACGCTGCAAGGTCGGTTGACGACATGAGACGGCCGGCAAACCAATTAGTACCTGTCCAGGCGTCTCAAACACCGTCAGGGGCTTTAAAACGCCCATTTACCTCAGTCGGTCGACACAGACACAGACACGGACACTGACTCCAGTGTCGACGGTGAAGAAACAAACGTATTTTCCATTAGGGCCACACGTTACATGTTAAGGGCAATGAAGGAGGTGTTACATATTTCTGATACTACAAGTACCACAAAAAAGGGTATTATGTGGGGTGTGAAAAAACTACCTGTAGTTTTTCCTGAATCAGATAAATTAAATGAAGTGTGTGATGATGCGTGGGTTTCCCCCGATAGAAAATTATTGGCGTTATACCCTTTCCCGCCAGAAGTTAGGGCGCGTTGGGAAACACCCCCTAGGGTGGATAAGGCGCTCACACGCTTATCAAAACAAGTGGCGTTACCGTCTCCAGATACGGCCGCCCTCAAGGAGCCAGCTGATAGGAGGCTGGAAAATATCCTAAAAAGTATATACACACATACTGGTGTTATACTGCGACCAGCGATCGCCTCAGCCTGGATGTGCAGCGCTGAGGTGGCTTGGTCGGATTCCCTGACTGAAAATATTGATACCCTTGACAGGGACAGTATTTTATTGACTATAGAGCATTTAAAAGATGCATTTCTATATATGCGAGATGCACAGAGGGATATTTGCACTCTGGCATCAAGAGTAAGTGCGATGTCCATGTCTGCCAGAAGATGTTTATGGACACGACAGTGGTCAGGTGATGCAGATTCCAAACGGCACATGGAAGTATTGCCGTATAAAGGGGAGGAGTTATTTGGGGTCGGTCCATCGGACCTGGTGGCCACGGCAACAGCTGGAAAATCCACCTTTTTTACCCCAAGTCACATCTCAGCAGAAAAAGACACCGTCTTTTCAGCCTCAGTCCTTTCGTCCCCATAAGGGCAAGCGGGCAAAAGGCCAGTCATATCTGCCCAGGGGTAGAGGAAAGGGAAGAAGACTGCAGCAGGCAGCTCCTTCCCAGGAACAGAAGCCCTCCACCGCTTCTGCCAAGTCCTCAGCATGACGCTGGGGCCGTACAAGCGGACTCAGGTGCGGTGGGGGGTCGTCTCAAGAGTTTCAGCGCGCAGTGGGCTCACTCGCAAGTGGACCCCTGGATCCTACAAGTAGTATCCCAGGGGTACAGATTGGAAGTTCGAGACGTCTCCCCCTCGCAGGTTCCTGAAGTCTGCTTTACCAACGTCTCCCTCCGACAGGGAGGCAGTATTGGAAACAATTCACAAGCTGTATTCCCAGCAGGTGATAATCAAAGTACCCCTCCTACAACAAGGAAAGGGGTATTATTCCACACTATTTGTGGTACTGAAGCCAGACGGCTCGGTGAGACCTATTCTAAATCTGAAATCTTTGAACACTTACATACAAAGGTTCAAATCAAGATGGAGTCACTCAGAGCAGTGATAGCGAACCAGGAAGAAGGGGACTATATGGTGTCCCTGGACATCAAGGATGCTTACCTCCATGTCCCAATTTGCCCTTCTCACCAAGGGTACCTCAGGTTCGTGGTACATAACTGTCACTATCAGTTTCAGACGCTGCCGTTTGGATTGTCCACGGCACCCCGGGTCTTTACCAAGGTAATGGCCGAAATGATGATTCTTCTTCAAAGAAAAGGTGTCTTAATTATCCCTTACTTGGACGATCTCCTGATAAGGGCAAGGTCCAGAGAACAGTTGGAGGTCGGAGTAGCACTATCTCAAGTAGTTCTACGACAGCACGGGTGGATTCTAAATATTCCAAAATCGCAGCTGATTCCGACGACACGTCTGCTGTTCCTTGGGATGATTCTGGACACAGTCCAGAAAAAGGTGTTTCTCCCGGAGGAGAAAGCCAGGGAGTTATCCGAGCTAGTTAGGAACCTCCAAGAACCAGGCCAAGTGTCAGTGCATCAATGCACAAGAGTCCTGGGAAAAATGGTGGCTTCTTACGAAGCGATTCCATTCGGCAGATTTCATGCAAGAATTTTTCAGTGGGATCTGCTGGACGAATGGTCCGGATCGCATCTTCAGATGCATCAGCGGATAATCCTGTCTCCAAGGACAAGGGTGTCTCTTCTGTGGTGGCTGCAGAGTGCTCATCTACTAGAGGGCAGCAGATTCGGCATTCAGGACTGGGTCCTGGTGACCACGGATGCCAGCCTGAGAGGCTGGGGAGCAGTCACACAGGGAAGAAATTTCCAAGGAGTGTGGTCAAGTCTGGAGACTTCTCTCCACATAAATATACTGGAGCTAAGGGCAATTTACAATGCTCTGAGCCTAGGAAGACCTCTGCTTCAAAGTCAACCGGTGCTGATCCAGTCGGACAACATCACGGCAGTCGCCCACGTAAACAGACAGGGCGGCACAAGAAGCAGGAGGGCAATGGCAGCAAGGATTCTTCGCTGGGCGAAAAATCATGTGATAACACTGTCAGCGGTGTTCATTCCGGGAGTGGACAACTGGGAAGCAGACTTCCTCAGCAGGCACGACCTCCACCCGGGAGAGTGGGGACTTCATCTGGAAGTCTTCCACATGATTGTGAACCGTTGGGAAAGACCAAAGGTGGACATGATGGCGTCCCGTCTGAACAAAAAACTGGACAGGTATTGCGCCAGGTCAAGAGACCCTCAGGCAATAGCAGGGACGCTCTGGTAACACCGTGGGTGTACCAGTCGGTGTATGTGTTCCCTCCTCTGCCTCTCATACCCAAGGTACTGAGAATTATAAGACGGAGAGGAGTAAGAACTATACTCGTGGCTCCGGATTGGCCAAGAAGGACTTGGTACCCGGAACTTCAAGAGATACTAAGAAGGGACTTGCTTCAGCAAGGATCATGTCTGTTCCAAGTCTTACCGCGGCTGCGTTTGACGGCATGGCGGTTGAACGCCGGATCCTAAGGGAAAAAGGCATTCCGGAAGAGGTCATCCCTACCCTGGTCAGAGCCAGGAAGGAGGTGACCGCACAACATTATCACCACATTTGGCGAAAATATGTTGCATGGTGTGAGGCCAGGAAGGCCCCACGGAGGAATTTCAACTCGGTCGATTCCTGCATTTCCTGCAAACAGGAGTGTCTATGGGCCTCAAATTGGGGTCCATTAAGGTTCAAATTTCGGCCCTGTCGATTTTCTTCCAGAAAGAATTGGCTTCAGTTCCTGAAGTCCAGAAGTTTGTCAAGGGAGTACTGCATATACAACCCCCTTTTGTGCCTCCAGTGGCACTGTGGGATCTCAACGTAGTTCTGGGATTTCTCAAATCACATTGGTTTAAACCGCTCAAATCTGTGGATTTGAAATATCTCACATGGAAAGTGACCATGCTGTTGGCCCTGGCCTCGGCCAGGCGAGTGTCAGAATTGGCGGCTTTGTCTCACAAAAGCCCATATCTGATTGTCCATTCGGACAGGGCAGAGCTGCGGACTCGTCCCCAGTTTCTCCCTAAGGTGGTGTCAGCGTTTCACCTGAACCAGCTTATTGTGGTACCTGCGGCTACTAGGGACTTGGAGGACTCCAAGTTGCTAGATGTTGTCAGGGCCCTGAAAATATATGTTTCCAGGACGGCTGGAGTCAGGAAAACTGACTTGCTGTTATCCTGTATGCACCCAACAAACTGGGTGCTCTTGCTTCTAAGCAGACGATTGCTAGTTGGATGTGTAGTACAATTCAGCTTGCACATTCTGTGGCAGGCCTGCCACAGCCAAAATATGTAAATGCCCATTCCACAAGGAAGGGGGGCTCATCTTGGGCGGCTGCCCGAGGGGTCTCGGCTTTACAACTTTGCCGAGCTGCTACTTGGTCAGGGGCAAACACGTTTGCAAAATTCTACAAATTTGA
The DNA here is from genome assembly GCF_028390025.1 of Pseudophryne corroboree. Classification (NCBI taxonomy): domain Eukaryota; kingdom Metazoa; phylum Chordata; class Amphibia; order Anura; family Myobatrachidae; genus Pseudophryne; species Pseudophryne corroboree. Next base: position 377,903,926 of record NC_086448.1, read on the forward strand.
TACCCTGGCTGAGGAGGACCTGGAGTTCTCTCATTCGGTGCTGCAGAGTCATCCGCACTCTCCCGCCCGTTTGGGAGCTTTGGTATAATCCCCATGGTCCTTACGGAGTCCCCAGCATCCACTTAGGACGTCAGAGAAAATAAGAATTTACTTACCGATAATTCTATTTCTCGTAGTCCGTAGTGGATGCTGGGCGCCCATCCCAAGTGCGGATTGTCTGCAATACTTGTACATAGTTATTGTTAACTAAAACGGGTTATTATTGTTGTGAGCCATCTTTTCAGAGGCTCCGCTGTTATCATGCTGTTAACTGGGTTCAGATCACAGGTTGTACAGTGTGATTGGTGTGGCTGGTATGAGTCTTACCCGGGATTCAAAATCCTTCCTTATTGTGTACGCTCGTCCGGGCACAGTATCCTAACTGAGGCTTGGAGGAGGGTCATAGGGGGAGGAACCAGTGCACACCACCTGATCCTAAAGCTTTTACTTTTGTGCCCTGTCTCCTGCGGAGCCGCTATTCCCCATGGTCCTTACGGAGTCCCCAGCATCCACTACGGACTACGAGAAATAGAATTATCGGTAAGTAAATTCTTATTTTTTCTTCGTTCTGGTGATCGTAATGTGATTGACAGGAAGTGGGTGTTTCTGGGCGGAAACAGGCCGTTTTATGGGTGTGTGCGAAAAATAAGATTTTACTTACCGATAAATCTATTTCTCGGAGTCCGTAGTGGATGCTGGGGTTCCTGAAAGGACCATGGGGAATAGCGGCTCCGCAGGAGACAGGGCACAAAAGTAAAGCTTTCCGATCAGGTGGTGTGCACTGGCTCCTCCCCCTATGACCCTCCTCCAAGCCAGTTAGGTACTGTGCCCGGACGAGCGTACACAATAATGGAGGAATTTTGAATCCCGGGTAAGACTCATACCAGCCACACCAATCACACCGTACAACTTGTGATCTAAACCCAGTTAACAGTATGATAACAGAGGAGCCTCTGAAAGATGGCTTCCTACAACAATAACCCGAATTAGTTAACAATAACTATGTACAATTATTGCAGATAATCCGCACTTGGGATGGGCGCCCAGCATCCACTACGGACTCCGAGAAATAGATTTATCGGTAAGTAAAATCTTATTTTCTCTATCGTCCTAGTGGATGCTGGGGTTCCTGAAAGGACCATGGGGATTATACCAAAGCTCCCAAACGGGCGGGAGAGTGCGGATGACTCTGCAGCACCGAATGAGAGAACTCCAGGTCCTCCTTAGCCAGAGTATCAAATTTGTAAAATTTTACAAACGTGTTCTCCCCTGACCACGTAGCTGCTCGGCAAAGTTGTAATGCCGAGACCCCTCGGGCAGCCGCCCAAGATGAGCCCACTTTCCTTGTGGAGTGGGCCTTTACAGATTTAGGCTGTGGCAGGCCTGCCACAGAATGTGCAAGTTGGATTGTGCTACAGATCCAACGAGCAATCGTCTGCTTAGACGCAGGAGCACCCATCTTGTTGGGTGCATACAATATAAACAACGAGTCAGATTTTCTGACTCCAGCTGTCCTTGCAATATATATTTTCAATGCTCTGACAACGTCCAGTAACTTGGAGTCCTCCAAGTCACTTGTAGCCGCAGGCACTACAATAGGCTGGTTCAGATGAAATGCTGACACCACCTTAGGGAGAAAATGCGGACGAGTCCGCAGTTCTGCCCTGTCCGAATGGAAAATCAGATATGGGCTTTTGTAAGATAAAGCTGCCAGTTCTGACACTCTCCTGGCCGAAGCCAGGGCTAGAAGCATGGTCACTTTCCATGTGAGATACTTCAAATCCACTTTTTTTAGTGGTTCAAACCAATGAGATTTTAGAAAGTCCAAAACCACATTGAGATCCCACGGTGCCACTGGAGGCACCACAGGAGGCTGTATATGCAGCACTCCCTTAACAAAAGTCTGGACTTCAGGAACTGAAGCCAATTCTTTTTGAAAGAAAATCGACAGGGCCGAAATTTGAACCTTAATAGATCCCAATTTGAGACCCATAGACAATCCTGATTGCAGGAAATGTAGGAATCGACCCAGTTGAAATTCCTCCGTCGGAGCACTCCGATCTTCGCACCACGCAACATATTTTCGCCAAATTCGGTGATAATGTTGCACGGTTACTTCCTTCCTTGCTTTAATCAAAGTAGGAATGACTTCTTCCGGCATGCCTTTTTCCTTTAGGATCCGGCGTTCAACCGCCATGCCGTCAAACGCAGCCGCGGTAAGTCTTGAAACAGACAGGGACCCTGCTGAAGCAAGTCCCTCCTTAGAGGTAGAGGCCACGGATCTTCCGTGATCATCTCTTGAAGTTCCGGGTACCAAGTCCTTCTTGGCCAATCCGGAACTACTAGTATCGTTCTTACGCCTCTTTGCCGTATAATTCTCAATACCTTTGGTATGAGAGGCAGAGGAGGAAACACATACACCGACTGGTACACCCAAGGCGTTACCAGCGCGTCCACAGCTATTGCCTGCGGATCTCTTGACCTGGCGCAATACCTGTCCAGTTTTTTGTTGAGGCGAGACGCCATCATGTCCACCATTGGTCTTTCCCAACGGGTTACCAGCATGTGGAAGACTTCTGGATGAAGTCCCCACTCTCCCGGGTGAAGGTCGTGTCTGCTGAGGAAGTCTGCTTCCCAGTTGTCCACTCCCGGGATGAACACTGCTGACTGTGCTATCACATGATTCTCTGCCCAGCGAAGAATCCTTGCAGCTTCTGCCATTGCACTCCTGCTTCTTGTGCCGCCCTGTCTGTTCACATGGGCGACTGCCGTGATGTTGTCCGACTGGATCAACACCGGTTTTCCCTGAAGCAGAGGTTCTGCCTGGCTTAGAGCATTGTAGATTGCTCTTAGTTCCAGAATGTTTATGTGAAGAGACGTTTCCAGGCTCGTCCACACTCCCTGGAAGTTTCTTCCTTGTGTGACTGCTCCCCAGCCTCTTAGGCTGGCGTCCGTGGTCACCAGGATCCAATCCTGTATGCCGAATCTGCGGCCCTCCAATAGATGAGCACTCTGCAACCACCACAGAAGAGATACCCTTGTCCTTGGAGACAGGGTTATCCGCTGGTGCATCTGAAGATGCGACCCTGACCATTTGTCCAACAGATCCCTCTGGAAAATCCTTGCGTGGAATCTGCCGAATGGAATTGCTTCGTAAGAAGCCACCATTTTTCCCAGGACTCTTGTGCATTGATGTACAGACACCTTTCCTGGTTTTAGTAGGATCCTGACAAGCTCGGATAACTCCTTGGCTTTCTCCTCCGGAAGAAAAACCTTTTTCTGAACCGTGTCCAGAATCATCCCTAGGAACAGCAGACGAGTTGTCGGCATTAACTGGGATTTTGGAATATTCAGAATCCACCCGTGTTGTTTTAGCACTTCTTGAGACAGTGCTAATCCCAACTCTAGCTGTTCTCTGGACCTTGCCCTTATTAGGAGATCGTCCAAGTATGGGATAATTAATACGCCTTTTCTTCGAAGAAGAATCATCATCTCGGCCATTACCTTTGTAAAGACCCGAGGTGCCGTGGACAATCCGAACGGCAGCGTCTGAAACTGATAGTGACAGTTTTGTACGACGAACCTGAGGTACCCCTGGTGTGAAGGGTAAATTGGAACGTGGAGGTACGCATCCTTGATGTCCAAGGATACCATAAAGTCCCCTTCTTCCAGGTTCGCTATCACTGCTCTGAGTGACTCCATCTTGAACTTGAACTTCTTTATGTACAGGTTCAAGGACTTCAGATTTAGAATAGGTCTTACCGAGCCATCCGGCTTCGGTACCACAAATAGAGTGGAATAATACCCCTTTCCTTGTTGTAGAAGAGGTACCTTGACTATCACCTGCTGAGAGTACAGCTTGTGAATGGCTTCCAAGACCGTCTCCCTTTCGGAGGGGGACGTTGGTAAAGCAGACTTCAGAAAACGGCGAGGTGGATCTGTCTCTAGTTCCAACCTGTACCCCTGAGATATTATCTGCAGGATCCAGGGATCTACCTGCGAGTGAGCCCACTGCGCGCTGAAATTCTTGAGACGACCGCCCACCGCCCCCGAGTCTGCTTGAGAAGCCCCAGCGTCATGCTGAGGCTTTAGTAGAAGCGGGGGATGGCTTCTGTTCCTGGGAAGGAGCTGCCTGTTGCTGTCTCTTCCCCCTTCCTCTGCCTCGTGGCAGATATGAATATCCCTTTGCTCTCTTGTTTTTAAAGGAACGAAAGGGCTGCGGTTGAAAAGTCGGTGTCTTTTTCTGTTGGGGAGTAACTTGAGGTAAGAAGGTGGATTTCCCGGCTGTAGCCGTGGCCACCAATTCTGATAGACCGACTCCAAATAACTCCTCCCCTTTATACGGCAAAACTTCCATATGCCGTTTTGAGTCCGCATCGCCTGACCACTGTCGTGTCCATAAACTTCTTCTAGCCGAAATGGACATAGCACTTACCCGTGATGCCAGTGTGCAGATATCCCTCTGTGCATCACGCATATAAAGAAATGCATCCTTTATTTGCTCTAAAGACAGTAAAACATTGTCCCTATCCAGGGTATCAATATTTTCAATCAGGGACTCTGACCAAGCTACTCCAGCACTGCACATCCAGGCTGTCGCTATAGCTGGTCTTAGTATAACACCTGTATGTGTGTATATACTTTTTTGGATATTTTCCATCCTCCTATCTGCTGGATCTTTAAGTGCGGCCGTCTCAGGAGAGGGTAACGCCACTTGTTTAGATAAGCGTGTGAGCGCCTTGTCCACCCTAGGAGGTGTTTCCCAGCGCGCCCTAACCTCTGGGGGGAAAGGGTATAGAGCCAATAACTTCTTTGAAATTAGCATCTTTTTATCGGGGGCAACCCACGCTTCATCACACACCTCATTTAGTTCTTCTGATTCGGGAAAAACTATAGGTAGTTTTTTCACACCCCACATAATACCCTGTTTAGTGGTACCTGCAGTATCAGCTAAATGTAACGCCTCCTTCATTGCCAAAATCATATAACGTGTGGCCCTACTGGAAAATACGGTTGATTCGTCACCGTCGCCACTGGAATCAGTGCCTGTGTCTGGGTCTGTGTCGACCGACTGAGGCAAAGGGCGTTTTACAGCCCCTGACGGTGTTTGAGTCGCCTGGACAGGCACTAATTGATTGTCCGGCCGTCTCATGTCGTCAAACGACTGCTTTAGCGTGTTGACACTATCCCGTAATTCCATAAATAAAGGCATCCATTCTGGTGTCGACCCCCTAGGAGGTGACATCCCCATATTTGGCAATTGCTCCGCCTCCACACCAATATCGTCCTCATACATGTCGACACACACGTACCGACACACAGCAGACACACAGGGAATGCTCTTAACGAAGACAGGACCCACTAGCCCTTTGGGGAGACAGAGGGAGAGTTTGCCAGCACACACCAAAAAGCGCTATATATGACAGGGATAGCCTTATAATAAGTGCTCCCTGTATAGCTGCTCTTATATATAATTTTTTGCCACTATTTTGCCCCCCCTCTCTGTTTTACCCTGTTTCTGTAGTGCAGTGCAGGGGAGAGACCTGGGAGCCGTCCTGACCAGCGGAGCTGTGTAAGGAAAATGGCGCTGTGTGCTGAGGAGATAGGCCCCGCCCCTTTTTCGGCGGGCTCGTCTCCCGCTCTTTAGTGTATACAGGCAGGGGTTAAATATCTCCATATAGCCCCCGGAGGCTATATGTGAGGTATTTATTTAGCCAAATAGGTTTCATTTGCCTCCCAGGGCGCTCCCCTCCCAGCGCCCTGCACCCTCAGTGACTGCCGTGTGAAGTGTGCTGAGAGGAAAATGGCGCACAGCTGCAGTGCTGTGCGCTACCTTTAGAAGACTGAGGAGTCTTCTGCCGCCGATTCTGGACCTCTTCTTGATTCAGCATCTGCAAGGGGGCCGGCGGCGCGGCTCCGGTGACCATCCAGGCTGTACCTGTGATCGTCCCTCTGGAGCTGATGTCCAGTAGCCAAGAAGCCAATCCATCCTGCACGCAGGTGAGTTCACTTCTTCTCCCCTAAGTCCCTCGTTGCAGTGATCCTGTTGCCAGCAGGACTCACTGTAAAATAAAAAACCTAAGCTAAACTTTTTCTAAGCAGCTCTTTAGGAGAGCCACCTAGATTGCACCCTTCTCGGCCGGGCACAAAAATCTAACTGGCTTGGAGGAGGGTCATAGGGGGAGGAGCCAGTGCACACCACCTGATCGGAAAGCTTTACTTTTGTGCCCTGTCTCCTGCGGAGCCGCTATTCCCCATGGTCCTTTCAGGAACCCCAGCATCCACTAGGACGATAGAGAAAAACGCTACCGTTTCTGGGAAAAACGCGGGAGTGGCTGGAGAAACGGAGGAGTGTCTGGGCGAACGCTGGGTGTGTTTGTGACGTCAAACCAGGAACGACAAGCACTGAACTGATCGCAGATGCCGAGTAAGTGTGGAGCTACTCAGAAACTGCTAAGAAGTGTCTATTCGCAATTTTGCTAATCTTTAGTTCGCAATTTTGATAAGCTAAAATTCACTCCCAGTAGGCGGCGGCTTAGCGTGTGCAAAGCTGCTAAAAGCAGCTTGCGAGCGAACAACTTGGAATGAGGGCCATAGAATTTCCCAATAATGAGTACAGCAGAATAATATGAAACATCTTAGTTTAATCAATGTACTTTTAATTGTTTTAAATATTGTTTTGCAGGATGAAACATTGAATACAACTACATTTGTACTGTTTCGGGACAAAATAAATTTCCATCAGTTCAATACAACTGTTAAAAACAAACAGTCAGCACTGCAAATAACAATTAGGTTTTCTAAGCCCAAATCCAGAACGTTTCCTGTCTTGCTTTTGATAAGGTATGTGAAGCTTTTCTTGTACTATTGGAATTTGCATAGTACTTTGCACAGTGAAACAATGCAAGAGAGGACAGTGTAACTTACAGTACATGGTTTCAGTGTTTCATTATAAAGTTTTCAATGGTACTCCACATATTCAGCTGCCCTTTATTTTGCCTAGACATACATAACAGAGGCCATTGATTTTAAGTTACAAACCTGGAAGGTGTTTGTTACTGGCTTCTACCTCAGTTTAAATGGTGTATTTATTAGCTGCCGTAGTTTACAGGCAAGGGCGTAGCTACCATAGGTGCAGGCAGTGCATCTGCTATGGGGCCCAGAGCTGAGAGGGGCCCACCTTCCCTGTCACAGTTACATGTGTTATATACATTTTTTGCCATTGAGGGGTGCTTTAGGGGTCCTTTCAAACTTTTTCCTTGGGGCCTGCAATATATCTAGGTATGCCCCTGGACCTGCTCATTGTAGTGTGGTATAAAATGAACTGGAGGGCATTTTAATGTTATATAATATGAACTGGGGCACTGTAATGAGGCAGAATATAAACGGGGAGCACTATATATCATAATGTGAATTGGAGGTATCGTGACATAATGTGTACTGGCAGCTCTAACATGTGACATAGGGTGAATTTAAGCACTACTGCGATTAATAAAAGACACTAGGGCACTACTATGGGGCATAACATTAAATAAGGCTCTGCTATGGTTCAGAAAAAGAACTAGGGCACTATTATAGGGCATAAAATTAACATCTGCTACAGAGATGTGTCTCTCTAGAAGCATTCAGTGGCGCACACAGGGGGGGGGTTTCCGAGTACCTGGAAACCCCCCCTGATAACCCCAAAAAATGTTTTGAGACAGAGACACAGCTGTCTCTGTCTCAACAAAAGCAAAAGCCGCGACCGCGATCGCAATCGCGATCGCGAACGGAGCTGCAGCAAGAGCAGAGAGCTATGCAGCTCTCTGCTTAGAGAATGTCCCGGGTGCCGGGGGAGCTGCTGGCTGCGCATGCTCAGCCACAGCAGCTCCCTCCCCCTCACTCTGCCTCACGCTGCCGTGGCCGCCCCTCTGTAAGTAGTTTGAAATAATTGTTTAAGTGTGTTTTTGTATGATATGAATGCATGTATGTATGTATGTATGTATGTGGGTTTGTGTGTGTGCTTGTATGTACAGTATGTATGTATGTATGTGTGTTTACATGTGTGAGTGTATGTATGTGTTTACATGTGTGAGTTTGTGAATATATATATATATATATATATAAATGTGAGAGATATATATATATATATATATATATATATGAACATAGAATTTAGTTGGTGCGCTACTTTCCTTCTCAATTAATGAATTCAAAAAAGAGTCCAAGGTAGATTAACTTGCACTTCGGTTCCACAGGGTATTCCTGTAGTTGGCAGCTCAGTCCTTCAAGGTGTCACTAGGTTTAGTGACAAATTAATCTGGAAAAAGACAAGGGGGGAGGGACAAGCGCCTAATAGTGCAGTAACTTCACAACAAATTAGGTTGTGTATGATGTCGTATCTATAGGTAATATGCGTACCAGAAGTATGATTTATAATGGGCACATCAAACGCTATAATAGCTGGTGTTTTTGCACCGCAATTGGTCCCCTGGTTAGATGTCAATATGGATGTTCTCCAAATCGTCAATTTGCAAATTCGTCGGTCTGTAAATAATCAGAGCGAGAGGCGCCTCTCATAGTGCAGAAATCACTTTATAAATATTGAAATTCATAGAAAACGATAGGTATTAAGCGTACCAGAATATAAATACCAAACAGCTTTTAAATATGGACTTTTTTGTCAAGAGCGACTTTCCTTCATGTAGTTGGAGGTCGCATGACCAATAGAAATAAAACACAAAGATGGAATCAAAATAGATCAAGATCTACCTCATTTCACAAAAAAACCAACAGAGAAGAAAGCAGAATTACCAACAGGTACATAAACATCAACAGACATCCAGCGGAAGACCATGCAAGTACATCGACAGAACAGAGTTTTTTATCTAGGAATCAAATAAGACCATACAGAGACAGGGACCAACAAACGAGACTAAAAGAAAATGTAAGACTGGCATCTCCTTTAAAACGAAGACAACGAGACGAGGAAAACGAGGCGGAAGAAGAAAATCCAAGAAAGAAAAACCACAAGTAGCCTCTAAATTGAGTGAAACAGGAATCTTTAATCTTTCTAAATATGCTTTAACTCAACCACAAATCTCATTGCTGAGCAAAGGAGTAACTTTTGCCCCTATACAGAAACCAAACAAATTTCAGACATTCATTGACCTGAACAAATACATTAGGAAATTAACACTTCAAAGACACTTTGCTAGAAAAGATAATGCAATTATCTCCAACTACGAAACTAACAAATCCGGATTAAAGCAACCGTCGAAATATTATCCACTCGAATCTAAAGGGGCACATCTAAACATTTTTTACGACCTAGTAAAAAAGGATTTAATAGACCAAAAGGACCCAGAAATAAAGAAATTCAACCTGACAAAAGCAGAAAAATTGGCCTTAAAAGAACTTAAAGAAAATGAAGAAATTGTTCTAAGACCGGCGGACAAAGGTGGAGGCCTTGTTATTCAGGACCGCGACACCTACATTAAGGAAGCAAGAAGACTACTGGATGACGAAACATCATATAAACCACTGAGTAAAGATCCAACGGAAGAATTTACTACTGAACTAAGACATATATTAGTTCAGGGATTATACAACAATATCATCACTAAGGACGAGTTTCAATATCTGATGATAAACAATCCCATCATACCGATCATGTATCACTTACCCAAGATACACAAGGATTTAGAATCACCTCCCGGGAGACCAATAATAGCCGGCATCGAATCGTTGACCTCACATTTATCCGAATACATAGACGTGTTCCTTAAACCTCATGTCACTGGACTACCAGCCTTTTTGAAAGACACGACCAACATTCTGAATCTTTTAAAAAAATTTGAATGGAATGAAAACTACATATGGACCACCATAGACGTCCAATCGTTGTATACCAGCATCATACACGACAAAGGAATTGAAGCGTGTTCAGATATATTAGAGAAAGATTCAGAAATCACTGAACTCCACAAAAACTTTATCTGCCAACTCATTCACTTCACTCTGACCCATAATTACTTCAAATTCTTAGATCAATTCTACATACAGACCCGCGGTACTGCAATGGGCACAGTATTTGCACCCAGTTACGCGAATATACTCATGGGTATGTGGGAAGAACAACATATCTTCAATAATCCTCTTTTTCAAACCAATATTCGTCTCTTTAAAAGGTACATCGACGATATCATTTTAATCTGGGAAGGAACTGAAGAATCATTCACTGAATTTATGGAGCAATTACAAATTAATAATTTCAATCTAAAATTCACCTACAAGAGCAGCAAAACCCAGGTGGAATTCCTGGACCTGGTACTTTCCACTGAAGGAAATAAGATCACCACTAAAAACTATATCAAACCAGTTGACACAAATAGTTACTTACACTATAACAGTGCCCATACCACCAGTTGGAAGAATAATATACCATATTCACAATTATATCGTATTAAACGCAACTGCACAGACCCAGATACGTACAAAGAACAATCAGAAATCTACATTAACAGGTTCAGAGAACGTGGCTATCCAGAAAGTATCCTCGATGCTGCTCGGAGCAAAGGAAACAATCTGGAACAGAAAGACCTTTTGGAAACAAAGACTAGAGATCAAAAGAGGAAATATACAGCTCCCTTCATTACACAATACAATAGTAATGAAAAAAAGATCCGAAACATCTTCACCAAACATTGGCATATTCTAAAAATGAATCCAATACTGAATCAAGTACTTCCAGATCGTCCGGAAATCATCTTTAAAAAATCTAGAAACTTAAAAGAAATCCTTGCCCCAAGTCAGCTGAAAACATCTACAAAAACTAATGTCCAGACCATGCCCAGTTGTACAGGAACATACAAATGTGGAAGGTGTATCGTCTGCAAATTCGTGCACCCTAATAGGAAAACCTTTCATGACTCATCAAACAAAACAGAATTTAAAACGAAACAATTCATCAACTGTAATACAACCTCTGTTATCTACCTGGCCGAATGTGGATGTGGACTAAAATACGTTGGCAAAACCAAACGTCCTCTCAAATTGAGGATACAGGAACACCTCCGTAATATCAAAAATAAAGTGGAAAGCCACCCTCTTTCAAACCATTTCCTGACTCATCATTGCTCCAACACAGATACCTTTACGTTTAAAGGTCTGGAAAAAGTCACACTAGGAACAAGAGGTGGAGATCTTCCAAAACTGTTGTCTCAACGAGAAATGTATTGGATATTCACTCTAAACACCTTGAGCCCATCAGGTCACAATGAAGGATACGAAATTGCCCCCTTTCTTTAAGTCCATACCACTTCCAAAATACCTTTCTCACATTGTAATTTCTTTAAATATTATTTATTAACTATAGAATTGAGTATTATACCCTTAAAATTACTACAGACAAATTTTTAACATGTAAAAATATTGCCCATGTGGCTCAATAGTGTTAATTTCTGTTATATATAAAAAGATCATTTAACTAACAGATAGAAACATATTGATTCTGTGTTGCGTTCCATGTGTGGATAAAAATTTTTTCACTTAATATGTTACCTCCTATTACAGATACCACCTGTGTGTACTTATGACTTATTATATCAGCATTTCTATATGTTTTTATGTAATCATCTTTTAAATCAATAGAAATTTCTTCTTTATTTCACTTTTCAATATGCATTTCCGGTTAAGTACTGCGTTCCACCGGTTGTGCGTTCCACGTGCACTTCCGGTTTGCACGTGGGATTCCCCAAATATAGCGTCGCGCGGGTCACCATGGGTCACGTGACCGCTACGCGCTACGCAACATCAACAACGCAGTCTAACCCTCTGTAATGTATTTACTGCCGGACATGTCATATCCGATACGTCACTTCCGGCTACACGAGTATCGCGTCTTAAAGCGACTTCCGGTCTGCAGTTAATACATTTATATTCATTACTGTTATAAAAGATTGTCTCGTTTCCTATGTCTATGATTATTCTCTGTTGTTAACTATTCCATATGTTTATAAATCGCTCCTTTGTTACCTCGGAAGAGGTTTAAAAACCGGAAGTGATTTGCATAATTGGGTGCCACCCACTTATCTCTCAAGGGGATAAAAACAGTCAGAACATGGTTAGTCCCTATAGACACTCCTGAGGAAGCCTTTTACAGGTGAAACGCGTTGAGGACCTGTTCTGAACACCCCTGACACAGACTTATACGGTGGATATACCCCGGACCACTGAGAAAATCTCGGACTATTCCAGATAAGCTTTATGAACTCTCTTTCTCCTTGAGAATATTTTTTATAATATTTTTTATGTTTCTTTTTACCATATGAATTAAAACCCATATATCTTTTAGCCAGTGATATATTTATTTATACACGGCAATACACGAAGTCTGATACTCTCCAACTACATGAAGGAAAGTCGCTCTTGACAAAAAAGTCCATATTTAAAAGCTGTTTGGTATTTATATTCTGGTACGCTTAATACCTATCGTTTTCTATGAATTTCAATATTTATAAAGTGATTTCTGCACTATGAGAGGCGCCTCTCGCTCTGATTATTTACAGACCGACGAATTTGCAAATTGACGATTTGGAGAACATCCATATTGACATCTAACCAGGGGACCAATTGCGGTGCAAAAACACCAGCTATTATAGCGTTTGATGTGCCCATTATAAATCATACTTCTGGTACGCATATTACCTATAGATACGACATCATACACAACCTAATTTGTTGTGAAGTTACTGCACTATTAGGCGCTTGTCCCTCCCCCCTTGTCTTTTTCCATATATATATATATATACATATATAAAACCGGTAATCCTCCTTAGGTCCTGTGATAAGACCTCTATTGAAGAAAAATAGGCGGCACTCCAGGGACTTAAATAAAGTCAAACTGTATTCAAAAAATAAATTTCATGGTGCAAAAAACGTTTCAAGGCTCTTTGGCCTTTTCATCTGGTTATGCATTATAGGTGAGATCAATAAACAAAATACCTCTGTTTTTTTTCACCTCACCTATAATGCATAACCTGATGGAAAGGCTGTAGAGCCTTGAAACGTTGTTTTTTGATCCATGAAATTATTTTTTCTTAATATAGTTTGACTTTATTTAAGTCCTTGGAGTGCCACCTATTTTTCTTCCAATAGAGGTCCTATCACAGGACCCACGGAGGATTACCAGATATATTAATTTCAGGAGGCCACCCTGGCATCTTTGCTTTTTATCATCCAGAGTGCCAGACGACCACACAAATATATATATATATATATATATATATATATATATATATCTGCAAATGATGAATGGCACGTCAGAATCAGATAAAATGTACGGAAGCAGGATGGCACTCATAGAGACTAGTAAACCATAGAAAATCAGCACAGAACACTGTAGCTGTACGTCAACGTTTCAGAGTTAGACTCTTTTAAAGGAGTCTAACTGTGAAACGTTGACAAACAGCTTCAGCGTCCTGTGCTGATTTTCTATGGTTTACCAGTCTCAATGAGTGCCGTCCTGCCTCCGTACATATATATGTATGTATGTTTGTGTGTGTGTATATATCTATATATATATTTATTACACATACCTGCGCATATACATACACACCCACCCACCCACGGAAACCCCCCTCGCTAAATCCTGCGTTTGCCACTGGCATTGGGAACGGGGGGCCCTTCAAAATGTTGCTATGGGGCCCACAAAGTTCTGGCTATGCCCCTGTTTACAGGTCACCATGTCTGGTCTCTAAAAGCATATGTCTGTCCTGTGGTGGTGTCTTAATTCCATCTGTACCAAGATATTGTTGCATTGGGGTAAATCCATGGAAAGCAAATAATTTCTCAACCTCTTAGTTGTGGTTAGAAACGTCAGGGTCTATGTAGGTAATTTGTCATCTTTGTTCTTTATGACATGCACGAGAGAGGATGGCTTTCAATAAAACAAATAATGGCTACAGTATAAATCGGTAAGCTTATTGCACTCTACAAGAGAGTTTTGAATCCTGGTAACATTACAGCCTACTTTACCATTTCTGTGCATACCTCCTGCCAGGGGTGCTGTGGGCTCCTCCTGTACTCACACTGCACCCATTATACTGCACCCATTATAGATACGCCAGTGCCTCCTGGTCAGCAAGACACTGAACCTCAGAAACATAACCATGAAACCTGCTCCAAACTTTTATCAGATTTTACAGATTTAATATCTTTGCATCCTAAAGCACCCGTGTTGGATAGAATGTTTTGTGAACTGTGAAGAGCTGTGTTTGAGTGTACGCTCCACTAGGGGCAGCATTGTAATGTCACTAAATGTCCTCAGCAATGTCCCCCAAAGTGTAAGAAAGAGAACAGTGGGATTGTGGTCAAGAACTGTTCTTGTTTAATTGCTTAGTTCTGTTACTTATGGGCTGTTAAAGTTAAAGAATAATTAAGCACCTATTGGAGGAGTATAGAGGGGAGGAGATAGAATGCAAACAAGTTAGCAGTTTACTTTCAGTTCTTACCACAACACCAGCGCCTTCTATACCCCACTGTTAGCAGTGACCCCCAAATGGAATCAGATAAATTATTCAATGGTAAGTACAAAAATACACTTTTTCTTTTCAGGATTCTGGCTAAGTTTAATTACTAGCAGGGGCGTCGGAATGGGGGGGGGGGGGGCAAGGGGGCAGCTCGCTCCCCCCAAATATAAGAGAGGCGCCATCCACCCGGACCCGCGATTGCCCGCCTGACTTTGAGCCTGCATCCGCCGCCACTAGCGGCAGCGCTACCCGCTGTGTAAAGTGATAGCAGCGGTCAGTGCAGGCGCAACCCACTGAGCGGAAAGTTATGCAAAGCAGGGAGGTGCTCTCCCTGTGCTGCTACCTTGCTGCTGTCATGAGGTGCTGCAATGCCGGCCGGCGCTGTTACACACTGGAAGCGGCGCTGGTGTAGTACGGCGTACTAACACACTAGCACCACTGGGCAACTCAGACAGAGCTTCCATTCAGTGGCGGAACTAGCAGAGGTGCATTGCACCAAGTCTCGCCGCTATGTAGGGGCCCACAGCCGCCGGCATTACACAGAGTCACCCTGACTCATTGTAATGCTGTCGCTTCCAGCGCTGTGCCTGCCGCCAGTGCCCCAGTTCCTAATAATAAAATGCAGCACATAATCGGGGTCCCGGCCGCAGAGGGAGGAGGGGCTGCTCCTCT
This sequence comes from Pseudophryne corroboree, assembly GCF_028390025.1. Classification (NCBI taxonomy): domain Eukaryota; kingdom Metazoa; phylum Chordata; class Amphibia; order Anura; family Myobatrachidae; genus Pseudophryne; species Pseudophryne corroboree. The sequence goes on from NC_086448.1 coordinate 377,919,147, forward strand.
CTCTCCTCCCCAATCAAGCATGTCCGCGACTCCGCCCGCCCCACGGTCTTACTGGTGCCACGATACAGGTTGTAAAGGGTGAGGAGGGACGATCTCCCATCTCCTCCCCACTGTTCTCGAGCGCCTCCCCCTCCTCCCAGATGTTGTAGTGCTGGCCAATTGTCTGTTGAGTGCCCTTCCGTTCGTGCAGGAGGGGCCTCTCTCACTGCTCCTACAGTCCTACTCATTTAAGCTGGTTGTGTGGGACTGCCTGACCGGAGGGGGAGGAGAACACACTCTCTCAGCTCCTCACTCCCCTTTCATGTTTATTTTCCACCCTCCCCCCTGTCCCCTGCTGTCCGTGGCACTAAAAAATCAATTGGAGGGAAGCAGAGACACTGGCCATCTCCATGCCCAGCAGCAGCCCTGGATTGCACAAGCCACAGACTTCAGGTAGGGAAAAAAGCAATGCTAGAGTATGAGAAGGTGGCAAGTGCTGCTCAGCCTCTCTCCCCCCCCATCTTCCTTCCTCTTCACCCATCAATACCTCTCCCATTTCTCCCTCCCTCCTTCTCCCCCTCTCTCTCAGGGTGGGATGTACTAAAGGGAAAATGCGGTAAAACCCCATTTTACCGCATTTTCATATGTACTAACCCCCGACCGCCGCGTTTTCGCCCCATAGGGTATCGCCATCTTTCTATGGCGATACCCTATAAAAGCCTATGGGATTCTTACCGCCGCATCCTGCCGCTCCCCCCCCGCGCCGCTCACGACAACCCTTCTCCCCCCAGCATACCTGTGTGTCACTGAGCTGCTGCGGCACCCCTCCTTCTTCTCCCCCGCAGCACAGCCTTTTCTCCTTTGGGCTGCAGGGGCTGAGGAGGAGGAGCCCGGGGACTCCCTGAACACGTCACCTCCCGGGTCTGGGAGGTGACGGAGACCCGTGCTGACCCCCGCCGAGCCCTGCACACATCATCGCGGGGGCCTCCTATACCGCATTGCGATACTAATCGCATATAATAGTACATATGCAATTAGTATCACTGCGGTAGGCGGCGATGACATATAGTACATCCCGCCCTCAGTCTGACTCTTTCTCTCCATAATTCCCCTCTCTTTCTCAGTCTCCCCCTCTCTTCCTTGATCCATCTCCCCTTGTCTCTCTCTATGGTTATGGCTAAAACCAAGTTGGAGCCATGTCATCAGGGAGAAGAGCCATGCCCAACCGGAGTACCCAAAATGTACCGTCGCGGGCTCGCTTTACTCGCCACACTTGGGATCGGTGGCTTGCGGATTACTAAAGGGAGTAGTTGGTGGCGTGGATAGGAGAAGAACTATCCCGCTGGCTTAGCTCCACCCCCTGGTGTCGTGGCCCCCCTGATATCAGACATCTTTTCTCCAACTTTATTCTAGCATCTACCCTCTCTCCATCTCCCCCTCTTTATTAGTCTGCCTTTCTTTCTCCACCTATCCCCTCTGTCTCTATTTCTCAGTCTCTCCCTCTCTCCGTCTCCCTCTCTGTTCCCTTGCACCTCTCTTCCTTCCTCTTCACTCCTCTTTCTCTCTCTCTCTTCATCTCCCCTCTCTCTGCCTCTGTCATTCTCCGTCCCCCCCTCTCTCGCTCTCTGCCTCTGTCATTCTCCATCTCCCCCTCTCTCCCTTTCTCAGTCTCGCCCTCTCTCTGTCTCCCCCTCTTGCTCTGTCTTCCCCCTCTCTGTCTCCCCCTTCTTCTCCATCTCTCTCTCTCTCTCTCTCTCTCTCTCTCTCCATCCCTCTCTCCCTCCGTCTCCCATCTCTCTCTGTTCCTCTGCACCTATCTTCTTTCCTCTTCACCCCTTCTCTCTCTCTCTCCCTCCCTCTGTCTCACCCTCCCTCTCCTTTTCCTTAACATAATTCCTCTTCTATCCTTTTAGTAAATTCTTCCACTAGTATTGTCTTACCTCAGATCTCATGTTAAAGGCTGCTTGTTTTTTTTTTTGTCTGCATTTTTTCATCCTCCAATGACTTTCTCTGGCACCCACTGCTTCTCCTTCCCACCCTCTCCTCATCACCCTTTGTCTCAACCTTTCACCAACTCTCCATTTCTCTGTCACCCTCTGCCTCATCCCCGTCATCCTCTTCCTCATCTTCGTCACCCTGTACCTCACCCTGACACCCTGGGGTGGAGGAGGGGGGCCCAAAGCATATCCTTGCACCTGGGCCCACCACTCACAAGTTCCGCCACTGCTTCCATTAATCTACCTGCCTGCTCCCCAGTGCGGCTACGAGCGGCTCTGGAACATTTCGGGCAGCTCTGACAGGGCTTCTATTAATCTACCTGCCTGCTTCCCCAGTGCGGCTACGAGTAGCTCTGGAATACACTAGTACCACTGGGCAGCTCTGACAGTGGTACTAGTGTGAAATGTTCCAGAGCCGCTCGTAGCCGCACTAGGGAAGCAGGCAGGTAGATTAATAGAAGCCCTGTCAGACCTGCCCGAAATGTTCCAGAGCCGCTCATAGCCGCGCTGGGGAAGCAGGCAGGTAGATTAATGGAAGCCCTGTCAGAGCTGCCCAGTGGTACTAGTGTGTTCCAGAGCCGCTCGTAGCCGCACTGGGGAAGTAGGCAGGTAGATTAATAGAAACCCTGTCAGAGCTGCCCGAAATGTTCCAGAGCCGCTCATAGCCGCGCTGGGGAAGCAGGCAGGTAGATTAATGGAAGCCCTGTCAGAGCTGCCCAGTGGTGCTATTGTGTTGGTACGCCGTACCACGCCGGCGCCGCTGTCATTTAGGGTTTTTTTTATTCAAAAGTAATGCTTCGCCGGGTCACCGAATTTAAGTCCCAGCAGCGGCACAAAAATAAAGCTGAGCCTCCGCCTCCCCTTGATTGGCTCCTGCACATATGTGACAGTGCAGGAGCCCAGCACCAGTAGCCCACCGCAGCATCGGTCACGGTGGGAACTGAGGGAAGATGGGAGGAGAAGAGAGAGAGGATGGAAAAGCACAAGGGGAGAGGGGTGAGGAAGGTAAAGTAAAACATAGGCGTGGCTCGGTAGTAAAGTGGCTAGACCCTGGGGAGAGGCCAAGTGCCAGGAGACAAATCAATATCGGGTCTGGCCTCGATAAATGCAGGGTGCCTTTATACACTTCCCCCCCCCCCAAAAAAAATAAAAAATAAAAAAATTACAAACATACAGTAGTAAAACAAAAAAGGGTGTGTGTTTTTTTTGTTGGAGAAGAAATACTTTCAGTGGCCCCATAATTTAACAGCCAAACTTGTGATTGACCGCCTTTCCTTGAGCTTTCCGGCTGACAATCAGTTTGTCCCCTGTGTATACAGTATGTCCCTCTGTCTCCCTGTATATATGTGCTGCTTTCACCCTGTGTATGTCCCTCTGTCATCCTGTGTATGTCCCTCTGTCACCCTGTGTATGTCCCTCTGTCATCCTGTGTATGTCCCTCTGTCACCCTGTGTATGTCCCTCTGTCATCCTGTGTATGTCCCTCTGTCACCCTGTGTATATACTGACATAGGGGTAGGGAAGAGGAGCACAGGAATGAGAAGGAGAGGAGATATGAATGAGGAGGAGGCGCTCTACAGTGTATATAATGGGCTCTACCAGACATAATATATATAAGGGGATTTACAAGGCATATTGTGTGTAAGGGGGTTCTACCAGACATGGATATAAGGGGCCACTCACTCCCAGCTGCTCCATAGAGTTCCATACAGGTACTAATGTCCCGTCTAAGGTGGCCAGTAATTAGGGGCGCCAAACTGAGATTTTATTTTGCCCCCCCAACTGAAAAACGTTCTGACGCCCCTGATTACTAGCAAAATATAAAAAAACGTGGATTTTACAAAAGTCTGACATATTTGTATTATTTTTAACAGGCACTCTAAAAAACCTTCTCCATCTACCTTTAACATAAAGCAAATACATTGGGAAGAAGATTCTGCTGACATATTTATTCCTGCAGATTCCATTAGAGGTTTGTTACCTTTACTTTTGTACTGAAAAGACTGCTATGAAAGATTTAAGTAAATGACTCTCTACTTGCTTTCACATCCAAATAAGGGCCCTGATTTATTATGGATCGCTATATGAGAGAGCGATGTTCACAAATCTGCTATTGCTAAAATTCTCATGTGAAGAGCCACCCAGAAAGGATTAAAGACACCCACCGATGCATTCGCAAATCTGAATAGGCATTAGCAGATTCGCAAATGCATACGCAAAAAAGGACACCATCGACATTTGCGGCTGACCCGAGCATACTCAAATCAATAAGATTGCATTTGCACCGTGCGCCATGTTTTTGAATGCAGCGTTCGCAGATTACAACAGATACACTCCACCAAAACAGACATGACACTCCTGCGTTTTCCCAACCGCTCCCCACCAACGCCATCTACCACCCACGAACGGTCAGCTCTTGTCAATAAAAATGCATACTCTTTACAATTAGGCTGTATATTCAAGACGATTGCATTTTGCTCTTTGCGCATGTGCAATGCATTCACAGTGATTGCCAATAATCACTCACTACGTGCTTTCTCACATTTACAATTGGTAATGAAAAGTTAAGTTTTCATGACAAAGTTGCAGGTCTTGCTGGACTAGGATAATACGCGTACATATTGTGTGCATTTAATTCAAGATACCTAAAACCGGTAAAATAAAAATAAAATTTCAAAAACTACATATATACATATATATCGGTCCAGGTGAAACGGCACTCGGAGATCATGAAAAAGTGAAGAGATTTTATTTCATGTCATTAACGTTTCGGGGCAGCAAGCCCCGTCCTCAGAATGAACACTGCAGAAATATATATATATATATATATATATATATATATAGCAAGACAATGTACGGCACCCCCGGCTCCTCAGTAAAGCTTGACGCCAGCCAGAAAAGATATCAACGTGTCTATATTATGGAAAATTTTCGTCAGGTTAAACCTGATGAAAATTTTACATAAAATTGACTTGTTGATATCTGTTCTGGCTTATTCAAGCTTTATTGAGGAGCTGTGAGTGCCGTACATTGTCTTGTTACATTGACCCTCACGGGATGGTGCAGGGTCCAGGGGCAGATTTCAATATATTACAGGGAGTGCCGGACCAACTGGCGTATATATTTATATTTATATATACACAGGTTGAGTATCCCTTATCCAAAATGCTTGGGACCAGAGGTATTTTGGATATGGGATTTTTCCGTATTTTGGAATAATTGCATACCATAATGAGATATCATGGTGATGGGACCTAAGTCTAAACACAGAATGTATTTATGTTTTATATACACTTTATACACACAGCCTGAAGGTAATTTTAGCCAATATTTTTTAGAACTTTGTGAATTAAACAAACTGTGTGTACATTCACACAATTCATTTATGTTTCATATACACCTTATACACACAGCCTGAAGGTCATTTAATACAATATTATTAATAACTTTGTGTATTAAACAAAGTTTGTGTACATTGAGCCATCAAAAAACAAAAGTTTCACTATCTCACTCTCAATCAAAAAAGTCTGTATTTCAGAATATTCCGTATTTCGGAATATTTGGATATGGGATACTCAACCTGTATATATATATATATATACACTGCTCAAAAAAAATAAAGGGAACACTTAAACAACACAATGTAACTCCAAGTCAATCACACTTCTGTGAAATCAAACTGTCCACTTAGGAAGCAACACTGATTGACAATCAATTTCACATGCTGTGCAAATGGAATAGACAACAGGTGGGAATTATAGGCAATTAGCAAGACACCCCCCAATAAAGGAGTTGTTCTCCAGGTGGTGACCACAGACCACTTCTCAGCTCCTATGCTTTCTGGCTGATGTTTTGGTCACTTTTGAAAGCTGGCGGTGCTTTCATGCTAGTGGTAGCATGAGACGGAGTCTACAACCCACACAGGTGGCTCAGGTAGTGCAGCTCATCCAGGATGGCACATCAATGCGAGCTGTGGCAAGAAGGTTTGCTGTGTCTGTCAGCGTAGTGTCCAGAGCATGAAGGCGCTACCAGGAGACAGGCCAGTAGATCAGGAGACGTGGAGGAGGCCGTAGGAGGGCAACAACCAGCAGGGCAACCAGCAGCAGTACCGCTACCTCCGACCTTGTGCAAGGAGGAACAGGAGGAGCACTGCCAGAGCCCTGCAAAATGACCTCCAGCAAGCCACAAATGTGCATGTGTCTACTCAAACGATCAGAAACAGACTCCATGAGGGTGGTATGAGGGCCCGACATCCACAGGTGGGAGTTGTGCTTACAGCCCAACACCGTGCAGGACGTTTGGCATTTGCCAGAGAACACCAAGATTGGCAAATTCGCCACTGGTGCCCTGTGTTCTTCACAGATGAAAGCAGGTTCTCACTGAGCACATGTGACAGACGTGACAGAGTCTGGAGACGCCAAGGAGAACGTTCTGCTGCCTGCAACATCCTCCAGCATGACCGGTTTGGCAGTGGGTTAGTAATGGTGTGGGGTGGCATTTCTTTGGGGGGCCGCACAGTCCTCCATGTGCTCGCCAGCGGTATCCTGACTGCCATTAGGTACCGAGATGAGATCATCAGACCCCTTGTGAAACCATATGCTAGTGCGGTTGGCCCTGGGTTCCTCCTAATGTAAGACAATGCTAGACCTCATGTGGCTGGAGTGTGTCAGCAGTTGCTGCAAGACGAAGGCATTGATGCTATGGACTGGCCCGCCTGTTCCCCAGACCTGAATCCAATTGAGCACATCTGGGACATCATGTCTCGCTCCATCCACCAACGCTACGTTGCACCACAGACTGTCCAGGAGTTGGCGGATGCTTTAGTCCAGGTCTGGGAGGAGATCCCTCAGGAGACCATCCGCCACCTCATCAGGAGCATGCCCAGGCATTGTAGGGAGGTCATACAGGTACGTGGAGGCCACACACACTACTGAGCCTCATTTTGACTTGTTTTAAGGAAATTACATCAAAGTTGGATCAGCCTGTAGTGTGTTTTTCCGCTTTAATTTTGAGTGTGACTCCAAATCCAGACCTCCATGGGTTAATAAATTTGATTTCCATTGATAATTTTTGTGTGATTTTGTTGTCAGTACATTCAACTATGTATAGAACAAGGTATTTAATAAGAATATTTCATTCATTCAGATCTAGGATGTGTTATTTTAGTGTTCCCTTTATATTTTTGAGCAGTGTATATATATATATATATATATATATATATATATATATATTTATTTGCTGGAGGTCATTTTGCAGGGCTCTGGCAGTGCTCCTCCTGTTCCTCCTTACACAAAGGCGGAGGTAGCGGTCCTGCTGCTGGGTTGTTGCCCTCCTACGGCCTCCTCCACGTCTCCTAATGTACTGGCCTGTCTCCTGGTAGCGCCTCCATGCTCTGGACACTACGCTGACAGACACAGCAAACCTTCTTGCCACAGCTCGCATTGATGTGCCATCCTGGATGAGCTGCACTACCTGAGCCACCTGTGTGGGTTGTAGACTCCGTCTCATGCTACCACTGGAGTGAAAGCACCGCCAGCTTTCAAAAGTGACCAAAACATCAGCCAGAAAGCATAGGAGCTGAGAAGTGGTCTGTGGTCACCACCTGCAGAACAACTCCTTTATTGGGGTGTCTTGCTAATTGCCTATAATTTCCACCTGTTGTCTATTCCATTTGCACAACAGCATGTGAAATTGATTGTCAATCAGTGTTGCTTCCTAAGTGGTCAGTTTGATTTCACAGAAGTGTGATTGACTTGGAGTTACATTGTGTTGTTTAAGTGTTCCCTTTATTTTTTTGAGCAGTGTGTATATATATATTGTAACACTGTAGGGGTGCAAGGTGCCTTTTCCTGGGGAATATGGCAGCACGCAGCAGCTGAGGAGCAACACAAGTCCAGTTTCTGGTACAACTGACCCCGGCCAGTTTTATTGAAACAGAAAATAAAACAAACCCCAAAATAAAAATACCTTGCCTGTCCGGCACTAACTAAACATAAGACGTTCCTAACTGTCACTAAACAAAACACAGAGTTCTTCAGTACATACTGTATAGCTTACTTGCATCAGAAAGCGTGTCTCTCACACACAGATCCTGCAGCCTTCCCAGGCAGTCTGCCCATACTAATCAGGTTAGAAGCACTATATCACTCTTACACAGCTGAAACCCTGATTAGCCCTCTGTGAGGCCAAAGACCCGAACTGGGCCCAATGTCTAGAACTTGCCTTATCTCTCTCTCAGAGCCTTTACCCAGCTTTTACAGCAAACTGAAAAGGTTCAGACAAAACAAAAAGCATTTTTCCTAGAAGTTAACATTTTCTAAAACATGTAAGACAAGAACCTGGGACAAATATACCTGCCCTCAAACACTATCCCAGTGTTCTTGTCACATATCCCCCTCCCCTGTTTCGACCTAGGGGCCGGAACACTTGTAGCCCCCAAACAGAAGATGCGAGACAATGCATCTGCGTTGGCCAATTGTGTTCCCGGTCTATGTTCGACAGTAAACTTAAAGTCCTGCAACGCTAGAAACCATCTAGTTACACGAGCATTCTTGCCTCTATTTACATACATCCATTTTAAAGGGGCATGGTCTGTCACTAGTCTGAATTGTCTACCCAAGAGGTAATATCTCAAGGTATCTAGTGCCCACTTAATGGCCAAAGCCTCCTTTTCCACAATGGCATACCTTTTTTCATGCTCATTGAGTTTCCTACTCAAATAAATGATAGGGTGTTCGTCCCCATCTCTGGTTTGGGACAGCACAGCACCTATCCCTACCTCTGAGGCATCTGTCTGTACCACAAATTCTTTTGAAAAATCTGGTGTTATCAACACCGGTTGTGAACACAAAGCCACTTTTAACGCTTGGAACGCCTTTTCTGCATCAGGGTTCCATTTCACCACATTTGACTGCTTCCCTTTGGTAAGGTCTGACAACGGCACCGCTGTGGTCGCAAAATTAGGAATAAACCGTCTATAGTACCCAGTAATTCCCAAAAAAGCCCTTACCTGTTTTTTATTCACTGGACGAGGCCAGTTTTGAATAGCATCAACTTTATTCAATTGGGGCCTAATCAGACCTCTGCCTATGGTGAAGCCCAAGTATTTGACCTCCTCCATTGCGAGGCAGCACTTCTTTGGGTTAGCAGTTAACCCTGCCTCTCTGATTGAGTCCAGTACTGCTTGTACTTTAACCAAATGTGACCCCCAGTCTGTACTGTGAATTACCACATCATCCAAATAGGCAGCTGCATATTTTCTATGGGGCCTCAAAATTTTATCCATCGCCCGTTGAAAGGTTGCTGGAGCCCCATGCAACCCAAAGGGTAACATCTTATACTGGTACAGCCCCTCCGGAACCGAAAAGGCTGTTTTTTCTTTGGCGCTATCAGATAAAGGTATTTGCCAGTAACCTTTGGTCAGGTCCAATGTGGTGAGAAACCTGGCTGTTCCCAGCCTTTCTACAAGCTCATCCACACGGGGCATGGGGTATGCGTCAAACTTGGACACCTCATTTAACTTACGAAAGTCATTACAGAAGCGTATGCTACCGTCGGGCTTCGGGATGAGCACTATGGGACTGGACCACTCACTGTTAGACTCCTCTATGACTCCAAGTTCTAACATGGTTTTAACTTCCTTAGAAATAGCTTCTCGCTGAGCTTCAGGAATCCTATATGGCTTTAAATGAACCCTGACCCCTGGTTCTGTGACAATGTCATGTTTTATTATGGTCGTTCGGCCAGGCAGCTCTGAAAATACCTCCCTATTTTGGATGAGAAATTCTTTAACCTGATTGTTCTGATCAGCTGATAATGTCTCTGACACCTTCACTGCGGGAAGCAACCGGGGTGAAGACACCGAAGGGCAAGGCTCCGCTGACAGAGACAACCTATCTTTCCAGGGTTTGATTAAGTTAACATGGTAGATCTGTTCGGGTTTTCTCTTTCCCGGCTGGTATACTTTGTAATTAACCTCATTCATTTTTTCCCTAATCTCAAATGGACCCTGCCATTTAGCTAGGAATTTGCTTTCCACAGTGGGTACCAAAACAAGAACTCTATCTCCAGGAGCAAATTCCCGTATCTTGGCACTCCGGTTATAGACCCTCTGTTGAGCACTTTGGGCCTGTTCCATGTGCTCTCTGACAACAGGTACCACGGCTGCAATCCTATCCTGCATTTGTGTTACATGCTCAATAACGCTTCTATAAGGAGTGGGCTGTCCTTCCCACGTCTCTTTGGCAACATTCAACAGCCCTCTGGGGTGTCTACCATACAACAAATCAAATGGAGAAAACCCCGTAGAGGACTGAGGAACTTCTCTGATGGCCATTAACAAGTAGGGCAACAAACAATCCCAGTTTTTCCCATCTCTCTCAACAACCTTTTTTAACATACTTTTTAATGTTTTATTAAACCTTTCCACCAACCCGTCAGTTTGGGGATGGTAGATGGACGTCCTGAGGTGAGTGACCTTAAATAACTTGCACAATTCTTTCATGATCCTTGACATAAATGGAGTACCTTGGTCAGTCAAAATTTCTTTTGGTATTCCCACTCTACTAAATACCTGCACCAGCTCCCTAGCTATCGCCTTGGTTGTGATAGTGCGTAAAGGGACAGCCTCAGGATATCGAGTGGCATAGTCCATAATTACCAGGATATACTGATGGCCCCGAGCAGACTTTAACAAGGGCCCCACGAGATCCATGGCTATTCTGTCAAACGGGACCTCTATAATAGGCATGGGAACTAGTGGGCTCCTGAAATGGGGTCTAGGGGCATGATACTGGCATTCAGGACAGGAAGAACAATATTCAGACACTTCTTTATAAACCCCTGGCCAAAAGAACCTTTGTAAAACTCTTTCAGTGGTTTTTTCTGCCCCTAAATGTCCTGCGGTAACGTGACTATGAGCTAAATCTAGTACCGTTCTCCGATAAGGCTGGGGAACTACCAGCTGTTCCACCACATCCTCACCCCTTTTGACAATGTGGTACAAGAGCTCATTACAGATGGCCATGTGGGGATACGTAACCCTGTCACCTGGTACCACAGGTTCCCCATTAACAATCTTAACATTCTCTCTAGCCTTTATTAAGGTAGGATCCTTTAACTGTTCAGACGCAAACAGATCCTTCTTTACCTCCAGGTCAGGCACGCTTTCAGTTCTAACTACTATGTCTCTGTTCCCGGCAAGAGGGTCCTCACTGGACTCCCCATCTGTCACTTCCCCAGCCAAACTAGCAAAAGGCAAAGGGCCAGAAAGTTCCGAAGACCCACGTACATCCATAAAATCACCGGTATTATCAACTGGCTTTTTACTTCTCACATCTGTTGATAACCGTGATTCCCACAGTTTCCAAAAATGAGGAAAATCCCTCCCTATTATGGCCTCATGCACCAAGGTAGGGACCAGTCCCACTTTAACCATTGCTGACCCACAACAAGTTTCTATATTCACCTCAGCAGTGGCATAATGTTGGGTATCCCCATGTATGCAAGTTACCCCAATAGGTATTTGCTGGACCTTTAAGGGGTTCACTAACCCAGCTTTCACGAGGGTAACTAAACTTCCTGAATCTAGCAAGGCCTCTACCCGGTTACCTTCTAAGAACACATCACACATTTGTTTTTCCAGCTCAGGTGAAGGTACCACAGTACAGGCTAACCTAGCAAAGAAAGACATTCTGCGACATTCGAAGGCAGCATCACATTGCATGGGTTCTTGCGTGACTGGGCAATTGGCAATAACATGACCTGGCATACCACACCTAAAACATTTAACCACACGATTATCAACCCGTTTGGGCAGCATAGACCGTTCTAGCCCCATTGGCCTGTTTCCAGGGCCAGTGTTTACAGTCTCTCCAGCCTTGCGTTCTCTTAACCGCCCAGCAACGTTTTCCCACGGAACAGTCTTACCAGTCTTTACTGAAGGGCGCTGTCGAGGATCTATGGGTTGCTGGGTGGTCATCAGTAGTTCCTCTGCTGCCAAATACCTCTCTACCATGTCCACTAATTGGTCAGCAGTACCCGGGTTTCCATGGCTCACCCACTTGCGCAGGACCATGGGCAAAGATCTCAAGTAGCGATCCATGACGACTCTTTCCACCATCTGGGGACCAGTTAATGTCTCTGGCTGTAGCCATTTTTTTGTTAGCTGAATAAGGTCGTGCATCTGGGAGCGCGGAGGCTTCTCCATGGCGTACAGCCAACGGTGCACCCGTTGTGCTCGTACTGACAGCGTGACTCCCAGGCGGGTCAGGATCTCAGTCTTTAGTTTATCATAGTCCCGAGCCTCAGCAGGGCTTAAATCAAAGTAAGCTTTTTGGGGCTCACCTGACAGGAAAGGTGCCAGCAGACTGGCCCACTGTGCTTTCGGCCAGTTCTCACGCTCGGCAGTCCTTTCAAACGTGGTCAGATAGGCCTCCACATCATCAGCCTCTGTCATTTTCTGCAGGAAGTGACTGGCTCGTATAGAACTAGAGCTGGTTGGAGCACTGACGGCCACATCTCCAACCCGAGCTGCAAGTCTCTGCACCACTTCTGCTAAGGCCTCTCTATCCTGACGCTGTTGCCTGTAAAGTTCATCAACAACTGCCTGCTGTTGTCTCTTATTTTCCTCCATTGCCACCTGCTGCTGTCTGTTGGCCTCCTGCTGTAGTCTCCAATTTTCCTCCATTGCCACCTGCTGCTGTCGGTTGGCCTCCTGCTGAGCCGCTGTAGCTTGCAGCAAGGCTTTAAGCAGATCCTCCATGTCAACAGATTTTTCAGGCGGCTTTGCAGCTGCTTTCACCCAGGACATATATCAAACCCTCAGGGGTGAGTCTCAGTAACTTCACACTGGGCTGTATCTGCATAAACCACCGTTTTCTGCAGGCCTCACAAAGCTGCTGCTTTCACTTATGCGCAGAACGGCCTGCTCGCATTCTCCACCAAGTTGTAACACTGTAGGGGTGCAAGGTGCCTTTTCCTGGGGAATATGGCAGCACGCAGCAGCTGAGGAACAACACAAGTCCAGTTTCTGGTACAACTGACCCCGGCCAGTTTTATTGAAACAGAAAATAAAACAAACCCCAAAATAAAAATACCTTGCCTGTCCGGCACTAACTAAACATAAGACTTTCCTAACTGTCACTAAACAAAACACAGAGTTCTTCAGTACATACTGTATAGCTTACTTGCATCAGAAAGCGTGTCTCTCACACACAGATCCTGCAGCCTTCCCAGGCAGTCTGCCCATTCTAATCAGGTTAGAAGCACTATATCACTCTTACACAGCTGAAACCCTGATTAGCCCTCTGTGAGGCCAAAGACCCGAACTGGGCCCAATGTCTAGAACTCGCCTTATCTCTCTCTCAGAGCCTTTACCCAGCTTTTACAGCAAACTGAAAAGGTTCAGACAAAACAAAAAGCATTTTTCCTAGAAGTTAACATTTTCTAAAACATGTAAGACAAGAACCTGGGACAAATATACCTGCCCTCAAACACTATCCCAGTGTTCTTGTCACAATATATATATATATATATATATATATATATATATACATATTTATAATATTCAAGTGCAGTATGTGTTTTGGAAAAGCAGATAAATGACAAAGCAATAACCACACAAAAAATACACCGTCTTGCCTTCAGTTCACTCTCTTGTAATTCCAGTTCACATTTTTATTATCCCACTTTGGGCAGGGGTGCCGAGAAAGTGGGGGGAGGGGGAGCGGATACGGATTACCATGGCCTGGCATTGTTTGAAGGCTTGGCATGCTGTGGATTAGGAGAAATGTCCCCTTCAGCAGCAGCAGGTAATTTCTCCTCCTCCACAGCTGGTCATGTATTTTACATTTTCTTTCTGAAGGGGCATGGTCACACTCCTCAGAATTTGGGCAGTCCCTTGTCTCTCCCAGGCCCGCACTTTGTCTCTGCGGCCCTGACTTTGGGTAGATTTTATTCAATGAGTAAGAGTTGTCACTCATAATGGTAGGCACAAATGTGTGGTTTTGTATGCAGCGTAATCAATGTATTTTGTATTTTACTGAGCATTGGTGAAAATAATTTACAAATAAAGCCTACTAATATAGGGCCTAATTCAGTAAGGAACCTATCAGGGATGCGTTCGCATACTGAAGCCTCTGTGAGGTGTGCTCACGCGCAGGAGCCACACTGCATGTGCGCACACAGTGACATGCGACGGCATCTCACTTATGCAAATGCCTCTGCCTGGTGATTTGGGGCATCAACGCAGCGTTTAGGGAGCGGCTTTGTGCTGTTGGGGGGGAGCGGCCCGGACAACACAGGCGTGTCCGGACCGTTTGCGGGGCGGTCCACTCTGGCTGCGTGATATCACACGCAGGCACTGCGATCCGAAACATGGCTGCCCGGTGAGGCAGGGGGCAACCCTAAACATGTGAGCGCTTTGTTTAGCGGGAGGGGGCATGACCCGGCATGCGGGGCGGCCTTGTCATGTGTTGGGCGTCCCCCCGCGTGTTAGTGGAATGAGTTGTAGTTGTGCAAATTTTCGCTCAACTACAACTCATGCTGAATCAGGTCCGTAGTAAGTTACATTTTCTCTTAATGTGCAAAAATATACAATCAGAGTGATATCTCTTTGTCCACACCATATAGATACAGGATATAGTTACCTGGCATTGATGGATGCAGACTACAAGAGGCACCCCAAAAATAAATATATATCCAAAGTGATAAATTATACAGTTGATGTGCAGTGGACACAGTGTTTATATTGGCAGAATAGACATTGGGATTTAGAAGACTGTTCTCCTCAGAAGGGAACCACAGCAGCAGTGCTCACTTGCAGGTAAGGTGGTTCCCAAGCAACCAATGCAATCAATATATTTTGTGTGTATGGATAAAGTTATTTATTGACTGTAGCTCAAGCTTGTTAGTGTTTGCAATATTTAACTATTCAGCATCAATGTACACCACCTGTAAATATTACATGTGCAGTAATTGTATTAATATTCTTCTTATTTATTTAGTATAGGTTAGGCTGCTATGCCATTAAGGTTGCTATGGTGATTTGTATTTTAAGTTTTTAGTTTTAAAGTGTTATGAGTTTTTAACAGCAGGGAAACATAGTAAAAGCAAACACAACTATAAAAGGACTCATTTCAGGCAAAAAATGTGATTTCACTAACACTCCTCATCAAATACCTGGGGGTGTACTTACTAAAATGCGGGTGTATGGGAGTGGAGATGGTGCCCATAGCAGCCAATCAGATTCTATTTTTCATTTATCTACCACCTTCTAGAAGATAATCTGATTGGTTGCTACGGGCACTTCTCTAAACCCGCACTTTAGTAAATATACCCTCTGCTGTCTGTTTTATCTGTTCACTCTACACTTAATAACCTGTTTGGACGCTGCAAGAATTTACCACTTCACTTGCAACTAGTTGCACATTCTTTCTGTTTACAAGAAATATCTGAATGTACTGTATATCTGTACCAATGACATTTTGCATTTATTCCCTTGAAAGTCCTGTCTAAATTACCTTAGCTTTTTTAACAACCCTCATTTACTTTAACTTCTAACATTGGGGGTAATTCTGAGTTGATCGCAGCAGGAATTTTGTTAGCTGTTGGGCAAAACCATGTGCACTGCAGGGGAGGCAGATATAACATGTGCAGAGAGATAGATTTGGGTGTGGTGTGTTCAATCTGCAATCTAAATTGCAGAGTAAAAATAAAGCAGCCAGTATTTACCCTGCACAGAAACAAAATAACCCACCCAAATCTGACTCTCTCTGCAAATGTTATATCTACCTCCCCTGCAGTGCACATGGTTTTGCCCAACTGCTAACAAAGTTCCTGCTGCGATCAACTCAGAATTACCCCCATAGTCAACTTTAATATACAGTTTGTACATGCATAAAATCTCCACATGTATGCACTTAATGCATTTACTAACACTGTACATTTACCTGCATCTCAGCATATCTACTGCACTGTCTCTCTCATACAACCTCCACTCCTACTTCCAATTTGTCTCCCCCCTATTTACCACTTCCACAACATATTGTAGTCTACTCCTCCTCCTCTATCCCCTCCTCTGTCTGCCTTCTACCCCTCTGCTTCTCCTGTTACTCCAGTTTCATTCAATATTTAATCACCATTCAGTCCTGCTCTCTCCCTCCTTATCCTGTCAACTCGCACTCTCTCCATCCACATCACAGTAAACTTCTTCTCTACCCACCAAGTGCAGTTTCCATTGTTACTGTAGCTCAGGCACCTGCACCATCATTACACTCTCTTCATCTCTGCCCTTCAAATTAACCTCACCCCCACGCTACAACCCTAAAAGTATCATTCACATCTCTACCACTAACTCAGTCCCTCTCTCCTGTGCCCTCTAGAATTCCAGATCTATCTGTTATAAATTGGTCCCCACCCATGACCTTTTCATCTCCATCTCCCTGAATCTCTTAACCATTACTGAAACCTGAAACCCCTCTGACACCACTTCTCCCGTAGCTCTCTCCTCTTGGGCCTCACATTCTCTTATACCCACTGACTTGGGGGCCACCATCGTTGTGGTGTTCTATCCTCTAGTTACTCCTACCACTCATACCGTCAGAACAATCCCTTACATTCTCTACATTTGATGGTTCATGCTATATGCCAATTCCAATCTGTTCACTTTTGAGTAGCTGTCATATACTCCCTTCTCCTACAAGCCCTACATTGGCTCCCCTTCCTCTTGAGAACCCAGTTCAAGCTTCTCACACTCACAAAGCCCTGACCCATTACTGTCCCATTAACATCTATGACCTCATCTCCCTTCACGCTCTTGCCCACCCTCTTCGCTCCTTAAATGAATGCCACCTATCCTACCAACTGATTACTTTCTCCCATTCCCACCTTAAAGAGTTTTCCTTTGCTGCTCCTTACCTCTGGAAAATTCTCTGCTTCACCCTATCATGGTCTCCACCTCTCTACAAATTACACAATGTAATAAACCCCATTACACTGCACAGGGTCGCACATGATATCTTCTGGTTGGCCCTACAGTGCGGGCAACCAGAAGATGACGCATGCGACCCGCAGGAGTGCGCAATATTGGGTACATATTAGATGATCAGCATGATTTGTTGTTCTGGTACGGAAAACTGTGCTGATATCGTCTAAGTGTGTACCTGGCCTAACTGCATAAGCCAAAAAGAAGCTATAGTCACAGAGACTACAGCTTCATATTGGTCCTTTCACTCACATCCAGCACCACAGCCAGTGGCGTAACTATCGTGAGTGTAGGGGATGCAGCTTCTATAGGACCAGGGCTAACTCCAGGGCCCGAAGCTCCCCTGCACCCAGTTGAGAACAAGAGAGAGACACGCTCAGTCGGCTCAGGCTCATTGTCTTTTTATAACACTGGCCATGGCTGTACCAGAGAAGGGGAGGTCCATCCTCAAGCAAAGCATCGCCTGTGCACTGGCCAGAAATCTAAAGTTCCTTCCATTTGCCTGTGGCTGCCGAAGCCCCACCCACCTGTGGCACCTGAAGCCCGCCCACCCGCGGCACCTGAAGCCCTGCCTTCACTTTGGCTGATGGCCACCCATTCACTCCCAGTAACTGACTGAGTTACGAGCTGGCCATGGTCACTTAAGATCTGAGAAAATGGGATCTTAAGAGGCTGAGGAATGCTACAGGTCAGTGAAATGTCTGGTGCTGCTCTACCTGTGTTACCATCTTACCCTGGTGCTCTGTATGTTGTGTTCTGCCCCCATCTCTGCTGCTCTGGTTGACTCCAATTTACAGGTTTAGTTGTACTCCAATTTCTTTTGCTCTTCATAAACTTCATCTCCAGACCCATGAGAATCTTTCATGTGGGGGCAAATGTGTGTTGTTGTTTTTTTTAACCTCTCGGTGCCAATGGTAGGGGGGTGGCTCTTTCAAGATTTTTCTATGGAGCCCACAGAGTTATAGTTACTCCTAGAATCCTGACACCTAGGTAAGAATAATAACCCTCTCCCAACCCTAACCCTAATCTTCCCTTCACACAGCCTAACCCTAACCCTCCTTTCCCGCAGCCTAACCCTCCCTTTCTGCAGCCTAACCCTTCCTTCCCGCTGCCTATCCCTAACCCTCCCTTCCTACAGCCTAATGAAGCCTAATCCTTCCCGGCATACTTAGGTTCAGGTTGTCAGATGTCGGGTCTCCGGCGCCAGGATTCTAATGGGTGTCGGGATTCTGGCACCAGTCTTCTGACCGCCGGCATTCCAAACATTCCATTTAAGGGGGGACATCTAATAGATAAGAGGGTGCTCTGCTACTGAAACAAAGGAGCCCAGGAACAAAATGTTTCAGGATTCATTTCCATGGACTTCACTAAAATGAATAACAGACAGGGCCGTCTTTTTGTATGGGCTCAATGGGCAGTTGCCCAAGGGCCCTGGGAGTATAAGGGCCCTAGGCTGAAAATTGAGGGTTCCCTTTTTTCCAGGGGTACCAGATTTCTGAAAATCAGCACTGGGGAGATATCTGACTTCAAAGCAGTTGTCTCCATCCTAGCCTGTTAATTGCTCTTCCCAGCCAGATACAGTATCTCAGGTTCTGCCTGACTAGAGTTTTCTGAGGGTATATTCCAAACGCTGGTGGACTGTGGTAGCTTGTCACTACTGTGCCCAGAACCAGAGATATCATCCTTCCAGCAACTGGTCCCTGCTCCAGCTCCTCATGCCTGGTATGTAGTTATATATTTTCATTGGTGGATTGCTCTGGATCCTGAACTCTGATCCCCAAGTCCAGGGTACCCCCTGAAAGGTGGGACTCTCTAGGTTTTTATGCCAAGCTAAGAGATCTGTTTACAGGAACTGGAGATATCTGCAGTCAAGCAAGCTGCCCTCCCACTGGAAAATTATGAATATTAAGCCCAATGGCCCCTTCTACAGTTTAGTGTTCTCCCGCCGGCCCCATCTCCCACTATCTGTGCAGAAAAGCAGTAATTAGTAGAAATTACTGCTTCAGGTCCTACATGCAGAGCGTCAGATAGAAGACCCCCTACCGCCCGCGGGACATCAAATCTGCTCAAGATATCACCCCCCATAGCACCCCCCACCCCTACCGCTGGAGGATGGTAGGGGCCCCAGTGCATTGCTTTGCCCAGGGGCCTACACTGCTTTTAAGATGGCCCTGATAAGGGAATGCTACTTAATGTATATTAGCCGTTCTAAGACTTTCACCTTCTGTACAATTTAGTCCTAGTGTCTCCTACATTAGCAAATCTGTTATAAAGCATTTAATATGGTACTTCATGTATAGTAAATACAGCGCACAATTCTAAATTTTGTATCTAGATACACTGTATTTACATGATATTTACCTAAAAGCTAAAAGAAAATTAATACTACTTTGGCGTGTGTGTGTGTATTTTTTATGTTGTTTAAAATTATTCATTATTCTTTCTATATGATGCATGCATGAGGATTAGCATGTTACAATTTTTGCTTCCAGAATTAACATAATGTTTTGGTTTGTAGCTGTACACGTCTAGGACTATACACCACTGCGAGCAGCCAAGTGTCTTTCTACTTTAGCATGGAAGATGTCACACAATTTTTAAGGTAATGTTCACGTCTTATGCTTCATTTTTTTTAATACAACAAGCAATATGATACTCTACTAGTGATCTGAGGGCTTTTTCTTCCTAGAAATAGCTTGTTGTGCAAAATCTTAATGAGTATGAGTAACATCCTTTATACATAGGAAAATAACAAAGTAGTCACTACACTTGATGGAAAGAAATTCTTTAGAAAAAAATGTAGAAATAAAATAAAAAAATGTAAATAAAAATAAAGAATAAAACTTCCAAGCCTACTACTTATTGGCCCTCATTCCGAGTTGTTCACTCGCTAGCTGCTTTTAGCAGCATTGCACACGCTAAGCCGCCGCCCTCTGGGAGTGTATCTTAGCTTAGCAGAATTGCGAACGAAAGATTAGCAGAATTGCGAATAGACATTTCTTAGCAGTTTCTGAGTAGCTCCAGACTTACTCAGCCATTGCGATCAGTTCAGTGCTTTTCGTTCTTGGTTTGACGTCACAAACACACCCAGCGTTCGCCCAGACACTCCCCCGTTTCTTCAGACACTCCCGCGTTTTTTCCAGACACGCCAGCGTTTTTCCGCAGAGTCCCATAAAACGGCCAGTTTCCACCCAGAAACACCCACTTCCTGTCAATCACAGTACGATCACCAGAACGATGAAAAATCCTCGTTATGCCATGAGTAAAATACCTAACTTTTGTGTAAAATAACTAAGCGCATGCGCTCTGCGAACCCTGTGCATGCGCAGTAAGCGACTAATCGCAATATAGCGAAAATCGGCAACGAGCGAACAACTCGGAATGACCCCCATTATACGAAACAACAAAGCTCATAAGTACTGGATGAAATAATTTTTATTTGTGATAGTATACAGATACTGTACATTTAATAAAATATACAGATACAATTGTTTAAAAAGAACCCAGAATAAATAACTGTAACAATAGCCAGTTCATAATATCAGCAGTTTGGCATAAAAAGACTTTCATTAGCCTCCATGTAGATCTTATTGTTCAAATCATACTTGCAAGAGACCTTAAGACCTCACTTAGCTTAGATTGCTATCGATACAGAAATAGCAATTTTCTCAATCCAGCTTCTGCTAAAATTCGCATGTAAAAAGCCTCCCAGGTAAAAGAGGCTGGCTAATGTGATTGGAAAATTGCGTATGCTGGGCCTAATTCAGACCTGGTCGCTGCAACGGCTGCGATCGCAGGCTGAAGCGCTATGTCGTGTGTGCACGTGCATCGGCCACACTGCACGTGCGCGCACAGTGAGATGACTGACAGGCATAGGTGGTCACGGGGCGGAGGGGTCATGCTGGCAGCATTTGGACAAACGGTCCAGACAACGCAGGCGCTGGTGCGGCAGCTGCGAACAGTAACATGGCGGGTAGCTGCCTGCCTTTGCAGGCAGGGAGCTACTCGCCAGCTACTCGCTGTGTGATGCTTTCGCACCTCTGCAGAGGGGGAATTAGGGCCTGGCATGCGGTGCGTCCCCCTGCATGTCAGAGATTTAGATTGGAAATGTGCATTTTCTGCAGTGGAGTACACTGGGGTTCCACAGGGATAACATCGGGGGTGTAGAGTTGGATCTTGATCCGAGGTAATAACAGGCTAAAAGTTTTGACTGTTCCCAGGATGGTTAGCGCCGCCTCCTCTATATCCCCGCCTCCAGACACTGGAGCTCAGTTTGTAAGTTGGTGCCTGCAGTGCAGGCAGCTAACAGGGAGGGCTGCGCTGAGCAGCCCTGAAAAGAGCTTTTAAGAAGACAGAAGACTTCAAGGGCTGCAGCATAGGCACTTAAAAGTGCTATATATCATTCTGACATATTATGCTGTGGCTCCCTCACCTACCTTGGTGGCATTGTATACTCCCGCGCCCTGGTTGCCGGGTACTTACAGCAGAGGGCTCCGGGTTTCCACTAGGGCACACACACTTGCCGCTGCTCTCCAGGATCGCGTGGCTGCATCAAGGGAGGAGGTAAGAGGGTCCCCGAGCGGGACCCGCTGCAAGTCATGATCCGGCATAGTCTTTAGGAGACGGACCGCACGCGCTGGCGTGGACACTGTGGCCGTACAGGGACCCCACTAGACCACCAGGGCAAGGGCACAGGTCGGATTACCTCATAATCCGTTTTACTAAGGCCCACAGTACTTGGTGGTGAAGTCCAGCAAGGGGATAAGTCTCTGAACGGTAGCCCCTCCCTGTCAGCGTTTGGGAACCATTACTCACATGCTGAGCTGACTTTGGGACTGCTGGGCAATGTCTCCTCTGTAAAGCCGCCCGCATCATCAGCGCTGAGGATTTACAGGACACTTAAGTATTCTACATGTCATTTAGACAGTGGGGGTCATTCCGAGTTGATCGCTCGTTGACGACTTTCGCAATGGAGCGATTAAGGCTAAAATGCGCATGCGCATGGTACGCAGTGCGCATGCGCTAAGTATTTTAACACATAACTTAGTAGATTTACTCACGTCGGAATGAAGAATTTTTATCGTTGAAGTGATCAGAGTGTGATTGACAGGAAGTGGGTGTTTCTGGGCGGAAACTGGCCGTTTTCTGAGAGTGTGCGGAAAAACGCAGGCTTACCAGGAAAAAACGCGGATGTGTCTGGAGAAACGGGGGAGTGGCTGGCCGAACGCAGGGCGTGTTTGTGACGTCAAACTAGGAACGAAACGATCTGAGCTGATCGCAATCTGTGAGTAGGTCTGGAGCTACTCAGAAACTGCTAAGAATTTTCTATTCGCAATTCTGCTAATCTTTCGTTCGCTATTCTGCTAAAATAAGATACACTCCCAGAGGGCGGCGGCCTAGCGTGTGCAATGCTGCTAAAATCTGCTAGCGAGCGATCAACTCGGAATGACCCCCCGTGTTAGTTATGAACAAGTGCATACATTCAGGGCAATTTAATACAAGTACCCTGGGATATACATCCAGTCTTTACTGTGCATTGTTATATCTATTTACATATATAGCATTACTTTGAAGTGCAGTTACTTAGTATAGCTAGTCCAGTGCAGTTTTATTGTTGTTTGTGATCATTTCTGCATTGTACATGTGACTGTGTGTGTGCCAATAGCTGCTGTGTGATTTCAATTCCATGTATCTCACATATACTGCTATCCCTATATTCTGTACCCTGAAGGGTGCTAAGTGCATCAGGGTTCTAATATAATATAGTGTTTCACAGGATATACTCTTGTGGTATTTTGCTCTGTGTATTACAGTCACCATATACCTCTTAAATCCTCCGTGTGTGCTCTGCTTGCAGTCACACTATACAGGGGGATTTCTGTCAGGTACTTTGGCCCTCATTCCGAGTCATTCGCTCGGTAATTTTCTTCGCATCGCAGCGTTTTTCTGCTTAGTACGCATGCGCAATGTTCGCACTGCGACTGCGCCAAGTAATTTTGCTATGAAGATAGTTTTTTTACTCACGGCTTTTTCTTCGCTCCGGCGAACGTAATGTGATTGACAGGAAATGGGTGTTACTGGGCGGAAACACGGCGTTTTATGGGCGTGTGGATGAAAACGCTACCGTTTCCGGAAAAAACGCAGGAGTGGCTGGAGAAACGGAGGAGTGTCTGGGCGAACGCTGGGTGTGTTTGTGACGTCAAACCAGAAACGACAAGCACTGAACTGATCGCAGATGCCGAGTAAGTCTGAAGCTACTCTGAAACTGCTAAGTAGTTTGTAATCGCAATATTGTGACTACATCGTTCGCAATTTTAAGAAGCTAAGATTCACTCCCAGTAGGCGGCGGCTTAGCGTGTGTAACTCTGCTAAAATCGCCTTGCGAGCGAACAACTCGGAATGAGGGCCTTTGTCTGCTTATATTGTACTGTTTTGCACTACGGTTACGCTTTCATATAATGTCAGCTAAACAGGGTGATAATTCTATGGCTGATCCTGCAACATGCAGTGCTGCTGCCATGGATGTCTCTGAAGAGAATATTGCAGCTGAGGGTTCATGTACTGGGTTTTTTATACCCCTCAGTCAGTCTACAGCAAAGGGGGTGAATCAAGACCCGCCATGGGCTGCATTTTCTAATTTACTGACTATGCTGGTAACTAGACTTGTGCCCCCTATGGGACCTTCTGTGTCATTACAGCCACATATTGGTGGTCATTCCGAGTTGTTCGCTCATTGACGATTTTTGCTATGCTGCGATTTGTTGCTAAATGCGCACGGTACGCAGCGTGCATGCGCTTAGTTATTTAACTAAAAACTTAGCAGTTTTGCTGTTGTTTGTGCGGCGCTTTTCAGTCGCACTGCTGATCGGTGAGTGATTGACAGGAAAGGGGCATTTCTGGGTGGTAACTGAGCGTTTTCCGGGAGTGTGCTAAAAACGCAGGCGTGCCAGGTAAAAACGCAGGAGTGGCTGGCCGAACGCAGGGTGTGTTTGTGACGTCAAACCAGGAACTAAACGGACTGAGGTGATCGCAATCTAGGAGTAGGTCTGGAGCTACTCAGAAACTTAATGCAAAAGAAAAAGAGGGGTGTTCCGCACTAGTAAAAAATAGCAGACAAAACCTTATTACAAGGTAAAATGTCCGTTACCAACCTTGGAAATATAACACTGATGTGTAGATGAAACCCTCAGTGGTGCTCCCAGAGTCAGTGGGGTTACATTGAAAAAAATCAAGAAGGAAAAAAGACTCTATGCTGGGGCACTCTTATTGAAAATATGAGACAGTAAAATTTAACCTTTATTATGGATCATATAAAATATAGTGTGACAGACAAGATAAGGTATTCCAAACACAAATATAAATACCAAGGTAATTTCAAATTAATAAACAGTAAATACCGCAAAAGATGAAAATGTATTATATAATCTCAGGAGTAGCTTAACATATGTCCGCTATCAACAGGTGGATAGCTGGAATCTCCTGTGATGATATCCCGTGAGTTAATCTAAGCACCATTGGATTGAAAGGTTTGTTGCCTAGTATGGTGTTGAACCACCTTCTGTATTAATGTCTGACAGTAGTGTCACCATAGGCATTTTAATGCAGCAGATTAGACAGGAGTGTATAATCTGCTGAGTTAATGAAAAATTAATTAATGATAACCAACAGATAGTGGATTGAATCATAAAGAAGTGATTTTAAAGACACAGCAGATTTGTGAAAAGATATGGACATTCATATATGAAGCATATAATAATAAATCTGTTCTTTCTATTGAAAGAGGAGAAAAAGAAAATTAGAGGAATGTTCCTGCTGCTTTCCAACCAAGTTTACTGCACCTGGTGTTCCTTGGCAGTCTCCCAAACAAGTACTGACCAGGCCTTCTATAGAAAGAACAGATTTATTATTATATGCTTCATATATGAATGTCCATATCTTTTCACAAATCTGCTGTGTCTTTAAAATCACTTTATGCTTCAATCCACTATCTGTTGGTTATCATTAATTAATTTTTCATTAACTCAGCAGATTATACACTCCTGTCTAATCCGCATACATTGATACAGAAGGTGGTTCAACACCATACTAGGCAACAAACCTTTCAATCCAATGGTGCTTAGATTAACTCACGGGATATCATCACAGGAGATTCCAGCTATCCACCTGTTGATAGTGGACATATGTTAAGCTACTCCTGAGATTATATAATACATTTGCATCTTTTGCGGTATTTACTGTTTATTAATTTTAAATTACCTTGGTATTTATATTTGTGTTTTGAATACCTTATCTTGTCTGTCACACTATATTTTATATGATCCATAATAAAGGTTAAATTTTACTGTCTCATTTTTTCAATAAGAGTGCCCCAGCATAGAGTCTTTCTTTTTCCTTCTTGATTTTTTCAATGCTGCCCAGAAACTGCAAGGAATTATTTATTAGCAGTTCTGCTAATCCTTCGTTCGCTATTTTGCTTTGCTAAGATACACTCCCAGAGGGCGGCGGCCTAGCGTTTGCAATGCTGCTAAAAGCAGCTAGCGAGCGAACAACTCGGAATGACCACCATAGTCCCTGCAGTTAATTCTTTGTCCTCTCAGTTACAGCAATTAAATCAGTCTTTGGCTAAGCAAAATCCTAACCCTCGCCTGCCTAAGACCAAGGGGTCATCTAAGTGGGCTATTACCTCCTCACAATCCACACATGTTTCAGATACTTCATCTGATGAAGATGGCTCATATACTGACCCCTCAGACACTGATGCAGCTGCTTCTGATGGGGAATCTACGGCACAAGTGGATGTTCCTGACCTCTTGGAGGCTATCAGTCTGATTCTTCAAATTGATGATGACGAAGAACCTCCAGCTACCTTTAAGAAACCAGATAAGTTCAAGCGTCAGAAGGTTAATAAATTAATTTTGCCCCACTCTTACCACTTGGTTGACATACGTCAAGAAACCTGGGAGTCTCCAGGAAAGAAATTCTCCCTGTCTAAAAAGATGCTAGCTCGTTATTCCCTCGCTGCAGAGTTAAGTAAAAATTGGGAAACACCGCCGCCGGTGGACTCACAAGTCGTGCATCTGGTGGTGTCCTCTGCTCTGCCTGTCACTACCATCATCTCTCTGAAGGAACCGACAGATAAGCATGTGAAGGGTTGCTTGAAGTCTATTTACACTCTTGCTGGAGCTGTGCAAAGGCCTACTATTGCGGCCTCTTCGGTTGCTAAAGCTATTGAGGCCTGGGTTCAGAAAGTTGAAGCGGAACTACCGTCTGATTTTCCTGATAATGCTAGACAGTGTCTTTCGTACATTATTACAACCTCTCATTATATTCAGGAGGAGGCATCTGATGCAGGTATCCTGGCGGCCAAAGCGTCTACTACGTCTATTCTGGCTCACCGGATATTCTGGTTGCGGTCCTGGTCTGTAGATCTGGACTCTAAAAAGATCTTGGAGGTGATCCCTTTTAAGGGAAACATACTTTTTGGGGAAGACCTCAATAAGATTGTTGCTGACTTAGCATCGGCTAAGACTGCATGTCTACCTAGTACTACACCTTTGGCCCCGAAGGGTAAGAGTACTTCCTTTCGTTCCTTTCGACCTCCAGGTAAAGCAAAGGGTCAGGCGTACCCGAAACAGACTCGCACTTCCAAACTCAATAAGCCTAAACCTAAACATGCCTGGGCTGCCTGTCAGCCTGCTTCCAAAACAGACAAGCCTGCCACATGACGGGGCGGGCCTCCCTCTGGGGGATCCCAGGGTGGGAGGCCGACTTCTACGGTTTGCTCATGTATGTTCACAGACCACTTCGGATGCCTGGGTAAGGGGAGTCGTCGCTCACGGATACCCCCTCACCAGTTTTGCTTGACAAACTTCCCTACGGATCTGGTGAAAGCAAAAACTCTCCATCTGGTGGTGCAATCCCTCCTGGACACGGGAGTGATAGTGCCGGTGCCTCTGACTCAGAGAGGCAGGGAGTACTATTCAACGCTGTTCCTAGTTCCGAAGCCAAATGGTTCATCCCGGCCCATTCTCAACCTCAGGTCTTTGAACAAGTTTGTGAAAGTTTCCAAATTCCATATGGAAACTCTTTGCTCTATTGTTCTGGCTTTGGAGCCCAAGGACTATATGGTGTCCCTGGACATACGGGATTCTTACCTGCATATACCTATTGCAGTGTTGCATTAGCAATACCTGTGGTTTGCTATTGGCAACATCCATTTTCAATTCCAGGCCTTACCTTTTGGTCTGACTACAGCTCCAAGGATTTTCACCAAGGTCATGGCAGTTATGACGGCTCTACTCCGCCGTCAGGGTATCAGGATCCTGCCGTATCTGGATGACTTGTTGATCCTGGTGAACTCCCCAGAGGTTCTCCTCCGTCATCTGGAGCTGACGTTCCAATTCCTGCAAGCCCACGGGTGGCTCATCAACTGGAATAAATCCTTGCTGGTTCCTGCTCAGAGCATGGTACACCTGGGGGCATTACTGGACACACAACCAATGGTTGTTTTTGTCTCCGGAGAAGGTCCTGAAACTTCAGGACAAGATAAGATGCTTCCTCTCTCGCCCACGTGTGTCGATACACTTGGCGATGCGAGTACTAGGCCTCATGGTGTTGGCTTTCGACATGGTGGAGTATGCTCAATTTCATTCCCGCCCTCTGCAGAAGTTGATACTTTCCGAGTGGGATGGCCTGCCTCACATGATCAGGACTCACATGGTCTCCTTGACTCCGGAGGTCCGCCTGTCACTGAGCTGATGGCTACAGTGCCAGCATTTGAGCATGGGTTGTCCCTTCTGGATCTCCAACTGGGTCCTTCTGATGACGGATGCCAGTCTGCGGGGGCGGGGGGGGGGGGGCGGTGTTGGAGCAACACTCTCTTCAGGGTCTGTGGACCAGGGATGAATCTTTCCCCCTAATAAACATTCTAGAATTGCGGGCAGTGTTCAATGCATTGACTCTAGCCCTGCCTCTGGTACGGAACAGACCTGTTCAAGTACAGTCAGACAATGCCACCACGGTGGCGTACACAAATCATCAAGGTGGCACTCGAAGCCACATGGCAATGATGGAAGTATCGAAAATCCTTCGTTGGGCGGAACGCCATCTGCCAGCTATATCGGCAGAGTTCATTACAGGAGTCCTCAACTGGGAAGCGGACTTCCTCAGTCGTCAGGACATACACGCCGGAGAGTGGAGCCTTCATCTGGAAGTCTTTCAATTCCTAGTGGACAAGTGGAGCCTACCAGATGTAGACCTGATGGGGTCTGGATGCAATCACAAGGTTCCGGCCTTCAGAGCAAGGACAAGGGATCCTCAAGCAGCGTTCGTGGATGCACTGGCAATTCCATGGAACTTTCGGCTGCCGTATGTGTTCCCTCCAGTGTCACTCCTGCCCAGGGTAATAAGGAAGTTCAAGCAAGAAGGAGGAATACTACTTCTACTCGCTCCAGTGTGGCCCAGACGGCATTGGTTCTCAGACCTGCAGAGTCTCTCGATAGAGCGTCCTCTTCTACTTCTGCAACGCCCAGACCTCCTCGTTCAGGGCCCTTGTGTCTACCAGGATTTGGCCTGGCTGGCTTTGAAGGCGTGGCTCTTAAAGCTTCCGTACTGAGGGCCAAAGGATTTTCTGAGGCGGTCATTCAAACCATGTTACAGGCCCGTAAACCAGCGTCTGCTCGGATTTATCTTAAGGTCTGGAATTCTTACTTCGTCTGGTGTGCGACTAACCATTATGACGCATACAAGTTCAGTACTGCCAAGCTTTTGGCTTTCCTGCAACAGGGCCTGCACTTAGGCCTTCGTCTGGCCTCTCTCAAGGTTCATATTTCTGCCTTGTCGATATGGTTTCAGAGAAAAATTGTGACTCTGCCTGATGTTCATACATTAACTCACTCCGTGTTTTATGGATTCAACCTCCCTATGTCCCGCCTGTGGCTCCTTGGGATTTGTTGTTTTTTCTGGACACCTTACAAGAGTCTCCGTTTGAATCTCTTGAGTCTGTGGACCTTAAGTGGCTTACTCTTAAGGTCTTGTTCTTGCTGGCTATTGCCTCTGCTAGACGGGTTTCAGACTTGGGTGCCTTGTCCTGTTGGTCACCCTTTCTGATTTTTCACCGTGACCCGGCGGTTCCTAGAACTCGCCCTGGTTATTTGCCTAAGGTGGTGTCGTCTTTCCACCTTAACCAGGAGATTGTGGTTCCGGCATTTACTTCTCCAGGTTTGTCCTCCAAAGAGCAGTCTTTGGACGTGGTACTGGCTCTCTGTATTTATGTAAGGAGAACAGCTTCTCTTCAGAGATCTGATTTCCTCTTTGTCCTTTTTGGTTTTCACTAACGTGGCTGGCCTGCTAATAAGCAGACCTTGGCCGGATGAATTAGAATGGTGATTGCACATGCTTATGTACAGGCTGGCCTTTCAGCTCCTGCTACCATCAAAGCCCATTCTACTCGGTCTGTTGGACCTTCTTGGGCGGCCCGCCGTGGTGCGACCCTTGAACAATTGTACTAACTGTTGTCATCTCTCTTACCTGCTACTGCATTGGACTGGTTAACAAAACTGAGCTCCAGTGCCTTAAGGCGGGGATATAGAGGAGGCAGCGCTATACATCCTGGGAACAGTCAAAGCTTTTAGCCTGTTGGTGCCTCGGATCAAGATCCAACTCTACACCCCGATGTTATCCCTGTGGAACCCAGTGTACCTAGCAGAAAGAGATTTAACAAAGGTAAGTTCTTACCATAAATCTCCTTTTTTCGCACATATACGATCAGCTCTGAATTAGGCCCACAGTCTCATAACTGTGATGCATACGCAGAAATCGAGTACCATTTACAGTTGTGGTTGACCCAGGGCTACTCAGAATAATGAGAATGCAGTCGCACCAGGCGCCATGTTTTAAGTCGCAGGATTCGCAGCTGATGTCAGATGCATGCCCCGTAAATGGCCATGACACGCCTGACTTTTCTCATCCACTCCCTGCAAACAGCATGTGTACGCCCACGAACACCCGCTGCCTGCCAATCAGTCTGCAGTCGCATCCTGGCATGATGCGACTGAAAAGAATTGCGGATCGCGCATATGCAGTGCGTTTGCAGTGCACGCGCAGTCATCCAATAATCAGCCATTTGCTATTTTGCAATTTTGCAACTGAAGCTGCATAAGGCTCTTAATCAGGACCTATAGGTACATTTAGGGAAATTTTTCCCAAATAAAACAAATTCAGTCCAATGTTATGCTGGCACAGTTACACTGCCTCCAGGGGCGGATTTAGGGGTGGGTCGCCCCTAGGCACAACAGTAAAGACTGTCCTCTTCTTGCCTAATTTTATTATTGTTATTGATTGGTTATAAGCCCTCATTTGATGATAGCCAATTTAATAGCATAATAAAAAAAGCCACTAACTATGTTTTTTTTTTTTTTTTTAATTATGTATCTATATTTACTAAGTAGGTTACAGAGGTAGTATGTGCATGTCCTACTCATTTACACTCCATTCAGTATGGCATATGGTACAGTACAGTTGATATATTTTGCAGTTACTTGTAATTTGTGGGCTGACAGTACCAACAGAAGCATCTAAGTTCCAACCCCAAACAAGTGCCGCACCTAGGCAAGTGCCTTACACGCCTAACGGGAAATTTGCCCACTGACTGTGATCCTGTGGACATTGCTGACACTGAAAGATTTACATCTTGACCTTGGAGGCTCCATCAGCGGGATGCAGTCAGTTTACCTCCAATCAAAATTCCGACGTTCAAAATCCCGACACCAATTGACTGATGGTCAAAATCCCAACAAGGTCAAAATCCCGACATGGACAAAATACTGACATTTAAAATACCGACAAGGTCAAAATACCGACATGTAAAATGCCGACATGTCAAAATACCGACATGAGTTTTTCATGATTTTTTTCATTGAAACCGACTTGTTCATACTTTACCATCCCAGTGGACCTGGAGGGGGAATATAATAGCGTGCCGAGCGCAGCAAGGCACCGTGCCCGAAGCATGGCGAGCGCAGCGGTACACTTTATATGGTGTCCATGTTGACTTATGTCCACATACACACAAAAAACCAACAAAACCGCATGTCGGTATTTTGACCTGTCGGCATTTTACATGTCGGTATTTTGACCTTGTCGGTATTTTAAATGTCGGTATTTTGTCCATGTCAGGATTTTGACCTTGTAGGGATTTTGACCATCGGTCAATTGGTGTCGGGATTTTGAACGTCGGCATTTTGATTGGAGGTATTTCATACCGATCCCCCATCAGCATGGCATGTGCAAGTGAGTCTGGTCACCCCAAACTGCTCTTGGTGGCATGGCTCTATCTACATCATACAGGCTAAGGTGAGCACATTGTAGCGCTGCAGTGTAAAACAATATGCATTCTTACCGCCATCGCTGGGATGCCAGCACTGGCATATACTCCTCATTTAAAGCGGCAGTGATTTGGTTCACATTGATGGACATCCGCAATTACATTAAATATATTCATAGAACTATTATAATGGTAGACTACATTTTTTTATTTGGGAAAGATTTCCCTAAATTTACCTACAGTA
Source organism: Pseudophryne corroboree (assembly GCF_028390025.1). Classification (NCBI taxonomy): domain Eukaryota; kingdom Metazoa; phylum Chordata; class Amphibia; order Anura; family Myobatrachidae; genus Pseudophryne; species Pseudophryne corroboree. Next base: position 377,950,672 of record NC_086448.1, read on the forward strand.
TATGTCTGATTAAGGTCTCTTGCTAGTCCTTACTGAATTGATGACATCCAATGGGAAACGGCAAAAAAGGAATTCAGTGACACTGAATAACAGAGGTGGTGATAAATCTGGGGAGGACAGTCTTCAAACTGGTCTTACCAAAAAGAGGCTTTTAAAACTACAATCCATCCTGAATGCAGCTGCCAGACTGATCTTCCTTGCTAGATGTTTATTGTCTGGAGATCTGCTCTGTCAGTCCCTCTATTGGTTACCTGTATTTTACCATATTTAATATAAAATTATTTTACACGCAAGGCCATTAACCAAACATACATCTTTTCGCTTATCTCAAAATATCTCCCACCCCGACCTCTTCGTACTTCACAAAATCTACGTCTCCCATCCACACTTATTATTCGCTCCTATTCACACTTGCAGGACTTTCTTTGGGCTGCAACCACTCTGTGGAATGCCCTCCCATACACAATAAGACTCCCCTCTAGTCTCCAAACCTTCAGTCATTCCCAGAAAACTCCCCTCTTTAGGCTAACTTATCAAACTCCAGAACTGCTCACATAACCCTCTTAAACTTTCCTATCCAATTACATCCCCACTGTACAGTCCACATATATCTCTACATATTTTCTCTTTCTTAACTTTCCCATCCTCCTAACCACAGACCAACATTGCTGTGTGACCATGTCATACAGCCCACCAAGAACCTTTGCAATATGACTGGACCATTATTCAATAGATAACACCTATCCTTGTGTATTAATACCTATTCCCCTTTAAATTATAAGCTTGCGAGCAGGGCCTTCCTAGCTCTATGACAGTCTGTTTTTACTAGAGATGTGCGGCGGGCACTTTTTCGTGTTTTGTGTTTTGGTTTTGGTTTTGGTTCTAATTCCATTTTCGTGTTTTGGTTTTGGCTTTGTTTTGCCAAAATTACCACACATAATTTTGGGGTAATTTTGCTCCTACAGCATTATTAACCTCAATAACAATCATTTCCACTCATTTCCAGTCTATTCGGAACACCTCACACATCACAATATTGTTTTTAGGCCTAAAAGTTGCACTGAGGTAGCTGTATGACTAAGCTAAGCGACACCAGTGTGCGGCACAAACACCTGGCCCATCTAGAAGTGGCACTGCAGTTGCAGACAAGATGGCACTATTCAAAAACTAGTCCCCAAACAGCACATGATGCAAAGAAGAAAAAGAGGTGCAATTAGGTAGCTGGATGGCCAAGCTAAGCGACACAAGTGTGCGGCACAAACACCTGGCCCATCTAGGAGGGGAACTGCAGTTACAGACAGGATGACAGATTTAAAAAATAGGCCCCAAACAGCACATGATGCAAAGAAGAAAAAGAGCTGCAATGAGGTAGCTGTATGACTAAGCTAAGCGACACAAGTGTGCGGCACAAACACCTGGCCCATCTAGGAGTGGCACTGCAATGGCAGACAGGATGGCAGATTTAAAAAATAGGCCCCAAACAGCACATGATGCAAAGAAGAAAAAGAGGTGCAATGAGGTAGTTGGATGGCCAAGCTAAGCGACACAAGTGTTCGGCACAAACACCTGGCCCATCTAGGAGTGGCACTGCAGTTACAGACAGGCTGGCACTTAAAAAAACTAGTCCCCAAACAGCACATGATGCAAAGAAGAAAAAGAGGTGCAAGATGGAATTGTCTTTGGGCACTCCCACCCACCCTTATGTTGTATAAACAGGACATGTACACTTTAACAAACCAATAATTTCAGCGACAGGGTCTGCCACACGACTGTGGCTGAAATGACTGGTTTGTTTGGGCCCCCACCAAAAAAGAAGCAATCAATCCCTTCTTGCACAAACTGGCTCTACAGAGGCAAGATGTCCACCTCATCATCATCCTCCGATTCCTCACCCCTATCACAGTGTATATCCTCCTCACTGAGTATTAATTCGTCCCCACTGGAATTCACCATCACAGGTCCCTGTGTACTTTCTGGAGGCAATTGCTGGTAAAGGTCTTCCTGGAGGACTTTATAATTCATTTTGATGAACATCATCTTCTCCACATTTAGTGGAAGTAACCTCCTACGCCGATCGCTGACAAGGTTACCAGCTGCACTAAACACTCTTTCGGAGTACACACTGGAGGGAGGGGGCAACTTAGGTAAAATAAAGCCAGTTTGTGCAAGGGCCTCCAAATTGCCTCTTTTTCCTGCCAGTATACGTTCGCACTGTCTGACATGCCTTCTTGGATGCTGTCACTCATATAATCCTCCACCATTCTTTCAATGGTGACAGAATCATATGCAGTGACAGTAGACATGTCAGTAATCGTTGGCAGGTCCTTCAGTCAGCTTTCACTCCTGACTGCCCTGCATCATCACCTAGCGGTGGGCTAGGAAATGTTATCCTTTTCCTTGCAGCCCCAGTGGTGGGAGAAATTGAGGGAGGAGCTGTTGACGGGTCACAGTCTGCTTGAGTTGACAATTTACTAACCAGCAGGTCTTTGCACCTATGCACACTTGTGTCCACCTCAGCGCCAGCAACACCCATATCCTCATCCTGGTGTACTTCAACAGTGACATCTTCAATTTGAATATCAGGAACTGGACAATGGGTGCTCCTTCCAGCAATTGCAGGGGGCATGCAAATGGTGGAAGGAGCCAACTCTTCCCGTCCAGTGTTGGGAAGGTCAGGTATCGCAACCGCCGACACACTTGGACTCTCCTTGGGGATTTGTGATACCATCTCAGAGCGCACAGTTCTTTTCTGTGCTCTTTCCAGCTTAACTCTTTTAATTTTTCTAGCAGGAGGATGAGGGCTTCCATCGTCATGTGAAGCTGAACCACTAACCATGAACATAGGCCAGGGCCTCAGCTGTTCCTTGCCACTCCGTGTCGTAAAGGGCATATTAGCAAGTTTACGTTTCTCCTCAGATGATTTCAATTTATTTTTTTGGTTCTTTTTACTGAACTTTGGCTTCGGCCTTGGCAGACGACATTGATGGCATTTCATCGTCTATGTCATGGCTAGTGGCAGCAGCTTCAGCACTAGGAGGAAGTGGTTCTTCTTGATCTTTCCCTATTTTCTCCTCAAAATTTTTGTTCTCCATTATTTTTTGGGAGTTATATGAGACAATATGCGGCACAGGACTGACTGGAATGACTGATGAGACAGGACACTACCACTGGTCTGGTGCAGCACAACAAGTTGTTGTTATAATTATTATACTGCAGCAGTGGACATATGGCAGCAGCGTATATCGTCACTGGAATTACTGATGACACAGGACACTACCACTGGTCTGATGCAGCACAACAGGTTGTTATAATTGTTATACTGCAGCAGTGGACATATAGCAGCAGCGTATATCGTCACTGGAATTACTGATGACACAGGACACTACCACTGGTCTGATGCAGCACAACAGGTTGTTGTTATAATTATTATACTGCAGCAGGGGACATATAGCAGCAGCGTATATCGTCACTGGAATTACTGATGACACAGGACACTACCACTGGTCTGATGCAGCACAACAGGTTGTTATTATAATTGTTATACTGCAGCAGTGGACATATAGCAGCAGCGTATATCGTCACTGGAATTACTGATGACACAGGACACTACCACTGGTCTGCACAACACAGCACCACTTTATACAGCTACACTGGATATATGGCAGCAGAGAACACCAACACTGTGAATGGCTGGACTGATGCAGCACAATACACTGAGTGACTACACTGGACTGGTCTGCACAACACAGCACCACTTATACAGCTACACTGGACATATGGCAGCAGAGAACACCAACACTAGGACTGCCTGGACGGATGCAGCACAATACACTGTGACTGGCCTGGACAACACTTGCCACCCCACTTTCCCACCCCAACACTCAGACAGTGAACACTGAGGACACGTCCTCTCTATACACTCTCCGAGACTGGAGTGAAAATGGGCGCGACGCGCGGATCCTTATATGGAATACAAATCCTGCGAGAATCCGACAGCCGGACTCGGATCCGGGCTCGGAAGGCAAAGTTCGGTAGGGTTCGGTTCTCTGAAAACCCGAACCCACTCATCTCTAGTTTTTACCCAGTTTTGTTTTATCACTGTTGATTCCAATTGTTTTTGTTTTATCACTGTTGTTTCCAATTGTAAAGCACAACAGGATTTGCTGCGTTATATTAGAAACTGTTAAAAAATAATACATTTACAGTGCATCCGTAAAGTATTCACAGCACTTAACTTTTTCCACATTTTGTTGTTACAGCCTTATTCCAAACTGTAATAAATTCATTTTTCCCCCTCAAAATTGTACATACAATACCCCATAATGACAAAAGTGCTTTTGACATTTTTGCTAATTTATTAAAAATAAAAAACTAAGAAATTACATGTACGTAAGTATTCACAGCCTTTGCTCAATACTTTGTTGATGCACCTTTGGCAGCAATTACAGCCTCAAGTCTTTTTTGAATATGATGCCGCAAGCTTGGCACACCTATCTTTGGGCAGTTTCGCCCATTCCTCTTTGCAGCACCTCTCAAACTCCATCAGGTTGGACGGGAAGCGTCAGTGCACAGCCATTTTCAGATCTCACCAGAGATGTCTAATCAGATTCAAGTCTGGGCTCTGGCTGGGCCACTCAAGGACATTCACAGAGTTGTCCTGAAGCAACTCCTTTGATATCTTGGCTGTGTGCTTAGGGTCATTGTCCTGCTGAAAGATGAACCGCCGCCCCAGTCTAAGGTCAAGAGCACTCTGGAGCAGGTTTTCATCCAGGATGTCTCTGTACGTTGCTGCATTCTTCTTTCCCTCTATCCTGACTAGTCTGCCAATTCCTGCTGCTGAAAAACTTCCCCAAAGCATGATTCTGCCACCACCATGCTTCACTGTAGGGATGGTATTGGCCTGGTGATGAGCGGTGCGTGGTTTCCTCTAAACATGACAACTGACATTCACGCCAAAGAGTTTAATCTTTGTCTCATCAGACCAGAGAATTTTGTTTCTCATGGTCTGAGAGTCCTTCAGGTGCATTTTGGCAAACTCCAGGCGGGATGCCATGTGCTTTTTACTAAGGCGTTACTACCGTCTGGCCACTCTACCGTACAGGCCTGATTGGTGAATTGCTGCAGAGATGGTTGTCCTTCTGGAAGGTTCTCCTCTCTCCACAGAGGAATGCTGTAGCTCTGACAGAGTGACCATCAGGTTCTTGGTCACCTTCTTGACTAGGGCCCTTCTCCCCGGATCGCTCAGAAGAGACCTGGTGGTTCCGAACATATTCCATTTACGGATGATGGAGGCCACTGTGCTCATTGGGACTTTTAAAGTAGCAGATATATTTCTGTACCCTTCCCCAGATTTGTGCCTCAAGACAGTCCTGTCTCAGAGGTCTACAGACAATTCCTTTGACTTCATGCTTGGTTTTTGCTCAGACATGCACTGTCAAGTGTGGGACTTTATATAGACAGGTGTGTGCCTTTCCAAATCATGTCCATCAACTGAATTTTACTCCAATTAAGCTGTAGGAACATCTTAAGGATGATCAGTATGCACCTGACCTCAGTTTTGAGCTTCATGGCAAAGGCTGTAAATACTTATGTACATGTGATTTCATAGTTTATTATTCTTAATAAATTTGCAAAAACTTTTTTGTGTGTAGAATTTTGAGGGAAAAAATTAATTTATTCCTTTTTGGAATCAGCTGTAACATACCAAAATGTGGAAAAAGGTGAAGCGCTGTGAATACTTTCCGGATGCACTGTATTTGGGGGGTCATTCCGAGTTGATCGCTCGCTAGCAGTTTTTAGCAGCAGTGCAAACACTAGGCTGCCGCCCACTGGGAGTGTATTTTAGCTTAGCAGAAGTGCGAACGAAAGGATCGCAGAGCGGTTACAAAGTTTTTTTGTGCAGTTTCTGAGTAGCTCTAAACCTACTCAGCGCTTGCATTCACTTCAGACTGCTGAGTTCCTGTTTTGACATCACAAACACTCCCTGCGTTTGCCCAGCCACGCCTGCGTTTTTCATGGCACGCCTGCGTTTTTCCGAACACTCCCTGAAAACGGTCAGTTGACACCTAGAAACTCCCACTTCCTGTCAATCACTCTGCGGTCATCAGTGCGACTGAAAAGCTTTGCTAGACCCTGTGTGAAACTACATCGGTCATTGTAATAGTACGTCGCGCGTGCGCATTGCGCCGCATACGCATGCGCAGAAGTGCCTTTTTTTTGCCTCATTGCTGTACAGCGAACGAATGCAGCTAGCGATAAACTTGGAATGACCACCTTAGACAATAAGATTTTTGTGAAGGAAGGGGGAAGCTTTTTTAAGCCAAATTGCTTAAGGGCAGGCTACAGTTATTTATTCTGACTTCTTTTTTAACAATTTTATCTGTATGTTTTATCAATAATATCTGTGTACTAGCACCAAGTAAAATATTTTTTATTAAGTTCTTATGAGCTTTGTTGTTTCATATAATAACAAGCAGATTATTGGAAGTTTTCTTTATTATTTATTTTTTTATTTTCAAAAGAATTTCATCCCATCAAACGCAGTGACTATTTGTTATTTTGCTATGTATATCTATTTTTGGAAGTGCAGCTCACACTACTGTCATTTGCTGCAGGTTTCTGCTAATGTGTAATAATAAAACTTTGGTGAGCATGTATTAATCAATTTGGGGAATTACCTGTACTCACTGAACCATGGTGTGATAAAGGGGCAAAGCTTATTGCTGGGACCATAGTGTGACATTTAGGAAATGCTAGTCATTATTATGGCAGGAAGAGTGTAAGGAGCTATGGCCCTCATTCCGAGTCGTTCGCTCGGTATTTTTCATCGCATCGCAGTGAAATTCCGCTTAGTATGCATGCGCAATAATCGCACTGCGACTGCGCCAAGTAATTTTACAATGGAGATAGTATTTTTACTCACGGCTTTTTCATCGCTCCGGCGATCGTAATGTGATTGACAGGAAATGGGTGTTACTGGGCGGAAACAGGCCGTTTTATGGGCGTGCGGGAAAAAACGCTACCGTTTCCGGAAAAAACGCAGGAGTGGCCGGGGAAACGGGGGAGTGTCTGGGCGAACGCTGGGTGTGTTTGTGACGTCAAACCAGGAACGACAAGCACTGAACTGATCGCAGATGCCGAGTAAGTCTGAAGCTACTCTGAAACTGCTAAGTAGTTTGTAATCGCAATATTGCGAATACATCGGTCGCAATTTTAAGAAGCTAAGATACACTCCCAGTAGGCGTAGGCTTAGCGTGAGCAACTCTGCTAAATTCGCCTTGCGAGCGATCAACTCGGAATGAGGGCCTATGTGATGTAGTAAGCATTGCATTCGCAATTCAGTACATCCCACATCTTATCCAGTAAATATTGGCATTGATAACGCCGGTATGTGCATAGAAATGCGTAAAGGTCAGCTCTCCCGATAACAGCTGTCCTTCATGATAGAAGTACTTCCAGGTTTAGGACCTGGGAGTCGTTCTGCACATGTGATATAAGGGGTGCTGGATCCCTCTCAGGTGGAGATGCAAAGAGATCCTATAGGCTTCTACTGGGTAATGTCAGCTAAAGATGTCATTATCCACCGGGTCCATGCTCCAAAATGTATTGTGTTTCGGAGCTTGGTATATATACATATGAGAATTGCTGGCAAATTCTGAAAACTGCGGTTTTTAGATATTTGGCCTCACTTTCCTTTTAGTGCATCCCATCATATAGAAGATGGTGGTGGAGGAAGCATATCTACAGTAAAACATTGCAACCAGCTGCATTGTGTGCATGGGCTAGGGCCACATCACCTCTTTGTTATATTGTTCTTTTTTCTTGGTTTTATTTCTTCTAAAGCTGGGTATACACTAGACCAGGGGTGATCAACCAGTCAGAGGGAAAGAGCCCAAAAATTTCTGTAGTCAAGTCAAAGAGCCGGTGTGATGTGCCTGCCAAACGTAGGCATGCATATAAATGAAACGTTGCCTAACCGGCACAAGGCCATGACCCATTTTTTTTTGTGCACCCGCCTTCAGTATGTCGTTTGTTTGAGTATGACCATGTGCCAGCCCCCCCACTGAAACACGCCAGCCTCCTCCCTTCACTCTGTGCCTCTCGGCCTCAAGCCCTTCACTCTGTGCCTATCAGCATCCCACCTGTGTCTTTCAGCCTGCCCCCTTCACTCTGTGCTTCTCAGCATCCCACCTCTGTGTCTTTCAGCCTGCCCCCTTCACTCTTTGCCTCTCAGCCTATGCCCCGTCACACTGCCTCTCAGTGTTCTCCCCCTTCACTCCGTGACTCTCAAACTGGGTATACACTGGAGCGATGTCGCTCTAAAATGCAGTTTTGGAACAACATCGCTCAGTGTGCACGCTCCCATGGTCACATGTGACAGACGCTTGGTTTGATGTGCTGCACATTAAACCCAGCATCTTTCGCTAGCGTCCTGTGTTATGTTAATGAAGAACGGAACATGATGGTTCCATTATTCATTAAAGTTGCCCCAGTGTGTACAGGCAATTTGGACTGACGGGGATTTGTTCCTATGAAGGAATGGATCCCGTGGCACCAGTGTGTACCCAGCTTCAGCCTGCTTCCCCTTCACTCTGTGCCTCTCAGCCTGCTTCCCCTTCACTCTGCCTCTCATCCTGCCCCCTCCTCTTCACTCAGTGTCTCTCAGCATCCTCCCCCTCTATCTCTCCCTTCTCCCCCCTCTGGTCACTTGTAGCCACCCTCACCTGTATGCCGGAGTTGGCAGACAGTGAGGCCAGACAGGCGACGCAAAACATAACCAGAAAGACTAAAAAAATCTCAATATGTTTAGTTTGGAGCAGAGAAGGGAAAGAGGGGACATGATAGAAACTTTCAAATATATCCCAGGAGGGAAACATTCTCCAAATGAAGAGAAGCAATAGGACACGAGGACATGCACTGAGACTGGAGGGGGAAGAGGGGTTCAGGGGAAATTTGAGGAAAAATTATTTCACAGAAAGGGTAGTGGACAAGTGCAATAGCCTTCCATCAGAGGTGGTAGAGGCTAAGACAGTAGAGCAATTTAAACATGCATGGGATAGACATAAGGATATCCTTGCAAAGAAAAAAGGATCAAATAAGGAGCGGGATGTACTAAGCGGAAAATGCGGTGAACCCCCTGTTTACCGCATTTTCCTGATGTACTATCCCCCGGCCGCCAGGTCAGCGCCGCGGCGGAGTTCGCCAGCTTTAGCTGGCGATAGTCCATAGAAGCCTATGGGCTTCTCTCCGCGGCGCTGTGTGAAGGATCCGATCGGATCCCTCCCAGCATGCCCTGCGGCCGCCCCCGTCACCCCGCGCATGCGCAGTCTGACTTCTGGGGCCGAATCCTGGAAGTCAGGCTGCCGCTGTGCATCGCGGAGGACAGCTCTTATTGGTAGAGCTGTCCTTCACAATGCTGATCGCATATGTTAGTACATATGCGATCAGCATCGTGGCGCAGGGCGGCGATGGGCGGCGATGTACATTAGTACATCCCGCCCAAGGTTTGAGATAAAATGATGGTAAAAAAAAAAAAAGGGGCAGACTAGATGGGCCAAGTGGTTCTAATCTGCCGTCGAATTCTATGTTTCTACGTTTGTGTCACTGGCATCAGACAGGGCAGGGGGCATGGCCATGATGTAGCGTGCCTTCACGCCGCCCCCCCCCCCCCCCCCCACCCCCCACCCACCTCTGCTCCCAGTGTCGCACTCCTGCCTCCGCTCCCGGCAGCCCTGCAAGGTGGGAGGTGGCACACGGGTCAAACTTTGCAGAGTGTTATGAGGGCGGGAGCCCCATCAGTGTCACGAAAGAACCACGTGCGACTCAAGAGCAATGGGCTGGCCACCGCTTCACTAGACGATAGTGTGTACCCAGCAATATTTTGTATTGAAGGTCCCGGCGGGCTGGCGGCATACACACTAGCCGATGCTGCAAATGATAGCATAGGGGTGGGCATGTCAACGGCATCCCCAGACTGACCTGCATTGTCGACGATATACTGTAGTGCGTACACACTGGATGATATGAAAGATATTTAGTTCTGAAATTGTGAATTGACACTAGCTAGTTCTCAGACTATGCATAATTATTCATTGATTGTATTTTATTGTGTAAATTAATTTAGTCTCTTATACATCTATCTTCATATGTTTACATTGGCATAACACTAAATTGGGCCTAATTCTCAGGCTGAAGCTCAGTGAGGTGTGCACATACCCAGTGTGGCGTTTGGATGGTGGGGCAGGCCGTAGTGGATGCATGACGTCACACGCAGTTGCTGCTGCCAAAAACATGGTGGGTAGCCACCTGGCTGCATAGGCAGGGAGCTACTCTTCAGGTGCGAAAGCATCGCCGCTGTCTGTGGGGGGAAGGCGGGGGTGAGGGCCTGGCACGCAAAGCGAACTAGCCCTGTGCTGAGCGTCCCCCTGCATGTCTGAGATTGTGATCATATTTTCAGCTCTGAATTAGGCCACTTAGGGGGTCATTCCGACCTGATCGCACGCTTCAGTTTTTTGCAGCGCAGCAATCAGGTCACTACTGCATATGTGTATGCACCGCAATGCGCAGGCACGTCGTACGGGTACAAAGCGGATCATTGCTGGGTGATGGATTTAATGAAGAATCAATTCGCACAGCCGATCGCAAGAAGATTGACAGGAAGAAGGCGTTTATATGGGTGTCAACTGACCATTTTCAGAGAGTGCTTGGAAAAACGCATGCGTGTCCTAGCGTTTGCAGGGCGGGTGTCTGACGTCAATTCCGGGACCCAACAGACTGAAGTGATCGCATCGGCTGAGTAAGTTCAGACCTACTCAGAAACTGCACATACTGTTTTTGTACTGCTCGGCTGCACAAGCGTTCGCACACTTGCACAGCTTAAATACTCTCCCCTGTGGGCGGCGACTATGCGTTTGCACAGCTTCAAAAAGTAGCTAGCGAGCGATCAACTCGGAATGACCCCCTTAGTCTGTACCAGAGACGCCTGCTGCAACTTTAATCGCACAGGAATTCATTTTAAATATGTACAGATGAAGCACAACAGAACTTTGTGTGAAAAACAGCTATGGCTGCTGTATTGTAGCACTTTGTATACAGAGTCAGACTCATTTGCACACGGCTGCTGCATATTGTTGGAAGACACATCTGTGCTTATACAAATATTATAGAAATAATAGTGAATGTATTTATATATATTACATTTTCATTTTTTTCCAGTACTACTACAAATCCAGTTCCTTGTGTTATTATTGCGCTTTGCATTTTCCACTACTTGTTATTGGTGATATTCTGTAAAACTAAAGACAAGCATGAAGACCAAAAGGATGGCTTTGTGTTTCTTCAGGACAATTCTCCCAATGACCAGCAAAAATATGCTATTATGATTGATGTAGGTTTCCGATCTAGACCACAGTCAACAGCAAAGGTACTGTAATATAACTTACAAATAAATAAAAACGGTGATCAAATTATAGATAATTTCTACCCTGAAATAGCATTATGCTAGGTGAATTGCAGAGTAATGACCACAAGTTCCAAAATTAGTATTTCTGCATGTAATCGTTAAAACATAATAAACATATAAACATAGGTGTATTTCTCAAAGAGTTGGGTATGGAATCCCAACAGTTAGGATGCCGACGGTCAGAATAATATGGACAGTAGGATCCCGATGGTCAGAAAACGGACAGTGGCATCCCAGCTGTCAGAATCCCCACACTTTGTGGAATGTAGGCTAAACAACCTAACCTTAACCCTCCATTCCCGCAGCCTAACCCTAATCCTGCCCTCCAGCCTAACCCTAACCTCCCCATAGCCTAACCCTAACCCCACCACCTCCAGCCTAACCCTATCACCCCTTCCCCCCCACAGCCTAACCCTAACTCTCCTCTCCTCCAACCTAACCCTCCCCCCTAAACCTCTGGCTGTCTGGATTCCGAATGATCATGAATATTGGGATGCCAACTTTGGGCCTAATTCAGACCTGATCGCAGCAGCAAACTTTTTCTCTAATGGGCAAAACCATGTGCAGTGCAGGTGGGGCAGATATAACGTGTAGAGAGAGTAAGATTTGGGTGGGGTGTGTGAAATCTAAATTGCAGTGTAAAATAAAGCAGCCAGTATTTACCCTGCACAGAAACAAAATAACCCACCCAAATCTAACTCTCTCTGCACATGTTATATCTGCCCCACCTGCAGTGTACATGGTTTTTCCCATTAGAGAAAGATTTGCTGCTGCTGCAATCAGGTCTGAATTAGGCCCTATATCCCTTCTCAAGTTGTACTTGTAGAATACAGGGGGATTTTTACTAAGCAGTGATAAAAGTAGAGAAGTGAGCCAGTGGAGAAGTTGCCCATGGCAACCAATCAGCACTGAAGTAACATCTATAATTTGCATACTACAAAATGATACAGAGCTGCAGATTGGTTGATGGGGCCACTTCTCCACTGGCTCACTTCTCAACTCTTATCACTGCTTAGTAAATGTCCCCCATAGTTTATTTTCTTGACCACTAACTCTTTATTTTAACTGCATAAAGGAAGCAATTCAATTCTGCACAATGGGCCTAATTCAGTAAGGATTGCAAATTCTGCTAATTAGCAGAATTTGCAATCCTGTGAATCACATGCTGGGGGCCGCCCATCGCAGGGCAAGGTCGCCCAGCTTACTGACCGCCGCCCCCCCTTCGCCCCCTCCCCCCATGAAGCAGAAATTGCGATAGCATAGGGAAGCCCACCGTCATGTTCTTGATTGCAGTGGCTGCGTGTGACATCATGCGGCTGCCGCAATCAGGCCCCGCCATGCCCCCGTTCACGCCACACCGCCCCCTGTTTGGCCGCCTCTGCCCCCGCAACGCTCCGTCTACGCCCTGCCACTACCCCCGCCCCGCAACTGCCTCTGTCTGATTGACAGGCAGAGGCAATCTCATTTTCTACACCCCCCTCGCAGAAATTGCGGGTACATGCGCAGGACGGGAGCTGCGCATGCTCCCGCGGGATTGCGATTTGCGATCCAACCTGAATTAGCCCCAATGTGCATACATCATGCGATGATTGGCTGCACACATAATTACCCATTGTGGCTGCTCACTTTTATTTTGCATCTCTATGGGGTGCGAGAAGAAACATGTGGTTACGATGCTCCGGAAAAACACATTGGAGCCATTGGCCCTCATTCCGAGTTGATCGCTCGCAAGGCGAATTTAGCAGAGTTGCTCACGCTAAGCCTACGCCTACTGGGAGTGTATCTTAGCTTCTTAAAATTGCGACCGATGTATTCGCAATATTGCGATTACAAACTACTTAGCAGTTTCAGAGTAGCTTCAGACTTACTCGGCATCTGCGATCAGTTCAGTGCTTGTCGTTCCTGGTTTGACGTCACAAACACACCCAGCGTTCGCCCAGACACTCCCCCGTTTCCCCGGCCACTCCTGCGTTTTTTCCGGAAACGGTAGCGTTTTTTCCCGCACGCCCATAAAACGGCCTGTTTCCGCCCAGTAACACCCATTTCCTGTCAATCACATTACGATCGCCGGAGCGATGAAAAAGCCGTGAGTAAAAATACTATCTCCATTGTAAAATTACTTGGCGCAGTCGCAGTGCGATTATTGCGCATGCGTACTAAGCGGAATTTCACTGCGATGCGATGAAAAATACCGAGCGAACGACTCGGAATGAGGGCCATTGTGTAGAGCTGAACTGGCCCCAAAATGTTTCTCTTAACAAATGTGAAAAAATAACGCTAAGCATCCTGAATTTATTAATTAAAAGATAATACATTCTTTGGGCTAGATGCATCATCGCTTAGAGAGTGATAAAATGGGCAGTGAAAAAGTACCAGCCAATCAGGTCCTAACTGCCATGTCACAGGCCCTGTTTGAAAAATGTCAGTTAGGAGCTGATTGGCTGGTACTTTTTCACTCTCCAGTTTGTCACTTTCCAAGCGATGATCGCTCTGTGCTGAGCGGTGGGAGAGATGTGTGCTGAGCGGTTCGCTCAGCACACATCTCTCCTGCATCGGCCCGTCTATATGGGCCTTAACTGAAAATGCAAAGCGACAAGAAAAATATGCTTGGGAGTTGATGTAGAGATGAAAGCAAGTTCATTTGCAGAGGTTATCTTGTGTGTGTTCTCTCTGCACGTGTTCTGTAACCATGGGCAGTGCAGAGCAATCCAAATGTAGTATAAGGGGCAGAACTGGGCTGTAATAGGCCTTCTTTTGTACAGTAGGCTAATTTCAGAAAGGCATACCCTCCAACTGTACTGTTTTGGCAGGTACAGTACCTTTTTTTATGGTCTGTACCGATTTGTAGCTCTCCAAACTTCCATTGAAAGTATGGCCCCCTTTTACCCATGGCCACGCCCCCTTTCCTAATTTGTACCGGTTTTTATGTGTAAAATGTTGGAGGAAAGGGTGTGTCGAATTGCTGAGCTGTTCATATGAGTGATTATGCCTGTTTTCAGACAGATTTTTTGCTTCAGGGATGGGACTGGTGACAGTGCACATTGATGGCAGCTATGAATCCAAATGTACCAATAGGAGCAGTCCAGCTACAGGGATGCTTGCATCTTGCAAATGGGGAAAAATACGCATTTATTTCCCAGCATGCAATGTCTGAACACTGCCAACTTGCCTTCAGCTCTGCATCAGCCCCTGGTTTTTACAATAAATTCCCTAATTATTCTTCCATAGGTGCACATTGTTTTACATGGAGAAGATGTTGTATCTGAAACACGTGAGCTATATTGTCCAGACAAGCCTCTGTTTGAAAGGAATTCACGTCACACATTTATCATGAGGTAATTCAAAATCATACAGAATTAGTGTCAGTGAAATTAATTTGCATACATACGAGGTTGAATGCTCTCTAGTTGTACTTTATTACTAGTTTAACTAACTAAAACTTAAGGGCCCCCTACACTAGTGCGATAATGCCCGATTTCATCTGATTTCAGGCATTCGGCCCGATATATCGGATGAAATCGGGCATTTTGGAGGTGTTTCCGATCAGACACTCCCATTACACTCCCATGCAGTACTGAATTAACAATACAGCACCTGGGGCTATTGCACAGGGCGGGAGGATGGGGGCCACATATAGTTACATCACCACTGTGTGTGTGAGGGGTGTGGACGCTGTGACCACTGGCGTTTCTATAACGGGTGCAGTGTGTGCGGTGCACACGGGCCTCTGAGTCCAGAGGGGCCCCCCACCGCACACGCTGCACCCATTTTTAAAATACTCACCCCTCTGGAGTCCAACGCCGGCATCTGCAGTGCTGTCAAAACACTGTGAAAATGTCTCAGCTGCCATTTTCACTGAATTCTGCGCATGCACAGTAGAGAAATCTCAGAGAAAATGGCTGTCGTACCATTTTGCCGGAGATCTGCGCATGCGTAGTAGAGTCTGATCCCTCTAGTGCTCAGACTCTCAGCGCTGCCGGCAGAGAGGAGGGAGTTCGAACGGAGGAGGCTGAATGCAGGCCTCCTCCTCTCTTAAAGCGCCCTGGCTGTGGCATATGTGTCCTGGAGTTTCATATTGACAAATTTATTGATGTGACCCCCACAAGTTAGTTGCTCTGGTGCTCCCACAAACCTTATTCCAGCCCTACTTCCATGGCACTCCGACATTTTGGGTTGGTTACATGTGATCGTATTGTCACCACCCAGTTCCCACCCAAAACACTCTACTATATGGAAAGATAGATCCAGCCAAGTTCCGTTCCACTTTGAATAGATGGAGAGTCACAAATAAAAGTGTATATTCATATTTGCAAATGTGCTTTATGCAAAAACTCACCATTTGCACCTGTGAATAGACATGTATCAAGCCCAGAGTCTGCTGTATGGCTTTATACCCCATATTTTATTTATTATTAATAATAATAGTTTGTTGCTATTCTATACGTTTGGTTACCACATATTATTTATATCTGCAGTGTACCTGACAGTCTTGGGCCGTTATGGAAGATTCATGTTTGGCATAACAACAGTGGTCACTCCCCGAGCTTGTACATTAGTCACTTGGTTATCAAAGATCTTCAGAGTGGAACCAGCTGGTTTTTCTATGCGGAGTGCTGGCTTGCAGTTGATGAGGGAGATGGAAAAGTGGAGCGTGAATTCACAGCTGTAGGACATGGAATAGGATTCAGAAAGGTAAATTCATTTGTATTTCAGAAACTATGCAACTTACTGTAAGTACCCCTTCTTTACACCACAGTGTTATAGGAGGGCTAGCAAGGGACATAGGAAGGTGCTTACTCCTTGTTCAGCATATTGATCAAACAATATTTGTGGGATATCCCCCAAAACATAAATTTCTGAGAGCTACCTGCAAATTCTAAGGATCTTGTGGATGTATATGTACAGGGGACTGCAGAAGATGTCAAAGATACCTGCTGCAATCCCTCGTTTTCAATTGCAAAAGCAGACCCATATGTTTCTATGCAATGGTCGCTTGCCCATACTTGGTCTGATGACCAGTGCTGAAAGTAGGGTGGTACGGGGTGGTACAAAATATGGTGGTAGTATGCAGTACCACCAGCCCACCGCTGGGGCAGAAATTATAAGGGGCATTTTTGTGTGTGGGACATAAAATGGTGTCAGTGGCATAAGTGCGTATGGCATAATGTATAATAGGCATTACCGTGTGTGGTATAATATGTAAGGCATTATGGTGTGTGGCATAAAGTGTAATGGGCTGTGGCAAAATGTGTAATGGGTGTTACAGTGTCTGGCATAATGTGTAATGGGCATTACAATGTGTGGCATAATGTGTAATAAGCATTACGGTGTGTGGCATAATGTGTAATAATCATTACGTGTGAGGCATAATGTGTAATGGACATTACGGTGCTTGACATAATGTGTAAGGGGCATTACAGTGTGGGACATAATGTGGCCATGCCCCTATTGTCATGTAGCCACTCCCCTAGTTTTGTGTGACCACGCCTCCTCATGACATGTGACCACTCCCATTTTTACTATGACTAAGAAAAAATTTCTACTTGCACCACTGCTTATGACAGCGCATGTGCATAAATGCTGCCGGGTCCCGAACCCAGAAGTTAATTTCACTTCTATGCATCACAGGGAAGGACTTCTATCAAAGCCCTTGTAACAGGATGCAGTTAATATAGTGACTGTCGGGATCCCAGTGTTCAGGTCCCGGCGCCGGAATCCCGACAGTCGGTAAAATGCCAGCGGTCAGAATACCGACCGATCCCCGGTATTCCTACTCAGGTGGTTTATCCACGCCACCACCCGTAGGCAAATAGAACCCGTGGTGAGCAAAGCTTGCCACCAGGCCTGAAACATGACAGACGCATCAAGCCCGCAAGGGGACTCGCTGTGCTTGCTGCCAGTATTGTGGATGCCAGGATGCCACTGGGGGTAATTCCAAGTTGATCGCAGCAGGATTTTTGTTAGCAGTTGGGCAAAACCATGTGCACTGCAGGGGCGGTGGCAGATATAACATGTGCAGAAAGAGTTAGACTTTGGTGGGTTATTTTGTTTCTGTGCAGGGTAAATACTGGCTGCTTTATTTTTACACTGCAAATTAGATTGCAGATTGAACACACCACACCCAAATCTAACTCTCTCTGCACATGTTATATCTGCCTCCCCTGCAGTGCACATGGTTTTGCCCAACTGCTAACAAAATTCCTGCTGCGATCAACTTGGAATTACCCCCACTGTCGTGATCCTGACAGCCGGCTTCCCGCCAGCCGGGATATCGTCTCATTCTTCTTTTTACTGCATGTTTCCTTTTTTTTCCATTCAGGCAATCCTTAATTTGTTATTTCAACAATAAGTAGCAATAAAGCTGGGCATACACTATACCAGGCATGTCCAAACTGCGGCCCTCCAGCTGTTGAGAAACTACACATCCCAGCATGCCCTGACACAGCTTTAGCATTCTCTGACAGCAAAACTGTGTCAGGGCATGCTGGGATATGTAGTTTCACAACAGCTGGAGGGCCGCAGTTTGGACATGCCTGCACTATACAATTATCTGGCAGATCATCCTTTATGATCTGGCTGGTTGGAATGAGAATCTAGTAATGGATGAGAACAAATGACAATTGGACATTTGCTCCCAAACACTGGAAAACGGACAAAAACAGTTGTTCATACAAATTGGTTAAATCCGTGATTTAACCAATTTGTCTGAACGACAAGTTATGTCCATTTTCCTGTGTTTGGGAGCAAATTGTCGACTGTAAGGTGCTCTTATCCATTACCAGATTTTCCTTTTCAACCAGCCAGACCTGGCAGATGATCTGACAGATAATTATATAGCGAATGCCCAGCTTAAGTAATGACAGCTGTTCGGACGAAGCCCTGATAGTTAATAAATATACCCCTATATATCTTGATCTCTTAATTTACCGATTAGACCTAGCTTTGGAAGGAAGGTTGGATTTAATTCTGCACATAGCAGTTTTGTAGGCAGGAGAGTTACAAATTGGGATTGAGGCTGGAGAGGCACAGGGGAGCTTAAGGTTGTAGAGAACATTGAGGGATGGGCCTGAGGAGACACAGGGGGTAATTCAGACCTGTTCGCACGCAGGCTATTTTTGCACTGCTGCGACCAGGTAATTGCCACCCACAGGGGAGGGGGTATTTACTGTGCAGGGCTGCAAACGCTTGTGCAGAGAGCTGCACAAACAAAAAGTTTCTGCAGTCTCTGCACAGCTCAAGACTTACTCAGCCGCTGCGATAATCCGGCCAGGAGCTGACGTCAGGATCCCTCCCTGCAAACAGCCAGGCACGCCTGCTTTTTCCTCGACACTCCCAGAAAACGGTGAGTTGACACCCCCGGACGGCCTCTTCCTGTCAGTCTTCTTGCGTTTGCCACTGCGAATGCTTGCGCAGTTCAGACCCGATCGCACGGCTGCAAATAACTTCAGCGTGCAATCGGGTCTGAATGACCCCCACAGATGGGCTGAGACTAATGACAGCCACAATAGCTAGCGACCCGACAAATAAAAAGTCAAAGTACTACATTTATCTTCTGTTCATTCACTTGGCATTTTGTTAATTGATTAAAAGAAACTATTAACATTTCTATTTTTGAAAGCATTCTTACTTCGCACCATTTCTCTTACGTCCTAGGGGATACTGGGAATCCATTTACTACCATGGAGTATAGATGGGTCCACCAGGAGCCATGGGCACTATAGAAGCTTGATTGCGTGTGCTGGCTCCTCCCTCTATGCCCCTCCTACCAGACTTGGTTTAGAAAATGTGCCCAGAGGAGCCGGTCACGTCTCTGGAAGCTCCTGAAGAGTTTTCTGCATTTATTTTCTAAGTTTGTTATTTTCAGGCAGGACTGGATGGCACCAGCCTGCCTGCTTCGTGGGCTTAGGGAGGGGGGGGGGGACCCAACCCCACCCCACTAAGGGTTAATGGTCCCTTTCCCCGCTGACAGGACGCTAGCTCCTGAGGGAACTATTCGCAAGCCCCACCACAGCGAGCGTACATTCCCGCAGCATGCCGTCACCCCTAACAGAGCTAGAAGAAAGAAGAGTGGTGAGTACTAAGCCGGCGTCCCGGTTAGCGGGTCACCAGCCATTATGGCGGCATGAGCGTACAGAGATGCACGGCTTCTATGCGCGGCGGACTGAGTCTCCTGACTAAGTGCACTGTTGTGTACACAGTACCCAGACTGGCAATACAGGCTTAAAAGGGGGCTTACTCTATTTTATGCACCCAGACACATAAGCCAGTATAAAGTAGAGCGGGAAGACCGCGTGCTGTTGAAGGGGTGGGGCTTCACTATGAGCGGACCCAGCAGCTCACCAGTGCCATGTTCCCTACTGCAGCTGACACAGATGCTGACTGACAGGGACGCGCAGCTCCTCTGGAAAGCCTCCAGTTTACCTCAGTGGTACCAGGGGGTCATAGCACGGGGGGAGCGATTACTAGTGTACTAAGTCCCTAATCTAGGTACTTAGTCTGCGACCCGGCAAAGCTTGGCAGTAGCGATAAGGGCGCCGTGTGCTGGTTCCATGCTCTCTCTGTGTCTCTCTGGAAGGGCTCTTTGTGGGTTAATTGTGCTTTTAACCTTTTCCTGTGTGTGTGTGTGTGTGTGTGTGTGTGTGTGTGTGTTGTCACTACTGCAGTATGTCAGGCAAAGAGTGTGTTTCATGTAAGGCACAGTGTTTCTCTTCTCCAGGGGGTACACTAGTGTGTACTTGGTGTAGTATCTCTTCCCAGGCTAGTAGGGCTGAACCAGCATGGCTGGACTCCATTAGAGGAATGATTTCCACCATTTCTACAAAATTATGTCGTAATGAGAAAAAGACGTAATACTTAAGGCAGTCTATGGATGAGTTTATAAAAAAAAGGACTCGGTACCCAGACCAGCGTCTCAGTCCTCTACCATTTGTCCGCAAAAACGTACCTTGACTCATATACTGTATTCTGACTCTGATGATGAAGGGTCAGAAATGGAGGAAGGTAAGGTGGACACAGAGGTAGGGAAGGGTACTCTGTCACATGGTGTAGAGGCTATCATAGATGCTATCAGAGAAGTTCTAAAAGTTCTAAAAGTTCTAAAGTGAATCTTACTTTAATATTAAGAAAAAATTCTCAGCCACTTTTCCTGTGTCAAAGGAACTAAATACCCTGTTTGAAGAACCGTGGGTTAATCCAGATAAGAAATTTCAAATTCCTAGGCAGTTATCATCTTTTCCTTTTCCTCCTGAGGATAGGACAAAATGGGAAAATCTACCGATAGTGGATGTGTCAGTCTCCAGGCTCTCATGTAAAATTGTACTACCTGTGCCTGGTGCAGCCTCCCTAAAAGATGCGGCTGATCGCAAGATTGAGACTACACTCAAATATTTGTATACTGCTGCCGGGGTGGCCCAGAGACCCACTATATTTAGCATGTGGGTGGATTACAAGAGCCATTGCTAAATGGTCAGGTAATTTACTTGAGGGGTTAGACACCTTACCTCAAGAGGAAATTATTTTGCTCCTCCAATATATACTGTACAAGACTCTGCTAATTGTATGGTAGAAGCCATAAAAGAAATAGGTTTGCTTAATGCACGCACTACAGCTATGGCAGTGTTGGCACGCAGAGGATTATGGTTACGTCAGTGGACTGATGACTCGGACTCCAGGAAAGGAGTGGAAGGCCTACCTTTCACAGGAGAGACTTATTTGGAGATGAACTCGACAAATGGATCTGCCGAGTTACTGCGGGTAAGTCCACATACCTACCTTCTGCAGGTCCGCCAGCAAGGAAGGATTACTCAGGACCTAATCTACAGTCCTTCGAACTGCCAAATTTAGGGGCAAGGCCAGAGGTTCTTCTACCGCCGCCAGAGGTGCTAGAGGTAAACCAAGCAAACCAGCGACTGATGGTTCACAGGAACAGGGCTCGGGCTCTGCTTCCTCAAAACCTTCCGCATGATGGTGGACTGCGATGCCTGGAAGACATGAGGGTGGGATCCCGGCTAAAATTCTTCAGTAACATCTGGACAGGTTCGTGCCAGGATCCCTGGGTCATAGACCTTATATCCCAGGGCTACAGACTGGAGTTCCAGGAGCTCCCACCTCACAAATTCTTCAAATTAGGCTTACCAGTTTCACAAGAGGCGAGAGTAAACTTACACGATGCCATTCAAAAACTGTTTCAAACCCAGGTCATTATTCCAGTTGCACCTCATCTACACAACAAGGGTTACTATTAAAGCTTGTTTGTGGTACCGAATCCGGAGAGTTCGGTAAGGCCGATTCTGAACCTCAAGTCATTGAACCCATACTTACGTGTCTTCAAATTCAAGATAGAGTCGTTGAGAGTGGTAATCTCAGGTCTGGAGGAGGGGGAATTCCTAACGTCTCTGGATGTCAAGGATGTGTACCTTAACAATCCGATCTGGCCACCTCATCAGGCTTATCTACGGTTTGCACTGCAGGACTGCCACTACCAGTTCCAGGCCCTGCTATTTGGTCTCTCCACGGCACCGAGGGTGTTCACCAAAGTGATGGCGGAGATGATGAAGTTGCTCCGTAGACAGGGAGTGAACATAGTTCCGTACTTGGATGACATTCTGATAAAGGCACCGTCCAGGAAACGGCTGTTGGAGAACATTACCCTCTCAACCAGGCTACTCCTGGATCATGGGTGGATTCTGAACCTGCCAAAATCTCACCTAGAACCAACGCAGAGGCTACAGTTCCTGGGAATGATACTGGACACAGGGACTCAAAAGTATTTCTTCCCTTGGAAAAGGCAATGAAATCCAGTCGATGGTAAGCACCATCTTGAAGCTGACCGGAATCTCAGTGCATCTCTGCATATGCCTTCTGGGGAAAATTGTGGTTTCTTACGAAGCAATTCAGTACGGAAGGTTTCATGTGAGGACCTTCCAGCTGGATCGGTTGGACAAATGGTCCGGATCGCATCTTCACATTGCATTAAAGGATTCGTCTGTGACCAAAAGCCAGGATCTCCCTTCTGTGGTGGCTACAGACTTCTCACCTAGCCGAGGGTCAGAGGTTCGGGATTCAAAATTGTATTCTGCTAACCACAGATACAAGCCTCAGAGGTTGGGGAGCAGTCACCCAGGGGGTGCAGTTTCAAGGAAGATAGTCAAGTCAGAAGATCGTCTTTCCAATAAACATCCTGGATACTCAGGGCTATATACAACGCCCTTCTGCAGGCCTCATCTCTTCTTCAGAATCAGGCCATTCAGGTCCAGTCGGACAATGTGACGTACATAAACCGACAGGGTGGAATGAGAAGCAGAGCTGCAATGTCAGAGGTGTCAAGAATTCTCCTCTGGGTGGAAAAACACGCCGTGGCATTGTCGGCGATCTTCATTCCGGGAGTAGACAACTGGGAAGCAGACTTCCTCAGCAGACACGATCTGCACCCGTGGGACTTGGGCCTCCACCCGGAAGTGTTCTGGTGATTGACACGTCGGTGGGGGTATCCACAAATCGACATGATGGCCTCTCGACTCAACAAGAAGCTCAAGTGGTATTGTTCCAGGTCGAGGGACCCACAGGCAGTGGCGGTAGACACACTGACAACCACGTGGGTCTACCAGCTGGTGTACTTGTTTCCTCCCATTCCTCTGATCCTAATAATTCTAAAAAGAATAAAAAGGGAAAATATTCAAGCAATTCTCATTGCTCCGGACTGGCCACGAAGGGCCTGGTATGTGGATATTCTCGAGATGCTGATTGAATATCCGTGGCCTCTGCCTCTTTGAGAAGATCGTCTGCAGCAGGGCCCATTTGTCTATCAAGATTTACTGCGGCTACATTTAACGGCATGAAAGTTGAACGACTGATTCTAGCCAGGAGAGGGATACCTGACAAGGTCATCCTGACTATGATCCAAGCCAGAAAGGGGGTAACGTCTAAACAGTAACATTGTATTTGGAAGAAATATTTCTGCTGCGGGGTACACTGGGGTTCCACAGGGAATAACATCGGGGTGTAGAGTAGGATCTTGATCCGAGGCACCAACAGGCTAAAAGCTTTGACTGTTCCCAGAATGAATAGCGCCGCCTCCTCTATAACCCCGCCTCCGTGCACAGGAGCTCAGTTTTGGTGCCTGCAGTGCAGGCATACAACGGGCAGGGCTGCTCCAGCAGCCCTCAGAAGAGCTTTTTTAAGTGAAGTTTGAAGACTTCAAGGGCTGCAGCAGAGACACTGTTAGTGTTAGATGTCAGTCAGACATCTCCTGCTGCAGCTCCATCACCTCCCCCAGCGGTGCTGTATACTCCCGCACCTTTGTTGCCGGGTACTTACAGCGGAGGCTCCGGTTTTCTTCAGTCAGGCACACACACCACTGCAGCTCTCCAGGATCGCATGGCCACACTTCGGGAGGAGGTAAGTGGGTCTCCCAGGTGGGACCCGCTAGAAATCGTGATACAGCGTGGCCGATGGGAGGCGGGCCACGCGCGCTGGCGTGGACACTGTGACAGTACAGGGACCCCACTAGATGGGTGTAGTATGGTATGCCGGCGGCTGGGCTCCCGGCGACCAGCATACTGGCACCGGGAGCCCGACCGCCGGCATACCGACAGCGTGGCAAGCGCAAATGAGCCCCTTGCGGGAGAATATGTGTCGGTATACTGTGCGCCGGGATCCCGACATTCGGCAACCAGAAGATCACCCCACTAGACCACCAGGGCAAGGGCACAGGTCAGTTTTACTAAAAACCATTTGTCTATGGCCCACAGTACCCGGTGGTGAAGTCCAGCAAGGGGATAAGGCTCTGACCTGTAGCCCCTCCCCCAGCCCCAGGGCACCATTTAGAGTAAATGTTCCCGCCCTGGAGCTGCATCTCTCTCTCTCCCTCACTCCCTGTCAGCTTTTGGGCGCCATCTTCACATGCTGAGCTGATCCTGGGACTGTTTGGGCAAATGCTCCTCTGTAAAGCCGCCTGCATGTCAGCGCTGTGCATTTTACAGGACACTTAAGTATTCTACATGTCTGTTGACAGTGTTAGTTAAGAAACAGTGCATTTATTCGGGGTAATGTAGTACAAGTTCCCTGTGATATACATCCAGTTTTTTACTGTGCATTGATATATCTATTAATCTGTATAGCTTTACTCAGTATTACTTAGTATTGCTAGTCCAGTGCAGTTTTATTGCATGTCATGATTTCTGCATGTGACTGTGTGTGTGTGTGTGCGTGCATGTACAGCTGCTGCGTGACTTCCATTCCGTGTGTCTCACTCAAATTGCTATCCCTATATTCTGTACCCCGAGGGGGGCTAAGTGCGTCAGGGGTATTAGTCATACTTGCCGACTTTAAGGCTGCTCTCTCTGGGAGAGAGCAGCCAGGTCGGCTCAGCAGGGAGGCGGGCAGTGACGTGTGTGCAGAGGGGGGTGGGCCAGAGGCGGAATGGGGGTGTGGTAGAGGGGGGATGGGGCGTGGCTGCGGGATCGCATGAGGTTAGTCACGCCCCCCGCTGTGTAATGCCACTATTACCGGCATTATACAGCAGGGGGCATGGCTATGATGACGCAATTCAACAAGAATTGCTTCATTGCCTGCCCGGTCCGCCCACTTTACTCGCTAAGTGGGCGGCCGAGCAGGGGGGACCCTGAAATCGGGAGACTTGCCTGCTCTTCCGGGGGGCCGGGAGGGTCACTCGATTATCGGGAGTCTCCCGGCCAATCCTGGAGAGTAGGCAAGTATGGTATTAGTTCATATAGGTGTTTCACAGGATATACTTATACCCCTTTTCCACTAGCTCAAAAAACACGGGTAAATGCACGGGGGCGCGCATTTACCCGTGTTTTCTGCAAGTGGAAAAGGGTAAACCCGGATCAAGTGACCCGTGAATCCTACCCGGCTATTTACCTGGGTAGGACACGGGAATGATCCGGGTAGGGATGTAGTGTAAACGGGAGCCGTGTCGATGCGACACGGCTCCCGTTTACACTGTATGGAAGGGCGGCGCTGGGAGATCATGTGATCTCCCTGCGCCACCCCTGCCGCGTCACTAGAAGCGTCACCAACCCGGCATATGCCGGGTTGTGACTGCTGATGGGAAAGGGGCCGAGCACGGGTCGCAGCAGGGGGCAGCTCCCGTGTCAGGCTCCCGGCTGCGACCCGTGCTCGTAAGTGGAAAAGGGGTATTATTGAGTACTTTTCTCTGTTATTTTCAGTCACCATATACCTCTTGAATTCTCTGTTTGTGTTAATACACTGCACAGGGGGTTCTTGTTAAGGTATTAGGCTGCTGATATTGTACTGGGTTGTCCATGAATTGAGCTTTCATGTATATCAGCTACAAGGGGCGATGGAGCTGGGGCTGATCCCACAATGCGTGGTGGTGACGCTGCAGACACATTAGAGGAAAATATAGCAGCAGAGGGTTCAGGTTCTGGGTGTTCCCATCCCCCCAGTGGGACTGTAGCAATGGGGGTTCATAATGACCCGCCTTGGGCTATTTTCTACATGTTATGAAGTACGCTGGTAACTAGACTTATGCCCCCTATGGGACCTCACGTGCCGGTACAATCGCATATTGTCCCTGTGGCTAATCCGCCATGGGAAGATCAACTGTCCACTCAGTTACAGCAATTGAACCACTCATTAACTAAACAGAAATCTAACCCTCGCCCGCCTAAGACTGAGGGGTCCTCTAAGTGGGTCATTACTTCCCCACAATCCACCCACGTCTCAGACACCTCGTCTGATGAGGATGGAGTGTATACTGACCCATTGCTGTAATGTTAGTCGCACAGGTTATATATCCAGAGAATGACCCCCATTTTTGTTATCCAAGACACGTTAGTGTTATTCAAAAATGCTTGGGGGGTGCTACCACAGGCACAATAAATTTGCAACAGAAGGAAGGAGAAAGGGTTCGAAATGCCCTATAGTGGTGCACAATTTTATATTAAAATGTAACTTTTATTATGATATATAGTAAAACCAGCGAATATTAAGAAAAAAGTAGAATAGTGTAAATAGAAAGAAAATTGTGATTAAAAAATAGAGATGCTGCGCACTAGATGTCACCGGATTGACTCATATCTTATTATCAAAATTGATCAATTTATAGTCAGAAGTGTATTAGGAATATATAATTCCTGTGTATCTATAGTTTACGTTTATACTACTGAAGGGAATCCTAGAGTAAATTTCCAAAATTTTTCCAATCCCTCCCAGAATTTAAGAAATACAATCATTCAGGCAGGGTTTACCAGATGTCATTATGTATGATAATGATATAACTGTAATAACTTATTATGTGTGCTGTTGAAATGATTCAAAATAAAGTGATCAAACAAAAATGTGTGTTGTATTTTCACTATTTCTCAGAGTGAATGTACAGACTCTATCATGAGATCTCAATAGCACCTGTGTGTCTTCCTAGGTTTCATAAGCCGTATTGTATCCACTGCAATAGAAACATGAGGGCAAAGGGATACAAATGTATCCACTTAGAGAGAAACGGCTGTTGTTAGTTCAGAGACTAGGCTCTGACAATATCAAGCCTTTGAATTGCCACAAATTATAAACACCATTATCCCAATTTCAGTGTAGCGTCATTTAGGCTCATTTAAAGCTAAAGTGATTGCTGGCAATGGAGTAATCAGTAATCCCTTGTCAGGGAATATAGGCCCTCATTCCGAGTTGATCGGTCGCAAGGCGAATTTAGCAGAGTTACACACGCTAAGCCTACGCCTACTGGGAGTGTATCTTAGCATCCTAAAATTGCGACCGATGTATTCGCATTATTGCGATCACAAACTACTTAGCAGTTTTAGAGTAGCTCCACACTTACTCTGCCTGTGCGATCAGTTCAGTGCTTGTCGTTCCTGGATTGACGTCAGAAACACACCCAGCGTTCGCTCAGACACTCCCCCGTTTCTCCGGCCACTCCTGCGTTTTTTCCGGAAACGGTAGCGTTTTCATCCACACGCCCCTAAAACGCCGTGTTTCCGCCCAGTAACACCCATTTCCTGTCAATCACACTACGATCGCCGGAGCGAAGAAAATGCCGTGAGTAAAAATCCAATCTTCATAGCAAAGTTACTTGGCGCAGTCGCAGTGCGACTATTGCGCATGCGCACTAAGCGAAATTTCACTGCGATGCGATGAAAAATAACGAGCGATCAACTCGGAATGAGGGCCATAGTATGGTATGTCAATGATTTACTACATATCACAATGCTTACACTCAGAGTTCCTATATACCAATATATGTTTAATGATCCATATGAGATCATGCAGATTATTTATTTCTCTGTATTATTGACAGAGATAATTAGGGCTCACCCCGTTCTTATCTGGGTGTGAGTTGATAAGTTCATGCATTATTCATTTCAACACTTTGCTGAGCCATTGGAGTATGTGTATAGTGACAATTACACCTGGGACCTAAGGATATTGGACAGTCTGTGGTTCCTTATTGCTCAGAAAGATTTCACACATTCAGTGTTGTTTAATGATTTCTGATATAGACTCATACAAATACTACGTGTCTAATAGTATGTGTGTTTAGGCTTTATTATACACCCTTATAGACACTATTGGATACAATTCACTAATGCAGGCTCATACACCTATTAAGTGTCCAATAATACACGTTTTTTTAGGCTTTATTATGCAGCCTTATGGACACTAGTTTGATACAGTTTTCATACACCCAGGAGGTCATTCCGAGTCGTTCGCTCGGAAAATTTCTTCGCATCGCAGCGTTTTTCCGCTTAGTGCGCATGCGCAATGTCCGCACTGCGACTGCGCCAAGTAAATTTGCTATGAAGTTTGGATTTTTACTCACGGCTTTTTCTTCGCTCAGGCAATCGTAGTGTGATTGACAGGAAATGGGTGTTACTGGGCGGAAACAGGCCGTTTTATGGGCGTGTGGGAAAAAACGCTACCGTTTCCGGAAAAAACGCGGGAGTGGCTGGAGAAACGGAGGAGTGTCTGGGCGAACGCTGGGTGTGTTTGTGACGTCAAACCAGGAACGATAAGCACTGAACTGATCGCAGATGCCGAGTAAGTCTGAAGCTACTCTGAAACTGCTACGAGATGTGTAATCAGTGGCGTAACTACTGCCCCCGCAGCCCTCGCGGTGGCTAGGGGGCGAGGGGCTGCGGGAGCTTCACTGATTTAGTGCAGACTGACATGCGGACGAGCGTCCGCATGTCAGTCTGCGGTCTCGTTCCCTCCCCTGCTGTTAGGAGGGACACGGAGGGCACAGCGCACGCCTCCCTGTGTCCCTCCTGGGTCTCCGGCGGCCGCGGGTCTCATAAAGGAAGTGCCGTTCGTGAGCACTTCTTTTATTAGAGTGACCCGTGGCCGCCGGAGACCCAGGAGGGACACAGGGAGGCGTGCGCTGTGCCCTCCGTGTCCCTCCTAACAGCAGGGGAGCGGGGGAGCGGCGGCGGAGGAAGCAGGGGGGGGGGGGTCGCACTGAGGGGGCATATCTGGCACTGGGGGCAAATTTGGCAGGGAGGGGGGGGTTAATATCTGGCACTGGGGACATATATGGCATTGGGGGGGATATCTGGCACTGGGGACATATGTGGCAGGGGGGGGGGAATATCTGGCACTGGGGCATATGTGGCACTAGGGGGGAATATCTGGCACTGGGGGCATATATGGCACTGGGGGGAATATCTGGCACTGGGGACATATGTGGCAGGGGGGGGGAATATCTGGCACTGGGGCATATGTGGCACTAGGGGGGAATATCTGGCACTGGGGGCATATATGGCACTGGGGGGGAATATGTGGCACTGGGGGGGGATATCTGGCACTGGGGCATATGTGGCACTGGGGGGGAATATCTGGCACTGGGGGCATATATGGCACTGGGGGGGGGAATATGTGGCACTGGGGGCATATGTGGCACTGGGGGGGAATATCTGGCACTGGGGCATATGTGGCACTGGGGGCATATATGGCACTGGGGGGGGATATCTGGCACTGGGGGCATATGTGGCACTGTGGGGGAATATCTGGCACTGGGGGCATATGTGGCACTGGGGGGGTATATGTGTACCTGGCACATGGGGGGGGGGCTATATTTGGCACTGGGGGCATGTGAGTACCTGGCACCGTGGGGGAATATCTGGCACTGGGGACATATGTGGCACTGGGAGCACAGCCCTAGCAACAAGGACTACCTCCTAGCAACGAGCATGACACCCAGTGCATGAAACCCCTGGCAGCGAGCATGACACCCAGTGCATGAAACCCCTGGCAACGAGCATAACACCCAGTGCATGAAACCCCTGGCAACGAGCATGACACCCAGTGCATGAAACCCCTGGCAACGAGCATGACACCCTGAGCATGAAAACCCCTGGCACCGTGCATGGAACCAAGAGCATGAAACCCCTGGCAACGAGCATGACACCCAGTGCATGAAACCCCTGACAACGAGCAGGTAATTGAAAAGTAATTAGAAGCCTTACTGTAGGACTTAATGTGTAATGGGCATTACGGTGTGTGGCATAATGTATCACGGACATTGCGGTGTGTGTCATAATGTGTCACAGGCATTACGGTGTATGGTATACTATATCGCGGGCATTGTGATATGTGGTATAATGTCTCAGGGTCATTGCAGTGTGTGGCATAATGTATCACGGACATTGCGGTGTGTGTCATAATGTGTCAGGCATTACGGTGTGTGGTATACTATATCACGGGCATTGTGGTATGTGGTATAATGTCTCAGGGTCATTGCAGTGTGGAATAATATATAACGGGCATTGCGGTGTGTGGCATAGGGTATAACGGGCATTGCGATATGTGTCACAGGCATTACGGTGTATGGTATACTATATCAGGGGCATTGTGGTATAATGTCTCAAGGTCATTGCAGTGTGTGGCATAATGTGTCACAGGCATTGTATGTGCTATAATGTATCGGGCATTGCAGTGTGTGGTATAATGTATCACGGACATTGCAGTGTGTGTCATAATGTGTCACAGACATTGTATGTGCTATAATGTATCAGGGGCAGTGCAGTGTGTAGCATAATGTATAACGGGCATTGCGATTCCTGTCATAATGTGTCACAGGCATTATAGTGTGTGGCATAATGTGTCGGGGGCATTATGGTGTGTGCATATTGTGTCATGTGCATTATTGTGTGCGGCATAATGTCTAAGGGCCATTGCAGTATGTGGAATAATGTATACTGGGCATTACTATAATGAGGAAAAATGACAAATAATGTAAGGGGCATGAATCAGGATTATTTTTCTTTCCTGTGGTGGCTAACGTCTGGGCGTGCAGGTTGCAAAACTGGGGTATAAGGTAGTCTTTTCCTGCAATGCCACGCCCATTCCAACGAAGCCACGCCCATCCCAATGAAGCCACGCCCCTTTTTTGCTGCGCGCGCGCGCATATTTACCCCTTTATTGCTCCCAATTATGGGGGATGGGGGGGGAGCGCCGAAGATTTTTTTGGCTTGGGGGAGATAAATTTCTAGTTACGCCACTGTGTGTAATCGCAATATTGCGAATCTTTCGTTCGCAATTTTAAGAAGCTAAGATTCACTCCCAGTAGGCGGCGGCTTAGCGTGTGCAATACTGCTAAAATCGCCTTGCGAGCGAACAACTCGGAATGAGGGCCCCAGTACGTTTTTTTGCGCAGTGTATTATTGGACACTTAATAGGTGTATGAGCCTGCATTAGTGAATTGTATCCAATAGTGTCTATAAGGCTGTATAATAAAGCCTAAACACACATACTATTAGACACGTAGTATTTGTATGAGTCTATATCAGAAATCATTAAACAACACTGAATGTGTGAAATCTTTCTGAGCAATAAGGAACCACAGACTGTCCAATATCCTTAGGTCCCTGTTGTAAATGTCACTATACACATACTCCAATGGCTCAGCAAAGTGTTGAAATGAATAATGCATGAACTTATCAACTCACACCCAGATAAGAACGGGGTGATTAAACATATATTGGTATATAGGAACTCTGAGTGTAAGCATTGTGATATGTAGTAAATCATTGACATACCATACTATATTCCCTGACAAGGGATTACTGATTACTCCATTGCCAGCAATCACTTTAGCTTTAAATGAGCCTAAATGACGCTACACTGAAATTGGGATAATGATGTTTATAATTTGTGGCAATTCAAAGGCTTGATATTGTCAGAGCCTAGTCTCTGAACTAACAACAGCCGTTTCTCTCTAAGTGGATACATTTGTATCCCTTTGCCCTCATGTTTCTATTGCAGTGGATACAATACGGCTTATAGGAAGACACACAGGAGCTATTGAGATCTCATGATAGAGTCTGTACATTCACTCTGAGAAATAGTGAAAATACAACACACATTTTTGTTTGATCACTTTATTTTGAATCATTTCAACAGCACACATAATAAGTTATTACAGTTATATCATTATCATACATAATGACATCTGGTAAACCCTGCCTGAATGATTGTATTTCTTAAATTCTGGGAGGGATTAGAAAAATTTTGGAAATTTACTCTAGGATTCCCTTCAGTAGTATAAACGTAAACTATAGATACACAGGAATTATATATTCCTTATACACTTCTGACTATAAATTGATCAATTTTGATAATAAGATATGAGTCAATCCGGTGACATCTAGTGCGCAGCATCTCTATTTTTTAATCACGATTTTCTTTCTATTTACACTATTCTACTTTTTTCTTAATATTCGCTGGTTTTACTATATATCATAATAAAAGTTACATTTTAATATAAAATTGTGCACCACTATAGGGCATTTCGAACCCTTTCTCCTTCCTTCTGGTGTATACTGACCCCACAGACACTGATCCAGATACTTCTGATGGGGAATCTGTCTCACAGGTGGATGTTCCTGACTTGTTGGAGGCTATCAGGCTCATTCTTCAAATTACTGATGACCCAGAGCCTGATGCTACCGCTAAGAAACCGGACAGGTTTAAACGTCAGAACGTCTTTAAACAAGTTTTACCTCACTCTGACCATTTAGTTGACATACGTCAGGAATCCTGGGAAAATCCAGGAAAGAAATTCACACCTAGCTCGCTAACCCCTCGCTGCGGAGCTAAGTAAAAATTGGGAAACACCCCTGCCAGTGGATTCGCAAGTGGCGCGGCTGGTTGTATCCTCAGCTCTGCCTGTAACTACCGTCACTTCTCTGAAAGAACCGATGGATAAGCGTGTGGAGGGTTGCTTAAAGGCGATTTACACCCTCGCAGGAGCTGTGCATCGGTTCACTATTGCAGCGACATGGGCGGCAGAGGCTATTGAAGCGTGGGCTCAGGAAGTGAGCAGAGCTGCCTTCCAACTTTTCTGATAAAGCTAGATAGTGTCTCTCATATATTGTCACAGCATCTCATTACATTAAGGAGGCGGCTTCTGATGCTGGTGTTCTAGTGGCCAAGGCTTCTACTATGTCCATTTTGGCTCGCCGGATCCTATGGCTACGGTCCTGGTCTGTGGACCTGGACTCTAAGAAAACCCTGGAGGTGCTCCCTTTTAAGGGAGACATTCTTTTTGGAGAGGACCTCAACAAGATAGTGGCTGACTTAGTTTCTGCTAAAACAGCGTGTCTGCCTAGTACTACTCCTTCAGTGCCGAAGGTTAAGAGTACTTCCTTTTGCTCCTTTCATCCTTCAGGTAAAGCAAAGGTCAGGCGTTCCCGAAACAGGCTCGCACTTCCAAAACGCTAAGCCCAAGCCTAAACGTGCCTGGGCTGCCCGTCAGCCTGCTTCCAAAACTGACAAGCCTGCTGCATGATGGGGCGGGCCTCCCTCTGGGGGATCCGAGAGTGGGAGGCCGACTTCTATGGTTTACCCAGGAATGGTTGAAGACCACTTCCAACACCTGGGTACGGGAAGTCATCACTCGCGGATACGCCATATCCTTCAAGAATCGTCCCCCTCATCGATTTTGCCTGACAGACGTCCCTTCGGATCAGGTGAAGGCAAAAACTCTTCATTTGGTGGTACAGTCCCTCCTGGACACAGGAGTGGTAGTACAGGTGCCTCTGGCTCAGAGAGGCAAGGGGTACTATTCACCGTTGTTCCTAGTCCTGAAACCGAATGGGTGTTCTCGGCCCATTCTCAACCTCTAGTCCTTGAACAGATTTGTGATAGTCTCCAAGTTTTGTATGGAAACTCTTCGCTCTATTGTTCTGGCCTTGGAGCCTGTGGATTATATGGTGTCCCTGGACATACAGGATGCTTACCTTCATATTCCTATTGCAATGTCGCATCAGCAGTACCTGAGGTTTGCTGTGGGCAACCTCCATTATCAATTTCGGGCTTTACCTTTTGTTTGACCACAGCCCTGCGTGTCTTCACAAAGGTCATGGCGGTAATGGCGGCTGTACTTCGCCGTTAAGAGGTCAGGATCCACCCGTATCTGGACGACTTGTTGATCCTGGCAAATTCCCAGAAATTCTCCTACGTCATCTGCCCACACGCGTGTTCCGCCATTACTCTGACAGCTTCTCAGCCCTGATGAAGCGGTCAGAGTAACGGCGGAACACGCGTGTGGGCAGCGTGTGTCCGCGTGTCCTCTATACCTATGTTCTAACAACAAATTAAATGCATAACCAGTTCTAATTGATATGTTTAGTTAATCTTGGCAACTGTATGTACTGAGTAGCAGGCGGATGATCATAATAAATATAAGAATCCGTATTCCTACACTACAGATAATAATCCAGTGAGAATAACTAGCTGTATATCATCTGTCATATGCTCTGGCATCATTTAATAGAGGGGTAGCAATTGTATTAATCCAGCATGTGTGTGCTGAATTTCTATGTCAGTGAATCATGAGTGGCATAAGACATCTGTGAGATAAAATCAATAGATACAAGTGTTACAATTGTTTCAAAACTAACCCTGCAAACCACTCAGTGGCTGTATCGATACACTCATGCTACAATCTGACAAATATAAATGTAACAAGTGCCTCAGCATTAATTCATGTAGCTTACATAACCGATATACTGATGCTATTGGGAATAAAATAATTAGTCTGTATCAATTTTGACAGTATTGAGAGTGTGGAGTACAGACGAGCCAGAACATATAATCTCGGTTATGATGATGGGTCATCTATAATTGAAGTGGTGTATTCTTTGGTTAACCTATGAGCATGTAACCACTAATATTGGAGGTAGTTTCCCTCCAGACACTTAACCATTGCTAACAGCTGGTTATTATAGCTATTTGCCATATATGCTAAACATTTAATACAGAGAAGCGAGGGAGATACTTATCCTTGGGAGTACATTACATATTAGGTTTGGACATCGAATATCATCCACACTTAATTTAAACAATTCTTTATGCTGTGTTCACTATTAGCCAAATTAAGTTGGCAAATGCTACTATTTATTATTGCATGATATTTGGTATAGATGCTCCACATAACTGCAGGAAAATCTACAAAGACTATATGTACAATTGTTAATATTTTGAGAGACATTAACACAACTGTTTGGCATCAATTACAGTCACAATAAATATATGAACACTGACCACTATAATCAATGCGATACTTTTCCAGGCAGAAGCATTTAATCTGTCTATTTATCTGGGCTACCCAAAATAGGGTTAGACAGGAAAATTGATATATGAGAACTTTCCCTAAATGATATTATCCCCCTGATTATTATCATCTACTCATATTAAAGTAGGTCAAATCTAGTGTTATTCATCTAATACCTATATAAAAGCCCTGTATAGGCAAGTATGAATAAATCTGTACATCGAATTATGATGAATGATTATTAGGGATATGAAAGAGATCAATACTGCTGAAAATATATAGCACACATAGTGTGGACAGTTGCAGACTATACTATTAGGGACATCAGTGTTATCATTAAGAGCTGCAGGTATGACACTTGAAGCATCAATAATGGTTATATAAACTGAACTATACTGTCAGTCGCTAACACTACCCTAAAAGTGAGATAATCACGGCACTCGATATATTAATAAGTGGCTGAGAAGATATAGACTGGAAACGAGTTGCTGACAGTTTGACCAAGAATTATACTGGTTTAAAATCAGAACCAAATCATATTTAATTGGGTATTAGAATAAACACACGGACACACATTTTAATCTTTAATAGCATCTACATTTTCATTGCACTTTTTGTATGTGTTGTATTTGTCATGATTTTAACCTCTATGTTTCGCGTATACTCGTCATTTGTGTGTTAGTCATTGTTACACCATTTTAATTGAACAACATTAAAAGTTAAATTTTATTATTATATAGGTGGATGTGATAATTAGGTCATTTCCCCTCCTGTGCATCGACAATACAGCCTGTTTTCCTTTTTTTTCTAGTGTACCTATCATAGCTGTAGTTGATAGCACCCCCATAATGAATGGTAAATACCAATAATACAATAGGGGTATCCTTTGGAGCTATAGTTCCAAGTCTAGAATTAAGAAATTGTGTGTGTGCAGATACACAAATGCTTCAGGGCCTATCAATAGATAGTCCTCTTCTAGTTCCACAGCGCCCAGACCTCCTCGTTCAGGGCCCTTGTGTATATCAGGATTTGGCCCGATTGGCTTTGACAGCGTGGCTCTTGAAGCTTCGGTTCTAAGGGCCATAGGATTTTCTGAGGCGGTCATTCAAACCATGTTGAAGGCCCGGAAACCAGCTTTGGCTCGGATTTACCATAGGGTCTGGAATTCCTACTTTGCTTGTTGCGCGGATAACAATCATGACGCTCACAAGTTTAGTACGGCCAAACGTTTGGTCTTTCTAAAACAGGGCCTGGACTTAGGCCTTCGTCTGGCCTCCCTCAAGGTTCATATTTCTGCCTTGTCGGTTTGGTTTCAGAGAAAAATTGCGACTACCTGATGTTCATACATTCAGTCAAGGTGTGTTACGAATTCAACCTCTTTACATCCCGCCTGTGGCTCCTTGGAATTTGTCGGTGATTCTGGAGGCATTCCAAGAGTCTCCGTTTGAGCCTCTTGAATCTGCAGACGTTAAGTGGCTTTCTCTTAAAGTATTGTTTCTGCTGGCTATTGCCTCTGCTAGACGGGTATCGGATTTGGGTGCCATGTCGTGTAGGTCCCCCTATCTGATTTTTCACAGTGACTGGGTGGTTCTTAGAACACGTCCCGGGTATCTACCTAAGGTGGTGTCTTCTTTCCACCTTAATCAGGAGATTGTGGTTCCGGCCTTTGTCTCTCCTGAATTGTCTTCCGAAGAGCGGTCTTTGAATGTGGTACGGGCTCTCCATATCTATGTGAAGAGGACGGCTTCTGTTAGGAAGTCTGATTCTCTCTTTGTACTGTTTGGTTTTCACAAACGTGGCTGGCCTGCTCACAAGCAGACCCTGGTCAGATGGATTAGAATGGTGATTGCACATGCTTATGTACAGGTTGGTCGTCCAGCTCCTGCTACTATCAAGGCCCATTCTACTCGGTCAGTTGGACCTTCTTGGGCAGCCCGCCGTGGTGCGACCCTTGAACAATTGTGCAAGGTGGCGACGTGGTCCTCAGTGAACACGTTCATAAGGTTCTATGCCTTCAATACTTCCGCCTCCCAGGATGCTTCCTTTGGACTCTGGGTTCTTGTGCCCGCTATAGTGCGTCCCCTCCCATGAGGAACTGCTTTAGGACATCCCCGATGTTATTCCCTGTGGAACCCCAGTGTACCCCGCAGCAGAAAAGGAGATTTATGGTAAGAACTTACCTTTGTTAAATCTCTTTCTGCGAGGTACACTGGGTCCCACAGGGTGCCCGCCCTGACGCACTTAGCTTCTTTGGGTTTGTATGGCATTAGCCGTTGATACCTTCTCCTGTAGTGAGAATGTGGTGAACGTGGCTACTAACGGTTGTCGTCTCTTTTACCTGCTACTGCATTGGACTGGTTACCAAAACTAAGCTCCTGTGCACGGAGGCAGATTTATAGAGGAGGCGGCGCTATGCATTCTGGGAACAGTCAAAGCTTTTTGCCTGTTGGTGCCTCGGATCAAGATCCTACTCTACACCCCAATGTTATACCCTGTGGAACCCAGTGTACCTCGCAGAAAGAGATTTAACAAAGGTAAGTTCTTACCATAAATCTCCTTGTCTCTTGGTGTGAGAGCAGACAATATTCTATGGTGGAATTTCATCTGGGACGTTTCCTGATTTTTCAGTAGTCAGGAGTGGATGTGGGCCTACGCCTAGGCTCCATTAAAGTTCAGATTTCTGCCTTGTCTATTTTCTTTCAGAAACAATTGGCTTCTCTCCCTGAGGTCCAGACGTTCTTGAAAGATGTACTGCACATCCAACCTCCCTTTCTGCCTCCCACGACACCTTGGGATCTCAATTTGGTGCTTCAGTTACTCCAGTCAGACTGGTTTGAACCGTTACAGGAGGTAAACGTAAAGTATTTTACGTGGAAGACCGTCACGCGGCGCCCATACTTAATTTTCCATGAGGACAGAGCTGAACTCAGGACTCGTCAGCAATTTCTTCCTAAGGCGGTGTCTACGTTTCACATCAACCAACCTATTGTGGTTCCGGCTGTTGCGAACGCCTTGGCTACTTCAAAGTCTTTGGATGTCGTAAGGGCTTTGAAGGTCTATGTGAAGAGAACAGCTGGTCACAGAAAATTAGACTCACCATTCGTTCTTTATGATCCCAATAAAATTGGGTGTCCTGCTTCGAAGCAGTCCATTGCGCGCTGGATCAGGCTTACTATCCAGCATGCGTATTCCACGGCAGGTTTAGCGATTCTGAAATCTGTTCAATCCGCCTCTACTAGGTCGGTGGGTTCCTCTTGGGCGGCTGCCCGGGGTGTCTCGGCTTTACAGCTCTGCCGAGCAGCTACTTGGTCAGGTTCGAACACGTTTGCTAAATTTTACAAGTTCGATACTTTGGCATCTGATGACCTTCAGTTTGGTCAATCAGTTCTGCAGGAACCTCAGCACTCTCCCACCCAGTTTGGAAGCTTTGGTACTTCCCCATGGTACTAAATGGATTCCCAGTAACCGCTAGGACGTAAGAGAAAATAGGATTTGAATTACTAACCGGTAAATCTTTTTCTCGTAGTCCGTACGGGATACTGGGTGCCCGCCCGGTGCTTAGTTCTTCTTGCTCTGTTACTTGGTTAAGTAATGCTGTTTGGTTCAGCTGTTGCTGTCCCTTTTTGCAAGTTTGGTTAGCATGCCGTTCCTCTTGTTCTGGTTGTGCTGGTTCGATATCTCATCACATTCCTTATCTATTTCCTTCTCTCAAAGTATGTCCGTCTCCTCGGGCACAGTTTCTTAGACTGAGTCTGGTAGGAGGGGCGTAGAGGCGCCAGCACACAAGCAAACTTCTTATAGTGCCCATGGCTCCTAGTGGACCCGTCTATACCACATGATACTATATGGATTGCCAGTATCGCCTACGGACCACGAGAAAAGGATTTACCAGTAGGTAATTAAAATCCTATTTTATTCCACACCTGCCAAAAGTTTTACACAGTACTGTATACTGCATGTACTGTATATAATGAATTAATTATATGTATAAAACGAACAGTAGCATTGAATAATGTATTTCTGTGTCTTTTATATCAGCTCTTCTACTGCAAATTCACGGAGTATTTGGAAGACTTCCACTTCTGGGGCTCAGTCTTCAGCCGACCTTCTTATAGTTGGTTTACTCATACACAGCGAATCACGGCATGCTTTGTCTTACTTGTGGGTTATATGTGCTTCAACATTGTCCTCATTCACCAGAAAGATGATCAGGTATTACTTTATTCATGCAGGGCTGTGAATGTAGAGAATGGATAATGTCATCTATGATACTTTTGTGTGTGAGGATGTACAGTAAACATTTATCTCCGAGGCACATTTATCGCAGAGATATCAGTGTACCGGGCTGCAAGATTTCTGTTGACGGCCCTACCTGGGGGGCAAATTAAATGAAGTGGCCCGGCTTCTCCACCAGCGCACGGCAATGGCAAAATAGATGTGGCAGAAAAAGCTGCAGGTGTGGTTTATCTAATGGGGATGCAGTTTGAAATGTGTAGTGAAATATCTGAAAAGTCATTATATCTAAGAACAATGCATTGCCTACCAGCCCTGTCTGTCTACCAGAAGCTATTCTAATGACTTCTATAAAACATAGGAAACAATGCGCATAAATCAGATGTGCATGGAGTGGCAGCGATAGCACTGTATGGTGATGCAGAAGGAGGCGTCTATTTCGTGCTGCAAGTAAGGTGGGGCACAGGGGGCCTGCACGGTGTCGGCAGGCACAGGTGGGCTGCATAGTACCAGTGTACACAGGGTGGGGGCACAGGTGGGGCTGCATAGTACCAGTGTACAGAGTATGGGGTCAGAGGGTGCTGCACAGTGACAGAGTATACAGTGGGGGGGCACAGGTGGGCTGCATAGTACCAGTGTACACAGGGTGGGGGCACAGGTGGGGCTGCATAGTACCAGTGTACAGAGTATGGGGTCAGAGGGTGCTGCACAGTGACAGAGTATACAGTGGGGGGGCACAGGTGGGACTGCACAGTGTCAGTGTACATTGGGTTAGAGCTATACAGTGGCAGTGTCTACAAGGTGAGTGCAGAGGTGGAGCTATAGAGTACAATACCAGTGTGTTAGTTTTTATCTGCTTTAGTTTGCAAACTGCAGCTGACTAACAATATAATCTCTCCAGAGGTGAAGCTGGCCCACAAGTTCACTATTTATGCAGGGAGTCTACATAGCACTATTATAGACTGCTCCTAACTATACATGCCTCTGCTGTCCCCTCCCTGTACATACTCCTTCAATAAACCCAGAACCCTTTATCCACTCTCCTTCTCCTAGGTGGCTCCCCATTTGTCAACGGTGGCCACTTTCTTATAGCCTGCTATGGGGGCAGCCATTTTCTGCTAGCCCCTGCCAGGGATAGACTGGGACCTCTTTTCGGCCCTGGCATCCATGTGCGCACGTGCACACATGAAAGGGGATGCGCGTGATGCAAAAGGGTCACGCGGACACTGCAAATAGGGGTGTGCCACGAGTCAAGGGGTGTGGACTCAGGGCACACCCCCATATTGCTTACCAATGGGGCACTAAGGGTGGCGGCGACAGCAGGGGAGTCATTCTGACCTGATCGCTTGCTGCAGTTTATCGCAGTGCAGCGATCAGGTCAGAACTGCGCATGCGCCGGCCCCACAGTGCACCGGCCAGGAGCTACTCCTAAAGTACAAAAGCATCGCTGCTGTGCGATGCTTTTGTACTTCAGCGACGGGGCAGGGACTGACATGCGGGGCGGACTAGCCCTGTGCTGGACATCCCCCCACATGTCTGTGTTCCTGATTGTTGCTGTGCTAAATTTAGCACAGCTACTATCAACTCGGTATGACTCCCTATGTCTCCATATGTATTCCATCACCAGGAGAGTACCTAGGCCCTCATTCCGAGTTGTTCGCTCGCAAGTGAATTTTAGCAGATTTGCTCATGCTAAGCCGCCGCCTACTGGGAGTGAATCTTAGCATCTTAAAATTGCGAACGATGTATTCGCAATATTGCGATTACACATCTCGTAGCAGTTTCTGAGTAGCTTCAGACTTACTCGGCATCTGCGATCATTTCAGTGCTTGTCGTTCCTGGTTTGACGTCACAAACACACCCAGCGTTCGCCCAGACACTCCCCCGTTTCTCCGGCCACTCCTGCGTTTTTTCCGGAAACAGTAGCGTTTTTTCCCACACGCCCATAAAACGGCCTGTTTCCGCCCAGTAACACCCATTTCCTGTCAATCACATTACGATCGCCAGAACGATGAAAAAGCCGTGAGTAAAAAACCTAACAGCATAGCAAATTTACTTGGCGCAGTCGCAGTGCGGACATTGCGCATGCGCATTAAGCGGAAAATCGCTGCGATGCGAAGATTTTTACCGAGCGAACAACTCGGAATGACCTCCCTAGTTCAGAATTTTATATAGCTTACATGAATATGTATATTTTATATAGTCATGACTGATGAGAGATACCTGTGACTTTTGAAACTATTTACACTGTCCAGACTACTCTGTGGTGCCTGAGCAGCAGGTTATGTTTGCATTCCTTATGTTTAAAGTGTCTATCAGACCCTCTGATACTGACCCAGCATGTTTCTGATGGATCTTGGCTTGTAGCCCTAACAACCACTTGTCTCTATCATACCTGAGATTCAAAATAACCAAGGGGGTCATTCCGAGTTGATCGCTCTCTAGCAACTTTTTGCAGCGCTGCGATCAGATAGTCACCGCCCACGGGGGAGTGTATTTGTGCTTTGCAAGTGTGCGAATGCTTTTGCAGCCGACGGCACAAAAAGCTTTTTGCAGTCTCTGAGTAGCTCTGATCAGCTCTTAGTACCTCTTTGTACCCGTATGATGCGCCTGCACATTGCGGTGCATACGCATGCGCAGTTTTGCCGAGATTTAACCTGATCACAGTGCTGCAAAAAGTTGCTAGCGAGCGATCAACTCGGAATGACCCCTCAAGAGAGAGCACATTTTTGCAGACTGCATTTTGTTCAGAATACAGACTTGTAAATAAGCCCCTCTGTACTTTATATGTAAATTAGTACTCTGTGTTTGGATTTTCTAGCACTACTACCTTTTCTAATTATTTCAGTTATGCAGAGGTGTTTCACAGACGTGTGTTTGATAAGATTGTTTTATTTATACTCCTAGAAAGCCTCATTAAAAACTCCTTTCTTATAATTTTTATTTATCACAATACTATATCAATTTCATACACATATTCAGCAATGTTTCTATAGGCCACCAAAGCCTCCTACATGTACTCCTGTGTGTGCCCTACGCCAGCTGTTCTCAACCGCGGTCCTCAAGTACCCCCAACAGTGCATGTTTTCCAGGTCTCCTCACAGGATTACAAGTGAAATTATTTGCTCCACCTGTGGGTCTTTTATAATGTGTCAGTGAGTAATGAATACACCTGTGCACCTGCTAGGTGACCTGGAAAACATGAACTGTTGGGGGTACTTGAGGACTGAGTTTGAGAACCACTGCCCTACGCCACTCACCTATTTGATAATACTCAACCTTCCTTATGTTATTACTTTTTATAAATCCATGAAAAAGTCTATAAAGTTGCTTTGACTGTTATTCTGACACTTTAGTTGCCTTGATAAGGTATTCACTTTTTATTTCTATTTCATTTCAAGTATACTGTTGAGATTGGTCTTATTGACATCTCTACAATTTCCACGATATCTGGACTACAAGTTACTCTGGCTGTTTATCCAATTGTCGTGTTATTATCGCTTCTCTTTAGGTTTAGTGAGGTAAGTTGTTTTTATAGATAATATCATTGAAATATACTTGATTAGAAATAAACTTTAATAAGTAATACTGTTATTAACTTAAACAAAATATCTTGATCTATACAGATATATAACTGTTGTACAAATGGACTAGATATATAAATTCCCTCATTTTTATTTCACTGTAGAAAAAGTTGCTAAAAGATTCTGGAGAAGAAAGATTTAAGGTTGTAAAAGACCCTCAAATTACCCCTACTGCAGGTGAGAAAATGCATTAAAAACACATACATAAGGCACGCTGATATAACAAAATAATAAAACAGGTGAGCTGGCTGACATTCACTGTTCTTAAATAAACCAAAACTAAATAAATAGATATTTAGCCCTATGGTTGCACAGCCAATCATAACTATAGAGACCTTGGTTAAACTCATATGAAAAGTGTGCAGATTTACTATGTTAAAATTCATGTTCTTAAAAAAAAAACAATAAGTCAACATAACTGCCCCTAGTTAAGTGGAGGGGAGTAAGACTGCTGCTGCAGTCTGTTTCACTGATCAGTGCCGTCACCCGCCAGTGGCACAGGAGGCACCGGGAGGCGGGAAGGAGGTGCCAGGAATGGACAGGAGGCTGAAATCACCGGACAGTCCGTCACTGCACCACAGTATACAAACCAGTGGTCACAGTGTAAATTTAGAAGTGGGGGTATGGAAAATTAAATAGAGTGGCTGGTGATCTGGGGTACACCTAGAATACTGTATTACACGTATAAAATGTTATCACAACACTTATTGGCCATTTTGTCTTTACGGTCTACATGAGAGCGTATATATCATAAACGTACTGCAGAATGAGGTATCTCTGGTTGCTACACTTGATGGTAGAAAGAGCCATGCAGGACATATAATAACAATGCACATACAGTACTGCTATGAGTACTGACTGAGTCCACAGACAGGGGGAGAGATATAACTGGGAGGGGCAACACTGGGTACCTGCACATGGAATACAATGAGAATAAAAGCATCATATTCCTTTGTAGCATCCCCTCCCAGCCCATAGCCAGACAAAGCCTGCCGCTCACTTGTGTGGTGAAGCTATGAGCAGGGTATTTTGGACCTTGTAGTACTACGACAGCTAGAGAACCAGCATTGACCTGAGTATTCTTCAGAGCACTCTTCGGAGACACCATTTTAGCCTGTTCCATAGCATCAGAGTGACTTCCGAAATGAAGGGGAAATAGGAGGCACAGCAGAGGAGTGGAGGCAGAGGTTGGGGATGCCATCTCTGTGGAGGAAGCCCAGTTGCTTGTTATCGACAATGCCATTTTGTGGCGTCCCAGGTGTGTCACAGTTACACAAAGTAAAAATCTATGACAGCCCTTGCTGCCAGGAGCTCCCAGCAGCTAGGACTGCTGGGATCTCTAGTTTATTTTGAGTTTGAACACTATAGTGCATTGCTGGACACCGGCGCCCCTCCACAGATGCTCCGCAGATGAAGCCCTGTTGGCGGGCCCCTTGGACCCGCCAGGCCCTAAGCGACCGCTGTGGTCACATAGCAGTAAATCCGCTACTGGTAGGCAGTGTACTGAATCAGTTGCCACTTTTATAGAAAGTGGTGTTAGATGTGCAAATACCTTTTTGATTTGCATCATATTATTATTAGGGACTATATGTTAAGTCAGTGTATTCAGAGCTTATTTTTAGTGGCATAAAATGGCAGATTCAGTTACCACGCAGCTGTAGCCCCGAGTTTAATGCCTGGAGATATTCAATTACTAGCTAATTTCTCTACCTGGTAATCCTGTGGCTAATACACATTTACCCATAGATTCTGGGTTAAGTGTCCTGAGCTATGAAGTTACCCTGTGGGGTAAGCCCCAGAGGGTGCACTTAATGCAGATATTTCCTTGCAGCTCCTGAGGCTGTGAGAAAACAATCTGCGTTAAGAGCACCTTCTGAGGTTTACTGCGTTGAGCAGCAGCAATAACTGATTAGCTCCAAAGTGGTGATTGAATCTGCCCCAAAGTGGTTTCCACATCATATT
Organism: Pseudophryne corroboree; assembly: GCF_028390025.1. Taxonomy (NCBI): domain Eukaryota; kingdom Metazoa; phylum Chordata; class Amphibia; order Anura; family Myobatrachidae; genus Pseudophryne; species Pseudophryne corroboree. The sequence goes on from NC_086448.1 coordinate 377,995,460, forward strand.
AAATCCAAATAAAATGACTCACCCTCTTAGGGTGGCTTCAGTCCTGCGGCTTACCTCTTCTACCCATGTGATAGGAGCTAAACTGTGACTCACAAAACACAAAAGGCTTATATCAATTTAAAAGCTGAAGTTCCTGCTTAAGAGGGAATGGTTACCTAGAAAAGAGAATCAAAAAAGATTCAACTAGCACAATACTGTAAACCAGTAAAAAAAAAACAGATAACTTATCTATTTAACACACTTCGTAAATATATGATATATCTACACAAGGGGCAAGTAGATTTTCAATATATAACATTACATAACATTACATATGTAACCTTACATAACATTAAAATAACAGGTAAACCTTTCAGTTGCACATTACTTGGATAACATTGACTATTGGGGGTAATTCAGAGTTGATCGTAGCAGCAATTTTGTAAGCAGTTGGGCAAAACCATGTGCAGTGCAGGTGGGACAGATATAACATGTGCAGAGAGAGTTAGATTTGGGTGGGTTATATTGTTTCTGTGCAGGGTAAATACTGGCTGCTTTATTTTTACACTGCAATTTAGAGTTCAGTTTGAACACAACCCACCCAACTCTAACTCTTTCTGCACATGTTATATCTGCCCCCCCCTGGAGTGCACATGGCTTTGCCCAACTGCTAACAAATTTGCTGCTGTGATCAACTCTGAATTAGGCCCCTTGTTCACCTGATACTGTACAGCAGCAAACACACAGAATTTGCGTGAGGGAGTGCACACACACACTCGGACTGCAGATTACACACACACACATACACACTGTGACTGCAGATAACACACACACAGTGGCATCACAAGGGGGGTACCGGGGGTGCTGCCCGCACCGGGTGTCACCCGTCGAGGGGTGACACCAAAGTGCTGGCTCCTGCTCAGTGACAGGAGCCGGGTGCTGCACTGTAAGATTACGTACAGCAATCCAGCTCCTGTAACCCTGTAGAAGCCAGCTCTGCAGACATGCCAGTCTCTGGAGGCAGGCCGCATCATCCAGACCTGGAGTGACGAAAATGGGTGTTGGGATGCTTAGCGACGCCCCCTCCCATGAAGCCACACTTTGCCACAGCCATTTTCCGGCCGCACTCAGTGCAATTTTAGGCTAGTGACTCTTCTGAACACACACACACACACTGGGATTGCTGCCTGCTTTGTACCCAACCGTACACTGGACTGCGGATTACACACACACTGGAACTTCAGACTGTCCCCCTCCCCACACACACACCTCCCAACATGACCCTCTCCAGGAGGGACAAAATGCTCTGCTTCTGGATTTTTCTCTTGATTTATGATTGCCAGCACCTGTGTTGAACAGATTAATGGATAAGAAAGGTGTTTCAGCACAGGTGATGGCAATCATAAATTAAGAGAAAAGTCCAGAAGCAGAGTATTTTGTCCCTCCTGGAGAGGGTCATGTTGGGAGGTATGCACACAGACATACTGGGTCTGCAGAATGCCCTTCCCCCTCCCCCAGGTACGCACACACACTGGGACTTCAGATTGCACCCCGCCCCACACACACAGACATACTGCAAAATGCCCTTCCCCCTCCCCCAGGTACGCACACACATTGGGACTACAGACTGCCCCCTCCCCTACACACACACTCTGGCTGCAGATTACACACACACACTGGGACTTCACACACACTTTGACTGAAGAATACAGACTGCACTCTCACACACATACACTGTGACTGCCGGCTGCCCCTTTTCCCCCACACTCATACGGACAGGATCGGCCTGGCTGAGGGGGTTTCTACAATAGGTACTCAAACCCTCCCCCCGCCTCCACCACCACCATGTGTGCCACTGAAGGAAGTCTGCATAGATACATTGATTGTTGTTAAATAATTGTTCCTGTCCTTCTTAAATTACATTACCCGTTATGAGCCAGCTTTAGAACCAGTTGCTCTCTCTTTGCAAATCGTAGGACATCAGCATTCTGTATCAGCAGCAGACACCATATTTGAATCCAATTTGACCTGGCATCACTTCCAGTATTGGGCCTATGATGCTTGGAAGAAAAAATATGAGGTACTGAACATGTGTTTTCTGTTTTTGCGTTTAATAGGTCACTATACAAAAAAACATCAAAGCAATTTTTGTTTGTGGGGAAAATTTTGCTAAATACATACCTCCCAACTGTCCCGCTATTTGGACATGGTCCGCTGTCCCTCCCGTGGGCAGCAGTGTCCTGCGGGTGGGGGCAGTTGGGGAGGCTTTGATCACCCGCTGCTCTGCTCTGCAAAGCAGCTAGTGATCACTGAATATATGCTGTGCACACGTGCACGGCATGTGTTCACTGCTGGGAGGCGAGCATGGGTTTGCCCAGCTGCTCCGGGAGCGCTGGACCCGCCCCCAAAATGCCGCACCATATGTCAGTGTCATGAGGCCATGCCCACTTGGTTAGGCCACGCCCACCCACATGCGGCCATGTCCCTTTATCGGGCCTTGCGCAGCTACGCCGCATGAGCGTCCCGACCACACAAAGCAGAAAGTTGAGAGGTATGTAAATACAGTATACAAAATCTATATATGAAGAGGCGAGTGGATGAAGGTGTAATGTAACAAATGATTGAAAACTTTTCATTAATGGATGAAGGTGTTATGCATTCTTGCCTACCTGATCCTCTCCATGAGGGAGAAAATGCTCTGTTCCTGGACTTTCCTGGTAATGTATGATTGCCATCACCTGTGGTGAGCTAGTTAATTGATAAGAAAGGTGTTTCACCACAGGTGATGACAATCAGACATTACCAGGAAAGTCCAGGAACAGAGCATTTTCTCCCTCATGGAGAGGGTCAGGTAGGCAAGTATGGTGTTATGACCTAGGGATTATAGTAACAATTTTATTTTACTTGTTGGTAGTCTATTTACTGATATATTTTGTGGCTTAAAGTGCTATGTCCAATTCTTAAGTTCTAATTATTTATCTTTAACTGTAAATGTAACATAACACCTTCATCCATTAGCCTCTTATGTTCTATGTTGTTGGACATTGGATATTCACTTTGCACTGTGTTGAATTGGCTGTTACAGGAGTATAGCCTAATATGGCTGAGATATCGCAATTGAGTGAATTTAAGTAAGATAATATACACTGCTCAAAAAAATAAAGGGAACACTAAAATAACACATCCTAGATCTGAATGAATGAAATATTATTTTTAAATACTTTGTTCTTTACATAGTTGAATGTGCTGACAACAAAATCACACAAAAATTATCAATGGAAATCAAATTTATTAACCCATGGAGGTCTGGATTTGGAGTCACCCTCAAAATTAAAGTGGAAAAACACACTACAGGCTGATCCAACTTTGATGTAATGTCCTTAAAACAAGTCAAAATGAGGCTCAGTAGTGTGTGTGGCCTCCTTACAACCCACACAAGTGGCTCAGGTAGTGCAGCTCATCCAGGATGGCACATCAATGCGAGCTGTGGCAAGAAGGTTTGCTGTGTCTGTCAGCGTAGTGTCCAGAGCATGGAGGCGCTACCAGGAGACAGGCCAGTACATCAGGAGATGTGGAGGAGGCCGTAGGAGGGCAACAACCCAGCAGCAGGACCGCTACCTCCGCCTTTGTGCAAGGAGAAACAGGAGGAGCACTGCCAGAGCAATGCAAAATGACCTCCAGCAAGCCACAAATGTGCATGTGTCTACTCAAACGATCAGAAACAGACTCCATGAGGGTGGTATGAGGGCCCGACATCCACAGGTGGGGGTTGTGCTTACAGCCCAACACCGTACAGGACGTTTGGCATTTGCCAGAGAACACCTAAAATTGAAGAGGGCGTGGTCTTCACAGATGAAAGCAGGTTCTCACTGAGCACATGTGACAGACGTGACAGAGTCTGGAGACGCCAAGGAGAATGCTCTGCTGCCTGCAACATCCTCCAGCATGACCGGTTTGGCAGTGGGTCAGTAATGGTGTGGGGTGGCATTTCTTTGGGGGGCCGCACAGCCCTCCATGTGCATGCCAGAGGTAGCCTGACTGCCATTAGGTACTGAGATGAGATCCTCAGACCCCTTGTGAGACCATATGCTGGTGCGGTTGGTCCTGGGTTCCTCCTAATGCAAGACAATGCTAGACCTCATGTGGCTGGAGTGTGTCAGCAGTTCCTGCAAGATGAAGGCATTGATGCTATGGACTGGCCCGCCCGTTCCCCAGACCTGAATCCAATTGAGCACATCTGGGACATCATGTCTCGCTCCATCCACCAACAGACTATAGTTGCACCACAGACTATCCAGGAGTTGACGGATGCTTTAGTCCAGGTCTGGGAGGAGATCCCTCAGGAGACCATCCGCCACCTCATCAGGAGCATGCCAAGGCATTGTAGGGAGGTCATACAGGCATGTGGAGGCCACACACACTACTGAGCCTCATTTTGACTTGTTTTAAGGACATTACATCAAAGTTGGATCAGACTGTAGTGTGTTTTTCCACTTTAATTTTGAGGGTGACTCCAATTCCAGACCTCCATGGGTTAATAAATTTGATTTCCTTTGATAATTTTTGTGTGATTTTGTTGTCAGCACATTCAACTATGTAAAGAACAAAGTATTTAAAAAGAATATTTCATTTATTCAGATCTAGGATGTGTTATTTTAGTGTTACCTTTATTTTTTTGAGCAGTGTATATCAAGCGAGACCTAGCTACAGTGGAAGACCTTTGTTGATTATAGGGACTTGCCCATTGATTGGTTCCAAATCAGTTCATTTAGAGGACACCCTGCCTCACAACCAGCCTGTAAAATGTTAGAAGCTGATTGGTTAGAACTTTATCCCTCTCCACTTTATCTCTCTCTAAGCTTTGATAAATATTTTCCTATACCATATCTCCCAAGTGTCCCGATTCCAGCGGAACATGCCTATTCGGACACTGTCCCGCTGTCCCACCTGCTGGCCACAGTGTCCCGCGGGCGGGGGGCAAGTTGGGAGAGCTAGTGATCACCGCTGCTCTGCTTTGCAAAGCAGCCGGTGATCACTGAATGGATGTCGTGCACATGCACATGGCATCTAATCAATGCACAGAGGTGAGGCGGAGCTGGCCAGCAGCTCAGGGAGCGCTGGGTACGTCCCCAAAATGATGAAAACGGGGGTCGTGCGGTGAGGTCCCGTCCTTCTCCTGAGGACCCGCCCCCTTTTTGGCTGCGACCGCGCCTTTGGTGTGGCAGGTCCCGATGATTAAACTAAACAAGTTGGGAGATATGCTATCGCAGCTTTCTTATTAAGACATTTTGAAATAAATATTAAATTCATTTAAATTATGTTTTATGTGTAATCATTAGGTTCAATTGTGTGGTGCGGGGACAATATTTGCTACTGTTTGTCCACATTGTTTATGATTGGAAGCCATCAGCAGTGGTTTTGCCTATTACATTGATCATAAATAATTTGAAATGGTCCTGGGCCTCCAATCCAAGGCTCCCCTGCAAGTGACGCGAGGCACCCCAGGGTGCCTAGGCACAGAGCCGACCCTAGCCAATTTGATGCCCTAGGCAAAATTTTGTCTGGTGCCCCCTAGCACCGCCGCTAGTTCTGCATCTGACCCAGTAACACTCGGGTAGTGGGGCCCACTGGGTGGTTACCCTGTGGGCCAGTTCAACCCAGCATAATGCCACACAGTAATGCCCATAATACACATAATTCCACACAGTAATGCACCTTACACATATGCCCCACATTAGTAATGCCCATAATACACATAATTCCACACAGTAATGCACCTTACACATATGCCCCACATTAGTAATGCCCATAATACACATAATTCCACACAGTAATGCACCTTACACGTATGCCCCACATTAGTAATGCCCATAATACACCAAATTCCACACAATAATGCACTTGACACATATGCCCCGCATTAGTAGTGCTAGTAGCTTTTTTTTAATAAAACTTATGACTGCGTTTTGTGAGATGGGGTGGCAATATGGGTGAGTGCTTGCGCTTGCACCCATCAAAGGGACACCCGTACAAAGGATGTGACTTCACAGGGTATGCCGTCCTTTGCAAGCCTCATCCTTTATTTTAGCTTGCTGGTTGGACACAGAAGGCAGCAAAGCCCAGATACTGCCATACTTGGTTATACAAAAAGACCAGTATCAAACATGTAGCAACTGTCCATTCTCTTCACTGTTCAGTGTGTTTGCTGGTGTCTCTTACTCCCGGCAACTGCATGCCCTTTATTTTATACTGTGGAAGCTATATGCTCTGCCCTCCAGTCTGATGTGTCCGAAAGTCACACTGCACTGATGTTTCATATAAAAATAGCGCAACGCAACCTACTGACCATGTTACAGTACTGGATGGCAGGGGAATTTTACAGCAATTTGACTAGGATATAAAGTGTGGGGAGATCACTACCCATGTTATGTCCCTGCAGGTACCTGGGGTTTGCACACTGATAAGGGGGACACACAGGATGGCAGGGTTCCCCTCCCCCATGTGCACAAGCAGTATAGGTGATGTCAGAGTTATGTGAAGCAGTCTTCAAAAATACACATGTGGTATCATAAGGAGCCATCCAGTAATAACCTTATATAGTCAGTGAAAATGTCACATATCCAGGAGTTGCAGTTACCAGGCTTCTGATGTCTCACAAGTCAGGGGAATTCAAGCATTTCGGACAGAGTTTAACGAACTTTAAGGAACAGTGTGCATTCTATTTGACAAATGTAAACAGCAGTGTATACAAGTACTGATTGAATACATTTGGAAAGTAACAGTTTGCAGACTGTCCCTCCCAGCATGAGGAACTTTAAGGGACAGTGTGCATTCTATTTAACAGATGTAAACAGCAGTGTATACTAGTACTGATTGAATACATTTGGAAAGTAACAGTTACTTTGCAGATTGTCCCTCCCAGCATGAGATACTGCAGGGACATGCTTGGATGCCCCTACACATGCTTGGATGCCCTAGGCAAATGCCTAGCCTGCCTATTGCTAAGGCCGACTCTGCCTAGCCACACAGTTTGAGAACCATTGTCCTACAAGGCTATATAAGTGTTGATATGCAGCATATGTTGGCTGCTAGCTCCCTCTAGTGGGCTGTCAGTTAGTATGTGTCTATGAGCATAGTACAACCAGTAACACAGACAAATGAATCTTCAGGGAATGCTGCTGATGATGCTTTTATTCTTTGTAAAGTTTGTCAAACAAATGGGAAATGTATACAATTATTATGTTTTAACATTAATAAATGGATATGACTGATATGTTGACCAGCTTGATTACAAATTGTTTTTCTACAATCACAAAGTGTGTCCTAGCATAGCCTACCTGATATCAGTTATTTTGCTTTACTCTTCTGTTATGTAGAGGGATATTTCTGCTTCAAGCATTCACTGTGGAAATGGAAGCAGGACTTACAAAACTGGATGCCCATCACTGTCTAATCAAAGCTCAAGTGGATTTCAGGACTGTGGTTCTAACAGTGATCATAAGACTGGGCTGAAAGAATTCAAGGACTGCACAAATGGAACATGCTCACAGTATTGCTCAGGTATATTGTAACAGCCATATACCGGGCTGTAAATGGTTAAATGGACTTCCATGTAATCTTTCCAGCAAGTTTACACTATACCAAAATTTGTCACAAGGAACATTTTTATTTTATAAATTCATTACTGTGAATGTGTTTTCGCTTTACATGGTTTTGCATTTATCATTGCCACTTTTCGCTACTGTTAGTAATGTATGTGGAAATGTATACATAGAAGAAGAGATTAAAGCAATCATTATTATATCACTGTGCTTTCTCACTGTGCGGTCAACCACCACTTTAATCAGAAATGTTTTGATTGCTTTTACTTTCTGCATCTAAAAACAACTTGGAAGCGGTAAATAACTATTCTAGCTAAGTAGAGTTGCTGAAATGTAAAATGGCATATTGTGACTTATGTAGAAGCTCCCACACCTCATTGCAATAATGTGACTTCCCTACCTCCCAACATCTGTGTCAGCCGAAGAGGGACATCATGGGGGTGTGGCCTCATGGCAAGTGCTGCGATTGCAAGCCATGCCTCGTTTTAGTCACTATGGGGGTTTGAACAGTGCTCAGTGAGCTGCTGGCAATGCCCCCTGTCCCGTAGTGCCTGAGAATAGCGGATGGAGCTACAGCTCCAGGCCACATATAAAAATAGGCCCATCACCATGACAGCATGACCACTGCTCTGCTCAGAGCAGCGAGTGACGGGGGATCCCAACTGAACCCCCCCCTACTGCGGAACACTGCGGCCCGCAGGTGGGATAGCGGGACAGACTGTGAAAAACAGGACTGTCACGCCTGGGAGGTATGGACTTCCTGTGCCTAGTTGATCGTCTCTCCAGAGCCGGCCCTAACCAATATGATGCCCTAGGCAAGATTTTGGCTGGTGCCCCCTAGCACCACCGCTAGTTCCGCCTCTGACCTTGCACCTCTTTCCCAGCACTATCACCCCTCACCCATAGCAGTCCTTATTTTGGTGTTTGAATCCCCTATATTTTAAATAGGAACAGTTCGCACATTTGGTGCTCAGCCCAAAAAGGGATGTGTCTTTGCTGGCAAGGGCATGGCCACACAATAGTAACCCCAATTCCAATTACGCCACACAGTACAGCAGCTTTATTCACATTTGATCATGCGATAGTGTCCATAATTAATATTACATCCCACAGTAGTATCACTTTACCTTATAAACGTTACTCCTCACAGTAGAGCCCCTTATTCACATTACATCACCCTGAATTGCTCCTTATTCACATTACACCACACCCTATTGCTCTTTATTCACATTAGATGACACAGTAGTGCCCTTTCTATATGCAACGCCACATAGTAGAGCACCTTATACACATAATGCCACAGAGTAATGCCCCTTACACATATGAGACACATTATTAATGTCCTTATAAACATAATGCGCCTTACACATTATGACAACCTTTATTAATGCCCTTTTACACATAATGTCCCTTACACATATGCCGCACATTATTAATGCCCTTATACACATAATGACACACATAGTGCCCCCTACACATTTGCTGCACATTATTAGTGCCCCTATACACATAATGACACACATACAGTAGTACCCTGTCACACATATGCTGCACATTATTAATGCCCTTATACACATAACACACATAGTGCCCCTTACACATATGTTGCACATTATTAATGCATTTTTCTCTGACGTCCTAGTGGATGCTGGGACTCCGTAAGGACCATGGGGAATAGCGGCTCCGCAGGAGACAGGGCACAAGAATAAAAGCTTTAGGATCAGGTGGTGTGCACTGGCTCCTCCCCCTATGACCCTCCTCCAAGCCTCAGTTAGATTTTTGTGCCCGAACGAGAAGGGTGCAGGCTAGATGGCTCTCCTGAGCTGCTTAGAATAAAAGTATATTTTAGGTTTTTTATTTTCAGTGAGTCCTGCTGGCAACAGGCTCACTGCATCGTGGGACTAAGGGGAGAAGAAACGGACTCACCTGCGTGCAGAGTGGATCGGGTTTCTTAGGCTACTGGACATTAGCTCCAGAGGGACGATCACAGGTTCAGCCTGGATGGGTCCCGGAGCCGCGCCGCCGGCCCCCTTACAGAGCCAGAAGAGCGAAGAGGTCCGGTGAAATCGGCGGCAGAAGACGATCCTGTCTTCAGACTAAGGTAGCGCACAGCACCGCAGCTGTGCGCCATTGCTCTCAGCACACTTCACACTCCGGTCACTGAGGGTGCAGGGCGCTGGGGGGGAGCACCCTGAGACGCAATATAACATGATATACCTTAGATTGGCTAAAGAATACATCACATATAGCTCTGGGGCTATATGGATGTATTTTAACCCCTGCCATTTTTTACAGAAAAAGCGGGAGATAAGGACGTCGTGAAGGGGCGGAGCCTATCTCCTCAGCACACAAGCGCCATTTTCCCTCACAGCTCCGCTGGAAGGACGGCTCCCTGACTCTCCCCTGCAGACTTGCTACTGAATCAGGGTAAAAAAGAGAAGGGGGGGCACTATTGGCAGCTAAAAACTATATAAACAGCAGCTATAAGGGAATAACACTTATATAAGGTTATCCCTGTATATATATACAGCGCTTGGTGTGTGCTGGCAGACTCTCCCTCTGTCTCTCCAAAGGGCTTGTGGGGTCCTGTCCTCTATCAGAGCATTCCCGGTGTGTGTGCTGTGTGTCGGTACGTGTGTGTCGACATGTATGAGGAGGAAAATGATGTGGAGGCGGAGCAATTGCCTGGGTTAGTGATGTCACCCCCTAGGGAGTCGACACCTGACTGGATGATCGTATTTAAAGAATTAAGTGATAATGTCAGCACTTTGCAAAGAACGGTTGATGACATGAGACAGCCGGCAAATCAATTAGTGCCTGTCCAGGCGTCTCAGACACCGTCAGGGGCCCTAAAACGCCCGTTACCTCAGTGGGTCGACACAGATCCAGACACAGATACTGAGTCTAGTGTCGACGGTGAGGAGACAAACGTAATGTCCAGTAGGGCCACACGTTACATGATCACGGCAATGAAGGAAGCATTGAACATTTCTGACACTACAAGTACCACAATGAAGGGTATTATGTGGGGTGTGAAAAAACTACCAATAGTTTTCCCTGAGTCAGATGAGTTAAATGAGGTGTGTGATAAAGCGTGGGTTTCCCCCGACAAAAAACTGCTAATTTCTAAAAAATTATTGGCACTATATCCTTTCCCGTTAGAGGTTAGGACACGTTGGGAAACACCCCCTAGGGTAGATAAGGCGCTCACACGTTTATCTAAACAAGTAGCGTTACCGTCTCCTGATACGGCCACCCTCAAAGAACCAGCAGATAGAAGGCTGGAAAATATTCTTAAAAGTATATACACACATACTGGTGTTATACTGCGACCAGCAATCGCTTCAGCCTGGATGTGCAGTGCTGGCGTCGCGTGGTCGGATTCCCTGACTGAAAATATGGATACCCTGGATAGGGACAATCTACTGTTAACTATAGAGCATTTGAAGGATGCATTACTATATATGCGTGATGCACAGAGGGATATTTGCACCCTGGCATCAAGAGTAAGTGCTATGTCCATTTCTGCCAGAAGAGCGTTATGGACGCGACAGTGGTCAGGCGATGCGGATTCCAAACGACATATGGAAGTATTGCCGTATAAAGGGGAGGAGTTATTTGGGGCTGGTCTATCGGACCTGGTGGCCACGGCAACGGCTGGAAAATCCACCTTTTTACCCCAAGTCACTTCACATCAGCAGAAAAAGACACCGTCTTTTCAAACTCAGTCCTTTCGTTTCCATAAGTACAAGCGAGCTAAAGGCCATTCCTTCCTGCCCCGGGGCAGAGGAAGGGGAAAAAGACTGCACCATGCAGCCGCTTCCCAGGAGCAGAAGCCCTCCCCTGCTTCTGCCAAGTCTTCAGCATGACGCTGGGGCTTTACAAGCAGACTCAGACATGGTGGGGGCCCGTCTCAAGAATTTCAACGCGCAGTGAGCTCACTCGCAAGTGGACCCCTGGATTCTACAGGTGGTATCGCAGGGGTACAAACTGGAATTCGAGGCGTTTCCCCCTCGCCGGTTCCTGAAGTCTGCTCTACCAAAGTCTCCCTCCGACAGGGAGGCAGTTTTGGAAGCCATTCACAAGCTGTATTCCCAGCAGGTGATAATCAAGGTACCCCTCCTACAACAGGGAAAGGGGTATTATTCCACGCTGTTTGTGGTACCGAAGCCGGACGGCTCGGTGAGACCAATTTTAAATCTAAAATCCCTGAACACTTACATAAAGAGGTTCAAATTCAAGATGGAATCACTCAGAGCGGTGATAGCAAACCTGAAAGAAGGGGACTATATGGTGTCTCTGGACATCAAGGATGCTTATCTCCACGTCCCAATCTACCCGTCTCACCAAGGGTACCTCAGGTTTGTAGTACAAAACTGTCATTATCAGTTTCAGACGCTGCCGTTTGGGTTGTCCACGGCACCTCGGGTCTTTACCAAGGTAATGGCCGAAATGATGATTCTTCTTCGAAGAAAAGGCATCTTAATTATCCCTTACTTGGACGATCTCCTGATAAGGGCAAGGTCCAGGGAACAGTTAGAAGTCGGAGTAGCACTATCTCAGGCAGTGTTACGTCAGCACGGGTAGATCCTAAATATTCCAAAATCGCAGCTGATTCCAACGACACGTCTACTGTTCCTAGGAATGATTCTGGACACAGTCCAGAAAAAGGTGTTTCTCCCGGAGGAGAAGGCCAGGGAGTTATCCGAGCTAGTCAGGAACCTCCTAAAACCAGGCCAGGTGTCAGTGCATCAGTGCACGAGGGTCCTGGGAAAAATGGTGGCTTCTTACGAAGCGATTCCATTCGGAAGATTCCATGCAAGAACGTTTCAGTGGGATCTACTGGACAAATGGTCCGGATCGCATCTTCAGATGCATCAGCGGATAACCCTGTCGACAAGGACAAGGGTGTCTCTTCTGTGGTGGCTGCAGAGTGCTCATCTACTAGAGGGCCGCAGATTTGGCATTCAGGATTGGGTCCTGGTGACCACGGACGCCAGCCTGAGAGGCTGGGGGGCAGTCACACAGGGAAAAAATTTCCAGGGCTTGTGGTCAAGCATGGAAACATCTCTTCATATAAACATTCTGGAACTAAGGGCCATTTACAATGCCCTCTAAGTCAAGCGAAACCCCTGCTTCAGGGTCAGGCGGTATTGATCCAATCGGACAACATCACGTCAGTCGCCCACGTAAACAGACAGGGCGGCACGAGAAGTAGGAGGGCAATGGCAGAAGCTGCAAGGATTCTTCGCTGGGCGGAAAATCATGTGATAGCTCTGTCAGCAGTGTTCATTCCGGGAGTGGACAACTGGGAAGCAGACTTCCTCAGCAGACACGACCTTCACCCGGGAGAGTGGGGACTTCACCCAGAAGTCTTCCACCTGATTGTAAACCGTTGGGAAAAACCAAAGGTGGACATGATGGCGTCACGTCTAAACAAAAAACTAGACAGATATTGCGCCAGGTCAAGGGACCCTCAGGCAATAGCGGTGGACGCTCTGGTGACACCGTGGGTGTACCAGTCAGTGTATGTGTTCCCTCCTCTGCCTCTCATACCAAAAGTACTGAGAATCATAAGAAGGAGAGGAGTAAGAACGATACTCGTGGTTCCGGATTGGCCAAGAAGGACTTGGTACCCGGAACTTCAAGAGATGTTCACGGAAGACCCGTGGCCTCTACCTCTAAGAAAGGACCTGCTCCAACAGGGGCCTTGTCTGTTCCAAGACTTACCGCGGCTGCGTTTGACGGCATGGCGGTTGAACGCCGGATCCTGAAGGAAAAAGGCATTCCAGATGAAGTCATCCCTACCCTGGTCAAAGCCAGGAAGGATGTAACCGCAAAACATTATCACCGCATTTGGCGAAAATGTGTTGCGTGGTGTGAGGCCAAGAAGGCCCCTACAGAGGAATTTCAACTGGGTCGTTTCCTCCATTTCCTGCAAACAGGACTGTCTATGGGCCTAAAATTAGGGTCCATTAAGGTTCAAATTTCGGCCCTGTCGATTTTCTTCCAGAAAGAACTGGCTTCAGTACCTGAAGTTCAGACATTTGTAAAAGGGGTACTGCATATACAACCTCCTTTTGTGCCTCCAGTGGCACCTTGGGATCTCAATGTTGTTTTGAGGTTCCTTAAGTCACATTGGTTTGAACCACTCACCACTGTGGACTTAAAATATCTCACATGGAAGGTGACGATGCTGTTAGCCCTGGCTTCAGCCAGGCGTGTGTCAGAATTGGCGGCTTTATCATATAAAAGCCCTTACTTAATTTTTCATTCTGACAGGGCAGAATTGAGGACTCGTCCTCAATTTCTGCCTAAGGTGGTTTCTGCCTTTCACATGAACCAACCTATTGTGGTGCCTGCGGCTACTAGGGACTTGGAGGACTCCAAGTTACTTGACGTTGTCAGGGCCCTGAAAATATATGTTTCCAGGACGGCGGGAGTCAGAAAGTCTGACTCGCTGTTTATCCTGTATGCACCCAACAAGCTGGGTGCTCCTGCTTCTAAGCAGACTATTGCTCGTTGGATTTGTAGTACAATTTAACTTGCACATTCTGTGGCAGGCCTGCCACAGCCAAAATCTGTGAAAGCCCATTCCACAAGGAAAGTGGGCTCATCTTGGGCGGCTGCCCGAGGGGTCTCGGCTTTACAACTTTGCCGAGCAGCTACTTGGTCAGGGGCAAACACGTTTGCTAAATTCTACAAATTTGATACCCTGGCTGAGGAGGACCTGGAGTTCTCTCATTCGGTGCTGCAGAGTCATCCGCACTCTCCCGCCCGTTTGGGAGCTTTGGTATAATCCCCATGGTCCTTACGGAGTCCCAGCATCCACTAGGACGTCAGAGAAAATAAGATTTTACTTACCGATAAATCTATTTCTCGTAGTCCGTAGTGGATGCTGGGCGCCCATCCCAAATGCGGATTGTCTGCAATACTTGTACATAGTTATTGTTAACTAAATCGGGTTATTGTTGTTGTGAGCCATCTTTTCTGAGGCTCCTTCGTTGTTATCATACTGTTAACTGGGTTCAGATCACAAGTTGTACGGTGTGATTGGTGTGGCTGGTATGAGTCTTACCCGGGATTCAATATCCTTCCTTATTATGTACGCTCGTCCGGGCACAGTATCCTAACTGAGGCTTGGAGGAGGGTCATAGGGGGAGGAGCCAGTGCACACCACCTGATCCTAAAGCTTTTATTCTTGTGCCCTGTCTCCTGCGGAGCCGCTATTCCCCATGGTCCTTACGGAGTCCCAGCATCCACTACGGACTACGAGAAATAGATTTATCGGTAAGTAAAATCTTATTTTACATGACACGTAATGCTCCTTACACATATTCCGAACACTACTGCACAACCAACCTACTCACATGCACACACACTCACACTGCAACTAACACTGTGACCTCTGCCTCTGCTTGGATACAGATGTGTCCTCATTAATCTTGCCTCAATGCTGACATTGGGCACATTTTTTTTATGAAAATGCAGCTTAGTTGCATTGCTATGTGGCTAGGATGCACAAGCAGCTTCTGCTGATTAAGATTATATGTAGCATGCGTATATACTGTGTGAGACTGTGGCTGTATCTGCATATGAAATGCTACACACAGAATATAGGCATGATGCATATCATTTTAATTAGCAGAAGCTGCTGATGCCCCTAGGCACATCAAATGCCCTAGGCAATTGCCTAGTTTGCCTATGCCTATGGCCGGCTCTGCGTCTCTCGATTTATCTCCTCACAAAAAGCATACAATCATCTGACAGATTTCAGCTAAATTTAAATAGTGGGCTGAGCTTCACTAGGGGTTATATAAAGCAGGCACTTTTGTTTGCTCTGTGACTATATACACATATACATTGTGGATGCTACCAGTAAAAAAGCATATTTGCAAAACTTAAAACAGGGTGTGTCATAACATTGGTGGTCAATGTGTTTGTACAAAGATTGGTGATCAATGTCTGCAGGGGCAAAAAAAAACCCCTCTCTAGGCATTTAACAAAACATTAGTGGACAGCAAATACATACCAGATGATGTAAAATCAACGCCTGAATCGGTGGCGTGGTGTGTGTGCTGATTCGCTTGTCTCTTCCCATCAGCGATGCTGCTGCAAAATGGATGGTGGGAGTGTCCAGGGAAATGCCACTCAAGTGACGCTGATCGAACGATCCATCGAACAATTGTATGTGCATAAAACATGGTACGATGGCCCTCATTCCGAGTTGATCGCTCGCTAGCTGCATTTAGCAGCAGTGCACACGCTAGGCCGCCGCGCTCTGGGAGTGTATCTTAGTTTAGCAGAATAGCGAACGAAAGATTAGCAGAACTGCTACTAAATAATTCCCTGCAGTTTCTGAGTAGCTCCAGACCTATTCACAGATTGTGATCAGCTCAGTCCGTTTAGTTCCTGGTTTGAAGTCACAAACACGCCATGCGTTCGGCCAGCCACTCCCCCGATTCTCCAGCCACAGAAGTTTCTTCCAGTAAGATTATTACTAGAGATGTGCGGCGGGCACTTTTCGTGTTTGGTTCTGGTTCCATGCTCGTGTTTTGGATCTGGATTGGTTTTACCAAAACCACCCTTTCGTGTTTTGGTTTGGTTTTGGATCTGGATGATTTTTGAAAAAAAAATCATAAAAACAGCTAAAATCACAGAATTTGGGGGTAATTTTGATCCTATGGTATTATTAACCTCAATAACATTAATTTTCACTCATTTCCAGTCTATTCTGAACACCTCACGCCTCACAATTTTGTTTTTAGGCCAAAAGGTTGCACCAAGGTGGCTATATGACTAAGCTAAGTGTACGGCACAAACACCTAGCCCATCTAGGAGTGGCACGGCAGTGGCAAACAGGATGGCAGATTAAAAAAAATATGCCCCAAACAGCACATGATGCCAAGAAGAAAAAGAGGTGCAATTAGGTAGCTGTGTGGCTAAGCTAAGCGACACAAGAGTGCGGCACAAACACCTGGCCCATCTAGGAGTGGCACTGCAATGGCAGACAAGATGGGACTTAAAAAAACTAGGCCCCAAACAGCACATGATGCAAAGAAGAAAAAGAGGTACAATGAGGGTAGCTGTATGACTAAGCTAAGCGACACAAGTATGGGCACAAACAACATGGGACGTGCTGGAATTTGCCCAGATGTAATACACGCACAATATTGGTGGCACAGGAGAGTGTACCCCTAAATCACACACACACACACACACGGCAAAGCCTGTAAAATGAATTTGGATAATAATCATTTTATGTGGAGCTATTATAGTAATATGCAGCACAGGTGAGCGTACCCCTACACAACACAGGGATAACCCTGTAAAAATAATTTGGATAATAATATAAGTAATATATATAAACCTTTTATTTGGAGTAAATAATATACAGCACAGGACACCACCACTGGACTTAGTGCAGCACAAGACACCACCACTGGACTGATGCAGCACAAGACAGCACCACTGGACTGGACTTATACGGCATTACCCCTGGACTTAAAGGGCAGTACCCCTGGAGTTGTACGGTAGTGTCAGACAGGATGACACTTTAAAAAACTAGTCACTTAAACAGCACATGATGCAAAGAAGAAAAAGAGGTGCAAGATGGAATTGTCCTTGGGCCCTCCCACCCACCCTTATGTTGTATAAACAGGACATGCATACTTTAACAAACCAATCATTTCAGCGACAGGGTCTGCCACACGACTGTGACTGAAATGACTGGTTGGTTTGGGCCCCCACCAAAAAAAGAAGTAATCAATCTCTCCTTGCACAAACTGGCTCTACAGAGGCAAGATGTTGACCTCATCCTCATACTCCGATTCCTCACCCCTTTCAGTGTGTACATCCTCCTCCTCACAGAGTATTAATTCATCCCCACTGGAATCCACCATCACAGGTCCCTGTGTAGTTTCTGGAGGCAATTGCTGGTAAAGGTCTTCCCAGAGGAATTTATCATTCATTTTGATGAACATCATCTACTCCACATTTTGTGGAAGTAACCTCCTACGCCGATCACTGACAAGCTTACCGGCTGCACTAAAAACTCTTTCGGAGTACACACTGGAGGGGGGGAAACTTAGGTAAAATAAAGCCAGTTTGTGCAAGGGCATCCAACTTGCCTCTTTTTCCTGCCAGTATACATATGGACTGTCTGACATGCCTACTTGAATGCTGTCACTCATATAATCCTCCACCATTCTTTCAATGGTTACAGAATCATATGCAGTGACAGTAGACATTTCAGTAATCGTTGGCAGGTCCTTCAGTCCAGACCAGATGTCAGCACTCACTCCTGACTGCCCTGCATCACCGCCAGTGGGTGGGCTAGGAAATCTTATCCTTTTCCTCACAGCCCCAGTTGCAAGAGAAAATTAAGGAGGAGCTGTTGACGGGTCACGTTCTGCTTGAGTTGACAATTTTCTCACCAGCAGGTCTTTGAACTCTGCAGACTTGTGTCTGTCGGAAAGAGAGATACAACGTAGGCTTTAAACCTAGGATCGGGCACGGTGGCCAAAATGTAGTGCTCTGATTTCAACAGATTGACCACCTTTGAATCCTGGCAAAGTGAATGAAGGGCTTCATCCACAAGTCCCACATACTTTGCGGAATCGCTCCATATTAGCTTCTCCTTCAATTTCTCCAGCTGCTTCTGCAAAAGCCTGATGAGGGGAATCACCTGACTCAAGCTGGCAGTGTCTGAACTGACTTCACGTGTGGCAAGTTCGAAGGGTTGCACAAGACGGAAATCATTCTCCACTGCGCTTGAGTCAGGTGCATTCCCCCTCCTTTGCCTATATTGTAGGTGGATGTATAGGCTTGAATGACCTTTTGCTGCTCCTCCATCCTCTGAAGCATATTGAGTGTCGAATTCCACCTCGTTACCAACTCTAGCTTCAGGTGATGGCAGGGCAGGTTCAGGAGTGTTTGCTGGCGCTCCAGTATTTGGCACGCGGTGGCTGAATGTCAAAAGTGGCCCGCAATTTTTTGGGCCACTGACAGCATCTCCTGCACGCTCCTGTCATTTTTCAAAATATTAATTGTATGTGCAAAACATGAAGATGTAATGCACACACAATATTGGTGGCGTTATCCGATATCACAAATCCTCAGGAGAGTCTAATTGGGGTAAGCTATTGTGCGATGATGTCCCTCAGTTTCCGTAAGAGGTTGTCAGCGGTGTGCCTCCAACAGAAAGTGGTGATACATAGCGTAGCCTGCCTAGGACTGAGTTGGCATTTGTGAGATGCTGCTACTGGTGCTGCTGATGTTGTTGCTGCATCTACCCAGTGGGCTGTCACAGTTATATAGTCCTTAGTCTGCCCTGTTCCACTTGTCCACATATCCGTGGTTAAGTGGACAGTGGGTACAACTGCATTTTTTAGGACACTGAGGACACTTTTTCTGACGTCTCTGTACATTTTCGGTATCGCCTGCCTAGTGAAGTGGAAACTAGATGGGATTTGGTACCAGGGACACACTACCTCCATCAATTCTCTAAGTCTCACTGAACTAATGGTGGATACTGGACCCACGTCTAACACCAACATAGCTGTCAAGGCCTCAGTTATCTGCTTTGCAACAGGATGACTGCTGTCATATTTCATCTTCTTCACAAAGGACTGTTGGACAGTCAATTGTTTACTGGAAGTAGTACAAGTGGTCTTCCAACTTCCCCTCTGGGATGATGATCGACTCCCAGCAGCAACAACAGCAGCAGCAGTAGCAGCAGTAGGCGTACCACTCAAGAAGATCCTCCTGAGGAATCCCGGTTAGATGACTCCTCAGTCTTGCCAGTGACATGGCCTGCAGGACTACTGACTTTCCTGACTGAGGAGGAAGTTGACGTTGAGGGAGTTGGTGGTGTGGCTTGCAGGAGCTTGGGTACAAGAAGAAGAAGGGATTTAGGTGTCAGTGGACTGCTTACGCTCTTACCCAAAGTTTCACAACTTGACACGGACTTCTGATGAATGTGCAGCAGGTGACGTATAAGGGAGGATGTTCCTAGGTGGTTAACATCCTTACCCCTATTTATTACAGATTAACAGAGGCAATGCACGGCTTAACACCTGTTGTCCGGATTTGTGGAGAAATAATTCCACACCGAAGAGGTGGCTTTTTGGTATTTTGCCCAGGCATCACAATTGGCTTATTCATCCCAAGGACAACAGGTGTCTCCCACGGTGCCTGATTTAAACAAACCACATCACCATCAGAATCCTCATTGTCAACTTCCTCTTCAGCGCCAGCAACACCCATGTCCTCATCCTGGTGTACTTCAACAGTGACATCTTCAATTTAGATATCAGAAACTGGACTATGGGTGCTACTTCCAGCACTTGCAGAGGGCGTGCAAATGGTGGAAGGAGCCACCTCTTCCCGTCCAGTGTTGGGAAGGTCAGGCATCGCAACCGCCGACACACTTTGACTCTCATTGGGGATTTGTGATACCATCTTAGAACGCACAGTTCTTTGCTGCGCTTTTGCCACCTTAACACTTATCATTTTTCTAGCGATAGGATGAGGGCTTCCATTGTCATGTGAAGCTGAACCACTAGCCATGAACATAGGCCAGGGCCTTAGCCGTTACTTGCCACTCCGTGTCATAAATGGCTTATTGGCAAGTTTATGTTTCTCCTCAGACCATTTCAATTTATTTTTTGGGGTCTTTTTACTGAACTTTGGCTTTGGATTTTACATGCCCTCTACTATCACATTGGGCATCGGCCTTGGCAGACGACGTTGATGGCATTTCATTGTCTATGTCATGACTAGTGGCAGCAGCTTCAGCACTAGGAGAAAGTGGTTCTTGATCTTTCCCTATTTTATCCTCCAAATTTTTGTTCTCCATTATTTTTCGGGAGTTTTATAACAATATGCGGTACAGGAGATTGTACCTCTACACCACACAGGGCAAACCCTGTAAAAATTATTTGGATTAAATATTATTAACCCCTTTATTTGGAGTAAATAATATACAGCACAGGACAGCACCACTGAACTTATATGGCAGCACCACTGGACTGGATTTATACGGCAGTACCACTGGAATTATACGGCAGTATCACTGGAATTATACGGCAGTACCACTGGACTTATACGGCAGTACCGCTGGATTTATACGGCAGTACCACTGGACTGGATTTAAATGGCAGTATCACTGGACTTATACGCCAGTACCACTGGAATTATAGGGCAGTACCACTGGAATTATAGGGCAGTATCACTGGAATTATAGGGCAGTATCACTGGACTTATACAGCAGTACCACTGGACTTGATTTATATGGCAGTATCACTGGACTTTTATGCCAATACCACTGGAATTATGCGGCAGTATCCCTGGAATTATACGGTAGTACCAGTACATATACAGCAGTATCACTGGACTCACTGGACTGGATTTATACGCCAGTACCACTGGATTTCTACGGCAGTACCACTGGACATATACGGCAGTATCGCTGGACATATACAACAGTATCACTGGACTTATACGGCAGTACCACTGGACATATATACGGCAGTACCACTGGACATTTACGGCAGTATCACTGGAATTATATTGCAGTACCACTGGACATAACCGGCAATATCACTGTACTGGATTTATACACCAGTATCACTGGATTTATACGCCAGTACCAGGGGAATTATACTCCAGTATCACTGGAATTATACGGCAGTACCACTGGACATATACGGCAGTATCACTGGACCTACACGGCAGTATCACTGGACTGGATTTATACGACATAACCACTGGATTTATACGGCAGTACCACTGGACATATACGGCAGTATCACTGTGCTGGATTTATACGGCAGTACCACTGGATTTATACGGCAGTACAACTGGAATTATATGGCAGTATCACTGGAATTATACGGCAGTATCACTGGAATTATACGGCAGTACCACTGGACATATATGTCAGTGTCACTGGACTGGATTTATACGCCAGTACCACTGGATTTTTACGGCAGTACCACTGACCATATACAGCAGTATCACTGGATTTATACGGCAGTACCACTGGACATATACGGCAGTATCACTGGACTGGATTTATACATCAGTACCACTGGACATATATGGCAGTATCACTGGATTTATACGGCAGTACCACTGGTCATATACGGCAGTATCACTGGACTGGATTTATACGGCAGTACCACTGGATTTATACGGCAGTACCACTGGACATATACAGCAGTATCACTGGACATATACAACAGTATCACTGAACATATACGGCAGTATCGCTGGATTGATTTATACGGCAGTACCGCTTGACATATACGGCAGTATCACTGGACGTATACGGCAGTATCACTGGCCTGGATTTATACGGCATTACCACTGGACATATATGGCAGTATCACTGGAATTATATGGCAGTACCACTGGAAATATACGGAAGTATCACTGGACTGGATTTATACGCCAGTACCACTGGATTTATATGCCAGTACCACTGGAATTATACAAACAAAAAGGTTTTTTTTACAGAGAAGTAAAAAGAAAGAGACTATATGCCTTTTCTGGGGAACACTTATATGTAAATCAGTTAAAATTAGCTTTTATTATTAATTGTTTAAAATACTAGGCTTTATGCGACTTATAATAATGAGGTAATTTAATATATGTTTAAACTAGCTGAAATAGCTTATAGAATTGCGAAAATATAAAGAACTCGGTTCACCGGAAAAACTTATTCCCATAAATTAATCTACCAATAGGATATAAGGGGAAGTATGGCCGCTCTATTCACCACCACAGAAATTACTCAAAAAAAAATATAATGTTGGGGTTTGTATGTACTCCTTTTGTTGTTTTGTCACTTATAATAAGTGTTTCAAATAATATATCAATGCCACACCACCAATCAGACGTGTTGGTGATGCAGGTAACCCTTCAGGAGACAAGCTCAGCATATATCCCAAGATTATATTATTGATTTATCCAACCTCTCTGCATATTGTGCTGATATAGCCACAACCACTTTTCACTGTGAACCGATATTGGTATCAAAAATTGTAATACAGGCCTAGACAATTGTTTAACAAGAAAGCCACATATCAAGCAAATTACACTGTAAATGGATATGGTTATCAAAATATTGCAATACAGATAAAGCACATTGCTTAACAAAAAAAGACACATGTATATAAAGTTCATAAAAAATACTTGTAACATCTATAGAGGACCCAAGAGGTTCAGCTATAGCCCTTCCTTGTCAGCAAAAAATTCCACATCAATGTCTCACCTAAGTAGTGTGGTTAGAGCAATTCAGCTGAAGCCTCTTATTCCACTATAAATGGGATATATCAGACAACAGTGCTCTTATTCATATCCTCATTGGTATATAATACATTTTACAATAGAGATATTCCTAATGATATAGTTTGTAAAAGCGGTAATCCATAAGATATGATATCATGCACAACAGTGTAGTTATTCATATATTCAATGGTGTGTATTACACCCTATATTGGAAATGCTCCCTATGATGCAAATGGTAGAGATAATAGAAACCAGAGTTATATGGGAGCAATGGGTCTTCTGTTGTCCTGTATCTGTATTCACATCGCATACAAGATGAGAGAGACTCCAAAGCTTCCACTCTGGTTCGATAGCACATAGAGGACCTTGCTACTGCTGTTTCTTAATGCTGCACAGGGAACCGTGATGCTTTTCTGAAGCAATTGTGGCAGCGCAGTGTATCCCGGCTGCTGAAATGAGTGGGCCCACTCCTATAAGAAAAAAGAGTATCGATACACAATGGTGTCACATAGTTGCCTGTGTTTCCGTCTTGGGTGGTTCTACCATGTCTCCTGTTTCTGGTTTGCAGACAATATAAACACAAGTAAAAATAATAAATGTGTTTGCTCCTTGCATTGCAACATGGTTTGTTCCAGTTACTTGCTTTTTTGTTTTGCTCCCAACTCAGAATCAGCCTCATTGTTCTTTATTCGCACCTGGTATTGTACTGAGATATGCTTGAATCATTATTTTTTTCCATAGATCACAGTTTGTTTAAAACTCCTGTTCTCCATGGGTATAAAGTTCTTCCTTCGTGGTGCATCTACGTTGCTTGGACACTATGTACAGTAATTAGCTTGTTCTGCGTGACCATCACAGTAATGATTGGCATCAGGTACCTTTTACCATTTTAATATTGCTGTTGGTTATGTATATGAACTTTTCTCTTGCTGATAACACAATTTATAGGGTATCAACCAGAACTTGCAATAATTTACAGTATGTTTCATTTATGCTCTGTCAGCATGTACAGTGTAAGATATTGTCCAAAACGGTATATGTAGGTGACTCATTAAGACTGTCTTAAACCACTCTGTTATGGTGCAGATTTTATATAAAGGTGGCAACAGTTATTTATATAATGTACCACAAAATATTTTGATATATAGAGCATCTCACTTTGGGCAAATGCCTTTTATACAATTAGAGGCAAGATCTGTAGAAAAAAGGCTCTGTAACCGCTGGGAAACTAGGGAAAGGTCCATAGTTCGTCCTTTGAGTGTCACTTTTTTTTTAAAGCAATTTTTCTTTTATTGAAGCTTCAACATGTGACAATAAAGTCATCCAAGTTTGGACAGAGCAATATATGAACAAGTATATAAAGGTGCATAACAACCATGAGAGACAAGACAATAATAATAAAATCATTGTACTGGTGCGTAGTATACAATTACAAAAGGAAATTGGTGGGTCATGGAGAAAAATGCAGGTCTCATACCACAAAGTGTTCCAAAAACATTGAAAATGGTGTGAAATGTGCACAAGTGTTGATATTCTGGTACCAACATTCTTAATGACAAAATTATGACTGCATACCGATTTGATCTAATTTTTAACTTTGCCAGTTACCCATTGATAATTGTGTGTTTGATATAAGATTACTGCTTGTAATGTTGCTATAAATAAACATATATATTGACCTGGCCCAGAAACCAAGATCCCATATAGCAATGACTGGTAAGGAAAGGACTACTACAAACAACTGTTAAATAAATGTGTGCTTCACTCTCCAGATTTGGTCCTACCAAGTGTGTGCTCTGGCTTCACGCAGTGTTTTTCTCAGTGATCTACTGCATTTTTATTGTTCAGCCTTTGTCGGTAAGACATGTGATAGCTTATTATTATTCATGATACTTGTAACAAATAGAACCTGTTTATTGTAAATAATATTAATTCTAGTGTTTGCCAATACATAGTTTCCAATAAAAGCAACATAATTTGAGGCAGTTGTGAGTAGCCCACAAATCATAAAACAACGGCATCACAATGCTGAAACTATCTTCAGGGACACACACATCTGCACCAGTTTCATATATGCCAGGATTACTTTAGGCATACAACACATCAATGGTTTTTGCATCAGATAGAACAGTACTATAAGTGTTAGTGGCGCATTAATAATTAGCCATTCACAAGCAGTTTTCTAGTACTAGCGACTGCTAGACTGTCATTCCCATAGTGTATTTGTACATGCCACCAGGGCAACCACATATTATACATCTCTCTGCCCGTCTGTATCTACATTTATGAGAACATGTATTTACTGTACTCTGCCTACGTCATTCCTCTCATTCCACCTCTCCAGTTGCAAGTTATAAATGTCAGAAGACGCAATTGTGCACATATGCAGGCAGACGCTTTCTCGGGAGAGCGAGTTTATATATTTTATGCTACAGTAGACAAACTGACCTCAGCGCCTATGTGTAGTATGTTACTAGGGAATTGCATTCTTACTGCACCTTATAGTTTTGATTGGTAGAAAATTAGAAATATAACACATTTTTGGGTACCTGTGGGTACATGTATTGGGGATGGACACAGATGAAACACTAACAGTTTTAATATATTAGTATAGCATTGGCCTGATAATGCTTTCTGAAGGAGCTACAGACATCTCAGTTTATCAGACAGGACAGCATGCATCATTCTGACAACACATACAGGCACATCTCAGCCGCCGC
The DNA here is from genome assembly GCF_028390025.1 of Pseudophryne corroboree. Taxonomy (NCBI): domain Eukaryota; kingdom Metazoa; phylum Chordata; class Amphibia; order Anura; family Myobatrachidae; genus Pseudophryne; species Pseudophryne corroboree. The sequence goes on from NC_086448.1 coordinate 378,021,054, forward strand.
ATTTATGTTTATGTATGTAACTCCAGTGTGCAGTGATACCAGTCCATACATGTATATGACTCAAAGGGGGAAGTGTATCAAGCCTTGGAGAGATATAAAGACCAACTAATCAGCTTCTGTCATGTTACAGGCTGTGGTTGAAAAATGACAGTTAGATGCTGACTGGTTGGCACTTTGGGGTTGATGTATCAAGCAGTAAAAAGAGTGGAGAAGTGGACCAGTGGATAAGTTTTCCATAACAATCAGCTTCAAGGTAGCATTTATCAAGTACATTATAGAAATGATAGAAGCTAGTTGCTACAGTATGGTCAACTTTCCCACTGGCTCATGTCTCCACTCTTTACACTGCTTACTACATCTCCCCCTTAGGAGTCTATTCAGTTAGTGCCAGTATTTCCGACAGTCGGAAATACCGACACTTTTCGACAGGAATCGGTCAAATTTGCATTCGACCTATTCAATGCAAGTGCAATTTTTCTGACTGTCAGAAAAACCGGCACTTGTTGAAAACCACGTGGATCGGCGAGTTACTCGCTGATGCACTTGTTTCTGTCGGAAGCACGGCTGGTTCCGACAGTTTAAGGGTAATGCAGATTTGACTTGTTAACAAGTTGAATCTGCATTGTTGGAATGCTGGCCATTTGCAGCCAGCATTGAATACTGAACTGTCGGATCCTCTCCATCGGAGAGGATCCAACATGAATTGAATACACCCCTTAATCTCTATGCTTTTATCACTCTCCAAGGTGATACATCTCCCCCAAAGTGAGAAAAAGGAATTGGGAAGAAAAAGAAAAGCAAAACTTTTGAAGATATAAGCAATAAAGATAGAACAGTGAATAATTAAAAAAATATTTATATACTGTAATAAAAAATATAGTATACAGTATCAACAAAAGAAACAAAGCCACATGACTATTAACAAAATAATAAAAATCACAGCAATCCCACCTACTGATGGTAGGTTCTGAAGAGAGATTGTCTATTAATCCACATATTACTAGTCAAGACAAAAGAGCAAACTGCTGCTCGCACCAGGAGGGTTTAGTCAGATCCTGTCGGATCTGCTTCTTCATGCGCAAGGTATTTTATGCATGTGCCGGACCCATTCTGCGCATGATTGACAGTCTGCTACTGTTTGGGGTGCAGGGAGGGGGCGGCAATGGCCTTTGTTTCCCTAAGCTGAGGTGTGTCACCACCGTTTAGTGGGAGGGAAGAAACCAGGGATCTCCGTCATTGAACAGAGATTGCCAGATTACCATAAAGAGCTATTGCTGCTGCTTCCAAGGATAGCAGCAGCGATAGCCACTCCAAACACATCTGAATTAGCCTCCAGATGACCAGATCATTTCCGTGTAGACTCGTGATCAATAGTGTGATTGGAAAATAACCACACACACACACACACACACACACACACACACACACACACACACACACACACACACACACACACACACACACCAATATCAGTGAACTTCCAAACACTTTTACTAGCATAAACTAACAATTTATTTAAATTGTATTATTTTATTGTAAGTCATTATGGTAATTTTTGGGACACACACACACACACACACACACACACACACACACACACACACACACACACACACACACACACACACACACACACAGACATTGCAACATTAGACAAATAGTGAATACAATAAGTATGCTTTGCAAGTTTAGTTATTATTGTGGATTGCTGTTTGCAGATTTTACTCATATCACTATGTGTAGCCTGGAGGAAGAAAGAGAGAACTGACTTCTTTCTGGAAGCATTAAGTGAAGACGTCAAGTACATTATTGGTGAGCGATGTCAGCCTATAGAGACCTTCAGAGCTCACTCTCATCTGAGTAGTCATGAGACATCAAATTTTGAAAAGGTAAAAATGCAAAATACTCTATGTATAAATATGTCTGGAAAACTTTTTGGATGATAAAATATTTTAGAAATCCTTTTGTTTATTTGCATTGCAGGTTCTCTTAAAGTGTTCAAACCAATGCTATCAAGTAAAATATTTACTTAAATATATGTCCTCAAATAAATATTTTCACAATTTGAATAGGATAATTATTCTCAGATGCCTTAAGTGTATATACACCATGAACATTTATAAAAAAAAAAAAATGATTTGGGTAATATTTTTCTAAGAATATCTATCTCATAATTTCATGCACATTTTAACTGCAATGCGTTTTTTGCATCCCTTATTTTATTTCATATTTTAAACAGATCCTTGCTGCCCGGAAAAGAGCTCGATATTTGAAACTTGCTCGTCCACCAACTCCTGCTCAGCTAAAATTAGTCAAAGACAAAATCAGAAGAAAAACAGTTATTCAGAAAGTATTTCGGTAATACATACAATAACAAGCCAATTACACTGGACATATCAAAATAAGATCTAAAAATGGAAATTCCGTATTTACAGTGTTTACCCTTTTTTATTTTATTGGATAAATAAATATTAGCTATACATTTTTATAATTGTTATTTGAACATCACATTTCTGTCTACATATATTTTGCACCAACATCTGCCAGTGTCTTGTATGGGGGTGGTACCCAATTCTTACACAGGAGAGTCACTGATGCTTGGCTGATGATGGTGGAAAATGCTGCCTTGGGTGTCATTCCAGAATATCTCCTAAATCCCTGACTAGGTTCAGATTCATTGACTGAAGAGGCCGTGACATATGTAGTACATCAGCATTGTGATAATCAAATAATTGAACAACCACTTGTGTTCTGAGAACGGCTGCATTGTTATCCTTGTAGCAAACGTAATGTTAGAAAATAAATGGTCTTACATGGGTACAAGATGATTTCTCAGTGCTGTTAATTAACATTGACTTTGCCTTGGAACTATGCCAGGAAAATTATCAACATACTGTAACATTATAAAACCATCATAACCCTTCTTTGCTGGAAACCAGCACTCGGGGCTGTAGAGTTATTTCACTTGCCCAGGTTATTCATACATTTGTAGAGAGTGTAGTTTAGGATAATTTAACTAATCATTTCATCTTCTTCCTCATTCCATAGTCTGGAGGTGGTACAGTAAATGCTTGGAGCTGGCTGGCAACAGCCCCCCCCCCACCCCACCCCCTTCCCCCAAATAGCTTTGCCTCCAGTCCACCCTGCTCTCCAGAACAGAAGACACAGTTGCTGGTGTCATTGCAGAGGCATGAGGTGGACTGAGACAGGGACTTTAGGAGCCGGTCGAGAGGAACACTGGTGGGAGGGCTCTGAGTTTTCCTATAAGGGAAAAAGGGAGCTCTGAGGACTGAGACATATAGAGGGGCATGACCAGGGCTATCTTCACGTATAAACACACTGGGCAGATGCCCAGGACCCCACAATTCTAGGAGCCTTTGAGCAGGGGCGGATGGTTGTCACACAATTCGAGTGGCAACGCAGCATTCTCTACCTGCCTCCCAGCTAGCAGACAGTGAATAGCTGTCACCATGCTGAATGGTGGATGGCTAGTACAGGGGAGACATGATAGAAACTTTCAAATATACCAAAGGTTTTAACAAAAATCAGGAGGGAAACATTCTTCAAAGGAAGAGAAGTATTAGAACTCAAGGACATACACTGAAACTGGAGGGAGGCAGGTTCAGGGGAAATTTAAGGAAAAATTATTTCACAGAAAGGGTAGTGGATAAGTGGAATAGCCACCCATCAGAGGTGGTAGAGGCTAAGACTGTAGAGCAATTTAAACATGCATGGGATAGGCATATGAATATCCTTACAAAGAATTAAGGTTCAAAAAGGGTTGAGATTACCTAAAGGTTAAAAAAAATTAGGCAGACTAGATGGGCCAAGTGGTTCTTATCTGCCGTCAAATTCTATGTTTCTATGTTTCTATCCACAAAATCAGAGTGCTGGCAACCATTCATTTTATGGAAGCATGTGGAGAGACAGCGTAGGACTGCACGAGGGGCATGTTAGGATTTTTTTAAATTGGTTCATATTAATGGATTAAGGGCTCCAGTACATTGCTTTGTCCAGGGCCTACACTGCTTTTAAGATGGCCCTGGATATGACCGAGGGCCCTATGTGTGGCAAATGACCAGATGGGGGTATTATGGCATTGCCTATTATCAATTTGGGGCATTACAGTGTGGCATATCAATTTGGGCATTAATGTTAGTGTATTATCAATAGGGGCACTTCTATAAGGCATATTATCAATTGAGTGAACTGCTGTGTGGCATATTATGAATTGAGGACACTGCTGTGTGGCATATTATGAATTGAGGACACTGCTGTGTGGCATATTATGCTTCTCATTGCACTGAGCGACATTTAAATAACAAATAATTAAAAATACATTTATATCAATATATTTTTCAGTTTTAGCTTTCTTGGAATAATATTTACTCAGCAAATAACCCTTAGCTAATTGCTGGTAGGGTAACTATGAGGATAAAAATTGTAGCCCTCCCTCTAAAGTAATTTTCTTAATTCTGCAGTCCAAGGAATAATGATGGCTGCCTCTGCCTTAGACACTGCTGCTAGTGAACCATTAACAAGTTCATTCTGTTTTGGTCACTGAAATCCTGTTTTGGTCACTGTTTTGGTCACTTCTCTATCAGAGTCAGTGAGGTCTCCACTTGCTGTCTTGATATAGATAATTATAGGCAACCTGGGCAGTCAGCATATTATACATGAAACTGGCCAAGCTGGGATGATATTTGCTTTGTGTGAGTTGCACCTATACCTTTCTGTATGTATGTTTTCCCTCATTTACCCAGTTGTTTCAATTTCTTCCATTTCAATTGTGTCCTGTATTTGTTTGTTGAAACCTGTTAAAGGACACCTCTTCTGTTCTCTTTCTTTTATTTGTCATTCTGTGTTTTTCAGGGAACTTACAGTGTACATCATCATGACTTCTATGTTAATTTTCATAACAATGGGAAAATATTCTCAAAACGATTATTTTTTAAACCAAGCAGTAAGGAAAGAATTTACAAGGTATGTGATCCCACGTAGTTTTATGTTTCAAACATGTATCTTAGAAAGGGCATAAACTGTAGCCCCTCCGTCCTATATTTAGTACTGCAGATCACAGTGTAGGCAATAAATATGCACTCCAAACTGGTTTCTTTCTAGTCTGTCACAAAAAAGGCCTAAATATTTCCTACAGTATCATGTTTGTATCCACACAAAAGGGAAACAACATTTATACAGAGTAGCATAGCAATTCCCCTTTCATAGTTGCCTACCCTCCCTCATTCTGCAGGAGACTCTCTGAAATAGCAACAATCTCACTTACTCCCTGAATAGTACCTCAATCTCCCTAATTGCACCTTATCCCCAATATGCAGCAGTTACATTCTTAGTGGGATAAAAATAAATCAGAGATACATATATTCAATGTATTGAATGTATGTATCCCTGTATTGGTTATAATAAGGCACCATGGGGCAGATGTATTAACCTAGAGAAGGCATAAGGAATTGATAAACCAGTTATAAGCGCAAGGTGATAAACGCACCAGCCAATCAGCTCCTGTCAATTTGCATATTGGAGCTCATTGGCTGGTGCGTTTATCATCTTGCACTTATCACTGGTTCATCACTTCCTAATGCCTTCTCCAGGTTAATGATCCCTATGGCTACATGCATTTTAAAGGTTTCTTGTGGCCACTTACAGTATATGGAACCTCTTATAAAATACAATACACAAACAAATCCTGCAAAATATCAGTGTCTTTTCTTCAACAAGTAAATCTTACTAACTTTGGGACTCATTTACGTTTGGATGTAAGTCATTTTTATGACACACCTCTTAGATGTAGCAGTGCACGTCCGCACTGATAGGTGTTACGTTCACAATCTCCCTGAAATGCTTTTTCAAAATTAGGCATGTATGTCTTACATGCTTATACGTACTTCTTGGAAAATTAGTGTTAAGAAGAATACAATATAGAGAGAATTCCAGATAAAAAAATAAAACAGATAAATCCTATAAAATCAGGTACAGTGGGACAAAAAAGTATTTGGACAGCCACCGATTGTGCAAGTTAACCCACTTAAAAAGATGAGAGAGGTCTGTAATTTCCATCATAGGTACACTTAAACTGTGAGAGACAGACTCTGAAAAAAACAAAACAGGAAATCACATAAAAATGACAGGTAGAGATAGAACTTTTGACTATGGGGGTAATTCCAAGTTGATCGCAGCAGGAAATTTTTTTAGCAGTTGGGCAAAACCACGTGCACTGCAGGGGGGGGGGGGGGGCGATATAACATTTGCAGAGAGAGTTAGATTTGGGTGGGTTATTTTGTTTCTGGGCAGGGTAAATACTGGCTGCTTTATTAATACACTGCAATTTAGATTGCAGATTGAACTCACCACACCCAAATCTATCTCTCTCTGCACATGTTATATCTGCCTCCCCTGCAGTGCACATGGTTTAGCCCAACTGCTAACAACGTTCCTGCTGCGATCAACTCAGAGTTACCCCCTTTGCCCGCTTGTACTTCCTCCCGACAAGAATCGTCGGGGGGATGGCCTAGGTCCCTCTCCCACTCCCGTTCGTGGCATGTCTGCAGGAGCGAGGATGCTCCAACTAACATAGGATATACTGTATTAGCGAGATCATTACGTAAGGGGTTTTTGATACATAAGAGTTCAAAGGGAGTAAGATCCCGCATAACATCATTCTGAGGTAAAGAGAGGAGGAAGTGGCGGATCTGAAAGTATTCAAAGAAGGGCAGGGATAAGGAGGAGAACTTACCTATAAGATCATCTATCGTCATCCAGGAGTCTTGGAAGCATAAATCATGTACTGTACTATATGGACCCCAGCTCTGTGCCAAAGTCTAAATAGAAGGGGAGAAACACCAGCGGGAAAAGCGGGGTTGTCCCAAAGGGGGGTGAGGGGAGAGTAGGAGGAGGACAGTTTATATTTCACTAGAGAGTTAGCCCAGATGGAAAGATGGAATTTAAGAGAAGGAAAGGAATTAGTCAGAGAGAGTTGATAAGGTTTGCCCAGACTCCACAGAGAAGCCATTGAACGAAGACCCAAGGAAAAGGCTTCCAAGTTCACCCAGGCAATAGAGCATTGGGGTGCAAAAGAGGCAACAATTTGGCTCAAATGACAAGCCAGATAATAAAATTTCACATCTGGAAAACCCGGACCACCCTCTACTCGAAGGAACCTAAGTACAGTAAAAGCTGTTCTTGGGGTTTTATTGTTCCATACAAACTTCACAAAAGAGGTCTTGGCGTCCCTAAGAACTCTCTCCGGAACTCAGACAGGCAGCATTTGAAAGAGGTAAAGAAGTTGTGGCAAAAGTGTCATTTTGATAGCAATGATCCTACCCAGCCAGGAAATGATGTGAGCCCTCCATTTTGCTAGTTCGGATTTAATCTTATTAAAAAGGCGTGGAAAATTCTCAGAGTACAAAGAGCTATAGTGGGATGTAATATAGACCCCTAAGTACTTAATCTTATTGGACTGCCAGCGAAGATCATAGGAAGAATGCAAGGAGCATTTTATGTTGTCTGAGGTATGTAATATCATGGCCTTGGATTTAGTAATATTGATTTTATAGCCCGCGAGGGAGCCGTATTCCTCTATTATCTGATACAAGACTGGAAGAGAAGATTGCGGCTGAGTAAGGGATAATAATACATCGTCTGCAAAGAGCGAGATCTTAAATTCCTGCGGGCCTACTTTCACCCCCGTATCCTGTCAGAATGTCTTATCATAGCAGCCAAGGGTTCTATAACCATGGCAAACACCAGGGGGGAGAGAGGACATCTCTGTCTTGTACCATTAGATAATGGGAAGGGGGCGGATAGTAAGATTAGTAAGAACTTTAGGTATGGGGAGGAATATAGAGCTGAGACTCCCGTTAGGAATTCTGCCGATAGACCAAACGCATGCAAGGTTTGAAATAAGGTTGAGACCAAAAGCAAGAAAGGGTCGCACAAGTCAAATATTTTGCAGAGAGGCCCCCTCCAAAATGTTACCCTTATCACTCGTATCAATATACTATGGTGGGGGGTGCTACCAAAGGCAAAGATTAGGGTTTAACAAGCACAAAGGAAGAGAAAAGTTGCCTTGAAATGGTGCACCATTTCAAGGCAACTTTTCTCTTCCTTTGTGCTTGTTAAGGTTTGAAATAAGAAGGGCCATGAGATGCGGTCATCGAGCGAGAGCATAATAGATGGTGCATGTCTGCAGTTCAATATTTGGATAAGATCTATTGTTCTTCCAGTGTTGTCCCTGGCCTGACGTCCAGGAATAAAACCCACCTGATCATAATGTATAAGACCAGGGAGAACTATATTGAGATGAGTAGCTAGAATTTTGGCATAAAGTTTAATATCCAAATTCAGTAGGGATATTGGCTTATAGTTAGCACAATCTCGGGGCTTTCTCCCTTCCTTGTGTATTACAATCACTCTAGCCTCCAGCATAGTGCTGTAGAATGGGGTGCCATGAAGTACAGCGTAAAACAATATTCTGAGATGAGGGATCAAGATAGAGGCAAATTTCTTATAGTATGAAGACGAGATCAAAATATCTGGGGCCCAGTACTCAAATTAGTGGAGTTTAAATTATTAGTATAGTAGTCCTGGATGCATATTTAAGGCATCGGGAGCATAAGTCACCTCGCCAAAGTCAGTATGCACAGCCAGAATATTGTTCTGAGAGTGCTGTGCCCTGAGGCGGGATGCTAGAATTCTATCCGCTTTGTCCCCCCTCTCATAGAAAGTCTGTATAAGCCTCTGAAGAGTGCACTCCGAAAGAAAAAGTGAAGTCTCAGATTTCGCTTTAAGCAAAAGTTCTAAGTTAGCAGGGGTTGGGGAAAGTTTATGTTGCCTTTCAAGTGTCCGAAGCTTAGTAGAAAGAGAGAGAAGTGGGATTCCCTTGATTTTTTTTAACCTGGAGGCCTGTCATATCAAGTGGCTGCGTAGAACATCCTTATAAGCTTCCCATAAAGTAATAGGAGATATCTCCGGTAGATCATTAAGTAAGAAAAAGTCAGTGAGACATCAATTTGGTCAGTAAGTTCTGGGCTATGTAAAAGGGAGTCATTTAACCTCCAAGAGGCAGGAGGGGGATGAGGGACTATAGAAAGAAGATCAACAGTGACCGGGCAATGGTCGGACCATATCATAGGGAGTATACGTGTAGAGGTAGATTTAGGGGATGAGCATATCAATGCTAGAGTAGGAATTATGGACAGAGGAGTAGAACGTATAGTTCCTAGTTAGAGGTTTCCGTTAATCTATATGAGTCATATAGCTGCTGGTGTTTCAAGAGAGTGAGCAAGGCCAAAGATGCAGAAGATGGAGGTTTGGGACTAGAAGGGAGAGGAAAGGAAGGGGATGATCTATCAAGGGAGGCGTCAAGGACTTCGTTAAAGTCACCTGCTACAATGAGTTCCCCTTTTCGGAGTCTAGTCAAATGGGAGTTCAGAGTCCTAAAAAAGGAAGCCTGGTTTTGGTTCGGAACATATATATTAACCAGGGTACATAAGGTGTTATTGGGTTTCCCAACAAGAATGAGCCATCTACCTGATCTGTCCACATGACTGTATATAAGGCCAAACGTAAGGTGAGCAGCCAACAAAAAGGAAACCCCCCGTTTTTTATGTGTGGCATTACAAGCATGAAAAGTGAGCGGGTAAGATTTAGATTTTAGGTCAGGGTGAAGGGATTTCTTAAAATGGGTTTCTTGTAAAAAGACTATATCGCTCATCGCCCGTTTGAGTAAGAGAAAGAGCTTGGTGTGTTTGGAAGGGCTGTTCAAACCTTTAACGTTGTGTGAATATAGCCTAAGAGCCATGAAATTCGTCTCTTCGTGTCACATCATGTCCCTCCTCCAAACATCACACCTCTATAACAAACCAAACTAGAAACATTATAAACAGAAATAGTAGTTGGCATACATCTTTACACATTTGACTGAGAGAAGAAGGAAAGAAGAACAAAAGAAACAGAATTTGGAAAAGTGGGAAAGAATGGAATGTTGGGGACCAGAAGAAAGCACATCTGGTCTAACATGCCGGTCAGAAAACGACAGAAAAGAGTCACTAAGTGACAGCGACCGGACTCTAGTATAAGACCCTACTAAAGGGACACAGCCTAGTCGGCCCAGGGGCATCAGGTATAGTGGCTACCTAACATCGTGAGTCCTGAGTCTAGGGACCAGTATCAATGGGAGAGAAAAGGAACAAAATGCTCCAATCCCTACTACTTTGTAAGGTAGACAGTATTTAACACGGAACCTCCCGAGGTCCAACCAGAGATTGTATGGAACTGGTGAGGACGATAATAGGAGACAAAGTGGGGAGCGCCAGCGCTATAACATGAGAGTATGATATCTTTAGGGGGAACTGCAACTATGAACAAACCTAACAGGTATTCAAACAGTGCAAAGAACATAATGTCGGCACATATAAGTATGGTGATGAGAGACGAAGGCTAGAAGACAACATGGAAATAAGAAAATATTACATCACCAAATCATATAGGTATTCCGAAATGGAAGAGAACAGGATCAAACAGCCTAAATACACATAAAACATCAGGTCCGAGGACCGGCCGAAGCAAATTTCCTCGCAGAGGGTACTCTTCTCCAATCTCAATTTAGGGAGCGTTGAGGCGTAACATTCGCCTCCGAGGGAGCAGCAAAATGCGTCCACTGCAGTGAATCAGATGACGACAACGGAAGAGAGAGACCCAAGGAGTCCAGGAGTCGGTGAGCTCCGACCATGTCTTCAGCCGAATGAAGGTGGTTACGGTGCCAAACCAGGATGTGGAAGGGGAAACCCCATCTGTAGCGGATGCCATTGTCTCTAAGTACCGAGCTAATAGGCCTGAAGTCCTTTCTCTTGAGCAAGGTCGCAGGTGCAATGTCCTGGAATATTTGGAGTGAATGACCTTGAAACTGTATGTTGGTGGTCTTCCTAGCTTCCCTGAGTATATCTTCTTTGGTCGTGTAGTAATGGCAGCACAGAATAACATCTCTAGGCTGAGCAGAATCCTGTGAATGGGGACAGAGAGCCCTATGGGCCCTATCTAACAATAGGTGGTCTTCCGGAGTCGTCGGTGAAAGGTGCAAAAACAGTTTTTTAAGGTAGTCAACTAGAGACGTCATATCAACCTCCTCAGGGACACCTCTAATGCGGAGATTATTATGTCACGCTCTATTGTCCTGATCTTCCTGGTGTTCCAGGATGAGCTGAACCTCCTGTTTTAGACCTTGAAGTTCATCACCCAGTCTCTGTTGGGAAGTAATCACGTCGTCCACTTTAGATTCTAGATGGTCCGTTCGATCGCCAAGTTCAGTAACGTCGGCTTTTAGAGAAGAGATCCCCATGTGCACTTCCACCTGCACCGCCTGGATAGACTTCCTCGTCTCCTGTACTTCACGGAAAAGCATTTGTAAATCTTTCCAAGTCAATAGGGAATGATCCGAGTCCTCCGAGTCCGAAACACCAGGGAGCAAGGGGGTTTTCCGACCCAAAGTTTTAGCAGCTGAGAAGGCACATTTTTTAAGACTTTGGGTCAGGTCTGATCCATTTTGTTTTTTGTTGCTTTTAGGCATGGGGGAGCCACAAATAAGTCAATACGAGTAAATCACTGTAATATGTAATACGTAGTTAGGTAAGTCTCCGTAGTAGGGAAACGGCACTGTAATTATGGTTTCATAATTAGTATAAAATGAAAGTCCCAAGACTCAGGGCATCATCTACAAATTCACATTGTGTAAAAATTGGGCTCCCACAGGCCGATTAAATCAAACAACAAAGCTCACCACTAGATGGAGCTCTGGCTCTATTCATCAGATGTGATACAGGCAGGGTTCTGATGACATGGTGGTTGATAGTAGAGACATACAACATACATAAAACACAGTCCGAGGGGGTCCCCCCCCCCCCAGAGTCTGATCACTGGCACTTGGAGTGAGTATTTATCCAACAGTGGTGATAGGTAGTGGGGATCATAGGCAGCAATGACACAGGGTTGTGGGCTGCAGATGTCGCCTTCCTGCTCACCACTGTCACGCAGCACATCAGGGACTACCAGTGACCAGGGTGCTCCACAATACCTTCAGTAGCAGGCAGTGTCAGCTGAGGGTCAGAGGATCAGGGAGTTCCATTTCCAAGATGACCGCTGGGATTTGGAGAGTAGCTGGTGCTTCTCCTCTCTTATGCCGTGTCGGCGCGGCTAATGTGGCTCCCAGGGGTGCGGAGGTAAGGAGGCAGATTAGCTTATTCTCCGGCGCAGGAGGGAGGCCTCTCAGGTCAGTTTAGCAGCTCACAGCTCCGTTCCCGGGCTTCCGGCGGTGCACGCGTCTGCTGGTGTAAATACAGTCCTCGGCTCCACAGGCAGAAGTAGGCCGCGGGCTGGAGGGGCAGAGCGGAGCCCACCACAGCATCTCAGAGCTGCAGCGGGAGTGCAGGGACGGCGGTAATCTGTAAAACAGGGCGATAGGGGTGTCTAGGAGGGGGGAAAGGTCGCAAACTGTGTGTCTCTTTCGGGAGCCCAGATGGAACATGACTGCCCCGAATGCCCGGCAGGCCACGTTCCCCCAAATATGTCTTTCAACCATACAGTATATTGTGGTTACAGAATCAGTTGGTAAATGAAACTCAAAAGATCCAATCATATATAACCAAGAAAGCAGATGAGCTACGGTATGATACAGAACATTTTAATTTCAGATTGGCCTTAATTATACCCCACATTTGTATATGACAAATAACAGTAATCAGTGTTCTCCCCACGCTTTAAATTACGGGTGGTCCACCCGGCAAGCGTCCTCTTGTCGCCCTGCAGCCAAGGCCCCCTGTCGTTCGGCAGCTCTTACCGCCACTGTATCCCGTATGGATCGCCCGGCAGCCCCAGTAATTTGCACATCCCCTGTCATTCGCCCGGCACCCTCTTCAACGGTAACATGTTTCTGGCGGAAAGGGATGTTGGACGGAGCTCCAGATGTGATATCGGCTGCAGTCACATGATCTATGTAGCGCTCCATCCAGTATCCGGGGATGTGCATACTGTGATGTTGATGAAGGGCAGAGATCCCTCCTGCTGCTTAAAAGGAAGAGGCGCGCTGTCTGGGCGAGAACAGATGCCTGAGCATATTGAAGAGGGTGGTCGTCCATCGACCACTCTCTGTTATTTTTATCACTGTGTCTTGGGTCAGGAGCAGTAAAAACAACTGTGTGGAGCTAGTAAGGGGGCAAAAACTTGTTTAAGTATGTGAGAGCTGTTTGTGGGGGCAATTAGTATTTTGAAAAGCTGTTTAAAAAACAATTGTGCCAGCCAATGAGGGCAAAGAGCTCTGCTGTTTAAATATCTGAGAGCTGTTTGTGGGGGTAGTCAGTATTCTGAAAAGCTGTTTAAAAAACAATTGTGCCAGCGGGTGTAGTAGGGTATGCCGGCGGCTAGGCTCCCGGCGGCCAGCATACCGACGTCGGAATCCCGACCGCCGGCATACTGACAGCTGGGCGAGTGCAAATGAGCCCTCTGCGGGCTCGCTGCACGCACCACGCTATCTATTCTCCCTCCAGGGGGGTCGTGGACCCGCAAGAGGGAGAAAAAGTGTCAGTGTCAGTATGCCGGGTGTCGGGATTCCGGCACCGGTATACTGTGCGCCGGGTTCCCGACAGCCGGCAAACTGAAGACCACCCGTGCCAGCAAGTGTGGCCAGTAACTGCAGACTTTTAGATTATGAAAAGGCTGCAGACGACTGGGCCTCTAAGAAAAGAGGTGAATTAAGGTATATAAAAATCTCAAGTTTAAAACAATATGGTCATGATTTAAACATTTTATTATTGTGAAGGCCCCCACCTGGCTACTTCTTAATACCACCTGGCTGGAAACAATTCTGGGGAGAACATTGAGTAATAATTACTTTCTGTTGTGGTTTTATGTACTATTTGGATAGTGCGTTTCTGGATAAGAGCTCTCGTAGCAGTAGGTATTTGTCTACAATAAAATAAAAATAATCACAGGCCACAAGTTAAAACAGTGCCCTAACAGTTCATGTTTTCCAGACCAGACTATACAATAATTATTTACAAGTGAACTTGACTTTTTGGTGCCCTGTGCCAGAGATAATTGACCGACACTCCCCCCTTCCCCCCATTTTTCCAATAGGGACATAAGGCTCATGCCTCGTAGGGGCATGAAAAGATTGATCCCAGAGAAAGCCCATGCTATGATGCCTCTTCCCACATTTTAGATAGATAGATAGAAATTCATGCACTTAACTTGAGAGATCGTTGTTATTTACTTACAATACCCTTTATTAAACACTTTTCAATAACTTACCATACCCAATATTCAAACCTATTGAATTCTAATCAAACCTGTTTAATTCTAATCAAACACCCTACTCATTGAGCTATTTGATCCTGCAGAAAGACTATGAACACTATATGAAGCTATTGGTACTTTGTAAAAATAATAATGAGCATTCCAATTGAGCAGATCTATGTAGTGTGCAGCCACACATCCAATCCCTTCCAGCCGCACACTACATAGATCTGCTCAGCTGCAATGCTGATCATTTACCACAAAATGATCAGGTAAACTGATGATCAAGGTAATCTTCAAATAGTTAGAATTAGAATTATCTAGCTTAGAATTATCTAGCTTTCTATGCAAGGGCAGATAGCTCAATTAATAGATTGTCTGACTGCAATGCCAAAGGCAATGGGTTTGAATCCCGGGTATGTCAGCATCTTGAAATGTAATAAAGGACAGTGTGACTGAATAACAAAGAAATCTCAAGTTGAGTTCATAAATGTTGCATAAGTAATAGCGACAGAAGGGGTCAGGGTAGGAGACAGCAGCGGTCAGGAGATTCTGGCAGAGGCGTAGCTAGGGTTTTCGGAGCCCAGGGCAAGATGAAAAATGGTGCCCCCCCCCTCCAAAAAAAAACCCCACCAAAAGAAGCATGTGCGCGCGCCGGAGGCACGCGTGGCGCAAAAAATGGGCGTGGCCACACTCCAGAAGGGGTGTAGCCATGCCCCAGAAGGGGTGTGGCCACTGAAAATTGCCCACAGGGCCAGTTACATTGCCCCACAGTGCCAGATACAATGCCCCACAGTGCCGGATACATGCCCCACAGTGCCAGATACATGCCCCACAGTGCCAGATACAATGCTACAATGATACACTGCCAGATATAATTGTGTTGATATGTGAGGGGAGGAGAGCGCAGCGCCTCTCCTTCCCCTCACCGCTCCAGGTCTCCGGCGGCTGTGTGGCGCCGGTTCACTAGCCAATCAGAGCTCCCGGACTGGCAGCCAATCAGGAGATGGTCTGCAAGCTCTGGTTGGCTAACGCCGCCGGAGACCGACACACGCAGCGCTGCTAGTGCTGGCAGCGGCGGTGAGGGGAAGGAGAGACACTGCACTCTCCTCCCCTCACATTTCGGCATGACGGGGGCGAGTGGGGCATGATGCCCTGCCCGCCGGCGACGCCCCCCTCTCCTGGGCCTGCCAAGGCGCCCAGGGCACATGCCCCACTCGCCCTACCCTAGTTACGCCTCTGGATTCTGGGCTTCAAAGAGGGGGAAAGCTGCAAGTGAAAGTAATTAAAACAGATAATTGACAAGTGCCGCGCAGAGCCGGCCTTAGGCATAGGCAAACTAGGCAAATGCCTAGGGTATTTAGTATGCTTAGGGGCACCAGCAGCTTCTGCTGATTAAAATGATATGCAGCATGCCTATATTCTGTTTGTGACTGCTGCTGTATCTGCATACAAAATGCTACGTTGCAGTGTATTCATAGAAATCACTGTAATGTAGCATTTCGTATGCAGATACAGCCGCAGTCGCACACAGAATATAGGCATGCTGCATAAGCTGCTTGTGTATCCTAGCCACATAGTAATGCAAATAAGATGCATTTTCATAAACAAAAGGCGCCCGACGTTAGCAGAGCTGCCAGCTGACTCATGCCAGGCATCTCCTGCAGAACTAGCGGCGGTGCTAGGGGGCACCAGCCAAAATCTTGCCTAGGGCATCATATTGGTTAGGGCCGGCTCTGGTGCCGCTAAAAGCGTCCCCCTGCCCTGCAGCGCTATGTGTGGTGCACCCTCCGCAAACACCTAGTTACAGCCCTGTTCCTCTATTTATTGCTTCAGTTCACAACTCTTAAATTGTTTCAAATTAAAATATGGTTAGACTGCTTCTGATTCAAATCTAATTTCCTCTCAGAAATGTTAAACAGCCATTTGGTGAAATCATTACAGAGGATCACTGGTGGAATTGGAGCTTCAATGTACTACTTGATGGGCTGTACTGGAATAAATGGTACAATAATGTTTCTGCAAGTACTGAGGTAAACTAATCAACTGTAATGCAATAAACATGCACTTACTGTAGTTTTGCAAAAATAAATATTGCAAACATTCTGTATTATAAGCAAATGTATTATAAAACTATATACCAAATATTTGATTTATAAATCACAACCTGACATGTTTTGGATATACTGTAGATATATATATATATATATATATATATATATATATAGTGAAGGGCTTGTTAGAAGGGGGGGGGGGGGGGGCATAGTACATTTGAAGAGGAAGATGAGCCGGGCAGCAGCACTGAGGATAGATTGGAGTGGAGAAAGGCATCTGTCAAGGCTGCCAGATAGGAGGAGATTACAGTAGTCCACTCTGGATATGACCAGTGAGTGGATAAGGGTCTTAGGGGTCTATTCATGAAGCAGTGAAAAGTGTGGAGAAGTGAGCCAGTGGAGAAGTGGCCCATGGCAACCAATCAGCATTGACGTAACATTTAGAATTTGCATACTATAAAATTATACAGAGCAGCTGATTGGTTGCCATGGGCAACTTTTCTACTGGTTCACTTCTCTACTCTTTTCACTGCTTCATGAATAAACCCCTTAGTAGTATCCTGGGTGAAAAAGGATCTAATCTTGGAAATAGTTTTGAGATGAAAATGGCAGGTTTGGGAGAGGTGCTGAATATGTGGTTTGAAGGATAGGGAGGAGTCAAGGATTACTCCAAGACAGCACGCTGGGGGGCTATTGGAGATAGTAGTGCAATTAATAGATAATGAAATTGTGGAAGGTGAGCTTGAGTGGAAAGATGATTAGCTCAGTCTTAGATATGTTAAGTTTAAGAAAGCTCTGGGACCTCCAAGAAGAGATCGCAGGGAGACAGTTGGAGATATGATTGAGGAGAGCAGGGGAGCAGTCCAAGGCGAAAAGGTAGATTTGAATATCATCAGCATAGAGATGATATTGTAAATCAAAAGAGCTAATGATCTCACTTCTATGTAGCTGGTGGTGTGCTCTGCGCTCCATATGAAGGTTAATTGTATGTCTAAATATCCGTGCAGCCCAGGTTAGAGTAGGAAACTCTTTTCGGTTGTTTCCTTAATTTTTGCAATCTCTGGGGGGAAAGGACCAACCTTTGGCGCTACTGGATATTACTCAGCAATAATAAATTAATAAATCACAGTTTCTCTTCCTGTGCAAAATTGTCCTGTTATGAATTCATAAGTAACAACTTATAACAAGAGAATACAGTGTAATTCTATTTCCTCTTTCTGTGTAAATTATTTTGTTAATGGTATATCGATTTTGCAAATATGTTAATGCATTAAAATAAATAGTATATACAAAATATATATGACTATGATGAATAAATGAGTCAACAATGAAAAATAGAAATAAAATCTTTGTATAATTGGAATAAACTTATTTAATAGGCTAGTAGTTATGTTAAAAAATGATAGTGTTTATATATACCTTAATAACTGAGCGCGCTTTCCATAGTTGATTAAAATATTATCTAAACATTCAGTGCAGTTAATACAATTAGCACAATATATAAAAAAGCATGAAGGGGACCGGTCTCCAAATATATATGAAGTGGTGACTCGTCAAGCAAGTACTCTGGCTGAACGTTTTATGTCCGCAAAGTCCGTTTTTTACAAAGTTCCCGGTTTTGTTAGATCTTATTCGTTAGGTAGCTTCTAATACAAGTGCAGAGTACTCGCAGTGCTTCAGCATCGGGTAAAAGTTTGTATGAGCGCTTACGTGTCTTCACCCCGTCCGGGGCTGGGGAATCCGTTTTACTTGTGTCCTTTGGTGCTGCTAATGTTTCTTCCTCGGAGCCGCGGTGTGTTACAGGCGCCTGTAACTCCGATCCTCGTGGTGTTCTCTCGCCGGCGTCTTCCAGGTGGTCAGGATCTCCGGGTCTCGGATGAAAAGGGGGGCGTGGACCAACGCGTTTCACTCGGCCAATAGTGCCGTGCTTCGTCAGGGACAATGTAGTGACGTGTGCCTCGGGTTCTCTTATGTAGTGTTGAGTTTAATGTGATTGGTCCATAGTAATTCCCTTTCTTGAATAAAACAATTCTGTTAACAACTTCTTATTAAAGTCCTTCCATTATTTTAATTAGCGTTGTTGCTAACATTTTCCTATACAGTGCATTGCTAAAGAGAAACAAACATTGATATTAGGTAACTTAATTGTAGCAAAACAGGCTTTTAATAGATTCTTTTCTTTGGGTTTGTTGCTTCAGCCGAAACATAGTATCTAGTATGTCCTTATATAGTGTTACCTTTAATAGTATTTGGTATATTGCTATTCTTCACAAAGGTGTTTGTAATGAAATACTGTCGTAATGGATACGTGCTTACTACTTATGCGGCTAGTAGGAATGTAAAGAAAATCGCTTGTAATGATTCTTTATTATTCTCACTGTCAAAACAGTGTTTGGTATGTCTATATATGGTTTCTCGTAGGATGTTTACTAAAGCAGTATTGGACTAATATTTCGGGATAGTATGGTGATATTTTTCCCACCTGTAGTTAAAAGGTGTTTATTAATATTTGTTTATAGGTAAAAAGATGAGATATGAGAATTAATGTGCAACTTGATTTAAATGTAGGTTCTGGAGGATTTCCACAGTGTACACAAACTGTGCATAATTCTTTTTCCTTGTTTATCGTTGTTTTATTCCAGGTGTTATTCCTTTTTTCTTTCTTTCCTTTTCTTTATTCTTTAGTTGCGGATTTTCCTTGGATGATTGGTCCTCATTCCACTTGTATCTCAAACAGGTTGCTCCAGGTTCCCATCAGGGTGTCGCTGCGTATTTTATTGCTGCACCTAGGGTTCATAAATGGGCCCCCATTTTATTACTTGCTAGGCCCACCCTACTTAACTTCCAAGTTCGGGATGGGATTGGGTGGTCTATGGATGGTATGGCAGTATTAATCTGCATGCTTACAACCCCGGTGGTGTGGGCAAGTCCTGCTGGGTACTTGTGGTGTTGGTCAGTCTCCCAGGAAGCTGCTGAGTTCGAAGTCGATATTGAGCCCCTTTGGTGCCAGGGTTTGAATATTATATATCCACTTTGTTTCTTCTCTGGACATGGTTTTAATGTAATCTCCACCCCGCCAGGGTATTTGAACTTTCTTAATTGCTATAAAATTCAGGAGACTTCCATCGTGCTTGTGGTTCCTTTTAAAATGGTCTGAAACGCTATGTGTCTCTATTTCTTTCTCGATGTTTTTAAGATGTTCGTTTATCCTTGTTTTAAGGCTTCTTGCAGTCCGTCCTATGTATTGTAGATTATATAAACAGGTTAAGAGATAAATTACTCCTGTTGTGTCGCAGGTCATCTTTGCTTTTCTTTTGAAAGTTTCTTTAGTTTCATTAGAAGTGAAGTTACTAACTGGTTTGGTGCTCCTATGCTTGCATGTTCTGCATGCTTTACATCTCGTGCAGTGGTAGAATCCCGGTATGGTGTCGTTTATCCAAGTCTTTTTTTCTTCCTTTTTGTTTTCGGGTATAAAGCTGGAAACTAGTTCTAGTTTTATGTTTGGTGCTTTCCTGTAAATGATCCTTGGTCAGTCTTGTATGTACTCTTTGATTTCCTCATCACGTCTAAGTATAGGCCAGTTCTTGTTGATTATTTTCTCAAAGTTTCTGTACTGACTGTTGTAATTGGTGATAAAGGTCACTTCTTTTAGTTCTTCTTGGCTTTTCTCTTTGTATTTTAGAAGGTCTTCTCTTTTTGTTTCCTTTGCTGTTTCTATGGCTTTATGAACGATGTCTTTTTTGTAGTTCCTATCAAGGAATGTCTCTTTTAATGTCAATGTTTGTTCTTCAAAGGTGGTGGTGTTTGAACAGTTCCTCTTGAATCTTTTAAATTGTCCTCCAGGTATTCCTTTCAGCCAATTTTTATGGTGGTCGCTGGGTGCTGGTATGTAATTGTTACAGTCTACGGACTTAATGTAGGTTTTTGTCTGTATCGTTCCATTCTCAATGTAGATTGTTAGATCCAGAAAGTTTATTGTTTCGTAACTGTGTGTTTCTGTGAATTCCAGATTTAGATTATTGGTGTTGATGTGGTTTGTGAATTCCATGAGTTCGTTAAGTGGTCCTGTCCAGATGACTATGATATCGTCAATATAACGTTTGCAAAGTGCTATGTGTTCTAATGAACTGTTGTTCTTCCAAATGAAGTCTTCCTCCCACTGCGCCATAAACAGGTTCGCGTAACTCGGCGCAAATTTCGTGCCCATAGCGGTCCCGCGAACCTGCCTATAGTGGGTCTTGTTGTACCAAAGTGCATTGTGGCCGAGGATAAAATTAATGCCCTCTACCACGAAACTTATCTGGTCTTCCGGTAAGTCTGGTTGTCTTTCTAAGACTTGTGTAATGGCCTTGCATCGATTTTTGTGGTCTATGCATGTATACAGTGCTTTAACATCGTAGGTCACTAGGATGTAGTCGTCATTCCATTGTATTTCGTCCAGTAATTTCAGTATTTGCGTGGTGTCTCTGAGGTAGCTTTTTTGCGAAGTTACTATTGTTTGTAGTATGTTATCTATGTATTCTGGTAAATGAGTGGTTAGTGATCCGATTCCTGACACTATAGGTCTTCCTGGTGGGTTTGTGATGTCTTTATGGATTTTGGGTAAGAAATAGAAAACCGGAGTTCTTGGGTTTATTTGTTGAAGGAATACTTTCTCTTTTTTGTTTAAGATTCCTTTTGTGCTTCCTTTTTTTTATCAATGTTTCATATTCTTTCTTGTATAGTTCAATTGGGTTGCTTGCGAGTTCCTCATATGTTTCTTTGTCAGCCAGGAGTCTCATTGCTTCCTGGTGATATTTCTCTTTGTCTAAAATCACAATTCCTCCTCCCTTGTCTGCGGGTTTTATTACTATCTGTTTGTTTTCTTTCAATTCTCTAAGTCCTTTTCTTTCTTCAAGAGGAGGAAAAAGGAAAACAGAAACAAAGAAAAACAAATACAGAAAAATCTACAAAGAAGAAGAACAAAATCCCTAGGCATCTACAACATAAGCAAACACAAGCTCACCCAAACCCAAAGAAGCCTTCTAAGGAAGGGCGTAAAATTCGCACAATCTAACAAATTCAATCAATTCCAATCATTCATAGATTTACATCGCTTCATGAGAAAATTAAGCTTAAAAAAATTCTTTAACAGAAACAAAAAAGACCAAGATGAGCCAAGTACAAGCGAGAAAAACATAGATGGGTACAAACACACCAATTTAAAAGAAAAATCTAAATTCTACCCGAAACACATTAAAGGACCCTTTCTTGAAGCATTCGAGAAGTCTGTGGAACAGGATCTCGAAAATCTCAACATCAATCCATCCAAAAACAAAAAAACCCTCAACCTAACCAGCGAAGAAAGAAAAGGACTTAGAGAATTGAAAGAAAACAAACAGATAGTAATAAAACCCGCAGACAAGGGAGGAGGAATTGTGATTTTAGACAAAGAGAAATATCACCAGGAAGCAATGAGACTCCTGGCTGACAAAGAAACATATGAGGAACTCGCAAGCAACCCAATCAAACTATACAAGAAAGAATATGAAACATTGATAAAGAAAGGAAGCACAAAAGGAATCTTAAACAAAAAAGAGAAAGCATTCCTTCAACAAATAAACCCAAGAACTCCGGTTTTCTATTTCTTACCCAAAATCCATAAAGACATCACAAACCCACTAGGAAGACCTATAGTGTCAGGAATCGGATCACTAACCACTCATTTATCAGAATACATAGATAACACACTACAAACAATAGTAACTTCGCTAAAAAGCTACCTCAGAGACACCACACAAATACTGAAATTACTGGACGAAATACAATGGAATGACGACTACATCCTAGTGACCTACGATGTTAAAGCATTGTATACATGCATAGACCACCAAAATGGATGCAAGGCCATTACACAAGTCTTAGAAAGACACCCAGACTTACCGGAAGACCAGATAAGTTTCATGGTAGAGGGCATTAATTTTATCCTCGGCCACAATGCATTTTGGTACAACAAGACCCACTATAGGCAGGTTCGCGGGACCGCTATGGGCATGAAATTCGTGCCGAGTTACGCGAACCTGTTTATGGCGCAGTGGGAGGAAGACTTCATTTGGAAGAACAACAGTTCATTAGAACACATAGCACTTTGGAAACGTTATATTGACGATATCATAGTCATCTGGACAGGACCACTTAAGAAACTCATGGAATTCACAAACCACATCAACACCAATAATCTAAATCTGGAATTCACAGAAACACACAGTTACGAAACAATAAACTTTCTGGATCTAACAATCTACACTGAGAATGGAACGATACAGACAAAAACCTACATTAAGTCCGTAGACTGTAACAATTACACACCAGCAACCAGCAACCACCATAAAAATTGGCTGAAAGGAATACCTGGAGGACAATTTAAAAGATTCAAGAGGAACTGTTCAAACAACACCACCTTTGAAGAACAAACATTGACATTAAAAGAGAAATTCCTTGATAGGAACTACAAAAAAGACATCGTTCATAAAGCCATAGAAACAGCAAAGGAAACAAAAAGAGAAGACCTTCTAAAATACAAAGAGAAAAGCCAAGAAGAACTAAAAGAAGTGACCTTTATCACCTATTACAACAGTCAGTACAGAAACTTTGAGAAAATAATCAACAAGAACTGGCCTATACTTAGACGCGATGAGGAAATCAAAGAGTACATACAAGACCGACCAAGGATCATTCATAGGAAGGCACCAAACATAAAACAAGAACTAGTTTCCAGATTTATACCCGAAAACAAAAAGGAAGAAAAAAAGACTTGAATAAACGACACCCAGGGCCGTTTCTAGACAATTTGGCTCCCAGTGCGAGATTTCAAAATGCGCCCCCCCCCCCATTGCTCTAAAAAAAAAAAAAAAAGTGTGCCCCCCCATATAGCCATAAAAAGAAAAAGCATGCGCGCGCCGTAGGCGCGCGCGCTCCCGACAAGGGTGTGTGGCCTGATTAAAATGGGCGTGGTCTCATTAAAGTGGGCATGGCCTCATCTGATATCATCACACCCACCACAGTACGGTAAAAATAAAAATGTCCCCTTTTTACACATTACAGCAGGCAAGTGTCCCCATATTACACAGCGCGGCAGGCAGGTGTCCCCATTTTACACAGCGCGGCAGGCAGGTGTCCCCATTTTACACAGCGCGGCAGGCAGGTGTCCCCATTTTACACAGTACGCAGGCAGGTGCCCCCATTTTACACAGTACGCAGGCAGGTATCCCCATTTTACAAAGTGCAGCAGGCAGGTATCCCCATTTTACACAGCGCGGCAGGCAGATATCCCCATTTTACACAGCACAGCAGGCAGATATCCCCATTTTACACAGCACGGCAGGCAGATATCCCCATTTTACACAGCACGGCAGGCAGATATCCCCATTTTACACAGTACGCAGGCAGGTGCCCCCATATTACACAGTACGCAGGCAGATGCCCCCATATTACACAGTACGCAGGCAGATGCCCCCATATTACACAGTACGCAGGCAGATGCCCCCATATTACACAGTACGCAGGCAGATGCCCCCATATTACACAGTACGCAGGCAGATGCCCCCATATTACACAGTACGCAGGTAGGTGCCCCCATATTACACAGTACGCAGGCAGATGCCCCCATATTACACAGTACGCAGGCAGATGCCCCCATATTACACAGTACGCAGGCAGGTGCCCCCATATTACACAGTACGCAGGCAGGTGCCCCCATATTACACAGTACGCAGGCAGGTGCCCCCATATTACACAGTACGCAGGCAGGTTCCCCCATATTACACAGTACGCAGGCAGGTGCCCCCATATTACACAGTGTGGCAGGCAGGTATCCCCATAGGCAGGTGCCCCCATATTACACAGTGTGGCAGGCAGGTATCCCCATAGGCAGGTGCCCCCATATTACACAGTGTGGCAGGCAGGTATCCCCATAGGCAGGTGCCCCCATATTACACAGTGTGGCAGGCAGGTATCCCCATAGGCAGGTGCCCCCATATTACACAGTGTGGCAGGCAGGTATCCCCATAGGCAGGTGCCCCCATTTTACACAGTGCGGCAGCGGCAGGCAGGTTTCAAGCTGAGGAGAAGGAAGGGGGAGAGGGGGGGAGAGAGAGAGAATACTTACGTCTTCCCGCTCTTCGGTCCCGCCGCCTCACGTCCCGCGCCGGCCGCCTCCTCCTTCTTGCTTCTCCTTCTCGCCTCTCCCGAGCGCTCCTGCTCGGGGGGCGGGGCTTTGCGGAATGACGCGTTTGCGTCGTGACGTCACGACGCAACGCGTCATTCCGCGAAACTCCGCCCCCCGAGCAGGAGCGCTCGGGAGAGGCAAGAAGGAGTAACTAAGTGCCGCGGCGGGCGCCCCGTGCAGTTGCACGGCTCGCCCGCCCCTAGAAACGGCACTGACGACACCATACTGGGATTCTACCACTGCACGAGATGTAAAGCATGCAGAACATGCAAGCATAGGAGCACCAAACCAGTTAGTAACTTCACTTCTAATGAAACTAAAGAAACTTTCAAAAGAAAAGATAAGATGACCTGCGACACAACAGGAGTAATTTATCTCTTAACCTGTCCATGTAATCAAAAATACATAGGACGGACTGCAAGAAGCATTAAAACAAGAATAAATGAACATCTTAAAAACATTGAGAAAGAATAGAGACACATAGCGTTTCAGACCATTTTAAAAGGAACCACAAGCACGATGGAAGTCTCCTGAATTTTATAGCAATTAAGAAAGTTCAAATACCCTGGCGGGGTGGAGATTACATTAGAACCATGTCCAGAGAAGAAACAAAGTGGATATATAATATGCAAACCCTGGCACCAAAGGGGCTCAATATCGACTTCGAACTCAGCAGCTTCCTGGGAGACTGACCAACACCACAAGTACCCAGCAGGACTTGCCCACACCACCGGGGTTGTAAGCATGCAGATTAATACTGCCATACCATCCATAGACCACCCAATCCCATACCGAACTTGGAAGTTAAGTAGGGTGGGCCTAGCAAGTAATAAAATGGGGGACCATTTATGAACCCTAGGTGCAGCAATAAAATACGCAGCGACACCTTGATGGGATCCTGGAGCAACCTGTTGAGAAACAAGTGGAATGAGGACCAATCATCCAAGGAAAATCCGCAACTAAAGAATAAAGAAAAGGAAAGAAAGAAAAAAGGAATAACACCAGGAATAAAACAACGATAAACAAGGAAAAAGAATTATGCACAGTTCCTCCAGAACCTACATTTAAATCAAGTTGCACATTAATTCTCATATCTCATTTTTTTTACCTATAAACAAATATTAATAAACACCTTTTAACTACAGGTGGGAAAAATATCACCATACTATCCCGAAATATTAGTCCAATACTGCTTTAGTAAACATCCTACGAGAAACCATATATAGACATACCAAACACTGTTTTGACAGTAAGAATAATAAATAAAGAATCATTACAAGCGATTTTCTTTACATTCCTACTAGCCGCATAAGTAGTAAGCACGTATCCATTACGACAGTATTTCATTACAAACACCTTTGTGAAGAATAGCAATATACCAAATACTATTAAAGGTAACACTATATAAGGACATACTAGATACTATGTTTCGGCTGAAGCAACAAACCCAAAGAAAAGAATCTATTAAAAGCCTGTTTTGCTACAATTAAGTTACCTAATATCAATGTTTGTTTCTCTTTAGCAATGCACTGTATAGGAAAATGTTAGCAACAACGCTAATTAAAATAATGGAAGGACTTTAATAAGAAGTTGTTAACAGAATTGTTTTATTCAAGAAAGGGAATTACTATGGACCAATCACATTAAACTCAACACTACATAAGAGAACCCGAGGCACACGTCACTACATTGTCCCTGACGAAGCACGGCACTATTGGCCGAGTGAAACGCGTTGGTCCACGCCCCCCTTTTCATCCGAGACCCGGAGATCCTGACCACCTGGAAGACGCCAGCGAGAGAACACCACGAGGATCGGAGTTACAGGCGCCTGTAACACACCGCGGCTCCGAGGAAGAAACATCAGCAGCACCAAAGGACACAAGTAAAACGGATTCCCCAGCCCCGGACGGGGTGAAGACACGTAAGCGCTCATAGAAACTTTTACCCGATGCTGAAGCACTGCGAGTACTCTGCACTTGTATTAGAAGCTACCTAACGAATAAGATCTAACAAAACCGGGAACTTTGTAAAAAACGGACTTTGCGGACATAAAACGTTCAGCCAGAGTACTTGCTTGACGAGTCACCACTTCATATATATTTGGAGACCGGTCCCCTTCATGCTTTTTTATATATTGTGCTAATTGTATTAACTGCACTGAATGTTTAGATAATATTTTAATCAACTATGGAAAGCGCGCTCAGTTATTAAGGTATATATAAACACTATCATTTTTTAACATAACTACTAGCCTATTAAATAAGTTTATTCCAATTATACAAAGATTTTATTTCTATTTTTCATTGTTGACTCATTTATTCATCATAGTCATATATATTTTGTATATACTATTTATTTTAATGCATTAACATATTTGCAAAATCGATATACCATTAACAAAATAATTTACACAGAAAGAGGAAATAGAATTACACTGTATTCTCTTGTTATAAGTTGTTACTTATGAATTCATAACAGGACAATTTTGCACAGGAAGAGAAACTGTGATTTATTAATTTATTATTGCTGAGTAATATCCAGTAGCGCCAAAGGTTGGTCCTTTCCCCCTAATGATCTCACCTAATGAGGACGTATAGAGAGAGAAAAGGAGAGGACCAAGAACAGAACCTTGGGGGACATCTACTGTTAGTGGAAGTGGGGGGAAGAGTCACAAAAGGAGACAGAGAAGGAACAGTCAGAGAGGTAGGAGGACAGCCAGGAGAGAGCAGTATCAAGCAGATCAAGGTAGAAGGGAGTGAAGGATTTGCAGAAGGAGATGGTGGTACACAGTGTCAAAAGCTAGTGGCCCTTGGATTTAGCAGCAAGGAGGTCATTGCAGACTTTCGGGCAGTTTCAGTGTACTTGTGAGGACGGAAGCCAGATTGGAATGAATCAAACACTGAGTAGGAGGAAAGAAAGCCAAAAGAGGACTGTTTTGCACTAAATTAATGAATGGTGCATATATGAATGAAAATTCCTGTATATTAATATAACCATCTGATTATTTATTCAATAAAAATATAAATAAAAAATGTAGGTAACGTTCTGCTTTTACTATATAGAATTCATGTATACAAATCATCCAATGCTTTTCCTAATTACTACAGCAATAAAAAAACACCTGATATATATTACCACATGTAGTATGAATACTTATGCACACTCTAGATCTGAGGTTCTCAAACTCGGTCCTCGGGGGCCCACACAGTGCATGTTTTGCAGGTCTCCTAACAGAATCGCAAGTGAAATAATTAGCTCCACCTGTGGACCTTTTAAAATGTGTCAGTGAGTAATTAATACACCTGTGCACCTGCTGGGTTACCGGCAAAACATGCACTGTGTGGGCTCCCGAGGACCGAGTTTGAGAACCTCTGCTCTAGATAGTACCTAATCCCAAGTATACATCTTTCATAAAGAAGTGCAATTAGACTTTAAAATGTTATCCATAAGAATGTTATAAAAACAACTGTATTTAAAGGTGCTGTCCCAAGTTGCGGTTACCGCTCAAATGCTGTATGCACACAGCTTATTGGATATATATGTTTCTTATGAATGGTATGAAAACTTTTGCACGCTCGTATCAGTTTCGGTTATAAGATGCAGTCTCTTGTGTATACAAGTAGTGGCACTGAGTATACTGTCCCACGTTATGTGCAAATGATCCTGATAACACTTGTCCCGCAATGCGATTGCTGCTTACGTGCCGTGTGTGGCAGCTTACCACTGCAGCCCAACTGGCTGTTTTGCGGGGTCTTGCGCTGCGCTTAGCGGTGTACGGTGCTGTCTTTCACCCGTCTACGTCCGCTCAACAGAGCACGGGAAGCTGGAGCCGCTTGTATGCGGACGGCTGTGCAGATCTGACTCGCCCCGTCAGCTGGTTGGCCGCGTCCTCGTTGCAGGAGATCTAGCTGGCGGTTTCTGATTTCAGGAGTCATGTTAGGCCGTCCTTGCTTCCAGCTTATGGACCAGATCACCATCAGTTTTAGGAATTTGTAGAATGATCAGCAAATTCTCCCCTTAACGCGTTTCGCACCTGGGTGCTTCCTCAAAGAGTAATATGCTTTGTATTTAGATTCCTTTATATACCTGATCATCCTAATTAATTGCCCTTTTTCATTCTTCCATATATACACAGGTGTAATACATCATATGTAATAGATCTTTACCATTCAGCTTTATGTTACTACACAACTTCATACTAAATAAATAAATAAAAACTCTATTTGTCAAGGAGAGACATATTTTACATATCATAAAATATATATATATATATATATATATATATATATATATCTCCTATATAATAGCCCAGATCTGTGACTTTGTGCCTCATATGCTAACACCGGGCGGAGTCACAACACTGGGTGGAGTTAGTCAAAAGAGTCACAGATCTGGGCAAATCTATAGGAGACTAGGAGCAGAAGCAGATGGTATATACCACTCAGCTTTCTTCAGGCAGACAAGGGTGCATACCTACCAGCTTTCTTCAGGCAGAAGGAGGGGCACATGCGCAGTAAAAAGGGGGCGTGTCCAATGAAAGGGGATGTGGCTTCACGGGAGGACCCATGATCGCGAGCCACGCCCCGTTTTTCGTCAGTGAGGGGGCATGCCCAGCGCTCTGTGAGCTGCTGGCATGCCCCCAGGGGTGGACTATGAGTCCGGGGGGCCCAGGGCACTTAAGACAGGGGGGCCCTATCTCATTGCTGTGCCTGCTGCGGGTTTGGGGGCGCGGCCTAATCGGGGATACGTGACCACGCCCCTTTATGCAAATTCCGGGACTTTGTTTTTAATAATGGGATTTTGGCCCCTCAGCTAGGGGTAAATCCAGAGGGGGTGGTCGCTCCCCCCTGCACACCCGCACAGGCAGAAGAAAGCAGGGAGGCTACTGCCTCCCTGCAACACCACAGACCTGCCAACATGCAGCAGCGTGTGCTGACAGTAGCACAATGCTGCTGCTGTTGCTGGCAGGACGGGGGAGCTTCAGAGCTGGAACAGAGCTACTCCAGCCGGGGGTCCCAATAAAACTGTGGGGCCTGCGGTATGTACCCCCTGCCCCCCCCCCCTTAATCCGGCTCTGCTGCTGGACCCCCTCCTTAATCCGTACCCCCTGATGCCCCTACTCCCTCTGTCTCCACTAAATAGAACAGCGAGTACATGAGCTTCCCAACTCCCCCCCCCCCCCCCCACCGTGGGACACTGCGGCCCGCGGGTGGGACAGAACAAAAAAATGGGACTGTCCCACGAAAATCGTTGGGAGGTATGGGGGGTATGCCGTACAGACAGGCGGGCACCGGCTCCCTGTGTGCTTGATCCCCCACATCAGCAAACTCAGCAGGGTCTCTCTGGCGTGGAGGAGCGTCACTTTCTGGCACACTCCACGCTTCTTAGCTGCAGTTTTGTGGGGCACCTGCCGCTGTGCAGGTTCCGTACTGCCTCTGTTATCTCCAGCCCCGGCAACCCCACCGCTAGCTGCAGCGCTGCCGCCCGCAGTGAGGTGCGCCCAGCTCCTTCACACACTTTAGCCGGCGGGCAGCGCTGCAGAAGTCCGCGTTGCTTACAGGCTCCGACCCCCTCCTCCCTCCAGCCGCAGCGTCTCCTGGGGGCTAACCAGTCACTCCCAGTCTCCCCTTACCACAGTGCTTGGCAGCTGCGCGAGGTCCGCGGTGTGTGACTGAGGAGTGGGTGGGAGGGATGCGGGCGGGCAGGCAGAGGAAGCAGGACTCCAGCCTGAGAGAGTCAGCCATGCCAAGTCTCCACCAGCAGCAGATCCCAACAGGTTGGAGTGGAACAGCAGCAGCCAGCAGCAGTGACTCCGGTAAGACACATCTGTTTGTCACTGTCACCACTGTTTTGTGCCTAATACCAATCTCTCCCGTGCCCTGTGTTCTGTCATGTCCCTGTCACCCTTATCCTGGCCCTTTCACCCTTATCCTGGCCCTTTCATCCTTATCCTGGCCCTGTCACCCTTATCCTGGCCCTGTTACCCCTATCCTGGCCCTGTCACCCCTGTGCTTGCCCTGTCAACCCTATCCTGGCCCTGTCACCCCTGTCCTGGTCCTGCCGCCCCTACCCTGGCCCTGTCACCCCTATCCTGTCCCTGTCATTTCTGTCCTGGCCCCGTCGCCCATGTCCTGGCCCCGTCACCCCTGTCCTGGCCCTGTCACCTCTGTCCTGGCCCCATCACCCCTGTTCTGACCCTGTCACCCCTGTTCTGGCCCCGTCACCCCTGTTCTGACCTTGTCACCCCTGTCCTGGCCCTGTTACTGCATACCCTCCAACTACCTTTTTGGCAGGTACAGTACCCGCAGCGCCTCCAGACCCCTCCCCAATGCACCACACCTCTGCACCTTTCCCTCCACCACATGCGACACTCCACCCCTCCCCCACATGCTGTGCCTCCAGACCCCCTACACCACCCGCGGCTCCCACTCACCTGCCCCTCCACCACCAACAGCACCTCCAGACCCCCTCCAACATCCACCCCCCCCATATATGTCTCTCCCCACACCTGCCCCCCTCCACCCGCAGCATCTGCAGACCCCCTCCTCCATCCGCGGTCCCCCCCTCCCCCACCCACGGCACCCCCACACCTGCCCCTCCACCGCCTGCAGCGCCTCCAGACCTCCTTCTACATCCGCCGCACCACCTGCACCTGCCCCTCCCCCACCTGCGGCGCCTCCGGACCCCCTACCCCATCCCGCCCCTTCCCATCCCACAGCACCTCCGGAACCCTTCACCCATCCGCAACATCCCCGCACCTGCCCCTCCCCCACCCGTGGCACCCCTGCCCCTCCCCCACCTGCAGTGCCTTCTGACCCCACCCCCATCTGCAGCCCCCACTCCTCTGCCCCTCCCCCACCCACAGCACCTCCCAACCCTTCCCCATCCGCCCCCCGCATCCGCCCCCCCTCCACCCGCAGCATCTACAGACACCCTCCCCCATCCGCAGTCCCCCCGGCACCCGCTACATTCTGTACATCGTGCCCTGCAGGTGCTGTTCACGCCGTTGCAAGGGGCTGCGCCTCCTTCACCATTGCACGCCTTTTCATTGTGCAATATTTAACCACTAACAAAGGAATGCAGGTAATACTCCATATAATACAAATATTTAACCCCAGAAAGGCATGCAAGGGTTAAGGGGGCGTAGCCCCTTGCGACGATGTGAAGAGCACCCGTAGGGCACGATAAAGCACACAAAAAGAGGGGGAGATAGATATAAAACCCTCAGTTCCAAAGAAGCCTTGTGGATATTCAGATTAAAAACTATATACCCATATGGACTAAATGAGAATATCGATTTTGAATTGTTCATGTAGCAACAATAAGAATTGTGAAGGAATAATATTGTCAGGCACTTAGAAAGAGGTTCTGGTTTAGGAATCAAGCGAGATATAGGAAATAGGGATAATACTTCTAGTAATAAAATAGTGGTATATACGGCATGAATGCAAGTGCCAAATATATCATAAGAGGTGTAGGTGGTATAGAGGGTAAATGTATAAGGGATTTTCATGTAATTTCACAAAGTTATTTCTAGGTATTATCTTGTACATATTAATGGCAAAATAACGCACAAAAAGTAGTGACATGGAATTAAGAATGCGAAGGGTTAAACAATTATCGGTTAGATTGTCAGCTTTGGTTATTTAAACACTTGGGGTCCAATATATAGAGAATCTTTGTTAGTGCCGCATAATTCATCATTATACAACCAAGTGGTCGTGGGATAGAGTTTTAGGGAAGACATGGCACTGTTTTCGGGTGGAAGCTGAAGACTCGGATGGGGGAAGGATGACGATAGTAAAGGGGAAGAGAAGAATTTGGGTATGTGTGTACATGCATTTGGAGTTGTGAACAACCGATAGCCTAGTGGTTAGAACAGGGGTGGGCAATTATTTCAGCTGAGGGGCCACTTGACATTTCCTGTCAGTATCCGAGGGCCACATACAAAATAGCAGCTCGCCCCACTTGCCAAAAATATAGGGACGTGGCTTCATGTGGAAGGGGTGTGGGCAAAAAATAATACAGATTCATATTAGGCTGCACAATAGTCTCCATTATTCAAATTGCGCCACACAGCGCCACTTACACACATTACACCAGGTAGAGCCCCTTTTATACATATTACGGCAGGTAGAGAGCCTTTTTACACATTAACATTTAATTTAGGATAATTATTGTGCAGCAAGCAAATTATCCAGTGTCTTATGGCCCCTGGGGAAAGGTGTGACACGGTGACAGAACGCGGTGGGGGTGACACAGTGACAGAACACGGTGGGGGTGACAGAACACGATGGGGGTGACAGAACACGGTGGGGGTGACACGGTGACAGAACATGGGGGGTGTGACACGGTGACAGAACACGGGGAGGGGGGGTGACAGTGACAGAACACGGGTGTGTGACAGTGACAGAACACGGGGGGTGTGACACAGTGACAGGACACGGGGAGGTGACACAGTGACAGAACACGGGGAGGTGACACAGTGACAGAACACGGGGAGGTGACACAGTGACAGAACACGGGGGGTGTGACATAGAGACAGAACACGGGCGGTGTGACATAGTGACAGAACACGGGGGGGGGTGACATAGTGACAGAACACGGGGGGGTGACACAGTGACAGAACATGGGGGGTGTGACACGGTGACAGAACACGGGGAGGGGGGGTGACAGTGACAGAACACGGGTGTGTGACAGTGACAGAACACGGGGGGTGTGACACAGTGACAGGACACGGGGAGATGACACAGTGACAGAACACAGGGAGGTGACACAGTGACAGAACACGGGGAGGTGACATAGTGACAGAACTTGGGGGTGACACAGTGACAGAACACGGGGAGGTGACACAGTGACAGAACACGGGGAGGTGACACAGTGACAGAACACGGGGGGTGTGACATAGAGACAGAACACGGGCGGTGTTACATAGTGACAGAACACGGGGGGGTGACATAGTGACAGAACACGGGGGGGTGACACAGTGACAGAACACGGGGGGGTGACATAGTGACAGAACTTGGGGGTGACATGGTGACAGAACACGGGAGGGGTTGGTACAGCGAGAGCTAAAGATCTCTCCCCCAAACCTAAAAACAGTCTGACGCCACTGCCCGCACACACAAATATATGCACACTATCACACACACACACACACACACACACACATACACACACACACACACACACACACACACACACACACACACACTTTCTTTCACTTTTCCCGTTAACTTACTGATCTGGCTGGCAGTGGCAGGAAGGATGGATCTGTAGCAGTCTGGCTCTTGTCCCGTGTAGCTCCGCCCCCTGAGATCCCGTGTAGCCACGCCCCCTCATCGGCACGTAGCCCCGCCCCCTTCTCGGGTGAACACAGCCGTTGTCACTGGGGACTCTGGAGGAGGCTGCTACAACGCAGCAGCAGGAGCAGCAGGGGAGAGAGGCGCCGCTGGCAGCTTGGAGGTACTGCAGTGCTCGCTGGTGGGAGGCAGTGGGCCGGGCAGGATCGGTTTGCGGGCCGCATCCGGCCCGCGGGCCGTATTTTGCCCACCCCTAGGTTAGAATGTCGGCTTAGTATCAAGAAGGTCTAGTGTTCGATACCCATATGGATGTGTTTTATAATTTATTATATCATTATTATCGCTATCATTATTCTTTGTAGCCTATGAATTATATATTTTTTTGATATATATATGTTTTATGATATGTAAAATATGTCTCTCCTTGACAAATAGAGTTTTTATTTATTTATTTAGTATGAAGATGTGTAGTAACATTATGCTGAATGGTAAAGATCTATTATATATGATGTATTGCACCTGTGTATATATCTGGAAGAATGAAAAAGGGCAATTAATTAGGATGATCAGGTATATAAAGGAATCTAAATACAAAGTATATTACTCTTTGAGGAAGCACCCAGGTGCGAAATGCGTTAAGGGGAGAATTTGCTGATCATTCTACAAATTTCTAAAACTGATGGTGATCTGGTCCATAAGCTGGGAACCAAGGACGGCCTAACGTGACTCCTGAAATCAGAAACCGCCAGCTGGCTCTCCTGCAACGAGGACGCGGCCAAACAGCTGACGGGGTGAGTCAGATCTGCACAGCCGTCCGCATGTTGAGCAGACGTAGACGTGTGAGAGACAGCACCATATACCGCTGAGCGCAGCGCAAGACCCCGCAAAACAGCCAGTTGGGCTGCAGTGGTAAGCTGCCACACACGGCACGTAAGCAGCAATCACATTGCGGGACAAGTGTTATCAGTAGAGATGAGCGGATTCGGTTTTACTCAGTTTTACTCGGTTCTCAAAACCGAATCTTATTGTCTCACGGATGTCACGTGTTTTGGATAGCCAATAAGATTCGGTTTTGAGAACCGAGTAAAACCGAGTAAAACCGAATCTGCTCATCTCTAGTTATCAGGATCATTTGCACATAACGTGCATACTTGCCTACCTGACCCTCTCCATGAGGGAGAAAATGCTCTGTTCCTGGACTTTCCTGGTAATCACCTGTGGTGAGCTAGTTAATTGATAAGAAAGGTGTTTCACCACAGGTGATGGCAATCATACATTACCAGGAAAGTCCAGGAACAGAGCATTTTCTCCCTCATGGAGAGGGTCAGGTAGGCAAGTATGATAACGTGGGACATTATACTCAGTGCCACTACTTGTATACACAAGATACAGCATCTTATAAATGAAAAGTATACGAGCGTGCAAAAGTTTTCATACCATTCATAAGAAACATATATATCCAATAAGCTGCGTGCATACAGCATATGAGCGGTAACCGCAACTTGGGATAGCACCTTTAAATACAGTTGTTTTTATAACATTCTTATGGATAACATTTTAAAGTCAAATTGCACTTCTTTATGAAAGATGTATACTTGGGATTAGGTACTATCTAGAGCAGGCATTCCCAACTGCGGTCCTCAAGGCACACCAACAGTGCAGGTTTAAAGGTGCATACACACGGAGAGATTTTGGCTATGAGAGATTTTGACTAACTTTTCCCTTGAACTGGCAGTAGGAGATTTTGACTAACTTTACCAGAGATTTTGTCTAACTATGCAAGAGATTTTGGCTATGGGAGATTTTGGCTATGGGAGATTTTGACTATCTCATTTAAATAAGGGGATGAGTGTCATATATAGGACGATTTTACAGGGTGGCTGGTATTTAAATAGCTGAAAGTTAAAAAAAAAAATTGCGTGGGGTCCCCCCTCCTATGTAAAACCAGCCTCGGGCTCTTTGAGCCAGTCCTGGTTGTTAAAATACAGAGGAAAAAATGAGTAGGGTTCCCCCATATTTAGACAACCAGCACCGGGCTCTGCGTCCGGTCCTGGTTTAAAAAATACGGGGGACAAAAGACATAGGGGTCCCCCGTATTTTCCAAACCAGCACCGGGCTCCACTAGCCAGGGAGATAATGCCACAGCCGGGGGACACTTTTATATTGGTCCCTGCGGCCGTGCCATTACCCCCCCAACTAGTCACCCCTGGCCGGGGTACACTGGAGGAGTGAGGACCCCTTAAATCAAGGAGTCCCCCCCTCCAGCCACCCAAGGGCCAGGGGTGAAGCCCGAGGCTGTCCCCCCCATCCGTGGCCCGGTGGATGGGAGGCTGATAGCCTTTCAATAGTAATATTGTTCTTTACAGGAGGCCTACAGGTCCCAGCAAGCCTGCCCCAGCATGTTGGCACTTGGAGAACCACAAGTGCCAGCATGCCCGGACATAAAGGGCCCGCTGGCACCTGTAGTCCACCTGTAAAGAAAATATAAAAAAAAAAACACAACACATTCTTTTAAAAATCCTTTATTAAACTGGGTCTTCACCTGGGGGCGGCGGCCTTTAAGCTCTTTTGCATGGCCGCCGCCTTCCCAGGGCTTCCGGCGTCTTCACCTGGGGGGGCGCCACCTCCCCAGGGCTTCTGGGGTCTTGCTCCGGCGTCTTCACCTGGTGGGCGGCGGCTGCTAAGCTCTTTTGCATAGCCGCCGCCCATCCAGGACTTCCACGACGTCTTCACCTGGGAGGCGGCGGCCTTTAAGCTCTTTTGCATGGCCGCCGCCTTCCCAGGACTTCCAGCATCTTCACCTGGTGGGCGGCGGCTGCTAAGCTCTTTTGCATAGCCGCCGCCCATCCAGGACTTCCACGGCGTCTTCAGGAGCTCTTCTCCGCTCCTCCTCCGCCGTCGGACTGACAGCCGCTGCCTCGCGCTGACTTATATAAGTCAGCGGGAGGGGGCGGGGCGATGACGCGGCGAGCCGTGATTGGCTCGCGGCGGCCATCTTGAATTTAAAAAATGACGCTGAGGCGCCATTTTTGAAACTGGTACCGCTCCGCTGCCAAACTCTGCAATAGAAAGGTAAATTTCCCCCGCCCGCACCGCTGCCGCAACCCGCCGCCGCCCGCACCGCCGCCGCCCACACCGCCACCGCAACCCACCGCCGCCCACACCGCCGCCGCAACCCGCCGTCGCCC
This sequence comes from Pseudophryne corroboree, assembly GCF_028390025.1. Lineage (NCBI taxonomy): Eukaryota > Metazoa > Chordata > Amphibia > Anura > Myobatrachidae > Pseudophryne > Pseudophryne corroboree. The sequence goes on from NC_086448.1 coordinate 378,058,105, forward strand.
ACACCGCCACCGCAACCCGCCCCCGCCCGCACCGCCGCCACAACCCGCCGCCACAACCCGCCGCCGCCCGCACCACCGCCGCCTGTACATCGCTATCGCTGGGAAAAATCGCTGGCCTCTTAAAGTGTTAGCGATTTTGACTAACTTTTGCAGCGACATAGCCAAAATTGACTTGCCTGCACTTACTATTTTTCCCAGCGATAGCGACCTAGCGGGGACGCGCATCGCTATCGCTGGCTGTGTACACACGGAGCGATCTGCACTAACTTTCTGAGCGATTTTGACTATATAGTCAAAATCGCTCAGTTATATCGCTCCGTGTGTATGCACCTTTAGTGATATCCAGGCTTCAGCACAGATGGTTAAATCAAAATAACTGAGGTACTAATTAATTCACCTGTGTTCAAGCCTGGATATCACTAAAACCAGGACTGTTAGTGTGCCTTGAGGACCGTGGTTGGGAAACACTGATCTAGAGTGTGCATAAGTATTCATACTACATGTGGTAATATATATCAGGTGTTTTTTTATTGCTGTAGTAATTAGGAAAAGCATTGGATGATTTGTATACATGAATTCTATATAGTAAAAGCAGAACGTTACCTACATTTTTATTTATATTTTTATTGAATAAATAATCAGATGGTTATATAGGTTGAGTCTCTCCAAAATGCTTGGGACCAGAGGTATTTTGGATATGGGATTTTTCCGTATTTTGGAATAATTGCATACCATAATGAGATATCATGGTGATGGGACCTAAATCTAAGCACAGAATGCATTTATGTTGCATATACACCTTATACACACAGCCTGAAGGTCATTTTAGCCATTATTTTTTATAAGTTTGTGCATTAAACAAAGTGTGTGTACATTCACACAATTCATTTATGTTTCATATACACCTTATACACACAGCCTGAAGGTCATTTAATACAATCTTTTTAATAACATTGTGCATTAAACAAAGTTTGTGTACATTGAGCCATCAAAAAACAAAGTTTTCACTATCTCACTCTCACTTAAAAAAGTCCGTATTTCAGAATATTTCGTATTTCGGAATATTTGGTGACAATGCTAAATTCCTTTGTCGTATAAACAACCCTTTATGAAGTCTAAGAACACTGTACGCTGTTTACTTAAGAAGTACCGTACGGGTACGCTGGTTGCGTAACGATCGCTCAGCCGTAGGCGAGACGCTCAAGCGTCACGTTCGCTCACGGCCCAGCGATCACAGGACAGCACGTTAAATGGCTTTTGACTAACGTAATGATTCGCTATGGCGTAGCAGACGCTCGAGACCACGAGGAGATCACCAGCGGCGCAGACGCTCACAACGCTATACCTTTATGTCTAAACCTTTTAACAATGAAATACACAGAATACCTTAATGTGAATACAGGGTGTAAGTGCAACCTTGTGTAACCTGACTAACTACAAAGCTGCTTGTGCGTCACCGACGCTCAAGTGAACACTTAACACTATAGGAAATACACAGATACTGGTTTAGGGTCCAAAGCCTATTATCTGTATTATATCTAATATACTTGTAAAAAAGGGAATAACAGTACAAATGATACACTACAATATAACAAAGACTTCCTAACCAAAATACAATACTATCTAATACAATACAATACTAGTCTAGGGGAGATACGAGAGAAAGAGAAGGGAAAGAGAGAGAGAGACGGAGAGAGATGAGAGAAATTGGCTCACAGAAAGACAATGATTACGGAGAGAAACTTACGCACAAGGGTAAACGATCGCATGCGCCTGGACATCCAGCACCCGATTTTCAGCAATGAGAACCGTTGAAGAGTGAGAGCTGGATGTGGTCGGCCTGCCTATTTATGCCCCACACACAATGCAATCTCATAGTCCCTACAATCCCATTGTCCATTGGATGAAGGAATTCGACCCTGTATCACAACAAAAGGTCATAGGTTGATTCATACAGGTGGGCTGTGACGATTTCAAACAGCTCAGGTGGGTGGGGAACTAGGTTTCCCGCCGCATACCTGAGTATGAGTAAATAGTAGAAATGGACATAAACTTCTTATGTCCATAACTATTCGCACGAGCGATTAATACGCTCCAAACCAACACCGGAATATTGCTAATTAAATACTCTTCCGATGGGTACCAAACACTGCTGTATGAGTTTTGTTAGACCCTTCGTACGATACAAAGAGGGATTACTTTAAACAGGGACCTTCTATATTAACCAAACTTTCAGAAACTATCAAAGGGATCATGATCTATAAACTACATTAATTGTGAAAATATGTAACGAATGAGTCGCACGCTACGACTACATAAACTCTACCGTAAATACGCATACCGCGCCTGCGAGTGCCCGCTATTGCGGGTATGCGCCTTCACGGGAGAGCGTACGCATGTGCAGCGCGGACCAGTGTGCGGTGCAAATATGGCAACGTGCATAGAGACATTTTTCTGACTTTGACAGTCCACCCTTTGGCAGTCAATAATAACTGCCACAAAACATTTAAGGAGAAAAATGCAAGTCAGGGGTTAATACATTTCCATGGTTGGGTAAGGGAGGAGAGAGGAGAAGGTGTGAAGAGGGTATGACCTAGTGAGATAGCAGAAGCATGTGTGTATGAATCCATGTTTGGGGGGTCATGTATCATCGTGCCGTACGTGTTGTACATCAAGCTTCGAGGTATTGCGAAGTATACATTTGAATTCCTTCTTATCCTGTGGTACAGGTCTGTGGATGGGCTGTCAAACTTTACCGAGCTCTTTTCGGATTTTGAACAAAATGGGGAGCACATTTTAGTTGATGATACATGAATGGGGGAGGTATGTGGTTGCTGATATCTGTGCCTGTATTCCCTATCGTCTATGTGTGTCATTACCTGAGGGTTGTAGAGATGAAGATAAAGAACACTTATGGAAAATGCAATGATATTCTATGTCAGGGAAATGTACATCTGTCGTCGAAGTTGTGTTCGGTATCTGTTGAGAGTCGTCTTCTTTGCGCTGTATTGCTCCTTGGGCATGAGCAAATAGCTTTGTCAGAGCCATCGGATTTACAAAAAAATGTTGGGCTAGCGTGAGTTTAAATGTACTAGGGAAACTGGGGATCCATGGCAAAGTTCATCAAGTGTCCATTTCTCAAGTGGTCAAAACTTCATCTTTGGTGCTTGTCTGTTGTCTGTATAGCGTCTCGTCAACTTCCTCGTCCAAGGGGGTCTTTGTATCTTGGAGAAAAGCAGAAAAACAGGTGAAAGAAACGGACCGTATAATCGCATTTTCATCCCATCCTGGTTTCTATCATTGGGTCATAAATCAAATCCAGGTTAATTACAGTTTCCTCGCTCCTCAAGCTCATCACTCTTGTACTTTGTTTGCACCTCATTAAAGCCTGCCCGCATCTAAATATCAATCCAATCGATATAACGACACCCAAGATACATAGTAGAAACTTTCCAACATCCATTATGACTCCTTGAGCCCAGTCTCCCAAACCGGAGAACCAATTTCGCGGGTTCAACCATGACACCCAACCAGTCAGCTCATTTCCTACAGCAGCAAGGGTGAGATTGTGTTTCCGACGAAATTCCCACTTCAATTGGAGAATATCATCCATCTTTTGGTCTATGACCTCTACCGGATCCTCGGTGCTATTTGTGATATACGTGCAACACTTTATGCCGTACTGTGTTGCCAATGTAACACAATATCCGCCTGTTACTGCTGTAAGATAATTAAGAACCATCCTATGCTGAACTAGTTCTGTTTTATAAGCTTGAAGTTCTCTTCCAGTGTATCTAAACGTGTCATCATACATTTCAGTGATATTATCTAACAAATTGGCGAGTGCGGAAATGTATCTATAATTCATCACTCCCCGAGCGGTACGAGTGAAATCTAACGCTACCAGGACCTGAATCCCGGTGGATTCATGGATAAGATCAGAGGCCGGATGCTCTAACCTTTCTGACAGTTGTCTTTTAACTCGGTGCTCGTAATGAGTGTGAGTATAAGGAGCTTGGGCACCACGGTGTATGTCCTTCATTTTGTCATGTGTAACAGTCATCACTTCAGGCAATACTTTTCCAATATAACACAATCCTTCAGAGTTTGGGGCAAGCCACTTGTACGCCTTTCTCCCGCATATGAAATATGCATCATCGGGGAGAACATATGGGACGGAGAAGGACATGACCATGTTACAAACCTTCCAGGTGAAATCTCCTGACCCTAATTCTTCCATCTGCCTAATGCACGTATCAGTTTGTACGATATGTGCACAGTATCCTGGTGATACCTCTCCAACTCTAGTAATCCTATTTCCTAAGGTATATCGATACCGGAAAGATTTTCCTCTACTGGCTATGTGGCGTACCAGCTCTGTATCTGTAGGCATTCTATCTGCTCTGTGTGAAAAGGTCATGGTAAGGTTGCTCCATGACACTTCCCAATTTCCCGGTTTTCTGGGATTGGAGATGTTGAAACATAAGAGGGACCTATCCACATGGTATTGGTGGAGCTTCAAACTAGGAGGGCTGGAGATGTTAAACCTCCGGTCCACCGGTCTCCCACCATTTAGCTCAAGTACCTCCCCTAACGTTAAAGGAAATGGTACTAGCCCTGATTTGCTGTGACCCTGAGGCACTTGAGAGCATACCCAACAATCTGTTTGGTTTAACACGTTACCCACTAAGGAGTGATAGTCACTCAATGGATGCCGGTCCATATGGATATTAAAACTAGATTGGCATTTCTTTATGCATCCATCTTCAACCAGATTATCACAGAGCCTACAGATACAATTTTCTTCAGCTAACAATCCATCACAATTTCTTCTATCGGATCGTTTTCTGATACTCGCCTTTGCTTGTTGGTTTGGTTGATCTTGGAAAACTACGCCTCCATCATCATAATCGGAACCCATTCCAGAACCTCTCTCGACCTCTATGGTACTCTCGCCGGAACAGACTGCTCTGGTCAACATCATGGTTAACATCAAAATCCGGATCACAGTCTCTTGGGGCAAGTCCATCTTTGAGGAGGAAATAGAGAAGAATGAGAGGGGGGAAAAAGAAATTTCAAGGAAGAGGGGATGGGAAGTGGAGGAAAACAATAAAAGGGAGAAGGGAGTCGACAACTGCTTTCGGTCTTCAAGGCTCAGGTGCCGCCTCAGTCCTCCTGGAACAGACACTCCAGTGATACAACCTCTACCGTCTGTTCCTTATCACGGGACTTCTCTGGATCAGCAACCTTCTTGCAGTGGGATGAATGAACCCAAGTCTCTCTCTCAGCAACCCTCAATGCTGTGGTGCTAGTCAATAAGACCTGGTATGGTCCTTCCCATCTATCAATAAGACAACCTGAGCGTAGAAAATTTCGTATCATTACATAATCCCCAGGTTCAATGTCATGACAATTACTATCTGGTAAATCAGGAATCATCAACTTCAGATTATCATTTTGATTCCTCAACTGCTTACTCATGTTAATCAAGTACTTTACAGTTACTTCATTGTTACATTTCAAATCATCCTGGGGGTTAATCATGACATGCGGTTGTCGACCAAACAAGATTTCAAAAGGAGACAGATTAAGAGGGGACCTGGGAGTGGTTCTGATGCTATACAAAACAATGGGTAAAGCTTCTGGCCACGTCAATCCTGTCTCTGCCATTACTTTACTCAATTTATTTTTAATAGTGCTGTTCACTCTTTCGACCTTCGCGCTCGCCTGTGGACGGTACGGAGTGTGCAGCTTGCTATCAATTCCCATCAACTTACACATTCCTTGAAAGACATCACCTGTAAAATGGGTACCCCTATCACTTTCAATGATTCTAGGGATACCATATCTACATACAAATTCCTGCACAATTTTCTTAGCTGTAAACATAGCGGTATTTGTAGCTGCTGGGAAAGCTTCGACCCAATTCGAGAAAACATCTATACAGACAAGTACATATTTCAAATTTCGACATGGGGGTAATTGAATGAAGTCGATTTGTATTACCTGGAAAGGGCCGCCGGCAGGTGGGATATGGGATGGTTCTGTAGGTATTGCTTTTCCAATATTCTTTCTCAGACAGGTAAGGCATGACATTGCTCTTTTACTCGCATGAGAGGAGAATCCTGGGGCGCACCAGTATGCTCTTACCAATTTGCACATCCCCTCCTTGCCTAGATGAGTCAGCCCGTGAGCTGCTTCAGCCAGACATGGAAGGTATGCCCTGGGGGCCACTGGTTTACCATGTCCATCCGTCCAGAGCCCTGAGGACTCCTGGCCATATCCCTTTGCCTTCCAGACTGCTCTTTCCTGTGTGGAACACAAATTCTGCATCTCACACAACTTTTGTTTGTTGATGGTATTAAATACCATCAGTTGTGTGGTGTCTGTCTGTATGGGGGTAGCAGCTGCAAGCTTTGCGGCTTCGTCTGCTCGGCTGTTACCAAGGGATACTGGGTCTTGGCTATATGTATGTGCTTTACATTTGATAACAGCCACTCTGTCGGGTTCCTGTATCGCTGTTAGAAGCCTTTTTATATATGCTGCATGCGCTATCGGTGTACCAGCTGCCGTCATGAAATTTCTGAGGCGCCATAGGGCTCCGAAATCATGTACTACCCCGAAGGCGTATCTAGAATCGGTGTAGATATTGGCTGACTTACCCTTAGCCAATTCACATGCTCTGGTTAGGGCGACCAGTTCAGCAACCTGGGCTGAGTGAGGTGGGCCTAGCGGTTCCGCTTCTATGGTGTCTTGGTCATCTACGACTGCGTATCCAGTACACAAGTCTCCCGAGTCTGACTGTCTATGACAACTACCGTCCGTGTAGAACGTGAGTTCTGCATCTTCCAGTGGGTTGTCACTGATGTCAGGCCTTGCGGTAAAATTTTGGGTCAAATATTCCATACAATCATGTGTATCTCCCTTTGCATTAAATCCTCCTTCCCCATCACTCTCACCTTCCACCCTTTGTGCCTGACCAGGCACACCTGGGAGAAATGTTGCAGGATTTAATGCGCTGCATCTCCTTATGGTGATGTTTACTGGGGCCATTAATGCCAATTCCCATCTTGTAAACCTTGCTGATGAGACGTGTCTGGTTTGGGCAGAATTCAATAAGGCAGATACCGCATGCGGTGTATGGATTGTGAGGTTGTGGCCTAGCACGACATCTTCGCTTTTCGTCACTAGCAATGCTATCGTCGCAACGCTACGCAAGCATGTGGGGAGGGATCGCGCTACCGTGTCTAGCTGGGCGCTGTAGTATGCAATTGGCCTGCTGGCGTCACCGTGTTTTTGGGTTAGTACACCTGCTGCGCACCCAGCACTTTCTGTTCCGTATAGTTCAAAGGGTTTCCCATAGTCTGGCATACCTAGTGCTGGTGCCTGCGTTAGGCACTGTTTGAGTCTCTCAAATGCTGTTTCGGATTCGTCTGTATGCGAAATCCGATCAGGTTTGTTTGAAGAGACCATTTCCTGCAAAGGTAACGCCAATATGGAAAACCCTGGGATCCAATTACGGCAATACCCACACATTCCTAAAAACGTCCTGATCTGTTGCTGGGTTTGTGGCAGTGTCATGTCTCTAATGGCTTGGATTCTATCAGCGGTCAGGTGTCTCAGTCCTTGTGTTAGACAGTGTCCCAAATATTTTACCTTAGTCTGGCATAATTGTAACTTGTCTTTGGAAACCTTGTGACCTGTGTCTGAAAGATGAAACAGGAGCTGTTTCGTATCCTTCAGAGATGCTTCCAGTGAATCTGAACACAGTAATAAATCATCCACATACTGTATCAATACTGATCCACTCTCTGGTTGGAAAGACTGTAAACAATCATGCAAAGCCTGAGAAAATATACTTGGACTATCTATGAAACCTTGGGGTAACCGAGTCCACGCGTATTGGACTCCTCTGTATGTGAATGCAAACAAATATTGGCTGTCAGGGTGCAGAGGTACCGAAAAGAAAGCGGAGCAGAGGTCAATAACAGTGAAAAATTTGGCAATGGGAGGAATTTGCATTAGGATGACAGCTGGATTAGGCACTACGGGGAACTGACTCTCAACTATTTTGTTAATCCCCCTTAGATCCTGCACTAGCCTGTAACCCCTCCCCCCACTCTTTTTAACAGGGAAGATGGGACTATTGGCTGTGCTGGACGTTCTTACCAGAATGCCCTGTTGCAGCAAGCGTTCTATTACTGGGAAAACTCCTAACTCCACCTCTGGCTTCAGAGGATACTGTGGGATTTTTGGAGCTATCCGACCATCTTTTACTTGTACAACTACTGGAGCTACGTTTGCCATTAATCCAGTGTCCTGTCCATCTTTTGTCCAAAGTGACTCTGGTATCTGAGATATCATCTCTTCTACTTGGGATGGATTCCTATTTGTCATAATGGAATGTGACATTAATTTTGATGGGGAGTCTAACATGTCTCGTACCTCCTGAGCGTGATTCTCAGGTATGTCCAGGAATACACCTTCAGGAGTACAATAAATGACGCAACCCATTTTACATAGTAAGTCTCTCCCCAGGAGATTAGTTGGTGCCGATGCAGCCAGCAAAAAGGAATGCTTGGTATGCAAAGGCCCTATTGTAATCTCGGCTGGTTTGCTAACAGGGTAGTGCTGGACTACTCCTGTTACTCCCATGGCTGGAATTGTCCTACCAGTGGTTCTCATGCCCACTGTCGAATTTATCACTGACTTGGCCGCCCCTGTGTCTACAAGAAAGTTTAAAGTTTTACCAGCTACATTGATTGCAATCTCTGGTTCGCTTCCAAGACTGGCAATCAACTGGCTGCAGATTACAGGTGTGGCCACACCCCTATTGGGTATGCTGACCTCCCTGAATCCCATTGGCAGCAACTACTTGTGGGGGAGTTAGCTGGGAACTACCAGAGGCCTGCCAGTCTCTGTTCGGGGGATATCTTTTTGTTTCCCCTGTATGTGGCTCAAAACTCCGCCTCTGTGGACCCTGCTCCCAATGTCGTGTGTTGTGTTGTTGTCTAGGGGGTTGAAAAGATCTTTGTACATTCTTTGTTCTACATTCTCGTGCAAAGTGTCCCGGTCTGTTACAAGAAAAACATGTTATTACACTTGCCTTACCCACAGGATTCGGTGGTACATACGCAGGCTGCCTTGTGGTCAGCGCCTGTATACTTACGGACATTAACTTATCACTTTGCGACTCCCTGTGTCTAGTGATGTTTTTGTCGTGATCAACAGCAGCCTCTCTCAAGGTGGACACTGACAGACCTCGCCAACATGGTTGTGTGGTCTGTACCCTAGCCTTTAATGTTTCTTTCAAACCATCCATCAGTACAGATACTGCTACTTCTCGATGGTTTGGGTTGGTCTTAATGTCTTCTATACCAGTGTATTTTGCCATTTCTGATAGTGCCCGGTGGAAATATTCTGCTGCCGTTTCGGACTCCTTTTGCTTAATGGAAAATATTTTATTCCATTTAACAACGGCTGGGAAATACTCCTTTAGCTGTAAATTTATCCTTTTTACATTATCCTGGTCGTACACATCTGTAAGCGGTACATCTTTATCTAGTCCACAATCAGCCAAGAATTTAACTGAGTCGACATTGGAAGGTAAGCAAGCTCTTAGCACTATCTGCCAATCCTTATTATTGGGCTCTAAAGTGTTTCCTAGATCCCTGATGTATTTTTGGCTTGCCACTAAATCTTTTCTGGGGTCTGGGAATTCAGACACTATGGTCCTCAATTCCATTCTAGTGAACGGGCAATACATGGCAATGTTCCTGACGGGTGTGGCTCCTGATGCATCTGTTTTCCCATTGGGAAACCTTGTGACCTGTGAAACCTATCACCTTTACAGGAGCAATTCTAACAGCCTCATTCTGCGTAGATTCTACAACTTGTGGTACAATTGTTTCAGTGTAGTGCATGGTGCCGTACTTACCCGTTGACACGACCTCACCTATCCCTCCGCTAGGGGCCTTCACTAATCTCGTGGGTGGTGCAGTTCCTACTGTGGTTTCTGATATGGTGGCCGCTAGAGAGAGCGCTGAAATTGTTGCCGAATCTTCTTCTTGATCACACTCCTGAGGAAGGTTCAAAACAGGGTACATCTTGCACGGGTTAATACTTGCATGAGTTATTTGGTTAACATCATTAACATTTACAGGGTTACTAAGAGTTTGTGTTTTACAACCCAGTGCGTTTCTCTCCGTAATCAACTTCTCTCCTGCAATGTATGGTGGAGGTGGAGCTGTGGCTATCAGCTTCCTGACTGCCCCAGATCCCGCCGCCAGAGCCAAACCTCTCTGTATCTCACCTTCCTGGTGCCATAACTGTAAGTAATCATGATGCTGAATTCGTCTCTTTGTTGATTTTACGAGACATATCCTCCTCCTTAAATTTTGTAACACGTCTGGACTGAAGCTACCTATTCTTGGGAATTTGTCCCTGTCTTGTACAGTCATTCTCTCCCATTCATCACATAAAGATTCGGTGTGACTTCCATATTTTTCACACATTACATATCGTGCCGACCCAACTGGTCGGTTCACAGAATCAACCTGAACCAGGGTTGATCGCCCCCTACCTGAGCAACTGGCCCCCATAGTCTGCAGGTGTTGCTTAGTCCTCCTTGGATTTCTGTATCAAGGTTTTCAGCAAGCCTTTACAGACAACCAAATTACTCCACAGTAGGCCGGCGGTGGCGGTTTACCGAGTACCCCACTCACTCGCCCACCTCGACCAATACGACCTGATCACACCGATATGGTGCTGGCGTACTCGATACAGGGCCCCTATGGAACCTTCTGTTTACTGGAACATATGAGGGTTACCCGCAGGACACTTACTCTTTCCAGTAAAGTTGGGGTTGTTAGATAGTTCCTGAGTGACCAGCGAACTTCCCTTCCAAAAATAAAAAATTACACAAATCACGTCAGAATGTACAGATAGCGTTTGTGACCACTTTACTCTAATGGTATTAGGTCAGATTACTAACTACTGCACACAATTACGTGTGGTCCAATCGTTCAGTACATAAGCACTACTTGTCATGTACTGAAAGATCAATGGAATCGATGTTTCCGGCCGCGATTCCTTCAGCAAGAGCTTATGGCCTATATGGGTTCTGCACCAACACCCCAGGCGTTGTGCCTCTTGTACCTTTATAGCGGACCTTTTAGTACCTTACGACCTCCTGGTCTTGTTACCTTCTGTTAATGACCTCCTGGTCTGTTACCTTATGGTCCGCTATACTCTAATGCTCAAATATTATTTAACCAGGGATGCCTCCCTAGCCACCGTATATGTCACATACACGTGTGTCCCTTGACGAGTACCCGACTTTCCTTTTGGTTCAACCTCTTAAGTTATATAAACTTATGTATACAAAACCACACTCACTCAACACATGTACACTTTTGTTTCTATATCTATTTCTGCGCAGAAATTGTCTTCAGTCCAACTGTGTTACCAATTAGGAGCAGGATCTGTTAAACTAAATTTCAGATTTTTCCAAAAATAGATTTGCGTTATTTACCGCGTCGCGTTATTTACCGCTGTGCGTTACTTATCGCCTTTGCGCTAATTATCGCTTTGCGCTAATTCAACTTTTCGTGACTTGAGCTACGTGGGCGTAACCAGACGCTACGTTGCGTAATGTACGCTGCGTGCGTCTGCCGTTTGGATTGCGTACGCAAGTCTTTTGTTAGGGACACGTGTACGCAAAACAAAGATCCACCGTAACACAATTTCTACCTTTATCAATGTAGATGATCCCTGATCATCTACCGCACCCCACACTGACTGCCTTATCTCCCAGGCAAACCGTGTGTTGTTCTATACTTTAACTATTACCTCTACTATGAACTAACAGCAAATCTCTTTTTGCACTTTCTAATCAACTATAAAACTTGGCAAACAGGAATAGTGATATACGAAATTTGAAAAAGAAATGCAGATAAATGTATGCGTGCGTGTATACGCAAGACAGAAGAGAAATAAAACAGTTTTAAAAGACACAAGCGTTTTGTTCTTACTTCCGGTTCCCGGATTCCTTCAGCACTCTTTATCTAAGCGAAGCAGACGCTTATCCCGTCAGCACTGCGAGACAACCTCCCACCCTTTGCTGGGGGGATAATGTCTGCTGATCTACCTAGTGCAGATATGAGAAGGATAGGACGAGTCCCCAATTGACAATGCTAAATTCCTTTGTCGTATAAACAACCCTTTATGAAGTCTAAGAACACTGTACGCTGTTTACTTAAGAAGTACCGTACGGGTACGCTGGTTGCGTAACGATCGCTCAGCCGTAGGCGAGACGCTCAAGCGTCACGTTCGCTCACGGCCCAGCGATCACAGGACAGCACGTTAAATGGCTTTTGACTAACGTAATGATTCGCTATGGCGTAGCAGACGCTCGAGACCACGAGGAGATCACCAGCGGCGCAGACGCTCACAACGCTATACCTTTATGTCTAAACCTTTTAACAATGAAATACACAGAATACCTTAATGTGAATACAGGGTGTAAGTGCAACCTTGTGTAACCTGACTAACTACAAAGCTGCTTGTGCGTCACCGACGCTCAAGTGAACACTTAACACTATAGGAAATACACAGATACTGGTTTAGGGTCCAAAGCCTATTATCTGTATTATATCTAATATACTTGTAAAAAAGGGAATAACAGTACAAATGATACACTACAATATAACAAAGACTTCCTAACCAAAATACAATACTATCTAATACAATACAATACTAGTCTAGGGGAGATACGAGAGAAAGAGAAGGGAAAGAGAGAGAGAGACGGAGAGAGATGAGAGAAATTGGCTCACAGAAAGACAATGATTACGGAGAGAAACTTACGCACAAGGGTAAACGATCGCATGCGCCTGGACATCCAGCACCCGATTTTCAGCAATGAGAACCGTTGAAGAGTGAGAGCTGGATGTGGTCGGCCTGCCTATTTATGCCCCACACACAATGCAATCTCATAGTCCCTACAATCCCATTGTCCATTGGATGAAGGAATTCGACCCTGTGTCACAACAAAAGGTCATAGGTTGATTCATACAGGTGGGCTGTGACGATTTCAAACAGCTCAGGTGGGTGGGGAACTAGGTTTCCCGCCGCATACCTGAGTATGAGTAAATAGTAGAAATGGACATAAACTTCTTATGTCCATAACTATTCGCACGAGCGATTAATACGCTCCAAACCAACACCGGAATATTGCTAATTAAATACTCTTCCGATGGGTACCAAACACTGCTGTATGAGTTTTGTTAGACCCTTCGTACGATACAAAGAGGGATTACTTTAAACAGGGACCTTCTATATTAACAAAACTTTCAGAAACTATCAAAGGGATCATGATCTATAAACTACATTAATTGTGAAAATATGTAACGAATGAGTCGCACGCTACGACTACATAAACTCTACCGTAAATACGCATACCGCGCCTGCGAGTGCCCGCTATTGCGGGTATGCGCCTTCACGGGAGAGCGTACGCATGCGCAGCGCGGACCAGTGTGCGGTGCAAATATGGCAACGTGCATAGAGACATTTTTCTGACTTTGACATTGGATATGGGATACTCAACCTGTATTAATATACAGGAGTTTTCATTCATTAATTTAGCGCAAAACAGTCATCTTTTGGTTTTTTGGTTTGCTTTAGACCTGTGGTTCTTCATCCTCATTAATTAAATTATCTGTGTGTACACAGACACAGCTGGACTGTTTCTTTGCAGCTCACAGTATAAAAACTAATTGAATTTATAAAAGTCAAAAACACAGCGCCTGAAGTGTGATTTTTGGAGTTCTGTTTAGGAGGAAAGAAAGGGCAGTAAGGCAGTGGTAGACAATACGCTCAAGGAGTTTGAAGGCAAAAGGTAGGCAATTGTGGAATTCTCGCCCTGCTGGTTTGTCCAAAGGTATTATCCTTATAAGATAGTACAAACAGCAATTTATTTCGTAATCTTCAATCATTTTAGATGTAGAAATGTCCACAAGTTCAGAAATAGGAGACTTGTAATCAGATTTCTAAATAAGGAGTGTGTGTCAAGTAGATGTTAATCAGTTATGCAGTTTATAATAACTGTTGAAGCATGGAGCAAATATCTACCAGCCGTAAATACAGCGTTTCCTCACTATAGTGGCAGTATGGAAGAGTAACAGCCACAGTCCAGAGTGCTCCTTATAGGAGATTGCCCATACAGTCGGGGAAATAATGTCTGTAAGGTGCATGTGCGGCGCTCACCTCACTTCACTTGAGAGAGCAGTTCCCTGTGTGCTTAGGAACACAGCTCCCTGTAGTCTGTCTCACAAGACCACACATGAGTAGTGCTGTTGTCTCCATGGCTGCTTGTCCAAAATAGCAATGTTTTATCAGTGGGCAGGATAAAATAGCACTTGTCCAAATACCGCTGTAGATTTGGTGGGCACATCACATTGATGGGTTAGAAGCGCAGTACCCCCTTTTATTTTATATTTTTCCCTAAAGGATCTCCTGGTAATGTCCTGATGCCAGTTATCACAGGACACCTTTAGAGGTCTTATAGAGTCCTTGTCTCAGCAGAGATCCGGTATGATATACCGGAAAACGGGATGCCGGCTGTCAGTATACCGACAGCGGCATCCCAGCAGCAAGGCAGCGAGTCTCCTCGCGGGCTCGCTGCGCTCGGCACACTTTGGGTCTGGTGGCGAGCTTCACTCATCACAGGTTCTATTCCCACTTGGTTGATGGCGCGGACCCACCAACTGAGTGGAAATACCAGACGGATGTCATGATTCCGTCCGTTGGTAAAAAGCCGGCTGTTGGGATTCCGGTGTCGGTCTCCTGAATGCCGGGATCCCGACAGCTGCCATTTTAACTGCATCCCCTCTGCAGTTCAGAGCTGTGTAGCTGCACATGGAGGAGCAACAGCATATTAGGCAGGTGGTCACAGTGTTTAAGCTTATCAATACATTGCAGACATTGATACAAGTCTTCTGATGAAACCATTCAATATGACACTTAAAATATGTCAAGACACATCCAGTGATTGATTTATTACTTTAGTTTTCATTTGAAATGATTTATTTATTTTATAAATTTGCAGGCTGGACCCATTGAAGGGAAATTCTTTCTAATTGGAACTCCAATAATGAGAAAATTAAGTGTTGCAAATAACTCTGCCTGCATGGTAAGAAAGTGGAATGAAAATATTTAAAACCAGTTTATGCAATTCTAACTTCTATAAATACAGTGGCTAAATGGATACTGCATGTGCATAGCAAAATTTATGAGAACTCACAGCGTATATGTATGTTGGGAATGCTCACTAAATATGTGCATGTAAATATTCTTATCAACCTGCCAATGGGTGCAGTGTCCAGCTCTATCTTCTGGGAAAAATTTCAATGGACACACAAGATGTTTTGTGCTGTTTAAGCGCATGATTGTATAATAAAATTAGCCACATTAACACATATAATTACACATTTACAATCACATGCCACCAGCCTGTGTTACATACTCGTCAAATTTATCAGTATTAATTTAGTTAAGGGTCATGGCGCTTTGAAATTGACCCTGTGGATGGACTAAGGGGTCTATTCATAAAGCAGTGAAAAGTCCTTTATCAGTGATAACAGGGCTTTTCATTGCTCCGCCCCATTCACAGAGGGTTTACCGTGGAGAAATCTAAGATCCCCCAGTGGTGCTCCAGCTCCAAGCTAAGATCGCTTCCCCATACAGTAGTATGGAGAGAGCGATTCATAGAAACACTTAAAGCTAAAAATAGGAACACAGAGGGCCTCCTTGTTGCATTGCATCGGAAAAAGTTCTGTGTACCTGAATTTCTAGGTAACATAATGTATTACATCGAAATGCTGCGAGATCTATCTATCTATCTATCTATCTATCTATCTATCTATCTATCTATCTATCTATATATATATATATATATAACAGTAGAACTACATGAATAGACCCCATTTTTAAGTGTGAGCTAAAAAAAAAGACTTGAAGTATTGTGTTAGTAAGGAGAGAGTAACATAACAATCTGTTTCTATTGACATGTTTGTTTTCATTCTTCCTTAAATAACTGTGTTGAATGCAGATCCCTTCATTTTTGGTATCACAATATCCTGACTGTACACTCACACATGATCTACTAAAAGGAGCAAGAGGTTGGTCTGACATACAGGACACAGGGGAAAACCAAGAAAAATATTACCAGTGTGGCCAGATTCAGTGCTACAGTGACATGGGTTCCATTGTAAATCTTGGCAGGTTAAGGTAAACTACAGTTCAGTTCATCCATAAAATATTACTGTTATCATATGCAGAAATATTACTGTTATCATATGCAGCAACAGCATTTCACTTTCATCTCTTCAATCTTTTGACCCATTAGGAATGAAGCCTATTCAGCTCTGCTGAACTTAAGAAATCAGCGGTGGATAGAAAAAGGAACAAGAGCTCTTGCTGTACAATTTGTCCTGTATAACCCTCCGACTAATCTATTTACAAGTGTGTCATTGCTAACAGAATTGCCAAGATCAGGTGGCATCATTACATCATCAGTTATAGAATCCGTTACAATCTACCGCATCACCATACTTATGGATTATTTCATTATGGTATTTGAGGTAATTCATTATCTTTATTTAAATAAGAACATTATAGGATTACATTTGGAAAATGATCCTTCATATATTATTATTACATAGACTGTTTAATTCCATGCACAGTGTATTGCATAAAGGAAATCAATATAACGCCACTTGCTATACCTGACAATTTAACTACTGTAAATATGTTTTTTGCTGTAAAAATGTTCGACAGGTACTGTAATAATATATACAGTGGGTGACAGCTCAGTATTCAATATTTTATAATGGACAGCCAAAGAGCGATTTTACCAGCAGACTATTCAGTGCACATACCCATGCCTCCAGAGGACACGTGGCCATGCCACGGAATGGGTTGCCACATCCCATGGGTGTGTCTAGTGCTACAAAGTGCTATACTGCTTGTTAATCCTTTCCTGTCCCTCTCTTACAATCCTTTCACGGACCTGTGACAGGTGCTATGCAGAGCAGTAACGAACGGACATGCCTCGCAACTTCGATAGTTCAGTCCCTATTGTGACTAAGGGCTATACCTGCTCCGTTTTTGTTCTACATATGACAGAATAATCCATATAAGAGGGAAAAAGCAAATCGTGTATCACTGACCTGGTTTGGGAGTGTTGTGGACTCGGGGTTTCTTCCGATGACCGGGAAGAGGAATCGCAACTGGGCCGCAGCAGAGATGGCCGAATGTAGGTTTTCCTCATGCAGGATTTGGATGACAGGCAGGAGGCACGTGTGGATGCGGAAGGTCTCCTGAAAGACAAAACTTGAAAAGTCGCTGATGAATTTGGTGAAGAATACCGTGAGCTCACCGAGAGCGATACTGAGGAGCTGGGAGGCACTGAAGTGCTTGGAGGCACTGAGGTGCTCGGAGACACAGGTGCTTGGAGGCGCTGAGGTGCGTGGAGGCACTGAGGTGCGTGGAGACGCTGAGGTGCGTGGAGACACTGAGGTGCGTGGAGACGCTGAGGTGCTTGGAGGCACGGAGGTGCGTGGAGACGCTGAGGTGCTTGGAGGCACTGAGGTGCGTGGAGACGCTGAGGTGCTTGGAGGCACAGAGGTGCGTGGAGACGCTGAGGTGCTTGGAGGCACTGAGGTGCGTGGAGACGCTGAGATGTTTGGAGGCACTGAGGTGCGTGGAGACGCTGAGGTACTTGGAGGCACTGAGGTGCGTGGAGACGCTGAGGTGCTTGGAGGCACTGAGGTGCGTGGAGACGCTGAGGTACTTGGAGGCACTGAGGTGCGTGGAGACGCTGAGGTGCTTGGAGGCACTGAGGTGCGTGGAGACGCTGAGGTGCTTGGAGGCACTGAGGTGCGTGGAGACGCTGAGGTGCTTGGAGGCACGGAGAGCCACATCAATACAGGAGCACTGGAGATCACAACTTCTAAGTAGAAAAGATGATACTCAGGCGCCGGAGCTCAGCCCGGCGTCTGAATTTGAACTTCCCGCCAGTACCTGATTGGTGGGAAGTGTTGATGACGTCACCCGCACCTTCAGTGGACGCCGGGCGTACCCGCGATGTCCACACTCACGAACGCGGGACGGAGCGCCGGGAGCCGGAGACCGCCAGCGAGGACGGCCACACGGAGACCCAGCGTGCCCGGAGGGGTAAGTACAGCAGCCGCCGCGGCATGACAGTACCCCCTCCTCTAGGAGTGGCCCCTGGACACTTCCCTGGCTTCGTAGGGTGTCTAGAATGGAAAATCCAGATTAGTCGAGGAGCTGAGACCTCAGAAGCTTTTATCCAACTTCTCTCCTCAGGACCATAACCTTTCCACTCTACCAGATATTGCAGGTTCTTATGATGATAACGAGAGTCCAGAATAGTTTTGATCTCGAAGTCTGTACCGGTTTCAGTTTCTACTGAGGTGGGGCTAGAAGACTTTGAATGAAAACGATTAAGGACGAGAGGACGAAGAAGAGAAACATGGAAGGCATTTGGTATGCGTAGAGGAGAAGGTAAACCCAACTTGCAGACCACAGGATTCAGAACTTGTAGCACAGGATAAGGACCGATGAACCTTGGAGCAAACTTCATAGTGGGTACCTTTAACCGGAGATTACGTGTGGATAGCCATACCCTATCACCAACCTTGTATTGAGGAGCGGCTCGCCGTTTCTTGTCCGCGAAGTACTTGTATCGGACAGAAACCTTTTTAAGACTAGCATGAACCTTACTCCAAATTTGTCTAAAGTGTGATAAAGTGGAAGTCACAGCTGGAACCTCTTCTGTCGGAAGGATTGGCAATTCCGGAACTCGTGGGTGGAACCCATAGTTGATGAAGAACGGAGATTCGCCAGTGGAAGAACGAAATGAATGGTTATGGGCAAACTCCGCCCAAGGTAACAACTCCACCCAGTTGTCCTGTGAAGGGGAGAGATAAAGGCGGAGGAAAGTCTCCAAATCTTGGTTGACTCGTTCCGTTTGACCATTCGTTTGGGGATGATAGGCAGACGAAAATTTAAGTTTAATTTGTAAGGCTGAGCAGAGGGCTCTCCAGAACCTTGCAGTAAACTGTACCCCTCGATCAGAGACTATTTCTTGAGGTAAACCGTGCAACCGAAAGTGTTCCTTGATGAATAATAGAGCCAATTTGGGAGCTGTCGGCAGACCCGTCAATGGAATGAAGTGCGCCATCTTAGAAAAACGGTTGACAATCACCCAGACGGTATTGTAACCTTTGGAACAGGGCAACTCGGTAATGAAGTCCATGGAAATATGAGTCCACGGTTTCAAAGGAATGGACAGAGGACGAAGCAACCCGGCAGGAGGCAGACAAGGAGATTTATGCTGCGTACACTGTGGGCAAGAGTTAACGTAATCCTGTACATCCTTCCTCATGGTGTCCCACCAGTAAGATTTTTGCAGAAACTTGAACATCTTCTGGACACCAGGATGACCAGAGAACTTGGAGTTATGAGCCCACTGCAGTATTTTCGGCCGGAATTTAGTTGGTACAGACATCCTTCCAGGGGGAGGACTCTGAGTAGTGGAAGCAGCGGAAACGGAAATTGGATTCAGAATTAAACTCCGCTCAAAAGAATTCTCTTCATCTGTGGGAGTTTGTGAACGAGAAAGCGCATCCGCTTTAGTATTGAAAGTCCCGGCCCGGTACTTGATAACAAAAGAAAATCGAGTGAAGAAAAGCGCCCATCTAGCTTGACGAGGATTCAAACACTGTGCGGTTTTGATGTACAACAAATTTTTGTGATCGGTGTAGATAGTAATTACATGTTTGGCCCCTTCTAACAGATACCTCCACTCCTCCAAAGCGGATTTTATTGCTAAAAGTTCCTGATCACCAATAGAATAATTCCGTTCGGCCGGAGAGAATTTACGAGAGTGGAAGCCACACGGATGCAATTTCTTATCTGATGAGTACTGGGAGAGAACGGCTCCGACTCCGACCGAGGACGCATCAACTTCCAGGAAAAAAGGTTCTTCGAAATTTGGTTGGAGGACCGGGGCTGACATAAAAGCTGATTTTAAATAGGTGAAAGCTTCCATGGCCTCGGGAGACCACAAACCCGGGTTGGAGCCCTTTCTGGTCAAGGCGGTAATGGTAATGACTATGGTGGAGAAACCCCTAATGAATTTCCTGTAATAATTCGCAAAGCCCAGGAATCTTTGTATTGCTTTCAAAGAGAGGGGCTGAGTCCAGTCACGAATGGCGGAAAGTTTATCCGGGTCCATGCGAAGCTCCTTCCCCGAGATGATATAACCGAGGAACGGAATTGATGTTACTTCGAAGGTACATTTGAAGATCTTAGCATAGAGATGATTCTTTCGTAAACGGTGGAGCACCTCTTTGACCTGTGTCCTGTGTTCAGTAAGATCTTTGGAAAAAATCAGTATGTCGTCTAAATATACCACAACACTTCGATATAACATGTCTCGAAAGATCTCGTTGACGAATCCTTGAAAGACAGCGGGGGCATTACTAAGGCCGAACGGTATCACCAGATATTCGTAATGCCCATCCCTCGTATTGAAGGCTGTCTTCCATTCATCCCCTTCTCGGATACGTATAAGATTATAGGCTCCCCTCAAATCGAGCTTGGAGAAAACGTGGGTGCCACGAACCCTATCAAATAACTCTGTAATTAGTGGCAAGGGGTATTTATTTTTGATGGTGATATCGTTTAGGCCGCGGTAATCGATACATGGTCTTAACCCCCCGTCCTTCTTCTTCACGAAAAAGAAACCTGCTCCAGCCGGGGAGGTAGAGGGGCGAATGAATCCCTTGAGAAGATTGGACTTAATATAGTCCGACATGGCTTGAGTCCTGGGAAGTGACAAAGGATATGTGCGGCCACAGGGCGGCATCTTCTCTGGGATTAGGTCAATGGGACAGTCCCAAGGCCTATGGGGTGGTAACTGGTCAGCCGCATGTTCCGAAAACACATCCTTGTACTCTTGATACGCCTCCGGAATAAGCTCTTCATCCGACTTAGAAGAGACACGGAGCGGACAGACAGGAGTGAGACAGTTAGCGTGACAAAAAGAACTCCAAGACAGAATTTGTGAAGACTTCCAGTCGACGTGGGGATTATGGGTTTTGAGCCAAGGCAACCCGAGGACAAGGTCGTGAGGCATCTCCGGAATCACTAGGAGTTCTAGATGTTCTTGATGTAGCGCTCCGACCTGCAGCCTAACGGGCTCTGTGCGATATGTAATGAGACCATTGGATATTCTGGTTCCATTAATAGCAGTCAAAGAAATAGGCCGTTTGATAGACTGCAACTTTAAATCCAGACCTTGGGCACAGGAGAAAGAAACGAAATTCCCAGCAGCCCCAGAGTCCAATAGGGCATTAAAAGATTTGGCAACTGACTTGGAAGTCAAAGACACGGAAAGTAAGCAATCCAAAGTCGGAGAAGATTTGGACGTGACTCCCAACTTGACTCCTCCGGAACAAGCTAGGCCTGCCCGTTTCCCGGACGGGATTTACAAAACTTGAGGAAATGATCTGCGGCTCCACAGTAAAGGCAAAGTTTACCCTCACGATGACGCTGTCGTTCCAGTCGGGACCGGTTAATTTGCATGGGTTCGTCCGAACTGGGCACAGCCGCTGGCCTAGGCGGAGGAAGCCGGAACCTGGAACGATCTGAACGACTACGTTCTCCTCCACGCTCCTGCATCCGAAGATCCACCTTGACGCAGAGGGAGATCAACTCTTCTAATGGATCCGGCAGATCCCTAGTGACCAACTCATCTTTCAGCCGGTCGGAGAGACCGTTCCAAAAGGCAGCCCTCAGGGCGTCATTATTCCAGCGAAGTTCAGAGGCAATGGTCTGGAAATGAACCACGTACTGACCCACGGAGCGGGAGCCCTGACGGACACGGAGCAAGTCAGAAGAAGCAGTGGTCATCCTGCCGGGCTCGTCGAAGATTCTTCGAAAGGACGTGATGAAGTTGGTGTAGTTGGAAACCACGGGATCAGATCGTTCCCATAACGGAGACACCCAATCCAACGCTGACCCTTCGAGCAGGGAAATAATATACGCCACCTTAGACCGATCCGTAGGGAAATTATGAGAGAGAAGCTCGAAGTGCACCTCGCACTGGTTTAAAAAACCACGGCAATTCTTTGAATTCCCATTATAGCGGGAAGGAGTAGGAAGCTGAAGGCGTGACCTGGTACCGGCCGGAGGTTGGACGTTACTGGAAACGGCAACTGGAGCAGTTACGGGAACTGAAACAGGAATTATGGAAGCTAAGGATGCTTGAATTTGATCCAATCGGCCGGACAATTCCTGGAGATATTGCATCACCTGGCCCTGTGTCGCCTCCCGAGTCTGAACTCGGGAAGCCAAACTTTGGATGGCGCTCAACTCTGTGTTCCGATCCCCCGGGTCCATGAGGCTGAGTATACTATCACTGACCTGGTTTGGGAGTGTTGTGGACTCGGGGTTTCTTCTGATGACCGGGAAGAGGAACCGCAACTGGGCCGCAGCAGAGATGGCCGAATGTAGGTTTTCCTCATGCAGGATTTGGATGACAGGCAGGAGGCATGTGTGGATGCGGAAGGTCTCCTGAAAGACAAGACTTGAAAAGGCGCTGATGAATTTGGTGAAGAATACCGTGAGCTCACCGAGAGCGATACTGAGGAGCTGGGAGGCACTTAGGTGCTTGGAGGCACTGAGGTGCTCGGAGACACTGAGGTGCTTGGAGGCACTGAGGTGCGTGGAGACACTGAGGTGCTTGGAGGCACTGAGGTGCGTGGAGACGCTGAGGTGCGTGGAGACGCTGAGGTGCTTGGAGGCACTGAGGTGCGTGGAGACGCTGAGGTGCTTGGAGGCACGGAGGTGCGTGTAGACGCTGAGGTGCTTGGAGGCACTGAGGTGTGTGGAGACGCTGAGGTGCTTGGAGGCACAGAGGTGCGTGGAGACGCTGAGGTGCTTATACGCACAGAGGTGCGTGGAGACGCTGAGGTGCTTGGAGGCACTGAGGTGCGTGGAGACGCTGAGATGCTTGGAGGCACTGAGGTGCGTGGAGACGCTGAGGTACTTGGAGGCACTGAGGTGCGTGGAGACGCTGAGGTGCTTGGAGGCACAGAGGTGCGTGGAGACACTGAGGTACTTGGAGGCACTGAAGTGCGTGGAGACGCTGAGGTACTTGGAGGCACTGAAGTGCGTGGAGACGCTGAGGTGCTTTGAGGCACTGAGGTGCGTGGAGACGCTGAGGTGCTTGGAGGCACTGAGGTGCGTGGAGACGCTGAGGTGCTTGGAGGCACGGAGGGCCACAGCAATACAGGAGCACTGGAGATCACAACTTCTAAGTAGAAAAGATGATACTCAGGCGCCGGAGCTCAGCCCGGCATCTGAATTTGAACTTCCTGCCAGTACCTGTTTGGTGGGAAGTGTTGATGACGTCACCCGCACCTTCAGTGGACGCCGGGCGTACCCGCGACGTCCACACTCACGATCGCGGGACAGAGCGCCGGGAGCCGGAGACCGCCAGCGAGGACGGCCGCACGGAGACCCAGCGTGCCCGGAGGGGTAAGTACGGCGGCCGCGGCATGACATCGTGCAACTAGATTGGAAATATGGAAAAAAAAAAAAAAACTAAAGCTATGAAATCATATGCATTCCTTTCAATGGTAAGAGCAGGGCCAGTGCTAGGGGGTTTGGCGCCCTCCTTCAAAATATAAATACCATACTCTTGGGCCCCCGAGCTGCAGGAGATCCGTGCATGCCTATGGTTGTGAACTCTCTGCCCACAAACACTCTGTGCAGCGCTAGTTACGGCCCTGCACACAGACAGTGCCGTAACTAGACATTTTACCGCTGTGTGCAAGAGAGGGCATCGCCCCCCTCCCCTGCATGTAAAATAGGGGCAGTGCGGGCCGCAGGCGCATGCAAAAAATATAGGGGCGCGGTCAGCGTGCCCTTTTTACACATTACGGCAGCCAGCGTCCCCCTTTTTACACATTACGGCAGCCAGCGGCCCCTTTTTACACATTACGGCGGACAGAGTCCCCTTTTTACACATTATGGCAGACAGCGTCCCACTTTTTACATATTACGGCAAACTGTGTCTCCCTTTTTACACATTACGGCAGACAGCATCCCCTTTTTAAATACAAACAAACACACACATCCATATACACACACACACACACTTTCTCTCTCACACTCTTTTTGCATCCCCTTACCACAATCTTGCTGGCCAGATCTTCCACAGTCTGCTAGCCTGGTCCATGTAGCTCCGCCCCCTTGGTCCGTGTAGCTCCACCCCCTTTCATCAGACCGCAAACTGACACTCCTCTCCTCTCACTGTCACAGGGGAGAGAGGAGAAGGAGTCATGCTGCCTGCGCTGCTGCGGCTGACTGTCAGTGTGACAGGGCAGACGCAGCAGCCAGCAGCAGGGGGGACAGGACGGCGCTTCAGCAGGGATGCAGAGCAGTGAAGGCGCCTCTCCTGCCCGGCGCCTACCTGCACTGCATCCCTTTGCTGAGCGGGTAGCGCCGGGCCTGGGTAAGAGCACACTGTGTGAGAGTCAAATATTATTTAACAAACATACATAATGACATATAGGCAAACAAAATATGAAAACAAACACACATAAAAATAATAATATACAAATACCAAAGTTAAAATAAAGGTCACATTGAAAAGGAAAGCATTAACAGTTAAGGTGCATACACACGGTGCGATATAACGGTGTGATTATGACTATATAGTCAAAATCGCAAGGAAAATTAGTGCATAGCGCACCATGTGTACACAGCTTGCGATACCGATGCGCGGCCCTGCGGGGTCGGTATCGCTAGAAAAAATAGACTGTGCAGGCAAGTCAATTTTGACTATCTACTGTAGTATTAAAGTATAGGGGGTAATTCAGAGTTGATCGTAGCAGCAAATTTGTTAGCAGTTGGGAAAACCATGTACACTGCAGGGGGGGGGGGGGGGGCAGCTATAACGTGTGCAGAGAGAGTTAGATTTGGGTGGGGTGTGTTCAAACTGAAATCTAAATTACAGTGTAAAAATAAAGCAGCCAGTATTCACCCTGCACAGAAACAATTTAACCCACCCAAATCTAACTCTCTCTGCAAATGTTATATCTGCCCCAGCTGCAGTGCACATGGGTGGTCATTCCGAGTTGATCGCTCGTTATTTTTTTTTCGCAATGGAGCGCTAATGCGCATGCGCAATGTCCGCAGTGCGACTGCGCCAAGTAAATTTGCTATTAAGTTAGGTATTTTGCTCACGGCATTACGAGGTTTTTTCTTCGTTCTGGTGATCGTAGTGTGATTGACAGGAAGTGGGTGTTTCTGGGCGGAAACTGGCCTTTTTATGGGTGTGTGCGAAAAAACGCTGCCGTTTCTGGGAAAAACGCGGGAGTGTCTGAAGAAACGGGGGAGTGTCTGGGTGAATCCCATTTGGGATTCGGAACAGGATGTCTATCGTAAATCCCACTGCGGAGGCTGGCGCAGATGACATCACTGTCAGGGTGTCACGGCCAGCCCCCTCTGCTGCTCTAGCCAGCCCCGCCAACCTTTTCCCGCTTTCTATTATGAATCCAGTATCATTCGTCTGCCCCCTCGCGGTAGTAATGCCGCTATTCGCTGGTGCATGGGTGAAGGGGCCAAATGCCATGAAGTGCCCGCCCCCATCAGAGACCTGATGCAGTAATCTGCGACAGGTAGTGTCTCACCCATTCGCTCCCACTCTATCTCTTCTCTCTCTCCCTTTCTCTCTTGCTTACTTCTCTCTTTTCCTTTGTATCCCCCTCTTTCTCTCCATGACACACTCTCTCTCCCTCTTGGTCTTCTCTCTCCCTCCTTAACACCCACTCTCTCTCCCTCTCTCTCTTGCTGTTCCCTCTCTTTGCCCCTCTTTGTCTATCCCTGACACTCTCTCTCCGTCTCTCTCTCCCTGACACTTCCACCCAGCTTGCTCCTCTACCCTTATCCCCTCTCTCTCCATGACACATACTCTCTTGCTCCACTCTCTCACTCTCACCCGACACGCTCTTTCTTTTTCTTTTTCTTTCTTTCTTTCTTTCTTTCTTTCTTTCTTTCTTTCTTTCTTTCTTTCTTTCTTTCTTTCTTTCTTTCTTTCTTTCTTTCTTTCTTTCTCACATTCTCTCTCTCTATCCAGCTCGTTCTTGCCAAGCCATATGAACAGTATATTTTTTGACTGTGGTTTTCCTATTGAAATTAAAGTGTTTTTTTTTTTCTAAATGGTATCATGAGAACATTTCTGTATCTAATATTAAAAATATATATATAAAACTGATGTGTCCTCATACACCTATCCCTTTTTGCCATGTGGCACTAGCGCACTTCCCATGCTGCATAGGTTTTTACTCAGGTTTGCTACCTTTTCCTCGACTTACAGTGTACTAGGTTTTTCCTGTTGGACTTGCCTTATGTACGTTTCCCTAAATGATGCTATTTTCTAACTACTTTTTCCTCAATTGTGTGACTTAATTCACAAATATTCTACTAGGTACAGTACATAGGAGTCGTGTTTTAGTATGACTAAGTAGCAAAGTACTTGGTGTAATAAATGAGGCTATCTGGTGCGATTTAGTGAGAGGTGTATGTGGACACATCTGTATGCAGTGTTTAGAGAAAGTACGAAAACAGTACTTTATAGAAGTCTACAGTCAGGTCCATAAATATTGGGACATCGACACAATTCTCATATTTTGGGCTTTATACACCACCACAGTGGATTTGAAATGAAACAAACAAGATGTGCTTTAACTGCAGTACTTTCCGCTTTAATTTGAGGGTATTTACATCCAAATCAGGTGAACGGTGTAGGAATTACAACGGTTTCTATATGTGCCTCACACTTTTTAAGGGACCAAAAGTAATGGGACAATATACTCAAAAGCTATTTCATGGACAGGAGTGGGCTATTCCCTGGTTATTTCATCGTCAATTAAGCAGGTAAAAGGTCTGGAGTAGATTCCAGGTGTGACATTTGCATTTGGAATCTGTTGCTGTCGACTCTCAATATGAGATCCAATGAGCTGCCACTATCAGTGAAGCAAGCCATCATTAGGCTGAAAAATCAAAACAAACACATCAGAGAGATAGCAAAAACATTAGGGGTGGCCAAATCAACTGTTTGGAACATTCTTACAAAGAAAGAACGCACCAGAGAGCTCAGCAACACCAAAAAACCCGGAAGACCACGGAAAACAACTGTGGTGGATGACAGAAGAATTATTTCCCTGGTGAAGAAAAACCCCTTCACAACAGTTGCCCAGATCAAGAACACTCTCCAGGAGGTAGGTGTATATGTGTCAAAGTCAACAATCAAGAGAAGACTTCACAAGAGTGAATATAGAGGGTTCACCACAAGATGTAAACCATTGGTGAGCCACAAAAACAGGAAGACCAGATTAAAGTTTGCCAAACAACATCTAAAAAAGCCTTTACAGTTCTGGAACAACATCCTATGGACAGATGAGACAAAGATCAACTTGTACCAGAGTGACTGGAAGAGAAGAGTATGGAGAAGGAAAGGAACTGTTCATGATCCAAAACATACCACCTCATCAGTGAAGCATGGTGGTGGTAGTGTCATGGCGTGGGCATGTATGGCTGCCAATGGAACTGGTTCCCTTGTATTTATTGATAATGTGACTGCTGACAAAAGCAGCAGGATGAATTCTGAAGTGTTTTGGCAATATTATCTGCTCATATTCAATCAAATGCTTCAGAACTCATTGGACGGCGCTTCACAGTGCAGATGGACAATGACCTGAAGCATACTGCGACAGCAACCAAAGAGTTTTTTTAAGGCAAATAAGTGGAATGTTATGCAATGGCCAAGTAAATCACCTGACCTGAATCCGATTGAGCATGCATTTCACTTGATGAAGACAAAACTGAAGGGAAAAATGCCCCAAGAACAAGCAGGAACTGAAGACATTTGCAGTAGAGGCCTGGCAGAGCATCACCAGGGATGAAACCCAGCATCTGGTGATGTCTATGCGTTCCAGACTTCAGGCTGTAATAATCTGCAAAGGATTTGCAACAAAGTATTAAAAAGTGAAAGTTTGATTAAGGATTGTTTAGTTTGTCCCATTACTTTTGGTCCCTTAAAAAGTGGGAGGCACATATAGAAACAGTTGTAATTCCTACACCGTTCGCCTGATTTGGATGTAAATACCCTCAAATTAAAGCGGAAAGTCTGCAGTTAAAGCACATCTTGTTTGTTTTATTTCAAATCCATTGTGCTGGTGTATAGAGCCCAGAATATGAGAATTGTGTTGATGTCCCAATATTTATGAACCTGACTGTATGTAATTGTACAACTGTCATTGAGCAATGAAACTGTCTCTCAGGTATTATATAGAAATTATTTAGGCTTTTTTAATTTTTTTGCCAACCTGGCACTTAATTCACACCTTCTGGTTTCAGCATAACAGCAGAGGTTTATATGGCAGTTTTTTAGGGTAAGAATACCATAATCATACCTACATCAAGGTCCTATAAGCCACTGAGGTGTGGCAAATGTGGAGGGGATGAGACATACTGTGGCGATTCATCAGCGTTCAATATGATACCTATGCAGGGCGGCCATCAGAAATTGTGGGGCCCGGGACTGACAAAATAGACAGGGCCCCTCCCTCCCAAGAAAAAAAGATTCTGTCACACTTCTCCACGCCTATGTAATGTCATACATTGTGATGTTACATATATGTGGAGTGTTGCGGACCTACAGGAGTGGTTTAAAGAGAGCTGATGCGCAGATAAGGCTTGTTTGAAGAGGTCCTCCCTGAGCATCATCCTGCTACTGATTCACAGACTTGTGCAGATCTACATGTATTGGCGGTAGGAGCAAGGGGAGGGCCCTCATTTCTGTAAGGGCCCGGGACACCAGTCCCCACAGTCCCCCCCTGGTGGCTGCACTGTACCTATGTCTAAAGCAGGGGTGGTCAACCAGTCAGTGACAAAGAGCCAAAAAACCTTGTTAGGTATGTCAAAGAGCCGACATCGAGCCGATGGCGCGCATGCAAAAAAGGAATGTGGCCTTGTGCCTGCTAGACTACACCCCTGGTATAAAATACATTGAAAAAGCCAGAACGACATAAAATTATTTTTTTAAAGCCAAATTCATTGAAAAAGCCACTTTCACATAATAAACTTCAGCTCCCCCATGTGTCACTCCAGCCAGCTCCCCCATGTGTCACTCCAGCCAGCTCCCCCATGTGTCACTCCTGCTAGCACCCTCATATGTCACTCCAGCCAGCTCCCCGTGTCACTCCAGCCAGGTCTCCCATGTGTCACTACTGCCAAGACCCTGCTGTGTCACTCCAGCCAGCTCTCCCATGTGTCCCTACTGCCAAAACCCTGCTGTGTCACTCCAGCCAACATCCTCCTGTCACTCCAGCCAGCTCCCCCGTATCACTCCAGCCAGCTCTCCCATGTGTCACTACTGCCAAGATCCTGCTGTGTCACTCCAGCCAGGTCTCCCCCGTGTCACTACCGCCAAGACCCTGCTGTGTCACTCCAGCCAGCTCCCCCATGTGTCACTCCAGCCAACACCCTCCTGTCACTCCAGCCAGATCTTCCATGTGTCACTCCTGCTAGCGCCCTCCTATGTCACTCCAGCCAGCTCCCCCGTGTCACTCCAGCCAGCTCTCCCATGTGTCACTGCTGCCAAGACCCTGCTGTGTCACTCCAGCCAGATCTCCCATGTGTCACTCCAGCCAACACCCTCCTGTCACTCCAGCCAGCTCTTCCATGTGTCACTCCTGCTAGCACCCTCCTATGTCACTCCAGCCAGCTCCCCCGTGTCACTCCAGCCAGCTCTCCCATGTGCCACTACTGCCAAGACAATGCTGTGTCACTCCAGCCAGCTCTCCCATGTGTCACTCCAGCCAACACCCTCCTGTCACTCCAGCCAGCTCTTCCATGTGTCACTACTGCCAAGACCCTGCTGTGTCACTCCAGCCAGCTCTCCCATGTGTCACTCCAGCCAACACCCTCCTGTCACTCCAGCCAGCTCTTCCATGTGTAACTCCTGCTAGCACCCTCCTATGCCACTCCAGCCAGCTCCCCCGTGTCACTCCAGCCATCTCTCCCATGTGTCACTACTGCCAAGACCCTGCTGTGTCACTCCAGCCAGCTCTCCCATGTGTCACTCCAGCCAACACCCTCCTGTCACTCCAGCCAGCTCTTCCATGTGTCACTACTGCCAAGACCCTGCTGTGTCACTCCAGCCAGCTCTCTCATGTGTCACTCCAGCCAACACCCTCCTGTCACTCCAGCCAGCTCTTCCATGTGTAACTCCTGCTAGCACCCTCCTATGCCACTCCAGCCAGCTCCCCCGTGTCATTCCAGCCATCTCTCCCATGTGTCACTACTGCCAAGACCCTGCTGTATCACTCCAGCCAGGTCTCCCATGTGTCACTACTGCCAAGACCCTGCTGTGTCACTCCAGCCAGCTCTCTCATGTGTCATTCCTGCCAACACCCTCCTGTTACTCCAGCCAGCTCTTCCATGTGTCACTCCTGCTAGAGCCCTCCTATGTCACTCCAGCCAGCTCCCCCGTGTCACTCCAGCCAGCTCTCCCACGTGTCACTCCTGCTACCACCCTCCTATGTCACTCCAGCCAGCTCTCACATGTATCACTCCTGATACCACCCTCCTGTCACTCCAGCCAGCTCTCCCATGTGTCACTCTTGCCAACACCCTCCTGTCACTCCAGCCAGCTCTTCCATGTGTCACTCCTGCTACCACCCACATATGTCACTCCAGCCATTCTCCCATGTGTCACTCCTGCTACCACCCTCCTATGTCACTCCAGCCAGCTCTCCCATCTGTCACTCCTGCTACCACCCTCCTATGTCACTCCAGCCAGCTCTCCCATGTGTCACTACTTCCAGCACCCTCCCGCGTCACTCCTACCAGGACCCTCCTGTGTCTCTCCAGCCAGCTCTGCCATGTGTCACTCTATCCCACCCTCATGTATCACTACAGGCCCCCCATCAACTCATGCCATTGCAGCAGTCCCTAATGTGTCCTATGTTTTCTTGTGGGTGTCTCACCTCTAGTATCTGGCTCCTTCAGTTTTCAGTCCCTGTAGTGCTGCTGCGTGTCTGGCTGGAGTGCAGCGGTTTCTGTATCTGTTGTGGTCACATGATTTAGAGTGTTGGGAGCCACATTTGAATAAAGAAAGAGCCACATGCGGCTCAAGAGCCACAGGTTGGCCACCGCTGGTCTAAAGTATTGTTGTTATGAATGAGCTTGTAAGGTTCACTTCTTAAAAATGTTTTATTTAGGTTTAAAAAATCAGGATATGGGGGGTAATTCTGAGTTGATCGCAGCAGGAATTTTGTTAGCAGTTGGGCAAAACCATGTACACTGCAGGTGGGGCAGATATAACGTGCAGAGAGAGTTAGATTTGGGTGGGTTATTTTGTTTCTGTGCAGGGTAAATACTGGCTGCTTTATTTTTACACTGCAATTTAGATTGCAGATTGAACACACCCCACACAAATCTAACTCTCTCTGCACATGTTATATCTGCTCCTCCCCTGCAGTGCACATGGTTTTGGTCAACTGCTAACAAAATTCCTGCTGCGATCAAATCAGAATTACCCCCATTGTTCTGATTTATCCTCCACTAGCAGGTTATGAATCCAGGGTAGTGACATTAAGCAGTTATGAAAATGACTGTTACCATTTAATTAAATTACATTGGCCAATTTAATAACAATTACTATCCAACTACAGTATAAAGTTTAAAGTGTAGGTGAATGCTCTCAAGTTAGTCGGGCATTTTCCACTTCCAGATTTTGGGTCAAAAAAGTTGAAAAGGCCTGAAGTACCATGATTGGTATTGTCTTGCCTGTTATGGTAGTGTAGGGGGTATGACTATTACTTCCTGCACTGTTATTTACAACAAAGAACTGCAGAGATGACCTGAGATTGGCTTGAAAAGGTAAAGTCCCTTTACCAAACTAAGTCAGATTAAGGTCAAAAGACACTACGTGCAGCATTTTCTGTGCATAATTACTCCCTTGTTACTTGTGTACCCCTCACTTCAGTAAATACATGGCAAATGTATTTATTTCATAGCACCCCTCTGACACCAGCCTATCTAATTAACATCATAATTATCTATTATGTTATAAATGTAGCAGGGAAAGCTAATGAGGTATTCAAAGTCGTTGTATTTTGCTGAGTTGAGCGATCTATGCCTTAGATTACAATATGATTTTAATGTAACTGATTATTTTTATATTAACAGCTGATGTTCCTTGGAATGATTCTTATATTCTTGTATTTACAACTGAGTATTATGACTCAGCGGGGCATCAGGAGCTACTGGCAAGAGCCATGGAACTGGGTAGAGGTATGCTGTACTTTATGAAATGCTTTATTTCTGTCAGATCTCCATTATCTTATAGCCTGTTTTTTTCAGATAGGATCTTGTGATACCTTTAGCTAGTTCAGAGCAGGAAAGATTCTAACTATATTTATGTTACTATGGAATATTTATATCAACTGTTTTATTGTTAAATATATACAAACTAGGTGATTCATTGTGGCCTACAGGCGCTCTTCACACCGTCGCAAGGGGCTACGCCCCCTTAACCCCTGCTATCCTTTGGGCGGGCAATATTTTTATTATATGGAGTATTACCTTCAAGCATAATGTTGTTAGTGGTTAAATATTTTACGGGCAAAGGGCTTGGGATGGTCAAGGGGGCGTAGGAGCTTGCGACGGCGGGAAGAGGGACGATGAATGACCTAGTGTGTTAATAATATGTTATGTGTACATAATTTAGGTATAAAGACGTCTGGTAAATATCACATACACAGTGTGTGTGTGTGTGTGTGTGTGTGTGTGTGTGTGTGTGTGTGTGTGTGTGTTGGGAGATTATTTCTCATATTTATATATATATATATATATATATATATATATATAGTACAAGGTTATCCACCTAGTGGAACAGATAGCACTCTCCAGACTTTAGTATCAATTATTCAGCAAAGAGAATTTAATAAAGGTAATCTCACAGTTCCAGTTTGTAAAGTCCAATTCCGACGTTTCGGTCCACACCAGGACCTTTGTCAAGGAGTTACAGCATAGTTACAGCAGACCTCAGCACAGCATGGTCAGCATAAATGGGAACTGTTGTTACAACAGTTCCCATTTATGCTGACCATGCTGTGCTGATGTCCTGGTGTGGACCGAAACGTCGTAATTGGTGGATAACTAGGTGGATAACCTTGTACTGTACTATGGGTCCCACCTCTAAGTGGGTTGGACTCTGATTGGCACCCCAGCTGTTGGCAGAGCTTTTGTGAGAGTGCAGGGATCTGTATGTGTATATATATATATATATATATATATATATCAGTATACAGCCCTTTCTCCTATCACATACACAGTGTGCACGCTGGGAACTTATCTCTCATCACAGTATACAGTATGGTATTAGCCTCTCACCAGCTTCATTGTCCCCGCACACTGCACACTACAGACTCTCACTGCACTAGAAACAGCAACCACCATGTTCCTTCCTGGCATGCCAGGAGTTGTAGTCTCCCCACAGCACTGCCGTGACATCATGGTGATGCACACCCTCCGCAGTCTATCCCTGTGCACGGGGAGGCGGGGCCGCTGAGTCCCCCCGAGGTGCTCCCTAGGAGATGTAGTCCACGGACGTCGCTCCCCCTCACACGCCCCGGGGAGCAGCCGGCAGTGTCGGGAACTACAACCCCCAGACTCCCCGTGGCCTCTCGGCTGACTGAGAGCTGCGAGTCGGCTGCTGAGTGTTAACATGGCGACCGGGAGTCAGCCGACAGCTGCGGCTGGGGCTGGAATGTGAGCGGCGGCGAGACCCCGGGGGGATCGCAGCGGAGTGGGTACGGAGGGTCATCCGTCGTCACCCTCCTCCCCTCCCTTCCCACCTCCAGCAGCGGCACAACGGCCTGACAGCTGACAGGGAACCCAGCACGGGTGTCCGGGCGTCCGTCCAACAGGTGAGATCATCACCCCTCCCTCCTCCTCTTCCTCCCCGATCCTGGACTGACAGAAGTTCCTCCGCAGCAGCATGGCGGCCACCTGGGCAGTGGCGAAGCTCTTACTATTAGTCAGCGTGTGTTTTACCTAGTCTCTCCTATCTGTGACTCTGTTACTCAGAGCTCCTAGCCACGCCCAGGGTTAGCAAATGAGTCATAGGGGAAAATTCAGATGTTTGAAAAGTCAGTTGGGTGTCTGTTTTTTCCTGTCAATTAGATAGAAAAAACAGACACCCAACTGACTTTTCAAACAATTGAATCTCCCCCATAGAGTCACAGATCTGAACAAATATATAGGAGATGAACAAGGAGCTAGGAGCTGCTCAGAGAAAGAACGTATGCATTGTAATCATTAATATACAGCATTCAGACAGACAGGGTTGAAAATATGCACCTTATGAACTTTTAACATAAATGAAAGTTGAATCAAACTGAGAAAAAATATCTATGTTAAACTTTCACTTATTTTAAATAATTTTAGTCTGTCGTCTTCCCATCCCAAATGCAATATATATTTATATAGTGATGGATTGAGAGTACTGCACCCTCACTACTCTGGGGTATTTGTCAATACATGTCATTTCTCTAAGCAACCGAAAAGACAGCACCACGCCAGACTTATTGGGGGTGGTTCAGATCATAGATCATAGGCAAACACGGGGGGTGGGTGCACGAGCAAGTGGCCCCGGCATTTCTACCAGGAAATTGCGTTGAAAAAAATTAGGGAAACAAAAATCTTGCAGGAAAGGTTTATCTAATGTGGGTGTGGTTTAAGTAGTCATTTAAATATCTAAAAAATTGTTATGTCAAAGAGCAATAAACAAATACAAAATCTACTGGCACCAACTGGCAAAGCAATTAATATTCTAGTGCCATATACAGAGACCTACAGATGGAGCCTCGCTCATTTAGCCTTCTCTGCTGCGCCTAGGTGCACCAAGGTTTATTAGCATAAGCTTTTCATCTATTGGTCTCAGTTGCAATACAATACAGAGAGAACAATACAGCAGGGGATTAAGTCATTACAGCACTGGCTCACTTAATCCTATCAAAGGGATAGATGAGCAGGGCTCCATCTGTACATGCAATAGACTTCAAATGTGACCACCTCTGCTTGCTCATTAAAAATCATATGCCAGATCTAACCACTTTGTATAAATCAAAGCTCAGAATTTATCAACTCTCTTATATTAAAAATCATACCTCAGATATAAACCCCAACACACACATTTTTCTCATTAAAATCCCTAGATTTGCCCCCACCAGTGCCGTTTCTTGCGGCGGGCGATCCGTGCAACCGCACGGGGCGCCCGCCGCGGCACTTCTTGAACACTTTAAAATCCATTCCCACCTCCTCCGTCCTCCCGAGTACCCAGCTCGGGGGGCGGAGTTTCGTGGAATGACGCGGTGCGTCGTGACGTCACAACGCAATCGCGTCATTCCACGAAACTCCGCCCCCCGAGCTGGGTACTCGGGAGGACGGAGGAGGGGGAGCCAAACTGGTGGCGCCGCGAAGAGGAGGGAGAGGCGGCGAAGAGCGGGAAGAACCGTTTCAACTGTAAGTCAGCCTCTCCCTCTCTCTCTCTCTCTACCCCCCCTCTGCAACCTGCCATCATGTATACAAAGGGGACACTTGCCTGCCATAATATGTTAAATGGGGACACTTGCCTGCCATAATGTGTTAAATGGGGACACCTGCCTGCGTACTGTGTAAAATGGGGACACCTGCCTGCGTACTGTGTAAAATGGGGACACCTGTCTGCGTACTGTGTAAAATGGGGACACCTGTCTGCGTACTGTGTAAAATGGGGACACCTGTCTGCGTACTGTGTAAAATGGGGACACCTGCCTGCGTACTGTGTAAAATGGGGATGCGTGCCTGCCATACTGTGTAAAATGGGGACTCTTGCCTGCCGTACTGTGTAAAATGGGGGCACGTGCCTGCCACAATGTGTAAAATGGGGACACTTGCCTGCCGTACTGTGTAAAATGGAGGCACGTGCCTGCCGCAATGTGTAAAATGGGGACACTTTCCTGCCGCAATGTGTAAAATGGGGGCACGTGCCTGCCGCAATGTGTAAAATGGGGACACTTTCCTGCCGCAATATGTAAAATGGGGACACTTGCCTACCGTGCTGTGTAAAATGGGGACACTTGCCTGCCGTGCTGTGTAAAATGGGGTCGCGTGCCTGCTGTAATGTGTAAAATGAGGACTTTTTTTTTTTTTTATCCTGTGGTGGCCGTGATGATGAGATCACATGAGGCCACGCCCATCTTAACAAAACCACGCCCATTTTTACGAGGGCACGCCCCCTTTTACTCTTTATATCTATGGGGGGGCGCATTTTTTTTATGTGAATGGGGGGGCGCATTTTTAAATCTCGCACTGGGAGCCAAATTGGCTAGAAACGGCCCTGGCCCCCACACATAGGCAAATACCTTATTCATTAAAAGTAACACCACAGATCCAGTCCAAAATCTGCCTCTTTCCTTCCTCATTACAAATCTTACACAAAATTTGTCATACTCCTTATTATTAAAAATGATAGTCTAAATATGTGTCTCCTCCTTCCTTCATTGGTAGATGCTTGATCCATGACGTGTGGTGGGGTGAGGCAGAGCCTTTCCTGTCATACAAACGTTTGTGCCAGAGTTTTTACTGTATAAAGTATATGAAAAATACAAAGAATTTGTTTGAAATGTCTTCTTTGCTTTATTCTAATAATTTTTATAGCCAAAACTCTGGAGCAAAATGTCTATGCCTCACCTGCCGATCTTTTCTGCACATCTCTGATCAAAACTTGCCAAATTTCCAGAAGTTTATACTGTTGCACCTGTGTATAATGCCCAGATGTACCCTTTGGCTCTTATATTGTGTGTAATTCTGGCTCTAGTGCAAGCCAATGCCTCCTGAGCCATTTCGCTCACCGCACGTCCCTGGCTTGATTCAAGCGGGCTAAAGGACCTCAATGTGACCCAGAACCCACCTCCTTCTCATGAGAGTGTGGATTCAGTAAAGGGTTGGACTGGCCCACAGGGGTACAGGGGACACCACCGGTGGGCCCCCCTGCCTGGGGCCCCCTCCTCCTCCTCTAGTGATCAGGTTCCAGACTGTGTTCTTGAATTATACACTATACATATGTTACCTTATACTGCACAGGACTATAATGTATTCTCTACAGTGCATTGCCAATATTTATCTATTACATTATCATGCACGCACTAGCAGTATTTATATATTTGTCAAGGGGCACAGCCCATGCACTCACTAATGGTTAGGCAGTCCACTTTAGCAGCTGGCCACAAACCCTCTGGAGACTGACCCCACCCCTAAGCATGCGCCCCTCCCACTGTATTCCCCGGTGGGCCCTTCATGCCCCAGTCCGACACTGATTCAGTACACTGGGAGAAGGTTAGGATGCGGAGAATGGAATGGTTAGGGTTAGGCTGCAGGGAGACGGTTAGGGTTAGGCTGCTGCACTTAGATCCTGCATTCCGGGAGAGGTTAGGGTTAGACCCCGGGCAAAGGCTGGGGTTAGGCTGCGGGAGTAGGATTCAGTGCTCACACGGAGGATAGGCTTATGCAGTGGCACTAGGATCTAGTAATTTGGGGAGCAGGGCCGGTGCTAGGGTGTTTGGCGCCCTCCTGCAAACAATAAATTTGCGCCCTCCCTCCCATACATAATAAAGGGACAGTGCATGCCAAAGGGGTCTGGTCTTACATGGAAGCGGCATGGAAACACAATAGGACCCCCAATTCAAATTACGCAACAGTGTTGTACAATCTTATTCACATTATACCACACGTAGTGTCCCTGATTCATAGTGCACCAAATAGTAGTGTACCTAATTCACATTATGACACACAGTAGTGCTCCTTGAACACAATACTCACAGTAGTGTCTCTTATACACATAATGCCCACAATGCTAGCACCCCTCACACAGGGGTGGATTGAGAACAAAATGACAGGGGGGGCACCATAACAGGGGAAGAGGGGGAGGTTATTTGTGCGCACTCCTGGAAAAGTAGTGTTGTTTTGCAAGAAGGGCCGTGGCCTCAAAGGGAATGCTGTATCCACAAGCCACACCCTCATTTTCATCATACTTCCTCACCCTCTTCCCTTATGCCAACATCCCCACTCACTCCCCAGCTCATGTCAACCTTTGCCTCCTCAGTCCTCATCCACTCACCTCAGCAGTCTCAGCCAGGCTCCTCTTCCCAGAATCTAGGCTTCAAGTGACAGTCCTCTCTTTCCCTTCTGGCCCCTCTTCCCACACACAGCCCTGCTCAGCACCTCACCCCAATCTCAGACTGTTTTTCTGAAGACAGGGAGAGCAGTGGGTGACGCTAGGGAATGGGTGACAGGGGGAGGCAGTGGGTGAAGACAGGGAATGTGTGACAGGGGTAGGCAATGGGTGACACCACAGAATGGTTGACAGTGGGAGGCAGTTGGTGACACCAGGGAATGGTTGACAGTGGGAGGCAGTGGGTGACACCAGGGAATGGGTGACAGGGGAAGGCAGTGGGTGATGTAGAGGATGATGGGAAGAGGCAGAGGGTGACAGGAGTGAGAGGTGATAGGGAGAGATAGTGGGAGACGAAGAGGCAGTGGGTGACAGAAAAGGGTGATAGGGAAAGGCAGTTGGTGGTTATGAGAGAAGCCGAAAGTGACATAGAGAGGGTGATGCAGAGAGGGTGAAGGGGAGATAGTGATGCGGGAGAGAGGCAGAAGGTGAGGCAGTGGGTGACAGGGAGAAACAGAGGGAGACAGAAAGGTAGTGGATGACAGGGTAGGTATTTGACCATCTGAGATCAACTGGGGTCTCTGTGCCTCTAGTCTAGCAGTTGCCATCCTGATGGATCAGTAAAAATGAGCTAGTGTGTACAAAAATTTTATATATAGTTAGTGAATACAAAGGCAGCGGCACTCGGAGAACTTAAATCAATCAAAAGTGTGTTAAAACAACATCATGCCAGACACCAACGTTTCGGGGCCACAACGTCCCTTTGTCCAGGTGAGCAAAAAAAAACGTAGTGTCAAGTTTTTGTCAAGGAGTCATGTTTTTATAATATATAACATCTGTAAATTCTCTGAGTGCTGCTGCCTGTTATTCCGTTTTGTGGTTACTCCATACAAGAGGGCACTAGAGTGGACTGTATCTGCAGCGGAGTGCCTGGCTGCCTGGGACCTCCCCTCCCATGGTATCTGGCATTTTTGTTTCAGTGTGGTGAGAGTAGACACAGCCCGGCAGTGACTAAGGAGCAGGAAGAGGAGGGCTGAGCCTGGTGGCAGGTTGGCTGGTCCCTTGGGAGGGTCCATCAATCTGTGAAGCAGTGTCACTGAAATGGCCCCGATATGTAGGGGGCCCTCATGCACAGGCAGGGTCCTTTCCTTTAGGTAGCGCTGTGGGCAGCACAGCTGTCAGACGAGCCGTCAGCCCCTTTAATGAGCTTTTGCGTATGCGCAACATGCTCGAACGCTGCCCGAACGGAGCCGGAGCCACAGTAATTTGCTGGTAGCAAAGGTGTTGGGAGCTGTGGCAGGAGCACGGTCCCGGATTAGTGGCCCAATCTGCCCCTATGACCCTAACCATGGCAGTTGCTGCACAATAAATAAAGTGTGCTATAAATAAAATAATATAAAAAAAAACTCCTAAATGACAGGGGGGCATGTGACTTGGTGCCCCTCACCCCTCTGAATCTGCCACTGACCTTACATATAACGCCCACAGTAGTAGTGCCATACATAATGCCCACACTAGTAGCGTCCCTTACACATAACACCCACAGTAGTCGTGCCACACATAATGTCCACAGTAGTCGTGCCACACAACGCCCACAATAGTCATGCCACACAGAATGCCCATAGTAGTCATGCCACACAACACTCACAATAGTCGTGCCACACACAATACCCACAGTAGTCGTGCCGCACAACGCTTACAGCAATCGTGCCACACAACGCCCACAATAGTCGTGCCACACAGAACGCCCATAGTAGTCATGCTGCACAAGAACATCCACAGTAGTAGTGCAACACTTGACTTGCCCCTTACACTAATGTCCACAGGAGAAGGGGAGAGAGGGGGGAGTGTGGTACTTACCACGGACAGATCAACGCACAGTGCTCTCAGTGCTGATGCCATGAGTAGGAGAAGAGAGGAGGGAGGGAGCCAGAGGGACCGAGCAGGAGCTGCGCTCCACGCTGCCGGCATCTGCGCTTCACGCAGCCTGCGTCTGTCACAGTGTGACAGACGTAGCGGCAGCCAGCAACAGCAAAACGGGGAGAGCGCCTCTTTGGTCCGGCACCTCCCTGCTTTACAGGAGCTGCTGAGTGGCTAGCGCCGGCTCTGGTTGGGAGGTTAGGGTTAGGCACTGGGGAGAGGTTAGGGTTAGGCTGCGGAGTAGGATCTAGCACTCCGGGGGGCGGTTAGGTTTTGGAGGGGGTGGGGGCGGGCAGAGTCCTTTAGCCCACTTGAATTTAGACTCAACCACCCCTCATAGAAAAAAAAAATTCCAGACCTACAAAATGCTATTACATTTTTTCATAAATATATAAAATGTATTTACAGTGCATCCGTAAAGTGTTCACAGCGCTTCACTTTTTCCACATTTTGTTATGTTACAACCTTATTCCAAAATGGAATAAATTAATTTTTCTCCTCAAAATTCTACACACAATGACAACGTGAAAATAAGTTTTTTTTAGATTTTTGCTAATGTATTAAGGGGGTAATTCCAAGTTGATCGCAGCAGGAATTCTGTTAGCAATTGGGCAAAACCATGGGGGTCATTCCGAGTTGTTCGCTCGTTAAAAATCTTCGCATCGCAGCGATTTTCCGCTTAATGCGCATGCGCAATGTCCGCACTGCGACTGCGCCAAGTAAATTTGCTATGCAGTTAGGAATTTTACTCACGGCTTTTTCATCGTTCTGGCGATCGTAATGTGATTGACAGGAAATGGGTGTTACTGGGCGGAAACAGGCCGTTTTATGGGCGTGTGGGAAAAAACGCTACCGTTTCCGGAAAAAACGCGGGAGTGGCTGGAGAAACGGGGGAGTGTCTGGGCGAACGCTGGGTGTGTTTGTGACGTCAAACCAGGAACGACAAGCACTGAACTGATCGCAGATGCCGAGTAAGTCTGGAGCTACTCAGAAACTGCTACGAGGTGTGTAATCGCAATATTGCGATTACATCGTTCGCTATTTTAAGATGCTAAGATTCACTCCCAGTAGGCGGCGGCTTAGCATGAGCAAATCTGCTAAAATCCGCTTGCGAGCGAACAACTCGGAGTGACCCCCTATGTGCACTGCAGGGGAGGCAGATATAACATGTGCAGAGAGAGTTAGATTTGGGTGTGGTGTGTTCAATCTGCAATCTAATTTGCAGTGGAAAAATAAAGCAGCCAGTATTTACCCTGCACAGAAATAAAATAAGAGAGAAAAGAAGGTTCGGAATGCCCTAAAGTGGTGCACACAATCTTATATTAAAATATAACTTTTATTATAATATATAGTAAAAACCAGCGAATATAAAAAAAAAGAATGAAGTAGTGTAAATAAGAAAGAAATCGTGATTAAAAGAGCTGCGCACTAGATGTCACCCATATGAGTCTTAAATTGTTCATAAGGTTTCAGGATAATGAAGAATATGTCGGGAGTGTATATTTCCTATATAGCTGTACTATTGCTGATTGTAGAGGAACTCCTAAGATAAGTGTCTCTAGTTTTCTAATCCCTTCCAGGATAAACAATGTGAGACCGTTAGGAAAACAGGACTCCAGTTTCCATGGTGTGTGTTTGGAGTGAAATGATAGTAGTGCTCTAATAATTGACTATATCTAAATGATAAATCAACATAATAACATGATCTCCCAATATTGTATGCTATGTTATGGTTGTATCACTGGGATGGTAACAGAATTCTTGCTGGGCTTCAATTGTATCTCAGAAGTATCTGATTGCCCTCCTGAACTCCTTAAATATTGTTACATCCACTATAAATAGGTCATGTATGTGATGATACAATTGTAACACATGCAGTGGGAGAGGAACAGCAGGTGTCTTATTCACAGATTGAACTCTAGCAGCCTTGTAGCTTATGGCTGTTCATACCTGATAAATTCATCTTGGTTTTATTGTGACAGAAATAGGGACTTATTTGCAGCTACCGTCGCCGCTGCTAATAACTGATCAGTAGACCCTTGTCACGATATAGATTACTTAACACTTTCCCTCTCCGAATTGCTGTGTCATTATACAATGTATGCTCCTGGGTAATCCGTATGAGAGCGCTCAAGATTTATTCTCTCTCTATTAGAGCAGGAAATAATACAGGCTCACTCGGTTCTCATCTATATGTCTACTGATTTTATAATCTATGCACGATTTATTCCTCTATTGAGATATCCCAGAGAGATATCCCAAAATTGCTCAACTGTGGGCACCATATATTAGGGTATCATAATACATGTATAAAGGCTCAACTTTTGTCCGCACTTCTCTGGGATATCTCAATAGAGGAATAAATCGTGCATAGATTATAAAATCAGTAGACATATAGATGAGAACCGAGTGAGCCTGTATTATTTCCTGCTCTAATAGAGAGAGAATAAATCTTGAGCGCTCTCATACGGATTACCCAGGAGCATACATTGTATAATGACACAGCAATTCGGAGAGGGAAAGTGTTAAGTAATCTATATCGTGACAAGGGTCTATTGATCAGTTATTAGCAGCGGCGACGGTAGCTGCAAATAAGTCCCTATTTCTGTCACAATAAAACCAAGATGAATTTATCAGGTATGAACAGCCATAAGCTACAAGGCTGCTAGAGTTCAATCTGTGAATAAGACACCTGCTGTTCCTCTCCCACTGCATGTGTTACAATTGTATCATCACATACATGACCT
The DNA here is from genome assembly GCF_028390025.1 of Pseudophryne corroboree. Taxonomy (NCBI): domain Eukaryota; kingdom Metazoa; phylum Chordata; class Amphibia; order Anura; family Myobatrachidae; genus Pseudophryne; species Pseudophryne corroboree. The sequence continues at coordinate 378,101,149 of NC_086448.1, forward strand.
ATTTATAGTGGATGTAACAATATTTAAGGAGTTCAGGAGGGCAATCAGATACTTCTGAGATACAATTGAAGCCCAGCAAGAATTCTGTTACCATCCCAGTGATACAACCATAACATAGCATACAATATTGGGAGATCATGTTATTATGTTGATTTATCATTTAGATATAGTCAATTATTAGAGCACTACTATCATTTCACTGCAAACACACACCATGGAAACTGGAGTCCTGTTTTCCTAACGGTCTCACATTGTTTATCCTGGAAGGGATTAGAAAACTAGAGACACTTATTTTAGGAGTTCCTCTACAATCAGCAGTAGTATAGCTATATAGGAAATATACACTCCCGACATATTCTTCATTATCCTGAAACCTTATGAACAATTTAAGAGTCATATGGGTGACATCTAGTGTGCAGCTCTTTTAATCACGATTTCTTTCTTATTTACACTACTTCATTCTTTTTTTTATATTCGCTGGTTTTTACTATATATTATAATAAAAGTTATATTTTAATATAAGATTGTGTGCACCACTTTAGGGCATTCCGAACCTTCTTTTCTCTCTTTTTTTGTGCAGATTAATTTTGCCTGTGGTAGCACCCCCTAAATGGTTATGTATAACACAGAAGTGTTTTGGATAAAATTAATAAGGGGTCATTCTCACAATAGTCATTAACCTGTGCGACCAGTACTACAGTTTCCAGAAATAAAATAACCCACACAAATCTAACTCTCTCTGCACATGTTATATCTGCCTCCCCTGCAGTGCACATGGTTTTGCCCAACTGCTAAAAAAAATTCCTGCTGCGATCAACTTGGAATTACCCCCTAAGAATAAAAAACTAAGAAATCACATGTACATAAGTATTCACAGCTTTTGCTCAATACTTTGTTGATGCACCATTGGCAGCAATTACAGTCTCAAGTCTTTTTGAATATGATGCCACAAGCTTGGCACACCTATCTTTGGTCAGTTTCACCCATTCCTCTTTGCAGCACCTCTCAAGCTCCATCAGGTAGGATGGGAAGCGTCGGTGCACAGGCATTTTCTGATCTCTACAGAGATGTTCAGTCGGATTTAAGTCACTGTAGGGATGGTATTGGCCTGGTGATGAGCGGTGCCTGGTTTCCTCCAAACATGACGCCTGGCATTCACAGCAAAGAGTTCAATCTTTGTCTCATAAGACCATTTTGTTTCTCATGGTCTGAGAGTCCTGCAGGTGCATTTTGGCAAACTCCAGGTGGGCTGCCATGTATGTACTGTGTGGTATTGTGGCTGCGTCTGCTGTTCTTTCCTCCCTGTACACAGTGCAGGAGATGTTTCACTTTGTAATGCTGGTGGAATGTGCTTTGTGTTGAAATAAAAATGTATTTACAAAATGTCTAAATGTATAAATAATGGAAATGTGGTCCAGTAGGAATCAATGGTGCTCTGATGGTGTCCACTTGGTCCCATATACAAGGACCGGTGATTAGCAGCACAGGACTTCATATATGACCTAATTAAGCGTTGATCGCAGCAACAAATTTGTTGGCAGTTGGGCAAAACCATGTGCACTGCGGGGGGGGGGGCACAGATTTAACATGTGCAGAGTGAGTTAGATTTGGGTGGGGTGTGTTCAAACTGAAATCTAAATTGCAGTATAAAAGTAAAGCAGCCAGTATTCACCCTGCACAGCAACAAAATAACCCGCCCAAATCTAACTCTCTCTGCAAATGTTATATCGGTCACACCTGCAGTGCACATGGTTTCGCCCAACTGCTAACAAATTTGCTGCTGCGATCAACTCTGAATTACCCCCCTAGTGAGTCACTGCTGCTGCTGCCCTCCCCCCTGTTTATTGTGCAAGCTGTCTGCTTCAATACACTGAGAAGAGCACACACAACAGCACACAAACAGTCTCCATCCAGGCATCTCCAGTGTGATATGGCCGCCTATGCAGAATGCCCGTATTACAGATTGCTTTATTGTTAACTGTGGACCTACAGGACTTCCGTAGCCCTGTAGGCGGCACACACACACACAGTAAGAGCATGGTGGGTAACCACGTGACCGCAGATTGCGCCGACAGTCAAAGTTGGAATGCAGCTGCTGCTGCAGCAGTATGACTCACTGGACAACCAGGGCACTTTTGCAATATGAGGCGGCGGCCCGCAACAGCCCCCCTAGCCAGCCGGCCACTGGCTTAAGCACAGTAAAAAGGAGTATGTCTTAGTGGTTGGAATTCAATTAGCGACTGTAAATTACTGTGTGCTTATAGGGGGTAATTCCAAGTTGATCGCAGCAGGAATTTAGTTAGCAGTTGGGCAAAACCATGTGCACTGCAGGGGAGGCAGATTTAACATGTGCAGAGAGAGTTAGATTTGGGTGGGGTGTGTTCAATCTGCAATCTAATTTGCAGTGGAAAAATAAAGCAGCCAGTATTTACCCTGCACAGAAATAAAATAACCCACACAAATCTAACTCTCTCTACACATGTTAAATCTGCCTCCCCTGCAGTGCACATGGTTTTGCCCAACTGCTAACTAAATTCCTGCTGCGATCAACTTGGAATTACCCCCATTGATCCCCCGGGGCTTTCCATTTAGCCCCAAATGCGGACCACCAGCAGCACTTATCAGGGATTTGTTTTCAAGACATCAGTAGGCTCACTCCCCCCCCCCCCCCCCCCCCCATTAAGTACCGTAGCTAGTTTTCACAGGCCCGTATTGAAACTCAAAAACAGATAATTTAATGGTCACAAAAATGGGCTGTAACTGAATAGCCCAAAGGTAAAAAGTGTGAAAAAGCTTGAGGCTAGTCCCATTGTTTTCCCTGTTAAATTGTTGGGGCTAATTGATTTCCTCCCAGAGTTTCTATACAGACTGAGATGTTTCTCTGCATTGTGCCCCTCTGCACGAGTAGGTTATGATGGTGCTAATATACTGTACCTTACAAGCAATGTAGAGAGATAGAAGTTGCACATAGGCCTGTTAGTAGATGTATTTGTTCAGGGTTGGTCTGACAAACAGGAGTCCTGCGGAAATTCCCAGTGAGCCCCACTGCCTGAGGGGCCCACCCCTTCTTTTAATGTCAGGTTCTAGACTGCACTCAAATAATACATTGTTCCTCTAATAGAGGGTCTGCTACACATGGTCTCTGATGACTGTCTAAGCCTCTTTGGGGACTGGTCTCACACTGTGGTAACTGACCACACCCCTTTACCACTTAACTGGCATGGTCAGATCACATGTGACCGTGCCGCCCCACTGTGTCCCGCACTTTTTGACGAGGAGATCCATTCTGCAGATATGCATAATATAATATTTAAAAAAATACTTTAGGGGGGCGTGGCCTGGAGACTGAACAGAGTGGCTGCACAAACAGGGAGCTCTCTACTCCCTGAGGAAAATATCCATCTGTTTTCCTCCCCTGACCACTTTAACAAACCACCATACCATCCACTGCCCCTCCGGGACCCCCTCACTCTGGTGGACCTGTGCTGCGGAGTCGGGAAGCCGGTATACTGGCTTCTGCCGACTGCGGCCTACCCACTCACCTGAAGCCGGGGCCTCGATTTCCAGCGCTACCCGTCGCGGAGGGCGTCAGCCCCTGGAGCCCCCGGAGTGCCCTCACAGGACTCCCATCCCTGCTCTGAGCGTCCGGACCTCCCTTACCTGGCACCGGGGATCGGCGGTGCTGCGGGAGGAGGAAGAGTCCAGGCAGACGCGGCTGCATGAGGCCCGGAGTCCTGACGGCGGCGACCATCTTGGACCTCGGGACCCGGGCGGAGAAGCGGAGGACGTGCGGCCTGGCGAACCCGTCGGCGCAGAGGTGAGCCGCTCTCATTGATCCATGCTCCCTGCGGTGGTCCCTCCCTCTGCGCCCCAGCCCACAGCACCCGCGAACGGCCGGCGACTCTGCCACGCTTGAGGGGCTGGAAGCAGCTCCACCCCCCCCCTCCTGCGACTTCTATTAGGAACTGGCTTTGTGCCCCTCCTGGGACTGAGGGGATCTCCTCCACTCCTGCCACCCACCTGGAAGCCCCTACACGCTCTCTCGGGAGGTGCCGGCTCGGACCACCCTCAACCTCCGGCTCTCTGCAACCCGCTCCAGCGGCGGCCGTTTAGTGGGACTCTGGGACCGCGGTCCCATCTGCCTCCATCCACTGAGGCCTCCGCTGGAGCCCACCTGAGGGCCACTTTCACACCTGTCCGCGGTCCTCTCCCCCACCGGGTCCCCGCCGCGGGGCCGCCCGGATCGCCAGCTGGTCCGTGCCCGGGACGCGTCCCTGTGGTCCCCGAGCGGTGGAGATAGTCTCCGGGGCCCCCTCTCCTGCGACTTCGGATTCACACTCTCCAGTCCGGGCCGGGGTGCCCTCCCTCTGCTCTCGTGGGCCTCCCTGGGCGGGCTCCATCTGCCGGGCTCGGCTGATGTCCACACCGTGATGTCTCCTTAAAGCCCCCGAGTCACCTTCCCTGGCCCTGAGCCTCACAGCGGGAGCGCCACCCCCATTCCCCACCCTGCTTTCCACCTACCCCCCTACGCCCCCAAGATGACCAGGGGTAACAAAAAATCCCAGGGGTCCGATCTCACACCATTTCTGACCAAAAAAGGCACCCCAGCCACGAACAGGCCCAACAATCCCGGCCCCTCTCAGGGCCCCTCCGAATCGGAGGCCGAGGATGACGATCTCACGCCCCTCACCCACAAGGACTTCCTCTCCCTCCTCAGGGAGATGCGGTACATTAAGTCCTCAGTCCAAGCTCTACACTCCCTGAAATCCGATATAGCCGATATCGGCTCCAGAACTGACCAACTCGAAAGAAGAGTCGAAGAGGTGGTAACGTTCCAGCAAACAGCAGAGACCGAGCTGCACCAACTCCGTCAGGATGTTGCCCACCTCCGGGAGGAGAACGAGGACCAAGACAATAGAGCAAGGAGAAATAATATGAGGATTCGGGGTATCCCTGAGGAGGTCGAGGCGTCTCATCTTGAACTCTACCTCAAACGCCTTTTCGCACACCTGTCGCCTGACACCCCTGAGGAACATCTCCTCCTGGACCGAGCCCACCGGGCCTTGCGGCCGCGCTCCCTGGACTCTTCTCAGCCCAGAGATGTCATTCTCCGAATGCACTACTTCACTGCGAAGGAGGCCGTTATGAGGGACGGCTGGGATCTGTGACTTTCCAAAATACCCCACTCCAGATTTTTCAGGATTTATCCCCGCTAACCATAGCTAAACGCAGGGACTTCAAACCCATCACTTCCCTGCTCTCCCGTCACAACGTGAAGTACCGTTGGGGTTTCCCTTTCCGGATCGTAGTGTGGCACCAAGGGAAGCTCCTCACAGCTAGAGACCAACCTGAGGCCCAAACGCTCCTCTCCAGACTGGGCATCCCCGCTCCTGACCAAGATGTCCATTCTCCACGCCTCCCACCACGGACACAGCGGGATTCGCTTCGGTCTCCTCGTTCTGAGTGGTTCACGGTGCCGTCCTCCGGGGCCCCCCAGGCTCCACCTCCAGTGCCCTGAGAACTCTCACCTCTCTATGCTACAGCACCCCACATTGAATTGGGACGATCACTTCTGGTCGTACCCCCCCACCTGAAGTGCTACATTACCTTAGGTTCTTCGTGACCTTACCTCCTGATCCCTTGGTTGCTTCACAATAGCATTGTTGTTATTCTCTATTGAAATGTTACATTGTTTGAAAGTTTAAATGCCTAACTGCTTACATACTCAAAAGTCACTCTCCTGATATGTTTCCATGCAGATACTTGACCCACTCTCTCCCATCCTCCCCCTCCTCCTATTCTTCGCCCCTTGGGGCTGGCGCTCCGGCTGTCTTCTCTTCCTGTCTTCTCTCCAGCTCTCTCCCTCAGGTACCCCCAGGGGAGGCTTGCCTCCTGTCCTTTCCCGAGCGGCTCGTGACCCGCGATCGGGGCCCCATGCCGCGCCCCCACAGGGCCCCGGGCCCTACCGCTGACCTAGGTGCTCCCCCAATGCCTAGTACTCCTTCCCCTTGTCAGCTTTACCGGTCCTGGCCTCCTCCGCCAGACGACCAACCACCCCCCCACCCCCTCCGGTCCTCTTTCCCTTCCACCCCTCCTCTGACCACACTCTCTCTCATTTCATATATCTTCGATCTGTCTCCCCCTTCTCCACCTCCAACCACTCCCGCCCTTTCAAATCTGCCTACCTCGCTGCTGCCTGCCCATGGGTCTCCGGGTACTCTCATAATGTGAAGGGCTTGAACAGCCCTCAAAAGAGAGGCAAGCTCTTTGCTTCCCTTAAGCACCATAGAGGCGATTTGATTTTCCTACAGGAAACTCACTTCGTGCACGGATCTCACCCTACCCTGCAATGTAAACCATTCCCCGTCTCCTTTCATGCCTGCGATCACCTAGCCAAAAAACGTGGAGTAGCGATCTTAGTTGCCCGCGACCTGTCCTTTGAACTCCTAGACTCTCATGCTGACAAAGACGGCCGATTCCTTGTCCTAGTGGGAAAACTCAACAATAATCTATGCACCCTGGTTAACGTTTACGCCCCTAATCAGCGACAGGAACGTTTTTTTACAAGGCTAGATAATCTCCTCACTCGAGTCCGACAGGGCGACCTTATACTTGCAGGTGACTTCAACTCCATTCTCAACCCACAGCTAGATCGCTCTACCTCTTCCCCTACTCCTTCCCCGTCGGACTCCTTCCGCTCTAGATCCCTCCTCCGACTCATGCGATCCCAACTCCTCTACGACTCCTGGAGGATAAAAGACCCCTCTGCCCGCGACTATACCTTCTACTCTGCCCCTCATAACTCCTACTCCCGCATTGATATGGTCCTGCTCAGTCATGATCTTGCTTTGAACCTCCGCGATGCCCATATCCACCCACTAATCTGGTCCGACCACGCCCCCATTTCCTGCGACCTGGCAGGTTTGGCTTCCCGTCCTCGCCCTATGACATGGCGCCTCAACGACTCCCTCCTACACAACCCTGAGACAAAGTCCCATCTCCAAGACAAAATCTCTGATTATTTCACCTTAAATGACTCCCCCGATATTTCTAGACCCACCCTCTGGCTGGCGCACAAGGCTGTCCTTCGAGGACACCTCATCAGCCTAGCCTCAAAAGCTAAAAAGCAATCCCTTTCCCAATACAACAGGCTCTCCATTAAACTCCATGCACTTGAGACCGAACACAAGGCGTCCTCCGACCAGGCGGTCTTGTCCGAACTTCGCACCATTAAAGCGGAACTCGATCTTCTTCTTACTACACGGGTGGCCAAGCGTCTTAAGTGGCTTCGCCAGTCCTTTTATGAGAAGGGTGACAAGGCGGACAAGATCCTGGCGGCTCGACTCCGCTCCACAAGAGCCAAAACCAACATTGTCACTATCAGAAATTCTCTCAACCAACTTATTCAGGATCCCACAGCCATTAGAGCTGCCTTCCAATCCTACTACACCGACCTATACAACCTTCCGCCCCCCCCCCCCCCCCCCACGGGCTCTTCCCCCCAACCCCGATCCGACCTTATCTCCCACTTTCTCTCTGCTTCTAAACTACCCAGACTACCCCCGGACGCCTTGGACCTTCTTAACGGTGAGATTACGGTGGAAGAAATCACCCAGACTATACTCATGCAAAAAATCGGCAAATCTCCGGGCCCGGATGGGTTCACCGCTCTCTACTACAAGAAATTCTCTGCCCTTCTCTCCTCCCACCTACACTCTCTCTTCAGTGGGATTGTCCAAGGCGACCCTTTTCCCCCTGAGATGCTAGAGGCTAGAATTGTGGTGATCCCCAAAGAAGGCAAGGACCCCCTTAACTGCGCAAGCTATCGCCTCATATCTCTCCTGAACCTAGACCTGAAAATCTTCGCTAAGATCCTGGCCAACCATCTTAACCCATACCTCCCTTCCCTTGTTCACTACGACCAAGTAGGCTTTATCCCGGGCCGCCAGGCAAGAGACAACACCAGACGTGCCATTGACCTTATACATATCTCGAATTCAAGGAGATCCCCCACTATCATGCTTTCCTTAGATGCCGAAAAAGCATTTGACCGGATCTCCTGGGACTTCCTGAGACCCGCCTTGGAGGCCTATGGCCTGTCCGGTGGCTTCCTCACTAGCATCCTAGCATTATACTCCACCCCCTCTGCCACGTTCCTTATCAATGGTACCCCATCCGCCCCACTTAGCATTTCCAATGGCACACGTCAGGGCTGCCCCCTCTCCCCCCTAATATTTGCCCTCATTATAGAACCCCTTGCCTCTCAAATTAGAGCACATCCGGATATACACGGAATACAGGTAGGCCCCACAGATCCCAAAATCTCCCTCTTCGCAGATGACATCCTACTCTCCCTGACCCAGCCCCTTATTTCACTCCAAAACCTATTCTCGGTTCTACAAGCCTATAGCCTTATCTCAGGCTATAAAATCAACTACTCCAAATCTGAGGCCATGATGCTACATATCCCCCAACACCAGGCTGAGTCCCTTCGCACCAATTTTAAATTTAAATGGCAGCCCACAAAGATAAAATACCAAGGGATATACCTAACCCCGCGTTACGACTCCCTCTTCCGGGAAAACTTCCCACCCCTTCTTAACAACACACTAGCCGACTTGACCTCTTGGAACAGTCTCTTCATCTCGTGGCTGGGCAGGATCATAGCAGTTAAAATAACCATAATCCCCAAATGGCTCTACCTTTTCCAGACTCTCCCTGTGGCGGTCCCGGCCCCCTTTCTCCGCAATATCCAACGAGCCCTTATACGCTTTATTTGGAACCACAGACCTCCCCGCATTTGCTGCCAACACCCTGAAAAGAGCAACCTCCATGGGAGGCAGAGGCCTTCCCGATGTCAAATTATACTACCTCGCCTCCCACTTATCCCACATTGTCACTTCCTACGCTCCTCCAGGATCGGTTTCCTGGCTGGACATCGAAGCAGCCTTCATTGGCATCCCAGATCTGACCCCCCCTATGGGGACTTCCCTCCGCCTCTCGACCCCCAACCTCTAAACTTCTTCCCACCATCAAATTCAACCTCAAAACCTGGGACACCCTCTCTCTGAAGTGGGGTCTCACTACTACACCCTCACCCTTGACCCCCATCTGGCAGAACCCCATGTTTCCCTCCGGACTCTCAGCTACGAGATCCCGGACGTGGATAACTCTGGGCCTTAAATTCCCAATTGACTTTGCCGATCGAGGCCAATGGCTGTCCCTCCCGGACCTCCAGCAGAAAACCCCCTCACAACCACTCAATCCCTTTCAATTCTTACAAATACGCCACTTTTTAACCTCCCTCCCTTCCACCGCCTTACTCCGTGCCCTTACTCCCTTTGAATCCCTATGTGTCAACTCCCACTCCTCCAAAGGCATAATCTCCCAACTTTACTCTCTCCTACTGGAATTTTCCCTGCCCCTATCCCGGCCCCATGAACTTGCATGGGAACGGGACCTCGGGCCTCCACCTGAAACTCAGGATTGGGAGGACATGAGACTAGGGATTGCTAAAAGCTCTATTGCCACCGCCTTTAAGGAAACGGCCTACAAAATTTATTACCGCTGGTACTATACCCCCGACCGTCTTAACAAATTTTTCCCGTCCTCCTTTCCAGTCTGCTGGAGGAACTGTGGGGATAGAGGTACTATGCTCCACATATGGTGGACCTGCCCGGTTATCGTCCCCTTCTGGGATCTGGTTCACTCCCTCCTCAACTCACTTCTAGAATCCCCTGTAATGAAGGACCCTTGGGTCTCTTTACTGTGTTATCCCCCCCCCCACTCCTCAACAAATTCTCCCAAAAGCTGACCTCACACATTCTGGCCGCAGCTAAATCACTGATCGCCCTCAACTGGAAGAACCCCTTACCACCCTCCCTACTATCCCTCAAAGCTAAAATCTGGCACATCGCCTCAATGGAAAAGATAACCTATTACCTCCACGACCGGGGCCACGTCTTCGAGCAGGTCTGGGCTCCCTGGCTCGCCGCTGAACGTGGTTAACCGGTTCCCTCCACCTGCTCCCGCCCCTTCCGTAGACCCATGGGCACCCACTTCCTTCTCCCTCTGACATTCCTCCTCATCTCATCTCTTATCTTTCTCAATCATCTCTTCCTCCTACTACCCTCTCTGTCTTCCTCTCTTCTCCGTTTCCTCCCCCCCCCTATTATGATCTTGCTGTTCGTAAGACTTATATTATGTACGGACACAAATGTGGTTATTCCCCCCCCCCCTGTTTCTCTTCTCCTCCCCTCCCCCCCCCCCCCCCCTTCCACTGATCCCCATGTTTGAACTTGATTGTTTTTCCCACACCAATTAACCCTGTTCCTCATTTGAAAAATTGTGGTCTATTTTGGACACTGGCTATGTTGGCCATCTGTCCCATGTATTTCTAGAATGCCTTCTTTATGTACCTGACCACGTATAAATAAAGAATTTAAAAATAAAAAAAATAAAAAAATAAAATAAAATAAAAATACTTTAAACTAGTGATGTGCACCGGACATTTTTCGGGTTTTGTGTTTTGGTTTTGGATTCGGTTCCGCGGCCGTGTTTTGGATTCGGACGCGTTTTGGCAAAACCTCACCGAAAATATTTTGTCGGATTCGGGTGTGTTTTGGATTCGTTTTTTTTTACAAAAAAACCTAAAAAACAGCTTAAATCATAGAATTTGGGGGTCATTTTGATCCCATAGTTTTATTAACCTCAATAACCATAATTTCCACTCATTTCCAGTCTATTCTGAACACCTCACACCTCACAATATTATTTTTAGTCCTAAAATTTGCACCGAGGTCGCTGGATGGCTAAGCTAAGCGACACAAGTGGCCGACACAAACACCTGGCCCATCTAGGAGTGGCACTGCAGTGTCAGGCAGGATGGCACTTCAAAAAAATAGTCCCCAAACAGCACATGATGCAGAGAAAAAAAGAGGCGCACCAAGGTCGCTGTGTGACTAAGCTAAGCGACACAAGTGGCCGACACAAACACCTGGCCCATCTAGGAGTGGCACTGCAGTGTCAGGCAGGATGGCACTTCCAAAAAATTGTCCCCAAACAGCACATGATGCAAAGAAAAATGAAAGAAAAAAGAGGTGCAAGATGGAATTGTCCTTGGGCCCTCCCACCCACCCTTATGTTGTATAAACAGGACATGCACACTTTAACGAACCCATCATTTCAGTGACAGGGTCTGCCACACGACTGTGACTGAAATGACTGGTTGGTTTGGGCCCCCACCAAAAAAAGAAGCAATCAATCTCTCCTTGCACAAACTGGCTCTACAGAGGCAAGATGTCCACCTCATCATCATCCTCCGATTCCTCACCCCTTTCACTGTGTACATCCCCCTCCTCACAGATTACTAATTCGTCCCCACTGGAATCCACCATCTCAGGTCCCTGTGTACTTTGCGGAGGCAATTGCTGCTGGTGAATGTCTCCACGGAGGAATTGATTATAATTCATTTTGATGAACATCATCTTCTCCACATTTTCTGGAAGTAACCTCGTACGCCGATTGCTGACAAGGTGAGCGGCTGCACTAAACACTCTTTCGGAGTACACACTGGAGGGAGGGCAACTTAGGTAGAATAAAGCCAGTTTGTGCAAGGGCCTCCAAATTGCCTCTTTTTCCTGCCAGTATACGTACCTACTTGGATGCGGTCACTCATATAATCCTCCACCATTCTTTCAATGGTGAGAGAATCATATGAAGTGACAGTAGACGACATGTCAGTAATCGTTGGCAGGTCCTTCAGTTCGGACCAGATGTCAGCACTCGCTCCAGACTGCCCTGCATCACCGCCAGCGGGTGGGCTCGGAATTCTTAGCCTTTTCCTCGCACCCCCAGTTGCGGGAGAATGTGAAGGAGGAGATGGTGACGGGTCACGTTCCGCTTGACTTGACAATTTTCTCACCAGCAGGTCTTTGAACCTCTGCAGACTTGTGTCTGCCGGAAAGAGAGATACAACGTAGGTTTTAAATCTAGGATCGCGCACGGTGGCCAAAATGTAGTGCTCTGATTTCAACAGATTGACCACCCGTGAATCCTGGTTAAGCGAATTAAGGGCTCCATCCACAAGTCCCACATGCCTAGCGGAATCGCTCTGTTTTAGCTCCTCCTTCAATGTCTCCAGCTTCTTCTGCAAAAGCCTGATGAGGGGAATGACCTGACTCAGGCTGGCAGTGTCTGAACTGACTTCACGTGTGGCAAGTTCAAAGGGTTGCAGAACCTTGCACAACGTTGAAATCATTCTCCACTGCGCTTGAGTCAGGTGCATTCCCCCTCCTTTGCCTATATCGTGGGCAGATGTATAGGCTTGAATGGCCTTTTGCTGCTCCTCCATCCTCTGAAGCATATAGAGGGTTGAATTCCACCTCGTTACCACCTCTTGCTTCAGATGATGGCAGGGCAGGTTCAGGAATGTTTGGTGGTGCTCCAGTCTTCTGTACGCGGTGGCTGAATACCGAAAGTGGCCAGCAATTCTTCGGGCCACCGACAGCATCTCTTGCACACCCCTGTCGTTTTTTAAATAATTCTGCACCACAAAATTCAATGTATGTGCAAAACATTGGACGTGCTGGAATTTGCCCAGATGTAATGCACGCACAATATTGCTGGCGTTGTCCGATGTCACAAATCCCCAGGAGAGTCCAATTGGGGTAAGCCATTCTGTGACGATCTTCCTCAGTTTCCGTAAGAGGTTGTCAGCTGTGTGCCTCTTCTGGAAAGCGGTGATACAAAGCGTAGCCTGCCTAGGAACGAGTTGGCGTTTGCGAGATGCTGCTACTGGTGCCGCCGCTGCTGTTCTTGCTGCGGGAGGCAATACATCTACCCAGTGGGCTGTCACAGTCATATAGTCCTGAGTCTGCCCTGCTCCACTTGTCCACATGTCCGTGGTTAAGTGGACATTGGGTACAACTGCATTTTTTAGGACACTGGTGAGTCTTTTTCTGAGGTCTGTGTACATTTTCGGTATCGCCTGCCTAGAGAAATGGAACCTAGATGGTATTTGGTACCGGGGACACAGTACCTCAATCAAGTTTGTAGTTGGCTCTGAATTAACGGTGGATACCGGAACCACGTTTCTCACCGCCCAGGCTGCCAAGGCCTCAGTTATCTGCTTTGCAGCAGGATGACTGCTGTGATATTTCATCTTCCTCGCAAAGGACTGTTGGACAGTCAATTGCTTACTGGAAGTAGTACAAGTGGTCTTCCGACTTCCCCTCTGGGATGACGATCGACTCCCAGCAGCTACAACAGCAGCACCAGCAGCAGTAGGCGTTACACTCAAGGATGCATCGGATGAATCCCAGGCAGGAGAACACTCGTCAGACTTGCCAGTGACATGGCCTGCAGGACTATTGGCTTTCCTGGGTAAGGAGGAAATTGACACTGAGGGAGTTGGTGGTGTGGTTTGCAGGAGCTTGGTTACAAGAGGAAGGGATTTAGTGGTCAGTGGACTGCTTCCGCTGTCACCCAAAGTTTTTGAACCTGTCACTGACTTATGATGAATGCGCTGCAGGTGACGTATAAGGGAGAATGTTCCGAGGTGGTTAACGTCCTTACCCCTACTTATTACAGCTTGACAAAGGCAACACACGGCTTGACACCTGTTGTCCGCATTTGTGTTGAAATAATTCCACACCGAAGAGCTGATTTTTTTTGTATTTTGACCAGGCATGTCAATGGCCATATTCCTCCCACGGACAACAGGTGTCTCCCCGGGTGCCTGACTTAAACAAACCACCTCACCATCAGAATCCTCCTTGTCAGTTTCCTCCCCAGCGCCAGCAACACCCATATCCTCATCCTGGTGTACTTCAACAGTGACATCTTCAATTTGACTATCAGGAACTGGACTGCGGGTGCTCCTTCCAGCACTTGCAGGGGGCGTGCAAATGGTGGAAGGTGCAAGCTCTTCCCGTACAGTGTTGGGAAGGTCAGGCATCGCAACCGACACAATTGGACTCTCCTTGGGGATTTGTGATTTAGAAGAACGCATAGTTCTTTGCTGTGCTTTTGCCAGCTTAAGTCTTTTCATTTTTCTAGCGAGAGGATGAGTGCTTCCATCCTCATGTGAAGCTGAACCACTAGCCATGAACATAGGCCAGGGCCTCAGCCGTTCCTTGCCACTCCGTGTCGTAAATGGCATATTGGCAAGTTTACGCTTCTCCTCAGACGCTTTTAATTTTGATTTTTAGGTAATTTTACTGAACTTTTGTTTTTTGGATTTTACATGCTCTCTACTATGACATTGGGCATCGGCCTTGGCAGACGACGTTGATGGCATTTCATCGTCTCGGCCATGACTAGTGGCAGCAGCTTCAGCATGAGGTGGAAGTGGATCTTGATATTTCCCTATTTTAACCTCCACATTTTTGTTCTCCATTTTTTACTGTGTGGAATTATATGCCAGTAACTATCAATAGCAATGGCCTACTACTATATATACTACGCACAACTGAAATGCACCACAGGTATGGATGGATAGTATACTTGACGACACCGCGGTAGGTAGAGCAGTGGCCTTCCGTACCGTACTGCTATATATACTGGTGGTCACTGTCAGCAATCTGCAAAACTAAAATGCACCACAGGTATAGAATGTAGATGGATAGTATACTTAATGACGACACAGAGGTAGGTACAGCAGTGGCCTTCCATACCGTACTGCTATATATAGTATACTGGTGGTCACTGTGTCAGCAAACTGCAAAACTAAAATGCACCACAGGTATAGAATGTAGATGGATAGTATACTTATTGACGACACAGAGGTAGGTACAGCAGTGGCCTTCCGTACCGTACTGCTATATATACTGGTGGTCACTGTGTCAGCAAACTGCACAACTGAAATGCACCACAGGTATAGAATCTAGATGGATAGTATACTTAATGACGACACAGAGGTAGGTACAGCATGTCACGATCCGGGTATCTGGACGCCATTTCTTACCCATCAGATGCCTCCTAAGGCTGGCTCAGCGCTCCAGGACCGGATCCCATCTGTTATCCTGATGTGTACATTCCTGTATCCTCTCCTGTCACTCTGGGACGCTGTCACAGTAAACGCCATATTACACCTGGCATGGCGTCTCCCGCGGCCTCCGCCGCCGTCCCTGAACTTCTGCATGCAGAGTGTCTGAGTGGCGATTACGTCAGCCGCGGCCTCCGCTGTGTCCGCGTGGTTGGATGTGCATCTGTCAGCCTGGCGCCTCCTGTCTCCGGTGGCCGGCGCCGCCATTACTGTTTTCATTACCACATGGATTACAAACCAAACTTCCCTCCAAGTGTCTGCATGGGCGCAGCCATCTTGGATTCTGTCAGCTGATCATTTCCACCAATCTGTTGTCAGTATTGATAATCTGCATAATTGCCTAGCCAATCCCTTCCTTGCTGCAGGTATAAATACACTGTGCCTGAGCAAGGAAGGCGTCAGTGCTTTGGTTGTCAAACCTAGTTCCTGTTTGTCTCTCTCCTGTGATTGTCTTCCAGGTTCCAGCTCCTGTCTCAAGACTTCCACCATAGAGACCCGCACCAGCATTCCACCTGCGGTGTAGCCTGACTCTCCAATCCATTGTGGATTCATCTGTTTCCAGCTACAACATTACCTGCTTCCAGCTCAGCTTCCAGCAGAGTACAGCTTCCCTTAAAGGGCCGGTGTCCTTTCTACACTTTACCACTCTCCACCGGTATTATTATTTCTCCGCTCTCAAGTTCTACATTTCAGTTCATATTTCATCGCTCCCAAGTTCATTTATTATTTAACTGGTTCCAGCCAGTATCCACTCCGTGCTAACAACAGTCTGGTTCCAGCCAGTATCCACAGCAGCTGTTTTATCTTCAGCAACCCAGCTTTTCCTGGAACACCAGCTGGCACAATCCTGGGTTATCTCCATTGCTACAGTCGGGCCTGGTAAGGACTTTCCATCTAGAAGATCATAAGAACTATCTCACACTACCAGTGCCCTGTGGCTCCTGCCATCCTGTAGTACCCAGGAACTGTATTTATTCTTTGCTGACTTTTACGTTTTCTTTTACTGCTGCTGTGTTGCGGAGTTGTCATAATAAACATCATTGACTTTTATCCAAGTTGTCGTGGTCACGCCTTCGGGCAGTTATTATTCATGTTACTTACATGTCCAGGGGTCTGATACAACCTCCCAGGTTCCGGTACATCTCAGCCCCTACAACTGAGGCTGCCTCCCGTCAGCTCAGGCCCTCAGTTGTGACAGTAAGCACTGACCTAATGAATCCAGCCGGAGACCAGGATCAAGCGGCCAGGCCGATGCAAGAACTGGCAGCCCGACTAGAACATCAGGAGGCTGCACAGGGCCACATCATCCGCTGTCTCCAGGATCTCTCTACTCGGCTGGATGGGATTCAGACAACTCTCCGTGGATCAGGCGCGTCTGGTGCGTCAACCACAGTGACTCCAGCTATAACCCCACCCACCTTACCCATTTCTGCTCCACGTCTTCATCTTTCAACGCCAGCAAAATTTGACGGATCTCCAAGATTCTGCAGGGGATTTCTCAACCAGTGTGAGATTCAGTTTGAGCTACAACCTGGCAATTTTCCCAGTGACCATACAAAAATTGCCTACATTATTTCTCTTCTCAGTGGCTCAGCCCTTGATTGGGCATCACCGTTATGGGAGAGGTCCGACACCCTGCTATCTTCCTACACTGCCTTCGTGTCAACATTCAGGCGCATCTTCGACGAGCCAGGCCGGGTAACCTCAGCTTCATCCGAGATTCTCCGTTTACGCCAGGGGTCACGTACTGTAGGACAATATCTGATACAGTTCCAGATCCTGGCATCCGAACTGGCATGGAACGACGAGGCCCTGTATGCTGCATTCTGGCATGGCTTATCTGAGCGTATTAAAGATGAGTTAGCTACCAGAGACTTACCTTCTAAGTTAGATGAGCTAATCTCACTCTGCACGAAAGTTGATTTACGTTTCAGAGAGAGAGCAACTGAGCGTGGAAGATCATTTGCTCCAAAATCTTCTGCTCCTCCTCCTCGTCAACTGTCATCATCTAAAGATGAGCCCATGCAACTTGGCCGTTCCCGTTTAACTCCTGCTGAGCGCCGAAGACGTCTCTCCGAGTCTCTCTGTCTCTATTGTGCAGCTCCGTCTCACACCATTAATGCCCGTCCCAAACGTCCGGGAAACTCCAAATCCTAGCTCGCCAAGGAGAGGGCCGGCTAGGAGTAATGATCTCCTCTCCATCTCCTCAAGATTGTAATCTCCCAGTCTCGCTTCAAGTTGCTCAACGTTATCGGAACGTCATTGCCCTCCTTGATTCCGGAGCGGCTGGGAACTTTATTACCGAAGCCTATGTTAAACGGTGGTCCCTACCCACCGAGAGACTTCCTTCGTCCATTTCTTTAACTGCCGTGGATGGCAGCAAAATTTTTGATGCAGTTATTTCTTTAAGGACTCTACCAATTCATCTGAGAGTGGGAGTTCGTCATTCCGAACTTATTTCTTTTTTAGTGATTCCAAGAGCCACACATCCTGTGGTCCTGGGCCTTCCATGGCTCCGTCTTCACAATCCTACAATTGATTGGACGACTACGCAAATCCTGGCATGGGGTTCCTCCTGTGCTGAGACATGTTTGTTTAAAGTATTGCCTGTCTGTTCTTCCTCCCCCAGGTCGTCTGATGTTCCACCTCCTCCATATCAAGATTTCACGGATGTGTTCAGTAAAGCTTCTGCTGATATCCTTCCTCCTCATAGAGAATGGGACTGCCCGATTGATCTCGTTCCAGGGAAGGTTCCACCTCGAGGCCGAACTTATCCGTTGTCTCTGCCTGAGACGCATTCTATGGAGGAATATATTAAAGAGAACCTAGCAAAGGGGTTCATTAGACCTTCTTCTTCTCCAGCCGGCGCAGGCTTCTTTTTTGTAAAAAAGAAAGATGGTGGTCTGCGGCCGTGCAACGACTACAGAGGTTTGAACGACATTACCATCAAGAACCGTTATCCTTTACCCCTGATTACTGAGCTCTTTGACAGAGTTAGCGGAGCTACCATCTTTACAAAGCTGGACTTGAGAGGTGCATACAATCTCATCCGGATCCGTGAGGGTGACGAGTGGAAGACCGCCTTTAACACCCGTGACGGACATTATGAGTACCTCGTCATGCCCTTCGGATTGAGCAATGCTCCAGCTGTCTTCCAGCATTTTGTCAATGAGATCTTCAGAGACATTCTATACCGTCATGTCGTGGTCTATCTAGACGATATCCTCATTTTTGCCAACGATTTAGAGGAACATCGTTTTTGGGTTAAAGAGGTTCTGTCCCGTCTCCGTGTCAATCATCTCTATTGCAAATTAGAAAAATGCGTCTTTGAAGTCAAGTCCATTCCGTTTCTAGGGTACATTGTGTCCGGTTCCGGACTAGAGATGGATCCTGAGAAACTACAAGCAATCCAAAATTGGCCGGTACCCTTAACCCTCAAAGGGGTCCAGAGGTTCTTAGGGTTCGCCAACTATTACCGAAAGTTTATACGAGACTTTTCCACCATTGTGGCGCCTATTACTGCTTTCACTAAGAAGGGTGCTAACCCGTCCAAGTGGTCTGAAGAAGCCATGCAAGCATTTCATCTTTTAAAACAAAGGTTCATCTCTGCGCCTGTTCTGAAACAGCCTGACATCGACTCTCCTTTCATCTTAGAGGTGGATGCCTCCTCCGTTGGAGTAGGAGCGGTGTTATCTCAGAGGGCTAAAGATGGCCATTTACACCCTTGCAGTTTCTTCTCCCGGAAGTTCTCCCCAGCTGAGCGCAACTATGCCATTGGCGACCAGGAGTTGCTAGCCATCAAGCTCGCTCTAGAAGAGTGGAGGTATCTGTTGGAGGGAGCTTCTCATTCAATCACCATACTTACAGACCACAAGAACCTTTTATATCTGAAAGGCGCACAATGTCTCAACCCTCGTCAGGCCAGATGGGCACTTTTCTTTTCCAGGTTCGACTTTAAACTCCAGTTCTGTCCGGGCTCTCAGAATCGCAAGGCCGATGCCCTTTCCCGCTCATGGGAGCAAGAAAATGAGTCAGAGTCTTCAGACAAGCATCCTATTATAAATCCGTTGGCATTCTCCACGGTAGGGATGGACTCTAAGCCCCCATCAGGGAAAAGTTTTGTGAAACCGATGCTAAGGAAGAAGCTCATGCATTGGGCCCATGCTTCCCGTTTTGCCGGACATACAGGTATCCAAAAAACCCTGGAGTTTATCTCTAGGTCCTATTGGTGGCCAACTCTGAAAAAGGACGTCTTGGAGTTTATTGCATCTTGCCCAAAGTGTGCTCAACATAAGGTATCCCGCCAGTCGCCTGCGGGGCAACTGGTTCCACTATCTGTTCCCCGTCGACCTTGGACCCATTTGTCGATGGATTTTATTACAGATTTACCCATGTGCAACAAGTTCCATACCATCTGGGTGGTAGTTGACCGGTTCACCAAGATGGCACACTTCATTCCTCTCACCGGTCTTCCGTCAGCTTCCAAGTTGGCTCAAGTATTCATACAAGAGATCTTCCGACTCCACGGTCTTCCTGAAGAAATTATCTCAGATCGAGGAGTTCAATTCACAGCCAAATTCTGGCGAAGTTTATGTCAAGTCCTCCAAGTCAAGCTAAAGTTTTCCACGGCTTACCATCCTCAGACCAATGGTCAAACCGAGAGGGTGAATCAGGACTTGGAGGCCTTCCTCCGCATCTGTGTCCTCCTCTCAAGATGACTGGGTTCAATTACTTCCCTGGGCCGAGTTCTGTCATAACAACCAGTATCATTCTTCATCTGCTTCAACACCATTCTTCACTAACTTTGGATTCCACCCTAAAGTCCCTGAGTTCCAACCGCTTCCAGCAACTTCTGTTCCCGCAGTGGATATCACCTTGCATCAGTTTGCCAATATCTGGAAGAGCGTACGATCAGCTCTGCTCAAGGCATCGTTCAGGTACAAGAAGTTTGCGGATAAGAAGCGTCGAGCAGTTCCTGCTCTCAAGGTGGGTGATCGGGTATGGTTATCCACGAAGAATTTGAGGTTAAGAGTTCCCAGTATGAAGTTTGCACCTTGCTATATCGGTCCTTTCAAGATTGAACAAGTCATCAATCCTGTTGCTTACAGACTCCAGTTGCCTCCCTTCTTAAAAATACCCAGGACATTCCATGTTTCCCTGTTGAAACCGCTGATCTTGAATCGGTTTCATTCCTCACTTCCTCAAACTCCGAAAGTCCAAACTCAACGAGGCGTTGAGTATGAAGTGGCCAAGATCCTGGACTCACGTCACCGTTACGGTCAACTACAATATCTTATTGACTGGAAGGGTTATGGTCCTGAGGAACGTTCGTGGACCAATGCTTCTGATGTCCATGCTCCTGCCTTGGTCTGGAGATTCCATTCCAAGTTTCCTCAAAAGCCAAAGAAGTGTCCTGGGGCCACTCCTAAAGGGGGGGGTGCTGTCACGATCCGGGTATCTGGACGCCATTTCTTACCCATCAGATGCCTCCTAAGGCTGGCTCAGCGCTCCAGGACCGGATCCCATCTGTTATCCTGATGTGTACATTCCTGTATCCTCTCCTGTCACTCTGGGACGCTGTCACAGTAAACGCCATATTACACCTGGCATGGCGTCTCCCGCGGCCTCCGCCGCCGTCCCTGAACTTCTGCATGCAGAGTGTCTGAGTGGCGATTACGTCAGCCGCGGCCTCCGCTGTGTCCGCGTGGTTGGATGTGCATCTGTCAGCCTGGCGCCTCCTGTCTCCGGTGGCCGGCGCCGCCATTACTGTTTTCATTACCACATGGATTACAAACCAAACTTCCCTCCAAGTGTCTGCATGGGCGCAGCCATCTTGGATTCTGTCAGCTGATCATTTCCACCAATCTGTTGTCAGTATTGATAATCTGCATAATTGCCTAGCCAATCCCTTCCTTGCTGCAGGTATAAATACACTGTGCCTGAGCAAGGAAGGCGTCAGTGCTTTGGTTGTCAAACCTAGTTCCTGTTTGTCTCTCTCCTGTGATTGTCTTCCAGGTTCCAGCTCCTGTCTCAAGGCTTCCACCATAGAGACCCGCACCAGCATTCCACCTGCGGTGTAGCCTGACTCTCCAATCCATTGTGGATTCATCTGTTTCCAGCTACAACATTACCTGCTTCCAGCTCAGCTTCCAGCAGAGTACAGCTTCCCTTAAAGGGCCGGTGTCCTTTCTACACTTTACCACTCTCCACCGGTATTATTATTTCTCCGCTCTCAAGTTCTACATTTCAGTTCATATTTCATCGCTCCCAAGTTCATTTATTATTTAACTGGTTCCAGCCAGTATCCACTCCGTGCTAACAACAGTCTGGTTCCAGCCAGTATCCACAGCAGCTGTTTTATCTTCAGCAACCCAGCTTTTCCTGGAACACCAGCTGGCACAATCCTGGGTTATCTCCATTGCTACAGTCGGGCCTGGTAAGGACTTTCCATCTAGAAGATCATAAGAACTATCTCACACTACCAGTGCCCTGTGGCTCCAGCCATCCTGTAGTACCCAGGAACTGTATTTATTCTTTGCTGACTTTTACGTTTTCTTTTACTGCTGCTGTGTTGCGGAGTTGTCATAATAAACATCATTGACTTTTATCCAAGTTGTCGTGGTCACGCCTTCGGGCAGTTATTATTCATGTTACTTACATGTCCAGGGGTCTGATACAACCTCCCAGGTTCCGGTACATCTCAGCCCCTACAACTGAGGCTGCCTCCCGTCAGCTCAGGCCCTCAGTTGTGACACAGCAGTGGCCTTCCGTACTGCTATATATTATATACTGGCGGTCACTGTGTCAGCAAACTGCAAAACTAAAATGCACCACAGGTATAGAATGTAGATGGATAGTATACTTAATGACGACACAGAGGTAGGTACAGCAGTGGCCTTCCATACCGTACTGCTATATATACTGGTGGTCACTGTCAGCAATCTGCAAAACTAAAATGCACCACAGGTATAGAATGTAGATGGATAGTATACTTAATGACGACACAGAGGTAGGTACAGCAGTGGCCTTCCGTACCGTACTGCTATATATAGTATACTGGTGGTCACTGTGTCAGCAAACTGCAAAACTAAAATGCACCACAGGTATAGAATGTAGATGGATAGTATACTTAATGACGACACAGAGGTAGGTACAGCAGTGGCCTTCCATACCGTACTGCTATATATAGTATACTGGTGGTCACTGTGTCAGCAAACTGCAAAACTAAAATGCACCACAGGTATAGAATGTAGATGGATAGTATACTTAATGACGACACAGAGGTAGGTACAGCAGTGGCCTTCCGTACCGTACTGCTATATATACTGGTGGTCACTGTGTCAGCAAACTGCACAACTGAAATGCACCACAGGTATAGAATCTAGATGGATAGTATACTTAATGATGACACAGAGGTAGGTACAGCAGTGGCCTTCCGTACTGCTATATATAGTATACTGGTGGTCACTGTGTCAGCAAACTGCAAAACTAAAATGCACCACAGGTATAGAATGTAGATGGATAGTATACTTAATGATGACACAGAGGTAGGTACAGCAGTGGCCTTCCGTACCGTACTACTATATATAGTATACTAGTGGTCACTGTGTCAGCAAACTGCAAAACTAAAATGCACCACAGTTATAGAATGTAGATGGATAGTATACTTAATGACGACACAGAGGTAGGTACAGCAGTGGCCTTCTGTACCGTACTGCTATATATACTGGTGGTCACTGTGTCAGCAAACTGCACAACTGAAATGCACCACAGGTATAGAATCTAGATGGATAGTATACTTAATGACGACACAGAGGTAGGTACAGCAGTGGCCTACTGTACCGTAATGCTATATATTATATACTGGTGGTCACTGGTCAGCAAAACTATGCACTGTACTCCTCCTATATAATATTATACTGGTGGTCCCCAGTCCCCACAATAAACAGCACACTGAGCACAGATATGGAGTGTTTTTCAGGCAGACAACGTATACTGGTGGTCACTGTCAGCAGCTGCTCCCCAGTCCCCACAATTAAGCAGTGTGAGCACAGATATATGCAGCACACTGAGCACAGATATGGAGCGTTTTTTTCAGGCAGAGAACGGATAAAAACTGGTGGTCACTGATCAGCAAAACTCTGCACTGTACTCCTCCTATATTATACAGCTGCTCCCCAGCCCTCCCCACAATTAAGCAATAGTGCACAATCAAGTACAACAATAACGGAGAGGACGCCAGCCACGTCCTCTCCCTAACATTTCCAATGCACGAGTGAAAATGGCGGCGACGCGCGGCTGCTTATATAGAATCCGAATCTCGCGAGAATCCGACAGCGGGATGATGACGTTCGGACGCGCTCGGGTTAACCGAGCCATACGGGAGAATCCGAGTATGGCTCGGACCCGTGTAAAATGGGTGAAGTTCGGGGGGGTTCAGTTTCCGAGAAACCGAACCCGCTCATCACTACTTTAAACTATATTAAATTGAAACAATAAACAAAAAACAATTTTATGAATGGTTTGGAAGGAAGACAGCATCAGTTAAATAGTTAAGCATGGGTCCCTAAAGCCCAGTACCCACGGGTCGATGCTGGAAAGATGTGTGCTGAGCGAACCGCTCAGCACACATCTCTCCTGCCGCTCAGCACAGCGCGATCTGTGCTGAGCGTGCGTGGGGGAGACGGGGGGGGGGGCGCTCATTTCACCCATGCAGGCCAATCTAGCAGCAGCGATAGCGATGTGCGGGGACGCGCATCGCTATCGCCGAGGGGGCTACACACGGAGCGATCATGCCGATATTCTAAGCAATCTAGTCAGATTGCTTAGAATATCGCTCCGTGAGTACCCCCCTTAACTCCTACATTCTCCTGGTGGGCCCTTCATGTCCCAGTCCGATAGTGTATTTGTTATGGTTAAATCCACCTTTGTGCAAGATGCGTGCTGATGGTTATGATGAGGTGTAAAAAAACAAACAAACATAGAAATAAAAATTGGAAAATGTGCGTGCACTTTTATAAATACAAACAGCACTGGAGCAGCAAAATGGAGAGATGAAAAGCATGGGGGTCTCCCAGAAATTGCAGTTACAGACATTAAGCTTTGCTAGCCATCACTGTTTGCACTATAGCAGGGAAACCCACAGCGTGGGGAATCCTTTGTCATAGTGTCAAACCTACCTTAGGTGGTCAGAATTAGTGATGAGCGGGTTCGGTTTCTCCGAAACCGAACCCCCCCCCCCCCCCCCCCCGAACTTCACCTTTTTCACACGGGTCCGAGGCAGGTTCGAACCTTCCCGCCTTGCTCGGCTAACCCGAGCACGCCCAAACGTCATCATCCCGCTGTCGGATTCTCGCGAGATTCGGATTCTATATAAGCAGCCGCGCGTCGCCGCCATTTTCACTCGTGCATTGGAGATGATAGGGAGAGGACGTGGCTGGCGTCCTCTCCGTTTATTGTAGAAGTTGATTGGTTTACTTTATTTCTTATTTGTGGGGAGGATTGGGGAGCAGCTGTTAGGAGGAGTACAGTGCAGAGTTTTGCTGATAAGTGACCACCAGTTTTTATCCGTTCTCTGCCTGAAAATAACGCTCCATACCATATCTGTGCTCAGTGTGCTGCATGATATATCTGTGCTGAGTGCTCACACTGCTTAATTGTGGGGACTGGGGAGCAGCTATAGCAGGAGTACAGTGCAGATTTTTGCTGACAGTGACCACCAGTATACGTTGTCTGCCTGAAAAACACTCCATATCTGTGCTCACAGTGTGCTGCTTTATTGTGGGGACTGGGGACCACCAGAATAATTAATATTATATAGGAGTAGTACAGTGCAGAGTGCACTGCTGTACCTACCTCTGTGTCGTCACTCGTCATCCATTAAGTATACTATCCATCTGCATTGTATACCTGTGGTGCATTTTAGACTAGTTTAGCAGTTTGCTGACAGTGTCCACCAGTATACTATATATAGCAGTACGGTAGGCCACTGCTGTACCTACCTCTGTGTCGTCACTCGTCATCCATTAAGTATACTATCCATCTACATTCTATACCTGTGGTGCATTTTAGACAGTTTTGCAGTTTGCTGACAGTGTCCACCAGTATACTATATATAGCAGTACGGTAGGCCACTGCTGTGTACCTACCTCTGTGTCATCACTCGTCATCCATTAAGTATACTATCCATCTACATTCTATACCTGTGGTGCATTTTAGACAGTTTTGCAGTTAGCTGACAGTGTCCACCAGTATACTATATATAGCAGTACGGTAGGCCACTGCTGTGTACCTACCTCTGTGTCGTCACTCGTCATCCATTAAGTATACTATCCATCTACATTGTATACCTGTGGTGCATTTTAGACAGTTTTGCAGTTTGCTGACAGTGTCCACCAGTATACTATATATAGCAGTACGGTAGGCCACTGCTGTACCTACCTCTGTGTCGTCACTCGTCATCCATTAAGTATGCTATCCATCTACATTCTATACCTGTGGTGCATTTTAGACAGTTTTGCAGTTTGCTGACAGTGTCCACCAGTATACTATATATAGCAGTACGGTAGGCCACTGCTGTGTACCTACCTCTGTGTCATCACTCGTCATCCATTAAGTATACTATCCATCTACATTCTATACCTGTGGTGCATTTTAGACAGTTTTGCAGTTAGCTGACAGTGTCCACCAGTATACTATATATAGCAGTACGGTAGGCCACTGCTGTGTACCTAACTCTGTGTCGTCACTCGTCATCCATTAAGTATACTATCCATCTACATTGTATACCTGTGGTGCATTTTAGACAGTTTTGCAGTTTGCTGACAGTGTCCACCAGTATACTATATATAGCAGTACGGTAGGCCACTGCTGTGTACCTACCTCTGTGTCGTCACTCGTCATCCATTAAGTATACTATCCATCTACATTCTATACCTGTGGTGCATTTTAGACAGTTTTGCAGTTTGCTGACAGTGTCCACCAGTATACTATATATAGCAGTACGGTAGGCCACTGCTGTGTACCTACCTCTGTGTCGTCACTCGTCATCCATTAAGTATACTATCCATCTACATTCTATACCTGTGGTGCATTTTAGACAGTTTTGCAGTTTGCTGACAGTGTCCACCAGTATACTATATATAGCAGTACGGTAGGCCACTGCTGTGTACCTACCTCTGTGTCGTCACTCGTCATCCATTAAGTATACTATCCATCTACATTCTATACCTGTGGTGCATTTTAGACAGTTTTGCAGTTTGCTGACAGTGTCCACCAGTATACTATATATAGCAGTACGGTAGGCCACTGCTGTGTACCTACCTCTGTGTCATCACTCGTCATCCATTAAGTATACTATCCATCTACATTCTATACCTGTGGTGCATTTTAGACAGTTTTGCAGTTTGCTGACAGTGTCCACCAGTATACTATATATAGCAGTACGGTAGGCCACTGCTGTGTACCTACCTCTGTGTCGTCACTCGTCATCCATTAAGTATACTATCCATCTACATTGTATACCTGTGGTGCATTTTAGACAGTTTTGCAGTTAGCTGACAGTGTCCACCAGTATACTATTTATAGCAGTACGGTAGGCCACTGCTGTGTACCTACCTCTGTGTCGTCACTCGTCATCCATTAAGTATACTATCCATCTACATTGTATACCTGTGGTGCATTTTAGACAGTTTTGCAGTTTGCTGACAGTGTCCACCAGTATACTATATATAGCAGTACGGTAGGCCACTGCTGTGTACCTACCTCTGTGTCGTCACTCGTCATCCATTAAGTATACTATCCATCTACATTCTATACCTGTGGTGCATTTTAGACAGTTTTGCAGTTTGCTGACAGTGTCCACCAGTATACTATATATAGCAGTACGGTAGGCCACTGCTGTGTACCTACCTCTGTGTCGTCACTCGTCATCCATTAAGTATACTATCCATCTACATTCTATACCTGTGGTGCATTTTAGACAGTTTTGCAGTTTGCTGACAGTGTCCACCAGTATACTATATATAGCAGTACGGTAGGCCACTGCTGTGTACCTACCTCTGTGTCGTCACTCGTCATCCATTAAGTATACTATCCATCTACATTCTATACCTGTGGTGCATTTTAGACAGTTTTGCAGTTTGCTGACAGTGTCCACCAGTATACTATATATAGCAGTACGGTAGGCCACTGCTGTGTACCTACCTCTGTGTCATCACTCGTCATCCATTAAGTATACTATCCATCTACATTCTATACCTGTGGTGCATTTTAGACAGTTTTGCAGTTTGCTGACAGTGTCCACCAGTATACTATATATAGCAGTACGGGAGGCCACTGCTGTGTACCTACCTCTGTGTCGTCACTCGTCATCCATTAAGTATACTATCCATCTACATTCTATACCTGTGGTGCATTTTAGACAGTTTTGCAGTTTGCTGACAGTGTCCACCAGTATACTATATATAGCAGTACGGTAGGCCACTGCTGTGTACCTACCTCTGTGTCGTCACTCGTCATCCATTAAGTATACTATCCATCTACATTCTATACCTGTGGTGCATTTTAGTTTTGCGCAGTAAATATAGTAGTAGGCCATTGCTATTGATACTGGCATATAATTCCACAGATTAAAAAATAGAGAACAAAAATGTGGAGGTTAAAGGGAAAGATCAAGATCCACTTCCACCTCGTGCTGAAGCTGCTGCCACTAGTCATGGCCGAGACGATGAAATGCCATCAACGTCGTCTGCCAAGGCCGATGCCCAATGTCATAGTAGAGAGCATGTAAAATCCAAAACACAAAAGTTCAGTAAAATGACCCAAAAATCAAAATTAAAAGCGTCTTAGGAGAAGCGTAAACTTGCCAATAAGCCATTTACGACACGGAGTGGCAAGGAGCGGCTGAGGCCCTGGCCTATGTTCATGGCTAGTGGTTCAGCTTCAAATGAGGATAGAAGCACTCATCCTCTCGCTAGAAAAAAGAAAAGACTTAAGCTGGCAAAAGCACAGCAAAGAACTGTGCGTTCTTCAAAATCACAAATCCCCAAGGAGAGTCCAATTGTGTCGGTTGCGATGCCTGACCTTCCCAACACTGGACGGGAAGAGCTTGCGCCTTCCACCATTTGCACGCCCCCTGCAAGTGCTGGAAGGAGCACCCGCAGTCAAGTTCCTGATAGTCAAATTGAAGATGTCACTGTTGAAGTACACCATGATGAGGATATGGGTGTTGCTGGCGCTGGGGACGAAATTGACAAGGAGGATTCTGATGGTGAGGTGGTTTGTTTAAGTCAGGCACCCGGGGAGACACCTGTTGTCCGTGGGAGCAATATGGCCCTTGACATGCCTGGTCAAAATACAAAAACAATCAGCTCTTCGGTGTGGAATTATTTCAACACAAATGCGGACAACAGGTGTCAAGCCGTGTGTTGCCTTTGTCAAGCTGTAATAAGTAGGGGTAAGGACGTTAACCACCTCGGAACATCCTCCCTTATACGTCACCTGCAGCGCATTCATCACAAGTTAGTGACAAGTTCAAAAACTTTGGGTGACAGCGGAAGCAGTCCACTGACCACTAAATCCCTTCCTCTTGTAATCAAGCTCCTGCAAACCACACCACCAACTCCCTCGGTGTCAATTTCCTCCTTACCCAGGAAAGCCAATAGTCCTGCAGGCCATGTCACTGTCAAGTCTGACGAGTCCTCTCCTGCCTGGGATTCCTCCGATGCATCCTTGAGTGTAACGCCTACTGCTGCTGGCGCTGCTGTTGTTGCTGCTGGGAGTCGATCGTCATCCCATAGGGAAAGTCGGAAGACCACTTGTACTACTTCCAGTAAGCAATTGACTGTCCAACAGTCCTTTGCGAGGAAGATGAAATATCACAGCAGTCATCCTGCTGCAAAGCGGATAACTGAGGCCTTGGCAGCCTGGGCGGTGAGAAACGTGGTTCCGGTATCCATCATTATTTCAGAGCCAACTAGAGACTTGATTGAGGTACTGTGTCCCCGGTACCAAATACCATCTAGGTTCCATTTCTCTAGGCAGGCGATTCCGAAAATGTACACAGACCTCAGAAAAAGACTCACCAGTGTCCTAAAAAATGCAGTTGTACCCAATGTCCACTTAACCACGGACATGTGGACAAGTGGAGCAGGGCAGACTCAGGACTATATGACTGTGACAGCCCACTGGGTAGATGTATTGCCTCCCGCAGCAAGAACAGCAGCGGCGGCACCAGTAGCAGCATCTCGCAAATGCCAACTCGTTCCTAGGCAGGCTACGCTTTGTATCACCGCTTTCCAGAGTAGGCACAGAGCTGAAAACCTCTTACGGCAACCGAGGAAGATCATCGCAGAATGGCTTACCCCAATTGGACTCTCCTGGGGATTTGTGACATCGGACAACGCCAGCAATATTGTGCGTGCATTACATCTGGGCAAATTCCATCACGTCCCATGTTTTGCACATACCTTGAATTTGGTGGTGCAGAATTATTTAAAAAATGACAGAGGCATGCAAGAGATGCTGTCGGTGGCCCGAAGAATTGCGGGCCACTTTCGGCATTCAGGCACCGCGTACAGAAGACTGGAGCACCACCAAACATTCCTGAACCTGCCCTGCCATCATCTGAAGCAAGAGGTGGTAACGAGGTGGAATTCAACCCTCTATATGCTTCAGAGGATGGTGGATCAGCAAAAGGCCATTCAAGCCTATACATCTGGCCACGATATAGGCAAAGGAGGTGGAATTCACCTGACTCAAGCGCAGTGGAGAATGATTTCAACGTTGTGCAAGGTTCTGCAACCCTTTGAACTTGCCACACGTGAAGTCAGTTCAGACACTGCCAGCCTGAGTCAGGTCATTCCCCTCATCAGGCTTTTGCAGAAGAAGCTGGAGACATTGAAGGAGGAGCTAAAACAGAGCGATTCCGCTAGGCATGTGGGACTTGTGGATGGAGCCCTTAATTCGCTTAACCAGGATTCACGGGTGGTCAATCTGTTGAAATCAGAGCACTACATTTTGGCCACCGTGCTCGATCCTAGATTTAAAACCTACGTTGTATCTCTCTTTCCGGCAGACACAAGTCTGCAGAGGTTCAAAGACCTGCTGGTGAGAAAATTGTCAAGTCAAGCGGAACGTGACCCGTCACCATCTCCTCCTTCACATTCTCCCGCAACTGGGGGTGCGAGGAAAAGGCTAAGAATTCTGAGCCCACCCACTGGCGGTGATGCAGGGCAGTCTGGAGCGAGTGCTGACATCTGGTCCGGACTGAAGGACCTGCCAACGATTACTGACATGTTGTCTACTGTCACTTCATATGATTCTCTCACCATTGAAAGAATGGTGGAGGATTATATGAGTGACCGCATCCAAGTAGGCACGTCAGACAGTCCGTACGTATACTGGCAGGAAAAAGAGGCAATTTGGAGGCCCTTGCACAAACTGGCTTTATTCTACCTAAGTTGCCCTCCCTCCAGTGTGTACTCCGAAAGAGTGTTTAGTGCAGCCGCTCACCTTGTCAGCAATCGGCGTACGAGGTTACTTCCAGAAAATGTGGAGAAGATGATGTTCATTAAAATGAATTATAATCAATTCCTCCGTGGAGACATTCACCAGCAGCAATTGCCTCCAGAAAGTACACGGGGACCTGAGATGGTGGATTCCAGTGGGGACGAATTGATAATCTGTGAGGAGGGGGATGTACACAGTGAAAGGGGTGAGGAATTGGACGATGAGGAGGAGGTGGACATCTTGCCTCTGTAGAGCCAGTTTGTGCAAGGAGAGATTGATTGCTTCTTTTTTGGTGGGGGCCCAAACCAACCAGTCATTTCAGTCACAGTCGTGTGGCAGACCCTGTCACTGAAATGATGGGTTCGTTAAAGTGTGCATGTCCTGTTTATACAACATAAGGGTGGGTGGGAGGGCCCAAGGACAATTCCATCTTGCACCTCTTTTTTCTTTCATTTTTCTTTGCATCATGTGCTGTTTGGGGACAATTTTTTGGAAGGGCCATCCTGTCTTGATGGACACTGCAGTGCCACTCCTAGATGGGCCAGGTGTTTGTGTCGGCCAATTGTGTCGCTTAGCTTAGTCACACAGCCACCTTGGTGCGCCTCTTTTTTTCTTTGCATCATGTGCTGTTTGGGGACAATTTTTTGGAAGGGCCATCCTGTCTTGATTGACTGCAGTGCCACTCCTAAATGGGCCAGGTGTTTGTGTCGGCCACTTGTGTCGCTTAGCTTAGTCACACAGCCACCTTGGTGCGCCTCTATTTTTCTTTGCATCATGTGCTGTTTGGGGACAATTTTTTGGAAGGGCCATCCTGTCTTGATTGACACTGCAGTGCCACTCCTAGATGGGCCAGGTGTTTATGTCGGCCACTTGTGTCGCTTAGCTTAGCCATCCAGCGACCTCGGTGCAAATTTTAGGACTAAAAATAATATTGTGAGGTGTGAGGTGTTCAGAATAGACTGGAAATGAGTGGAAATTATGGTTATTGAGGTTAATAATACTATGGGATCAAAATGACCTCCAAATTCTATGATTTAAGCTGTTTTTTAGGTTTTTTTGAAAAAAACACCCGAATCCAAAACACTCCCGAATCCGACAAAAAATGTTCGGTGAGGTTTTGCCAAAACGCGTCCGAATCCAAAACACGGCCGCGGAACCGAACCCAAAACCAAAACACAAAACGCAAAAAATTTCCGGTGCACATCACTAGTCAGAATACTGTATATATGCAATGCCCCATCCCCGCTTTCCCATCCCCAGTACCCATCCACACGCTGATAGCACTAGGGCTGTTCCCAATACTCCTGAGCAGTTGGTGTTGGGTTAATGTGGGAAAAGTTAACTTGGAAAATCATTTAACCTTTGCACACTACAAGTCCCTCCATGCCCAAAGCACCTATGAAAGGGCTGTTCATTTTGGCATTTGAAATATTACAAGCTTCAGAATACAAGCACCAGCATGCACTGGCATCTAAGGCTTGCTGTGACCTGTAATGCAGCAAAAAGAAAGGTATGCCTTTTGTGCACTATGTAAAATCATAGGTACCTTACATTGCTTCCTGCATACTGCGCAATATGTATCATTTTATTACACGTTTTACATCTACGTTTTTGGCCTAAATCGCATTCAACTCAGCATAGGCTTTGTGTGTAAGAAATGCACTGTGGCCTTATATTCATTCACATCATAAAATCTCAAATAATTATTAGACCCTATCTACAAAACAATGGTTTATTCTTTCAATGACATATGTAATGTATGATTATATTTTTAAAAATGTTTTTTTCAACAGGTTTCTATAATTGTGTTCAGCCTGTGTTATTACATCATTCAGCTGTACCACTTCCTGCTTGCGGTAGATATTATTGATCATCTTCAGAAAGGATTTTTTGGAGTATTTATAAATTTCAGCTTGATTGCTGCTTGTGAAAAGGTAAGATTGTTTTACCATTGCATTGTTTCCATTCTGTCTGCAGAACAGGAGGTAACTACAACATTTCCTAGTTCAGGTTTCATCAATCCTCACAGCTGAACATTTCAAAGCGGTGTAGCCATGCGTTAGTGTGAAATGAATGCTGACAAATGCACACATGACTAGCATCAGTTATCTCAAATAATTCTGTATCTGTTTATCTTGAGCCATTTTCATCTAATTAATACTATAGTAGGAATACAATTTACTAAATGGCTTCAGAGAGCTGGGATTTAGTCAGTGCCAGATTAACATCCACATGGGCCTGGAGCTGAAATTTATGAAAGACCTATTGTGTACCGCTGCAGCAGATCGGATTAAGGAGGGGGGAGCGGGGTATATGTTATCCTGGGGCCCCCTCTCTCAGGGCCCATCCGTGTCTGACGTCAACCACTAGCCGATTGCTTGTATTTTAATTTTTTTTTATGAAGAAGTTCAACTGTGGGAGAGCCCTTCCCTATGTGTTCAGTGGTTTCCTCTAATACTCCCACCATGCACCTTGAAGCTGAGTACCCAACATGGTCAGCTGACATCAGCGGTGGGTGCTGATTTACATTTGATATTAGAGGAGGCATCACATAGAAGGAGCAGTGAAGAATGACTTTACTCTCCTGCTGCGTAAGCGAGCACAACCGTCACATAACAGTATCTCATTACAGCCCCAGCGGCGGATACCCACCAGCACTAACTGACCACCATATATTACAGAGAACATCAGTGACCACCGCATATTACAGAGAGTATCAGTGACCACCATGTATTACAGAGAGCATCAGTGACCACTGTATACTAAAGAGAGCATCAGTGACCACCATATATTACATAGAGCATCAGTGACCACCATATATTACATAGAGCATCAGTGACTCTGTTTACTACACAGAGCATCAGTGCCCACCATATATTAGAGAACATCAGTGACCACTGCATATTACAGAGAGCATCAGTGACCACCATGTATTACAGAGAGCAACAGTGACCCCGTATACTACAGAGAGCATCAGTGACCACCATATACTACAGAGAACATCAGTGACCACTGTATATTACAGAGAGCATCAGTAACCACCGTATATTACAGAGAGCATCAGTGACCCCTGTATACTACAGAGAGCATCAGTGACCACCATATATTACAGAGAGCATCAGTGAACACTATATATTACAGAGAGTATCAGTGACCACTGTATACTACAGAGAGCATCAGTGACTATCATATATATTACAGAAAAAATCAGTGACCACCATATATTACAGAGAGCATCAGTGACCCGTTTACTACAGAGAGCATCAGTTACCACCATATATTAGAGAACATCAGTGACCACTGTATATTACAGAGAGCATCGGTGACCACCATATATTACAGAGAGCATCAGTGACCCCTGTATACTACAGGGAGCATCAGTGACCCCAGTATACTACAGAGAGCATCAGTGACCACTAGAGCCATAACTAGACATTTTGGTGCCTGTACCAGAAAGTGCATTGGTGCCACCCTCTATATTTTATAAAGGGCACAACAGCATCCGTTAGTCACATTACACCACACGGTAGCGTCCATTAGTCACATTACACCGCAAGACAGCGTCCTTTAGTCACATTACACCATGCGGCAGTGTCCATTAGTTACATTACACTGCACAACAGCATCGGTTAGTTACATTACATCGCACGGCAGCGTCCATTAGTCACATTA
Source organism: Pseudophryne corroboree (assembly GCF_028390025.1). Taxonomy (NCBI): domain Eukaryota; kingdom Metazoa; phylum Chordata; class Amphibia; order Anura; family Myobatrachidae; genus Pseudophryne; species Pseudophryne corroboree. The sequence continues at coordinate 378,135,377 of NC_086448.1, forward strand.
CACCACACGGCAGCGTCCATTAGTCACACTACACTGCACAACAGCATCCGTTAGTCACATTACACCGCAAGACAGCATCCGTTAGTCACAATACATTGCACGATAGTGTCTGACAGTCACATTACTCCATGTGGTAGTGTGTAGTGTCCGTTAGTCAGATTACACAGCTAGCAGTGTCCGTTAGTTACATTACACTGCACGGTAGTATCCGAGTCACACTACACCGCGCAATAGTGTGTAGTGTCCGTTAGTCACATCAAACCGCACAGCAGCAACCGTTAGTCATATTACACCGCATGGTTGCATCCATTAGTCACATTATGATGCTTGGTAGCATCCGTTAGTCACATTACACCGCACAGCAGCATCCGTTTGTTATATTACACCGCATGGTAGTGTACGTAATACACACTGGCCAGAATTCAATTGATTATCACACACAATAGATGGATAATATTTTTTATATATATATATATATATATATATATATATATATCCATACAGCATAACGCCGGCACTCTGGATGCCCCCTAGGGCTTGCTTACTCTGGTGCCCTCCATCTGGGTTTGGCAACCCCCATATGTAGATCAAAAAATGAGGCGGCACTCAGAGATTTGTTGAAAAGCAAACAGGTGTGTATTCAAATCATCACATCACATCATTTGATGATTTGAATACACACCTGCTTGCTTTTCAACAAATTTCTGAGTGCCGCCTCGTTTTTTTATCTATATATATATATATATATATATATATATATGAGCAATATTTAAAACAGTATGTCATTAAGGTCACAGAACATACAGACATAACTTTCAATGTTGGGATTTCAGGAACACAAAGGCTCAGTGAGAGAAACTCAGGACTGCTTAGTGTGCTGTCCTGGGCATAGGGATACACATCATATTCTCCTTTGTACCTCAAACAGCAGCTGCACGGAACACCTCACAGATGACCTGGGCAGGGAGCACTGTGTAATGTCCAGTGGGCTGAGCTTAGAACGGCCCGGGGGCAGTGCTTCAGGTATCAGGGCTCAGCAGTGGAAGAACCAGGGGGCAGGGCTTATAATGGCCCAGAGCTTCAAAGGGATGGTATGTGAAAGGACCTTTTGCCAATTGTGGGCACTGCTGTAGATGGACAAGGAGGCGGAGCCTATCGTGATCTGGGGGAGGAGCCTATATCGAACATGGCCTGGGTCTGAGCTTCAGCTGACTAGGGGAGAGCGCATGTGGACAAGGAGGCAGAGCTTATTGCGGTCTGGGGGAGGAGCCTATATCGACCTGGCCTGGGTATGAGCTTCAGCTGACGTGGGGAGAGCATTTGTGCACAGCTGATGGCAACTTGGAAGGGGATAGGCAGAGCTTTGGCTCTCTGAGACAGGAGTTGAGCGAGGGAATACTATTGGTGATGACAGGAGAAAAGTTTTTTTTTTCCTGTCAACACTATCTGAACTGCAGGGGATCTCTGGGCCTATTTTCAGTGGGGGGCCTGGAGCTGCAGCTCCATCCGCCCCATTGTTAATCCGGCCCTGGATTTAGTAATGAAATCTGAGGTACTGTAACTGCTTCTACATCTTTGCTTACAGTGAAGATCAGAGTTACCTGTATACTGTGTCCGGATTCTCCTTAGCAATACTTTACTGTATACCATTCAGTTTTCACTAGTGAAGAAAATTCAGCGTTATGTCTCTGTGGTCTTGGAATCTAAAGATGAGCTTAGTTTATTAAAACTGTCTAGCAAACATACAGGGTGGTCCAGAAGTGTGGAAATACACTTATAGAAAGGACATGAGTAAGACAATATTTATCCAGTGTCTACACATATGATATGGGAGTTGGGGAAAACTTTTTAGGGTATGTCACCAGTATAGCAGCCAACTTGAAGTCGGCCATCTTGGATGCAAATTTGTTTTATTAGGAATGTAGTCATGTGACATCAAACAGATGCCAAATTTCATAAGAACAATAATGGTATTCTTCGGGGGGTTTTCTTTTTAAACATTTTTTTATTTATTTAAAAAATGTAAAAATATAATGGTACACATTGCTATAGAGCATATCAACATTGAGTACAAAAGAGTACATGCAAATCTCAACTCTCGATACCTGTGTACATGAAAACTTAGAAACATAGCATCAATGTAAAACATAAAATAAGATCAGGAAAAGAGAACAAAGAGGGGATGGAAGGAAAAGGAGAACACAACATAGACACAATAGGGAAAAGGGGTGGACAAAGGGAGGAACATGACACACAACACGTGTCCAGGGAAACAGCAGACTATATAAATCTTAGAAGACATTTAGTCAGTTACGTAGGCAGAGAATTCAAAATAGAAAGGTCAACAGGATCACTGTAAATTGTAGAGTGTCCCTGTCTTTCCTGATATTCACTCCACTTAAGCCACCTCAAATGGATTAATGTAGCCAATGAGGAGTAATCGCAGCCTGCTGTCCCAAATAAAAAATGCTTATGGGTTTTGTTAATGATAGTCTGGATACTAGGTATTGAGAGTGATTTCCACAATTGTCCTATTGCTGCCTTAGTGGAAATTAATATATGGCCAAGAATATATCTGTCACAATTTAGAAAAGATTGCCTAGAATAGTGAAACAATGCAATTATAGGGTCAACGGGGACATTTTTTTCCAAAACCTCTTTCAAAAGTGAGAACACTTCAGTCCACAGTGACCTCAGGGCTGGACACTCCCAAAAAATATGAAAGATGGTACCAACGCAGCCACAATTTCTCCAGCATAATGGGGATGCCAAGGGCCAAATATGATGCTTCTGCTGTGGAGTAAAGTAAATACTATGGCACAATTTGTAGAACATTTCAGAATGTTGTAAACATTTACAGATTTTAAAGCATAATGAGGAAATTGAGTCCCACTCCTCTTCCTGAAGAACTACAGACAAGTCTTTTTCCCACTTAACTTGGGTTAATAATTTACCCATTTTGTTCAGTAAGACAATATACTGATACCATCCAAATATACCGCTTCTATGACCTAGAGAAGATAATCTAAGGGACAGGGCTGTAGGTAGGGAGGAAGGAATAAACGACTTGTTAGTGCAAGAGTACAACCAATGACGCAATTGTAAATATTTAAAGAAATCATATTTTGAGATATTAAATTGTAATTGTAACTGAGAAAAAGGCATTAGACCATCCGCATTAAAAACGACTTTCAATTTCACTATTCCCACAGTAACCCATGAATCTAATTTAAGATTAGGGATAGAGTAAGCTATAGCTTCAAGAGAAAGGTCAGCCGCTGGTTGTGAAATAGTGGTATCAGCCGATATTACTGAGTGCCAAATATGTAACGTAGATCGAATCGCAGCACTCGGACCTGACCACAAAGGGACAGTGTGCACAGGTAGCGAAAACAAATCTGTGAGAGCGTGTATTCCCAGGAAGGACCCAAGGTTTAGGGGTGTGCACAGCGAACCAATCTCGAGCTTGGCAGAGGAGGCAGGCGGATAGGCAACCAAATCAGGATAAGCTACCCCTCCGAAACGTTTACGTAAAATCAAAATACGCCTGGCAATACGGGGTCTAGAGCCTTTCCAAATGAATTGAGAGAAAATTTTATTAGCTCTTATACTGAGGGATTTAGGGAAATTGCGAGGAAAGGCCTGGAACAAATACAGAAGCTTGGGTAACATCACCATCTTGGTGGCAGAGATGCATCCTAACCAAGAGATTTCATGATGTGACCATTCCTTAATCAACTTCTCGAAAGAGCTCAGTAGTGGTGAAAAGTTGCAGTCAAAAAGGTAATTGTCCAGCGCTAAATGCACACCTAAATATTTAATGGATCTCGATTGCCATGCATACCTATATCTATCTTTAAGTAGAGCTAAAGTCGTCGCTAGGATATGGAGCGGGAAAGCTTCAGTTTTAGAGGTACAGGTATTTAGTTTGTAATAGGAGATTTTTATATATGTGTCTAATATTATATGAAGCCTAGTAAGGGAGGATTCAGGTTGGAGCAGGAAAAGCAAAATGTCATCCGCAAAGAGACTAATCTTGTAATTAAGCCCTCTGGTATGCTTCGTTTTAACATATATTTATTCATTCTCCAGTTTTTAACATAAAGTTTATAGGATAAGTTCAAAGTGCTGTACCTCATGTTACAATGTTAAGGGTATTCTCTTTTCCCATTCCTGATGAACCTTGACCAACGTCTGACTGAATCTGAGCACATGCATCAACAATTTGGTGCTGCAGAAGATAACAATCTTGTATCTTCACAGCATAAACACGTTTCCTTTAGGTAATCCCACAGAAAGAAATCCAATAAAGTTGAAGCTGGAGATTTTGGTGGCCTTTGGACTGGGCCTCTAAGGCCAATTCACCTTTGGGGAAACTGCACATCAAGATATTCCCTGATAATCAGTCCATAATGAGGTAGGGCACCATCTTGCTGCAAGAAATTAGGATTTGACTCATCCTCTGATTACAATGAGGGACAAATCTCTTCATTTAACAACCCCTTGTAATGCGCTGCTGTTAATGTTGCATCAATGAAGAATGGTCCCATGTTTTTCCAACGCTACGACCCTACAGTCATCAATCCAGTGAGGGTTTGTCTCTGACCAGCAACCGTGGTTCTGTTTGTTTACCACACCATTGACAAAGAAATTTGCCCCATCATTAAACAGCAGCTGGTGTGAAAAATTAGGGTTCAGTTGAAGTTGCTGTGTTACCCAGTGTGCAAATTCCACTCAACGATGTGGGTAATCCTCAGTCAGGTGTTGCAACATCTGAATCTTGTAGGGGTGCCATCAGGGACGGATCTAGACTTTTCTTTAGGGGGAGCGGTTTACTGTTTAATCTTGACTCCTCCCTCTACAGTCCCAACTCCTCCCATCTACAATCCTAACCCCTCCTCTCTCAATTCTGACTGAACTTTTTGAGTGAGACTGAGATAGAGCTTTGTGATTGTTCTATGTACATGTGACTGTGCTATGGGGTCATTGTATTTATTAGCCCTAGTACCCATACACCAGCAAGTGAGGGGCAAATGCTCTGTAACCCTTGCTCTCCTGGCTCCTCTGTGCTGCTGTGGTATAAGTTGCAGCACATCGTTCTGCCTCAGGCTCTCCCCGGAGAGCTCTCTTCTGCTCAAAAGTGGGCGTGGCTATGACTGTGTTAGGGGGGGGGGGCGGTCGCCCCCTTTGCCCCCCCCTAAATCCGGCCCTGGGTGCCATTTATGTGCTGACAAAATTCTCAAAATGGCTGTACGACTAACGAGACAGATGATGAGTGCTACATTGTGGGCTCTTTGAAAATGATGCCAGCATAGCAGTTGATGTTGCTTCATCAGTAGCAGTTTTTGGTTGTCCACTTTTTGGTTTACCTGCATCTGATCCAGTTTCTTTAAATTTGCAAGGATTTTGGCAACTGCTCTGTGAGTAATGGGTGGTCTATTTGGGTGATGTTGGTAGAAATCATTTGCAATAGGACATGCAGTGCCAGATTAAGGTCCACATGGGCCTGGAGCTGAGATTAATGAAGGGCCTATTGTTTGTGCCGCAGGTGGTGTGATCAGCATGGTTGGGGTGTAAGTACTGATGGGGGGTATGGCCAGTGTTGTGAGGGAGTGGTCTTAACAGGAGGTGTGGTCTACCATCTGCCTTCAACTATCTCAAACTCCCTCCCCTCTGGTTTATATGAAGCATACATCATCCTGTTATGTTATTGATCATTGCATCCTGTTATATTTATCATTGCATACCCCCACACCACACACACATAATATTTTTATCTAGAGTGTATTGACAGAGACATATACCTCAAAATTGCAAATTTCCCAATATCTATCTGTAAACAAAGTGCAGAACATGAAAACATAAGAAATAGTACTAAATAAATATTAAATAAAACTAATGTGACATGCACTTTATGCAAATGCCGCTACAAAGCCCTTCCCTTGTGTACTAGTATGCATCTGAATGTGCAAGGACTGAGACGCCCACTGTCAGTGTCTGTAGATGTGTAATACCGCTTGGTGCTTCTTGAGACACTATTATCGGTCGCACCATCAAAACTTGCACCAGCCCTTGCTTGAGTGCAGATTTTCCAATTTGAGTGTGGCCTCCAATGTTAACGATGAAGCGTCTGTGTACACAAACACTTAAGCATCATGTACGCAACACACCTATGAGACGGACCATTTTTTTGCGCATTTTTCTCTGACGTCCTAGTGGATGCTGGGGACTCCGTCAGGACCATGGGGATTAGCGGCTCCGCAGGAGACAGGGCACAAAAATAAAGCTTTAGGATCAGGTGGTGTGCACTGGCTCCTCCCCCTATGACCCTCCTCCAAGCCTCAGTTAGGTTTTTGTGCCCGTCTGAGCAGGGTGCAATCTAGGTGGCTCTCCTAAAGAGCTGCTTAGAAAAAGTTTTTAGGTTTTTTATTTTACAGTGAGTCCTGCTGGCAACAGGCTCACTGCAACGAGGGACTTAGGGGAGAAGAAGTGAACTCACCTGCGTGCAGGATGGATTGGCTTCTTAGGCTACTGGACACCATTAGCTCCAGAGGGATCGAACACAGGCCCAGCCATGGAGTCCGGTCCCGGAGCCGCGCCGCCGACCCCCTTGCAGATGCCGAAAAGTGAAGAGGTCCAGAAACCGGCGGCAGAAGACTTTTCAGTCTTCATGAGGTAGCGCACAGCACTGCAGCTGTGCGCCATTGTTGTCACACACTTCACACCAGCGGTCACGGAGGGTGCAGGGCGCTGCAGGGGGCGCCCTGGGCAGCAATGAGAATACCTTGTTCTGGCTAAAAAATACATCACATATAGCCCCTGGGGCTATATGGATGTATTTAACCCCTGCCAGGTCTCACAAACACCGGAGAAGAGCCCGCCGAAATAGGGGGCGGGGCCTATCTCCTCAGCACACAGCGCCATTTTCCTGCTCAGCTCTGCTGCGAGGAAGGCTCCCAGGACTCTCCCCTGCACTGCACTACAGAAACAGGGTAAAACAGAGAGGGGGGGGGCACTTTTTTGGCGTTTTTGATATATTAAGCTGCTATAAGGGAGACAACACTTCTATAGGGTTGTTCCTATATATTTATAGCGCTTGGGTGTGTGCTGGCAAACTCTCCCTCTGTCTCCCCAAAGGGCTAGTGGGGTCCTGTCTTCGATAAGAGCATTCCCTGTGTGTCTGCTGTGTGTCGGTACGTGTGTGTCGACATGTATGAGGACGATGTTGGTGTGGAGGCGGAGCAATTGCCGGTAATGGTGATGTCACCCCCTAGGGAGTCGACACCGGAATGGATGGCTTTGTTTATGGAATTACGTGATAATGTCAGCACATTACAAAAATCAGTTGACGACATGAGACGGCCGGCAAACCAGTTAGTACCTGTACAGGCGTCTCAGACACCGTCAGGGGCTGTAAAACGCCCTTTACCTCAGTCGGTCGACACAGACCCAGACACGGACACCGAATCTAGTGTCGACGGTGAAGAAACAAACGTATTTTCCAGTAGAGCCACACGTTATATGATCACGGCAATGAAGGAGGCTTTGCATATCTCTAATACTGCATGTACCACAAAAAGGGGTATTATGTGGGGTCTGAAAAAACTACCTGTAGTTTTCCTGAATCAGACGAATTGAATGAAGTGTGTGATGAAGCGTGGGTTAACCCCGATAGAAAACTGCTAATTTCAAAGAAGTTATTGGCATTATATCCTTTCCCGCCAGAGGTTAGGGCGCGCTGGGAAACACCCCCTAGGGTGGATAAGGCGCTCACACGCTTATCAAAACAAGTGGCGTTACCGTCTCCTGAAACGGCCGCCCTCAAGGATCCAGCGGATAGGAGGCTGGAAACTACCCTGAAAAGTATATACACTCATACTGGTGTTATACTGCGACCAGCCATCGCCTCTGCATGGATGTGCAGTGCTGGGGTGGTTTGGTCGGATTCCCTGACTGAAAATATTGATACCCTAGATAGGGACAGTATTTTATTGACTTTAGAGCAATTAAAGGATGCTTTTCTTTATATGCGAGATGCTCAGAGGGATATTTGCACTCTGGCATCGAGAGTAAGTGCGATGTCCATATCTGCCAGAAGAAGCTTATGGACGCGACAATGGTCAGGTGATGCGGATTCCAAACGGCATATGGAAGTATTGCCGTATAAGGGGGAGGAATTATTTGGGGTCGGTCTATCGGATTTGGTGGCCACGGCAACAGCCGGGAAATCCACCTTTTTACCTCAGGTCCCCTCCCAACAGAAAAAGACACCGTCTTTTCAGCCGCAGTCCTTTCGTTCCTATGGGAACAAGCGGGCGAAAGGACAGTCATATTTGCAAAGGCAAAGGAAAGGGTAAGAGAGTGCACCAAGCAGCTTCTTCCCAGGAGCAGAAGCCCTCCCCGGCTTCTGCAAAGCCCTCAGCATGACGTTGGGGCTTTACAAGCGGACTCAGGGGCGGTGGGGGGTCGACTCAAAAATTTCAGCGCACAGTGAGCTCACTCACAGGTGGACCCCTGGATCCTGCAGATAGTATCTCAGGGTTACAGGTTGGAATTCGAGAAGTCTCCCCCTCGCCGGTTCCTAAAGTCTGCTCTGCCAACGTCTCCCTCAGACAGGGCGACGGTATTGGAAGCCATTCACAAGCTGTATTCTCAGCAGGTGATAGTCAAGGTACCCCTCCTACAACAGGGAAAGGGGTATTATTCCACACTATTTGTGGTACCGAAGCCGGACGGCTCGGTAAGACCTATTCTAAATCTGAAATCTTTGAACCTGTACATACAAAAATTCAAGTTCAAGATGGAGTCACTCAGAGCAGTGATAGCGAATCTGGAAGAAGGGGACTTTATGGTGTCCCTGGACATCAAGGATGCTTACCTGCATGTCCCAATTTGCCCTTCACATCAAGGGTACCTCAGGTTCGTGGTGCAAAACTGTCATTATCAGTTTCAGACGCTGCCGTTTGGATTGTCCACGGCACCTCGGGTCTTTACCAAGGTAATGGCCGAAATGATGTTTCTTCTGCGAAGAAAAGGCGTATTAATTATCCCTTACTTGGACGATCTCCTGATAAGGGCAAGGTCCAGGGAACAGCTGGGGGACGTAGTAGCACTAACTCAAGTAGTGCTGCAACAGCACGGGTGGATTCTGAATTTTCCAAAATCTCAATTGACCCCGACGACACGTCTGCTGTTCCTGGGAATGATTCTGGACACGGTTCAGAAAAAGGTGTTTCTTCCGGAGGAGAAAGCCAGGGAGTTATCCGAACTTGTCAGGAACCTCCTAAAACCAGGGAAAGTGTCTGTGCATCAATGCACAAGAGTCCTTGGAAAGATGGTGGCTTCTTACGAAGCGATTCCATTCGGCAGATTCCACGCACGAACTTTTCAGTGGGATCTGCTGGACAAATGGTCCGGATCGCATCTGCAGATGCATCAGCGGATAACCTTATCGCCACGGACAAGGGTGTCTCTTCTGTGGTGGTTGCAGAGTGCTCATCTGTTAGAGGGCCGCAGATTCGGCATACAGGACTGGGTCCTGGTGACCACGGATGCCAGTCTGAGAGGCTGGGGAGCGGTCACACAGGGAAGAAACTTCCAGGGAGTATGGTCAAGCCTGGAGATGTCTCTTCACATAAATATACTGGAGCTAAGAGCGATTTACAATGCTCTAAGCCTGGCAAAACCCCTGCTTCAGGGTCAGCCGGTGTTGATCCAGTCGGACAACATCACGGCAGTCGCCCACGTAAACAGACAGGGCGGCACAAGAAGCAGGAGAGCAATGGCAGAAGCTGCAAGGATTCTTCGCTGGGCGGAAGATCATGTGATAGCACTGTCAGCAGTGTTCATTCCGGGAGTGGACAACTGGGAAGCAGACTTCCTCAGCAGACACGATCTACACCCGGGAGAGTGGGGACTTCATCCAGAAGTCTTCCACATGATTGTGAACCGTTGGGAAAAACCAAAGGTGGATATGATGGCGTCTCGCCTCAACAAAAAACTGGACAGGTATTGCGCCAGGTCAAGAGACCCTCAGGCAATAGCTGTGGACGCTCTGGTAACACCGTGGGTGTTCCAGTCAGTGTATGTGTTTCCTCCTCTGCCTCTCATACCAAAAGTACTGAGAATTATACGGCAAAGGGGAGTAAGAACGATACTCGTGGCTCCGGATTGGCCAAGAAGAACTTGGTACCCGGAACTTCAGGAGATGCTCACGGAAGATCCGTGGCCTCTACCTCTAAGACGGGACCTGCTTCAGCAGGGACCGTGTCTATTCCAAGACTTACCGCGGCTGCGTTTGACGGCATGGCGGTTGAACGCCGAATTCTAAGGGAAAAAGGCATTCCGGAAGAGGTCATTCCTACACTGGTAAAAGCCAGGAAGGAGGTGACTGCACAACATTATCACCGCATTTGGAGAAAATATGTTGCGTGGTGTGAGGCCAGGAAGGCCCCCACGGAGGAATTTCAATTGGGTCGATTCCTACATTTCCTGCAAACAGGATTGTCTATGGGCCTCAAATTGGGGTCCATTAAGGTTCAAATTTCGGCCCTGTCGATTTTCTTCCTGAAAGAATTGGCTTCAGTTCCTGAAGTCCAGACTTTTGTAAAAGGAGTACTACATATACAGCCCCCGGTTGTGCCCCCAGTGGCTCCGTGGGACCTTAATGTAGTTTTGGATTTTCTCAAATCCCATTGGTTTGAGCCACTCAAATCGGTGGATTTGAAATATCTTACATGGAAAGTAACCATGCTACTGGCCCTGGCTTCAGCCAGGAGAGTGTCAGAATTGGCGGCTTTATCGTATAAAAGCCCATATCTGATTTTCCATTCGGACAGGGCAGAACTGCGGACGCGTCCTCATTTTCTGCCTAAGGTGGTGTCAGCAATTCACCTGAACCAGCCTATTGTGGTGCCTGCGGCTACTAGCGATTTGGAGGATTCCAAGTTGCTGGACGTTGTCAGGGCATTGAAAATATATATTTCAAGGACGGCTGGAGTCAGAAAATCTGACTCGCTGTTTATACTGTATGCACCCAACAAGCTGGGTGCTCCTGCTTCTAAGCAGACGATTGCTCGTTGGATTTGTAGCACAATTCAACTTGCACATTCTGTGGCAGGCCTGCCACAGCCTAAATCTGTCAAGGCCCATTCCACAAGGAAGGTGGGCTCATCCTGGGCGGCTGCCCGAGGGGTCTCGGCTTTACAACTCTGCCGAGCAGCTACGTGGTCGGGGGAGAACACGTTTGTAAAATTCTACAAATTTGATACCCTGGCTAAAGAGGACCTGGAGTTCTCTCATTCGGTGCTGCAGAGTCATCCGCACTCTCCCGCCCGTTTGGGAGCTTTGGTATAATCCCCATGGTCCTGACGGAGTCCCCAGCATCCACTAGGACGTCAGAGAAAATAAGATTTTACTTACCGATAAATCTATTTCTCGTAGTCCGTAGTGGATGCTGGGCGCCCATCCCAAGTGCGGATTGTCTGCAATACTTGTACATAGTTATTGTTACAAAAAAATCGGGTTGTTATTGTTGTGAGCCGTCTGTTCAGAGGCTCCTACGTTTGTCATACTGTTAACTGGGTTCAGATCACAAGTTGTACGGTGTGATTGGTGTGGCTGGTATGAGTCTTACCCGGGATTCAAAAGCCTTCCTTATTGTGTATGCTCGTCCGGGCACAGTATCCTAACTGAGGCTTGGAGGAGGGTCATAGGGGGAGGAGCCAGTGCACACCACCTGATCCTAAAGCTTTATTTTTGTGCCCTGTCTCCTGCGGAGCCGCTAATCCCCATGGTCCTGACGGAGTCCCCAGCATCCACTACGGACTACGAGAAATAGATTTATCGGTAAGTAAAATCTTATTATAATCACCTCCCAGTCACTGCCCAGGAATTGGATACACATTGGAGGGAATTCAGTTAACTTTGCATGCATGTAGCTCCCACTTTAAGTGCCTGGAGCTATACTATCTAGTACTGGTGCCCCTTACACATTATGCCACACGGAATGAGCCAAAATTCACATTATGCCACACTGTATGAGCCAAAATTCACATTATGCCACACAGTATGAGCCAAAATTCACATTATGCCACACGGAATGAGCCAAAATGCACATTATGCCACACAGTATGAGCCAAAATTCAGGGACAGAGAGAGTGACAACTGGGACATAAAGAGAGTGACAGCAGTGACATAGGGACAGGGAGAATGACAGCAGGGACAGAGAGATAAACAGCAGGGACACAGGAACAGGGAGAGTGACAGCAGGGGCATAGGGACAGAGAGAGTGACAGCAGGGACAGAGAGATAAACAGCAGGGACATAGGGACAGGGAGAATGACAGCAGGGGCATAGGGACAGGGAGAGTGACAGGGACAGAGAGAGTGACAGCAGGGATATAAGGATAGTGAGAGTGACAGCAGGACAGAGTGACCGCAGGGACAAAGGGAAAGGGGGAGTGAAAGCAGGGACAGAGAGAATTATAGTAGGGACACAGGGACAGGGAGAGTGACAGCAGGAACATAGGGACAGGGAGAGTGACAGCAGGGACAGAGAGAGTGACAGCAGGACAGAGAGTGACAGCAGGGACATAGGGACAGGGGTAGTGAAAGCAGGGACAGAGAGAGTGACAGCAGGGACATAGAGACAGGGAGAGTGACTGCAGGGAGACGGAGAGTGACAGCAGGACAGAGAGTGACAGCAGGGACATAGAGACAGGGAGAGTGACTGCAGGGAGATGGAGAGTGACAGCAGGACAGAGAGTGACAGTAGGGACATAGGGACAAGGGGAGTGAAAGCAGGGACAGAGCGAGTTACAGCAGAGACACAGGGACAGGGAGAGTGACAGCAGGGACATAGGGACAGGGAGAGTGACAGCAGGGACATACTGACAGGGAGAGTGACAGCAGGGACAGAGAGAGTTACAGCAGGGACATAGGGACAGGGAGAGTGAAAGCAGGGATAGGGAGAGTGACAGCAGGACAGAGAGTAACAGCAGCGACATAGGGACAGGGGGAGAGAAAGCAGGGACAGAAAGAGTGACAGCAGGGACATAGGGACAGGGAGAGTGACAGCAGGGACAGAGAGAGTAACAGCAGGGAAATAGGTACAGGGAGAGTAAAAGCAGGGACAGAGAGAGTGACAGCAGGGAAATAGGGACAGAGAGAGTGGCAGCAGGGACAGGGTGAGTGACAGCAGGGACAGGGAGAGTGACAGGTGGACAGAGAGAGTGACAGCAGGGACATAGGGACAGAGAGAGTGACAAGAGGACATGGAAAGTGACAGCAGGGACATAGGGACAGGGAGAGTGACAGCAGGGACATAGGGACAGGGAGAGTGAAAGCAGGGACAGAGAGAGTAACAGCAGGGACATAGGAACAAGGAGAGTGACAGCAGTGACTTAGGGACAGGGAGAGTGAAAGCAGGGACAGGGAGAGTGACAGCAGGGACATAGGGACAGAGAGAGTGACAGCAGGGACATAGGGACAGGGAGAGTGACAGCAGGGACAGAGAGAGTGACAGCAGGGACATAGGGACAGGGAGAGTGAAAGCAGGGATAGGGAGAGTGACAGCAGGACAGAGAGTAACAGCAGCGACATAGGGACAGGGGGAGAGAAAGCAGGGACAGAAAGAGTGACAGCAGGGACATAGGGACAGGGAGAGTGACAGCAGGGACAGAGAGAGTAACAGCAGGGAAATAGGTACAGGGAGAGTAAAAGCAGGGACAGAGAGAGTGACAGCAGGGAAATAGGGACAGAGAGAGTGGCAGCAGGGACAGGGTGAGTGACAGCAGGGACAGGGAGAGTGACAGGTGGACAGAGAGAGTGACAGCAGGGACATAGGGACAGAGAGAGTGACAAGAGGACATGGAAAGTGACAGCAGGGACCAGGGGTGGATTGGGATTGAAAACCAGCCAGGGAAATTTATGGAAGCAGCCCTCATAAAGGGAGGGGGGGCTGTTGAGGGGGTGGAGTCTGTCGAGTGGGAGGGATTACTGCTCAGAAAGCATGACTATAGAAAGCACGGAGAGTGCGCGCCGCAGGAGCGTTGCAAAATTTTAGGGGTGTGGCTTCGTGGGGGAAGGGGCGTGGCCACATAATACCGACAATTCACATTACACCACACAGTAGTGCCGCTTATACACATTGCACCAGATAGAACCTCCTATACACACTGCGCCAGGTAGAGCAAGTTATACATATTCCGCCAGATAGAGCACGTCTACACTTTGTGCCAGGTAGAGAATGGTATACACTTTACCCCAGGCAGAGCACATTATACACATTGCCCCAGGTAAAGCACATTATTTTCGGCCTTGAAACGTTGATAATAAAATATATATAGTATATATATAGTATGTGACAGACAGCGACACTCCACACCGCAATAATGAACACCACACAGGAGGTATGTTTCAACGTTTCAATGCCTTAACATAATATATGGCATTTTCATCAGGACATCATATATGTTTAGCCAATGAAACGTTGAAACTTACCTCCTGTGCGGTGTTCATTATTGCGGCGTGGAGTGTCGCTGTCTGTCGCATACTGTATATCCTTCTACTGCGGGAAACCAGCTAAGTAATGGTGATATATGGAATGCCGGGCTTCTGGATTTGTTTATATATATGCACATGCGCAGCAGCTCAGCTGGCGGCCATCTCTCAGTTAGCTTCAGGTTAACGCTGCCGCGATCGGAGCTAAACACCACTCACGGCAGCCGGCCAGCATGAGTGATAACGGCGGTCACTGAGGGGACATCCGGACCAGTCAAACGGCATCTGGTCCAGCATCCCGGCATGCCAATCTGCCTATACCCCTTTTCTTTACTCGGTACGCTCTTTGAAGCCTCACCTTTCTCTTTAGTCTTTATTCTCATTTACTCTCCCTTTCTTTTCTAGATCATCTCTCACTCACTTTTCTTCCTTTCTCATCTGTCACATAACATACTGACCTTGACTCTTTTCTAACCTCTTACACAGAGCATCTCACTATACACAGAGCATCTCACTACACACAGAGCATCTCACTACACAGAGCATCTCACTACACACAGAGCATCTCACTACACACAGAGCATATCACTACACACAGAGCATCTCACTATACACAGAGCATCTCACTTTACACAGAGCATATCACTGCACACAGAGCATCTCACTACAAACAGAGCATATCACTACACACAGAGCATCACACAGAGCATCTCACTATACACAGAGCATCTCACTAGCTTTCTTTTCTCTATCACCTACTTTTCTTTGCTGCCTCAGGCTAGTCTTTTCTTTCCCTCCACTGTCATTCCTAAGTCACATTCCTCTCTTCACTCTCACTTATCCTTATACCTTTCTGCACTGCAGCTTACTGTACTCACTGCTAGTTTCTTCTTCTGCCTCACATCTTCCTATAGTTCTCTAAGTCTCTGTAGTGTGTAGTTAAATGGAAGCAGACATTGCTGTGCAGAGTGCTGATCCCGCCCCGCCCGACGTCATGAAGAGGGCGGGGCTTACAGTGAGGAAGTGCTGCACACTGACAGCCCACCGAGTACGAGCAGCTCTACACAGCCTGCAGCTAAACAGACTGTGAAAGGGGACTGTTTCTCAGCGCTACCCGATCGGAGCTAAGCTCCGATCGCGGTAGCCGGCCTGGTGGAGGAGAAAGTCAGCCCTCTGAGGGGACAAAGGGGCCAGCCTACCAGGAACTGGCATGGTGTCCCGGCGTCCCAATCCGCCCCTGGCAGGGACATAGGGACAGGGAGAGTGACAGCAGGGACATAGGGACAGGGAGAGTGAAAGCAGGGACAGAGAGAGTAACAGCAGGGACATAGGGACAAGGAGAGTGACAGCAGTGACTTAGGGACAGGGAGAGTGAAAGCAGGGACAGGGAGAGTGACAGCAGGGACATAGGGACAGAGAGAGTGACAGCAGGGACATAGGGACAGGGAGAGTGACAACAGGAGAGAGAGAGTGACAGCAGGGACATGTGGACAGAGAGTGACATGGGGACAGGGAGGGTGATAGCAGGGACATAGAGAGTTACAGAGGGACAGGGAGAGTGACAGGGAGACATGTGGACAGGGAGAGTAACAGAGGGATATAGTGACAGAGAGGGACGGCAAGGACATACAGTAGGAAGAGAGAAAGGCAGCAGGGTAAGATTATCTAATTGGCAGCAGTGAGGAGGAGGAGGCTGTGGACTGTGGTCAGTAGCGGAGAGGAGGAGGCTGTGGTCAGAGGTGGTACGGAGGAGGAGGAGGCTGTGGTTGGCAGCAGCGGTGGTAATGAGGAGACTGTGGTCGGCGGCAGTGTGGAGAAGGAGGCAGCGGCTGCTGTGGCCTTCAGTGCGGCTCTGGTTGTGAAGCCCCCCGTGTCCAGTCCGCCTATCATTTCAAATCTGCCACAGACCAGCAGACAATCAGGAGCGGCCACGCAGCTGCCGGTTCGAGAGTTCTAATTGGCGCGTGAATAGCGCCAAATCTGAAATGATAGCGGCGGGGGTCTTCAGCCAGTGCTCGAAGTGTCGGCATGCCATAGCAGTGTATACCGTCCCACTTCGAGCACTGTATATATATATATATATATATATATACATAGATAGATAGATAGATAGATAGATAGATAGATAGATAGATAGATAGATAGATAAACACCCTCCTGTGTATACACATAAATGGAATATACTGTGACCACTGCACCAGCACACACACAGTTACACTGCACTGCACACACCATACAGTGGCAGTACAACGGGTTACATCGCATGGCTCCAGCATATACTGGTTTACACTACACTGCTCCAGCACACAAAGGGTTACAAAGGGCTACAACATACACGGCACACACAGGGCAAATCCATTGAGTGGAAGCACACACTGAATTCCACCGCACTGCACCAGCACACACAGGGGCAATCTGTACAGTGGCAAAACACACAGCATGTGTGCACTGTGTAGACCCACAAACACAAATAATCAGGTATTAAGTGCATCTTTGAATCAGGCCCTGAGGTTCTTAAATCACCATACAGATTTGTCCCGCTACAGCCTTGCTGCTTTTAGCAGCGTGCTGTAGCGGGACCACAATGCGAAAGCAGTGAATGGGAGGCGGGTGCATGGACACGCCAGCTCCCAATCATGTATATGGCATAGCAGGAGTGTGCAATTTTACGAGCTGCGCTATGCCGTGCTGTGCTTACTGTGATGTGTACAAATTACAGCAAGGGCAAAAAGGGACACATCTGTATGCTGCTTTGCAGACAGCTTCAGGGAATACAACCAAGTAGGGAAAAATCAGCTGTACCACTCACAAATCCTGGGTTTCAGAGATCCAATGCTGTAGTTGTCCAGGCTTCAGGGAATCTAGGTACTGAGATGTTCTAGTGTAGTCACACCAAACCATGACTGGGGTGCAAAGCTTAGAGCAACCAGGGTGCACCCACACCTGGTGACACATTTTCAGGTGACCAGGATTGGGGTTTATCATGATTGGGGGAGGAGTTGAGTGAAACCAGGGTGGTCTACACTGGTGACACAGCTACTTCTGATGGCTGTGGGTGGAGCTAAGTGCGACCAGGTGACTACAACACAAATGACACAGCTTCAAAGGAGCGGAGCTTAGCGCAGCCAGGAGGCTCCCACACTGGTGACAAAGCATCTCATGGCCGGGGGCAGAGGTTAGTGCTGGCAGGGGGCATGGCTTATTGTGACCAGGGGCGTGGCCTAGCGTGACCATGAGGGTCTCACACTGATGGCAAAGCACTGGATGGCCGGGGACGGGGCCTAGCGCAGACGGGGCTGGGCCTAGCGCTGCCAGGAGTGTCACACACTTGTGACAAAACATCTGATGGCTTGGGGTTAGTGCTGCCAGGGGCAAGGCTTAATGCGACCAGGGGGTGGGGCCTCACATGGCCAGGAGTGTCACACCCTGGTGGCAAATACTCGGTTGACCAGGGGCAGAGTTTAGCATGACCAGAGGCGGAGCTTCGGACAGCTCCGGTGATCGGCGGCCAGGAACTGGGGGTACAGTATGTGTATATAATGCTTAGGGCAGCCAGGAGGATGAGGTGCTGTGCTGGTGGTCACAGTGGTGACAGGAAAACTTTTTTTTCTTCCTGTCAGCACTGCAGTGCAGAGGATCCTCTGGGCCGATTTTCATGGGAAGGCCTGGAGCTGCAGCTCCACCCGCCCCATTGTTTATCCGGCTCTGAGGACATGTGAATCATTCTACAAATATCAAGACAATTTCAGAACGTTCTGTTTGTGTTAGTGTCATTGTCATTAATGTCACTTCCTGTAAAAGAAAACTCGGTTAAAACTCTAGAATAAATAAGGAGACGTTAGAACAATTTTTTTAATGAAATTCTGCGTCTGTTTGATATGTCACATGACTACCTTCCCCATTAAATAATTAGAGTTGAGGGACAGCACTTCGAACTTAACCTATAAACTTTATGTTAAAACTGGAGAATGAATAAATATATGTTAAAACAAAGAATACCATTATTTTTCTTACGAAATTTGGAATCTGTTTGATATGTCACATGACTACATTCCTAATTAAAGAAATGAGCTTTGCATGCAAGATGGCCGACTTCAAGATGGTCACCATACTGGTGACATACCCTTAAAAGTTTTCCCCCAATCCCATATCCTATGTGTAGACATTGGATTATAATTTCCTTACTAATTTTCTTTTTGTAAGGGTGTCTCCATACTTCTGGACCACCCTGTATTTGCATCCTTCTTCATTTGCAAAATATGCACATATTCCTGGTGGAATTTCATCTAAAGGGCCATGGAGGTCATTCCGAGTTGTTCGCTCGCAAGGCGATTTTAGCAGAGTTGCTCACGCTAAGCCGTCGCCTACTGGGAGTGAATCTTAGCATCTTAAAATTGCGAACGATGTATTCGCAATATTGCGATTACACACCTCGTAGCAGTTTCAGAGTAGCTTCAGACTTACTCGGCATCTGCGATCAGTTCAGTGCTTGTCGTTCCTGGTTTGACGTCACAAACACACCCAGCGTTCGCCCAGACACTCCCCCGTTTCTCCAGCCACTCCTGCGTTTTTTCCGGAAACGGTAGCGTTTTTTCCCACACGCCCATAAAACGGCCTGTTTCCGCCCAGAAACACCCATTTCCTGTCAATCACACTACGATCGCCTGAGCGAAGAAAAAGCCGTGAGTAAAAATCCTAACTTCATAGCAAATTTACTTGGCGCAGTCGCAGTGCGGACATTGCGCATGCGCACTAAGCGGAAAATCGCTGCGATGCGATGAAATTTACCGAGCGAACAACTCGGAATGAGGGCCCATATTCAATGAACCGCACTGTGTGGTCACGTTGAACAGCTGCACACATCACCATTTTCTATAGTAGCAACGAACAGCACATTTTCCTACACAACTTTGTCGTGTGTGAAGTATCTGTTGCTAGTCATGAAGTACTGGCAAAATGGTCAGAACACTGGCATCTCATGTCTGTGGCTGCTAATAGAATACACAATAACCCCTAAGTGTTCCAATGTCCTCTCAAAATAAGGTCAAAATAAATTCACCATAAGCATCCTACTGTAGTTCTATTTGTAGATTAAATATAATGCAAAAATGTAGACTCTGCTGATCGGCATTCTGTGCAACTAAAGATCAAAAACATACTCACTTGGTTTGTGTGAAATATCATTGTGAATTTGCTAATCTGATATGGATCCAGGCATTTTAATGTCTTCTATAGTAGTACATCTAGCTCTCATCTCCTGGAGTTTCTCGGCAGCACACTACCTCCAGCTTTTTATTTTTATTTTGGTGTCATTTTTATTTCTCAAGGGGAAATTCATTGCTTTATGAGATCCCTGCACCCAGTGCAGCAATTCAATTGTTGCTCCGATCTGGCGTGAACACCGCAGATGACCATTATTTTTGCTCACACTCTCCCGAGGTGGCAAACCGAAATAAGTCCTGTCTACTTCGATGCAACATGCGCGAAATGTAATGGGGACCCAGCACTGGAACAAACAATTAAATACAGGTTGAGTATCCCATATCCAAATATTCCAAAATACGGAATATTCCGAAATACGGACTTTTTTGAGTGAGGGTGAGATAGTGAAACCTTTGTTTTTTGATGGTTCAATGTACACAAACTTTGTTTAATACACAGTTATTAAAAATATTGTATTAAATGACCTTCAGGCTGTGTGTATAAGGTGTATATGAAACATAAATGAATTGTGTGAATGTAGACACACTTTGTTTAATGCACAAAGTTATAAAAAATATTGGCTAAAATGACCTTCAGGCTGTGTGTATAAGGTGTATATGTAACATAAATGCATTCTGTGCTTAGATTTAGGTCCCATTGCCATGATATCTCATTATGGTATGCAATTCCAAAATACGGAAAATTCCGATATCCAAAATACCTCTGGTCCCAAGCATTTTGGATAAGGGATACTCAACCTGTATTGCCTTGTCTAAAGTGACAGGTGATCGGGCACAAGAGGGGGAGCTAAAACACTAAGGGGTCTATTCATGAAACAGTGAAAAGAGCGGAGAAGTGAGCCAGTGGAGAGATTGTCCATGGCAACCAATCATCTGCTACGTATATTTTTATAGAATGGACTTGACAAATGTTGCTTCAAATCAATGGGATAATGGGAGATGGCAATGGAACCAGTAAGTAACACACATGGAGGCAGATGTATGAAACTGCACCCTAACGTTCTTTATGTGCACTTGGCACTTCACAGCATTATCGCGGTGTTTAGAACTCACCCTTCTCCCTAATGTATGAATGCTGCTCCCGGCCCTTTAAGAATTCGATATGTGCAGGGGTGGCGATGCGGTCACACCCCTCTCTTCGGCATTCGTTGTCTCCCTGCATTATCCCTGCACATGCGCATTGTGCCTGTTGGCCAGCATCCTCTGCGCGCCTGTGTCTGCGCATGCGCGCTGGTTGGAGACAGACGCTGGGCTCCCCAGACAGTCAGGACAAGGGTGAGGCAGGGATCTGTGGCGGACGCTTTATGTAAGCTGGCTCCAGTATTCTGAGCCAGCGGCCGCTCAATGCGCCCGACAAATGCAGGGAGGTGCCACGCTGCAAGTCCTTAGTTTAATGGAGAATGCTGCCGGCCGCACTGTTGAAATGTCCTGTCAGAAGTGAATATTTTGAAGACAGAAACTTTATTACACAATAAAGAAACAAACAAAAAAAAACAACCCACAACGATCCAGCAGGACAACAGCAGCGCCAGCCCAGACCTGCCGAAAAGACAGAACAGGCTTAACGAGCGGTGAGGCGCAGCAAGATCCTTCATACATTAGGTAGCTGCTGCCAGCATATAGGCATAGCGCCCCAGACGAAGCGGCACCGTGCGCTATGCGATTTCCTTAAAATCCCGCTGTGAGCCGCATCATACATAGTGGTGATGCGGTAACAGCTGGACTTAGCGTGCGCTATGTGCAAAAAGCACATAGCGCACGTTCGTACATCTGCCCCATGGTGTGCTACTGGTTAAATGATGAAAAGCTCAGCATTTCATTGCTTAGTAAGGGCCCCATAATTAGAGATGAGCGCCTGAAATTTTTCGGGTTTTGTGTTTTGGTTTTGGGTTCGGTTCCGCGGCCGTGTTTTGGGTTCGAACGCGTTTTGGCAAAACCTCACCGAATTATTTTTGTCGGATTCGGGTGTGTTTTGGATTCGGGTGTTTTTTTCCAAAAACACTAAAAAACAGCTTAAATCATAGAATTTGGGGGTCATTTTGATCCCAAAGTATTATTAACCTCAAAAACCATAATTTACACTCATTTTCAGTCTATTCTGAATACCTCACACCTCACAATATTATTTTTAGTCCTAAAATTTGCACCGAGGTCGCTGTGTGAGTAAGATAAGCGACCCTAGTGGCCGACACAAACACCGGGCCCATCTAGGAGTGGCACTGCAGTGTCACGCAGGATGTCCCTTCCAAAAAACCTCCCCAAACAGCACATGACGCAAAGAAAAAAAGAGGCGCAATGAGGTAGCTGTGTGAGTAAGATTAGCGACCCTAGTGGCCGACACAAACACCGGGCCCATCTAGGAGTGGCACTGCAGTGTCACGCAGGATGGCCCTTCCAAAAAACCCTCCCCAAACAGCACATGACGCAAAGAAAAAAAGAGGCGCAATGAGGTAGCTGTGTGAGTAAGATTAGCGACCCTAGTGGCCGACACAAACACCGGGCCCATCTAGGAGTGGCACTGCAGTGTCACGCAGGATGGCCCTTCCAAAAAACCCTCCCCAAACAGCACATGACGCAAAGAAAAAAAGAGGCGCAATGAGGTAGCTGACTGTGTGAGTAAGATTAGCGACCCTAGTGGCCGACACAAACACCGGGCCCATCTAGGAGTGGCACTGCAGTGTCACGCAGGATGTCCCTTCCAAAAAACCCTCCCCAAACAGCACATGACGCAAAGAAAAAAAGAGGCGCAATGAGGTAGCTGTGTGAGTAAGATTAGCGACCCTAGTGGCCGACACAAACACCGGGCCCATCTAGGAGTGGCACTGCAGTGTCACGCAGGATGTCCCTTCCAAAAAACCCTCCCCAATCAGCACATGATGCAAAGAAAAAGAAAAGAAAAAAGAGGTGCAAGATGGAATTATCCTTGGGCCCTCCCACCCACCCTTATGTTGTATAAACAAAACAGGACATGCACACTTTAACCAACCCATCATTTCAGTGACAGGGTCTGCCACACGACTGTGACTGATATGACGGGTTGGTTTGGACCCCCCCCAAAAAAGAAGCAATTAATCTCTCCTTGCACAAACTGGCTCTACAGAGGCAAGATGTCCACCTCATCTTCACCCTCCGATATATCACCGTGTACATCCCCCTCCTCACAGATTATCAATTCGTCCCCACTGGAATCCACCATCTCAGCTCCCTGTGTACTTTGTGGAGGCAATTGCTGCTGGTCAATGTCTCCGCGGAGGAATTGATTATAATTCATTTTAATGAACATCATCTTCTCCACATTTTCTGGATGTAACCTCGTACGCCGATTGCTGACAAGGTGAGCGGCGGCACTAAACACTCTTTCGGAGTACACACTTGTGGGAGGGCAACTTAGGTAGAATAAAGCCAGTTTGTGCAAGGGCCTCCAAATTGCCTCTTTTTCCTGCCAGTATAAGTACGGACTGTGTGACGTGCCTACTTGGATGCGGTCACTCATATAATCCTCCACCATTCTATCAATGTTGAGAGAATCATATGCAGTGACAGTAGACGACATGTCCGTAATCGTTGTCAGGTCCTTCAGTCCGGACCAGATGTCAGCATCAGCAGTCGCTCCAGACTGCCCTGCATCACCGCCAGCGGGTGGGCTCGGAATTCTGAGCCTTTTCCTCGCACCCCCAGTTGCGGGAGAATGTGAAGGAGGAGATGTTGACAGGTCGCGTTCCGCTTGACTTGACAATTTTGTCACCAGCAGGTCTTTCAACCCCAGCAGACCTGTGTCTGCCGGAAAGAGAGATCCAAGGTAGGCTTTAAATCTAGGATCGAGCACGGTGGCCAAAATGTAGTGCTCTGATTTCAACAGATTGACCACCCGTGAATCCTTGTTAAGCGAATTAAGGGCTGCATCCACAAGTCCCACATGCCTAGCGGAATCGCTCCGTGTTAGCTCCTTCTTCAATGCCTCCAGCTTCTTCTGCAAAAGCCTGATGAGGGGAATGACCTGACTCAGGCTGGCAGTGTCTGAACTGACTTCACGTGTGGCAAGTTCAAAGGGCATCAGAACCTTGCACAACGTTGAAATCATTCTCCACTGCACTTGAGACAGGTGCATTCCATCTCCTATATCGTGCTCAATTGTATAGGCTTGAATGGCCTTTTGCTGCTCCTCCAACCTCTGAAGCATATAGAGGGTTGAATTCCACCTCGTTACCACTTCTTGCTTCAGATGATGGCAGGGCAGGTTCAGTAGTTTTTGGTGGTGCTCCAGTCTTCTGTACGTGGTGCCTGTACGCCGAAAGTGTCCCGCAATTTTTCTGGCCACCGACAGCATCTCTTGCACGCCCCTGTCGTTTTTTAAAAAATTCTGCACCACCAAATTCAAGGTATGTGCAAAACATGGGACGTGCTGGAATTTGCCCATATTTAATGCACACACAATATTGCTGGCGTTGTCCGATGCCACAAATCCACAGGAGAGTCCAATTGGGGTAAGCCATTCCGCGATGATCTTCCTCAGTTGCCGTAAGAGGTTTTCAGCTGTGTGCGTATTCTGGAAAGCGGTGATACAAAGCGTAGCCTGCCTAGGAAAGAGTTGGCGTTTGCGAGATGCTGCTACTGGTGCCGCCGCTGCTGTTCTTGCGGCGGGAGTCCATACATCTACCCAGTGGGCTGTCACAGTCATATAGTCCTGACCCTGCCCTGCTCCACTTGTCCACATGTCCGTGGTTAAGTGGACATTGGGTACAACTGCATTTTTTAGGACACTGGTGAGTCTTTTTCTGACGTCCGTGTACATTCTCGGTATCGCCTGCCTAGAGAAGTGGAACCTAGATGGTATTTGGTAACGGGGGCACACTGCCTCAATAAATTGTCTAGTTCCCTGTGAACTAACGGCGGATACCGGACGCACGTCTAACACCAACATAGTTGTCAAGGACTCAGTTATCCGCTTTGCAGTAGGATGACTGCTGTGATATTTCATCTTCCTCGCAAAGGACTGTTGAACAGTCAATTGCTTACTGGAAGTAGTACAAGTGGGCTTACGACTTCCCCTCTGGGATGACCATCGACTCCCAGCGGCAACAACAGCAGCGCCAGCAGCAGTAGGCGTTACACGCAAGGATGCATCGGAGGAATCCCAGGCAGGAGAGGACTCGTCAGACTTGCCAGTGACATGGCCTGCAGGACTATTGGCATTCCTGGGGAAGGAGGAAATTGACACTGAGGGAGTTGGTGGGGTGGTTTGCGTGAGCTTGGTTACAAGAGGAAGGGATTTACTGGTCAGTGGACTGCTTCCGCTGTCACCCAAAGTTTTTGAACTTGTCACTGACTTATTATGAATGCGCTGCAGGTGACGTATAAGGGAGGATGTTCCGAGGTGGTTAACGTCCTTACCCCTACTTATTACAGCTTGACAAAGGGAACACACGGCTTGACACCTGTTGTCCGCATTTCTGGTGAAATACCTCCACACCGAAGAGCTGATTTTTTTGGTATTTTCACCTGGCATGTCAACGGCCATATTCCTCCCACGGACAACAGGTGTCTCCCCGGGTGCCTGACTTAAACAAACCACCTCACCATCAGAATCCTTCTGGTCAATTTCCTCCCCAGCGCCAGCAACACCCATATCCTCCTCATCCTGGTGTACTTCAACACTGACATCTTCAATCTGACTATCAGGAACTGGACTGCGGGTGCTCCTTCCAGCACTTGCAGGGGGCATGCAAATAGTGGAAGGCGCATGCTCTTCACGTCCAGTGTTGGGAAGGTCAGGCATCGCAACCGACACAATTGGACTCTCCTTGTGGATTTGGGATTTCAAAGAACGCACAGTTCTTTGCGGTGCTTTTGCCAGCTTGAGTCTTTTCAGTTTTCTAGCGAGAGGCTGAGTGCTTCCATCCTCATGTGAAGCTGAACCACTAGCCATGAACATAGGCCAGGGCCTCAGCCGTTCCTTGCCACACCGTGTGGTAAATGGCATATTGGCAAGTTTACGCTTCTCCTCCGACAATTTTATTTTAGGTTTTGGAGTCCTTTTTTTTCTGATATTTGGTGTTTTGGATTTGACATGCTCTGTACTATGACATTGGGCATCGGCCTTGGCAGACGACGTTGCTGGCATTTCATCGTCTCGGCCATGACTAGTGGCAGCAGCTTCAGCACGAGGTGGAAGTGGATCTTGATCTTTCCCTAATTTTGGAACCTCAACTTTTTTGTTCTCCATATTTTATAGGCAGAACTAAAAGGCACCTCAGGTAAACAATGGAGATGGATGGATTGGATACTAGTATACAATTATGGACGGACTGCCACGGTTAGGTGGTATAAAAAAACCACGGTTAGGTGGTATATATTGTAATACAATTATGGATGGACGGACTGCCTGCCGAGTGCCGACACAGAGGTAGCCACAGCCGTGAACTACCGCACTGTACACTGGTTGATAAAGAGATAGTAGTATACTCGTAACAACTAGTATGACTGACTATGACGGTATAAAGAATGAAAAAAAAACCACGGTTAGGTGGTATATATTGTAATACAATTATGGATGGACGGACTGCCTGCCGAGTTCCGACACAGAGGTAGCCACAGCCGTGAACTACCGCACTGTACACTGGTTGATAAAGAGATAGTAGTATACTCGTAACAACTAGTATGACTGACTATGACGGTATAAAGAATGAAAAAAAAACCACGGTTAGGTGGTATATATTATAATACAATTATGGATGGACGGACTGCCTGCCGACTGCCGACACAGAGGTAGCCACAGCCGTGAACTACCGCACTGTACACTGGTTGATAAAGAGATAGTAGTATACTCGTAACAACTAGTATGACACTATGACGGTATAAAGAATGAAAAAAAAAACCACGGTTAGGTGGTATATATTATAATAATACAATTATGGATGGACGGACTGCCTGCCGAGTTCCGACACAGAGGTAGCCACAGCCGTGAACTACCGCACTGTACACTGGTTGATAAAGAGATAGTAGTATACTCGTAACAACTAGTATGACTGACTATGACGGTATAAAGAATGAAAAAAAAACCACGGTTAGGTGGTATATATTGTAATACAATTATGGATGGACGGACTGCCTGCCGAGTTCCGACACAGAGGTAGCCACAGCCGTGAACTACCGCACTGTACACTGGTTGATAAAGAGATAGTAGTATACTCGTAACAACTAGTATGACTGACTATGACGGTATAAAGAATGAAAAAAAAACCACGGTTAGGTGGTATATATTATAATACAATTATGGATGGACGGACTGCCTGCCGACTGCCGACACAGAGGTAGCCACAGCCGTGAACTACCGCACTGTACACTGGTTGATAAAGAGATAGTAGTATACTCGTAACAACTAGTATGACACTATGACGGTATAAAGAATGAAAAAAAAACCACGGTTAGGTGGTATATATTATAATAATACAATTATGGATGGACGGACTGCCTGCCGACTGCCGACACAGAGGTAGCCACAGCCGTGAACTACCACACTGTACACTGGTTGATAAAGAGATAGTAGTATACTCGTAACAACTAGTATGACTATGACGACGGTATAAAGAAAGAAAAAAAAATACCACGGTTAGGTGGTATATAATTATACAATTATGGATGGACGGACTGCCTGCCGAGTGCCGACTGCCGACACAGAGGTAGCCACAGCCGTGAACTACCGCACTGTACTGTGTCTGCTGCTAATATAGACTGGTTGATAAAGAGATAGTATACAACAATATACTACTATACTGGTGGTCAGGCACTGGTCACCACTAGTCACACTGGCAGTGGCACTCCTGCAGCAAAAGTGTGCACTGTTTAATTTTAAATTAATATAATATTATGTACTCCTGGCTCCTGCTATAACAACCTGCAGTGCTCCCCAGTCTCCCCCACAATTATTATAAGCTTTTATACATTGATGTGCAGCACACTGGGCTGAGCTGAGTGCACACAGACTGAGTCACACTGTGTGACTGCTGTGTATCGTTTTTTTCAGGCAGAGAACGGATATAGCAGAGAACGGATATATTAAATAAAAGTTAACTTAACAACAACTGCACTGGTCACTGTGGTAAACTCTGTCTGCACAATCTCTCTCTCTCTCTCTCTCTTCTAATCTATTCTAATGGAGAGGACGCCAGCCACGTCCTCTCCCTATCAATCTCAATGCACGTGTGAAAATGGCGGCGACGCGCGGCTCCTTATATAGAATCCGAGTCTCGCGAGAATCCGACAGCGTCATGATGACGTTCGGGCGCGCTCGGGTTAACCGAGCAAGGCGGGAAGATCCGAGTCGCTCGGACCCGTGAAAAAAAAAGTGAAGTTCGTGCGGGTTCGGATTCAAAGAAACCGAACCCGCTCATCTCTACCCATAATGCTTTGCCACCATTGCTGGCTATGGTGGCAGTGTTATTAAGACAAGACCTTGGTGCCGCTGGAGAAATCAAGTAATCAGGGATCCTCGGAACTAGGGTTGTTCAGAGTAGCTATTCATGCCCATTCATGCTTATGCAGTAAAAAAAAAAAGAGTTACTTTAACTGGTGCATAATTTTACTATTGCACTTAGCATTTAAAAATGTTTATCTGTTTTATCCAATATAAAAAAGCTCCTGTAACTTACCAAACTAACATCTTATTTTCTATTACTGTAGTGGACATGTTGTTTGCATGGGATCATTTTATTTTTCATGATAATTAAATTAATAAAACTACTACGATTTTACAAAATGATGGCTCCCTGTGTAGCAGTATTTCATCTCTCTTGCTCCAGCTCATTGTTCATAATGGTAAGAATACACTTATTGTATTGCAGTGTATGTTTGTATTTGTGTAATTGTGTCATTGGTACTAGTGGGTTTATGTTAAAGACAAAGGTTTGTTGGCTGATTATAATTTTGTTTTACAAATCATAATTATACTTACTGTATATATAATACAATATTTTAATAGAACTCCTAACCTTACATATGTATAGTAATATACTCTTCATGAGTGTAAACAGTGTAAGATGTTACCCCCACCAGCTGGGATGAAGGGATGACCACTAGACCATATTTCTCTGACGTCCTAGTGGATGCTGGGACTTCCGTAAGGACCATGGGGAATAGCGGCTCCGCAGGAGACTGGGCACAAAAGTAAAAGCTTTAGACTAGCTGGTGTGCACTGGCTCCTCCCCCTATGACCCTCCTCCAAGCCTCAGTTAGATTTTTGTGCCCGAACGAGAAGGGTGCAGGCTAGGTGGCTCTCCTGAGCTGCTTAGAAGTAAAAGTTTAAATAGGTTTTTTATTTTCAGTGAGTCCTGCTGGCAACAGGCTCACTGCATCGTGGGACTAAGGGGAGAAGAAGCGAACTCACCTGCATGCAGAGTGGATTGGGCTTCTTGGCTACTGGACATTAGCTCCAGAGGGACGATCACAGGTTCAGCCTGGATGGGTCCCGGAGCCGCGCCGCCGGCCCCCTTACAGAGCCAGAAGAGCGAAGAGGTCCGGAGAAAGCGGCGGCAGAAGACGTTCCTGTCTTCAAATAAGGTAGCGCACAGCACTGCAGCTGTGCGCCATTGCTCTCAGCACACTTCACACTCCGGTCACTGAGGGTGCAGGGCGCTGGGGGGGAGCGCCCTGAGACGCAATAAAACACTATAAAAACCTTATATGGCTAAAGAAATGCATCACATATAGCTCCTGGGCTATATGGATGCATTTAACCCCTGCCAGTTTTCCTGAAAAAAGCGGGAGAAAAGGCCGCCGTGAAGGGGGCGGAGCCTTTCTCCTCAGCACACAAGCGCCATTTTCTTTCACAGCTCCGCTGGAAGGACGGCTCCCTGACTCTCCCCTGCAGTCCTGCTACAAGAATCAGGGTAAAACAAGAGAGGGGGGGCACTATTGGCAGCTAATATAAAACAGCAGCTATAAAGGGAGAAACACTTATATAAGGTTATCCCTGTATATATATAGCGCTCTGGTGTGTGCTGGCAAACTCTCCCTCTGTCTCCCCAAAGGGCTAGTGGGGTCCTGTCCTCTATCAGAGCATTCCCTGTGTGTGTGCTGGGTGTCGGTACGATTGTGTCGACATGTATGAGGAGGAAAATGATGTGGAAGCAGAGCAATTGCCTGTGTTAGTGATGTCACCCCCTAGGGAGTCGACACCTGATTGGATGGTCGTATTTAAAGAATTACGTGACCATGTCAGCACTTTGCAAAAAACTGTTGACGACATGAGACAGCCGGCAAACCAATTAGTGCCTGTTCAGGCGTCTCAGACACCGTCAGGAGCGCTAAAACGCCCGTTACCTCAGATGGTCGACACAGACCCAGACACGGATACTGAATCCAGTGTCGACGGTGAGGAGACAAACGTAATGTCCAGTAGGGCCACACGTTACATGATCACGGCAATGAAGGAGGCATTGAACATTTCTGACACTACAAGTACCACAAAAAAGGGTATTATGTGGGGTGTGAAAAAACTACCAGTAGTTTTTCCTGAATCAGATGAATGAAATGAGGTGTGTGATAAAGCGTGGGTTTCCCCCGATAAAAAACTGCTGATTTCTAATAAATTATTGGCACTATACCCTTTCCCGCCAGAGGTTAGGGCACGTTGGGAAACACCCCCTAGGGTAGATAAGGCGCTCACACGCTTATCAAAACAAGTGGCGTTACCGTCTCCTGATACGGCCGCCCTCAAGGAACCAGCTGATAGAAGGCTGGAAAATATCCTAAAAGGTATATACACACATACCGGTGTTATACTGCGACCAGCAATCGCCTCAGCCTGGATGTGCAGCGCTGGAGTGGCTTGGTCGGATTCCCTGACTGAAAATATTGATACCCTGGATAGGGACAGTATATTATTAACTATAGAGCATTTAAAGGATGCATTACTATATATGCGAGATGCACAGAGGGATATTTGCACCCTGGCATCTAGAGTGAGTGCGATGTCCATTTCTGCCAGAAGAACGTTATGGACGCGACAGTGGTCAGGTGATGCGGATTCCAAACGACATATGGAAGTATTGCCGTATAAAGGGGAGGAGTTATTTGGGGTCGGTCTATCGGACCTGGTGGCCACGGCAACGGCTGGAAAATCCACCTTTTTACCCCAGGTCACCTCTCAGCAGAAAAAGACACCGTCTTTTCAAACTCAGTCCTTTCGTCCCTATAAGGGCAAGCGGGAAAAAGGCCGCTCATTTCTGCCCCGGGGCAGAGGAAGGGGAAAAAGACTACACCAGGCAGCCTCTTCCCAGGAACAGAAGCCCTCCCCCGCTTCTGCCAAGTCTTCAGCATGACGCTGGGGCTCTACATGCGGACTCAGGCACGGTGGGGGGTCGTCTCAAGAAATTCAGCGCGCAGTGGGCTCACTCGCAAGTGGACCCCTGGATCCTGCAGGTAGTATCACAGGGGTACAAATTGGAATTCGAGACGTCTCCCCCTCGCCGGTTCCTGAAGTCTGCTCTACCAACGTCTCCCTCCGACAGGGAGGCAGTATTGGAAGCTATTCACAAGCTGTATTCCCAGCAGGTGATAATCAAGGTACCCCTCCTACAACAGGGAAAGGGGTATTATTCCACGCTGTTTGTGGTACCGAAGCCGGACGGCTCGGTGAGACCAATTTTAAATCTAAAATCTTTGAACACTTACATAAAAAGGTTCAAATTCAAGATGGAGTCACTCAGAGCAGTGATAGCGAACCTGGAAGAAGGGGACTATATGGTATCTCTAGACATCAAGGATGCTTATCTCCATGTCCCAATCTACCCTTCTCACCAAGGGTACCTCAGGTTTGTGATACAAAACTGTCATTATCAGTTTCAGACGCTGCCGTTTGGATTGTCCACGGCACCACGGGTCTTTACCAAGGTAATGGCCGAAATGATGATTCTTCTTCGTAGAGAAGGCGTATTAATTATCCCTTACTTGGACGATCTCCTGATAAGGGCAAGGTCCAGGGAGCAGTTAGAGGTCGGAGTAGCACTATCTCAGGTAGTATCTCAGCACGGGTGGATTCTAAATATCCCAAAATCACAGCTGATTCCAACAACACGTCTACTGTTCCTAGGGATGATTCTGGACACAGTCCAGAAAAAGGTTTTTCTCCCGGAGGAGAAGGCCAGGGAGTTATCCGAGCTAGTCAGGAACCTCCTAAAACCAGGACAAGTGTCAGTGCATCAATGCACGAGAGTCCTGGGAAAAATGGTGGCTTCTTACGAAGCGATTCCATTCGGAAGATTCCATGCAAGAACTTTTCAGTGGGATCTGCTGGACAAATGGTCCGGATCGCATCTTCAGATGCATCAGCGGATAACCCTATCTCCAAGGACAAGGGTGTCTCTCCTGTGGTGGTTACAGAGGGCTCATCTTCTAGAGGGCCGCAGATTCGGCATTCAGGATTGGATGCTGGTGACCACGGATGCCAGCCTGAGAGGCTGGGGAGCAGTCACACAGGGAAAAAATTTCCAGGGCTTGTGGTCAAGCATGGAAACGTCTCTTCACATAAATATCCTAGAACTAAGGGCCATTTACAATGCCCTAAGTCAAGCAAGGCCTCTGCTTCAGGGTCAACCGGTATTGATCCAGTCGGACAACATCACGGCTGTCGCCCACGTAAACAGACAGGGCGGCACAAGAAGCAGGAGGGCAATGGCAGAAGCTGCAAGGATTCTCCGCTGG
This sequence comes from Pseudophryne corroboree, assembly GCF_028390025.1. Lineage (NCBI taxonomy): Eukaryota > Metazoa > Chordata > Amphibia > Anura > Myobatrachidae > Pseudophryne > Pseudophryne corroboree. Next base: position 378,167,799 of record NC_086448.1, read on the forward strand.
GCGGAAAATCATGTGATAGCACTGTCAGCAGTGTTAATTCCGGGAGTGGACAACTGGGAAGCAGACTTCCTCAGCAAACACGACCTCCACCCGGGGGAGTGGGGACTTCATCCAGAAGTCTTCCAAGTGATTGTAAACCGTTGGGAAAAACCAAGGGTGGACATGATGGCGTCCCGTCTCAACAAGAAACTGGACAGATATTGCGCCAGGTCAAGGGACCCTCAGGCAATAGCGGTGGACGCTCTGGTAACACCGTGGGTGTTCCAGTCGGTGTATGTGTTCCCTCCTCTGCCTCTCATACCAAAAGTACTGAGAATCATAAGAAGGAGAGGAGTAAGAACTATACTCGTGGCTCCGGATTGGCCAAGAAGAACTTGGTACCCGGAGCTGCAAGAGATGCTCACAGAGGACCCGTGGCCTCTACCTCTAAGAAAGGACCTGATTCGGCAGGGACCTTGCCTGTTCCAAGACTTACCGCGGCTGCGTTTGACAGCATGGTGGTTGAACGCCGGATCCTGAAGGAAAAAGGCATTCCAGATGAAGTCATCCCTACCCTGATCAAAGCCAGGAAGGATGTAACCGCAAAACATTATCACCGCATTTGGCGGAAATATGTTGCGTGGTGTGAGGCCAAGAAGGCTCCTACAGAGGAATTTCAACTGGGTCGTTTCCTGCATTTCCTGCAAGCAGGATTGTCTATGGGCCTAAAATTAGGATCCATTAAGGTTCAAATTTCGGCCCTGTCGATCTTCTTCCAGAAGGAACTGGCTTCAATTCCTGAAGTCCAGACCTTTGTAAAGGGGGTACTGCATATACAGCCTCCCTTTGTGCCTCCAGTGGCACCCTGGGATCTCAATGTGGTTTTGGGATTCCTAAAATCACATTGGTTCGAACCACTTGCCACAGTGGATTTAAAATATCTCACATGGAAAGTGGTAATGCTGTTAGCCCTGGCTTCAGCCAGGCGCGTATCAGAATTGGCGGCTTTATCCTATAAAAGCCCTTACCTGATATTTCATTCGGATAGGGCGGAATTGAGGACTCGTCCTCAATTTCTCCCTAAGGTGGTTTCAGCGTTTCACATGAACCAACCTATTGTGGTACCTGCGGCTACTAGGGACTTGGAGGACTCCAAGTTGCTGGACGTAGTCAGGGCCCTGAAAATATATGTTTCCAGGATGGCTGGAGTCAGAAAATCTGACTCGCTGTTTATACTGTATGCACCCAACAAGCTGGGTGCTCCTGCTTCTAAGCAGACGATTGCTCGTTGGATTTGTAATACAATTCAGCTTGCACATTCTGTGGCAGGCCTGCCACAGCCAAAATCTGTTAAAGCCCATTCCACAAGGAAGGTGGGCTCATCTTGGGCGGCTGCCCGAGGGGTCTCGGCTTTACAACTTTGCCGAGCAGCTACTTGGTCAGGGGCAAACACGTTTCTAAATTCTGCAAATTTGATACCCTGGCTGAGGAGGACCTTGAGTTCTCTCATTCGGTGCTGCAGAGTCATCCGCACTCTCCCGCCCGTTTGGGAGCTTTGGTATAATCCCCATGGTCCTTACGGAAGTCCCAGCATCCACTAGGACGTCAGAGAAAATAAGAATTTACTTACCGATAATTCTATTTCTCGTAGTCCGTAGTGGATGCTGGGCGCCCATCCCAAGTGCGGATTGTCTGCAATACTTGTATATAGTTATTGTTACAAAAAAATCGGGTTGTTTATTGTTGTGAGCCATCTTTTCAGAGGCTCCTACGTTTATCATACTGTTAACTGGGTTCAGATCACAGGTTGTACGGTGTGATTGGTGTGGCTGGTATGAGTCTTACCCGGGATTCAAAATCCTTCCTTATTATGTACGCTCGTCCGGACACAGTATCCTAACTGAGGCTTGGAGGAGGGTCATAGGGGGAGGAGCCAGTGCACACCAGCTAGTCTAAAGCTTTTACTTTTGTGCCCAGTCTCCTGCGGAGCCGCTATTCCCCATGGTCCTTACGGAAGTCCCAGCATCCACTACGGACTACGAGAAATAGAATTATCGGTAAGTAAATTCTTATTATCATTATTATAATTAAGGTTTATTTATCCAGTATTTTTCCATATAGTTCCAGTAATACACATTGGCATAAGTCAGCCTTTTCAACCTATTTGCTCCAGAAACCTATGGGGACATCTAACACTGCTTGCTGAGCTAAGGTCAAATAAGTTATGAGCTAAAAATTATCAAAAAAAATGGTTAAGTACTGTAGCTCATTTATAGTGAGCAGGGTCATTCCATGTCAGTTCAACCAGGCGTGTCCACGACCCATCTCAGATTTTTAGAGGATGTAAAAAAAAACTATTTCTGCCTAATATCTCGACTATCTGACAATTCGTTTATTAAATATTGTTTTTTCAATTTATTAAATTATTTACTAATCGTGGCTTCTTTAACCAGTTTATTTGAAGTATGACGGTTGTTTATTAGGCAAAAAATCTGCACCCCTAAGGTAACTCATCCTCCTGAATAAAAAAATCCAAAACAAATCACTGTCTGCCTTACATTTTGGGTTACGGCAAAAATGCAAGTTTTTCGAAAATACTTAAAAACTCTAGGTTCAATCAACATTAGAAATCCCAATTTTTTTTTATATGCTTAACAAAGGTATACATTATTACCACACAAAAAATCAGCATGGTACTCTTTTTCATAGTGGAGAAAAAAAATCATGAAGTGGATGTTCAATTACTGTTGTACCGCATATATAATTAACACAAGAAACCATGAAATTTAAAAACTTAAACAGTCTATAACTTCAGTTGAGTCAACAATCACATTATCTTTCCCTTGTTTGGAACTTGTTTTTAACGGTCTGTAATTTTCCTTAAAGTGTCAGCAGACACTTCCAGTCCTTGCTTGGATAGTGGGGACTTCCATTACACAGGGGATGTGAATAAAAGGGAAAAAAACACTGAAGGCAGGGAAAACACATTTGTTGATTGGTTTCATGAAGTGTACCAGCACATCTTGTTCCTTCTCATTACAGTGAATGATATACCCAATGTACCAGATGTTATTATACACTGCTGCTATGTATGTTCCAGGTTGCAGATCACTTTTGTCTACATTTTTTGTGACTGTGGTCATAGTGACACTAAAAGGGGTTATGCAATTAGCCACAGTAAATTAACGCGGCTAATTGTCCCGCCGGGGGATATCCAATTAGCCCAGTAAAGCCATGGTTCGCACCGGCTTATCAGGGATTTTGTTTCACCTGCCTCAGGCAGGCAAAACCAAATCCACGGAATCGGGGCTGTTTATACCAAAAATACACAGGTTTCACTGAACCTGTGTGTTTTTGGGAGATAATGTATTTTTTTTTTACAGGTGACCAAATTGGATAGCCTGTAAAAAAAAATATGGGTGAAACATCGGGAAAAATCGCCAGATGTATTTTCACCAGTAATAGTGTACCCCCCAAACTGCTGTCTTCATGTCATCTGATGACAATCAGAATATGTGTAGTTCATCATAACTAATAGGCCAAATTTGGTGATAAGCAACTGTTCCAACCGCAGTCTTTGCTGCTTCTAGACAGCTATGCAGCTTGGTTTTGCAGTCTGGTATTTCATTTTGTGACAAATAGAAAAACTTTATGCCATGTTGTTCATCCCAGCAATACAGGTCCAAAGGTGTCAAGATGTGATGAGTTTCCACTGCTTGCAGACTGGTGCGGGTGGCTAGACGTTTACTAGCACCATCACTAAAGTAGTGAACATACTCCAATTTTAGTAATAGTTCAGCTAAGTGTTTCATAACTACCGTAATGAAGGCATGCACAGTTATGGCTACATGGTCACGGGTATCACTTATAACACGCTGACTCACACAGTTTAACGTGTCACACAATCATCTTGCCTAAAAAATAGATGTAGCCATGCTAATTGTTGCCTCACGGCAAGTGTGCCCGCAAATGCACGCCAATGGAAGCCTATAGAGTGAATGCCGGCTGTGATCAGTCACAGCACAGCGCATTCGCACTATGCTGTGATGCGTATGCCATGTGCACGCATCTCAGCATAGATGACTGGGGCTCTGTCTGTATACAGCAAATGGGTGAAGTGTTGCTTGTGGAGTGTCCCAGTATAATCCTTGAATTGAAACCTGACACACACATTAATAATTTTCTGCACGGAATTGTTCCACAGTACTAGTGATTGTAACCAATTTACTTTGGTCGGTGTGGACCCACTGCTTATAAACAACTGTGTCCTCATCATCCATGTCACTATCATGAAAAAGTTTTTCAGCTATTTTCTGAAGTGCTTCCAGACCTGGGCATTTATCACATCAATGAAGCATACAAGTTTTTGAGACTGAAGAACAAACAAGGATTTCAGTTAGGTCTTTGCAGTACATCTTTAGTGGTAGATCAGCAGCCAATAATTGTTTATGTTTTTTTGTGAGGTTCGCAAACACACAAAGAATGCATACCTCTTGCAGCAACGCTAACTAACACACCATGTAGGTCGTAAGTTACAAACCTTAGACAATCCAACTTGAATATCTGGAAAATGGTATTTGAAAGCAAGGTAAAGCTCTTTCAAGTTTACTAGGAGAAGCCTTTTCCGTTTGTGAATTATTTTTCCTCCTGAAACTTTTACAGAAACAGACTTTCTTTCCTGGGCACATCCGAGAATGTTCATCATCTTCGTAAAACTTCTGTACCTGATGAACGATTTGTACAGGAAGGGCTTTCACTCTATATTTTCAGGTTCTGCCAGCATACTATAGGTTTATTTAAGTTTTCTTGATTGTTTTACCATGTATTCTAAGACATTAAATAAGTTAGGGACTCAAGTTATGTTTAAGTTTTTAAATTTCATGATTTCTTGTGTTAATTAATTATGCAGTACAATAGTAATTGAACGTCATCTTCATGATTTTTTTTTCTCCACTATGAAAACAGAGTACCATGCTGATTTTTTGTGTGGTAATAATGTATACCTTTGTTAAGCATATAAAAAAAATTGGGATATCTAATGTTAATTGAACCTAGCGTTTTTAAGTGTATTTACAATGGTAAGGCAGATAAAGTAATTTGGTTTGGATTTTTGGATTCGGGAGGATGAGTTACCATAGGAGGTCCAAATTTCATGGTGAATCCTTAATAAACACCCATGATAGAAACCAGATAATACCTTTATCCTGCGCTAGAATATTGCTGCCCTCTAATTCGATCCTCCTGTTAGCAAGGATCAAACACAATAACACCTCCAAAAAATTAATCAGAGGGCGCTAAATATCACTTTCCAATATTACCAGCAACAAGATTGACCCAATGAATCCATTTTGATAATTTATTAAAAACACATTCCTTGCTCAATACAGAGATCACCCTTTCAGATACAAAGATCATACATTGTATTAAATGATTTATAATAAAGGGTGTTTTTCTCTTTTTCTTCAACTCTGACGCGTTTCGTCCTATGCGGACTTCTTCAGAGGGGTGGTCGATACAGCTGGTAAAAATACATATTTACATAAATAAGATTATATTCAAAATATATACCAATATATAAACATAACCAATAATGATAATAAAATACAAAATGACATGATAAACAGAAGAGATTGAAATTCTGAGGACATACAGAACAGTAGTTAACATAATCTCATATTAGGCGGAGATGGGAATATATAATCAAAGTTGACCCAATTAGGTAAATATAATGGGTGCATTTAAGTTTAATAAACGTTATACATTCACTAAAACTATATCAATATACAATATATCAAGACAGACGAAAGAAATCCAATGCCTCATGGCAATACATACCAAAACAATCAGTCCAAAAAGCAACCATAGGAATGTTCGAAATAAGTTGGATCACTTTATAGCTCAATCTTTGTTGGACAATTTCTACAAGACAATTTAGTGTCGTCAAATTACATTCCATAAAGGTAAAAGATTGGAAAAAAGTACCATTAAGTTCTCTAGACATGACTAACTTGTAAATTAAAAGACCTTTTTCCAAAGTATATGGTGGTCTACACAATGTTTAAAAAATAAGTGTCCTAAATTGAAAATACTCATTAGAATCTCATATTAAAATTTAAGTTACTATTAATGTTGTTCTTATACATACCCACTTGGGGTGTGCTCCAATACCTAAGGCAACAGTCACAGATGAAACTACACCTACAACCAATTAATTGAACATAATTATAATATATTCGACTACTTCACAGTTAGAAAATCCAGTGGTGCTAAAGCCCATATACTTACAATATCAGTGTGCCTCCTGTGTGCTCTCCCAAAGTGCAACTGACAGAGTGAGTGAATCTGGGTGCTATATATACCACCTAGCCGCCTTACCTCATATCCTGGTTCCAACAACCAATTGGAACAAAGGACTTAAATATCGACCTCTCCAGCTGCTCTATATTATGCACAAACCTATTGTGTCCATAAGAATGTCCAGCCTTACTTAATAGGTGAATACAAATGAAAAAAGTCTTATAAATACTACTCTTAAAAAAGAAAGAAAAGAAAAGTGAAATAACACCATCAGGGCGGAAGTGACATCACTTCCATCCTGCATTCCTATGTGACTATCCACTGGGTTGCAGTGATAAATAAAAAATTTAAGCTAGATGAATAGATCATTATGACCCCATCATTGTGCCCATTCCACCGAGCCGTGGATCATGGACTCCGGAGAACAGAGTGCTGTCAGTAGGACTATTGCGTTCCACCAGAAAGGACAGTGGAACGCACTTCCTGGCCCGCTATGCGGACGTGACGTATGTGTTCATGCGTTCTACCTATATGAACGGTGGAACGCACTCCCTGGCCTGCTATGCGGAAGCGACACTTGCGCTCCACCTGACCTAGCGGTGGAACACAGTGTCGCCCACCGATCTAAACAGCCCATAGAGCTTCCCCAGGTGGAGTTTATTATAATATCAATAGCGCAGTTATTTATTTTAATAATAAAAGAATCAGTAATTATTCTCCCTAAAGGGCTAATACACCATCCTTATTATAAGGATGTGATATGCCCTGTTCTATCCCTTAAGTGCACCTGTATAGTTCTGTCTGATATCTATAACAGCGTAACATTGTAATTTAAGTGCATCTATACACTATTACTAAATGAGTGATAAAAAGTCAATTCCATTAATTTATAGTGTGCATCAGTTTATCAGTGATAAAGGTGAATTACATTAATTTATAGTGTGCATCAATGTGCTAACCTTACCCCACACTAATTTACAGTGTGCATCACCCATGATACTTCAAATAAACTGGATAAAGCAGCCGCGATTACTAAATAATTTAATAAATTGAAAAATCAATATACAATAAATGAATTGTCACAGTCAAGATATTTAGCAGAAATAGTTGTTTTGACATCCTATCTTAACTAAAAAAAAATTTTAAAACTCTGAGATGGGTGGTGGACATTTCATTTTTTTGGGGGGGTGATTTGGTGTGGAATGACCCAGCAATATATTTTGGATAAAACATCTAGTAGACCTCTACACGATATTTTAAAGCATTGTTTTACCATATTGTCTCTTTATGCTCAACTAATACACAAACTTACTGGTGCACATTGTTAATCGCTGAGACCTGTGGAATTGCTAATTAATATTCAAATAAATTGTTAATATATATGTATTTTAAAAGTTTACCAAATTAAGTGCCTTTATAGTTCTCCTTTTATTTCACCAGAACTCCTTGGCCTATATTTACTAATAATCCGAGTTTGACCGATTTGTGTTTTTTTTTCTAAGTCCCAACACGGGAATTCACTAAACACAAATCTCGGCAGTGTTTGGGCTATTCGTAATGGTTTTCAAGGCTAAGTTCAGAAATACGAATGAATAGACCATCGGTCAAATGCGGCTGTTATTTCAAACAACACGGGTATTCACTATTAATTCGTATTTGGGTGTTAGTCTCTGAATGCTCAAGTGCGGGTGGGTTTTTTTTGCGATTCGTTAAAAAAACGCAGCCAAAAAATAGACCTGCTTTTTCCTGGCGAGTTTGGATAATCATGCACGGATCAGTGAGATCTGTGCATGGTTATCTATGGGAAAGGGTCGTTTAGTGTAAAAATGTAAAAAAAAAATTGCGTGGGGTCCCCCCTCCTAAGCACAACCAGACTCGGGCTCTTTGAGCCGGTCCTGGTTGCAAAAATATGGGGGGGAAATTGACAGGGGTTCCCCCATATTTTAACAACTAGCATCCGGCTCTGCGCCTGGTCCTGGTGCCAAAAATACGGGGGACAAAAAGCGTAGGGGTCCCCCGTATTTTTAACACCAGCCCCGGGCTCCACTAGTCAAAGAGATAATGCCACAGCCGGGGGACACTTTTATATAGGTCCCTGCGGCCCTGGCATTAAATCACTAACTAGTCACCCCTGGCCGGGGTACCCAGGAGGAGTGGGGACCCCTTAAGTCAAGGGGTCCCCCCCTCCAGCCACCCAAGGGCCAGGGGTGAAGCCCGAGGCTGTCCACCCCCATCCAAGGGCTGCGGATGGGGGGCTGATAGCCATGTGTAAAAATAAGAATATTGTTTTTTGTAGCAGTACTACAATTCCCAGCAAGCCTCCCCCACAAGCTGGTACTTGGAGAACCAGAAGTACCAGCATGCGGTGGAAAAACGGGCCCGCTGGTACCTGTAGTACTACTACAAAAAAAAATACCCAAATAAAAACAGAACTCACACACCTTGAAAGTAAAACTTTATTACATACATGCACACCTACATTCACACATACTTACCTATGTTCACACGAGGGTCGGTCCACTTCTCCAAGTAGAATCCATGGGGTACCTGAAAATAAAATGATACTCACAAAAATCCAGTGTAGATCGTTCCTCTTCTGAGCTTGTAATCCACGTACTTGGCAAAAAAACAAACCGAAAAACCCGAACCACGCACTGAAAGGTGTCCCATGTTTACACATGGGACCCCTTTCCCCGACTGCCGAGACCCCCCGTGACTCCTGTCACAGATGGTCCCTTCAGCCAATCAGGGAGCGCCATGTCGTGGCACTCTCCTGATTGCCAGTGCGCTCCTGAGCTGTCAGTCAGGCTGCGCACGACAGAGATACAATGTAGCGCATAGGCGCTACATTGTACCCAATGGTGGGAACTTTGCGGTCAGCGGTGAGGTTACTCGCGGTCAACCGCTGACCGCAAAGTTCCCACCACTGGATACAATAAATGTATGTAATAAAGTTTTACTTTCAAGGTGTGTGAGTTCTGTTTTTATTTGGGTGTTTTTTTTGTAGTAGTACTACAGGTACCAGCGGGCCCGTTTTTCCACCGCATGCTGGTACTTGTGGTTCTCCAAGTACCAGCTTGCGGGGGAGGCTTGCTGGGACTTGTAGTACTGCTACAAAAAATAATATTCTTATTTTTACACATGGCTATCAGCCCCCCATCCGCAGCCCTTGGATGGGGGGGGACAGCCTCGGGCTTCACCCCTGGCCCTTGGGTGGCTGGAGGGGGGGACCCCTTGATTTAAGGGGTCCCCACTCCTCCAGGGTACCCCGGCCAGGGGTGACTAGTTAGTGATTTAATGCAAGGGCCGCAGGGACCTATATAAAAGTGTCCCCCGGCTGTGGCATTATCTCTTTGACTAGTGGAGCCCGGTCCTGGTGTTAAAAATACGGGGGACCCCTACGCTTTTTGTCCCCCGTATTTTTGGCACCAGGACCAGGCGCAGAGCCCGGTGCTGGTTGTTAAAATATGGGGGAACCCCTGTCAATTTCCCCCCATAGTTTTGCAACCAGGACTGGCTCAAAGAGCCCGAGTCTGGTTGTGCTTAGGAGGGGGGACCCCACGCAATTTTTTTCTTGATTTTTAACACTTAAAATTTTTTTTAAAGGTGCACAATGAAGCCCTGCACGGATGGGATTCCTTGTGTTTTGTCAGGCAGAGTTTTACTCATCACTCCCGTAAAACACTGCCTGACATTACGAATCACATCGACATCGGAAAAGACGAATGTTGCAAACTCGGCAGCTTAGTAAATGACCATATCAGGATTCAAAAAGTTGCAGTAAAATGCACCCGATACCATTCGAGTTCAAACACCCTTAAAAACGGCTAAAACACGAATATTAGTAAATATACCCCCTTGTACGCTTTTTTATGTGACATTAACTGTTAATTAAACATTTGATAGAACTACTTTTCTCTGACATCCTAGTGGATGCTGGGAACTCCGTAAGGACCATGGGGAATAGACGGGCTCCGCAGGAGACTGGGCACTCTAAAAGAAAGATTAGGTACTATCTGGTGTGCACTGGCTCCTCCCACTATGACCCTCCTCCAGACCTCAGTTGGATTTCTGTGCCCGGCCGAGCTGGATGCACACTAGGGGCTCTCCTGAGCTCCTAGAAAGAAAGTATATTTTAGGTTTTTTATTTTACAGTGAGACCTGCTGGCAACAGACTCACTGCAGCGAGGGACTAAGGGGAGAAGAAGCGAACCTACCTGCTTGCAGCTAGCTTGGGCTTCTTAGGCTACTGGACACCATTAGCTCCAGAGGGATCGACCGCATGGAACTGGCCTTGGTGTTCGTTCCTGGAGCCGCGCCGCCGTCCCCCTTACAGAGCCAGAAGCAAGAAGTCCGGAAAATCGGCGGCAGAAGACATCAGTCTTCACCAAGGTAGCGCACAGCACTGCAGCTGTGCGCCATTGCTCCTCATACACACTTCACACTCCGGTCACTGAGGGTGCAGGGCGCTGGGGGGGGGCGCCCTGAGCAGCAATAAAAACACCTTGGCCGGCAAATATATCACAATATATAGCCCCAGAGGCTATATATGTGATAAATACCCCTGCCAGAATCCATAAAAAAGCGGGAGAAAAGTCAGTGAAAAAGGGGCGGAGCTATCTCCCTCAGCACACTGGCGCCATTTTCTCTTCACAATGCAGCTGGAAGACAGCTCCCCAGGCTCTCCCCTGTAGTTGGCAGGCTCAAAGGGTTAAAAAGAGAGGGGGGCACTAAATTTAGGCGCAATATTGTATATAAAAGCAGCTATTGGGAAAAATTCACTCAATATAGTGTTAATCCCTAAATTATATAGCGCTCTGGTGTGTGCTGGCATACTCTCTCTCTGTCTCCCCAAAGGGCTGTGTGGGGTCCTGTCCTCAGTCAGAGCATTCCCTGTGTGTGTGCGGTGTGTCGGTACGGCTGTGTCGACACGTTTGACGAGGAGGCTTATGTGGTGGCAGAGCAGATGCCGACAAATGTGATGTCGCCCCCTGTGGGGCCGACACCAGAGTGGATGGATAGGTGGAAGGTATAAACCGACAGTGTCAACTCCTTACAAAAAGGCTGGATGACGTAACAGCTGTGGGACAGCCGGCTTCTCAGCCCGCGCCTGCCCAGGCGTCTCAAAGGCCATCAGGGGCTCAAAAACGCCCGCTCCCTCAGATGGCAGACACAGATGTCGACACGGAGTCTGACTCCAGTGTCGACGAGGTTGAGACATATACACAATCCACTAGGAACATCCGTTACATGATCCCGGCAATAAAAAATGTGTTACACATTTCTGACATTAACCCAAGTATTACAAAAAAAAGGGTTTTATGTTTGGGGAGAAAAAGCAGGCAGTGTTTTGTTCCCCCATCAAATGAGTAAATGAAGTGTGAAAAAGCGTGGGTTCCCCCGATAAGAAACTGGTAATTTCTAAAAAGTTACTGATGGCGTACCCTTTCCCGCCAGAGGATAAGTTACGCTGGGAGATATCCCCTAGGGTGGATAAGGCGCTCACACGTTTGTCAAAAAAGGTGTCACTGCCGTCTTTGGATACGGCCACTTTGAAGGTACCTGCTGATAAAAAGCAGGAGGCTATCCTGAAGTCTGTATTTACACACTGGCATCCAGAATTAATGCAATGTCCATTCTGTCAGGAGGGTATTAGAGACCCGACACTGGACAGGTGATGCTGACTTTAAAAGGCACATAGAGCCTTATAAGGGTGAGGAATTGTTTGGGGATGGTCTCTGGGACCTCGTATCCACAGCAACAGCTGGGAAGAAATTTTTTTACCTCAGGTTTCCTCACAGCCTAAGAAAGCACTGTATTATCAGGTACAGTCCTTTCGGCTTCAGAAAAGCAAGCGGGTCAAAAGGCACTTCCTTTCTGCACAGAGACGAGGGAAGAGGGAAAAAGCTGCACCAGTCAGCCAGTTCCCAGAATCAAAATTCTTCCCCCGCTTCCTCTGAGTCCACCGCATGACGCGGGGGCTCCACAGGCGTAGCCAGGTACGGTGGGGGGCCGCCTCAAAAATTTCAGCGATCAGTGGGCTCGCTCACAGGTGGATCCCTGGATCCTTCAAGTAGTGTCTCAGGGGTACAAGCTGGAATTCGAGGCGTCTCCCCCCCGCCGTTTCCTCAAATCTGCCTTGCCGACAACTCCCTCAGGCAGGGAGGCTGTGCTAGAGGCAATTCACAAGCTGTATTCCCAGCAGGTGATAGTCAAGGTGCCCCTACTTCAACAAGGACGGGATTACTATTCCACACTGTTTGTGGTACCGAAACCAGACGGTTCGGTGAGACCCATTTTAAATTTGAAATCCTTGAACACATACATAAAAAAATTCAAGTTCAAGATGGAATCGCTCAGGGCGGTTATTGCAAGCCTGGAGGAGGGGGATTACAAGGATGTTTACCTACATGTCCCCATTTACCATCCTCACCAGGAGTACCTCAGATTTGTGGTACAGGATTGCCATTACCAATTCCAAATACTGCCGTTTGGACTGTCCACGGCACCGAGGGTCTTTACCAAGGTAATGGCAAAAATGATGATACTCCTTCGAAAAAAGGGAGTTTTAATTATCCCGTACTTGGACGATCTCCTTATAAAGGCGAGGTCCAAGGAGCAGTTGTTGGTCGGAGTAGCACTATCTCGGGAAGTGCTACAACAGCACGGATGGATTCTATACATTCCAAAGTCACAGCTGGTTCCTACCACACACCTACTGTTCCTGGGGATGGTTCTGGACACAGAACAGAAAAAAGTGTTTCTCCCGCAGGAGAAAGCCAAGGAGCTGTCATCTCTAGTCAGAGACCTCCTGAAACCAAAACAGGTATCGGTGCATCACTGCACACGAGTCCTGGGAAAAATGGTAGCTTCTTACGAAGCAAAATTCCATTCGGCAGGTTTCATGCAAGAACCTTTCAGTGGGACCTCTTGGACAAGTGGTCGGGATCGCATCTTCAGATGCATCGGCTGATAACCCTGTCTCCAAGGACCAGGGTATCTCTACTGTGGTGTCTGCAGAGTGCTCATCTTCAAGAGGGCCGCAGATTCGGCATACAGGACTGGGTCCTGGTAACCACGGATGCCAGCCTTCGAGGCTGGGGGGCAGTCACACAGGGAAGAAATTTCCAAGGACTTTGGTCAAGTCAGGAGTCGTCCCTACACATAAATATTCTGGAACTGAGGGCCATTTACAATGCCCTAAGTCTGGCAAGTCCTCTGCTTCAAAACCAGCCGGTACTGATCCAATCAGACAACATCACGGCAGTCGCCCATGTAAACCGACAGGGCGGCACAAGAAGCAGGATGGCGATGGCAGAAGCCACAAGGATTCTCCGATGGGCGGAAAATCACGTCTTAGCACTGTCAGCAGTGTTCATTCCGGGAGTGGACAACTGGGAAGCAGACTTCCTCAGCAGACACGACCTACACCCGGGAGAGTGGGGACTTCATCCAGAAGTCTTCCAACTGTTGGAAAACCGTTGGGAAAGGCCACAGGTGGACATGATGGCGTCCCGCATAAACAAAAAACTAGATATTGCGCCAGGTCAAGGGACCCTCAGGCAATAGCTGTGGACGCTCTAGTGACACCGTGGATGTACCAGTCGGTTTATGTATTCCCTCCTCTGCCTCTCATACCAAAGGTACTGAGAATAATAAGAAAACGAGGAGTAAGAACGATACTCGTGGTTCCGGATGGGCCAAGAAGAGCTTGGTACCCAGAACTTCAAGAAATGATATCAGAGGACCCATGGCCTCTACCACTCAGACAGGATCTGCTACAGCAGGGGCCCTGTCTGTTCCAAGACTTACCGCGGCTGCGTTTGACGGCATGGCGGTTGAATTCCGGATCCTAAAGGAAAAGGGCATTCCGGAGGAAGTCATTCCTACGCTGATAAAAGCCAGGAAAGTAGTAACCGCAAACCATTTTCACCGTATTTGGCGAAAATATGTTGCGTGGTGTGAGGCCAGGAAGGCCCCAACAGAGGAATTTCAGCTGGGTCGTTTTCTGCACTTCCTACAGTCAGGAGTGACTATGGGCCTAAACTTGGGTTCCATTAAGGTCCAGATTTCGGCTCTGTCGATTTTCTTCCAGAAAGAACTGGCTTCACTGCCTGGAGTTCAGACATTTGTAAAGGGAGTGCTACATATTCAGCCCCCTTTTGTGCCTCCTGTGGCACCTTGGGATCTCAACGTGGTGTTGAGTTTCTTAAAATCACATTGGTTTGAGCCACTTAAAACTGTGGATTTGAAATATCTCACGTGGAAAGTGATCATGTTATTGGCCTTGGCTTCGGCCAGGCGTGTGTCAGAATTGGCGGCTTTGTCATGTAAAAGCCCTTATCTGATTTTCCATATGGATAGGGCAGAATTGAGGACTCGTCCCCAGTTTCTCCCTAAGGTGGTATCAGCTTTTCACTTCAACCAACCTATTGTAGTGCCTGCGGCTACTAGGGACTTGGAAGATTCCAAGTTACTGGACGTAGTCAGGGCCTTAAAAATGTATATTTCCAGGACGGCTGGAGTCAGGAAAACTGACTCGCTTTTTATCCTGTAGGCACCCAACAAAATAGGTGCTCCTGCTTCTAAGCAGACTATTGCTCGCTGAATTTGTAGCACAATTCAGCTGGAGCATTCTGCGGCTGGATTGCTGCATCCTAAATCAGTAAAAGCCCATTCCACGAGGAAAGTGGGCTCATCTTGGGCGGCTGCCCAAAGGGGTCTCGGCTTTACAACTTTGCCGAGCTGCAACTTGGTCAGGGGCAAACACGTTTGCTAAATTCTACAAATTTGATACCCTGGCTGAGGAGGACCTTGAGTTCTCTCATTCGGTGCTGCAGAGTCATCCGCACTCTCCCGCCCGTTTGGGAGCTTTGGTATAATCCCCATGGTCCTTACGGAGTTCCCAGCATCCACTAGGACGTCAGAGAAAATAAGATTTTACTCACCGGTAAATCTATTTCTCGTAGTCCGTAGTGGATGCTGGGCGCCCATCCCAAGTGCGGATTGTCTGCAATACTTGTATATAGTTATTGCCTAACTAAAGGGTTATTGTTGAGCCATCTGTTAGTGAGGCTCAGTTATATTTCATACTGTTAACTGGGTATAATATCACGAGTTATACGGTGTGATTGGTGTGGCTGGTATGAGTCTTACCCGGGATTCAAAATCCTTCCTTATTGTGTCAGCTCTTCCGGGCACAGTATCCTAACTGAGGTCTGGAGGAGGGTCATAGGGGGAGGAGCCAGTGCACACCAGATAGTACCTAATCTTTCTTTTAGAGTGCCCAGTCTCCTGCGGAGCCCGTCTATTCCCCATGGTCCTTACGGAGTTCCCAGCATCCACTACGGACTACGAGAAATAGATTTACCAGTGAGTAAAATCTTATTTTTTTTATATTCTATTTTCTAAGCTATTTGTCCTATATTTACATTATTTAATATGCAATGTAATATGCATTATACTCATTAAATTGTATGCATTTATAATTTATTCAGTTTTTCCTGTAAGAAATAATTTTGTTTTTACAGCAAACATATTATCGTCTGTTTTGGCTAACTACTAATTTACTCTGGTGCAATGAAATGACAGTATGATTGACCACTTGTACATTTTTTCTTGCAGCTCATTGGAATTGTCTTCATGTTAGCCTATTCCTCAGTAGGTCACATCATGTTCTCTGAAAACTACCCGTTTAGCAGTGCACTAACTTCGATCCTGACTATTTTTACACATTTGCTTGGAGTTCGAGGATCAAACAATATACATTTTTTGCATAGCCAAATCAAATCTAAGCACTTCCCCACAGCTTGTTTCTATGGAACACTCTTTGTTATAATTACACTTTTATGGAATGGAATGGTAAGTGGGAATACTATGCAGTATTTGATTACAAAAAACATGTTGAGCCTCCATTTCTACAATGCTGGGGCGCAGAAGTTATTTGGATTTTGGAACATTTGCATACCATAATGAGACATGTTGGGGATGGGATCCAAGTCTAAGCACAGAATGCATTTATGTTTCACATACACCTTATACACACAGCCTGAAGGTGACTTTATACAATATACTGTATGTCATTATTTTGTGCATGAAACAAAGTTTGTGTAGACGGAATCATCAGAAAGCAAAGGTGTCACTATCTCATTCACACTCAAAAAATGTAGTATTTCAGAGTCTTGTATATGGGAGACTCAACCTGTATTACCTTTCCTTTTAAAATAAAACTATTGCTAAATTTAGTATGTGGCGCTTTGCAAAGCTGTAGCAATTTCCATCTAGTTTTGTATTGATTGTAATTGTTTCTTTAAAACCAGCAGCTGAAACAGCGGAAGAAAGTGGTGGCTTTAGAAACTGCAAAATAAAAAATGTACCTCTGTGTTTCTCATATTATGAATGAAAGTATATAATGCTAAATATTTATGTGAAATGATAATAACAGTGCATAATAATATTTAGAAGGTAGCAAGACAGAGAAAGGAAGCTGTAGCAGGGCTGTAATATGCCCCGTGCTAGCTCTGGCTCTTAGTATGTGCCATCATGATGTCACAATGCGAGGTTGGGGCTGCTCCAGGCGATGCTGTAGTGTTTTGCTGCTGGGACTGTTGAATAGCTGAACGCCCAGAGTGTCCTGACAATGCTCCAGGCAGCTGTTTTGTAGGCTGCAGTGTGCCACTTCAGACACCTTGCATGCCTTATACAGGGACAGCACAAGTGCCATCTACTAGGCTCTGCGCACTAGTCAGCGGGACTGCTCTCCACTCCTAGTTACAGTCCTGCAACCATCTGTAGTAGTCCTATGAAGAAGGTTCTAATCCAGTGATCTTTTAGACCCTAAAAAGACAAAGGGGTGTATTTACTAAGTCTTGGACGGAGATAAAGTGGACAGAGATAAAGTACCAGCCAATCCACAACTGCCATGGCACAGGCTGTGTTTGAAAAATGACAGTTAGGAGCTGAGTGCCTGGTACTTTAAGGGGCCCAGTTAGCAAATAATATTTGTGGCCATGTCCATAAAAACAACAGTTCTTCAGGGGTTAGCCGCAAATATTACGTATCCCTGGTATATGTATGTATGCAGCAAGGTATCTTCGATATCTGCTGCGATCCCTCCAGTTCTGCCGCAGCCGCATCTGCCATAGGTTTCTATGGGGGAAGCGATGCTAGGCAATGTATTAATATCGGGAATGCAAAGTTACCCTCCGTTACTGCAATCTGTTGACTGCCTATGGGGTACAGATCGGGGAAGTAGATCTGGCTGGGTACTCCAGGAACCCTCCACTGGAAATGCCTTTTCGGAGCCTCTGTCCCTGCGAGTGATGGGTGATACATTTACCCGAAGGGATCGTATATTGCAATGCAATCCTGGGCGGTTAGTATGGTGGCCAATCCCAGGATTGGGATCGGTGGTATCCCGGGATTTTGGCCAAAAATTGCCCGGGATTCAATCCCGGGATTGGGATTTCCAATCCCGGGGATTTTGGGATTAGGAAACCCCTTTGTTATTTCAATGCCGGGTAGCGTTGAGCTTCCTCAGGAGGTTCAGATGCTGCCCGACTTCCCCCGCTCACCTCACCCTACCCTCGGCTGTGCACAGTGGCGGGCGGTGTGCGGCTGTTTGCGCAGCATGACCTCTGACTTCTCATGCTGCACAGAAAGCCGCCCACCGCTCGGCACCAGCACGCAACACAGCAGTAGGTGAAATGGGGCAGATGGGGTATGTTATTATGTGGACTGGGCAGGGCAGGGGAGTGCAGGACAGTGGCGGCGGACATTACAATGGAACCAATCCCGGGTATCACAGAAATCCTAGGATTGATCATTTTTCAATCCCGATTTCTGGGATTGAAAATAATGGCCCGGGATTGGCCACCCTAGCGGTTAGATCTCGCCCAGATCGCATTCAATATGTCATCCATGATAAATGTTCCCCAAAGTCTTTTATCATCAGAATATATCATCTCCTCCCTGCCTCTCTCAGCCACACCATCATCTCCGAGAACTAAATAACTGCTTACAAGCGCCCAAATAGTGGACTGTGCAATACCAAGGAATTCCCCTGATATAACTCGCGGCCGACAACACTAAGTGGGTGTCATGTAGAAGATGCAAGAAACAGGGAAACAGCTGCGCAATGTATCAGGGAAAGGAATGATGAGAGCCGACGTTTAAAAGAATTATCACAATTTATTAACCAAGAACACTGGATAAAAACATACTAATCATAATACCAATGATTAAGGAATAGTAAAATGTATGGCTATGTTATAAAGCACACCTTGATAAATATAGATATCGTAAGAAGTTTTAAACAGCTTGTATGAATGAACTTGCTGAAGATCCGTAATCACTCACAAGGTTATCACTTGTGGATTCATTTGTATAAATAGTAAATGAGAAACGGTCCCAGGTAGTGCACAAAGTTCCCGTCACAGAGCTGAGCTGCTGTAATATGTACCGATCCTGTGGGCTGGTCCGAGACCGGGCGTCCCCGGTTCTTGATCCTGCGTTGCCCACTCGTGCTATGCAGCAAGGAGACGGTGAAGTTCGCCAGGCTGGTGTAGCGAGTAGGACGGATGTGGCTGATGAAGGCCGCGTGCTGGTGTGTGCGGCTTGCGGGAACCAGAGTGCCGGTATAAAAGTCCGTTGGATCTCAGCAGAGAGCTGCTGGTGTGGATACCTGAATCAAGGTGGATGATGAGGCGGGGTCCTAACGCGTTTCGTCACGTATCACGTGACTTTGAAAAAGTCACGTGATACATGACGAAACGCGTTAGGACCCCGCCTCATCATCCACCTTGATTCAGGTATCCACACCAGCAGCTCTCTGCTGAGATCCAACTGACTTTTATACCGGCACTCTGGTTCCCGCAAGCCGCACACACCAGCACGCGGCCTTCATCAGCCACATCCGTCCTACTCGCTACACCAGCCCGGCAACCTTCACCGTCTCCTTGCTGCATAGCACGAGTGGGCAACGCAGGATATAGAACCGGGGATGCCCGGTCTCGGACCAGCCCACAGGAGAGGTACATATTACAGCAGCAAGGCTCTGTGACGGGAACTTTGTGCACTACCTGGGACCGTTTCTCATTTACTATTTATACAAATGAATCCACAAGTGATAACCTTGTGAGTGATTACGGATCTTCAGCAAGTTCATTCATACAAGCTGTTTAAAACTTCTTACGATATCTATATTTATCAAGGTGTGCTTTATAACATAGCCATACATTTTACTATTCCTTAATCATTGGTATTACGATTAGTATGTTTTTATCCAGTGTTCTTGGTTAATCAATTGTGATAATTCTTTTAAACGTCGGCTCTCATCATTCCTTTCCCTGATACATTGCGCAGCCATTTCCCTGTTTCTTACACCATCATCTCCCTTTGTTTCTCAGCATACCCCTCACATTGTTTCTCTCAGCCTACCCACCTTCACTCTGTCTCTCAGCCTCCCCTTTCCTTTACACTGTGCCTGACAGCCCGCATTCACTCTTTGTCTCTCATCCTCCCCCTCCCTTTGCTGTTTCTCTCAGTATCCCCCTTCAGTTTGTGTCTCTCTTCCCACTCCGTTTGCTCTGTTTCTCTCATCCTCCCCATTTAGTCTGTGTCTCTCAGCCTCCACCTTCCTTCATTTTGTGTCTCTCAGTTTCTCCCCATTCATTCTGTGCCTCTCAGTCTCCCCCTTCCCTCATTCTGTGTGTTTATCATCTCCCCCCTCTTCATTCTGTGTCTTTCAGCTTCCTCCTGTTCAGCTGCCCTCATCTCTGCCTTCTTACTTTGTGTGAGGTGGACGGTGAAGCCAGGTAGACGCCACAGGAAGTGCACAGCGGGGCAGGCTCTTTTAAGCACCAGGACAGAGAGTATGACATCATCATAGCACTCCCGACAGCTCTAGCTAATTGGGAGGAGTTGTCACAGTGCCGAGCACCATGGATTTGCTCGTTCGTACAGTTTATAACTAATAGCTGCTGCAAGGTCTTCGGGCAGTACGGCGTACCGGCTTTCAATTTCTTAACAGTATACCGTACCAGCCCATACTGCATATTAGTGCTTTTGCTGCTGCTTCCGTATAAGCAGCAGTGATATTACTTCCAGCCGCATCAGGCCCAAGATAGATATATATATATATATATATATATATATAAAACTGTGCATAAATAATGATGCTGAATATTGGAAATATTTTATATACTAGAAGCATCCTAGAGACATCAGTAAGATTAATGGTGTGCAGAGAGAGGCAGGCAAAGAAGGCACAGGAAGTCGAAGGACCACTAAGTTCATTTTGCATAATTTGCTAGTCCTACATAGACCAAAACAAGATTAACACCAGTAGATACTGCCTGTGATACTTAAGAATGAATTTGTTCAAATGACATACTGTACATGATCTGCCCAAGAAGATGGTTGTAGAAACAAAACTGAAACACAGGGCAGCTCGCTCACCTTTAATGTAAAGGTCACTAGGAGTCTTTCACTACCTTAAACTACAGTATCTGTCAGTGAGTGCACCAGCCTTACCTTTACTTTGTCAGAGAACAGTGTGCTTCCCTACAATGTGGGAGCCCCTGCAGAAGGAGCAGAGGCGAGCAGTTATTACACAATGTAGGCATAATGATGACAGGCAGAGCTGGGAAAGTGACAGTGCCTTTGTTAGTGCTACACAAAGTTAGTTTTGCATTATAGGCATCTGATTGGCTGTTTACCAGGTGTTACTGGCTGATATAAAGTCATATAGCAAATTAAACTCAGAGGTTTTAAGGGAAGTATTAATCATATCTATGACTGCTCTCCTGGATGACATAGCTGATGCAGTAGTAGCCAATTATTTTCAAATGATGTTGTTACAGTAGCATGAACCACTTCCTTCTGATTGTCTGCAAGTATTGGTAGCCATTCTGACCCTTTCACTGGCATCGCAACTGTATTTCCCACCCTGTATCTGACCAGTGACAGCAGAGAACAGTCTGAGAACAGAAGTTTTTTTTATAAGATAAAATGTCTGCTTTGTTTCACCATGCATCTCTTTTGATCCCTGTAATTACACCCTAATTACTTACTATGTGGAATATTAGTATTTTATAAAGCTGGCTATTCATACAACCAGAAAATGTTAAGTTTGTTACCTATCAGGCGCTGGATGGAGAGTAGTAACTGTTGCAAAGCCTTTTGGCATAGCTAAGAACATTGCTTTCGCTGCTACATTGTAAATTCTGAGGAAAGTCTTGTTTTGATGTTATTTTATAGATAAAAGGAATTCTGACTTCGGTTGTAAAATGCTCAAAGAAAGTACATCGCAGTAAGCACCTTGTGACATTTCGAGACGTTGCATCTCATATAAGAGGATTGGTGCTATCAATAGTCGGCCGACAAAGACATAAGACCACAGACAGCATGTCTGTAACTGGCAGTGTAAGTACTGTAGACCCGTGGTTTACTGGTTTACTCCTCAAACACATTACACTAGAAGTTATATCCATTATTTGTTCATTAGAAAATGTTGTAACACTGTATTGTACATATTGCCGTATTGTATGAACACCTATCAGCTGCACTGGCAACAGTTTTTGTTTGCTTGTGTAACTCTGTACATTTTTGTTTTGGAAACAATGGGGGTCATTCAGACCTGGTTGCACGCATCTATTTTTTGCACTGCTGCGACCAGGTAATCGCCGTCTACATGGGGGGGGAGAAGAGCTGTGCAGGTCTGCGATCGGCTGTGCAGAGAGCTGCACAAGCAAAACGTTTGTGAAGTCTCTGCACAGCTCAAGACTTACTCAGCCGCTGCGATGATCCTTCCTGTAGCTGACGTCAGGATCCCTCCCTGCAAACGTCCGGGCACGCCTGCATTTTCTTCGACACTCCCAGAAAATGGTGAGTTGACACCCCCGGACGGCCTCTTCCTGTCAATCTTCTTGCGTTCGCAACTGCGAACGCTTTCTTCTTTCAATCCGTCGCTGCTCGCCGGGCAATGACACGCCTGCACATTGCGACCCGCACACATGCGCAGTTCCGACCTGATAGCATCGCTGCGAAAAAAAAAGCAGCATGCGATCAGGTCAAAGTGACCCCCAATAACAGATGAGACTTTTTTGGTAGAAGATATTCTAAATATAGAATTTCAGAAAGCCAGCCTCCTGTTCTTTTCCTTATTGACACCTCTTGTATGGGACGCTCTGATGAAATCACAATAGCCACACGGCTAATTGTCGGTGCTGCCCGATTCATTAAGCTGTGGGAATCCCGCATACTAATCTGCAGAGGCGGGAATTTTACTCTGAGCCTCAAGAGCTACTGCATTAATCTGCATTTAATGTGAGGGAATAACCATTAGATTCTGCATTTTGTCCGCGTTCATCTTCAGTAGCAGTTTTATTAAAAAAGCAAAACTGCTACTGCTTTCAATCGCATGCTGGGGCCCGCCCAGCACAGGGCAAGGCCTCCCAGCATGTTAAGCGATGCCCATCGATGCGATCGCAATCCAATTGCAATTCCAATTGCAGAAATTGGTAAATAGTGGAATCCCCCTGCATACGCAGCCAGGTTGTGTATGCAGGCGCTTCGCCGCCATCTTTTCCATCGCAGGAAGCGCAGGTGATGTCATTGGGCTACCTCAGAAATGGCCATGACATGCCTGCATTTCCTGCTGCCCTCCCCCCAACGACGCATTGCCACCCCTGAATGACCACCACCCATCACTCACATTGCGATCACAGCCTTCCGGGATGTGATCACATTGTGTGTGCCCGTGCATGCACACTGTGCACGCTGCATATGTGCAAACGGCCGAAAAGCCGGCAATTGCTATTTAGTAATTTTGCAACTCATACTGAATTAGGCCCTAGACACGTTTAATTGCTAATGTTAGTAAATAACCCTTATGGCTTGCTAGTTTTTAGTTGCTAGTGCATTAGTTTAGTGCATAAGTTTTAGCACCTTTACTGAATTATGGGTACCAAGGTACAATTTCATTTGGAAAGCAGCTTTGTGTGGCCATCTATCCGGGGCATCCCAATGTAGGAGGGTCTGTGGATAGTAACTTCCGCATGCCGCCAGTGCTTTCTCAAAATCTTCTAACAATCCTACTCCATTTAGCACAACTGTGTTATACGTAAAGACTAAAATGATGAATTCTGAAAAAAATTGTGAACGGGAAAGCTGAGAACTGAAAACTAAAAATTCTCAGTTCACAATTTTTTCATGATGAATATACCCCTTAGAATTACCATATGCCCTTTATGTTGTGTTGGGTGTTTTTTTCATTTCACATGGGTTCACTTACATACTGGTTGTGCCTAGACCATTGGACGGTATTGGGCGTTAGCAGTGTGGTATGACAGTTGACCTACTGTCATACAACACTGATAACGCCCAATACCGTCCGATCTTGGAAGCTAAACAGTGTTGGGCTTGGTTAGTACTTTGATGTGCGACCTCCTAGGAATACCAAGTACAGTAGACCCCCATTTATATCAGGTACTCCGTGCCTAACACTGACAGCAGATTCACCCTACTACTTTTCTGGTTCTCATGTGCCTTTTTCATACGATTTGCACTGGATATACTCCATTGCTCTAACACTCAGTAATAGGCATTTATTTGCAGCAATACTCCTATTTGATGTTTTCAGGATCCAATTTTACCCTGATCCATACCAGTAAGCTGTCTTCACACAACAATTTAAAAAATACTGGTTGATTTGTCCTGTGTAATGGATATGTACTAATTAATTAATTAACCAATGATTGGCTTATATTAATTTATCTAAGCTTCTTCGTGACTGAATATTTACCTTCTGATTTCATTGTCACATATATTTGTAGGCAGATACACTGTCCAAAATGTATTAGTGATCTTTAGTGTTGTGTTTGTTATAGGAAGTCATCCTTCTTAATCATAAATAATAAAATGTCATTTTAACTGTTTATTTCTGATTTAACATAAGAGTGCACCCACACCAGAGTCTTCTTTTTCTTCCTTTGAGACTAAATTTGCTGCTGTGATCAGATCTGAATTAGGCCCTATGTCATTGCGAGAAGCTCTGCCTATAGAGGTTAGAGGTACACTTAGTGGCATACCTATAATGAGTGCAGTTTCTGTGGCCTCCACGGCCTCTATGTCCAAGGAGGCCCAAACCTCTAGAGTGACCATATTATCCATTTTACCTGGGACGCTGATGGATTACACAGGTTCTGTGGCTGATTAAAACCAGTTGAAATGTAGGCTTAAAGTCAGCCAGCCACAGAACCTGTGTAATCCATGAGCATCCTAGGTAAAAGGGATAATATGGTCACGCTACACACCTCTCGCCCTGCACCCATTTAATATTCTTACCTCTCCAGAGTCACATTTTGGCACTGCAAAAATCACTTGGAAAATGCCATGGATGCTATTTTCCCAGAGACCAGCTCATGTACAACAAACTCTGGCACAGTGCCAGACCCTACTTGCAACTGGGACGCAGAGAGAGGAGCAGGCCCGCACAGATACTGCACCCATTTAGTATACTTACCTCTCCGGAGTCCATCGCTGGCACTGCGCAAATCACCAGGAAATGGATCGGATGCACCAGGAAGAGATCCGCACATGCGAAGCAGACTGTGGCATAGTACCAGAGTCTACTTGGGACTGTGCCATGGAGCCTGGAGGGGGCCCTCACGGACACTGCACAAGGGCCCCTTCCTCTCTTAATCCGCCCCTGGGTACACTAGACTATATGAGGCAGCATGATACCAGCATAGTTGTTTTACAGAAAAGTTAAAAGCATTCTGGATACTTATTGAACACCATTTAATATGTTCTATATAGTACTAAAGGTTTTACAAATATATCACTAGTAAAAACGTCAATGTGAGGTATATCAGATTCTCCAAATATAAACTGAAGCATTATACAAAATGTAAAGACTATTCCCAGGGCCGGATTAACAATGGGGCTAATGGAGCTGCAGCTCCAGGCCCACTTTCAAAATAGGCCCACAGCAACTACATACTGCTGTGCAGCTGTAAACAGGAAAAATAAAATTCCTGCTACAACAGCTTGCAAGTGACGTTGCGGTCTGTCTGGTGCGCACAGGTGCAGTGCAGAGCCACCCCGCAAGCACCCCTAATTACTGCCGGCTGCAGTGTAGGAGGATCCAGCGGTACTAGGACCCAGCACTGCTCGGCTGCTGCCTGCATCTCCGCAGTGTAGATGAGGGGATGAGTGGGAGGGGACAGGGCAGGTCTTACCATTACACCGAGGACGCATATCATAAAGGCACAACGGTGCGAAGTGCGCCGAGCAGCTTGGACTACCACCCCAGCCTACCAGGAAGCCCATGGTGCATTCCAGGCTCTGGCGGCTCACGCGGTGCTCTGTTCTTTTCTCAGCTGCGGCTCCCTCTAGATGCCGGGCGGGCGGCCGCGGCTGTGCAGTAATTGGCGGCCGCAGAAGGCCGGGTGTCCCATGTTGCTCTCAACGGTGCTGGTGCAAGTAGAATCCCCGGAGCCCCCTATTATACAGGAGCCACCATCTGCAAGTGACAGCAGGTACTATAATATACAGCGCTGCAATATGTAGCTGCGGCAGCACAAGTGAAAGCACCAGGCTCATGCAATTCCCTCCCCCACCTAACCAGACTAATCCCGTTTCTCTTACGTCCTAGAGGATGCTGGGGACTCCGTAAGGACCATGGGGATAGACGGGCTCCGCAGGAGACATAGGCACTTTAAAAAAGAGTTTGGATCTGGATGTGCACTGGCTCCTCCCTCTATGCCCCTCCTCCAGACCTCAGTTTGATACTGTGCCCAGTGGAGACTGGGTGCTTTCAGGGAGCTCTCCTGAGTTTCCTGTAAAAGAAAGTATTTTAGTTAGGTTTTTTATTTTCAGGGAGCCTGCTGGCAACAGACTCCCTGCATCGAGGGACTGAGGAGAGAGAAACAGACCCACTTCTCTGAGTTTCAGGGCTGTGTTTCTTAGGCTGCTGGACACCATTAGCTCCAGAGGGATCGGTACGCAGGTCTCACCCTCGCCGTCAGTCCCAGAGCCACGCCACCATCCTCCTCGCAGAGCCGGAAGAAAGAAGCCGGGTGAGTATGTGAGGAAAAGACTTCAGAGGCGGCAGAAGACATGATCTTCATAAGAGGTAACGCACAGCAGTGAAGCGGTGCGCCATTGCTCCGATTCACCTCAAACACTTCGGTCACTGTAAGGGTGCAGGGCGCAGGGGGGGGGGGGGGGCGCCCTGGGCAGCAATAAACATCTCAGGTGGCAAATACACATATATACATGTACAGCTGGGCACTGTACATGTATAAAAAAGCCCCCGCCATGTTATTAGTAAATTTGAGCGGGGCAGAAGCCTGCTGCCGAGGGGGCTGGGCTTCTCCCTCGGCACTCACCAGCGCCATTTTTTCTCCACAGCACCGCTGAGTGGAAACTCCCCGGACTCTCCCCTGCTTGACACACGGTGAAAGAGGGTTTTAAAGTAGAGGGGGGGGGGGCACATAATTGGCGCATATACATTATACATAAGCGCTACTGGGTAAACATTCTGTGTTTTTTCCTGGGTCATATAGCGCTGGGGTGTGTACTGGCATACTCTCTCTCTGTCTCTCCAAAGGGCCTGGTGGGGAACCTGTCTTCAGAAAAGAGCTTCCCTGTGTGTGTGTGGTGTGTCGGTACGCGTGTGTCGACATGTCTGAGGTTGAAGGCTCACCTAAGGAGGAGGGGGAGTGTATGAATATTAGGTCTCCGTCGGCAGCGCCGACACCTGACTGGATGGATATGTGGATTGTTTTAAGTGCTAATGTTAATTTATTGCACATAAGATTAGACAAAGCTGAAGCTAGGGTACAGTCAGGGAGCCAACCCATGTCTGTCCCTATGTCGCCGGGACCTTCGGGGTCTCAGAAGCGCCCACTATCCCAAATAGTTGACACAGATACCGACACGGATTCAGACTCCAGTGTCGACTACGATGATGCAAATTTGCAGCCAAGGGTGGCTAAATGTATTCGATATATGATTATCGCAATTAAAGATGTTTTGCATGTTACTGAGGAACCCCCTGTCCCTGACACGAGGGTACACATGTATAAGGGAAAGAAACCTGAGGTCACCTTTCCTTCCTCACATGAGCTGAACGAATTATGCGAAAAAGCGTGGGAAACTCCAGACAAAAAACTGCAGATTCCCAAAAGGTTTCTAACAGCGTATCCTTTCCCGTCACAGGACAGAATACGGTGGGAATCCTCCCCTAGGGTAGACAAGGCTTTGACACGCTTATCAAAAAAGATAGCGCTCCCGTCCCAAGATACGGCTACCCTCAAGGATCCTGCTGACCGCAAGCAGGAGGTTACCTTGAAGTCCATTTACACTCATTCTGGTACGTTGCTCAGGCCGGCAATTGCGTCGGCCTGGGTTTGTAGTGCTGTAGCAGCATGGGCAGATTCTTTATCAGCGGATATTGAGACCCTTGATAAGGATACCATTTTAATGACCCTAGGGCATATAAAAGATGCTGTCTTATATATGAGGGATGATCAAAGAGACATTAGTTTACTGGGTTCCAGAATAAACGCTATGTCCATTTCTGCTAGGCGAGTCTTATGGACCCGAAAGTGGACGGGGGATGCCGACTCAAAGAGGCATATGGAGTTTTTGCCGTACAAGGGTGAGGAATTGTTTGGAGAGGGCCTCTCGGACCTAGTCTCCACAGCTACGGCAGGTAAATCGAATTTTTTGCCTTATGTTCCCTCACAATCTAAGAAAGCGCCTCATTATCAAATGCAGTCCTTTTGTTCAAATAAAAGCAAAAGAGTACGTGGATCGTCCTTTCTTGCCAGGGGTAAGGGCAGAGGAAAAAAGCTGCACAACACAGCTAGTTCCCAGGAACAGAAGTCCTCCCCGGCCTCTGCAAAATCCACCGCATGACGCTGGGGCTCCCCTGAGGGAGTCCGCTCCAGGGGGGGCACGTCTTTGACTTTTCAGCCACATCTGGTTTCAATCACAGGTGGATCCCTGGGCAAGGGAAATTGTTTCCCAGGGATACAGGCTGGAATTCGAAGAGGTGCCTCCTCGCCGGTTTTTCAAATCGGCGCTACCAACTTCTCCCCTGGAAAGGGAGATAGTGTTACAGGCGATTCAAAAATTGTGTCTTCAACAAGTGGTGGCCGAGGTTCCCCTGCTTCAGAGGGGGAAGGGGTACTACTCAACCCTGTTTGTGGTCCCGAAACCGGACGGTTCGGTCAGACCCATTTTGAATTTAAAATCCCTGAGCCTTTCCTTAAAACGGTTCAAGTTCAAGATGGAATCGCTCAGAGCGGTTATCGCCAGCCTAGAAGGGGGGGATTTTATGGTATCGCTGGACATAAACGATGCATACCTGCATGTTCCCATATATCCTCCTCATCAGGCGTACCTGAGATTTGCGATACAGGATTGTCATTACCAATTTCAGACGTTGCCGTTTGGGCTTTCCAGGGCCCCGAGAATTTTCACCAAGGTAATGGCGGAAATGATGGTACTCCTGCTAATGCAGGGTGTCACAATTATCCCGTACTTGAACGATCTCCTCATAAAAGCGAGATCACGGGAGAAGTTGCAGAACAGCGTATCCCTTTCACTGAAGGTGTTACAGCGACACGGCTGGATTCTCAATACTCCAAAGTCATAGCTGGATCCTACGACGCGCCTGTCCTTCTTGGGCATGATTCTGGACACATACCAGAAAAGGGTTTTTCTTCCGGAAGAAAAAGCGCAGGAACTAATGACTCTAGTCAAGAACCTGTTGAAGCCGAAACAAGTGTCAGTGCATCATTGCACTCAAGTCCTGGGAAAAATGGTGGCGACATACGAAGCCATTCCCTTCGGCAGGTTCCATGCAAGGACTTTCCAGTAGGACCTATTGGACAAATGGTCCGGGTCACATCTGCACATGCATCAGCGGATCACCCTGTCCCCCAGGGCCAGGGTTTCTCTCCTGTGGTGGCTGCAGAGTGCTCACCTTCTAGGGGGCCGCAGGTTCGGCATTCAGGATTGGATCCTGGTGACCACGGACGCGAACCTCCGCGGTTGGGGAGCAGTCACACAGGGAAGAAATTTCCAAGGCCTTTGGTCAAGTCAAGAGACTTATCTTCACATCAACATCCTGGAACTGAGGGCCATATTCAACGCCCTACGTCAAGCGGAGACTTTACTTCGCGACCGACCGGTGCTGATTCAGTCGGACAACGTCACCGCAGTAGCTCATGTAAACCGCCAAGGCGGCACAAGGAGCAGAGTGGCGATGGCGGAAGCCACCAGAATTCTTCGCTGGGCGGAGAATCATGTAAGTGCACTGTCAGCAGTGTTCATTCCGGGAGTGGACAACTGGGAAGCAGACTTCCTTAGTCGACACGACCTGCATCCAGGAGAGTGGGGACTTCATCAGGAAGTCTTCGCACAGATTGCAAGTCGGTGGGGATTGCCCCAAATAGACATGATGGCGTCCCGTCTCAACAAAAAGCTACAAAGGTATTGCGCCAGGTCATGAGATCCTCAGGCGGTAGCTGTGGATGCCCTAGTGACACCGTGGGTGTTCCAGTCGGTCTATGTATTTCCTCCTCTTCCTCTCATACCCAAGGTGTTGAGAATAATAAGAAAAAGAG
This sequence comes from Pseudophryne corroboree, assembly GCF_028390025.1. Lineage (NCBI taxonomy): Eukaryota > Metazoa > Chordata > Amphibia > Anura > Myobatrachidae > Pseudophryne > Pseudophryne corroboree. The sequence goes on from NC_086448.1 coordinate 378,197,717, forward strand.
GAGTGAGAACAATACTCATTGTTCCGGATTGGCCACAAAGGACCTGGTATCCGGATCTGCAGAAAATGCTCACAGAAGATCCGTGGCCTCTTCCTCTAAGACAGGACCTGTTGCAACAGGGTCCCTGTATGTTCCAAGACTTACCGCGGCTGCGTTTGATGGCATGGCGGTTGAACGCCGGATCCTAGCGGAAAAAGGTATTCCGGATGAGGTCATTCCTACGCTAATATAGGCTAGGAAGGGCGTGACATCTAAACATTATCACCGGATATGGCGAAAATATGTTTCTTGGTGCGAGGCCAGGAATGCTACTACGGAAGAATTCCATCTAGGCCGTTTTCTTCACTTCCTAGTAGACTGGAATGAATTTGGGCCTAAAGTTAGGCTACATTAAAGTTCAGATTTTGGCCTTATCCATTTTCTTTCAAAAGGAATTGGCCTCTCTGCCTGAAGTACAGACTTTTGTGAAGGGAGTACGGCATATTCAGCCTCCTTTTGTGCCTCCGGTGGCGCCTTGGGACCTTAACGTGGTGTTAAGTTTTCTTAAGTCACATTGGTTTGAACCACTTCAAACAGTGGAGTTGAAATATCTCACTTGGAAGGTGGTCATGTTGTTAGCCATGGCTTCGGCTATCACATAAAAGCCCCTATCTGGTTTTCCATATGGATAGAGCGGAATTGCGGACCCGTCCTCAATTCCTACCTAAGGTGGTCTCATCCTTTCATATGAACCAACCTATTGTCGTGCCTGTGGCTACACGGGACTTGGAGGATTCCGAGTCCCTTGATGTGGTCAAGGCTTTGAAGATTTACGTGGCCAGAACGGCTAGGATCAGAAAAACAGAAGCACTGTTTGTCCTATATGCAGCCAACAAGGTTGGCGGCCCTGCTTCAAAGCAGACTATTGCTCGCTGGATCTGTAACACGATTCAGCAGGCGCATTCTACGGCAGGATTGCCGTTACCAATATCGGTTAAGGCCCATTCCACTAGGAAGGTGGGCTCGTCTTGGGCGGCTGCCCGAGGGGTCTCGGCACTACAGCTGTGCCGAGCTGCTACTTGGTCGGGTCAAACACCTTTGCAAAGTTCTATAAGTTTGATACCCTGGCTGAGGAGGACCTCCTGTTTGCTCAATCGGTGCTGCAGAGTCATCCGCACTCTCCCGCCCGTTTGGGAGCTTTGGTATAATCCCCATGGTCCTTACGGAGTCCCCAGCATCCTCTAGGACGTAAGAGAAAATAAGATTTTAAACCTACCGGTAAATCTTTTTCTCGTAGTCCGTAGAGGATGCTGGGCGCCCGTCCCAAGTGCGGACTATTTCTGCAAGACTTGTATATAGTTGTTGCTTTCATAAGGGTTATGTTATAGTTTCGTCGGTTATGGACCGATGATATGTTGTTGTTCATACTGTTAACTAGATTGTATATCACAGGTTATACGGTGTGATTGGTGTGGCTGGTATGAATCTTGCCCTTAGATTAACTAAAATCCTTTCCTCGTACTGTCCGTCTCCTCTGGGTACAGTTTCTCTGAGGTCTGGAGGAGGGGCATAGAGGGAGGAGCCAGTGCACACCCAGATCCAAAGTCTTTCTTAAAGTGCCCATGTCTCCTGCAGAGCCCGTCTATCCCCATGGTCCTTACGGAGTCCCCAGCATCCTCTACGGACTACGAGAAAAAGATTTACCGGTAGGTTTAAAATCTTATTTTCCTCCCCCTGTCACCAGGATAAACCCCCACCTCCCCACACCAGGCTAATAATCCCCCTTCACCCCCTGTCACCAGATTTACCCACCCCCTCACCAGCAATATCCCCCCTCCCTCCCCACACCAGGCTAATCCCCCCCTACCCCTGTCACCAGGATAAACCCCCCAACTCCCCACACAAGGCTAATCACCCTCCTCCCCCTGTCACCAGGCTAATCCACTCCTCTCACCAGCCTAATCCCCCCTCCCCCTGTCACCAGGCTAATGCGCCCCCTCCATCCCAACACCAGGCTAAACCCCCCTCCCCCTGTCACCAGGATAAACCCCCGCCTCCCCACACCAGGCTAATAATCCCCCTCCTCCCCTGACTCATTATACTACTACCGACTGTGAGCCCCTTCACAGCGGCGTTCTGTTCTTCCCCATTTTTTCCTCCCCTCTTAATAAAATAAGTATTGTAATATAATAATCTAAGCACTGAGATTTTTCTATTTCAAACTCACACACACACGTATGTGTGTGTATATATATATATATATATACACAGAGAGAGTTGGATGGCCGCAAGGCCACAACTACCTGTGTGCCGAGTGTGCGCTGCCCACAGCGCATGGGCACTACAGGCGCAACCGGCACACTCTCTCTCCTCCTCTCCCCTCCGCTGCCGCTGCCTCCTCCCGCGTCCTCCTGCATCCAGTACACGGTGGCCTGTGTCCCTTTCTAGCAGCTAAGCTGTTGCCTGGATGATATGCAGAGCTCCGGAGCTCTGCCTTGAACTTGGCGGCGGCACACACGTAACTGCAGGAGCCAGAAGAAGCGCAGGAGCGGACCACGGCAGTGCGGGGTTAGTCGTGGGGGTGGGTTTGAGGTTACAAATGGCAGCATTAACGCACAGTTGGCTCAGCAGCTCCACACTGACTGATGTCACTCACTGTACCCTACACCCCAGTCTCTCTGCTCCCCTCACTCAGTCACCCACCCTCACTCTCTCTGCTCCCTACACCCACTCTCTCTGCTCCCTACACCCACTTGCTCTGCTCCCCTCACTCACCCTCACTGCTCCCTACACCCACTCTCTCTGCTACCTACACCCACTTGTTCTGCTCTCCTCACTGCTCCCTACACCCACTTGCTCTGCTCCCCTCACTCACCCTCACTGCTCCCTACACCCATTCTCTCTGCTCCCTACACCCACTTGTTCTGCTCTCCTCACTTACCCTCACTGCTCCCTACATCCACTCTCTGTGCTCCCTACACCCACTTGCTCTGCTCCCCTCACTCACCCTCACTGCTCCCTACACCCACTGTCTGCTCCCTACACCCACCTACTCTGCTCCCCTCACTCACCCTCACTGCTCCCTACACCCACTTGATCTGCTCCCCTCACACACTGCTCCCTACACTAACCTTCACTGGTCCCTACACCCACCCTCACTGATCCCTACACCCACTCTCTCTGCTCCCCTCACTCACCCTCACTGCTCCCTACACTCACCCTCACTGCTCCCTACACCCACTTGCTCTGCTCCCCTCACTGCTCCCTACACCCACTCTCTCTGCTCCCCTCACTCACCCTCACTGCTCCCTACACCCACTTGCTCTGCTCCCCTCACTGCTCCCTACACCCACTCTCTGTGCTCCCTACACCCACTTGCTCTGCTCCCCTCACTCACCCTCACTGCTCCCTACACCCACTCTCTCTGCTCCCTACACCCACTTGTTCTGCTCTCCTCACTCACCCTCACTGCTCCCTACACCCACTCTCTCTGCTCCCTACACCCACTTGCTCTGTTCCCCTCACTCACCCTCACTGCTTCCTACACCCACTCTCTGCTCTCTACACCCACTTACTCTGCTCCCCTCACTCACCCTCACTGCTCCCTACACCCACTTGATCTGCTCCCCTTACTCACTGCTCCCTACACTAACCCTCACTGGTCCCTACACCCACTCTCTCTGCTCCTCTCACTCACCCTCACTGCTCCCTACACTCGCCCTCACTGCTCCCTCCAACCACTCTCTCTGCTCCCCTCACTCACCCTCAATGCTCCCTACACTCACCCTCACTGCTCCCTACACCCACTCTCTCTGCTCCCCTCACTCACCCTCACTGCTCCCTACACCCACCCTCACTGATCCCTACACCCACTCTCTCTGCCCCCCTCACTCACCCTCACTGCTCCCTACACTCACCCTCACTGCTCCCTACACCCACTCTCTCTGCTTTACTCACTCACCCTCACTGCTCCCTACACCCACTCTCTCTGCTCCCCTCACCTATCCTCACTGCTCCCTACACCCACTCTATCTGCTTCGCTCACCCACACTCACTGATCCCTACACCCACTCTCTCTGCTCCCTACACCCATTTGTTCTGCTCTCCTCACTCACCCTCACTGCTCCCTACACCCACTCTCTCTGCTCCCTACACCCACTTGCTCTGCTCCCCTCACTCACCCTCACTGCTTCCTACACCCACTCTCTCTGCTCCCTACACCCACTTGCTCTGCTCCCCTCACTCACCCTCACTGCTTCCTACACCCACTCTCTGCTCCCTACACCCACTTACTCTGCTCCCCTCACTCACCCTCACTGCTCCCTACACCCACTTGATCTGCTCCCCTTACTCACTGCTCCCTACACTAACCCTCACTGGTCCCTACACCCACCCTCACTGATCCCTACACCCACTCTCTCTGCTCCCCTCACTCACCCTCACTGCTCCCTACACTCGCCCTCACTGCTCCCTCCAACCACTCTCTCTGCTCCCCTCACTCACCCTCAATGCTCCCTACACTCACCCTCACTGCTCCCTACACCCACTCTCTCTGCTCCCCTCACTCACCCTCACTGCTCCCTACACCCACCCTCACTGATCCCTACACCCACTCTCTGCTCCCCTCACTCACCCTCACTGCTCCCTACACTCACTCTCACTGCTCCCTACACCCACTCTCTCTGCTTTACTCACTCACCCTCACTGCTCCCTACACCCACTCTCTCTGCTCCCCTCACCTATCCTCACTGCTCCCTACACCCACTCTCTCTGCTTCGCTCACCCACACTCACTGATCCCTACACCCACTCTCTCTGCTCCTTTCACTCACCCTCACTGCTCCCTACACCCACTCTCTATGCTCCCCTCACTCATCCTCACTGCTCCCTACACCCACTCTCTCTGCTCCCCTCACTCATCCTCACTGCTCCCTACACCCACTCTCTCTGCTTCGCTCACTCACCCTCACTGTTCCCTATACCCTCTCTCTCTGATTCTCTCACTCACTCACCATCACTGCTCCCTACACCCACTCTCTGCTTAGCCCACTCACCCTCACTGTTCCCTACATTCACCCTCACTGCTCCCTACACCCACTCTCTCTGCTCCCATCACTCACTGCTCCCTACACCCACCCTGACTGATCCCTACACCCTTCCTCACTTTTCCCTACACTCAACCTTACTCACTGCTCTCTACAACGACCAGGGCCGTAACTAGGGCTGTGCAGATGGTGCTTTGCCCAGAGAGCATTTGCCCTGTGGGGGCACCATCTATAGACACCCCAACTTGCCACCTATTCCCTCATATGGTCCGCTGACGGATGCTCCTTTCACTCCCGCTTCCCTGAGTGCTCTGTGTGCATTAGAGCATCCGATGTCTAGTGCCTCAGCCCCAAGCTCTCTCTCTCAGGGAGGAAGCAGCACCAGCCCCTGCCCAATCAGATTGCAGCATCGGCAAGAGTAACGGCTGGCTGCAGAAGTTCCTCTCTCTCCCTTTGCATGACGGACGTCGGAGGAGGGACAGCTGCTACTGCTACAGAGCGCGATACCTCAGGATTCCTCTCCCTAGTATGCTCCACCCCCTCCGTCTCCTGTAGTTTCTGAGGAGGGATTGGAGTACAGGAGCCGTTCCTCAGAAGAAGAAATGTAAGTTGCAGCTTAGCTGCCAACCACATTATACAGCATGATGCAAATGCCCACTGTACAGCCTCAGATAGTAGTTATGAATTTCTTTTGAGCATTTGTTGAACAACTTAAGGTTCCTACACACCCTGCGATGTGCTGCCGAGGTGCCAGACGGGCGACTTCGCCCGTCACCCGGCTCCATAGCAGTGCATGCTAATATGGACGAGATTGTCCACATTGGCATGCATGTATAAGCGACATAACACCAACGATTAACGAGCGCGGGGCCGCGCATCGTTCATCGTTGGTGCCTACACACTGCACGATATGAACAAGTTCTCGTTCATTATTGCGGCGGCACACAATAGGCCCTTCATGAATTTCAGCTCCAGGCCCATGAGGACCTTAATCTGGCACTGACTATTCCATTCCAACTTGTCTCCCATCATTGAAAGGAGCAGCTCAGGCTCCAACCTTAAATCATCCTGCACTGCTCAGTCATGCACCTAGATCAGTGGGGTCCACCTACAAATCATTATGTGCTCCTTTTTTTATTATACAATAGTGGCTCTCAGGAGGGAAGAAAGACATTATATGACCTAAGCTTAAATCCTCTTCTACTTGTATTTTATTCAAAGAACTTCTACTTGGATGAATTTGAGGACCTGATAGATGAGCTTCTATTTCGGCTAAACGCTATATCAAACTCACTCCATCACTCACTTCCAGCAAAGCCGCATTGTTACACAGAAGAAGATATGAATCACCTTGAGACCGGCTCTAATTTTTCTTTTAAACAAACAACTGTAGAGGTACTGTAAAGTGTTGTGTTGTCACATACAATGATATATTAAGTGATGGAAAGGTAACCTCTTATGTGCCCCACCTCTCCCATGTACCCTCCCCTCACTCATGTCTCCGCTGTGTTCCCTTGCTCCTCCCTCACATGTCTGTACCATTTCCAGTCTTTTTGTACAGCTCGGACCCAGGAACCAAGTAGTGCGGATAAACAGCATAGGGAGGGCTGCCAATGACAATTGGTTGCGGTCACTTGGCTGCTGCCACTGCTTAAACCAGTGGTCAGGGAACAGGGGTAAATTACCCCAAATGAGGTAAAAATGAAATTCCTTGGGGGTAATGGATGGTCGCATTGCCGAGATACAGCCCCGTCCAGCACCGGCCGGCTTGCGATGTGACGTGCTGACGTCACACCGCTCTCCCTCCTGCCCGCCCTGTGCTGTGTTCCTGGCTGCGGTGTGACGTGCTGACGTCACACTGCGCTCCCTCATGCACGTCCGTCCTGCGCTGTCCTGTTCTCCTGCCTGCGGACTGCCAGCCCATACATATAACTTGAAGTGTCCTGTGGCTTACCACTGACGGAGTTCCGCAGGATCAGATAGTGGCCCACATAACAGTGGGAAATTCCCACTGACATTACTGAGCTGAGGATGTGACCATCTGTCTCCTGAAAGTCCCCCTTCCCCACTCATCCATTTTTTTTACATTCATTCTGGTGTTTTGGGGAGAAAGTGTTAATTAACCCATTCATTGCCAAAAAAAATTGGCGCAAATAATAAAAATAAATAAATAAATAATTATATACACAGTATATCAGAAATGCCATATACACAGTGATAACCAGTATATACAATAATATATGATTTCCTTCCTTTCAAATCAAGGGGGTAACGTCGGCGTATCTAAATACATTTTGGGGTAAAAGGTAAAAAAAAGTTCCCTGGCTTAAACAGACATTCAGGAGACTAATGCTACCAGTGCAGTGGATATAATTGACATATGCAAATATCTCATATAGTATTTAAGGTGCATTCATTATTGTGCTATCCATCCTTTACAGATATATACAGTATGTAGCATGTACACATTCAATTTGTCAGCAGTGAAGTAACTAGTATTTATTTGAAGTGTTGGTTAAAGTTGATGCACCTTTAGCAAAAGCACTGCATGGGGAGAATACAAAGTCCAAGCCTGGATTGGACCCTGAACTGTGGGCAGCAACGCAATCCACTGCCACATTGTTTGAGACTGTGACCCAGTCATCTATTTTTGATCTATTTGGTTGCTCTACAAAACACTGTATTACTGTTGTAGATTATAAATAAATAAAAAGGCTTACTAGGGGGTATGTTTACTAAAGTGCAGGTTTATAGAAGTGGAGATGTTGCCCATAGCAAGCAATTAGATTCTACTTATAATTTATCTTTTAAAAGATAATAGCTAGAATCTGGTTGCTATGGGCAACATCTCCTCTTCTATAAATCCACACTTTAGTAAATATAGCCCTGGGTGACTGATCCTGAGTTGGCAGCAAAGCATAAAAGAGCAGACAGTTGGCCTAATTCAGTAAGGATCGCTGTTGAGACTGAAATAGAGATTGTTTTAAAACTGCTACTTCTAAAAATCGAATGTGAAGAGCCGCCCAGAAAGAAAAAGACGCCCACTGCTAAATTTGCAAATTTGCCTATGCAGTCGCATAACTGCGATGCATATGCAGAATTCAAGCACCATCGACAGTTGCAGCTGACCCATGCCTATGCAAAATAATGCAACTGCAGTTGTACCGGGCGCCATGTTTTTCATTGCAGCGATCGCAGTTGACAGATGAACGCCCCGTAAATGGTCATGACACGTCTGGGTTTTCCCAGCCACTCCCCACAAACACCATGTAACCTCCCACAAATGGTCACTTCCGATCAATCACTTTGAGGTCGCATTTCACTGGGCCTGCGATTACAGAGCGTTCACACTTTGGTCTTCATGCAAGTGCAATGCATTCACAGCACTTGCGCAGTCTGATAATCGGATGATTCGCGTTTTTGCAATTTAACGATTCTTAATGAATTAGGCCCAATGTTACCTCAGTAAAACCTAGAGATGTGCACCGGAAATTTTTCGGGTTTTGTGTTTTGGTTTTGGGTTCGGTTCCGTGGCCGTGTTTTGGGTTCGAACGCGTTTTGGCAAAACCTCACCGAATTTTTTTTGTCGGATTCGGGTGTGTTTTGGATTCGGGTGTTTTTTTCAAAAAACCCTAAAAAACAGCTTAAATCATAGAATTTGGGGGTCATTTTGATCCCAAAGTATTATTAACCTCAATAACCATAATTTCCACTCATTTTCAGTCTATTCTGAACACCTCACACCTCACAATATTATTTTTAGTCCTAAAATTTGCACCGTGGTCGCTGGATGACTAAGCTCAGCGACCCAAGTGGCCGACACAAACACCTGGCCCATCTAGGAGTGGCACTGCAGTGTCACGCAGGATGGCCCTTCCAAAAAACACCCCCCAATCAGCACATGACGCAAAGAAAAAAAGAGGCGCAATGAGGTAGCTGTGTGAGTAAGCTAAGCGACCCTAGTGGCCGACACAAACACCTGGCCCATCTAGGAGTGGCACTGCAGTGTCAGGCCGGATGGCCCTTCCAAAAAATACTCCCCAAACAGCACATGACGCAAAGAAGAAAAAAAAGAGGCGCAATGAGGTAGCTGTGTGACTAAGATAAGTGACCCTAGTGGCCGACACAAACACCTGGCCCATCTAGGAGTGGCACTGCAGTGTCACGCAGGATGGCCCTTCCAAAAAATACTCCCCAAACAGCACATGACGCAAAGAAGAAAAAAAAGAGGCGCAATGAGGTAGCTGTGTGACTAAGATAAGCGACCCTAGTGGCCGACACAAACACCTGGCCCATCTATGAGTGGCACTGCAGTGTCACGCAGGTTGGCCCTTCCAAAAAACACTCCCCAAACAGCACATGACGCAAAGAAAAATGAAAGAAAAAAAGAGGTGCAAGATGGAATTGTCCTTGGGCCCTCCCACCCACCCTTATGTTGTATAAACAGGACATGCACACTTTAACCAACCCATCATTTCAGTGACAGGGTCTGCCACACGACTGTGACTGAAATGACGGGTTGGTTTGGACCCCCACCAAAAAAGAAGCAATTAATCTCTCCTTGCACAAACTGGCTCTACAGGGGCAAGATGTCCACCTCATCATCATCCTCCGATTCATCACCGTGTACATCCCCCTCCTCACAGATTATCAATTCGTCCCCACTGGAATCCACCATCACAGCTCCCTGTGTACTTTGTGGAGGCAATTGCTGCTGGTGAATGTCTCCACGGAGGAATTGATTATAATTCATTTTAATGAACATCATCTTCTCCACATTTTCTGGAAGTAACCTCGTACGCCGATTGCTGACAAGGTGAGCGGCGGCACTAAACACTCTTTCGGAGTACACACTTGTGGGAGGGCAACTTAGGTAGAATAAAGCCAGTTAGTGCAAGGGCCTCCAAATTGCCTCTTTTTCCTGCCAGTATATGTACGGACTGTCTGACGTGCCTACTTGGATGCGGTCACTCATATAATCCTCCACCATTCTTTCAATGGTGAGAGAATCATATGCAGTGACAGTAGACGACATGTCCGTAATCGTTGGCAGGTCCTTCAGTCCGGACCAGATGTCAGCATCAGCAGTCGCTCCAGACTGCCCTGCATCACCGCCAGCGGGTGGGCTCGGAATTCTGAGCCTTTTCCTCGCACCCCCAGTTGCGGGAGAATGTGAAGGAGGAGATGTTGACAGGTCGCGTTCCGCTTGACTTGACAATTTTCTCACCAGCAGTTCTTTGAACCCCTGCAGACTTGTGTCTGCCGGAAAGAGAGATACAACGTAGGTTTTAAATCTAGGATCGAGCACGGTGGCCAAAATGTAGTGCTCTGATTTCAACAGATTGACCATCCGTGAATCCTTGTTAAGCGAATTAAGGGCTCCATCCACAAGTCCCACATGCCTAGCGGAATCGCTCTGTGTTAGCTCCTCCTTCAATGTCTCCAGCTTCTTCTGCAAAAGCCTGATGAGGGGAATGACCTGACTCAGGCTGGCAGTGTCTGAACTGACTTCACGTGTGGCAAGTTCAAAAGGTTGCAGAACCTTGCACAACGTTGAAATCATTCTCCACTGCGCTTGAGACAGGTGCATTCCACCTCCTATATCGTGGTCAGTTGTATAGGCTTGAATGGCCTTTTGCTGCTCCTCCAACCTCTGAAGCATATAGAGGGTTGAATTCCACCTCGTTACCACTTCTTGCTTCAGATGATGGCAGGGCAGGTTCAGGCGTTTTTGGTGGTGCTCCAGTCTTCTGTACGTGGTGCCTGTACGCCGAAAGTGTCCCGCAATTCTTCTGGCCACCGACAGCATCTCTTGCACGCCCCTGTCGTTTTTTAAATAATTCTGCACCACCAAATTCAAGGTATGTGCAAAACATGGGACGTGCTGGAATTTGCCCAGATTTAATGCACACACAATATTGCTGGCGTTGTCCGATGCCACAAATCCACAGGAGAGTCCAATTGGGGTAAGCCATTCTGCGATGATCTTCCTCAGTTGCCATAAGAGGTTTTCAGCTGTGTGCGTATTCTGGAAAGCGGTGATACAAAGCGTAGCCTGCCTAGGAAAGAGTTGGCGTTTGCGAGATGCTGCTACTGGTGCCGCCGCTGCTGTTCTTGCGGCGGGAGTCAATACATCTACCCAGTGGGCTCTCACAGTCATATAGTCCTGAGTCTGCCCTGCTCCACTTGTCCACATGTCCGTGGTTAAGTGGACATTGGGTACAACTGCATTTTTTAGGACACTGGTGAGTCTTTTTCTGAGGTCTGTGTACATTTTCGGTATCGCCTGCCTAGAGAAATGGAACCTAGATGGTATTTGGTACCGGGGACACAGTACCTCAAACAAGTCTATAGTTGGCTCTGCAGTAATGATGGATACCGGAACCACGTTTCTCACCGCCCAGGATGCCAAGGCCTCAGTTATCCGCTTTGCAGCAGGATGACTGCTGTGATATTTCATCTTCCTCGCAAAGGACTGTTGGACAGTCAATTGCTTGGTGGAAGTAGTAAAAGTGGTCTTACGACTTCCCCTCTGGGATGACCATCGACTCCCAGCAGCAACAACAGCAGCGCCAGCAGCAGTAGGCGTTACACTCAAGGATGCATCGGAGGAATCCCAGGCAGGAGAGGACTCGTCAGAATTGCCAGTGACATGGCCTTCAGGACTATTGGCATTCCTGGGGAAGGAGGAAATTGACACTGAGGGAGTTGGTGGGGTGGTTTGCGTGAGCTTGGTTACAAGAGGAAGGGATTTACTGGTCAGTGGACTGCTTCCGCTGTCGCCCAAAGTTTTTGAACTTGTCACTGACTTATGATGAATGCGCTGCAGGTGACGTATAAGGGAGGATGTTCCGAGGTGGTTAACGTCCTTACCCCTACTTATTACAGCTTGACAAAGGCAACACACGGCTTGACACCTGTTGTCCGCATTTCTGTTGAAATACTTCCACACCGAAGAGCTGATTTTTTTGGTATTTTCACCAGGCATGTCAATGGCCATATTCCTCCCACGGACAACAGGTGTCTCCCCGGGTGCCTGACTTAAACAAACCACCTCACCATCAGAATCCTCCTTGTCAATTTCCTCCCCAGCGCCAGCAACACCCATATCCTCCTCATCCTGGTGTACTTCAACACTGACATCTTCAATCTGACTATCAGGAACTGGACTGCGGGTGCTCCTTCCAGCACTTGCAGGGGGCGTGCAAATGGTGGAAGGCGCATGCTCTTCACGTCCAGTGTTGGGAAGGTCAGGCATCGCAACCGACACAATTGGACTCTCCTTGTGGATTTGTGATTTCGAAGAACGCACAGTTCTTTGCTGTGCTTTTGCCAGCTTAAGTCTTTTCATTTTTCTAGCGAGAGGCTGAGTGCTTCCATCCTCATGTGAAGCTGAACCACTAGCCATGAACATAGGCCAGGGCCTCAGCCGTTCCTTGCCACTCCGTGTGGTAAATGGCATATTGGCAAGTTTACGCTTCTCCGACGATTTTATTTTAGATTTTTGAGTCCTTTTTTTACTGATATTTTGTGTTTTGGATTTTACATGCTCTGTACTATGACATTGGGCATCGGCCTTGGCAGACGACGTTGATGGAATTTCATCATCTCGGCCATGACTAGTGGCAGCAGCTTCAGCACGAGGTGGAAGTGGATCTTGATCTTTCCCTATTTTTGGAACCTCAACATTTTTGTTCTCCATATTTTAATAGGCACAACTAAAAGGCACCTCAGGTAAACAATGGAGATGGATGGATACTAGTATACTTATGGATGACGAGTGACTGACGACACAGAGGTAGCTACAGCCGTGGACTACCGTACTGCGTCTGCTAGTATAGAGATGATAATGATATAAAAAATATATATATATCACTACTGCAGGTATATATAATATAATGACGGACCTGCTGGACACTGTCAGCAGACTCCTACTACTAGTATGAAGAAGATAGAAAAAAAACCCCCACCACAGGTAGGTATACAATTATGGACGAGCACTGACGACACAGAGGTAGCTACAGCCGTGGACTACCGTACTGCGTCTGCTAGTATAGAGATGATAATGATATAAAAAAATATATATATATCACTACTGCAGGTATATATAATATAATGACGGACCTGCTGGACACTGTCAGCAGACTCCTAAACTACTAGTATGAAGAAGATAGAAAAAAAAAAACCTACCACAGGTAGGTATACAATTATGGACGAGCACTGACGACACAGAGGTAGCTACAGCTGTGGACTACCGTACTGCGTCTGCTAGTATAGAGATGATAATGATATAAAAAATATATATATATCACTACTGCAGGTATATATAATATAATGACGGACCTGCTGGACACTGTCAGCAGACTCCTAAACTACTAGTATGAAGAAGATAGAAAAAAAAAACCACCACAGGTAGGTATACAATTATGGACGAGCACTGACGACACAGAGGTAGCCACAGCCGTGGACTACCGTACTGCGTCTGCTAATATAGAGATGATAAAGATGATAGAGATGAACAAAAAAAATATAACACTACTGCAGGTAAATATTTATATAATACAGGTTGAGTCTCCCTTATCCAAAATGCTTGGGACCAGAGGTATTTTGGATATGGGATTTTTCCGTATATTGGAATAATTGCATACCATAATGAGATATCATGGTGATGGGACCTAAATCTAAGCACAGAATGCATTTATGTTACATATACACCTTATACACACAGCCTGAAGGTCATTTTAGCCAATATTTTTTATAACTTTGTGCATTAAACAAAGTGTGTCTACATTCACACAATTCATTTATGTTTCATATACACCTTATACACACAGCCTGAAGGTCATTTAATACAATATTTTTAATAACTTTGTGTAATAAACAAAGTTTGTGTACATTGAGCCATCAAAAAACAAAGGTTTCACTATCTCACTCTCACTCAAAAAGTCCGTATTTCGGAATATTCCGTATTTCGGAATATTTGGATATGGGATACTCAACCTGTATAATGAATGACGGACCTGCTGGACACTGTCAGCAGAATGCGTTTATAGAATGAAAAAAAAAAAAAAAACACCACAGGAGTGTTTAACTTTTTCAGGCAGACAATATACTGGTGGTCACTGGTCAGTCACACTGGCAGCAAAAGTGTGCACTGTACTCCTGCTATAACTGCACCCCAGTCTCCCCCACAATTCAGCTGTGTGAGCAGTGAGCACTCAGCACAGTCAGATATACATAGATGATATTATCATGCAGCACACTGAGGCTGAGCACAGATATGGTATGTGACTGTGTATCGTTTTTTTTCAGGCAGAGAACGGATTATATTAAATAATAAATAAAACTGGTGGTGGTCACTAGTAACTATCAGCAAAACTCTGCACTCTGAGTACTCCTAATGCTCCCCAAAATTACTAAGTTAGTAGTAAATCAACTCAAGTGTCTCTATCTATTCTAACGGAGAGGACGCCAGCCACGTCCTCTCCCTATCAATCTCAATGCACGTGTGAAAATGGCGGCGACGCGCGGCTCCTTATATAGAATCCGAGTCTCGCGATAGAATCCGAGCCTTGCGAGAATCCGACAGCGGGATGATGACGTTCGGGCGCGCTCGGGTTAACCGAGCAAGGCGGGAAGATCCGAGTCTGCCTCGGACCCGTGTAAAAAGGCTGAAGTTCGGGGGGGTTCGGATTCCGAGGAACCGAACCCGCTCATCTCTAGTAAAACCATGCTGCACCGCAGGTGTGGATAATTTAAAATGTGCAGAGAAATTAGATTTGGGAGGGACGTATCCATACTCAAACCTAAACTGCCATGTAAATATAAAGCTGTTCAGGATTTCTGGGCTACATGCAGGGGCGTAGCCAGAACTTAGTGGGCCCCATAGCAACATTTTGAAGGGGCCCCTGTCCCAAAGCTTTGAGACAGACAACTCTCTGCAGCACTTGTTCATTTTCTGCCCCATAGTGTACTAATTCATTTTCTGCACCATAGTAGTACGCTAATTCACATGATGTCACATTGTAGGGCTGCCAGTACACCTTATGCCACAGAGTATCCCCAATTCACAGTATGACATACAGTGTCCCCAGTTCATATTATGCCACACTATAGAGACTCCACTTCATACTGTGCCACAATCTCCAGTTCATATTATGTAACATTATAATGCTCTCCAGTTCTTTTAATACCACATTACAACAAGCAGATCCAGGGTATAACTAGATATATTGTAGACCCCAAGGCAAAGGTTTGTAATGGCCCCTATGTATCACCCAATATTGAAAATGTATATAACACATGTAACTGTGACAGGTAAGAGGGGCCCCTCTAAGCTCTGGGCCCCATAGCAGCTGCACTCCCTGCACCTATGGTAGCTGCACCCTTGGCTACATGCAAAAGCAGCCAGTATTTACCCTGCATTCAAAAACAATAAATGTTTTGCTGCAAGTAGTGTTACAAATATAAAGTTTTTTTTTTTGCTATGCTGTCCACTTAATTGTTACTAGTGAATGTGAAACTGTAGTGCTTTTAAAAAGACTATACAGTTAATTTTGGTAAATATTATAATTCAAAATGTAATGTTTGATGGAAAAAAATAAAAATTATGTTAATTTTTTTTAGGTTAATTTTTTTTAATCTTATCTTCTGTCCTACATTTCTATAATTATTTTCAGCATGACAATTACTTACAGGAAGAAAGAATGTTCGTGGAATCAGTCACTGTGAAGAATGAAGTGCAACGGTAAAACAGTAGTGTCGCTGATATTTCATAAAGTTACACTTAACACTATTATTTATTTATTAGCATTCATTTAGTGCCAGTAAATTCCATTGCATGTTACAATTAACACACAAGCAGAGTAATAAAATGAAACTGGTTAGTAACAGACAGACAGAGAGGTGGGAGGGCACTGCTTACAATCTCACAATCTATAAAGGGGGGTACACACAGAGAGATCCGTGCTTAAATCCTAAGCAATCTGACTAGATTGCTTAGGAGTTAAGCACGGATCTCTCCGTGTGTATGCCCCACAGCCAGGGCTGCCATCAGGAACGATGGGGCCCGGGATTGACAAATTTGACAATTAATATATTGGTATGCATACAATATGAATGTTATATCAGATTTTAAAATTGAGAGACTCAATAGTGCAGTTGGAGGTCACATATCCTAACTGTAATGAGCCAAGGCAATGCACAACTGTTGCAAGCTTTTATTATGATTAGATAAAACACCTTCACTTTATAATGTTTTTGGAAACAAAAGGTATTATTAATAAAAGCATTAACATATTTGCAGTATCATAAAAAATGCTTAATAATTAGTTTTTTTTTTACTATCATTCAGTCTTCTCCTTTTCCTACGGCATCTCTTACATAATCTCAGTGGCATTTGCCTACAAAGGGGAGAGAGAAGACTCAGAAATGTTATGGTAGTCTGTAAAGAAATGTAGCCCTCACCCGTACGTTCCTTGTCTGCCTCTCTTTGTTTGCCTGCAGGCCTTTTGTCTTGTGCAGATCCCCAGTGCTTTGTTATTCCATCACTCAACACGTGTAGGTAACTTTGAAGTCATGACTTGTAGGAGAGCTGTCCAGTGATGTCACTGAAAAGAGCTCTCATAACACTCTTCTGTTTGGAATTCCCTATTCTTGCGGATTGCCAGACATACCACATAGGTGCTACTAATAAAAGGTAGCTTCTTCAGGTTTCCATTAGTTCAGTCCTTGGCTCTGCATAGAACACAGGGCAAACTAGGGCCTAATGCATATAGGCGCCACTCATTTGTATATACTGACTCAGCATCATCCATAGCCGTGTGTGCTCAGCTATAGACCATGCGCAGCACAAAAACCTGCAAAGTTTACAGGCAAAACTGACTTGCGTTCAACTTTGCAGTTTCCCCATTATTTCTAGGTGTTTATGCATACTGTATATTGGCAAAATAAACTATTACGGAATTGAGTATTTTAATCAGGTCATCCATTTTCATTCTCCGCTTTCCTCAAGGCTCACTGGTGAAGCTCCACTGGCTTCAGCTTGCCCAGAAAATGGGGCCGACACTCCCCCCTTTTCCTGGACTATTGAGTGTCACTGCCCCAAGTGGCAGCCGCATGTTAATAATGTTAATCATGCTGGGACACTGCAAGTGTCATCGTAGCCCCAGTTCTGCACATGTGTAGTGCGGCTATGCATGTGCAGAACAGCAAACATTGAAGATCTGCGTAAACCATTGGGTTTGTGTACATAGGCTCTTTGTTCCATGGAAGTAGTATACGCTCCACAGGGATCAGTGACGCCTATTGTTAGCTCATTGGCTCAGGATGAATGTAGGGAGCTGACACGTGGCAAGCACACTATATAGCTATATACAGATGTAGCCATGCCCATCTTTGCTGCGATACAGCATGCAGCAACACAGGTTGCTGCATGGCATGCCAGGCTGCGACTATTCACAGCTGGCGATCGCTCCATTAATTCCTAAAGGAACATTCATTTTTTCAAGATGTAATCACATATATGAGAAATAAATAAAGCAATAATTTAGTTTAAGCTACATGTTCAGTACAGTCCTGATTAATGACATCACAACCTTCAAACCGCACGTCCCTGATATAATCTACCTATCCTATGTATAGGCAAAGGGTGCACACTCAGGTATCATAAATAATACCATTGGAAAAGTCAGTTTTTTGTAATGATGTTTTACTGATTGGCGATGTCTGTAAAGTTTGATGTATGTTAATAATATTGACATTGTCTACTTAGATTTTCCTCTGTACCTGATGGTTACATTGCTCCAGAGGATATTCACGCAAAGAACTACTCTGAATGCGTCATGGACACCAAACTAGAAAGTGAGGAATGCGTTCTCAAGACTGAGCATGGAAACCAACTGTCATTTAGAAATAATACCTTTAGTACAGATTTTTCCCAGTGTGTGTATACTGAAAAAAGAGGTCAACATGTTCTACATAATCATAAGGAGATGTGGCCCGCTGTTTTGTCTAAGGATCCCTGTGTGGATACTATAAGTCTTCAATGCGATAAAATAGAAAGTAGAAAATGTAGTCACATGCGCTGCACTTCAGCCAATATTTTGTCTAAAACTCGCAAACCTCTAAAACGCTCTTACACCATAATTATTGAACCTTTGGAAAGCAGTAGCATAGCTTCAGGGAACAAAGTGATTGCACATGAAAGCAGAACCCCAAGTACCCAAAAAGATGACAAGGGCTCTCAGGAACAGAAGTTCTATATTTTCCAAGGAAGTCACTGCGAAATTAAAATTGAGAAGGAGCTACAACAGCCATATGCAGAAACTGTTGTACATAGACCTACGCAACAGAACGTTATGAACAAAAATGTGGTACTTCAAGGGGATGATAAAACATGCATTGGCTACAATGTAGATGCTGTCCAGTGTTCTATTAAACAATGTTGGTAGCTCATGAATATTAACATGACTGTGATTAAGCATGTATGTGATTAATTTGTAAAAAATATCAAATGGACATGTATATGCTAAAGGGGCAGATGTATTAAGCCTTGAGAAGTGATAAAGCAGTGATAAGTGGAAGGTGATAACGCACCAGCCAATCATCTCCTAATTGTAAATGTACATATTGGAGCTAATTGGCTGGTGCGTTATCACCTTGCACCAGGGGTTAAAGTGGGCCGGAATGGGGCGATTCTGCGTTTCATCAGTTGTACTGGGAGGCGTAACCAGTTCTGCCTCATCCAGCACACTTTGTCCGGCCATGGGGACTTTGTAAAGGCTGTGCTGGCCGATTAGCCTGTTCCCGCTGTCACAGTCACTGTGTGCGCCGCGTAAGCGCCTCCCACTTTAATAGATAGGGTGGGCGGGCAGCAGCACTAGACAGTGTCTCCCTCCTTAGCCCCCGCATCCACAAGTACCTGCTGCTCGTGCTGGCCACGGCGGCGCGAATGAGATCATGCAGTTCTGTCACTGCATGTCTGTCTTCCTGCCACCTAAAGAGGATGAGCTACTGGAGCCTGCCCCTGACAGGATGAGACCCACGCACATGATAGAGATAGAAAGGAGATGTGCACATTGTGGGTGGGATGATGTCGCTATGCCAAGGATCAACTGTGCTGGGGGGGCTGTGTGTGGGAGTATATGTGCTAGGGGGGCTGTGTATGGGACTATATGTGCTAGGTGGATGTGTGTGGGACTATATGTGCTGGGGGAACTGTGTGTGGGACTATATGTGCTGGGGGGGCTGTATATGAGACTATATGTGTTGGGGGGCTGTGTATGGGACTATATGTGCTGACGGGCAGTGTGTGGGACTATATGTGCTAGGCGGCCATGTGTAGGACTATATGTGCTGGGGGGGCTGTATATGAGACTATATGTGTTGGGGGGCTGTGTATGGGACTATATGTGCTGACGGGCAGTGTGTGGGACTATATGTGCTAGGCGGCCGTGTGTAGGACTATATGTGCTGGGGGGGCTGTGTATGGGACTATATGTGCTGAGGGGGCAGTGTGTGGGATTATATGTGCTGGAATTGAGGGAGCTGTATGTGGGATTATACGTGCTGGGGGGGACGGTGTGTGGGATTATATATGCTGGGGGGGCATTGTGTGGTATTATACGTGCTGGGAGGTAGCTGTGTGTGGGATTATATGTGCTGGGTGGGACGGTGTAAGGTATTATACGTGCTGGGGAGATTTTGGGATTATACGTTCTGAGTGGGAAACTGTGTGTGGGATTATAACGTTCTGCGGGGGAGCTGTGTGTGGGGTTATAAATGATGTGGGGATCTGTGTGTAGGATTATACATGCTGAGGGGGTAACTGTGTGTGGAATTATACATGTTGAGGGGGGGAGATGTGAGTGCGATTATACATCCTCAGGGGGGAGCTGTGTGTAGGATTATACATGCTAAAGGGGGATCTGTGTGTGGGATTATATGTGCTGAGGGGGGAGCAGTGTGTGGGATTATATGTGCTGAGGGGGGAGCTGTGCGTGGGGTTATAAATGATCGGGGAGCTGTGTTTGGGATTATATGTTTTGCGGGGGGGAGCTGTGTGTGGGATTATACGCGCTAGGGTGAGCTGTGTGTGGGATTATACATGGTGTGGGGGAGCTGTGTGTGGGGTTATAAATGATGGAGGGGAGCTGTGTGTGGGATTATACTTGCTGAGTGGGGGTGAGCTGTGTGTGGGATAATATGTGCTGAGGGGGGAGCTGTGTGTGGGATTATACTTGCTGAGGGGGGAGCTGTGTGTGGGATTATACTTGCTGCGTGGGACATCTGTGTGTGAGATAAGCTATCAGGGAGGGAGAGCTGTGTCAGGGATAAAATATGTTGGGGAGAGCTATGTGGGGGATGTGTTAGGGGGTAGAGCTGTGTGCGCTATAAAATACGTTATGTGGGGAGAGCTGTGTCAGGGATAAAATGTGTTGGGGAGAGCTATGTGGGGGATGTGTTAGGGGTGAGAGCTGTGTGCGGTATAAAATACGTTCGGTGGGGAGAGCTGTGTCTGGGATAAGATGTGTGAGGGGAGAGCTGCATTAGGGATATACTGTGTCAGGGCTAAGAGCTGTTTGACGGATAAACTATGCTGGAGGAGAGAGCTGTGAGATATAAACTGTGTTGGGGATGAGCTGTGTGAGGGATAATCTGACACATTTTCCTGGGTCTCTCTGCTGGCCAGCTTCTTTTCCCAGGATTAAAAAAGGGGGTGGAATTGGTTTCCCTAGTGCAGCCCCTATAGTTTTAGTAGTCCCTAAAGGTTCCCCAGGGAGGATCTAAGAGTAACATGGCTGATCCAAAGCAAAGGAAGCAGTGACAGCATTTCAATAGAAAATCCTGTAACAAGGGTTAGTGAGCCAAAAGGAGAGTTAGGTACTTTATACCCCTTTCACATCGCAAATGCCGGATCCCACTCGGGAATTGGAAATGGGTCCTTCCCGGGTGGGACCCGGCATTGGACGCTAACAACTGGCTCCCTGACCTGGGAATATGCCATGTCAGGTTGCCATAGCGGCAGGGGGTGGAGCCGGCATCAGGGGCTGAGAGATGAGGTCATCTCTGCACCGCCTCTTCCGATGTAGTTAACAGGTCCTGGGTCGCATCGACCCGGCAACCAGTTCACACTGCCCCTGACCCGGTATTCAACCCGGGAATAACACTGCTTTATTCCTGGGTTGAATAACTGGGTCAGGCGACCCGGGAATTCGCCACGGGCCCTTTCACACCGCTCAGGCCTGCACATACAGTAATAGTCTAGCCAGATTGCATAGGTTTTTGGTGGGCTGTATGACCCAATTACACAGCCTGGGGTCTGCAGGACGTGTAGAAAGAGAAAATATGTAAAGGTACTGTATGTGTGTAATGTTGGTGGTCCTGGAATATGGTCCATTGCCTGAAGATGTGAAATCTCAGAACGCTTAAAGGTTTGGAGACTAGAGAGAATGGGAGAGCATTTCACACATTGGTGCAGCACGAAAAAGTCCTGTATCCCTGACTGGGAGCAGGTAATGCGTGTGTGAGAAACTAGGATTTTCGACACCCGGGGCAAAGCAATAGTTTGCGCCCCCCCCCCCCAAAAAAAAAAAACAACAACAACAGTAAAACAAACTCTGTCAGACTAAAATATCAGATTACCAGGAAATTTGAAAAAAGGAGATACTATTGGACAATATTCCCCTATGTGCATCAAATGCCCTACAGTATGCATCACATGCCCTGCCAGCGTGTTCAACTACATGATCCACTGTGTGTCCCCATACATTGCACTATATCATAACACTTCGTCACTGCATTACATTCTCCTATCCACTGCACTACATCATTATACTACATCCCCTACATGCTGAACTACATCACTACACTATATGCCCCTATCCACTGCACTGCATACCCTATATGCTACACTACATCACTACACTATATCCCCTTACATGCTACACCACATCAGTGCACTACATGCCCCTACATACTACAATACATTACTACACTACATACCCTATATGTTACACTACATTGCTACACTACATCCCCTATAAACTACACCAAATCCCCCTATCTGGGAGGCAAAGCAGAGCTTGATACTGCCAACTGAGAGCACAGTGCGCTTCTATAGCTTGTACAGTACACCACACGCTAGTCACAGCACTGCATGGCAAAGAAGAGAGTTTAAGACAGTAGCCGGCATAGAAGAGATCCCAGGTACTGGAGCTCACCCGCACAGCGTTGGAGCCAGCTGTGGGCAGACAGGTGGGTCAGAAACATTGCCAAGGGTGCTGTCTGGTGTCTCACTGGAGCAGCACAGCACTGCCGGTTTTAAAAAAAAAACCTTGTTCCTCTGTAACTCCTTGGCGCCACCTCAAATCCTGCACCCGGGGCGCATGCCCCCTTAGGGGCCCCCCTAGTTACGGCCCTGGTGAGATACGCAGATGTTGTGCAGAACGAATGGGAAAGTTGGTAGATATTGTGTGAAAAGAGAAGAGATGTATGTTAATGTAGTTTTGCTAATAGAATTGTGTCAGAAGTATTTTATATGGATATTGGTAAACTACAGTCAGCCGATGGAGGGACTGACAGAGTGGAATTAATGTTTTGCAAGGAGGGTGAGAAGGGGAGGGACTAGGGGCATGGCATCTGAAAGGGAGGAGCTGCCGGGGTGAGTTCCACCACCTCTCTAGGACCACTTTAACCACTGCCTTGCATTTATCACTGCTTTATCACTTCTCCAAGCTTAATACATCTGCCTCAATGTTCCTTAAATATGTACTATAGCTTTGCAATAATATTATATTATCTTGGGGTTTTTTGTGCATTAATTAATTACAATGACATTTAATTGTGCACAGTATACTTTGTGCGATTTCTGACAAAATATATATTACTTATTTTACGTCTAGAATTTGCTATTTATTTCATTGCTACTATCTACATTAATATACTGTATGTATAAATGAAATAACGATTTTATCTATCATGCTCTATTTTTCTTGTCTGCAGCCTCGTATCCAATCCTAAGAGGTTGAAATATACATGTACTCGTAATTAGTACTTGCACTGGATATTGCACTAGTGTAACACTATCAAGCTTATACTGTATAACATAGAAACATAGAATTTGACAGCAGATAGAACCACTTGGCCCATTTAGTCTGCCCCATTTTTATCCTTTAGGTAATCTCAACCCTGTATGTCTGCGTTTGTACATTATGGGCGGTATTCATTTAGCCTGATGCCGGCACTTATTTGAGGCCAGTGAAACCAAATCCGCAATGAGTAGGCTTTTTTTTCCTGATCACAGCCACGAAGACACATAGGTCTGCCACTTTTCATGGATCCTATGTGTTTCGTACAATTTTTTAAAAATTATTCGGACTGTAAAAAATGGGGGCTAAATGAATAGGCTGGAAAAAAAAAATAATCAGCGATGAAAAAAATAAATTGCGAAAGACATATTTTTGGATCTGATTTAATACCCCCTAAATGTTGCACAATCTTATATAGAGACACTTTGCAGGTGCCTCATGTTTGTACCTAAAGAACATAACCCTCGGTGGTATTATCTAACCATACATATTGTAGAATGTAATTACTGACTGTAGTAGTGCAGGATTCATTGTGTACAATTATATACACTTGACATTTGTATACTTGTATGTATCATATGTATGTACTGTATGTGCTACTTGTATCTATTAAATGTATTTACTGTATGTGCATATTAATATATGACATTTGACAAAAAGTAAGCATTAAAATTCCGAGTTTGCCCTCAGACATAAAAACAGATTTCATGTATGTATCTAGCAAACACTTTTATATTTGGAACATCACCACAAGGAATAATACGCTTGCTCTTGAATTGAAGGATCACTCCGATGAGCACTGTGCCAGTCCCTATACTGCAAATAATGCTATGCAGTGGGCAGTAGACCCCAACACCATTGCCTCCTTTAGAAGCAGCACTATAACACTATTGGCTAGAGCTTGTGATGCCACTCTGCAGACATATTGGGGTAGTTTTCGTAACGGCAGCAGGATAAAAGATTCTGAAGTGTCCTGTGAAGGAGTTGAGATCTGCACCCATTATTCTTTATAAAAATCCGAGATAACAATGTTATTTCCATTGTAAGAACTATACCAAATTGTTGTGGTATTTCGGAACGCACTATAACAAAGGGCAGGCTTGTGACCAATATGTAAAGTGTGTTTGTGCTGTTTAATGTTGTAGTGAACCTATAGGACACTAGGGGGTGATATATGCAAGAATATTAAAAAATAAACACTACTTAAAAATGTATACTATGTGTATTATAATACATTATAATAAAATACGGGTGACACCATCCATTACAGCAAATTATAAGGACATAAGGCACTGATTAATGCTGTGCATCTGAATCAGACATTTGTTTTAAACTACCTTTGTATTTTTTATAATCAACAAGTAGGAAACACACACTCCTAAATAAGACTGAGCCTGGTTTGTAATGCTCACTGTTATGAAACAGCTAAATATGCCATAGCCCTAAATTGAGATCACTTATTATTAGCTGCTTTTTCCCCTAGCACAGTGGTTCTCAAAATGTGTGCCTAGGCACCCTGGGGTGCCACAAGGCTCTTACAGGGGTGTCTCGGGTTTGTGGTCCAGGACCAAATCAAATTTATTATGGTCAAAGTGATGGGCTAAACCAGTGCTAGTGGCTGCCACTCATAAAACATCTGGACATTAAGAAGCACATAGGCGGATCCAGGGGGGGGGGCACTTGGGCCCGTGCCCCCCCTGTCGTTTCTGACTTCTTTTTTCTCAAAAGGAGAACAGCAGCAGCACTACTGCTATTTCCGTCAGATTTGATCAAAGAGTCGGCAGGCACTAGGACCCGCCGCAGCTCTAACAGCAAGTCCGTGTGCTCAAACCGCAACCTACCTCCCCCACTGCCAGCCGGCCAGAGTCCAGGCCAGACACAGGGTTCAAATGCCAGCATCGAGTAAGACTGTTACTTATGACGGTGCAGAAGGCTTCATTAGCCCTTACTGCACCGCACAGTTTCCCAGCGCTTCCTCCTCCACTTCCTTTACCACCATGCTAGGTGCAGTCAAACTCAGCCTCAGCTTTGAGAAGGTAGCCCATGTGATTGTGACAGGGCTGTCCTGCAGAAGTCTTATGCTGCTTGTTGGAGATCCAGCTGGCTGCTTCTTTTAATCAAAGATGGGCAGTTCGTGTCCTGCAGTCTGAGTCTCAGTGCAATGCCCAAAACAAGGTATGCTGCACCTGCCACCACCAACTAAAAACTAGAATAATTATATTGTGCTGGGGTACCTTCCAGGCTCTCATAACTAATGGAACAGGTGACCAACATTTCAAGGCCCAATCAGCCTTTTCATCAGGGTGAAACATTGGCAATAAACCAGGATGCGCTCCTACCATTATCATTACCTGATAGCGTATTCTGTGAGGCCACACCCCCTGTGATACCACACCCCTTATCTGGGAGCACGCGTGCCTTAGGTGCATGTAAATATAACTATTACCGTTCCCCTATCATGGTGCCCCCCCTTTCATTTTCTTCTGGATCCGCCCCTGAAGAAGCACAAATATAATCCATCACGTAACTGACCCTAAGGGCTGTAACACACTTGCCGGCTTTTGCCGGGCGGGAAAAAGCCGGATGGCATTTTCCCGTGCCGGTGTTGTAATTAACAGCGTAAGGGGTAGGGTCCTTTCCAACGGCATGGCCCTGGCACGGCTGCCGGGTTGCAGCCGGAAATATCCACTGGAAGGTCCGGCTGCCGGGCCGGGGCTGTGCCGTCTTTGAAGGCAGAGAACCTTGTGTGTGAAGGGGAGCTTTCACACACAACGGGTTTTTTTTAAGCCATGTCTGCTGCTGCGCATGCGCACAGCATTACACATGGCTCAAAGCCGTTGTGTGTGAAAGACTCTGCCGGATGGCAAAAAGCCGGACAAAGTTTGTCCGGATTTTTGCCATCCGGGGAAAACCAGGTAGTGTGTTACAGCCCTTAGTATGACACATTTATCCCACAGGTGCTGTGAAACAAAATGCTGGTACTCTATGGCGTCATGATTCAAGAAAGTTTGGGAACTATTGCGATAGCACATAACAAAGTACATGCACAATTGCTGGGTTTGAAAGTGCATCCACACAGAGGCATGCATGACTATTTGCAGGAGTGTGGGCCTTGAAAAGCTACCACTCAATCATCTTGTTTTCATTTATCTAAAAATAATGCTTGTTTGCACTTCTTTATAGCCTAAATACATTGAGAAATTAAAGAGACATCAGTATTGTCTTTATTTCATATGACACATTAATTAATTTGGGACATACAATGCCTTGCTAAAGTATTCACCACCCTTTGCATTTTTCATGTTTTGTTGCCTCACAACCTGGAATTAAAATGGACTGTTTGAAGGTTGGCATCATTTCATTCACAGAACATGCCTACAACTTTGAAGATGTTTTTTTTTATTGTGAAGCAAACAACAAATAAGACAAAATAACAGAAAGTTTCAGCGTGCATAACTATTCACCCCCCTAAAGTCAGTACTTTGTGAGCCACCTTTTGCAGCAATTACAGCTGCAAGTCGCTTTGGATAAGTCTCTATGAGTTTGCCACATCTTGCCACAGAGATTTTTGCCCATTCCTCAAAGCAAAACTGCTCCAGCTCCTTCATGTTGGATGGTTTCCGCTTGTGAACAGCAATCTTCAAGTCTGACCACAGATTCTCAATTGGATTGAGATCTGGGCTTTGACTAGGCCATTCCAACACATTTAAATGTTTCCCCTTAAACCACTCGAGTGTTGCTTTAGCAGTATGCTTCAGATCATTGTCCTGCTGGAAGGTGAACCTCTGTCCCAGTCTCAAATCACAGGCAGACTGAAACAGGTTTTGCTCAAGAATATCCCTGTATTTAGCACCATTCATCATTACCTCGACTCGAAACAGTTTCCCAGTCCCTTCTGCTGAAGAACATTCCCACAGCATGATGCTACCACCATGTTTCACTGTAGGGATGGTGTTCTCAGGGTGATGGGATGTGTTGGGTTTGCGCCAGACATTGCGTTTTCCTTGGTAGCCGAAAGATAACATTTTAGTCTCATCTGACCAGAGCACCTTACTCCATGCATTTGGGGAGTCGTCCACATGCCTTTTGGCAAAGTCAAAAGGTGCCTTCTTATTTTTAACACTAAGTAATGGCTTTTTTTCTGGCCACTCTTCAATAAAGCCCAGCTCTATGGAGTGTACAGCTTATTGTGGTCACATGCGCAGATACACTACTTTCTGCTGTGGAACTCTGCAGCTCCTTCAGGGTTACCTTTGCTCTTTGTGCTGCCTCTCTGATTAATGCCCTCCTTGCCTGGACTATGAGTTTTGGAGGCTGGAGCTCTCTTGGCAGGTTTGTTGTGATACCATGTTTTTTCCATTTGAAGATGATGGATTTGATGGTGCTCCAGAGGATAATCAAAGATTTGGATATATTTTTATAACCCAACCCTGACTTGTACTTCTCAACAACTTTGTCCCTGACTTGTTTGGAGAACTCCTTGGTCTTCATGGTGTGATGACTCTTGCTTGGTGGTGTTGCAGCCTCTGTGGCCTTTCAGAAAAGGTGTGTTTATACTGATAGATCATGTGACACTTAGATTGCACACAGGTAGACTTCATTTCAATAATTATGTGACTTCTGAAGGTAATTGGCTGCACCAGAACTTTTGAGGGGCTTCATAGCAAAAGGGGTGAATACATATGCACATTCCAATTTTCAGATTTCTATTTATAAAAAAAAATTTATATAAGTTTTTCACATTTCACTTCACCAACTTAAACTATTTTGTGCAGATATAGCACATAAAATTCAGATTAAAAAATAAAAATAAATTATAGGTTGTAATGTAACAAAAAAGGTAAAAAGTCAAGGTGGGTGAATACTTTGGCACTGCACTTGTCTACTCCTCCAGAACTTGCTGGAGACACAATTTTTCAGGTAGTTCCCTGCAACCCCGGGAGAGTGGGCACCTCTCCCACATGCCGCCCACTTCTTAGTGAAGTGGACAGAATGGAGAGATAAATACAATGAATCTGAGGTCTGTGAGGAGGCAGAGCCTAATGGTGCACCATTTCAGCCCCAACCCTATGCTCAAATTGCAGCATTTTCCCATGAGGGGTGGGTTTTAATGAGATGAGTGGCCCATCTCTTTCCCCCATCTCCGCCTACCTACATCTCTTTTCCGGGCTTACTAAAGTATGCTTTAGTATCAGATTTGGAGTTACAATCAAGCTGGCTGCAATTTGGTTAAGGTGTGACACAGCAGTCTCGGGTGAATGTAGAAATTGGTGAGAGCAGTGGTTGCAGAGAGGTAGATAGTTGTTGAAAATTAATAGCGTTAATATTTCTGCGGGTTAGAGGCGTCTTTGTAGACTTCAGGGACATTGAGTTTGAAGTAATGGAGGAGAGCAAGCAGGTGATAAGGTTGTGATCTGAGAGAGGGAAAGGAGTGTTAGTGAGTTCAGAAACAGAGCATTGGGGGTCATTCCGAGTTGATCGCTAGCTAGTTTTAGCATCCGTGCAAACGCTATGCCGCCGCCCACTGTGGAGTGTATTTTAGCTTAGCAGAAGTGCAAACACTTGTGCAGCCGAGCTCTGCAAAAACAGTTTGTGCAGTTTCAGAGTAGCTCTGAACCTACTCAGCGCTTGCGATCACTTCAGCCTATCCATGTCCCGATTTGACGTCATACACCTGCCCAGTGAACGCCCAGCCATGCCTGCGTTTTTTCAGACACGCCTGCGTTTTTACAAACACTAGTGAGTTAATATCCCGCACTGGACATGTGATTATAATCTATTGTAATAGTAACAACAATCCAAATATGAAACCAGCTAGTAACCATACCTCCTAAATTGGATTGATATTCAAAAAGCTGGAGGTGCTCCCGCAATCATAAGCCAAACATAGTAACCAAATATCTGTTGCAAAGAAACAACACACGAAGTAAATTGCTTTTATGGAGCACTCTTTTAAGAGAAAGATTTTTTATATAGATGAATTTGACATGATTTTAATAAGTTAAAACATAGCCTTTATTATACTTCCATAAACTAAATGGGGTAATTCAAGAGGCAGTACCTATATGTGCATGCCGATTCTGTGCAGTCACTTTATCGCACCCCCTATCACTGATAACAATATCCTAAATTGAAAAAATTAGTTATGTGTGGTGAATATATTACAAACTTATTTAAAGTGCTCAGCAGTGCCTCCATTTATAATTTGTTGTTATCACTTTAGATAAGTTTGTAATATAAAGGTTATGTTTTAACTTATTAAAATCATGTCAAATTCATCTATATAAAAAATATTTCTCTTAAAAGAGATATTTGGTTACTATGTTTTTACAAACACTCCCTGAAAACGGTCAGTTGACATCTAGTAGCGCCCCCTTCCTGTCAATCTTCTTGCGGCCACCAGTGCAAAGAAAAACTTCGCTAGAACCTGTGCACAACCACAATGGGCTTTGTACCCATACGACGCGCGTGCGCATTGCGGCCCATACGCATGCGCATAAATGCCATTTTTTTCACCTGATCGCTGCGCTGCGAACATCGGCAGTGAGCGATCTACTCAGAATGACCCCCATAGTCTGGTGAATACAAGATCAAGGCAGTGGACCTCCTGATGAGTAGGGGAGTCAGTCCATTGGGAGAGGCCAAGAGAGGAGGTTAGATAGAGTAGTTTAGAGGCATGGGGAGATTGTGGACTGTCAATAGAGATATTGAAATCGCCCATAATGACGGTGGAGATGTCAGAGGATAGAAAGTGAGGGAGCCAAGCAGAAAAATCTTCCAGAAACTTTGTGGGTTGCCCAGGTGGGCGATAGATACCTGCAACATGCAGATAGAAAGGGGTGAAAATCCTAATAGAGTGTACTTCAAATTATGTAAATGTGAGTGAGGGAACAGGTGGTAAAATGATGTGTGTGTAAGATTTGGACAGTAGTATTCCAACACCACCTCCTTTAATGTTACCAGGCCTGGAGGTGTGTGTGAAGTGGAGGCCACCATGTGACAGTGCTGCAGGGGAGGCCGTGTCTGATTGTGTGTGCCATGTTTCTGTTATAGTTAGCATATTGCATTTTTTTGCTATGAAAAGGTGATGAATAAATGTTAATTTGTTGCAAACAGAGCGTGCATTCCATAAAGCACATTTTAGTGACTTGAAGGAAGATGGGAGACATGTGATGTTGATAAGGTTTGTTGGATTTATATTCCGTTGTGAATCAGCTGAATGTGAGCGTGGTATGTGGATGGGGCCTGGATTTGGGGATATGTCACCAGCTAGTAGAAGCAGAAGAAGAGAGAGATAAGTATATTGGGGAAGGTGTGTGATAGTTTCTTATGGTGACAGGTTGAGGATGTGACAGTTAGTGTACATAGATAGGTTAAAAGCTCATGAGTGTTAATAAGAGGGGAGTGGATTAATGAGGCTGCAATGTGTACAGGGCGATAAATAACAGGAATAGTGAAGGACAATGTCATTTTATAGAGGATACAATGAAGTGCTGTTAGGAAAAACAGTTTGTGGAACATGGTGTTTTTAAAGAGAAAAGTATAGATAGGTAAGTGTTTATGGAAAATGTTAGTTTTATGGTGAAATTACCTTGATTCCAATGTTTTTCAATGTTTGTTCAACTGTTGGTTTAACTGTTCTTTTTAAAATTACCTAACTTTGTAATTTCCAAACTTCGTATATTTCAAAACTCAGACAACTGCCCCATAACTGAATGCTAACATATACTAGGTCTAATTAACAAAGGCTACAGCTAAAGCCAAATAATTATTTTTTCTCAGTATTTACTACAGAAGGAGAAGGGAAGGGGCCACAGTTAAGTTGCAAGGGCATTCATAAAAATAAGGTAGATGAAAATACATTTACAGAGGAGAAGGTCCTAACTGAACTTTCCAAACTAAAAGTGGATAAATCAATGGGGCCAGATGGGATACACCCAAGCATACTACAAGAGCTAAAAGATGTGCTGGTGGCACCATTAACAGAATTATTTAACCAGTCACTAAATACAGGTGCCATTCCAGAGGACTGGAAAATAGCAAATGTAGTTCCACTGTTCAAAAGTGGAAGCAAGGAAGAAGCAAGTAACTACAGACCAGTAAGCCTTACATCAGTAGTAGGGAAAGTAATGAAAAAACTACTAAAAGAAAGAGTTGTGAAATATCTTAAATCAAACAACTTACAGGATCCAAAACAGCATGGATTTACTGGTGGGAGATCATGCCAAACAAATTTTATTGACTTTTTTGACTCTGTGATGAAAATAATAGATCAAGGGGGAGCTGTAGATGTAGCATATCTAGACTTTAGTAAGGCATTTGACACTGTCCCACATCGCAGACTGCTAAATAAACTTGAAAGTGTGGGGGTGTGATAAAGCTGATTATCTTTACAGGAATGAAAGCTAAATCTTAAACATACCTTAAATATACTTTAAACCTTTAGTGGCTGCGGCTGCTATACTTAATTCACACTCTATGCACCTTTTACGCTATTAGCGTACCGAGTCCCGTACAGGGTACGGACTTTGCGTATACACGCCGCGCTGACGGTACAAAGTACTCACAGCGCGTACACACCCAGAGATACACTTTAAACCTTCTACAGCAATGCAATAATACACTTTAAACCTTAGCAGGGCAATGAGGACACGACACCAATTGTGATTTTACCGCTGGGTTCCGACACCACAGTGGATTATTTCTGAAAGGGGGTTTACAATACAAATTATACACTACAATACAAGACAATATATAACAGAATAATGGCTACAGTCAATGTACATACGTGAGTATATTCGCGTGCGCTTCCCGGTCCGGTCCTCCGTCATCAAATAGATAACGTTGTGAGTCTTGTGTGTGGCCAGGCTGCAGCAGGCTTTATTTATACAATTCTTCCAAAAGCAATACAATGGATACTGTAATCCCTTTGTCCATTGGACACAGGAATGCACTTTTACAGTACAGGAGAGGTCATAGGTTGATTTGAAAAGGTAGGCAATGTCTTTCTCAACTGCTCTTGTGGGTGGTCTCCTCTGGATTCCCGCCGCATACATAATATACAGTAAATACAGTGTATATCTATATTCTTCTTCTGCACATAACTATTCGCAGGAACATACGATCTTCCGCAGACCAACACCGGAATGTTACCCTTAAAATACCCTACAGCTGGATACCAAATACCACCTTATAACCTTAGTCTGTCCCCTCTTATCCTGTAAAGGTGAATCCCTTTGTTCTGCAACCATTTAAACAGCTATAACTTTCTGATGTGGTGCAAGGAGACTATGTGTACATTGTGCACTATTTGGATTAAATATGTAATGTGTCTTGATGCCTCTCCATGCGTACACAATCTCTGCCGTAAGTACCCATACCACGCGCCGATGCGCAGGACCGCGGGAGCGACCATACGCAAATTGCGGATATGTGCACGCACGGCAGAACAAGTGCACGCGCAGTGGGCATGTGTGTGCAGTTTGTACGTGATGTCTGTTCTGCAATATTTTTCGACTTTGACAGTCCACCCTTTGGCAGTCACCAATAACTGCCACTATCTAATCGCTAAACAGAAAAATATCAATACAATATCTACAGACGATTGGATGGTCAGAGGAGAGTTGTAGGCGGGAAATGTATGACCTAGTGGGATAGTAAAAAGCATGTATGTATGAATCCATGTCTGAGGGGCATGTATCATCGTGCCGTATATGTTTTAGATAAGCTTCGAGGTATTGCGAAGTGTACATTAAATCCTTCTCATCCCGTATTAAGGGTCTGTAAGTGGGCCAACAAACACTACCGAGCTCTTTTCGGATTCTTGTTCCAACAAATGGGGTGCACATTTAGTTGATGATACATGGAGGGGGAACATATGTGAGTGCTAGTATATGTGGATATCACCTGTCGACTATGTGTGTCATTAACTGAAGGTTGTAGAGATGAAGATAATACACATCTAAAATACATTCACATAACATTTACATAAACATTCTTGGGTAGGGCTGATGTCTTTTCCGGATGGGTGTATCTGGGCAGAGGGGGAGAAAAAGGAAAAAAGGGTGAAAGAAACAGGCCATGGAATTCATTTGCAATCCTTATCATAACACTGTCTCTATGGATGGGTCATAAATTAAATCTGCTGCTATGACAATGCCCTCGCTCCTTAAACTCATCGAATTTGTGCCGTGCTTGCGCCGCGTCAGAATTCGGACACACCTAAATATCAAGCCAATAATTATGACGACTCCCAGGATACAAAGGAGAAACTTTCCTACACTCACAATAACATTTTGAGCCCACTCTCCTAATCCTGAGAACCAGTTTCGTGGGTTCAACCATGAGACCCAGCCGGTCAGCTCATTACCCACAGCCAAAAGGGTAAGGTTGTCTCTCCTCCGGAACTCCCACTTCAACTGCAAGATATCGTCTATCTTTTGATCGATAATCTCCGTGGGGTCGTCAGTGTTGTTTGTAATATATGTACAGCACTTCTCACCATATTGAGTTGTCAAAGTGACACAGTACCCACCCGTCACGGCTGTGATATAATTAAGGACCATCCTGTGCTTGATCAGTTTCGTCTTGTAAGCTTGTAACTCCCTTCCCGTATACCTGAAGGTGTCGTCATACATCTCAGTGATATTATCTATCAAGTTCGCTAGCGCATGGATATACCTATAATTTATAATTCCTCTGGCAGTACGGGTGATGTCTAATGCGAGAAGGAATTGAATCCCGGTGGATTCGTGGATCAAATCAGAGGCTACGTGCTCTGTCCTCTCTATGAGGTGTCTCTTGACTATGTGTTCATAGTGAGTATGAGTATAAGGAGCCTGAGCACTGCGATGAACATTTTTCATCTTATCATGGGTTATGGTCATGACCTCTGGCAACACTCTTCCACTTGTTCTTAATAGTGCTGTTCATTCTCTCCACCTTCGCACTCGCCTATGGCCGGTACGGAGTATGCAGCTTGCTATTAATTCCCATCAGTTTGCACATTACCTGAAAGACTTCACCTGTAAAATGGGTACCCCTATCGCTTTCAATTATTCTAGGGATACCATATCTACACACAAATTCCTGCACAATTTTCTTTGCAGTGAACGTAGCAGTATTTGTGGTGGCAGGGAACGCTTCTACTCAATTGGAAAATACATCAATACAGACTAACACATATTTTAAATTCCTACAGGGTGGTAACTGTATGAAAACAATTTGTATTACCTGAAAAGGGCCGTCTGTCGGAGGGATATGGGATGGTTCTATTGGTATTGACTTTCCAATATTCTTCCTCAAGCAAGTAGGACATGTCATTGCTCTCTTACCCGCATGAGAAGAGAATCCTGGCACACACCAGTAGGCTCTCACCAGCTTACACATACCCTCTTTACCCAGATGAAACAGACCGTGTGCCGCCTCAGCTAAGCTTGGAAGATATGCTCTGGGGGCCACTGGCTTACCATGTCCACCTGTCCAGAGTCCTGAGGACTCCTGGTCATACCCCTTTGACCTCCAGACCGCCTTTTCCTGAAGAGAACACAAATTTTGCATTTCAATTAATTTTTGTGTGTTGATTGTGTTGAATGTCATCAATGATGTGATGTTCATTTGTATGGGGGTGCTGGCTGCTGATTTAGCAGCTTCGTCTGCCCGGCTGTTACCAAGTGAGATTGGGTCTTGGTTGTAAGTGTGTGCTTTGCACTTGATAACAGCCACTCTGTCTGGTTCTTGTATCGCTGTTAGAAGCCTTGTTATGTGGGATGCATGCGCTACAGGTGTGCCAGCTGCCGTCATAATTTTTCTGAGGCGCCATAGGGCCCCAAAATCATGCACTACTCCAAAGGCAAACCTAGAATCTGTGTATATATTGGCTGACTTACCCTTGGCCAATTCACACGCTCTGGTTAGGGTGACCAGCTCAGCAACTTGCGCTGAGTGCGGTGGGCCCAGGGGTTCAGCTTCTATGATACCTCTGTCGTCTACAACTGCGTATCCAGTACACAAGTCTCCCGAGTCCGTCTGTCTGTGGCAACTACCGTCAGTGTAAAAGGTAAAGTCTATGCCTTCCAGTGGGTTGCCACTGATGTCAGGTCTCGCAGTGAAAGTCTGATTCAGGTATTCCATACAATCATGCGTATCAGTATCTGTACTAAATCCTCCTTCACCATCATTCTCATCCTCCACCCTTTGTGCCTGTCCAGGCACACTTGGCAGATAAGTTGCAGGATTTAGTGCGCTGCATCTCTTTATGGTGATGTTTACAGGGGCCATTAGTGCTAATTCCCACTTTGTAAACCGAGCCGATGAGACATGTCTGGTTTGGGCGGAGTTCAGTAAGGCTAATACTGCATGAGGTGTATGGATGGTCAGGTTGTGTCCTAACACTACGTCTTCGCTTTTACTTACTAGCAAAGCTATCGCTGCAACACTTCGCATGCATGTGGGGAGAGACCGCGCTACGGTGTCCAACTGTGCACTGTAGTAAGCTACCGGCCTGCTGGCATCACCATGTCTCTGGGTTTAGACTCCTGCTGCGCACCCTGCACTTTCTGTACCATATAATTCAAAAGGCTTCCCATAATCTGGCATACCTAATGCAGGTGCCTGTGATAGGCACTGTTTGAGTCTCTCAAAGGCCAATTCGGACTCATCTGTGTGCGAGATCCGATCTGGTTTGTTCGAGGAGACCATTTCTTGCAAAGGTAAAGCCAGTATGGAGAATCCTGGGATCCAGTTTCGGCAGTACCCACACATTCCAGGGAAAGTGCGGATCTGTTGCTGGATTTGTGGCAGGGTCATGTCGCGAATCGCCTGTATTCTATCAGCGGTGAGATGTCTAAGTCCTTGAGTCAAGCAATGTCCTGTTATGATTCCAGCACTCTGGTCTGAGGAGATCTTATTGCAAGGACCGGAGCACTGGAATGTAATGCTGGGAAAGGGGAATGGAAAGGGAATAGCCCCTGGCGCCCTATCTCCGTTGTCTCGCCCGTGCTGTCAGTACACTCTTGCGAGACTATGGTTGCTTGAGCCCATGGCAGCCGCGTTTGAAGGGCGGATTACGTCTGCCCAACTTCGATGCCCCCTCAGGTCTTAATGAGAGACAAAGAGTGTACCGAGACAGGGTGATAACAAGGGGCCCTCTTACTGAAACAACCAACGCCAGGGGCTACTAACTAGCCTAAAACTAAATGTATGTGCAGCTTGCCGCCAAAGGAAAAGAACAACAAAGGAAATGCTGACCACACGCCCACACAATACTTTTGTGTACCGGCGGTGACAGCATAAGCAGAACCCTCTGCAAAACACCAGTGACAGAAATAATAATGGAATACAGCGGCCTCGGCCGACGGACGCGGCAGAGCCGCTACTCACGGAACCGGTACGAATACTGGCAAACGGACAGGAACTCCCAATGCTGCTGACACAGACTCTTAGAACTGGAGGACAGGCAGAATCCCAAACGAAAGACCGGTGGACACCAAGAAGCCAGAAACTTGACCAGGCACAGGCAAAGGCACTGGACCTCAGGACAGGAACGCCTCACGGCAGGACACGGGATCAGACATAGGAATCGACACAGGGACTGACTCAGGAATCGACACAGGAAGCTCAGGAACTAGCAGGAACCAAGCTCAGAACTCAAGCAGACCGGATACCCAGAAATATCACCAGCATCTGTGAATTGCAGACAGCCAGCATATAACAGAGAGGCCTAATTAATAATCTCATGCAGCTGCCCTGTTGCATGACTCCAAACTGACAAGATGCAATTAGCAGCCAGGTGAGGCTGAACACATGGGAACAAGCTGCAATTACACAGACTCACCAGCGGCAGCAGACAAGAGTATTCTAAAACAGAGCAACAGGAAATCCTGGCATGCAAGACAACTTTATAAACATAAAATAGGAATGAACCACTACCTGTGGTTCATAACAGTATCCCCTCCTTAAGGGTGAGCTCCGAGCACCCCATGACACCCACGGGGAACATGAACAGAAGTATAACATAAAATACATAACCAAAATGCAAAAATGGAAATGAGCCACAGCCGTGGCTCATAACATTACCCCCCCCCCCCCCCCCTTGAGGAGGGGTCAAAGAACCCCAAAATACAGACTATCCAAAACAAGGGATACACAAAAAAAAAAACCTGACACACTGGTCTAACAGACACGAAAACAGAAACAAGCTGCAACCACAGCTTGTAACAGTGCCCACCCCCTGACGGTGGCCACTGGACACAAGATAAGGAAAAAAAAAATCTTTTTTTTTTTTTTATATCAAGGCAAGAGTCAAAAATTATTTATTTTTCTTCTTCTTTTTACAAAGCTCTTTAGGTCTGACCAAGGTAATTCCCCAAACATTGTCTGAACTGATGGTACCACCCAGCAAGGCTGTGTTCAAATCAGAGACAGGTTTCTTACCCTTGGGAGCTGAACTTTCTGGCAAAGTACTATTATTAGAAGAAGAAGAAGTCAGAAAAGCACATCCTGCAGTCAAAACAACGGGCTGGGACTCTTGTGCCGAGTTTACAGTATTTGGTGGACTCTCAGCAGACAAGACGGGTGACTTAGAGGAACCTGAACCCATTTCTTTGGAACCATATCTTTTAATAATTGCATCACTGAATGCTGGGGGATCCTGAAGAATGGGATCTTCAGCTTTCATTAGGCTGGTCGCCCACTCAAAAGGCTCTCCTCTAAAAGAATAAATCAGATAAAGCACAAGGTTCTCTGAAGTGATGCCCAGAAATGGTCTAGACAACATAATAATGTAATAGTGTTTGTAAAGTGCCAGAAATTGGGCTAAGTCCCCATCAAAGATTATGGATGTTGAGATATCAGAGTCAGGATCTGTTTCCTTCCCATCTGACTGACTGGAGTGCTTTGCTAGGACCTGGTCACTATTGACCTTACTCGAGGCTGAGACTCTCTGAACCCCACCCGGGGCAGTGACTTTCTGAACCCCACCCGGGGCAGTGACTTTCTGAACCCCACCCGGGGCAGTGGCCTCCGGGAACCCCGCTGGGGCAGTGGCCTCCGGGAACCCCGCTGGGGTCAGCACCTCGGATTCTTTTACTGGGACCGAGCCGTCGGCCTCCCCCACTGGGACCGAGCCATCGGCCTCCCTCTCTGAGTCGATAATTATCGAAACTTCTCCCGGGACTATGACTTCCGGGACTTTTGCTGAAGCTATAACCTTCAGCACCTCCACTAATGCTACGCCTCTTAAGTTCTTTCCTGGGGAAGTGACCTCTAGACCCTACTTAGAGGTTGCGTCTCTCGAGACCCCACTTGGGGATATTACTTCAAAGATCCCTTCTGGGGTTTTGCTTCTCGAGTTCCCTTCTAGAACTATGGTTTCAGATACCCTTTCTGGGGTTGCGCTCTTCAAGTCCCTACCTGGAGTAACAGCTTCTGAGACCCCTTCTGGTATGGAAACCTGAGCTAAAATATTTGATGTCCCTCTATAAGCTAGAGCATCGGGTACCGCACCAGCACTCTGGGCATCGGGTACCGCTCCAGCACTCTGGGCATCTGGTACCGCTCCAGCACTCTGGGCATCGGGTACCGCACCAAGATCCTGAGCAACGGGCACCACTCCAGGAACCTGGGCAACGGGCACCACTCCAGGAACCTGGGCAACGGGCACCACTCCAGGAACCTGGGCAACGGGCACCACTCCAGGAACCTGGGCAACGGGCACCACTCCAGGGGCTTGCAACTCTGCTTCAACAGGAACCTCAAGAGAGGAGAGAAACATTCTCTTTTGATTCCTAAATCTATAATGGGGCTCCCTTGCCCAAGGACCCCAATTATAGGACAGAGAGCTTTTTAGTGTGGGTTGTGTGACAAGTACCTCTGCCACAGTAGAGACAGGAGTAGGTCTTGTATCCTGACTCAACTTGGCCAGAGGGCAAGACTCGTCACCACACTTTGGCTTGCGCAACTCACAGGTCTGCAGATAGTGGCCTAAACCCCCACAATATAGGCATAAGTTTAAGTTTCTGCGACGCAGACGCTCCTCTTCTGAGAGCCTGGGCCGCAGAAAACTTTTAAACCTTTTCTCTTCAATTAAACCAGAGGATTCTCTTGTCACCATACTGTGAACAAGAGTCTCTTTAGAGATAGATGTACTCTCAACGACTTCTGGCAAGATGAGCAACATTTTAGTCAGAAGGTTTTGCAGTTGCTTTAGGGATTGCTGCAAAACTTCTAGCCGCTCTGGTCTCAAAGCACTGAAAACAGAGTTCAGGGCTGCGAGAGATGCCTGCAGGGCTTGCATAGTAGACATAGGAGGATTTAAAACTAGACAAGACAAGACAAGGCAAGACTACATTTTGCTAAACAAAACAAGACTTTTTTTTTTTTTTTTTTTTTAAACACCGGACTGGATTCTAACACCGGACTGGATTCTAACACCGGATTGGATTCTAACACCGGACTGGATTCTAACACCGGACTGGATTCTAACACCGGACTGGATTCTGCACACTGAATTCTAGACAGGACTGGATTCTAAACTAGACACTGGACTGGGCCAAAAAAGAAAAAAAAAAGGTTTTATTTCTTTTTTGTGGTATGGCTGGTGATAATGTTATGATTCCACCACTCTGGTCTGAGGAGATCTTATTGCAAGGACCGGAGCACTGGAACGTAATGGTGGGAAAGGGGAATGGAAAGGGAATAGCCCCTGGCGCCCTATCTCCGTTGTCTCGCCCGTGCTGTCAGTACACTCTTGCAAGACTATGGTTGCTTGAGCCCATGGCAGCCGCGTTTGAAGGGCGGATTACGTCTGCCGAACTTCGATGCCCCCTCAGGTCTTAATGAGAGACAAAGAGTGTACCGAGACAGGGTGATAACAAGGGGCCCTCTTACTGAAACAACCAAAGCCAGGGGCTACTAACTAGCCTAAAACTAAATGTATGTGCAGCTTGCCGCCAAAGGAAAAGAACAACAAAGGAAATGCTGACCACACGCCCACACAATACTTGTGTACCGGCGGTGACAGCATAAGCAGAACCCTCTGCAAAACACCAGTGACAGAAATAATAATGGAATACAGCGGCCTCGGCCGACGGACGCGGCAGAGCCGCTACTGACGGAACCGGTACGAATACTGGCAAACGGACAGGAACTCCCAATGCTGCTGACACAGACTCTTAGAACTGGAGGACAGGCAGAATCCCAAACGAAAGACCGGTGGACACCAAGAAGCCAGAAACTTGACCAGGCACAGGCAAAGGCACTGGACCTCAGGACAGGAACGCCTCACGGCAGGACACGGGATCAGACATAGGAATCGACACAGGGACTGACTCAGGAATCGACACAGGAAGCTCAGGAACTAGCAGGAACCAAGCTCAGAACTCAAGCAGACCGGATACCCAGAAATATCACCAGCATCTGTGAATTGCAGACAGCCAGCATATAACAGAGAGGCCTAATTAATAATCTCATGCAGCTGCCCTGTTGCATGACTCCAAACTGACAAGATGCAATTAGCAGCCAGGTGAGGCTGAACACATGGGAACAAGCTGCAATTACACAGACTCACCAGCGGCAGCAGACAAAAGTATTCTAAAACAGAGCAACAGGAAATCCTGGCATGCAAGACAACTTTATAAACATAAAATAGGAATGAACCACTACCTGTGGTTCATAACAGTATCCCCTCCTTAAGGGTGAGCTCCGAGCACCCCATGACACCCACGGGGAACATGAACAGAAGTATAACATAAAATACATAACCAAAATGCAAAAATGGAAATGAGCCACAGCCGTGGCTCATAACATGTCCCAAATATTTTACTCTGGTCTGGCACAGCTGCAACTTATCCTTTGACACTTTGTGTCCCGTATTGGAAACAGAAGCTGTTTCGTGTCTTTCAAGGACGATTCGAGGGAATCGGAACACAGCAATAAGTCATCGACATACTGTATTAATACTGACCCGCTCTCAGGTTGAAAGGATTGTAAACAGTTATGCAAAGCCTGGGAGAAAATACTTGGGCTGTCAATGAAACCTTGGGGAGACGAGTCCAAGTGTACTGTACTCCCCTGTATGTAAATGCAAAGAGGTATTGGCTGTCAGAGTGCAGAGGGACAGAAAAGAAGGCAGAACAGAGGTCAATGACAAAGAAAAATTTTGCAGTAGGGGGAATTTGCATGAGGATGACAGCTGGATTGGGCACTACGGGGAATTGGCTCTCAACTATCTTGTTTATCCCCCTTAGATCCTGCACTAGCCTGTAACCCCTCCCCCCACTCTTTTTCACAGGGAAGATGGGACTATTGGCAGTGCTGGACGTCCTGACTAGTATGCTCTGTTGTAGCAACCGCTCTATGACGGGGTACACTCCTAATTCTACCTCTGGCTTCAGAGGATACTGAGGGATTTTTGGAGCTATCCTACCGTCTTTTACTTGCACTACTACCGGAGCTACATTCGCCATCAATCCAGTGTCTTGTCCATCTTTGGTCCAAAGGGAACCCGGCATTTGTAAGGTCATTTCCTCTACCTTGGATGGACACTTGTCTATAACAGCAGAATGCGACATTAGCCTTTGAGGGGTGTCTAATATCTCTTGCACTTCCTGAACGTGATTCTCAGGTATATCCAAGAAGACACCCTCAGGAGTACAGTATATGACACACCGCATTTTACACAATAAATCTCTTCCAAGCAGGTTAGTCGGAGCCGCTGCAGCCAGCAAAAAAGAATGCTTGGTTTGCAAGGGCCCTATCGTAATCTCTGCAGGTCTACTCAAAGGGTAGTGTTGCACTATTCCTATTACTCCCATTGCCGAAATTGTTGTACCCGTGGTTTTCATACCTACAGTTGAATTTAACACTGACCTGGCCGCCCCTGTGTCTACAAGAAAAGGTAATGGTACACCAGCTACATCAACCGTGACCTCAGGTTCACTACCAAGGCTAGCAATCAACTTCACTGGCTGCAGACTACAGGTGTGGCCCAACCCCTATGGTGTGGTGAGACCCTCCCGCAGCGCATTGGCAGCTACAATATGTGGGGGAGGTAGCTGAGAATTTCCGGAGGTCGGCCCATCTCTCCTTGGGGGGTACCTCCTTGTTTCCCCTGCATGTGGCTCGTAACTTCTCCTATGTGGTCCCTGATCCCAATTATGTGAGTAGTAGTGTGGTTCGTATTCTCTGTCTAGGGTTCTATCTTGGCTATGCGCTCTACCACTCCTACAGTCTTTGGCAAAATGCCCTTCCTTCCTACAAATGAAACATGTTCTAGGTCTGTCCCAAACAACAGGGGTCCGGGTTTTCGGCTGATGGGGTTTTGCCATAAGGGCCTGTATACTTACCGTCATCAGTTTTTCCCCCTGTGACTCCCTGTGTTTAATGATGTTCCTATCATGCTCGACAGCGGACTCTCTCAATGCAGCCACTGAGATACCTCTCCAGTTTGGTAGAGAGAGCTGTACCCTTGTTCTGAGTGCCTCCTTCAACCCGTCCATTAATACTGAAACTGCTACCTCCCTATGATGTGCATTGTCTCTAATGTCCTCGATCCCAGTATATCTAGTCATTTCCTGCAGTGCTCGATGGAAATATTCAGATGCCGTTTCACCTTCCTTTTTTCTTATGGAAAAGATTTTATTCCATTTGACAACAGTAGGGAAATATATTCCTAATTGCAGATTGATTTGTCGTACCTTCTCCTGAGTGTACTCATCAGTGATAGGTACTTCTTCATCTAAATTGCAATCAGTTATGAACTTCGCAGGGTCAATATTGGAGGGTAAACATACCCATAGCACTGTTCGCCAATCTTTGTTTGTGGGTTCGGTGGCGTTACCTAACTCCTTAATGAACCTCTGGTATGCGACTAGATCCTTTCTGGGATCGGGAAATTCTGACATAATTGACCTCAATTCTGTCCGGGACCAGGGACAATGCATGGCAATGTTCCTGATGGTAGTGACTCCCTGAGCGTCAGTCTTCCCATTGGGGACTGCAATCACCCTGACAGGATTTAATTTAATTACATCATTCTGGTTTGATTCTACAATGTGGGGTGCTATGGTTTCTGCATAATGTACGGTACCGTACTTACCTGTGGACACGACCTCACTTATCCCTCCGCTAGGGGGCCTGACTACTGCTCTTGTTGGTTGGGCCGTGCCCACCTGAGTGTCTTGTATGGTGGCTGCTAGAGACAGTGCCGATATCGTGCTGGGCTCATCTTCTTGTTCGCAGTCCTGGGGAAAATTTAAAACAGGGTACAACTGGCAAGGGTTAGGGTTAGTACATTTTGCAATTACACTCTTATTCTGTACCAATGTATCATTGCCTGTAGCCATTTTCTCCCCAACAATATATGGTGGTGGTGGTGGTGCCGTCGCCATTGTTTTCCTGCTAGGTTTGGAACCTGTTGCGCGAGCTAATTCCTTTTGCATATCCCCCTCCTGTTGCCATAAATTTAAACAGTCTGTATGTTTAATCCTTTGTTTCTTGGATTTTATCAGACTAATCCTTAACCTTAAGTTCTGTAATACCTCTGGTTCAAAGCTGCCCACTCTAGGGAATGGTACCCTATCATTGTTGGTCATACATATCCACTCATTGCATAAACCTTCTGTGTGTAAACCATATTTTTCACACATGATAAACCTTGCTGAGCCTTTTGGCCACAATTCTGCCTGAACCCTGTCTAAATGTCTCTTACTTGAGCAACTGGCTCCCATATTTGTGGGTCTCTTTTAATATCTTTAAAAAATTCCCACAAACACCAAAATACTCAGTATAAGTAGACGGTGGAAGTATACCTAAACGCCTTCCACTCGCTCGCGCCCACGCTGGCCAATACAACGATACATTGTTGATAGCGGATCGCAATGTACCCAACTTAGGGCTCCTATCAGACTTTACGCCATAATGTCTTTCGGTGGAAGTTCTGTTTGGAATATTTTCCTGAGAGAGGCAGTGAAAATTTCCTTTTCGGTATCTTTCAACTGGAATTGTTTGTAGGGTGAAAAACAGAGAAATTAGATAACTATCCTTCACCCTTTCCAGTGAAGCCCACCAGGGAGATTTCCCGAAGTTTATCAAAGAAAAACCCCTTTGTCTATACAATCACGTCTGCGTATGCTCTTCCACAGCAAATGTGACACAATAATATCACGTTGCGCTATGCAGAACAAACGGACATGTGATGCAATAGCACAGCCTATAGATACTAGTTATCTATATGCCCTACGATTGTTGTAGACCACCTAGAGTTGTATGGGATACCACTCAGTCCACCAAGACCACCTAGTCCACTTAGTTAATAACGCAAGGTTGCGAACCCTACGCCACCGGGCCTCTACTAACCCAGTGTGTCCACCTAGACCACCTAGCAATCCACCTAGTCCACCTAGTTCTTGGGTTCAGTATCCACTCACTCGCTCACTCAAATACACTTTATTTTTCTGTACAGAAAATGATCATTCAGACAAGCAGCTTTACTCCCAGAGGCAATACAGTAAATAAGGGTTTTATACCAAACTTTGGAAACTGGGCAATCTTGTGTTATTGTAGCGTGGCCACTATCCCACCTTTAAACTATACGAACTATCGTGTGGTTTTATTATGCGCACATAACGCTACGCAAGCTTGCGTAATTACGCAACCGTGCGTACCTTTATGCCACGTGTGCGGCCTTGCGCTACGTGCACGTTTTGTGTACTCTGTCCTCACGTTCCGTACCATGTGTACCAATGTGCGGACGCAATAA
The DNA here is from genome assembly GCF_028390025.1 of Pseudophryne corroboree. NCBI lineage: Eukaryota > Metazoa > Chordata > Amphibia > Anura > Myobatrachidae > Pseudophryne > Pseudophryne corroboree. Next base: position 378,242,586 of record NC_086448.1, read on the forward strand.
AACAACTTACACAATTTCTATAAATGTGAGCAATATTAACTATAATCGCTCACTTAACACGCCACACAGTTTCTTTTCTGTATAAACCTTTACAACTAGGCCAGACTGCGTTTGTGTTTTACACTTACTTCCTTAATATTTATATTATGAATCTAGTAATCTGAATGTTATGGCAACAATGTGGGAGAGTATGCACAGAGTATGGGTGTACGCTTTTGTTGTGTACACATTTGGCGCCAAAAATAAATTCACAGATTTTAAATAGCTTTTTTCCTGCTTACCTTACGAGTTCTTACCAGCATCCCTACAAACCATACAGAGCAGACACCATCTAATCAGCAATTAAGTAGGGTTTTCAGTGCATCCACCGACCAAGAAAAGGATACGTAGGATCCCTGTCCACCCTTATGCTGATAGATTAAGTCTGCTTGTGACCTGTTAAGCAGTAAAAATGTGGAAAACCGGAGAGCCCCCAATTGGTAAAGCTGATTATCTTTATAAGAATGAAAGCTATACCTTAAACATACCTTAAATATACTTTAAACCTTTAGCCGCTGCGGCCGCTATACTTAATTCACACTCTACGCACCTTTTACGCTATTAGCGTACCGAGTCCCGTACAGGGTACGGACTTTGCGTATACACGCTGCGCTGATGGTACAAAGTACTCACAGCGCGTACACACCCAGAGATACACTTTAAACCTTCTACAGCAATGCAATGCAATAATACACTTTAAACCTTAGCAGGGCAATGAGGACACGACACCAATTGTGATTTTACCGCTGGGTTCCGACACCACAGTGGATTATTTCTGAAAGAGGGTTTACAATACAAATTATACACTACAATACAAGACAATATATAACAGAATAATGGCTACAGTAAATGTACATACGTGAGTATATTCGCGTGCGCTTCCCGGTCCGGTCCTCCGTCATCAAATAGATAACGTTGTGAGTCTTGTGTGTGGCCAGGCTGCAGCAGGCTTTATTTATACAATTCTTCCAAAAGCAATACAATGGATACTGTAATCCCTTTGTCCATTGGACACAGGAATGCACTTTTACAGTACAGGAGAGGTCATAGGTTGATTTGAAAAGGTAGGCAATGTCTTTCTCAACTGCTCTTGTGGGTGGTCTCCTCTGGATTCCCGCCGCATACATAATATACAGTAAATACAGTTTATATCTATATTCTGCTTCTGCACATAACTATCCACAGGAACATGCGATCTTCCGCAGACCAACACCGGAATGTTACCCTTAAAATACCATACAGCTGGATACCAAATACCACCTTATAACTTTAGTCTGTCCCCTCTTATCCTGTAAAGGTGAATTCCTTTGTTCTGCAACCATTTAAACAGTTATAACTTTCTGATGTGGTGCAAGGAGACTAAGTGTACATTGTGCACTATTTGGATTAAATATGTAATGTGTTTTGATGCCTCTCCATGCGTACACAAACTCTGCTGTAAATACCCATACCACTCGCCAATGCGCAGGACCGCGGGAGCGACCATACGCAAATTGCGGATATGTGCACGCACGGCAGAACAAGTGGGCATGTGTGTGCAGTTTGTACGTGATGTCTGTTCTGCAATATTTTTCGACTTTGACAGGTGGATTATAAAATAGTTAAATGGATAAGAACCTGGTTGCAGGATAGGAAACAGACAGTTGTAGTAAATGGAGTGCAATCTATGGAGGGAAATGTTACCAGTGGAGTACCCCAGGTATCTGTACTCAGACCAGTTCTCTTTAATATCTTTGTTGGTGACATTTGCAAATGGTATTGAAGGGAAAGTATGCCTTTTTGCAGATGATACAAAGATATGCAACAGTTTAGACACACCAGGAGGGGTAAAACAAATGATTGATGACCTAGCTAGGCTTGAAAAATGGTCAAGAGCGTGGCAACTACAGTGTAATGCTAAAAAAATGCAAAATCATGCACTTGGGTCTCAAAACCCCAAAGGCTAAATATAGTATCAAGGGTAATATATTGGAAACTACTGAGGAGGAAAGGGATTTAGGAGTCACTATTTCAAGTGACTTAAAGGCAGGAAAGCAATGCAACAAAGCAATGAGAAAGGCAAGTCAGATGCTTGGTTGCATAGGGAGAAGAATCAGTAGCAGGAAAAAAGAAGTAATAATGCCACTGCATAGGTCATTGGTGCGGCCTCATCTGGAATACTGTGTCCAGTTCTGGAGACCATATCTCCAGAAGGATATAAATACATTAGAGAGTGTACAAAGAAGGGCAACTAAAATGGTGCATGGCCTACATCACAAAACTTACCCGGAAAGGCTAAAAGATCTTAACATGTATAGTATGGAGGAGAGAAGGGAAAGGGGAGACATGATAGAAACTTTCAAATATACCAAAGGTTTTAACAAAGTTCAGTAGGGAAACATTCTTCAAAGGAAGAGAAGTATTAGACCTCGAGGACATACACTGAAACTGGAAGGAGGCAGGTTCAGGGGAAATTTAAGGAAAAATTATTTCACAGAAAGGGTAGTGGATAAGTGGAATAGCCTCCCATCAGAGGTGGTAGAGGCTAAGACTGTAGAGCAATTTAAACATGCTTGGGATAGGCATATGAATATCCTTACAAAGAATTAAGGTTCAAAAAGGGTTGAGATTACCTAAACTAAAGGATAAAAAAAGGGGGCAGACTAAATGGGCCAAGTGGTTCTTATCTGCCGTCAAATTCTATGTTTCTATGACATTTAATCAAAGGGCTTAAATTACCCTGTGTTAAGTAAACACCAGTCCATGTATGCTAATAAACTAAACTCCACTGATCAACATCTATACAAGAGATAATATCAGCTATAAGCAAGTACTAATATTATACAAATACAATTACATACACTGCTAAATGATACATTGGTGTGGATTCAGATCAAGAGTTATAGTTTGCAGGAATCATCAAGGAGAAATCACATACATTGAATAAACAGCTGAGGATGTTTGTGGGTTAATGCAGGATTCATCTGTGCGTGCCTTCCATAAAAATGAACATATATGTCAATTTGGAGATTTTTGTGCATTATTAATTCCTGCGTCATTATGTCTGGAGATGAGGAGGCCAGGGATAGGCAAAAGTAAGCTGGGAACAGTAGAAGCATATTTATATAAATGCTAAACTAAAGATTTGCCATCTTGCAGGTGTTGGAGGGCCTGTGCAATGAAATTCAAATATGATGCTGATGATCAAAAATACTATTTAGCACAGGATTGGCCCACATACAGGCCGTGAACGTATGTGACTCCCCAGGCGACTGTGTCCAGTACACTAGTTCCTCCAACCTTTCAGGCCAAGTAATCCATCTCAATGATGGCAAATGTCCTGGGTACAGTAATTGCATCTTTAAGCATGGCAAATGTTAATTAATGATGCTATGATATTGCTACTGTGGAAGAGCCAGGATGGAGAAACTCAGCCGACTGCAATGAAGCAGACAAGCTGCAGTTGCAGAAGTTAAGTGCATTGGCCTGGAGGTCAGTATATCGATGGTTGGAGGAAGGGTTATAGTAACTGCTTTCTTTTCACAACAAATGTAAGAGATCTCTAACCTGATTAACTGCTATTGATGTGAAAGGGCTAATTATTTTGCAATTCATGCTTATATGGATACTAACTAACCATCTTGATGGGGGAACAAAAATGGAGCCACAATGCAGATTAATAGCTCATGATTAGGAAAGACATCTATTTTCCTCTAATAGCATAATTACAAGGTGTGTGCAATAAGTTCCTGAATGCACAAAAAGTATTATATTAACAAACAAAGTGAACATTAAAAATTTTGTAAGTATTCACCAGAGGAATCTATGCCAAGTTGCATGCGCTCAAACCACTTGGTGAAGCATCTGGACCAGTCTAAAGCATGCTGGATGAAGATCTCCACTGCAGCTTCTGGTGACTCAAAACGAATCCCACACATCTTGTGCTTGTTTTGTGGGAACACAAAGAAGTCGCAGGGGGCCAGGTCTGGACTGTACGGCAGATGACCAAGTTCCTGGATGCATTCATAGGCCAGAAAATCCACCACTACCCTGGACTTGTGGCATGTGCATTGTCGTGATGAAGAAGGTCACCACGAGTGCAACTTCTTGAACGGCATCTGGAAATGGCTTCCAGCGCTTATGGCAGGCATTGGTTGGCATACCAGCAACAGTACACTGTTGTATGAGTACATGACCAGTCTCTTAAAAATAACCACTATCTCCTTGGCCATGTTGCGCTCATGTTGGAACTTCTGTGGTGGTGCACCTCCAACTGGAGTTCAATGGGCCAACTGTTGTTTGGTCTTGTGGTCGAAACTGTAGATCCAGGATTCATCACCACTGATGATCTCCCAGACAGAGTTTGAGTGACCGTCATCAAAGCTGGACAGAATGTTGCAGCCCCAAGTCACCCAAGCCTCCTTCTGCTCTTAAGTCAGCTAATGGGGCACCCAGCGTGCACAAACCTTGCTCAGGCCAAGCTTTTCATGGAGTACAGTATCAAGCAGAGGGATTCCGATGAGATGCTTATATCCTTCTCTAACTGGGCCACGGTCACCTTGCCATCAACCTCACCTATGGCTTGCAATGCAGCAAAATTGTCCTCAGTGATAGCGGACACAGCCCTCCTCGTCTTATAGGGACTGTCTCCCATGCCGAAATTCTCAAACACAGTGATTCAGGGCAGACTTCCTCCGGAAAAGAAGCTCAGTTGGTCAAAACTCTCCTGCTATTGCAGACCACTCTTGTAGTCATAGAAGATCATGGCTCTCCAGTGATCTATGTTGAGTTCCATACCAAGTTGGTGAAGGAAGTGAACATGCTGACTTCTTCGGGGTGCAGTGCTGCTTATATACGGTTCTGTGCCTTGATATTTCACAAGAACTTTAGTCAGAGTTTTCGGTTCACAAGCAGACATTCAGATTTTGTCTACTCTACCTATGCACTGCACATCTGGAAACGTATTGCACACCCCTCAGATATTATATTTTATATGTTTTATGTCCTTTTTACCATGTTTGCTTGTTTCTGAAATTAATTTATTATAAAGGGTTCCTATATATACAGTATGTCAGGAGCGTATTAAGAGAGGGGTGAACCAGTGTCATGGCTGAGTTTGGTTGTGCATGCGGACTAGTACTGGACACGGGTCTGGTATTGAGAGCTGTGGACAGAACTGAGCTGGCTTAAGAATCGGTCTGCTCATTCAGGCATGGCAGTCAGGCAGTATGAACTGTGATTGTAGGTGACCGGCTATGGGTACAGGAACACTGATGGTAGGAGACACCAGTGCAATGGGTAGCCAGGTTATCACCTACAGAGAGAGTCATGTAAGGACTGGTGAGTAACAGGATGCTGGGAGGACCAGCAACGAAGGATAGGCTAGAGTCACAGGCAGGAACCAGTGTGGTAACTGTGAAGAGGTTGAAGTCTATGACAATGACTGTAGACAAGAACTGAGGACATCAGCAATAATTATAGAAGAAGCTGAGGGCATCAGGAACAACTGTAGATGAGTCTGTGGAGAGAGCTTAGGACATCAGTAATACTTGAAGATGAAGCCGAGGATATCCAAATCGACTGTGGAGGAAGCTGAGGATGTCAGCAATACTTGAAGATGAAGCAGAGGATATCAGCAACGAGTGTGGAGGAAGCCGAGGACATCAGCAATACTTGAAGACGAAGCTGAGGGTATCAGCAATGACTGTGGAGGAAGCTGAGGACATCAGCAATACTTGAAGACGAAGCTGAGGATATCAGCAATGACTATTTCCAGATGCTGGGCAACTGTTGTAGTGCAATGGGGATTCCGTATACTCTGCAGTGCAGTGTCAGCACTGCTGGTTTCCCAGTAGCTGTGATGCGGTGGTTCTGCACAATGGATACTGCAAAGTTGTATTCAGCAGTGACAGGTTTTACGGATACCATGATGCGCTACTATGCACAGCTGTGAACTGGAAGCTGGTAAAACCAGCAGAGTCTCTAATGCCGCTAGGGATGTTAGACAGTCCCTCTGGATCACTGGAGGACTTCCAGTGAGTCTGGAGATGCCAGGATGCAGTGGCAGCGATGACCCTTTAAATCATTCAGGTAGTCAGGCAGTACGGGAAATGCAGTGTCAGATCCAGCAGGGCGATCGCCCCCAGTACACACAGCCCCAAGCCCCGCCCACTTACTTACTGGTCCTGATCACAATGTAAGTCGGCATTGTGCGGATCCCGATCTCCGGAGTGCCATGCAGTGCCGCTAGACTCCTCCCTGCCCCCATTCACCGCTTCCTCTTCCTGTGCTCACAGGATGGCAGGGAAAGCCAAGGCCCAACATCCCAGCAGCACTGTGACTACTCCCGCTGTGTCAGGCTGCTCGGATCCCAGCAGACCGGTGGCAGAGGAGAAGGGATCAGCTCTTCCATGCTCCTCCTCTCTCTACATGTCCCTATCCAGATCATCCATCCAAGGCTGCAGTGAGTGACGTCCTGCCACTCAGGTACTGTAATCTCTGCAGAGAGGCTGTGGGCACCTAGCGGGGAGATTAGAATATGTGTCCCAGGACTGCTGCCTCTGTGTACACACAGAGAGACACTCACACTGTCTTCCCCATCACACTGCTGCACCCCCGCTCTCCAGGTCACCCTATCCACCCTGCACATGGTGACCCTGCAACCTCAGTCCCTGCCTGAGGTCCCCCAGCACAGCCCCTCCATCAGGATAGTGATTGCTGCATCCCTCTCATTAGTCTCTGGCTGTAGGTGTCTGTGCATCCCCCCAGTACATCTGACACACTCTCTCCCCATCTCCTCCATGGTTGCTGGGTGGCTGATCCGTGTCTGCCCCCCTCCTCATTCTAGCTCCTCATCACCACCTCTTCCAGAAAGGATGCTATGATTGCTGCAAGATGCAGAGGTGGGAGGGGACATGGTGACAGGTTGGAGGCTTTGGGAAGCCTTTTACTGTTCTGGGTTTGTAGTTGTGGTATTCCCCTCATGGGTATAGGACCATGGGGATTGTATCTGGATAAGATACAGTATACCACCACACCTAATATTTTGGGCTCTACCCCTTGAGATAATGCACATTCCCAGTCATGAGGATTCCTGCATTTATTTTGTCTGATTTAGGCATTGGATTAGCTCTCCCCATCCCAATGCACCCAGGATGGCATACGCCACAGAATGACATAGCTGCTGACAGCAGAGGAAACCAGCTGGACACAGCTATGGCAATGGGTCATGTCACTGTCCCTATGCTCTCTGAAAATTGGCTGTGTGAGCAATCTCTGTTTCCCCTGGATCAAGATGTTCACCAGACTGAGCAGACTTAACCCTAACCCCTAAACCAACCCTAATACCGTAACCGCATCCCCTAAACCAACCCTAATACCCTAACCCAAACCACTAAACGCAGACTGAATGGGCCACTTGGTTCATATCTGCTGTCAAATTCTAAGTTTCTAGTGTTTCTTCCACGGGCCCTTTATGCGCATACAAGGCTGTGATGTCAGAGCTTCCAGGATGCTGAAGGCTCTAGACACGTCTGTGTGCCATTTTCAGCAGTGGGGTCTAGATCCACCATCGCTTCATTAGGGGATATGGGGGACAGTAAGGGGGGTAAGGGGATATGAGGGACAGTGAGGGGTGATAAGAGGATATGGGGGACAGTGAGAGGTTATAAGTAGTGATGAGCGGGTTCGGTTCCTCGGAAACCGAACCCCCCCCCCGAACTTCACCCTTTTTACACGGGTCCGAGGCATACTCGGATTCTCCCGTATGGCTCGGTTAATCCCGAGCGCGCCCGAACGTCATCATCCCGCTGTCGGATTCTCGCGAGATTCGGATTCTATATAAGCAGCCGCGCGTCGCCGCCATTTTCACTCGTGCATTGGAAATGTTAGGGAGAGGACGTGGCTGGCGTCCTCTCCGTTTATTCATTGTTGATGCAAATATTTGTGCTTGCTTAGTTATATCTTAATTGTGGGGACTGGGGAGCAGCTGTATATTAATATAGGAGGAGTACAGTGCAGAGTTTTGCTGATCAGTGACCACCTTATCTGTGCTCAGTGTGCTGCATATATCTGTGCTCACACTGCTTAATTGTGGGGACTGGGGAGCAGTTGTATTATATAGCAGGAGTACAGTGCAGAGTTTTGCTGACAGTTACCACCAGTATATGTTGTCTGCCTGAAAAACACTCCATATCTGTGCTCAGTGTGCTGCTTTATTGTGGGGACTGGGGACCACCAGTATAATATTATATAGGAGGAGTACAGTGCAGAGTTTTGCTGACCAGTGACCACCAGTATACGTTGTCTGCCTGAAAAACACTCCATATCTGTGCTGCATTGTAGACAGTATATAGTAGGAGTACAGTGCATAATTTTGCTGACCACAAGTATATAATATATAGGAGTACGGTACAGAAGGCCACTGCTGTGCCTACCTCTGTGTCGTCAAGTATACTATCCATCCATACCTGTGGTGCATTTCAGTTTTGCACAGTTTGCTGACCACCAGTATATAATATATAGCAGTACGGTACAGTAGGCAACTGCTGTACCTACCTCTGTGTCGTCAAGTATACTATCCATCCATACCTGTGGTGCATTTCAGTTTTGCACAGTTTGCTGACCACCAGTATATAATATATAGCAGTACGGTACAGTAGGCCACTGCTCTACCTACCTCTGTGTCGTCAAGTATACTATCCATCCATACCTGTGGTGCATTTCAGTTTTGCACAGTTTGCTGACCACCAGTATATAATATATAGCAGTACGGTACAGTAGGCCACTGCTCTACCTACCTCTGTGTCGTCAAGTATACTATCCATCCATACCTGTGGTGCATTTCAGTTTTGCACAGTTTGCTGACCGCCAATATATAATATATAGCAGTACGGTACAGTAGGCCACTGCTGTACCTACCTCTGTGTCGTCAAGTATACTATCCATCCATACCTGTGGTGCATTTCAGTTGTGCGCAGTATATATAGTAGTAGGCCATTGCTATTCCATACATTAAAAAATGGAGAACAAAAATGTGGAGGTTAAAATAGGGAAAGATCAAGATCCACTTCCACCTCGTGCTGAAGCTGCTGCCACTAGCCATGGCTGAGACGATGAAATGCCATCAACGTCGTCTGCCAAGGCCGATGCCCAATGTCATAGTAGAGAGCATGTAAAATCCAAAAAACAAAAGTTCAGTAAAATGACCCAAAAATCAAAATTGAAAGCGTCTGATGAGAAGCGTAAACTTGCCAATATGCCATTTTTACGACACGGAGTGGCAAGGAACGGCTGAGGCCCTGGCCTATGTTCATGGCTAGTGGTTCAGATTCACATGAGGATGGAAGCACTCATCCTCTCGCTAGAAAAATGAAAAGACTTAAGCTGGCAAAAGCACAGCAAAGAACTGTGCGTTCTTCTAAATCACAAATCCCCAAGGAGAGTCCAATTGTGTTGATTGCGATGCCTGACCTTCCCAACACTGGACGGGAAGAGCTTGCGCCTTCCACCATTTGCACGCCCCCTGCAAGTGCTGGAAGGAGCACCCGCAGTCCAGTTCCTGATAGTCAAATTGAAGATGTCACTGTTGAAGTACACCAGGATGAGGATATGGGTGTTGCTGGTGCTGGGGAGGAAATTGACAAGAAGGATTCTGATGGTGAGGTGGTTTGTTTAAGTCAGGCACCCGGGGAGACATCTGTTGTCCGTGGGACGAATATGGCCATTGACATGCCTGGTCAAATTACAAATAAAATCGGCTCTTCGGTGTGAAATTATTTCAACACAAATCGGACAACAGGTGTCAAGCCGTGTGTTGCCTTTGTCAAGCTGTAATAAGTAGGGATAAGGACGTTAACCACCTAGGAACATCCTCCCTTATACGTCACCTGGACCGCATTCATCAGAAGTCAGTGACAAGTTCAAAAACTTTGGGTGACAGCAGGAGGAGTACACTGACAACTAAATCCCTTCCTCTTGTAACCAAGCTCCTGCAAACCACACCACCAACTCCCTCAGTGTCAATTTCCTCCTTACACAGGAAAGCCAATAGTCCTGCAGGCCATGTCACTGGCAAGTCTGACGAGTCCTCTCCTGCCTGGGATTCCTCCGATGCATCCTTGAGTGTAACGCCTACTGCTGCTGGCGCTGCTGTTGTTGCTGCTGGGAGTCGATCGTCATCCCAGAGGGGAAGTTGGAAGACCACTTGTACTACTTCCAGTAAGCAATTGACTGTCCAACAGTCCTTTGCGAGGAAGATGAAATATCACAGCAGTCATCCTGCTGCAAAGCGGATAACTCACGCCTTGGCAGCCTGGGCGGTGAGAAACGTGGTTCCGGTATCCACCGTTAATTCAGAGGCAACTAGAGACTTGATTGAGGTACTGTGTCCCCGGTACCAAATACCATCTAGGTTCCATTTCTCTAGGCAGGCGATACCGAAAATGTACACAGACCTCAGAAAAAGAGTCACCAGTGTCCTAAAAAATGCAGTTGTACCCAATGTCCACTTAACCACGGACATGTGGACAAGTGGAGCAGGGCAGACTCAGGACTATATGACTGTGACAGCCCACTGGGTAGATGTATTGCCTCCCGCAGCAAGTACAGCAGCGGCGGCACCAGTAGCAGCATCTCGCAAACGCCAACTCGTTCCTAGGCAGGCTACGCTTTGTATCACCGCTTTCCAGAAGAGGCACACAGCTGACAACCTCTTACGGAAACTGAGGAACATCATCGCAGAATGGCTTACCCCAATTGGACTCTCCTGGGGATTTGTGACATCGGACAACGCCACCAATATTGTGCGTGCATTACATCTGGGCAAATTCCAGCACGTCCCATGTTTTGCACATACATTGAATTTGGTGGTGCAGAATTATTTAAAAAATGACAGGGGCGCGCAAGAGATGCTGTCGGTGGCCCGAAGAATTGCGGGCCACTTTCGGCATTCAGCCACCGCGTGCCGAAGACTGGAGCACCACCAAACATTCCTGAACCTGCCCTGCCATCATATGAAGCAAGAGGTGGTAACGAGGTGGAATTCAACCCTCTATATGCTTCAGAGGATGGAGGAGCAGCAAAAGGCCATTCAAGCCTATACATCTGCCCACGATATAGGCAAAGGAGGGGGAATGCACCTGACTCAAGCGCAGTGGAGAATGATTTCAACGTTGTGCAAGGTTCTGCAACCCTTTCAACTTGCCACACGTGAAGTCAGTTCAGACACTGCCAGCCTGAGTCAGGTCATTCCCCTCATCAGGCTTTTGCAGAAGAAGCTGGAGGCATTGAAGGAGGAGCTAAAACAGAGCGATTCCGCTAGGCATGTGGGACTTGTGGATGGAGCCCTTCATTCGCTTAACCAGGATTCACGTGTGGTCAATCTGTTGAAATCAGAGCACTACATTTTGGCCACCGTGCTCGATCCTAGATTTAAAACCTACGTTGTATCTCTCTTTCCGGCAGACACAAGTCTGCAGAGGTTCAAAGACCTGCTGGTGACAAAATTGTCAAGTCAAGCGGAACGTGACCCGTCAACATCTCCTCCTTCACATTCTCCCGCAACTGGGGGTGCGAAGAAAAGGCTAAGAATTCCGAGCCCACCCGCTGGCGGTGATGCAGGGCAGTCTGGAGCGAGTGCTGACATCTGGTCCGGACTGAAGGACCTGCCAACGATTACTGACATGTCGTCTACTGTCACTGCATATGATTCTCTCACCATTGAAAGAATGGTGGAGGATTATATGAGTGACCGCATCCAAGTAGGCACGTCAGACAGTCCGTACGTATACTGGCAGGAAAAAGAGGCAATTTGGAGGCCCTTGCACAAACTGCCTTTATTCTACCTAAGTTGCCCTCCCTCCAGTGTGTACTCCGAAAGAGTGTTTAGTGCAGCCGCTCACCTTGTCAGCAATCGGCTAACGAGGTTACTTCCAGAAAATGTGGAGAAGATGATGTTCATCAAATTGAATTATAATCAATTCCTCCGTGGAGACATTCACCAGCAGCAATTGCCTCCAGAAAGTACACAGGGACCTGAGATGGTGGATTCCAGTGGGGACGAATTAATAATCTGTGAGGAGGGGGATGTACACAGTGAAAGGGGTGAGGAATCGGAGGATGATGATGAGGTGGACATCTTGCCTCTGTAGAGCCAGTTTGTGCAAGGAGAGATTGATTGCTTCTTTTTTTGGTGGGGGCCCAAACCAACCAGTCATTTCAGTCACAGTCGTGTGGCAGACCCTGTCGCTGAAATGATGGGTTCGTTAAAGTGTGCATGTCCTGTTTATACAACATAAGGGTGGGTGGGAGGGCCCAAGGACAATTCCATCTTGCACCTCTTTTTTCTTTCATTTTTCTTTGTATCATGTGCTGTTTGGGGACAATTTTTTTGAAGTGCCATCCTGCCTGACACTGCAGTGCCACTCCTAGATGGGCCAGGTGTTTGTGTCGGCCACTTGTGTCGCTTAGCTTAGTCACACAGCGACCTTGGTGCGCCTCTTTTTTTCTTTGCATCATGTGCTGTTTGGGGACAATTTTTTTGAAGTGCCATCCTGCTTGACACTGCAGTGCCACTCCTAGATGGGCCAGGTGTTTGTGTCGGCCACTTGGGTCGCTTAGCTTAGTCACACAGCGACCTTGGTGCACCTCTTTTTCTCTTTGCATCATGTGCTGTTTGGGGACAATTTTTTTGAAATGCCATCCTGCCTGACACTGAGGTGCCACTCCTAGATGGGCCAGGTGTTTGTGTCGGCCACTTGTGTCGCTTAGCTTAGTCACACAGCGACCTTGGTGCGCCTCTTTTTTTCTTTGCATCATGTGCTGTTTGGGGACTATTTATTTGAAGTGCCATCTTCCCTGACACTGCAGTGCCACTCCTAGATGGGCCAGGTGTTTGTGTCGGCCACTTGGGTCGCTTAGCTTAGTCACACAGCGACCTTGGTGCGCTTTTTTTTTTCTTTGCATCATGTGCTGTTTGGGGACTATTTTTTTGAAGTGCCATCCTGCCTGACACTGCAGTGCCACTCCTGGATGGGCCAGGTGTTTGTGTCGGCCACTTGTGTAGCTTAGCTTAGCCATCCAGCGACCTCGGTGCAAATTTTAGGACTAAAAATAATATTGTGAGGTGTGAGGTGTTCAGAATAGACTGAAAATGAGTGTAAATTATGGTTATTGAGGTTAATAATACTATGGGATCAAAATGACCCCCAAATTCTATGATTTAAGCTGTTTTTGAGAGTTTTTGTAAAAAAAACCTGAATCCAAAACACACCCGAATCCGACAAAAAAATTTCAGGGAGGTTTTGCCAAAACGCGTCCGAATCCAAAACACGGCCGCGGAACCGAATCCAAAACCAAAACACAAAACCCGAAAAATGTCCGGTGCACATCACTAGTTATAAGGAGATGTGGAGGACACAGAATGCATGTACAAAAAGGGGTGAATAACATCACATTAGTGTACTTTCTTCATTATTATATGTGTGTGTATGTATATATATATATATATTAGTGATGTGCACCTGAAATTTTTCGGGTTTTGTGTTTTGGTTTTGGGTTCGGACGCGTTTTGGCAAAACCTCACCGAATTTTTTTTGTCGGATTCGGGTGTGTTTTGGATTCGGGTGTTTTTTTCAAAAGACCCTAAAAAACAGCTTAAATCATAGAATTTGGGGGTCATTTTGATCCCATAGTATTATTAACCTCAATAACCATAATTTCCACTAATTTTCAGTCTATTCTGAACACCTCACACCTCACAATATTATTTTTAGTCCTAAAATTTGCACCGAGGTCGCTGGATGGCTAAGCTAAGCGACCCTAGTGGCCGACACAAACACCTGACCCATCTAGGAGTGGCACTGCAGTGTCACGCAGGATGGCCCTTCAAAAAAATACTCCCCAAACAGCACATGACGCAAAGAAAAAAAGAGGCGCAATGAGGTAGCTGTGTGACTAAGCTAAGCGACCCTAGTGGCCGACACAAACACCTGGCCCATCTAGGAGTGGCACTGCAGTGTCACGCAGGATGGCCCTTCAAAAAAATACTCCACAAACAGCACATGACGCAAAGAAAAATGAAAGAAAAAAGAGGTGCAAGATGGAATTGTCCTTGGGCCCTCCCACCCACCCTTATGTTGTAAAAACAGGACATGCACACTTTAACGAACCCATCATTTCAGCGACAGGGTCTGCCACACGACTGTGACTGAAATGACTGGTTGGTTTGGGCCCCCACCAAAAAAGAAGCAATCAATCTCTCCTTGCACAAACTGGCTCTACGGAGGCAAGATGTCCACCTCATCATCATCGTCCGATTCATCACCCCTTTCACTGTGTACATCCCCCTCCTCACAGATTATTAATTCGTCCCCACTGGAATCCACCATCTCAGGTCCTCGTGTACTTTCTGGAGGCAATTGCTACTGGTGAATGTCTCCATGGAGGAATTGATTATAATTCATTTTAATGAACATCATCTTCTCCACATTTTCTGGAAGTAACCTCGTACGCCGATTGCTGACAAGGTGAGCGGCGGCACTAAACACTCTTTCGGAGTACACACTGGAGGGAGGTCAACTTAGGTAGAATAAAGCCAGTTTGTGCAAGGGCCTCCAAATTGCCTCTTTTTCCTGCCAGTATACGTACGGACTGTCTGACGTGCCTACTTGGATGCGGTCACTCATATAATCCTCCACCATTCTTTCAATGGTGAGAGAATCATATGCAGTGACAGTAGACGACTTGTCAGTAATCGTTGGCAGGTCCTTCAGTCCGGACCAGATGTCAGCATCAGCAGTCGCTCCAGACTGCCCTGCATCACCGCCAGCGGGTGGGCTCGGAATTCGTAGCCTTTTCCTCGCACCCCCAGTTGCGGGAGAATGTGAAGGAGGAGATGTTGACGGGTCGCGTTCCGCTTGACTTGACAATTTTGTCACCAGCAGTTCTTTGAACCTCTGCAGACTTGTGTCTGCCATAAAGAGAGATCCAAGGTAGGTTTTAAATCTAGGATCGAGCACCGTGGCCAAAATGTAGTGCTCTGATTTCAACAGATTGACCACACGTGAATCCTGGTTAAGCGAATGAAGGGCTCCATCCACAAGTCCCACATGCCTAGCGGAATCGCTCTGTTTTAGCTCCTCCTTCAATGCCTCCAGCTTCTTCTGCAAAAGCCTGATGAGGGGAATGACCTGACTCAGGCTGGCAGTGTCTGAACTGACTTCACGTGTGGCAAGTTCAAAAGGTTGCAGAACCTTGCACAACGTTGAAATCATTCTCCACTGCGCTTGAGACAGGTGCATTCCACCTCCTTTGCCTATATCATGGCCAGATGTATAGGCTTGAATGGCCTTTTGCTGCTCCTCCATCCTCTGAAGCATATAGAGGGTTGAATTCCACCTCGTTACCACCTCTTGCTTCAGATGATGGCAGGGCAGGTTCAGGTGTTTTTGGTGGTGCTCCAGTCTTCTGTACGCGGTGCCTGTACGCCGAAAGTGGCCCGCAATTCTTCTGGCCACCGACAGCATCTCTTGCACACCCCTGTCGTTTTTTAAATAATTCTGCACCACCAAATTCAAGGTATGTGCAAAACATGGGACGTGCTGGAATTTGCCCAGATGTAATGCACGCACAATATTGCTGGCATTGTCCGATGTCACAAATCCCCAGGAGAGTCCAATTGGGGTAAGCCATTCTGCGATGATCTTCCTCAGTTGCCGTTAGAGGTTTTCAGCTGTGTGCCTATTCTGGAAAGCGGTGATACAAAGCGTAGCCTGCCTAGGAACGAGTTGGCGTTTGCGAGATGCTGCTACTGGTGCCGCCGCTGCTGTTCTTGCAGCGGGAGGCAATACATCTACCCAGTGGGCTGTCACAGTCATGTAGTCCTGAGTCTGCCCTGCTCCACTTGTCCACATGTCCGTGGTTAAGTGGACATTGGGTACAACTGCATTTTTTAGGACACTGGTGAGTCTTTTTCTGACGTCCGTGTACATTCTCGGTATCGCCTGCCTAGAAAAGTGGAACCTAGATGGTATTTGGTAACGGGGGCACACTACCTCAAGAAATTGTCTAGTTCCCTGTGAACTAACGGCGGATACCGGACGCACGTCTAACACCAACATAGTTGTCAAGGCCTCAGTTATCCGCTTTGCAACAGGATGACTGCTGTGATATTTCATCTTCCTTGCAAAGGACTGTTGGACAGTCAATTGCTTTCTGGAAGTAGTACAAGTGGTCTTCCGACTTCCCCTCTGGGATGACGATCGACTCCCAGCAGCAACAACAGCAGCACCAGCAGCAGTAGGCGTTACACTCAAGGATGCATCGGAGGAATCCCAGGCAGGAGAGGACTCGTCAGACTTGCCAGTGACATGGCCTGCAGGACTATTGGCTTTCCTGTGTAAGGAGGAAATTGACACTGAGGGAGTTGGTGGTGTGGTTTGCGCGAGCTTGGTTACAAGAGGAAGGGATTTACTGGTCAGTGGACTGCTTCAGATGTCGCCCAAAGTTTTTGAACTTGTCACTGACTTATTATGAATGCGCTGCAGGTGACGTATAAGGGAGGATGTTCCGAGGTGGTTAACGTCCTTACCCCTACTTATTACAGCTTGACAAAGGCAACACACTGCTTGACACCTGTTGTCCGCATTTCTGTTGAAATACTTCCACACTGAAGAGCTGATTTTTTTGGTATTTTCACCAGGCATGTCAATGGCCATATTCCTCCCACGGACAACAGGTGTCTCCCCGGGTGCCTGACTTAAACAAACCATCTCACCATCAGAATCCTCCTTGTCAATTTCCTCCCCAGCGCCAGCAACACCCATATCCTCATCCTGGTGTACTTCAACACTGACATCTTCAATTTCACTATCAGGAACTGGACTGCGGGTGCTCCTTTCAACACTTGCAGGGGGCGTGCAAATGGTGGAAGGCACAAGCTCTTCCCGTCCAGTGTTGGGAAGGTCAGGCATCGCAACCGACACAATTGGACTCTCCTTTGGGATTTGTGATTTCGAAGAACGCACAGTTCTTTGCTGTGCTTTTGCCGCAAGTCTTTTCTTTTTTCTAGCGAGAGGATGAGTGCTTCCATCCTCATGTGAAGCTGAACCACTAGCCATGAATATAGGCCAGGGCCTCAGCCGTTCCTTGCCACTCCGTGTCGTAAATGGCATATTGGCAAGTTTACGCTTCTCCTCAGACGCTTTTAATTTAGATTTTTGGGTCATTTTTTTACTGATCTTTTGTGTTTTGGATTTTACATGCTCTGTACTATGACATTGGGCATCGGCCTTGGCAGACGACGTTGATGGCATTTCATCGTCTCGGCGATGACTAGTGGCAGCAGCTTCAGCACGAGGTGGAAGTGGATCTTGATCTTTCCCTATTTTTTTAACCTCCACATTTTTGTTCTCCATATTTTGCGCACAACTAAAAGCCACCACAGGTATACAATGTAGATGGATGGATAGTATAGTATTACTTATACTTATGGACGACGAGTGACGACACAGAGGTAGGTACAGCCGTGGCCTACCGTACTGCTGCTTAGTGCTTATATATAAATATAATATACTGTATAACGGACCTGGTGGACAGTGTCAGCAGCAGACTGCTAAACTAGTATGAAGAAAGAAAAAAAAACCACCACAGGTATACAATGTAGATGGATGGATAGTATAGTATTACTTATACTTATGGACGACGAGTGACGACACAGAGGTAGGTACATCCGTGGCCTACCGTACTGCTGCTTAGTGCTTATATATAAATATAATATACTGTATAACGGACCTGGTGGACAGTGTCAGCAGCAGACTGCTAAACTAGTATGAAGAAAGAAAAAAAAAACACCACAGGTATACAATGTAGATGGATGGATAGTATAGTATTACTTATACTTATGGACGACGAGTGACGACACAGAGGTAGGTACAGCCGTGGCCTACCGTACTGCTGCTTAGTGCTTATATATAAATATAATATACTGTATAACGGACCTGGTGGACAGTGTCAGCAGACTGCTAAACTAGTATGAAGAAAGAAAAAAAAACCACCACAGGTATACAATGTAGATAGATGGATAGTATAGTATTACTTATACTTATGGACGACGAGTGATGACACAGAGGTAGGTACAGCCGTGGCCTACCGTACTGCTGCTTAGTGCTTATATATAAATATAATATACTGTATAATGGACCTGGTGGACAGTGTCAGCAGACTGCTAAACTAGTATGAAGAAAGAAAAAAAAAACACCACAGGTATACAATGTAGATGGATGGATAGTATAGTATTACTTATACTTATGGACGACGAGTGACGACACAGAGGTAGGTACAGCCGTGGCCTACCGTACTGCTGCTTAGTGCTTATATATAAATATAATATACTGTATAATGGACCTGGTGGACAGTGTCAGCAGACTGCTAAACTAGTATGAAGAAAGAAAAAAAACCCACCACAGGTATACAATGTAGATGGATGGATAGTATAGTATTACTTATACTTATGGACGACGAGTGCACTGACGACACAGAGGTAGGTACAGCCGTGGCCTACCGTACTGCTGCTTAGTGCTTATATATAAATATAATATACTGTATAACGGACCTGGTGGACAGTGTCAGCAGACTGCTAAACTAGTATGAAGAAAGAAAAAAAAACCACCACAGGTATACAATGTAGATGGATGGATAGTATAGTATTACTTATACTTATGGATGACGAGTGCACTGACGACACAGAGGTAGGTACAGCCGTGGCCTACCGTACTGCTGCTTAGTGCTTATATATAAATATAATATACTGTGTGTATAACGGACCTGGTGGACAGTGTCAGCAGACTGCTAAACTAGTATGAAGAAAGAAAAAAAAAACACCACAGGTATACAATGTAGATGGATGGATAGTATAGTATTACTTATACTTATGGACGAGTGACGACACAGAGGTAGGTACAGCCGTGGCCTACCGTACTGCTGCTTAGTGCTTATATATAAATATAATATACTGTATAACGGACCTGGTGGACAGTGTCAGCAGCAGACTGCTAAACTAGTATGAAGAAAGAAAAAAAAAACACCACAGGTATACAATGTAGATGGATGGATAGTATTACTTATACTTATGGACGACGAGTGACGAGTCGACACAGAGGTAGGTACAGCCGTGGCCTACCGTACTGCTGCTTAGTGCTTAATTATATATATAATATACTGTATAACGGACCTGGTGGACACTGCAGTGTCAGCAGACTGCTAAACAAACTAGCATGAAGAAAGAAAGAAAAAACACCACAGTGTTTTTCAGGCAGACAAACGTATACTGGACTGGTGGTCACTGTCAGCAAAACTGTGCACTGTACTCCTGCTATAACTGCTCCCCAGTCCCCACAATTAGGCAGTGTGAGCAGTGCACTCAGCACAGATATATCATGCAGCAGTGCAGCACACTGAGTGAGCACAGATATGGTGGAGCGTTTTTTTTCAGGCAGAGAAACAACGGATTAAACTCAAAACCCTGCACTGTACTCCCTAACAGCTGCTCCCCGTCCCCAATCCTCCCCACAATTATAACTAACTAAGTTCTAATATAATAAAACGGACTCGGAGAGGACGCCAGCCACGTCCTCTCCCTATCAATCTCAATGCACATGTGAAAATGGCGGCGACTCGCGGCTCCTTATATAGAATCCGAGTCTCGCGAGAATCCGACAGCGGGATGATGACGTTCGGGCGCGCTCGGGTTAACCGAGCAAGGCGGGAGGATCCGAGTCGCTCGGACCCGTGTAAAAAAAAAGGTGAAGTTCGGGCGGGTCGGATTCCGAGGATCCGAACCCGCTCATCACTAATATATATATGTGTATAGATAGATAGATAGATAGATAGATAGATAGATAGATAGATAGATATGTGTATATTGTATATGTAAATAACACTGATGAAGAATAAAACAATAAATGATGCACAGTATACTGTACAAGATTTTAATACTCTTCCCAGATGTAATAACGGATAGCTGCTTATACATCAGTATTCCAATCTGGTTGATCGGTCAAAAGTAGTCTACAAACAGTGGAGAAGGGACATGTATATTCTGTTTGTTTGATTTTTTTTTTTTATATATATTTTCCATTATTTGTTGAAAATGGGAGAGGCAGAACTGTAAGTGGGAGGAGTAAGAGTAGAGATGGGAGGAGTCAGTATTAATTCTTAAACCGCACCCCCTAAAACTAAAGTCTAGATCCGCCACTGAGGAAATGGTAACTTGCACTGAGTCTATTACCAGCAGGAGATACTGGAGCTCACTCCAGGCTGAGAGACACCAAAGCACTGACAGCTTGTTAGTGCAGGAAGTTGGAACTTATACCCGATGCAAGCAGCAGAATAGATGAGCGGCTCACGTGATGCGGAAGAGACTCCGTGTTTGCTCCTGGGAGATCAGCTGACTGTAGACTGTCATGGCGCTTACCATGGAGGAGAGCGGCAGGAACTCCGGCGTACTGCGGTCTGGACCGGCTGCCTGAAGGAGGACGCTGGAACACAGTCATAGACGCCGCGGCGAGTGGCAGGACACAGTGGGGCACGTCTTGATTGAAGGATTGCGCCCAGGCTTGCGGCGGAGGTGAGCTAAAGCACGACTAGGGAGCGCTGCTAACCTCCGTTTTGTGACAACCAGGTGCCGTCTCTGTCCGGGGCCCTCCTTTATAGCTGGCGCACAAGTGAGTAGATGCTGGTGCTGTACCAAAGTCTACTATGCATGCGCAGGTTTCCAGGAAAGTGGTATGGCGGGCATTTTCCTGGCATTTTTTTTTACTGCACCTGTGCAAATTGATAGTGATTATAAATACATAGGCCCCTCATACTCATATCTCCATAACCATATCTTGCACTCTGTAATTACCACTCATAGGGGTCGATTCAATTTGGCAACTTATTAATAGCGCCGGGAAATAGCTCCCGACGCTATTCAATTCAGCTCCAGTTAAGTCGGCGATGGCCCGTTCTCGCTGACTAAACAGGTTGAATTGTCGGGAGAACGGGCATTCTCCGACTTAACTCCCCGGTGCGAGGCTGATTCCCGACAGAATCAGCCTCGCGCCAGCCGCGAGGCAGCACTTTTGTCGGTGTTTCTTCTCTCATCCCCCGGGGATGAGAGAAGAATTCCCGACAATTGCGGGTAACTAGCAGCTGAATTGAATAGCGTCGGGAGCTAATTGCCGGCGCTATTCATAAGTTGCCGAATTGAATCGACCCCATAATGAGTTTCAATCTTTTGGCTTTTTGTCACAAATTTCTTGTGAATTATTCATCTACATCCATTTGAACAATGGAATAAACCAGATGGCAAGCAAATAACTATGTAGTATTTTTTCTTAAGAGGGTCAATGTAAGTGACACATTACATAACACTGCTTTTCTTTATTAGGACTAGTGTTTATTTTGCTACTGCCTTATAGTTTTGGAAGTGAGACAATGCAAAGCTCTGGTTGTCTTTGGAATGTTAAAAAGTAGAGGTCCAAGAGAAGTGGAGCTGTAAAGTAAATAAAACCTTTTAGTGCTCTGCTAATCAATCAAGTCACAGCTGTCATTAGTAAAATATATGTCCTATGTTGATTTTCCTTTTTGTTTATACAGTACGGAGAGTTGACACTTAAAAGGATTTTCAAAACTAGAAAGAAAAGTTTTAATAAATGCAACATAAGCAGAATCTCACATTTTGGACACAAATCTAACATGACCATATGCTAAAGTTTAAATGCCTATTTCAGTGAAGTAAAAGATAAAAATATTGATGGAATTTAAAAGGATATTCTTACCACATCTTACAGATGTTTGTTAACAATTTTCTATATTAATTTTGTTTTGAATAACAGATATTAAGAAATGTGACTAATTGTGCTGTTTATTAGAGATAAATAATTATTTATCAAAAATAAAAAGTATCATTTTATACTGATCTGGTCTGAATGGTCAACGTTGGTGCAATTAGGGGTGTCCTAATAAGGTAATGGCTATTCTAGAAAGGGTCAGTGTTCCAAACAAGTATCCCCCTCCAGTAGGCGTTGCCTGTCCCACTACCCTGCTGTCTCTGTCTTCACAATCACTGTAAACTGCAATGTTCTCAGAGCTGAAGGCCCTGCAGACATGGGGCTGTCTTGTAAGTTTCAAAAGCTGCCAATAGGGATGGAGCACTTGAATGGCATAACCATCACAAATAATATCAGCTAGGGCACTACTAATGGGTATACCATTACTAGGGCACTACTAGGTGGTATTGCATCAACTAAGGCCCTACTGTAGGGCATAATATCAACTAGGGCACTAAATAGCATAAAATAAACTAGAGCACTACTGCGGGGCATAGCATTAACTAGGGCACTACTCTGTGGCAAAAAATATTACATTTCTGCAGAGTGGTGTCTCCTAGAAGAATTGAGACCGAGGCCACTTCAACATGTTGATATATGGAAAAAGAATGGAGGAGGAAAGACTGTGGCGCAGAGGAATGACTGCAATAGGTAAGTATAAGGAGATGTCACTCTATCTCCAATAATGGATACCAACAACAAAAAGAAATACAACCTGTTTTGCGCTATCCCACACAGTAGATGGTAGATTAAATATAAACAACAATCATTTTTGTACAATGTCTTTAGATAGTCCAACAGATCTGTACTGCACTAACTTAAGGCCCGTACACACTGGTCGATATATCGGGCGTTCTCTTGAACGGCCGATATATCGCGGGACCGTCGGCCAGTGTGTACGGCCGATACGTCTGTGACTCCGTCGTTCACAGACGTATTGCGTCGGCCACGCAGCACAGCCGACGGCCAATATATCTACCGATATATTGGCGCGTCGCTGTGTGTGTACAGGGAGGTCGGCCGACCGCCCGTACACATGCTGCGGCGGCCGGCGGTGATTGACAGCTGAACTGGGCGGCCGTGTGTACACGCCCGCCCAGTTCATGATGTCAGCCCCCGATGGATCGGGCAGTGTGTATGCTCAACACACTGCCCGATCTGTCCATAGATATATCTGCAGATCAATTGATCTGCAGATATATCTACTAGTGTGTACCCACCTTTAGACAGATGGTGACAGTAGGTCTAGTCTCCAAACCTTTAAACGTTCCCTGAAAACTCACCTCTTCAGACAAGCCTATCAAATTCCAGACCCACCCACATAACCTTCAGTGCTTCCCTATCTAATCACATCCTCTGTACAGTATTCATAACCTCACATATTTTTTTTTTTTTAATTGTTTATTTAATTTTCAAGTTATACAGGGTTATATTAGCCCCCCACAACAGGTGGGGAGGGTATATCCGTAAAACAACGTTATTTTTATAGCAGATATATAATCTAAAAGCAGAGATAATGGGGTTCCCATATTGAAAAAAAACAAAAAAACATTGTGGTGGTAATAAGGGAAATAGTGATAAAATATACATTGAGGTCGACCAGAGCACTTTGATTAATTAGGAACCAAAGAAAAAGAAAAACAATCTCGTGGCTGTATCAGTAGAGAGAAGAAGAATAAAGAGAGGGCGAGAGAAGAAGAGAAAGGAAAGACGAGGAAAGTATAGAGTAGGAAGAAAAGAGACAGAATCGGAGGGTCCGCCGGCTCGTCACTATATACAGCAAATACAGCTCGAAGCGCCAGTGTAGAATAGGAGGCAGTACTTAAGGTGCACGAAAAGGTAGTATGCAGGACGGTCACACACCTACTCTATGGGAGGCGAGATTACTAGAGATGTGCACTTGAAAATTTTCGGGTTTTGGTTTTGGGTTCGGTTCCGCGGCCGTGTTTTGGGTTCGACCGCGTTTTGGCAAAACCTCACCGAATTTTTTTTGTCGGATTCGGGTGTGTTTTGGATTCGGGTGTTTTTTTCAAAAAACACTAAAAAACAGCTTAAATCATAGAATTTGGGGGTCATTTTGATCCCAAAGTATTATTAACCTCAAAAACCATAATTTCCACTCATTTTCAGTCTATTCTGAACACCTCACACCTCACAATATTATTTTTAGTCCTAAAATTTGCACCGAGGTCGCTGGATGACTAAGCTAAGCGACCCTAGTGGCCGACACAAACACCTGGCCCATCTAGGAGTGGCACTGCAGTGTCACGCAGGATGGCCCTTCCAAAAAACACTCCCCAAACAGCACATGACGCACAGAAAAAAAGAGGCGCAATGAGGTAGCTGTGTGAGTAAGCTAAGCGACCCTAGTGGCCGACACAAACACCTGGCCCATCTAGGAGTGGCACTGCAGTGTCACGCAGGATGGCCCTTCCAAAAAACACTCCCCAAACAGCACATGACGCAAAGAAAAAAAGAGGCGCAATGAGGTAGCTGTGTGAGTAAGATAAGCGACCCTAGTGGCCGACACAAACACCTGGCCCATCTAGGAGTGGCACTGCAGTGTCACGCAGGATGGCCCTTCCAAAAAACACTCCCCAAACAGCACATGACGCAAAGAAAAAAAGAGGCGCAATGAGGTAGCTGTGTGAGTAAGATAAGCGACCCTAGTGGCCGACACAAACACCTGGCCCATCTAGGAGTGGCACTGCAGTGTCACGCAGGATGGCCCTTCAAAAAAATACTCCCCAAACAGCACATGACGCATATTTTAATAGGCACAACTAAAAGGCACCTCAGGTAAACAATGGAGATGGATGGATACTAGTATACTTATGGATGACGAGCGACTGCCGACACAGAGGTAGCTACAGCCATGGACTACCGTACTGTGTCTGCTGCTAATATAGACTGGATGATAATGAGATAAAATTAAAATATATATATATATCACACTAGTTCTGCAGCCGGACAGGTATATATTATGTAATGACGGACCTGCTGGACACTGTCTGTCAGCACTGCAGACTCCTAAAGTAAGCTACTAGTATCAAGAAGATAGAAAAAAAAAAAAAACCACGGGTAGGTGGTATACAATTATGGATGGACGAGCGACTGCCGACACAGAGGTAGCTACAGCCGTGGACTACCGTACTGTGTCTGCTGCTAATATAGACTGGATGATAATGAGATAAAATTAAAATATATATATATATATATATATATCACACTAGTACTGCAGCCGGACAGGTATATATTATGTAATGACGGACCTGCTGGACACGGTCTGTCAGCACTGCAGACTCCTAAAGTAAGCTACTAGTATCAAGAAGATAGAAAAAAAAAACACCACGGGTAGGTGGTATACAATTATGGATGGATGAGCGACTGCCGACACAGAGGTAGCTACAGCCGTGGACTACCGTACTGTGTCTGCTGCTAATATAGACTGGATGATAATGAGATAAAATTAAAATATATATATATATATATCACACTAGTACTGCAGCCGGACAGGTATATATTATGTAATGACGGACCTGCTGGACACTGTCTGCAGAATGCGTTTATAAAAACACCACACGACGAGTGTTTAACTTTTTCAGGCAGACAATCACAATTATACTGGTGGTCAGCAGACAATCACAATACTGGTGGTCAGTGGTCACTGGTCAGTCACACTGGCAGTGGCACTCTGGCAGCAAAAGTGTGCACTGTACTTAAAATATGTACTCCTGCTATAACTGCTCCCCAGTCTCCCCCACAATTAAGCTGTGTGAGCAGTGAGCACTCAGCACAGTCAGATAATGATATACAGTATTACATATGATCAGTGGCGTAACTAGAAATTTTTCTCCTCCAAGCCAAAAAACTATTCGTGCGCCAAAAAAGGGCGTGGTTTTGTTGGAGTGGGCGTGGTTTCGCATAAAGGGGCATGGTATTGCAGGAAAAGACTACCTTATACCCCAGTTTTGCAACCTGCACGCCCATACGTTGGCCACCACAGGAAAGAAAAATAATCCTGATTTATGCCCCTTACATTTTTTGTCATTTTTCCTCCTTATAGTAATGCCCAGTATACATTATGCCACATACTGCAATGGCCCTTAGACATTATGCCGCACACAATAATGCACGACACAATATGCACACACTGTAATGCCCCCGACACATTATGCCACACACCGTAATGTCTGTGACACATTATGCCACACACCGTAATGCCTGTGACACATTATGACAGGAATCGCAATGCCCGTTATACATTATGCTACACACTGCAATGCCCCTGATACATTATAGCACATACAATGTCTGTGACACATTATGACACACACCGCAATGTCCGTGATACATTATGCCACACACTGCAATGCCCGATACATTATAGCACATTCAATGCCTGTGACACATTATGCCACACACTGCAATGACCTTGAGACATTATACCACAATGCCCGTGAAATAGTATACCATACACCGTAATGCCTGTGACACATACCGCAATGCCCTGCCCGTTATACCCTATGCCACACATCGCAATGCCCGTTATGTATTATGCCACACTGCAATGACCCTGAGACATTATACCACATACCACAATGCCTGTGATATAGTATACCACACACCGTAATGCCTGACACATTATGACACACACCGCAATGTCCGTGATACATTATGCCACACACTGCAATGACCCTGAGACATTATACCACATATCACAATGCCCGCGATATAGTATACCATACACCGTAATGCCTGTGACACATTATGACACACACCGCAATGTCCGTGATACATTATGCCACACACCGTAATGCCCATTACACATTAAGTCCTACAGTAAGGCTTCTAATTACTTTTCAATTACCTGCTCGTTGTCAGGGGTTTCATGCACTGGGTGTCATGCTCGTTGCCAGGGGTTTCATGCTCTTGGTTCCATGCACGGTGCCAGGGGTTTTCATGCTCAGGGTGTCATGCTCGTTGCCAGGGGTTTCATGCACTGGGTGTCATGCTCGTTGCCAGGTGTTTCATGCACTGGGTGTCATGCTCGTTGCCAGGTGTTTCATGCACTGGGTGTCATGCTCGTTGCTAGGAGGTAGTCCTTGTTGCTAGGGCTGTGCTCCCAGTGCCACATATGTCCCCAGTGCCAGATATTCCCCCACGGTGCCAGGTACTTACATGCCCCAGTGCCAAATATAGTCGTCCCCCCCATGTGCCAGGTACACATATACCCCCCCAGTGCCACATATGCCCCCAGTGCCAGATATTCCCCCCCAGTGCCACATATGCCCCCAGTGCCAGATATGCCCCCAGTGCCATATATTCCCCCCCAGTGCCAAATATGCCCCCAGTGCCATATATGCCCCCAGTGCCAGATATTCCCCCCCAGTGCCAGATATTCCCCCCGTGCCATATATGCCCCCAGTGCCAGATATTCCCCCCCCAGTGCCAGATATTCCCCCCGTGCCATATATGCCCCCAGTGCCAGATATCCCCCCCAGTGCCATATATGCCCCCAGTGCCAGATATTCCCCCCCAGTGCCATATATGCCCCCAGTGCCAGATATCCCCCCCCCCAGTGCCATATATGCCCCAGTGCCAGATATTCCCCCCCAGTGCCAGATATTCCCCCAGTGCCAGATATTCCCCCCAGTGCCATATATGCCCCCCGTGCCATATATGCCCCCAGTGCCAGATATCCCCCCCCAGTGCCATATATGCCCCCAGTGCCAGATATTCCCCCCCAGTGCCATATATGCCCCAGTGCCAGATATCCCCCCCCCAGTGCCAGATATTCCCCCCAGTGCCAGAAATGCCCCAGTGCCAGATATTCCCCCCCCCGTGCCATATATGCCCCCAGTGCCAGATATTTACCCCCCCCCCCCCCCCCGTCGCTTTTTGGAGGGACACGGAGGGCACAGCTCGTCTCTCCTGTGTCCCTCCTGCTGCATCATCTCCGGCGGCCGCGGGTCTAATAGGGGGAAGTGCCGGTTCGTGAGCCAATTAGAGCTCACGGACGGCACTTCCCCCTATTAGACCCGCGGCCGCCGGAGATGATGCAGCAGGAGGGACACAGGGAGGCGCGCTGTGTGCCCTCCGTGTCCCTCCAACAAGCGGCGGAGGGAAGGAGACTGCAGACTGACATGCGGACGCTCGTCCGCATGTCAGTCTGCTGTAAATCAGTGGCGCCCCCGCAGCCCCTCGCCCCCAAGCCACCGCGAGGACTGCGGGGGCAGTAGTTACGCCACTGCATATGATGCAGCACACTGGGCTGAGCACAGATATGGTATGTGACTGTGTCACACTGTGTATCGTTTTTTTTCAGGCAGAGAACGGATTAATTAAACTGGTGGTCACTGGTCACACTATCAGCAGCAAGTAGTACTCCTCCTAATAATATGCTCCCCAAAATTTGTGTCTCTCTCTAGTACTCTAGTCTAAACGGAGAGGACGCCAGCCACGTCCTCTCCCTATCAATCTCAATGCACGTGTGAAAATGGCGGCGACGCGCGGCTCCTTATATAGAATCCGAGTCTCGCGATAGAATCCGAGCCTCGCGAGAATCCGACAGCGGGATGATGACGTTCGGGCGCGCTCGGGTTAACCGAGCAAGGCGGGAAGATCCGAGTCGCTCGGCCCCGTGTAAAAAAACCTGAAGTTCGGGCGGGTTCGGATTCCGAGGAACCGAACCCGCTCATCTCTAGAGATTACTAAGATCACAGGAGAATTGCCGCGGAGCCCCCAGGGGCGCGCATTCTACGTGCTGCAGCTTGAGAGTTAAACCACAATTCCCAAACCACTAGAAACTGGAAAGATCTGTTATGGAGGTATGCAGTGATTTTTTCCATGCTTGCGAAGTACCATACTTTATCAATGACCATCTTAATAGGGGGGGGCCTCCTTCTTTTTCCAATGGAGAGCAATTGAGCAGCGAGCAGCGTTTAAAATCTGTGTCAGTAATTTATAACATCACATATTTTGTCTTTCTTTACTCTCAACCCTCCTGACACTTGGCCAACATTGCGAGGTATCATCATACATCCCATTAAGAACCTAGAAATCTAGCGGACCATTATGCAGTAGGTAGCATCTATCCTTGTGTATCTATGCCTATTTCCCTATAGATTGTAAGCTTGTGAGCAGAGCCTTCCTGCCTCTATGTCTGTCTGTTTTTACCCAGTTTTGTTCTATTACTGTTATTCTAATTGTAAAGCGCAACGGAATATGCTGCACTATATAAGAAACTGTTAATAAATAAATAATAATAAATAAATATCGTGAATCCATAACTGGGCAATAATGTCTGTGTGATCAAAGTTCGATATTCATATATAGTGGTGTTTTTATCATCAAGACTTTTTTTTATCATTATTGAATTTTCATCTAGGCGAGAACTCATCCAGAGAATACACTTTCTGGGGGTCTCCTCTCCCATGGAATGGCAAAAAATATAAATGAAAAAAGGGACCAGTGGTATAGTATTTCCCAAAAATGGCAAGCTTGCCATTTTTGGGAAATGCTATACCACTGGTCCCTTTTTTCATTTATATTTTTTGGCATTCCATGGGAGAGGAGACCCCCAGAAAGAGGATTCTCTGGATGAGTTCTCGCCTGGATGAAAATTTGACGGAAAAGATACCTTTATAAGCAGCAGAAACACGCCACCAACGTGAGTATGGTGTGTACCTTTTGGAAATCCATCATCCACCTAGAAAAGTTTTGATGATAAAAACACCACTATATATGAATATCGAACTTTGATCACACAGACATTATTGCCCAATTACGGATTCACGATATTTCACTGTAATACCTACTGTCACCATCTGTCTAAGTTAGTGCAGTACGGATCTGTTGGACTATCTAAAGACATTGCATAAAAATGATTGTTGTTTATATTTAATCTACCATCTACTGTGTGGGATAGTGCGAAACAGGTTGTATTTCTTTTACTATATGGACCATAATGTTCTGGCTATGCTCCTGAAGTAAAGACTAGAGACAGGAAAGAGAGAGCCAAGGGCAGGTGCTAAACTGGCTACTGGACATCACAGCGCACATCAGTCATGTGACTGTCAGTGCTGAAGTTGTAGCCAGGGCTAATGGGGCCCATACACTTGAGATATTTGGTACAACCATTCAATTTCGACCGCATCTGTGAGATAAACCACAGGATTGTATGCACATTTTATGTACCATGTGACGCGATGAGCGGGCACGCCGGTCGGATCTTGCATCTCAAGATATTATGTGCTGCACTTAATATTAATCGCATCGCAGTGCGATCGCATGTGTTTCTGTTAACACATGCGATATCGCACTGCGATGTGCGATGGGCACCCGCTCCCACTCAACGGTGATGTGCCCATCACGTGATAACCATGCGATATATCGCATGATCGCATGGTAATCACTTTGGCGTTTAGATCACTTTGAACTGCTGGTGCGATGCCCCGCAATGTCGCGTCACAGGGCATCGCATAAGTATAGGGGGGGCATAAGACATGCACTAAGATCATCAGCTGATAAATCCCATGCGGCAGGGCTGTTGCCAGCACCATAAAAAAGAAGGATGACATTCTGTATTTCTTTTTGTTATGTGGCTCAACAGTGTCCTCCAGGGGATGTCACCCTAGGCTGCTGCCTAATGGTAGATCTGGCCTTGGAAATAAGGTGCTATGGTGCAGAGTTGTTCATAAATTTAGAGTAATTTACAACCCAAAAGCCGCTCATGAAAATAGCGTATTTACACGTACAGTATATGCTAAGGGTATACACAGGGACTGATTAAGGCTGGTGGGGGCCCAGGTCAATGTAGAGTGTGGGGTCCCCTACTAGCACTATTATTGCTGACAAATTCACCCCCTCCCCTCTCAGGTCCACACAAACACACACCCACACAGTCACAGAGCAGCAGCAGGGAGCACAGGTTATAATCACTGTCTTGCGGTATTTCATTTCACAATCCCACAAAACTGACTGTGTAGGTGCTCCTTACCAGCCACTGTTATTGAACAGCTGAGCCGCCAAAGGAAGTCTCCTACAATTTGAAACGAAGGGTGTGGGGGCCCCGAGACGGCCGCCCC
This sequence comes from Pseudophryne corroboree, assembly GCF_028390025.1. NCBI lineage: Eukaryota > Metazoa > Chordata > Amphibia > Anura > Myobatrachidae > Pseudophryne > Pseudophryne corroboree. The sequence continues at coordinate 378,273,562 of NC_086448.1, forward strand.
TGTCTGCCCTGCCTTAATCCAGCCCTGGGTACACGCATCACAAGATTAGATTTACACAACATAACAGTTTATATTCCCAATGAACAAAAAAGACTTACATTCACAAACAGCCAATCACAAGCAGGTCACTATTGCTGGTGACTGTCATCATCATTATCATCATCCTACTTTCTCAGACCTTTATGCATCTGTTCGCATTTGTACGAACATGCCCTACTTAACCTATGGTAGAACTTCTTTCTCTCCGCCATCTTGCTTCTCTTGATGTTGTCTGACATAAGTGCCAGATTCCACATAGTCACATATTGCGCATCTACTTTCTGGATATGCATGGAATGATTGCATGCAGTATAAGCTACGCAAACTTCCATAATACTTACTCTGCATCAACTACAGAACTTTTACTAAGGTTCCTTTACTTTTGGCTTGGAAAGTTTATACTGTTTTGGTATTGTGAACTAGTGTGTAGAAGCCCGGAAAGGAGCTGCAGGTGGCCAGTGTTGAGGATGGGTCCAGACTATTTATGTCATTAGGCCCTCCCTCTCATGACAAAGTGCCGTGAATCACATGTACATAAATAGTGAGGCGTAAATCATAGAAACATATGACTAGGCCCTGCTGGCCCCTTACTCATGGACTGCAGGTCAAATTCTCCCCACCTGACAATTCACTAGGAAGTGGGCAGGATGCGGGAGGAGTACTCTCTCTCTCCTAGAAGCCTGGAAACATCAGGAGTCTCTTGAAGGTTCCTGGTGAGTATTTAAGTATGGTGTGTACTTATTACTTGCTCATAAGTACCCAATGCATTGCAGCATTTTATATTGTACTGTATGAAGATGCACATCACTGGAAACTAGGTTTCTGAGGTTCCTGAGATTCGCAAGCATTTGAATCCGCAGTTGTTGCCCACGGGTTGCTGCAGTATTTTGCAGTGTAGTAGGCTACTAGGCAATTAAACTACTTAAAGGATAAGAAAATGTGGTTATCAAAACTTTAATATATCCCACAGAACAGGGGACTAAAGGTTTAAAGAAATATTATGTCTGCTGAGGAACACCTTACTTGCATTTGAAGTGAGAACTTGAACTGAATGGATAAACTAAAGTAAAGGTTTCTGCAATGGCCTTACAATTACTAAAATCCAAATGAGATCATAGAAGTTGTGTCCTCACCCACAGCATTGTAGGCAAATATTGTTTTGCTTCAGTGATTGTGCTTAGTGGAGATTAATGGAGGTAAGCCTGTGGCCACTTACTTCATTCCAAACTTGGAAATGAGCAATACAACACTCTCTACTCAGGAAGCCATGTTTGGATTTATTGGCTGAAAACTGGCCGCACAAGCGAAAGAACAAGAAAAATCATGGTGTAGTAAATTAGCTATGAAAGAGTAAGACCACCCGTTAGGACAATATCATATCATAGCGAGCAACTTTTCTTTCACTGAAAGGCATAGCTAGAGAACTCTGACCCAGCGTAAAAGTAAGCCATGTGTCGTGTAAACAAACCAGTGATTTCCCCTCACTTGTCTCAGTCACTAATCCATTTTCCAAACAGACAGGCACAGAATCCCATCCCCCACACTGCTGCTCCATTATCATCAACTCATGTCAGGAAACCAGGCTAAACAGACAGCACATAAACGGGGACATGTATCATTTTTCACTTTTTTTTAAGTGATATTTTTCGAATCAATTCGCAAAGAAAAAAAAATTATCCGGAATGTGCTAATGTGACTTAGAATTTGAAAAGTTGATTGTCTCACTTTTGTCTTTCTCCTCTTTTGTGCAAAGCTTTATTTAAAAAAAAATGAATGTAAAAATATTATATTGGGACATATAATTTTGCCATATAATACATTTTATTTGGTGCAACTCTTTGATTAACACAAAAAAAAATTCCCAGTTTTGATAAGAGGAGGAGAAAAGCCACGCCCCCTGAAAAGTACCTGGGCGCAGCCCAGCTCTCTACTGCCCTGCACTTGTGGCTGAGGAGGTGTAACTTGGTGGTAAGTGTGCATTCACACATCCAATGCCTTGCTAAAGTATTCACCACCCTTGGCATTTTTCATGTTTTGTTGCCTCACAACCTGGAATTAAAATGGATTGTTTGAAGGTTGGCATCATTTCATTCACAGAACATGCCTACAACTTTGAAGATGTATTATTATTTTTTATTGTGAAGGAAACAACAGATAAGACAAAATAACAGAAAACTTCAGCGTGCATAACTATTCACCCCCCTAAAGTCAGTACTTTGTAGAGTCACCTTTTGCAGCAATTACAGCTGTAAGTCGCTTTGGATAAGTCTCTATGAGTTTTCCACATCTTGCCACTGGGAGTTTTGCTCATTCATCAAGGCAAAACTGCTCCAGCTTCTTCATGTTGGATGGTTTCCGCTTGTGAACAGCAATCTTCAATTCTGACCACAGATTCTCAATTGGATTGAGATCTGGGCTTTGACTAGGCCATTCCAACACATTTAAATGTTTTCCCTTAAACCACTCGAGTGTTGCTTTAGCAGTATGCTTCGGGTCATTGTCCTGCTGGAAGGTGAACCTCCGTCCCAGTCTCAAATCACAGGCAGACTGAAACAGGTTTTGCTCAAGATTATCCCTGTATTTAGCACAATCCATCTTTCCCTCGACTCGAAACAGTTTCCCAGTCCCTTCTGCTGAAGAACATTCCCACAGCATGAAGCTGCCACCACCATGTTTCACTGTGGGGATGGTGTTCTTGGGGTGATGGGATGTGTTGGGTTTGCGCCAGACATAGCCGTTTCTTGGTGGCTGAAAAGTAAAATTTTTATCTCATCTGGGGGGCCTTTAGCAAGGCACTGTAGGCTAAATTCATACCCTACAACATCTCTGAGTTGTAAACCGGTACAAATAAGGGAAAGGGGCGTGGTCATGGGTAAAGGGGGTGTGGCCCTGCATTTATACTAATGAATTCTATTGGAATCCGGAGATGCTGCCCCTGGTACACCTGCTGTTTTGGCCGGTACAGACAATGGGGGTCATTCCGACCCAATCGCTCGTTGCTGTTTATCGCAGCGCAACGATCAGGTCGGAACTGCGCATGCGCCGGCGTCAGCACATCCCGGACGGCCGAAGGCCATCGTTCCCTAGCGATCGCCTCAGCCTGATTGACAGGCAGAGGCGGTCGCTGGGCGGGAGGGGGCGCACGGCGGCATTTGACCACCGTGATGGGGGTGCGGACCGTGCAGGGGGGGCGGGCCGCAGCGGCTGCGTGACGTCACATGCAGCCGCTGCGACCAGGGGCAGCGACGATCAACTCCCGGCCAGCCGCAGGAGCTGCGCTGGCCGGGAGTTACTCCACAAGTACAAAAGCATCGCCGCTGTGCGATGCTTTTGTACTTGTGCGGGGGGGGGGGGGGGGGGGAGGCTGGACAGCCATGCAGGGCGGACTAGCCCTGTGCCGGGCGTCCCCCCGCATGTCTGGGAACATGATCGTAGCTGTGCTAAATTTAGCACAGCTACGATCAACTCGGAATGACCCCCAATGTGTCAGCACAACTGTGTTTTATGCAGAGATAGATGTAAGCATAAATCCACATCAGTACTATACCTGAGTATTTGGATGTAAGTAATTTTAGCCACAGAATACTGTATTTCACTTATTGTATGTGTTCAACAAGTACTACAGTAATACCCCTTTTCCACTGTAGCACGGGTCGCAGCCATGTCGCCCTTTCCCACAGCGCTCACCAACCCGGCATATTGCCGGGTTGGGGACGTTGCTAGTGGGGCGGCACTGGGAGATCATAGATCTCCCAGCGCCACCCTCCCATACACTGTGAACGGGAGCCGTGTTGCCTCGACACGGCTCCCGTTCACACTAGACAACTAGCCCAGGATTTTGCAGGGGGACCCTTTTCCACTAGGGAAAAACATGGGTAAATGCGCACCCTGCGCATTTACCCGTGTTTTAAAAGCTAGTGGAAAAGGGGTATAAGACTTCAAAATGTAAACACATAAAGGAAAATATGGGACAGCAAACAGCCTAATATTGTAATTGATGCATACCACATACTGTAACATTCTTATTTAAGATATGATTGAGCCTAATACCTTAGATTATTTGTACAGTTGAATACTTAATAATAAACAATGTTGCTGTTTCTCAATATCCTCTCAAGTCCATCAGACATTTTGCTAAAAATAACTAATTCAGACAGTAATACAGGTCGAGTATCCCATATCCAAATATTCCGAAATACGGAATTTCTTGAGTGAGACTGAGATAGTGAAACCTTTGTTTTCTGATGACTCAATGGGGGTCATTCCGAGTTGATCGTAGCTGTGCTAAATTTCATCTTCCCTGACATCCGGGGAGACGCCCAGTACAGGGCTAGTCCGCCCCATATGTCAGTGCCGCTCCCCCCCCCCCCCCGCACAAATACAAGAGCATCGCACAGCCGCGATGCTCTTGTATTTGTGGAGTAACTCCCGGCCAGCGCAGCTCCTGCAGCTGGCCGGGAGTTGTGTGTCGCTGCCGCTGGCCACAGCGGCTGCGTGAGATGTCACACAGCCTCCGCGGCACGCCCCCCTAACGGTCCGGCCACGCCTGCATTGGCCGGACCACGCCTAATTAACGGCTTAACGCCGCCGTTCAGCCTCCTCCAGCCCAGCGACCTCCCCTGTCTCAGAGGCAATCGCTAGGCAGCGATGACTGCCATGCGCCTGCGCACTGCGGCACCGGTGCATGCGCAGTTCCGACCCGATCGCTGCGCTGCAACAAACTGCAGCGAGCGATCGGGTTGGAATGACCCCCAATGTACACAAACTTTGTTTGATACACAAAAGTATTAAAAATATTGTATTAAATGACCTTCAGTCTGTGTATAAGGTGTATATGAAACATAAATGAATTGTGTGAATGTAGACACACTTTGTTTAATGCACAAAGTTATAAAAAATATTGGCTAAAATGACCTTCAGGCTGTGTGTATAAGGAGTATATGTAACATAAATGCATTCTGTGCTTAGATTTAGGTCCCATCACCATGATATCTCATTATGGTATGCAATTATTCCAAAATACGGAAAAATCCGATATCCAAAATACTTCTGGTCCCAAGCATTTTGGGTATGGGATACTCAATCTGTAGCTGCCTGCTATTTATATAGATTGTATGTTGTAAACGTCTATGATGGGTTGTAGAAGGGATTTTACATTCATGGAATGTGTTTTTTTGACTGCAGTTCTCTGTGATAACATAATCTCTGTCTTTCTGATTGAGCGTTTCATTAATACCAAGCCCTCTTACAATTGTTTACTTTGTCTCTTCATGCAGGCTTTACAAAGTGCACTGTCAAGTGGAAGCGACAAAGGAGGATGTTTTCTTTGGGGGTAGGTATACAAAATAAACATGGTATCATCATCATTCAACTTCCACAAATGGGGTGACAGAGCAGGAATGGAGCCAAATGAATTTTCTTTATGACAAATAAAGCAGCAAAGCCCACTCATGTAGTCTGATTCACTATTTGACCCCAGGTGTCAGCAGATGTGTGTATTGTTAAAAATACTGTATGTGGACCAGAGTATATTTAGCTAAGGATAGAGTGATAATGTTTTGTGTATTTTGCATAGATCTCTGATTCTTTAACTATAAGGGCTCTATTTAAAAACCTAATTATCTCCAGCATTTTAGTTGGAGAAAATACATTTCCTTCTCCCTATTAATAGAAGAGGAGACTGCAGTGAAGTTGCTGTTTTCTTATCTGTTCTCTTAGTGATGCAGCTCCAGGCCTCTACATTAAAATAGGCCCATCATCATGGCAGCATGCTGGGGACCAGCTACCTAGCTGGTCGCACAATCAGATATAAATCATATGTATTAAAATTGTATTTCTGGTTTTCTTACACAAATTATGCAGTTTAACTAATTTCATGTAGAAGTAGTAACTTCTTAAGTGGCATGTCCTGAAATTCTCCGGGGCCAGCTCCACTGAGAGACTAGCTATCCTGGAAGGTTTCCGGGGCATGGCCAGAGCTGATCCCCCTCCTCCCTCGTACTCTGCTTGGGGGGGGGGGGGGGGGAGTTTCACAGAATGACGCGGTTGCGTCATGATGTCACAATGCAACCGTGTCATTCCACAAAACTCTGCCCCCTTCCAAGCGGAGTACGAGGGAGGAGGGGGAGAGAATTTCCGTGCTGGTGGGCTAGCATCTGCTAGCAAGTGTACACCCCTTGGCAATGAGCATTCCTCTTGGCAATGAGCATTCCCCTTGGCAATGAGCATTACCCTTGGCAATGAGCATTTCCTTTGGCAACGAGCATGGAAACCCCTGGCAACGAGCATGACACCCAGTGCATATAACTGCTGGAAACAAGCAGGTAATTCATTTAAAACCCCACCCTGGGAGGTGTGACATAGCGAAAATAAAGTCACCACTAAAGTTAAGGGAGACAGTGGGGCTGATAGTATAGCCGGTGTACACACCCACGTGGCTCTGACCACACCCACACAGTACTGGTAACAGCTCCTCCCCTTCTCAGTATATGCCCTTGAACATTTTCAGCCCCAGGCCCATGTGGCCCTTAATCGGGCTCTGTGCATCCCCCATAGATCTCAATAGGGAGTCACCAGTTTTGCTGTTTATAGAAAAGAGAATATTTTCTCTTGTCCAAATCTTTCCCCAAAAGATAACACCATTTCTATATGGTGTTATGGTAAGATTTAGTAGAGAAACACACAATTAATGCTACAAGCAGATATAAATAAATAAATAGGAAATTAAAACAAGGATTTTAAAGGCTATATAATATATATGTACATACATACACACAAATAATATCTCTCTATCTATACAAAATCATTTGCCAATCAAAATGAAGGTATCAGTAAAATGTGGAGACATAATTTTGATTGCGCTCTGCTACATGTTGCAAACATAGGTGGTCATTCCGAGTTGTTCGCTCGGTAATTTTCTTTGCATCGCAGCGTTTTTCCGCTAATTGCGCATGCGCAATGTTCGCACTGCGACTGCGCCAAGTAAATTTGCTATGCAGTTAGTAATTTTACTCACGGCATTACGAGGTTTTTTCTTCGTTCTGGTGATCGTAATGTGATTGACAGAAAGTAGGTATTTCTGGGCGGAAACAGGCCGTTTTATGGGAGTGTGTGAAAAAACGCTACCGTTTCTGGAAAAAACGCGGGAGTGGCTGGAGAAACGGAGGAGTGTCTGGGCGAACGCTGGGTGTGTTTGTGACGTCAAACCAGGAACGACAAGCACTGAACTGATCGCACTGGAAGAGTAAGTCTCGAGCTACTCAGAAACTGCACAGAGAAGTCTTTTCGCAATATTGCGAATCTTTCGTTCGCAATTTTGATAAGCTAAGATTCACTCCCAGTAGGCGGCGGCTTAGCGTGTGCAAAGCTGCTAAAAGCAGCTTGCGAGCGAACAACTCGGAATCACCCCCATAATGCGGGTTGTTGATAGGATGGGAGGAGGTGGGGACTGTTGAAGGCGGAGCAACCAGCTGACCTAACTCATGTCATACACTTAACATGTCCGGCAGTGCCATCTGAGGGTAATCCATGCTTAATCTGGCCGTTTGTGGCTTCCCTGAAGCACTGCTTCTCCATTGTAAACAGTTGGCTGCATGGAAAAGGCCAAATTGGATTCTGTCATGTGATTCTCCCAGTCCATCCAGAAGCTCACATGATCTGATAATCCAACTGACAATTGAAGTGCCCTTGTGACCGAACGGTCCCGTCCCCAGTACAAAGAATGGATGTTTAGGTCACACGGGACCTGACCACATAGGGGATTCCCGCTTACCGTCAGTAACCGCCTGTTACTGACTCCACCCACTGCACAGTGCTGCCACCACCAAACTCCTAACCTGCCGTGGCGTTTGGAACCACAGTTCTGCTCTGTATGTGCCGACACGCTGCCTTACCACACCTGTGTGGTGTTGACGAATCCCCACTAGTCACTGACTAGGCCTCTACCGGTAGCTGGCGGAAGGCGGAACTTGGAGACGCTGGTTCGCCCTGGACAGCCGGTGAACAGGGCTAGGTTTCGCACAGCCCTGTAGGCCACAAGATGACGCAGTCGTCTGTAGGGCAGAAGATCTTTATTTGCCCAAATACAGCCTTCAAAAAGGCTCAGCAATACAGCAAGATGTTCACAGCAAAAAGTAGTTGGTATATTACACTTTTCATGGGTCAACTGCCCTCCTTTCTCCTTCGTCCTAGAGGATGCTGGGGACTCCAAAAGGACCATGGGGTATAGACGGGATACGCAGGAGACATGGGCACACTATAAGACTTTTAATGGGTGTGAACTGGCTCCTCCCTCTATGCCCCTCCTCCAGACCTCAGTTAGATTCTGTGCCCAGAGGAGACTGGTCACACTCTAGGGGAGCTCTACTGAGTTTCTCTAAAAAGACTTTTGTTAGCTTTATTATTTTCAGGGAGCACTGCTGGCAACAGGCTTCCTGCTTCGTGGGACTGAGGGGAGAGAAGCAGACCTACTTCTGTGAGACTGATAGGCTCTGCTTCTTAGGCTACTGGACACCATTAGTTCCAGAGGGTCCGATCACTTGGGTCGCCTAGCTGCTCGCTCTCGGAGCCGCGCCGCCGTCCTCCTCACAGAGCCAGAAGATCGAAGACAGGTGAGTAACCGAAGCAAAGAAGACATCGGAAGGCGGCAGAAGACTTCAGTCTACCTGCGGTACCGCGCAGCGGTCGCGCTGCGCGCCATTGCTCCCGCTCGCACAGGCACTGCATGGGTGCAGGGTGCAGGGGGGGGTGCCCTGGGCTGCAATAAAAACCTCTTTTAGACACTATCTGGCTATTTTAAGGTGCATAGGCATTATTTGTGACCCCTGCCAGTATGATCTCAGCGGGACCGAAGCGCACCTTGTAGGGGGCGGGGCTTCCTCCTCAGCTCTGACCAGCGCCATTTTCTCTCCACAGCTTGCTGCAGAGATGCTGCTCCTGGCCCTTCACTGCTGCCACAAGTAACAGAGTGTTGAAAACAAAGGGGGGCACTTAATTTTGGTGTTGGTTGTATTATATTACAAGCGCTGATAGGTCTGGGCCATTGTGCTTTTTAGACAGGTGTGGCGCTGGGTGTGAGCTGGCAAATTCCTTCTCTGTCTCTCTGAAAGGCCTTGCTGTGGGTGTGTCCCCTTTAGCCCAGTGTGTTTGGGGGTGTCGGTACGTGTGTGTCGACATGGCAGAAACTGAATGCTCTTCCCAGGAGGAGGTTAGTGTGAGAGCTGAGCAAAATGAAGGTGTGACTCTGTCGGCACCGCCGACTGCTGATTGGGTTGACATGTGGAATGTGTTGAATATCAGTGTGGCTTTGTTACATAAGAGGTTGGACAAATCTGAGTCTCAGAACCAAGCATGGAGGCAATCCATGGGAGACGTGGTACCACACACTCAGGCCCCTTCGGGGTCCCAAGAACGTTCATTTAGCCAGGTAGTAGACACTGATACCGACACAGATTCTGACTCCAGTGTCGACTATAATGATGCAAAGTTGCATCCTAAGGTGGCTAAGAGTATTCAGTACATGATTGTGGCTATAAAAGATGTGCTGCATATTACGGAAGACCCCGCTGTCCCTGATACAAGGGTCTGTATGTATAAGGGCAAGAAACCGGAGGTAACGTTTCCTCCCTCTCATGAACCGAATGCCCTTTTTGAAAAAGCCTGGGAAATGCCAGACAAAAGGTGGCACATTCCCAGGAGAATTGCTATGGCATACCCGTTTCCTTCTCAGGATAGGGTTGGGTGGGAGGCAACACCCACGGTAGACAAAGCTCTAGCGCGATTGTCCAAGAAAGTGGCACTACCGTCTCCTCAAATGGCGACACTTAAAGATCCTGCTGATCGGAAGCAGGAAGCTACCTTGAAATCTATTTATGTCACGACAGGTACACTGCTCAGGCCGGCTGTGGCTTCGGCGTGGGTGAGTAGCGCGATTGAAAAGTGGGCAGATAACTTGTCATCGGATATAGACACCCTGGATCGGGATAGCGTGCTTTTGACACTGGGTCATATCAGGGACGCTGCAGTCTATCTAAAAGAGACGGCGAGAGATATTGGCCTTTTGGGATCAAGGGCCAATGCCATGGCGGTCTCGGCTGGAAGGGCGTTGTGGACTCATCAGTGGAATGGTGATGCTGATTCTAAGAAGGCTATGGAGGCTCTCCCCTACAAGGGTGGAGTTTTGTTTGGTGAAGGCCTCGCGGACCTGGTTTCTACAGCTACCGCGGGTAAGTCCTCTTTTCTGCCTTTTGTTCCTCCACAGCAAAAGAAAATGCCCCCTTATCAGATGCAGTCCTTTCGGTCGCAGAAATTCCGGAAAGGACGTGGGTCATCTTTCCTTGCGGCAAGGGGTAAGGGTAGAGGAAAAATATCGCCGGCTGTGGCAGGCTCCCAGGAGCAGAAGCCCTCCCCGGCTTCTACCAAATCTACCGCATGACGCTGGTGCTCCCCTGAGGGAGTCCGCACCGGTGGGATCGCTTCTTCAACTCTTCAGTCAGGTCTGGGTTCTCTCGGACCTGGATCCTTGGGTGCTGGAAATTGTGACCCAAGGATACAAGCTGGAGTTTCAAGACGTGCCTCCACGACAATTTTTCAAATCGGCCTTGCCAGCTTCTCTTCCGGAAAGAGAGGCAGTGTGTACGGCGATACAAAAGCTGTGTCAGCAGCGAGTCATTGTCGAAGTTTCCCCGTCACAGCGGGGAGAAGGATTTTATTCAAGCCTATTCGTGGTCCCGAAGCCAAACGGCTTGGTCAGACCGATTCTGAATTTAAAATCCCTCAATGTGTATTTGAAAAGTTTCAAATTCAAGATGGAATCTCTCCGAGTGGTGATCTCCAATCTGGAGGGGGGGGGGGGTGAAGGGGGGGATTTTATGGTGTCAGTCGACATAAAGGATGCTTATCTACATGTTCCCATTTATCCTCCTCAACAGGTGTACCTGAGGTTCGCTGTTCAGGATTGTCACTACCAATTTCAGACGTTGCCGTTTGGTCTTTCCACGGCCCCGAGGATTTTCACAAAGGTAATGACGGAAATGATGGTGCTCCTGCGCAAGCAAGGGGTCACAATTATCCCGTACTTGGATGATTTCCTGAAAAAGGTGAGATCACAGGAGCTGTTACTAAAAAACCTTGCGCTCTCACTGCGGGTGCTGCAACAGCATGGCTGGCTCCTGAATTTGCCAAAGTCGCAGTTGATTCCGACAACTCGGTTGTCGTTTTTGGGTATGATTCTGGACATGGAACTGCAGAGGATTTTTCTCCCATTGGAAAAAGCTCAGGAAATCCAGAACATGGTCAAGGAACTTCTGAAACCGCCAAGAGTGTCGATTCATCAATGTACTCGAGTGCTGGGGAAAATGGTGGCGGCCTACGAGGCCATTCCGTTTGGCAGGTTCCATGCAAGAATGTTTCAGTGGGACCTACTGGGCAAGTGGTCAGGGTCCCATCTGCAGATGCACCGAAAAATAACTCTGTCCCCAAGGACCAGGGTTTCTCTCCTGTGGTGGCTCCAAAGTTCTCACCTTCTAGAGGGTCGCAGGTTCGGCATTCAAGATTGGATTCTGGTGACCACGGACGCGAGTCTCCGAGGTTGGGGAGCAGTCACACAGGGAAAAAATTTCCAGGGAAAATGGTCAAGCCAGGAAGCTTGTCTGCACATAAATATTCTGGAATTAAGGGCCATCTACAACGGCCTGCTACAAGCGGAACATCTTCTTCGCGACCGGCCCGTCCTGATTCAGTCGGACAACATAACAGCCGTGGCGCACATAAATCGCCAGGGCGGAACAAAGAGCAGCGCGGCGATGGCGGAGGCCACCAGGATCCTTCGCTGGGCGGAAAAACATGCAAGCGCCCTGTCAGCGGTCTTCATTCCAGGCGTGGACAACTGGGAAGCAGACTTCCTCAGCAGACACGATCTTCACCCAGGAGAGTGGGGTCTTCATCAAGAGGTCTTTGCAGAAGTGACAAGTCATTGGGGAATTTCTCAAATAGACATGATGGCGTCTCGCCTCAACAAAAAGCTTCAGACATATTGTTCCAGGTCGAGGGACCCTCAAGCAGTAGCAGTGGACGCACTGGTGACATCGTGGGTGTTTCAGTCGGTCTATGTGTTCCCTCCACTTCCACTCATCCCAAAGGTGATAAGGATCGTGAGAAGAACAAGGGTTCAGGCGATACTCGTTGTTCCAGATTGACCTCGGAGGGCCTGGTATCCGGCTCTTCAGGAATTACTCACAGGAGATCCTTGGCCTCTTCCTCTAAGAGAGGATCTGTTACAGCAAGGACCGTGCGTGTTCCAGGACTTACCGTGGTTGCGTTTGATGGCATGGTGGTTGAACGCCAAATCCTAGCTAGGAAGGGTATTCCCGGGGAAGTCATCCCCACCCTACTTAAGGCTAGAAAGGAGGTAACGGCGAAGCATTATCACCGTATCTGGAGAAAATATGTGTCTTGGTGTGAATCCAAGAAGGCGCCTATGGAAGAGTTTCACCTGGGGCGGTTTCTCCATTTTTTGCAAGCAGGTGTGGATGCGGGCCTGAAGTTAGGCTCCATTAAAGTGCAGGTTTCGGCCTTATCGATTTTTTTTCAAAGGGAATTGGCCTCGCTTCCTGAAGTTCAGAAGTTCGTGAAAGGCGTACTACACATACAACCTCCATTTGTGCCCCCAGTGGCGCCATGGGACCTTAACGTGGTGTTACAGTACCTTACGTCCCATTGGTTTGAACCTTTACAAACGGTTGAGTTGAAATTTCTCACTTGGAAAGTGGTCATGCTATTGGCCTTGGCGTCCGCAAGGCGGGTGTCCAAATTGGCGGCTTTGTCTTACAAAAGCCCCTATCTAATCTTCCATGAGGATAGAGCAGAGTTGAGAACTCGTCAACATTTTCTACCGAAGGTGGTTTCTTCGTTTCATATGAACCAACCTATTGTGGTGCCTGTGGCTACTGAAGCCTTGGCTGATTCAAAGTCTCTTGATGTGGTCAGAGCTTTGAAAATTTATGTACCCAGAACAGCTCGGGTGAGAAAAACAGGCGCTGTTTGTCCTATATGCGGCCAACAAGGTTGGCGCTCCTGCTTCTAAGCAGACTATTGCGCGCTGGATCTGTAATACGATTCAGCAGGCTCATTCTACGGCTGGATTGCCGTTACCGAAATCGGTGAAAGCACATTCCACTAGGAAGGTGGGCTCATCTTGGACGGCTGCCCGAGGGGTCTCGGCATTACAGCTTTGCCGAGCAGCTACTTGGTCGGGGTCAAACACTTTTGCAAAGTTCTACAAGTTTGATACCCTGGCTGATGAGGACCTCATGTTTGCTCAATCGGTGCTGCAGAGTCATCCGCACTCTCCCGCCCGGTTTGGAGCTTTGGTATAATCCCCATGGTCCTTTTGGAGTACCCAGCATCCTCTAGGATGAAGGAGAAAATAGGATTTTAATACCTACTGGTAAATCCTTTTATCTTAGTCCGTAGAGGATGCTGGGCGGCCGTCCCAGTGCGGACTCTATCTGCAGTACTTGTATATAGTTATTGCTTAAGTTACACAAAGGTTGTGTGTTGGTAAGGGTCAGGCTGTTGCTGATCTGTTTTTGTTCACACTGTTAACTGGGTTTAATTAACTGCCATGTTGTACGGTGTGGTGTGGTGTGAGCTGGTATGTATCTCACCCTTAGTTTAACAAAATCCTTTTCCTCGAAATGTTCATCTCCTCTGGGCACAGTTCCTATAACTGATGTCTGGAGGAGGGGCATAGAGGGAGGAGCCAGTTCACACCCATTAAAAGTCTTATAGTGTGCCCATGTCTCCTGCGTATCCAGTCTATACCCCATGGTCCTTTTGGAGTCCCCAGCATCCTCTACGGACTAAGAGAAAAGGATTTACCGGTAGGTATTAAAATCCTATTTTTATCCTACTCCAATACACACTACCACAGGGGGTAAGTCCGCCCTGTGGTTTACAACCAATCAGTGTTTACCCATGGGCTGTGCATGCCTTGGTCACATGCACAGCTAACATTGTCCTCTATGGACAGTGGGGAGTGGTCACTCTCCTTTGACTGTCCCATCCTGGAGGATCAGGATACGCCCCGGTGCCATTCAGTCTAGGTTGGGGGAAGTTTTCCCACCTAAACTGAACTCCAGAAACCTGCCCGGGACCTAGCCCACTGTCTGCAGCCTGGATTTGGGCTCCAGAGCTGGGCAGCCAAGATCCCCGGTCAGGGTTTCCTGGCCATTATGGGTGATGTCCATGGGGCTCCGGAAAACCACTCAGCTTGTTTCAAAGCTGAGCTTCTCCTCTCTCTTCCAATGCCACTTTCAAGTCTGAGGCTGGAAGGGAAAGTATTCCGTTTTTGGGGAAACGGTCTGGGAGAATCCATCAGCCTGCACAGCCATGGATTACCCCCTCCTGGGACACACAACCAAGTAAGTGCATTTTACCTTTAAATACATTACATTTAAACACATGTGTTTCCCTTTAAATATACACTGAGCCTGTGCCATAGGCGTGCGCATGGGGGGGTGCCTGGTGTGCACAGGCACCCCCTAATGTTGGGCACCCCCCACATGCCACACCTGCAGCACAGTGATCGCTGCTTATTCCTGTGCCTCCCTCCGCTGTGCCCGCCGGACAGGGAGCGTACGTTCCTGGCCCGCGTCCAAACATCATCCTGGCTCCTCCGCGCAATGTAATGTTATGATGTCACCCCCCACGCCTGCCTGCGCGCCTGACGCACTTGCTGTCGCCGCTCTATCTCTCTCTCCTCTCGTGTGGCGATGTGGTGTCACACCAACTCCACAGTCCAGCGTTGCTCCCAGAGAGTCAGAGCCATGGAGGACAAATTCAGTAGACAGCCCCAGGCAAGCTGTGAGTGAGACAGTAAGTCACCGCTCACCTCATACAGTGACAACGTAAACTGCGGGCCAGCTCCTGGAGGGAAAGAGAGGGGGCCAGCCAGGGGGAATAACATGTACATATGTATATATGTATATATGACCTGCAGATCTCTTTTATTTTTTTGGTGTAGGTGCACTCCGCAAAAGAACTAGACAAGAGGCCCTGTACTATCATGTACTACATTATTTAATGCAAGTTTCATGATTTAAAATCTTCCTGGGAAGTTCATATGCATATATATATATATATATATATCCAAAGTTTGCCCCGGCACTCCTCCAAATAACCTGCTGAGGTGCACTTCCTTGTGGACATGCTGGTCCACCCACATACAATGAGAAAAAATAGGTGGCACTCTCAGTCTTGTAAATGGTGAAAAAGCAAACTCCACGCCGTGGAGTCTTTATTAAAACAGACAGGTGACGTTTCGGGGACTTATCCCCTTCCTCATTGGGATTTATGTTTGTATTTAAACACGATTTTTGCACTATGTTGTTGTCTGAGGAAGGGGATAAGTCCCCGAAACGTCACCTGTCTGTTTTAATAAAGACTCCACGGCGTGGAGTTTGCTTTTTCACCATTTACAAGACTGAGAGTGCCACCTATTTTTTCTCATTGTATATATATATATATATATATATATATAAAATTCTGGATTGAATTTACCGATGGTGGGGGCATTCTTAATCCGGAAACCCCTGGGGTTTAACTTTTTACGGTAATAATCACTCAAAGTAGAGCCATGTAGAAAATAGTCAATTTCTTTCTTTTTTAGTTTAAGCAGTTTAAAAAAGATTTGTTCATTAGGCATTGTAATGTCAGCTGAATCAGGAATCTCAGGGAATAAGATTCCTTCCGCATCACTCTCAGAAAGAGATAACATTTCTCCTAGTGGTAAGGGAACATCCCTATAACCACTATGGGTAGGTTGCTCCGTACCCGTTGCCATATTGAATGCAGTGATTGACACACAGAAAAACAAAAAAATGTAGACAGTCTGTCTCCTGGTAGTAAAGCAGGGGGTGCCTTGTCAGATAAGAGGAGCATAGGGAGTATCCGTCGCTTCGCAAGAAGACGGACGATTACATGTGCTCCCCCAGTCACATACAGCAATAGAAGGACTGGCACTCCTAGAAAGTTCCAAAAACCAGTTAAGTGCCCAGTTGCCCAATATGATGATTGGTAGCAGAATAGGAGGACACGGCACTCATAGTACTTTGTCAGAAGCAGCAAGCTGGTTTAAAAATTAAGCTGACAGCGCAGCATAATAAGTCAACGTTTCATTTATTACTAAATTTCGTCAGGACAAGATAACAAACATAGAGAAAACAGTCTTACCTTAAATAAAACCCCACACAGACCATCATGCACGCTGTGAGTGCTTCCTGGACGGGGGCCGATGATGTCACCAGGGGGCGACGCGCGCTCTTCAGCGCCGTTTCCATGGTAACCCGTCGGAGGCAGGGCCGGATTAACAATGGGGCGGATGGAGCTGCAGCTCCAGGCCCCCCATCAGAATAGGCCCACAGTCCTCTGCTGTGCTGCTGCTGTAGACAGGAAAATATGTTTTCCTGCTGCAGCAGCATGCAATGGCAGCCCGAGGTCCCCCCGCCCTCCAGCAGTTGTCGTAACAGCCCCCACCCCTTCCCCTGTGGCACCGGCGGTACAAACTAGACTACAAACATACCGCACGGCGCACGGGCAGGAAGTTAAACTTTAGACACTCGGCGGCGCAGTGGAAGGCTTCACTAGCCCTCCCCGCGCCGCACACACAATGACGCGGCGCCTCCTCTAAGCCGCGTGACGTCACAAATGTGCCGCCCCGCCACAGCCGCAGGAGGCACTGACTGGCGGCATTTACAGATTTACAGCTGAGCAGGATGCTCCGTGAAGGCGGCCAGGGCAGGCTGACTGATCTCCTCCTGCTGGCATAATGATACTAAATAAGGCACTCACATACTATATATATATATATATATATATATATATATATATACACACACACACATATATATTATATATATATACATTAGATATAGTTTTGCAGTATGTCCGGCACTCCCATGTAATGTATTACCTTGACCCGGTGCCCTTACTGTATGGATCAATGTAGACTGGCAAAGGTACGGCACTCGTGGCTCAGGATAAGCAAATGAAATAGGCGACCACCATGTCAGCAAACAACGTTTCAATCTATTCAGATTTTCATCAGGTTACCTGATGAAAATCTGAATAGATTGAAACGTTGTTTGCTGACATGGTGGTCGCCTATTTCATTTGCTTATCCTGAGCCACGAGTGCCGTACCTTTGCCTGTCTATACATTAGATATACATATTTTTTAAATGTAATATATATTTTTTTATATGCAGTGTGTGTGTGTGTGTCTTTATACAGTGTCCCCCGCCGCCGCATCGAGCTGATGTGGCGCTACTATTTCAAATCTGCCGCAGACTGCCAGTTAATCAAGAGCGGCTGCTCCTGATTGGCTGCCGGTCCGCGGCAAATTTGAAATAGTATCGCCGCGGTCATAGGAACCACAGTGTCACACCAAAGGCCGCCGACCATAGCTTCCTCCTCCGTTGCACCACGGCCCTCTGCCTTCTCCGCTGCACCACCGCCGCCACCCTCAGCCTCCTCTGCCACCCTCAGTCCTTCTCTGCACCTCCGCCAACTCCCACAGCCTCCTCATCCACGCACCATCTCCGAGACCCACAGCCTCCTCCGCCCCGCACCGACCACAGCCTCCTCATTCACCGCACCACAGACCACAGCACCCTCAGCACCACCACTGTTAAATAGGTAATCTTACCCCGCTGCCTTTCTCTCTCCCTAGTCCCTATTGTATGCCCTTGCTGTCCCTCTCTGTCACTTTTCCTGCTGTCACTTTCCCTGTCCCTCTGTCACTCTCCCTATCCCTATGTCCCTGCTGTCACTCTCCCTGAATTTTGTTTTATTCCATGTGGCATAATGTGAATTTCGGCTCCTTCAGTGTGCTATAATGTGAATTTTGGCTTATTCTTAGTGCTATAATGTGAATTTCAGCTCATTCTGTGTGCTATAATGTGAATTTCGGCTCATTCAGTGTGCTATGATGTGAATTTCGGCTCATACCATGTGCTATAATGTGAATTTCGGGTCATACCATGTGCTATAATGTGAATTTTGGGTCATACCATGTGCTATAATGTGAATTTTGGCTCATTCCATGTGCTGTAATGTGAATTTCAGCTCATACCGTCGGCTAAAGGCCCTCATTCCGAGTTGTTCGCTCGCAAGCTGCTTTTAGCAGCATTGCACACGCTAAGCCGCCGCCTACTGCGAGTGAATCTTAGCTTAGCAAAATTGCGAACAAAAGGTTCTCAAAATTGCGAATAGAAATTTCTTTGCAGTTTCTGAGTAGCTCGGGACTTACTCTGCCACTGCGATCAGTTCAGTCAGTTTCGTTCCTGGTTTGACGTCACAAACACACCCAGCGTTCGCCCAGACACTCCTCCGTTTCTCCAGCCACTCCCGCGTTTTTCCCAGAAACGGTAGCGTTTTTTCACACACTCCCATAAAACGGCCAGTTTCTGCCCAGAAACACCCACTTCCTGTCAATCACATTACGATCACCAGAACGAAGAAAAAACCTCGTAATGCCGTGAGTAAAATACCAAACTTCTTAGCAAATTTACTTGGCGCAGTCGCAGTGCAAACATTGCGCATGCGCAATTAGCGGAAAATCGCTGCGATGCGAAGAAAATTACAGAGCGAACAACTCGGAATGACCACCATAATGTGAATTTTGGCTCATAGCATGTGGAATAATGTGAAAGGGGCACCTGTACTAGATAGGAAAAGGGGTCCTACTATTGTGGTGTATAAGGGGTATATGGTGTGGTAAACTTCACGCCCCCTTTTGAGTGATCACGCCTCATTTTCCGGAGCGCGTGTCGAATTACAATCTTCACTTTTCCATACCCCCACTTCAAAATTTCCACTTCGACCACTGTATATAAATAAATATATATATATATATATATATATATATATTGTATAAGTATCTATGTGTATATATTATGATTTTTCTCTGTCTAACCTATTGGGCATGCTGCCGAAACAACAATTTGGGCACTCCAACAGACAATTTTTTGCAGATTTTGCCATCTCAAGTGGCTATGAGCAGAAATCATACCGTCATGGCAATACAATTGAATAGTTCCGTCAGGCGCCCATTACTATGGCATACTTACCTACTCTCCCGGAAGCTGCGGGAGGCTCCTGTTTTTTGGGGTAGCCCCCCGCACCCCCGGAAGAGTGGGCAGGTCTCCCGCATCCTGCTCGCACCCTAGTGATGCGAGCAGGATGTAGAGATAACCTCCCGCATTTGCGGGTTCGTCGGGTGGAGAAGGGGTTAAAATGAAGCAAATTGCGTCATTTTAGCCCTGCCCGCGGACCCGCGAATTGCGGCATTTCCCGATGCATGGGGGAGGGGCTTAGTGATGTCACAGTCCCGCCCCGCCCCCCGAAGACACTGCAGCGTCTTCTCCCGGAGAGGAAAAATAAAATGTAGGTAAGTATGTACTATGGGCACCCAAAAAAATAAATCCCCCCTGTGACTATCTCGTTTCTCTCAATTGCTATCTATCTATATATCTAGATAGATAGATAGATAGATAGATAGATAGATAGATAGATAGATAGATAGATAGATAGAGTTTTCTAGATAGATTTTTCTATTTTTCAAACATGCATACGCACACGTGTGTATATATTATATATATAATGGCCTATTGCCATTAAAAGTGATTACCATATAAGCTCCGATTTCAGCCTGCTGAGTGCCGCCTGCATCTGTCTATGTATTTGATGGTATTTGATATCCCACGAGGAGGGCACTGCAGCATTTTACCACACGTTGATCTGAGTGCCTGACTTTTGGTAGCATGTGTGTGTGTGTGTGTGTGTGTGTGTGTGTGTGTGTGTGTGTGTGTGTGTGTGTGTGTGTGTGTAAATACAGCACTGGACACGTACCCATATCAATAGCCCCTGTCACCCCCCCCCCCCCCACAACCCCTACACAATAGGCCCTTCGAAAATTTCAGCTCCAGGCCCATGAGGACCTTATTCTGGCACTGGTCGGAGGCCAGCACAGCGCTATAGATAGTAAGAATAATAAACACCATTAAGACTGTGCATAAAACAATTAGATAAAAGTGTCAAAAATAGCTTTAAATGGCCATATAGCACAACTTGGACTATTGTATGAGAAAAATAAGATTTTACTCACCGGTAAATCTATTTCTCGTAGTCCGTAGTGGATGCTGGGGACTCCGTAAGGACCATGGGGAATAGACGGGCTCCGCAGGAGACTGGGCACTCTAAGAAAGATTTAGTACTACTGGTGTGCACTGGCTCCTCCCTCTATGCCCCTCCTCCAGACCTCAGTTAAGGAAACTGTGCCCGGAAGAGCTGACATTACAAGGAAAGGATTTTGGAATCCAGGGTAAGACTCATACCAGCCACACCAATCACACCGTATAACTTGTGATAACATACCCAGGTAACAGTATGAACAACAACAAAACATCAACCACTGATGCCAACATAACATAACCCTTTATTAAGCAATAACTATATACACGTATTGCAGAAAGTCCGCACTTGGGACGGGCGCCCAGCATCCACTACGGACTACGAGAAAAGGATTTACCGGTGAGTAAAATCTTATTTTCTCTAACGTCCTAGTGGATGCTGGGGACTCCGTAAGGACCATGGTGATTATACCAAAGCTCCCAAACGGGCGGGAGAGTGCGGATGACTCTGCAGCACCGAATGGGCAAACACAAGGTCCTCCTCAGCCAGGATATCAAACTTGTAGAATTTTGCAAAAGTGTTTGAACCCGACCAAGTAGCTGCTCGGCAAAGCTGTAATGCCGAGACCCCTCGGGCAGCCGCCCAAGAAGAGCCCACCTTCCTCGTGGAATGGGCTTTTATCGATTTTGGATGCGGCAATCCAGCCGCAGAATGAGCCTGCTGAATTGTGTTACAGATCCAGCGAGCAATAGTTTGCTTTGAAGCAGGAGCACCCAGCTTGTTGGATGCATACAGGATAAACAGCGACTCAGTTTTCCTGACTCCAGCCGTTCTGGCCACATAAATCTTCAAAGCCCTGACTACATCAAGCAACTTGGAATCCTCCAATTCACGAGTAGCCGTAGGCACCACAATAGGTTGGTTCAAATGAAAAGATGACACCACCTTCGGTAGAAATTGTGGACGAGTCCGCAATTCCGCCCTGTCCACATGGAAAACCAGATAGGGGCTTTTACGTGACAAAGCCGCCAATTCTGACACACGCCTAGCCGAAGCTAAGGCCAATAGCATGACCACCTTCCATGTGAGATACTTTAGCTCCACGGTCTTAAGTGGCTCAAACCAGTGGGATTTCAGGAAACCCAACACCACGTTGAGATCCCAAGGTGCCACTGGTGGCACAAAAGGGGGCTGAATATGCAGCACTCCCTTAACAAACGTCTGAACCTCAGGAAGAGAAGCCAGTTCTTTTTGAAAGAAAATGGATAGGGCCGAAATCTGGACCTTTATGGACCCCAACTTCAAGCCCATAGTCACTCCAGACTGTAGGAAGTGCAGGAACCGGCCCAGCTGGAATTCCTCTGTAGGGGCCTTCCTGGCCTCACACCAGGCAACATATTTTCGCCATATACGGTGATAGTGTTTTGCTGTCACGTCCTTCCTAGCCTTTATCAGCGTAGGAATAACTTCATCCGGAATGCCTTTTTCCGCTAGGATCCGGCGTTCAACCGCCATGCCATCAAACGCAGCCGCGGTAAGTCTTGGAACAGACAGGGCCCCTGTTGCAACAGTTCCTGTCTGAGAGGCAGAGGCCATGGGTCCAGGGGCGGAACTACCAGCGGTGCAACCAGTGCGTTGCACTGGGGCCCGCTGGTGTGAAGGGGCCCACAGCTGCCCGCATTACAATAAGTCACATTGACTCACTGTATGCCGCGGGTAGCGCTGAGCCCGCCGCCAGTGTTGCTCTAGTGACCGGAAGTGACAGGGTCCCGGCCAGAGCAGGAGGAGTGTCCGGTCCGCTCTTCTCTCTCCGCCTCTCCTCGGCTGCCTCTGTTACTGTTTGGTGCCAGCTCTCCCCCTCGGCTCCTCCCCACAGCTTTCCTAGTGCGGCAGCGGCTCATGACATGGCGGGGCTAGCTACCTGCCTCCGCATCACGGTACTGTACTGCTTCATATCAGCCGCCCCAACTTCATATGACAACAACCCCGCAGCACAGTCACATCTCCCGTCCTCTCTCACCCGCGCTTCTCCCGGCTGCCGGGATGTCTGGATTTTTTAATGGGTGGGATGACTGGGTGCTGTAGTATATGGTGTGGGGGGGGGTGGTGGTGGGTATTGTCTGGATGCTGTAGTGTATAAGGCGAGTCTGGGTGCTGTAGTGTATGGAGGGGGGGGGGGTCTGGGTGCTGTAGTATATGGGGGGTGTCTTGCTGCTGTTGTTTACGGGGGGGGGGTTGTCTGGGTGCTGTAGTGTATAAGGCGTATCTGGGTGCTGTAGTGTATGAGGAGGGGTGTCTGGGTGCTGTAATATATGGGTGGTATTTGGGTGCTGTAGTGTATGGGGGGGGTATGGGTGCTGTAGTGTATGGCGGGGTGTCTGGGTGCTGTAGTGTATGGCGGGGTGCTGTAGTGTATGAGGGGGGTGTCTGGGTGCTGTAGTGTATGAGGGGGGTCTGGGTGCTGTAGTGTATGGCGGGGTGTCTGGGTGCTGTAGTGTATAAGGGAGGGTTGTCTGGGTGCTGTAGTGTATGGCGGGGTGCTGTAGTGTATGAGGGGGGGTCTGGGTGCTGTAGTGTATGGCGGGGTGCTGTAGTGTATGAGGGGGGTCTGGGTGCTGTAGTGTATGGCGGGGTGTCTGGGTGCTGTAGTGTATGGCGGGGTGCTGTAGTGTATGAGGGGGGTCTGGGTGCTGTAGTGTATGGCGGTTTGTCTGGGTGCTGTAGTGTATGGCGCGGGGTGTCTGGGTGCTGTAGTGTATGAGGGGGGGGGGTCTGGGTGCTGTAGTGTATGAGGGAGGTGTCTGGGTGCTGTAGTGTATGGCGGGGTGTCTGAGTGCTGTAGTGTATGGCGGGGCGTCTGGGTGCTGTAGTGTATGAGTAATTGTCTGGGTGCTGTAGTGTATGAGGAGGGGTGTCTGGGTGCTGTAGTGTATGAGGAGGGGTGTCTGGGGGCTGTAGTGTATGAGGAAGGGTGTCTGGGTGCTGTAGTGTATGAGGTGGGGTGTCTGGGTGCTGTAGTGTATGAGGAGGGGTGTCTGGGTGCTGTAGTGTATGGTGCGGGGTCTGGGTGCTGTAGTGTATGGCAGGGGGTCTGGGTGCTGTAGTGTATGAGTGGTTGTCTGGGTGCTGTAGTGTATGAGGAGGGGTGTCTGGGTGCTGTAGTGTATGAGGAGGGGTGTCTGGGTGCTGTAGTGTATGAGAAGGGGTGTCTGGGTGCTGTAGTGTATGAGGAGGGGTGTCTGGGTGCTGTAGTGTATGGCAGGGGGTCTGGGTGCTGTAGTGTATGAGGAGGGGTGTCTGGGTGCTGTAGTGTATGAGGAGGGGTGTCTGGGTGCTGTAGTGTATGAGGGGGGTCTGGGTGCTGTAGTGTATGGGGGGGTCTGGGTGCTGTAGTGTATGGCGGGGTGTCTGGGTGCTGTAGTGTATGGCGGGGTGCTGTAGTGTATGAGGGGGGTGTCTGGGTGCTGTAGTGTATGAGGGGGGTCTGGGTGCTGTAGTGTATGGCAGGGGGTCTGGGTGCTGTAGTATATGAGTGGTTGTCTGGGTGTTGTAGTGTATGAGGAGGGGTGTCTGGGTGCTGTAGTGTATGAGGAGGGGTGTCTGGGTGCTGTAGTGTATGAGAAGGGGTGTCTGGGTGCTGTAGTGTATGAGGAGGGGTGTCTGGGTGCTGTAGTGTATGGCAGGGGGTCTGGGTGCTGTAGTGTATGAGGAGGGGTGTCTGGGTGCTGTAGTGTATGAGGAGGGGTGTCTGGGTGCTGTAGTGTATGAGGGGGGTCTGGGTGCTGTAGTGTATGGCGGGGTGTCTGGGTGCTGTAGTGTATGAGGGGGGTGTCTGGGTGCTGTAGTGTATGAGGGAGGGTTGTCTGGGTGCTGTAGTGTATGGCGGGGTGTCTGGGTGCTGTAGTGTATGAGTGGTTGTCTGGGTGCTGTAGTGTATGAGGAGGGGTGTCTGGGGGCTGTAGTGTATGAGGAAGGGTGTCTGGGTGCTGTAGTGTATGAGGAGGGGTGTCTGGGTGTTGTAGTGTATGAGGAGGGGTGTCTGGGTGCTGTAGTGTATGGTGCGGGGTCTGGTTGCTGTAGTGTATGGCAGGGGGTCTGGGTGCTGTAGTGTATGAGTGGTTGTCTGGGTGTTGTAGTGTATGAGGAGGGGTGTCTGGGTGCTGTAGTGTATGAGGAGGGGTGTCTGGGTGCTGTAGTGTATGAGAAGGGGTGTCTGGGTGCTGTAGTGTATGAGGAGGGGTGTCTGGGTGCTGTAGTGTATGAGGAGGGGTGTCTGGGTGCTGTAGTGTATGAAGAGGGGTGTCTAGGTGCTGTAGTGTAGGAGGGGGGTGTCTGGGTGCGGTAGTGTATGGCGGGGTGTCTGGGTCTGTAGTGTATGGGGGGGAGGTCTGGGTGCTGTAGTGTATGGCGGGGTGTCTGGGTGCTGTAGTGTATGAGGGGGCGTCTGGGTGTTATAGTGTATGGGGGGGTCTGGGTGTTGTAGTGTATAGGTGGTGAGTGTCTGGGTATTGTAGTGTATGGGCGGTGGGTGTCTGGGTGTTGCAGTGTATGAGGTGGAGTGTCGGCATTGTAGTGTACAGGAGGGGGTGGTATCTGGCATAGTAGTGCATGAGGGGGATGTGTCTGGGTATTGTAATGTATCGGGGGGGGGGAGATGTCTGGGCGTTGTAGTGTGCGAGGTGGAGGTGTCCTTGCTGTAGAGGTAATAGTACTGTATGGTGGTGGGTCAGGGGGATTATTGGAGTGCTGCAGGGGAGTTGGTACTAGTAAATGAATGAATGAATATGGGGAGTGTCTGGGTGCTGCTGGGGTGTTGGTAATGAGTGTGTGTGTGTGTGTGTGTGTGTGTGTGTGTGTGTGTGTGTGTGTGTGTGTGTGTGTGTGTGTGTGTGTGTGTGTGTGTGTGTAGGTGGAGGGCACCAACCACTATTTTGCCTTCATATTTCTAGGAGGGCACAAATTTATAGTTTGTAGGGGGGGTGTTGTACACCCTAGCACCGTCCCTGCGCCCACCCCCCTGCATCATTCAGTCTGTGCTGCAGAAGAGGAGCAGCCAGCAAGGTGGGCGGCAGACTAGCTGCACATAACAGGAATCAAATGAATTACCAACAAGGAGGACGAATAGGAGGAGTGAGAAGAGGATGGGGGCGTTGACACCATGGTGGCTGCTGCAGGACTTAGGAGTCAGGAGCAGCAGGATGACCTCGGCGCCCCAGCCCCACTGGCCCTGAGGCAAAGGAAGGATGGAGGTCCGGTCAAAAGTTCTGGGAAAGCTCAGGTACTGTGTATCAGTGTGTTGTGTTGTGCGGCCTGGAACGGTTTGTGGTAGATATTTGCAGATTTCAATTTTCACTGTTGCTTTTTGTATAAATCTATTTATTGTAGGATCGGTTAACATTACTGCCTCACAGCACAGAGTTCATGAGTTTGATTCCCTCCATCACCCTAACTGTGTGGAGTTTGTATGTTCTACCCGTACTTGTGTGTGTTTCCCCTGGCTACTTCGGTTTCCTCCCACAATCCAAAAAATATACTGATAGGTTAATTGTCTCCCAACAAAAATGAACCTAGTATATGTGTGTAAACAAGCAGACTAGATGGGCCAAGGGGTGCAGTGGCGGCTGCAGTGAAAAGGGGGCGGGGGGCCCCCAAAGCATATTGTCGCACCTGGGCCCTCCACTCTATAGTTTCACCACTGCATGGGTCCTCTGTGAGCATTTCTTGCAGTTCCGGGTACCAAGTCCTTCTTGGCCAATCCGGAACAATGAGTATTGTTCTCACTCCTCTTTTTCTTACGATTCTCAACACCTTGGGTATGAGAGGAAGAGGAGGAAATACATAGACCGACTGGAACACCCACGGTGTCACTAGTGCGTCCACAGCTATCGCCTGAGGGTCCCTTGACCTGGCGCAATACCTTTTTAGCTTTTTGTTGAGGCGGGATGCCATCATGTCCACCTGTGGCAGTTCCCATCGATTTGTAATCTGCGTGAAGACTTCTTGATGAAGTCCCCACTCTCCCGGGTGGAGGTCGTGCCTGCTGAGGAAGTCTGCTTCCCAGTTGTCCACTCCCGGAATGAACACTGCTGACAGTGCTTGCACGTGATTCTCCGCCCAACGAAGAATCCTGGGGGCTTCTGCCATCGCCACCCTGCTTCTTGTGCCGCCCTGGCGGTTTACATGAGCCACTGCGGTGATGTTGTCTGACTGAATCAGCACCGGTTGGTTGCGAAGCAGAGGCTCCGCTTGACTCAGGGCGTTGTATATGGCCCTTAGTTCCAGGATATTTATGTGCAGACAAGCCTCCTGACTTGACCACAACCCTTGGAAGTTTCTTCCCTGAGTGACTGCTCCCCATCCTCGGAGGCTCGCATCCGTGGTCACCAGGACCCAGTCCTGTATGCCGAACCTGCGGCCCTCGAGAAGGTGAGCACTCTGCAGCCACCAGAGAAGAGACACCCTGGCCCTGGGAGATAGGGTGATCAGCCGATGCATCTGAAGATGCGATCCGGACCACTTGTCCAACAGATCCCACTGAAAGATCCTCGCATGGAACCTGCCGAAGGGAATGGCTTCGTATGATGCCACCATCTTTCCCAGGACTCGCGTGCAGTGATGCACCGACACCTGTTTCGGTTTTAAGAGGTCTCTGACCAGAGTCACGAGCTCCTGAGCCTTCTCCGCCGGGAGAAACACCTTCTTCTGGTCTGTGTCCAGAATCATGCCCAGAAAGTGCAGACGCGTCGTAGGAATCAGCTGCGACTTTGGGATATTCAGAATCCAGCCGTGCTGCTGCAACACTTCCTGAGAGTGTGCTACGCTGATCAGCAACTGCTCTCTGGACCTCGCCTTTATGAGGAGATCGTCCAAGTATGGGATAATTGTGACTCCTTGCTTTCAAAGGAGCACCATCATTTCCGCCATTACCTTGGTAAATATTCTCGGTGCCGTGGAGAGCCCAAACGGCAACGTCTGGAATTGGTAATGACAGTCCTGTACCACAAATCTGAGGTACTCCTGATGAGGTGGATAAATGGGGACATGCAAGTAAGCATCCTTGATGTCCAGAGACACCATAAAATCCCCCTCTTCCAGGCTTGCAATGACCGCTTTGAGCGATTCCATTTTGAACTTGAATCTTTTCAGATAAATGTTCAGGGACTTTAAATTCAATATGGGTCTGACTGAACCGTCCGGTTTCGGTACCACAAACATTGTGGAATAGTATCCCCTTCCCTGTTGAAGGAGGGGAACCTTTACCACCACCTGCTGGAGATATAACTTGTGAATTGCCGCTAACACTACTTCCCTTTCCATGGGGGAAGCTGGCAGGGCCGATTTGAGGTAACGGTGAGGGGGCATCACTTCGAATTCCAGCTTGTATCCCTGAGACACAATCTGTATAGCCCAGGGATCCACCCGTGAGCGAACCCACTGGTGGCTGAAATTTTGGAGACGCGCCCCCACCGCTCCTGGCTCCACCTGTGGAGCCCCAGCGTCATGCGGTGGATTTAGTGGAAGCCGGGGAGGACTTCTGTTCCTGGGAACTAGCTGTATGGTGCAGCTTCTTTCCTCTACCCCTGCCTCTGGCAAGAAAGGATGCACCTCTGACTTTCTTGCTTCTTTGTGATCGAAAGGACTGCATTTGGTAATACGGTGCTTTCTTAGGCTGTGAGGGAATATATGGCAAAAAATTTGACTTCCCAGCCGTAGCTGTGGAAACTAGGTCCGAGAGACCGTCCCCAAACAATTCCTCACCCTTGTAAGGTAACACCTCCATGTGCTTTTTGGAGTCGGCATCACCTGTCCATTGCCGAGTCCACAGGACCCTTCTGGCAGAAATTGACATTGCATTTATTCTAGAGCCCAGTAGGCAAATGTCCCTCTGGGCATCCCTCATATATAGGACAGCGTCTTTTATATGCCCCAGGGTCAGTAAAATAGTATCCTTGTCTAAGGTATCCAGTTCCTCAGACAGATTATCTGTCCATGCTGCTACAGCACTACACATCCAAGCCGACGCAATTGCCGGCCTCAGTAGAGTACCTGAATGTGTATAGACAGACTTCAGGATACTTTCCTGCTTCCTATCCGCAGGATCCTTTAGGGAGGCCGTATCCTGTGACGGCAGGGCCACCATCTTAGATAAGCGTGTCAGAGCTTTGTCTACCCTAGGGGAGGATTCCCAGCGCATCCTGTCCGTTGGCGGGAAAGGGTACGCCATAAGTAACCTTTTGGAAATCAGCACTTTCCTATCGGGGGAATCCCACGCTTTTTCACATAACTCATTTAACTCATGTGAAGGGGGAAAAGTCACCTCTTGCTTTTTCTCCCCATACATATAAACCTTAGAGATGAGCGGGTTCGGTTTCTCTGAATCCGAACCCGCCAGAACTTCATGTTTTTTTTCACGGGTCCGAGCGACTCGGATCTTCCCGCCTTGCTCGGTTAACCCGAGCGCGCCCGAACGTCATCATGACGCTGTCGGATTCTCGTGAGGCTCGGATTCTATCGCGAGACTCGGATTCTATATAAGGAGCCGCGCGTCGCCGCCATTTTCACACGTGCATTGAGATTGATAGGGAGAGGACGTGGCTGGCGTCCTCTCCGTTTAGAATAGATTAGAGAGACACTTGATTTACTAATTTTGGGGAGCATTAGGAGTACTCAGTACAGTGCAGAGTTTTGCTGATAGTGACCAGTGACCACCAGTTTTATTTATAATCCGTTCTCTGCCTGAAAAAAGCGATACACAGCACACAGTGACTCAGTCACATACCATATCTGTGTGCACTGCTCAGGCTCAGGCCAGTGTGCTGCATCATCTATTATCTATATATAATATTATATATATCTGTCTGACTGCTCAGCTCACACAGCTTATAATTGTGGGGGAGACTGGGGAGCACTACTGCAGTGCCAGTTATAGGTTATAGCAGGAGCCAGGAGTACATAATATATTATATAGTGAGTGACCACCAGACACACAGTGCAGTTTATTTAATATATCCGTTCTCTGCCTGAAAAAAGCGATACACACAGTGACTCAGTCAGTCACATACCATATCTGTGTGCACTGCTCAGGCTCAGGCCAGTGTGCTGCATCATCTATATATATTATATATCTGTCTGACTGCTCAGCTCACACAGCTTATAATTGTGGGGGAGACTGGGGAGCACTACTGCAGTGCCAGTTATAGGTTATAGCAGGAGCCAGGAGTACATAATATTATATTAAAATTAAACAGTGCACACTTTTGCTGCAGGAGTGCCACTGCCAGTGTGACTAGTGACCAGTGACCTGACCACCAGTATATATAATATTAGTAGTATACTATCTCTTTATCAACCAGTCTATATTAGCAGCAGACACAGTACAGTGCGGTAGTTCACGGCTGTGGCTACCTCTGTGTCGGCACTCGGCAGCCCGTCCATAATTGTATATACCACCTAACCGTGGTTTTTTTTTCTTTCTTTATACATACATACTAGTTACGAGTATACTATCTCTTTATCAACCAGTCTATATATTAGCAGCAGACACAGTACAGTGCGGTAGTTCACGGCTGTGGCTACCTCTGTGTCGGCACTCGGCAGCCCGTCCATAATTGTATATACCACCTAACCGTGGTTTTTTTTTCTTTCTTTATACATACATACTAGTTACGAGTATACTATCTCTTTATCAACCAGTCTATATATTAGCAGCAGACACAGTACAGTGCGGTAGTTCACGGCTGTGGCTACCTCTGTGTCGGCACTCGGCAGCCCGTCCATAATTGTATATACCACCTAACCGTGGTTTTTTTTTCTTTCTTTATACATACATACTAGTTACGAGTATACTATCTCTTTATCAACCAGTCTATATATTAGCAGCAGACACAGTACAGTGCGGTAGTTCACGGCTGTGGCTACCTCTGTGTCGGCACTCGGCAGCCCGTCCATAATTGTATATACCACCTAACCGTGGTTTTTTTTTCTTTCTTTATACATACATACTAGTTACGAGTATACTATCTCTTTATCAACCAGTCTATATATTAGCAGCAGACACAGTACAGTGCGGTAGTTCACGGCTGTGGCTACCTCTGTGTCGGCACTCGGCAGCCCGTCCATAATTTTATATACCACCTAACCGTGGTTTTTTTTTCTTTCTTTATACATACATACTAGTTACGAGTATACTATCTCTTTATCAACCAGTCTATATTAGCAGCAGACACAGTACAGTGCGGTAGTTCACGGCTGTGGCTACCTCTGTGTCGGCACTCGGCAGCCCGTCCATAATTGTATATACCACCTAACCGTGGTTTTTTTTTCTTTCTTTATACATACATACTAGTTACGAGTATACTATCTCTTTATCAACCAGTCTATATATTAGCAGCAGACACAGTACAGTGCGGTAGTTCACGGCTGTGGCTACCTCTGTGTCGGCACTCGGCAGCCCGTCCATAATTGTATATACCACCTAACCGTGGTTTTTTTTTCTTTCTTTATACATACATACTAGTTACGAGTATACTATCTCTTTATCAACCAGTCTATATATTAGCAGCAGACACAGTACAGTGCGGTAGTTCACGGCTGTGGCTACCTCTGTGTCGGCACTCGGCAGCCCGTCCATAATTGTATATACCACCTAACCGTGGTTTTTTTTTCTTTCTTTATACATACATACTAGTTACGAGTATACTATCTCTTTATCAACCAGTCTATATATTAGCAGCAGACACAGTACAGTGCGGTAGTTCACGGCTGTGGCTACCTCTGTGTCGGCACTCGGCAGCCCGTCCATAATTGTATATACCACCTAACCGTGGTTTTTTTTTCTTTCTTTATACATACATACTAGTTACGAGTATACTATCTCTTTATCAACCAGTCTATATATTAGCAGCAGACACAGTACAGTGCGGTAGTTCACGGCTGTGGCTACCTCTGTGTCGGCACTCGGCAGCCCGTCCATAATTGTATATACCACCTAACCGTGGTTTTTTTTTCTTTCTTTATACATACATACTAGTTACGAGTATACTATCTCTTTATCAACCAGTCTATATATTAGCAGCAGACACAGTACAGTGCGGTAGTTCACGGCTGTGGCTACCTCTGTGTCGGCACTCGGCAGCCCGTCCATAATTGTATATACCACCTAACCGTGGTTTTTTTTTCTTTCTTTATACATACATACTAGTTACGAGTATACTATCTCTTTATCAACCAGTCTATATATTAGCAGCAGACACAGTACAGTGCGGTAGTTCACGGCTGTGGCTACCTCTGTGTCGGCACTCGGCAGCCCGTCCATAATTGTATATACCACCTAACCGTGGTTTTTTTTTCTTTCTTTATACATACATACTAGTTACAAGTATACTATCTCTTTATCAACCAGTCTATATATTAGCAGCAGACACAGTACAGTGCGGTAGTTCACGGCTGTGGCTACCTCTGTGTCGGCACTCGGCAGCCCGTCCATAATTGTATATACCACCTAACCGTTGTTTTTTTTTTTTCTTTCTTTATACATACATACTAGTTACGAGTATACTATCTCTTTATCAACCAGTCTATATATTAGCAGCAGACACAGTACAGTGCGGTAGTTCACGGCTGTGGCTACCTCTGTGTCGGCACTCGGCAGCCCGTCCATAATTGTATACTAGTATCCAATCCATCCATCTCCATTGTTTACCTGAGGTGCCTTTTAGTTGTGCCTATTAAAATATGGAGAACAAAAATGTTGAGGTTCCAAAATTAGGGAAAGATCAAGATCCACTTCCACCTCGTGCTGAAGCTGCTGCCACTAGTCATGGCCGAGACGATGAAATGCCAGCAACGTCGTCTGCCAAGGCCGATGCCCAATGTCATAGTACAGAGCATGTCAAATCCAAAACACCAAATATCAGTAAAAAAAGGACTCCAAAACCTAAAATAAAATTGTCGGAGGAGAAGCGTAAACTTGCCAATATGCCATTTACCACACGGAGTGGCAAGGAACGGCTGAGGCCCTGGCCTATGTTCATGGCTAGTGGTTCAGCTTCACATGAGGATGGAAGCACTCAGCCTCTCGCTAGAAAAATGAAAAGACTCAAGCTGGCAAAAGCAGCACAGCAAAGAACTGTGCATTCTTCGAAATCCCAAATCCACAAGGAGAGTCCAATTGTGTCGGTTGCGATGCCTGACCTTCCCAACACTGGACGTGAAGAGCATGCGCCTTCCACCATTTGCACGCCCCCTGCAAGTGCTGGAAGGAGCACCCGCAGTCCAGTTCCTGATAGTCAGATTGAAGATGTCAGTGTTGAAGTACACCAGGATGAGGAGGATATGGGTGTTGCAGGCGCTGGGGAGGAAATTGACCAGGAGGATTCTGATGGTGAGGTGGTTTGTTTAAGTCAGGCACCCGGGGAGACACCTGTTGTCCGTGGGAGGAATATGGCCGTTGACATGCCAGGTGAAAATACCAAAAAAATCAGCTCTTCGGTGTGGAGGTATTTCACCAGAAATGCGGACAACAGGTGTCAAGCCGTGTGTTCCCTTTGTCAAGCTGTAATAAGTAGGGGTAAGGACGTTAACCACCTCGGAACATCCTCCCTTATACGTCACCTGCAGCGCATTCATAATAAGTCAGTGACAAGTTCAAAAACTTTGGGTGACAGCGGAAGCAGTCCACTGACCAGTAAATCCCTTCCTCTTGTAACCAAGCTCACGCAAACCACCCCACCAACTCCCTCAGTGTCAATTTCCTCCTTCCCCAGGAATGCCAATAGTCCTGCAGGCCATGTCACTGGCAATTCTGACGAGTCCTCTCCTGCCTGGGATTCCTCCGATGCATCCTTGCGTGTAACGCCTACTGCTGCTGGCGCTGCTGTTGTTGCCGCTGGGAGTCGATGGTCATCCCAGAGGGGAAGTCGTAAGCCCACTTGTACTACTTCCAGTAAGCAATTGACTGTTCAACAGTCCTTTGCGAGGAAGATGAAATATCACAGCAGTCATCCTACTGCAAAGCGGATAACTGAGTCCTTGACAACTATGTTGGTGTTAGACGTGCGTCCGGTATCCGCCGTTAGTTCACAGGGAACTAGACAATTTATTGAGGCAGTGTGCCCCCGTTACCAAATACCATCTAGGTTCCACTTCTCTAGGCAGGCGATACCGAGAATGTACACGGACGTCAGAAAAAGACTCACCAGTGTCCTAAAAAATGCAGTTGTACCCAATGTCCACTTAACCACGGACATGTGGACAAGTGGAGCAGGGCAGGGTCAGGACTATATGACTGTGACAGCCCACTGGGTAGATGTATGGACTCCCGCCGCAAGAACAGCAGCGGCGGCACCAGTAGCAGCATCTCGCAAACGCCAACTCTTTCCTAGGCAGGCTACGCTTTGTATCACCGCTTTCCAGAATACGCACACAGCTGAAAACCTCTTACGGCAACTGAGGAAGATCATCGCGGAATGGCTTACCCCAATTGGACTCTCCTGTGGATTTGTGGCATCGGACAACGCCAGCAATATTGTGTGTGCATTAAATATGGGCAAATTCCAGCACGTCCCATGTTTTGCACATACCTTGAATTTGGTGGTGCAGAATTTTTTAAAAAACGACAGGGGCGTGCAAGAGATGCTGTCGGTGGCCAGAAAAATTGCGGGACACTTTCGGCGTACAGGCACCACGTACAGAAGACTGGAGCACCACCAAAAACTACTGAACCTGCCCTGCCATCATCTGAAGCAAGAAGTGGTAACGAGGTGGAATTCAACCCTCTATATGCTTCAGAGGTTGGAGGAGCAGCAAAAGGCCATTCAAGCCTATACAATTGAGCATGATATAGTAGGTGGAATGCACCTGTCTCAAGTGCAGTGGAGAATGATTTCAACGTTGTGCAAGGTTCTGATGCCCTTTGAACTTGCCACACGTGAAGTCAGTTCAGACACTGCCAGCCTGAGTCAGGTCATTCCCCTCATCAGGCTTTTGCAGAAGAAGCTGGAGGCATTGAAGAAGGAGCTAAAAGGGAGCGATTCCACTAGGCATGTGGGACTTGTGGATGCAGCCCTTAATTCGCTTAACAAGGATACGGGTGGTCAATCTGTTGAAATCAGAGCACTACATTTTGGCCACCGTGCTCGATCCTAGATTTAAAGCCTACCTTGGATCTCTCTTTCCGGCAGACACAGGTCTGCTGGGGTTGAAAGACCTGCTGGTGACAAAATTGTCAAGTCAAGCGGAACGCGACCTGTCAACATCTCCTCCTTCACATTCTCCCGCAACTGGGGGTGCGAGGAAAAGGCTCAGAATTCCGAGCCCACCCGCTGGCGGTGATGCAGGGCAGTCTGGAGCGACTGCTGATGCTGACATCTGGTCCGGACTGAAGGACCTGACAACGATTACGGACATGTCGTCTACTGTCACTGCATATGATTCTCTCAACATTGATAGAATGGTGGAGGATTATATGAGTGACCGCATCCAAGTAGGCACGTCACACAGTCCGTACTTATACTGGCAGGAAAAAGAGGCAATTTGGAGGCCCTTGCACAAACTGGCTTTATTCTACCTAAGTTGCCCTCCCACAAGTGTGTACTCCGAAAGAGTGTTTAGTGCCGCCGCTCACCTTGTCAGCAATCGGCGTACGAGGTTACATCCAGAAAATGTGGAGAAGATGATGTTCATTAAAATGAATTATAATCAATTCCTCCGCGGAGACATTGACCAGCAGCAATTGCCTCCACAAAGTACACAGGGAGCTGAGATGGTGGATTCCAGTGGGGACGAATTGATAATCTGTGAGGAGGGGGATGTACACGGTGATATATCGGAGGGTGAAGATGAGGTGGACATCTTGCCTCTGTAGAGCCAGTTTGTGCAAGGAGAGATTAATTGCTTCTTTTTTGGGGGGGGTCCAAACCAACCCGTCATATCAGTCACAGTCGTGTGGCAGACCCTGTCACTGAAATGATGGGTTGGTTAAAGTGTGCATGTCCTGTTTTGTTTATACAACATAAGGGTGGGTGGGAGGGCCCAAGGACAATTCCATCTTGCACCTCTTTTTTCTTTTCTTTTTCTTTGCATCATGTGCTGATTGGGGAGGGTTTTTTGGAAGGGACATCCTGCGTGACACTGCAGTGCCACTCCTAGATGGGCCCGGTGTTTGTGTCGGCCACTAGGGTCGCTAATCTTACTCACACAGTCAGCTACCTCATTGCGCCTCTTTTTTTCTTTGCGTCATGTGCTGTTTGGGGAGGGTTTTTTGGAAGGGACATCCTGCGTGACACTGCAGTGCCACTCCTAGATGGGCCCGGTGTTTGTGTCGGCCACTAGGGTCGCTAATCTTACTCACACAGCTACCTCATTGCGCCTCTTTTTTTCTTTGCGTCATGTGCTGTTTGGGGAGGGTTTTTTGGAAGGGACATCCTGCGTGACACTGCAGTGCCACTCCTAGATGGGCCCGGTGTTTGTGTCGGCCACTAGGGTCGCTAATCTTACTCACACAGTCAGCTACCTCATTGCGCCTCTTTTTTTCTTTGCGTCATGTGCTGTTTGGGGAGGGTTTTTTGGAAGGGACATCCTGCGTGACACTGCAGTGCCACTCCTAGATGGGCCCGGTGTTTGTGTCGGCCACTAGGGTCGCTTATCTTACTCACACAGCGACCTCGGTGCAAATTTTAGGACTAAAAATAATATTGTGAGGTGTGAGGTATTCAGAATAGACTGAAAATGAGTGTAAATTATGGTTTTTGAGGTTAATAATACTTTGGGATCAAAATGACCCCCAAATTCTATGATTTAAGCTGTTTTTTAGTGTTTTTTGAAAAAAACACCCGAATCCAAAACACACCCGAATCCGACAAAAAAAATTCGGTGAGGTTTTGCCAAAACGCGTTCGAACCCAAAACACGGCCGCGGAACCGAACCCAAAACCAAAACACAAAACCCGAAAAATTTCAGGCGCTCATCTCTAATAAACCTTCTTGTCAGGGACAGGGTTTACCTCTGATATGTGCAATACATCCTTCATTGCTATAATCATGTAGCGGATGGCTTTAGCCATTTTAGGCTGCAATTTTGCATCATCGTTATCGACTCTGGAGTCAGAATCCGTGTCGATATCTGTGTCAACAATTTGGGATAGTGGGCGCTTCTGAGACCCTGACGGCCTCTGCGCTGTAGGATCAGGCATGGGCTGAGACACCGACTGTCCTAAGGTGTCAGCTTTATCCACCCTTTTATGCAAGGAGTTTACATTATCATTTAACACCTTCCACATATCCAACCAATCAGGTGTCGGCGCCGTCGGCAGAGACACGTCATTCATCTGCACCTGCTCTGCCTCCACATAGCACTCCTCGTCAAACATGTCGACACAAGCGTACCGACACACCACACACACAGGGGATGCTCTATATGAGGACAGGACCCCCACAAGGCCTTTTGGAGAGACAGAGAGAGAGTATGCCAGCACACACCCCAGCGCTATATGACCCAGGAATCACACAGTAACTTAGTGTTTACCCAGTAGCTGCTGTATTTATGATTAAAGCGCTAAATTTATGTGCCCCCCCCCTCTCTTTTTACCCTCTTTCTACCGTGAGTCTGCAGGGGAGAGCCTGGGGAGCTTCCTCTCAGCGGAGCTGTGGAGAGAAAATGGCGCTGGTGAGTGCTGAGGAAGAAGGCCCCGCCCCCTCAGTGGCGGGCTTCTGTCCCGCGATTTTGTGTAAAATTAATGGCGGGGGCTCATGCATATTACAGTGCCCAGCTGTATATATGCTGCTTTTTTGCCAGGAGGTACTCAATTGCTGCCCAGGGCGCCCCCCCCCTGTGCCCTGCACCCTACAGTGACCGGAGTCTGTGGGTTAGTGTGGGCGCAATGGCGCACAGCTGCAGTGCTGTGCGCTACCTCATATGAAGACAGGAGTCTTCTGCCGCCGATTTTGACGTCTTCTTGCTTCAACCCGCCGGCTTCTGTCTTCTGGCTCTGCGAGGGGGACGGCGGCGCGGCTCCGGGAACGGACGACCAAGGTTAAGTTCCTGTGTTCGAACCCTCTGGAGCTAATGGTGTCCAGTAGCCTAAGAAGCGCAACCTAGCCGCAGTTAGTAGGTTTGCTTCTCTCCCCTCAGTCCCACGTAGCAGAGAGTCTGTTGCCAGCAGAAGCTCTCTGAAAATAAAAAACCTAACTAAAATACTTTCTTATTAGCAAGCTCAGGAAAGCTCACTAAAATGCACCCAGCTCCTTCCGGGCACAGATTCTAACTGAGGTCTGGAGGAGGGGCATAGAGGGAGGAGCCAGTGCACACCAGTAGTACTAAATCTTTCTTAGAGTGCCCAGTCTCCTGCGGAGCCCGTCTATTCCCCATGGTCCTTACGGAGTCCCCAGCATCCACTAGGACGTTAGAGAAACTGGTAATACAGATGTGATATAGTATAAATTGCAAATATACATACAAGCCCAGTGAACAAAAAGTATTTTACATTATTATGGATGATATTGTAAGACTGAGTCCCATACTGGTGCTGGTACAGCCCTAGTATTGATAATTGACAATTTTTAAAGAATTGTTAAGAATGTTAGACAAGAGCAAGTAACCCCCAGGTATAGTAGATTAAATTAAGCTATACTAAAAGAAATAATACTTTAAAGAAAGCAACCCAAATTATTGTATTCATTGAGTCCATACGGTGAAAGCGTGCGGAGCTCAAAGATCCAACGGGCTTCCCTGCGTAGCAAAAGAGCACCCCGGTCACCTCCACGTAAATTGGCAGGGACATGGTCAATGACCTTATGTCTCAAACTGGCCAATGTGTGTTTGGCTTCTCGGAAGTGTCGGGCAACTGGTTGTTCTTGTGGGGTGCCCTCAAGTGCAGAGCGAATGGCTTGACGATGCAACGCCATCCTCTCTCTGAATTGCCGAATGGTCTTCCCCACGTAAAGTAAACCACAGGGGCATTTAATATAGTAAATGACAAAAGAGCTTTGGCAAGACAAAACATGCTTAATGTTGATTTTAGCCCCCGGAATGC
Organism: Pseudophryne corroboree; assembly: GCF_028390025.1. Taxonomy (NCBI): domain Eukaryota; kingdom Metazoa; phylum Chordata; class Amphibia; order Anura; family Myobatrachidae; genus Pseudophryne; species Pseudophryne corroboree. The sequence goes on from NC_086448.1 coordinate 378,311,818, forward strand.
GGATGAGCAAAAAATGGACCGCATTCCATGGAGCGACATGTAGTGCAACCTAGGCACTTGTAACAGCCAGGCTGTCGTGCCAGGAATGTTTTGGGAGTTCTTATGTCCATGTTGGAAATATCATTCTTGACGAGCATGTCTCGAAGGTTGCGGTTGCGTTTATAACTTGGCATTAATTTACAGTCCTTAAAGGATTTTAGGTCCGGGTCCGCCGTAATAATGGGCCAAAGGTTCTTTCCATTTTGCATGATCTTATGGCAAAGGGGATGGAAATCCTTGACGAAGGGAACCCTTTAGTCCTGTTTATTACAACCAGATTTGGGACAAAGAGTGTCTTCACGTTGAGTGGTCAACACCTGTCTTTTAGTGTCCATCAGGCGGGTGATATCATACCCTCGGGTGACGAATTGCTGGATCATCAAATCTATTTGTCGTTCCGCTTTGACAAGCCTATCGCAGGTACGAATTGCACAAAGAAATTGAGATTTGGGTAGGCTTTGAGACACAAAACTAGGGTGTTGACTGTCAGCCCTCAAGATAGTGTTCCGGTCTGTAGGTTTTCTGTAAAGATCAGTTTCCCATCATGGATGGAGACTTACACATCCAGGAATTGTACCTGTTTCTCACTGATGGAATAGGTGAAATGTATATTGTCGTCCAAGGTGTTGACATGGTCCATTGCAGTTTTGAAGTCTTGGCTGGCACCTGTCCAAATGATAAATAGGTCATCTATGTACCTAGTGAGGTACAAGATGTTGGATTGCATCATGGGATTTAATAGAAAAAGATTTTGGTCGATGTCAAACATAAAGATGTTGGCTAAGGATGTTCCCACGCAAGATCCCATGGCACAACCTCTCAGTTGGATGTACCACCGGCGGTCAAACAGGAAATAATTCCTAGTTAAAGACAAGTGTAATAGCTAACAAAAAAGGTTGATGTCGGTACCACAGTATGCCAAATTGCCAGTGAGAAATCTACGGACCGCCTGGACACCCCTTTCATGGGGGATATTGGTGTATAATGACACCATGTCCACTGTACATAGATGACAGCCCTCTGGTAATGTTGAAAAAGAAGATAACTTCCTGAGGAAGGTAGAAGAATCCTTTAAGAATGTTGGTTGATCCTGGATCAGTTCCTGAAGGAAACTGTCCAGGTATTGTGATATGATGTAATAAATAGATTCTCTTGCACTAATAATGGGTCGTCCGGGTGGACGGGTGGAATTTTTATTAAGTTTAGGAATGGAGTATAAGACAGGTGTCTTAGGGTAATTAGTAGTAAAAGCTTGGCGGACAGTCTCTGTGATGAGCCCATTTACAGCAGCTTCCTTTAAGATGGCATCAAGTTCACTCTTAAATGAACTTGTGGGGTCTGACCCCAACTCCTTATAGACTTCCAAGTCATTTATCTGAGATTGAATCTCCTGGCGGTAATACTCAAGATCTAAAACGACCCCCCCGCCCTTGTCTGCAGGGCGAATGATAATGTCCTTATAGCTTTGTAAATTCTTCAGGGCTATTCTCTCTGCTCTGGTGAGGTTATTTCTGGGAGGGACAGAATTGTCACATTCATCCATAAAGCATTTGTTAAGAGTGCTTGTAAAGACTTTGGGGTAAATTTACTAAGGTCCCGATTTTGACCGAGATGCCGTTTTTTCTTCAAAGTGTCATCTCGGTAATTTACTAAACTCAAATCACGGCAGAGATGAGGGCATTCGTATTTTTTTGGAAGTAGTTGTAAAAAAATACGAATGAATACACCATCGGTCAAAATACACCAGCAAATTAGTAGAACTCGGTCATTTACTAAAAAGTGCAAATCTCCAAAGAGGAAAACACTGCCGTGAAAAATTACAAATCGCAAAAAAGTGCTAAAAAAAAGCAGACCTGCTTTTTATATTCGTGATTGCATAGGCATGCAGGGAGCCATGAGATCCGTGCATGTCTATCAGTGGGAAGGGGTGGGAAAGTGTTTTTTTCCCCCAAAAAAAATTGCGTGGGGTCCCCCCTCCTTAGCATAACCAGCCTCGGGCTCTTTGAGCCGATCCTGGTTGCAGAAATATGGGGGAAAAATTGACAGGGGTTCCCCCATATTTAAGCAACCAGCATCGGGCTCTGCGCCTGGTCCTGGTTCCAAAAATACGGGGGACAAAAAGAGTAGGGGTCCCCCGTATTTTTAAAACCAGCACCAGGCTCCACTAGCTGGACAGATAATGCCACAGCCGGGGGTCACTTTTATATAGTGCCCTGCGGCCGTGGCATCAAAAATCCAACTAGTCACCCCTGGCCGGGGTACCCTGGGGGAGTGGGGACCCCTTCAATCAAGGGGTCCCCCCCCCCAGCCACCCAAGGGCCAGGGGTGAAGCCCGAGGCTGTCCCCCCCCATCCAATGGGCTGCGGATGGGGGGGCTGATAGCCTTTGTTGTAAATGAAAAGATATTGTTTTTAGTAGCAGTACTACAAGTCCCAGCAAGCCTCCCCCGCATGCTGGTACTTGGAGAACCACAAGTACCAGCATGCGGCGGAAAAACGGGCCCGCTGGTACCTGTAGTACTATTACTAAAAAAATACCCAAATAAACACAAGACACACACACCTTGAAAGTAAAAGATTTATTACATACATGCACACAAACATACATACATACATACTTACCTTATGTTCACACGCAGGTCGGTCCTCTTGTCCAGTAGAATCCATGGGGTACCTGTAGAAAAAATTATACTCACAAAATCCAGTGTAGATCGGTCCTCTTCAAATCCATTTGTAATCCACGTACTTGTGAAAATAAAAAAACGGACACACGAGCCACGAACTGAAAGGGGCCCCATGTTTTCACATGGGACTCCTTTCCCCGAATGCCAGAAACCCACTCTGACTTCTGTCTAAGTGGGTTTCTTCAGCCAATCAGGGAGCGCCACGTTGTAGCACTCTCCTGATCGGCTGTGTGCTCCTGTCCTGAATGACAGGCGGCACACGGCAGTGTTACAATGTAGCGCCTATGCGCTCCATTGTAACCAATGCTGGGAACTTTCTGCTCAGCGGTGACGTCACTTTAGGTCAACCGCAGGGCAGAAAGTTCCCAGCATTGGTTACAATGGAGCGCATAGGCGCTACATTGTAACACTGCCGTGTGCCGCCTGTCACTCAGTACAGGAGCACACAGCCGATCAGGAGAGTGCTACAACGTGGCGCTCCCTGATTGGCTGAAGAAACCCACTTAGACAGAAGTCAGAGTGGGTTTCTGGCATTCGGGGAAAGGAGTCCCATGTGAAAACATGGGGTCCCTTTCAGTTCGTGGCTCGTGTGTCCGTTTTTTTATTTTAATCAAGTACCTGGATTACAAATGGATTTGAAGAGGACCGATCTACACTGGATTTTGTGAGTATAATTTTTTCTACAGGTACCCCATGGATTCTACTGGACAAGAGGACCGACCTGCGTGTGAACATAAGGTAAGTATGTATGTATGTTTGTGTGCATGTATGTAATAAATCTTTACTTTCAAGGTGTGTGTGTCTTGTGTTCATTTGGGTATTTTTTTTGTTATAGTACTACAGGTACCAGCGGGCCCGTTTTTCCGCCGCATGCTGGTACTTGTGGTTCTCCAAGTACCAGCATGCGGGGGAGGCTTGCTGGGACTTGTAGTACTGCTACTAAAAACAATATCTTTTCATTTACAACAAAGGCTATCAGCCCCCCCATCCGCAGCCCATTGGATGGGGGGGGACAGCCTCGGGCTTCACCCCTGGCCCTTGGGTGGCTGGGGGGGGGGACCCCTTGATTGAAGGGGTCCCCACTCCCCCAGGGTACCCCGGCCAGGGGTGACTAGTTGGATTTTTGATGCCACGGCCGCAGGGCACTATATAAAAGTGACCCCCGGCTGTGGCATTATCTGTCCAGCTAGTGGAGCCCGGTGCTGGTTTTAAAAATACGGGGGACCCCTACTCTTTTTGTCCCCCGTATTTTTGGAACCAGGACCAGGCGCAGAGCCCGATGCTGGTTGCTTAAATATGGGGGAACCCCTCTCAATTTTTTCCCCATATTTCTGCAACCAGGATCGGCTCAAAGAGCCCGAGGCTGGTTATGCTAAGGAGGGGGGACCCCACGCAATTTTTATTTTTATTTTACACTGTTTAATTTTTTAAAAAAAAATGAACCCCAGCACGGATCACACAGATCCGGCCGAGATTAATTTTTAAAAAGTCGGCAGTGTTTTGCTAATCACTGCCGTAAAAATAGAAAAAAAAACACGAATGACATCGACATCGGAACAAAAGAAAAACCCGAATACGACAGCTTAGTAAATTAGTCGTAATCAATTCAAAAAGTTGCAGTTTTACACTTTCGATGTCATTCGTGATTGAACTTTGACCTTTTTCCGAAAATTACGAATGTTAGTAAATTTACCCCTTTGAGTGAGTTGTTGGAGGAAGATGGATCAAAGGTTGATTTTGGTTTGAATCTTTGTAATTGAGATGCCGGGAGTTGCATAGGTTGTTTTTCAAAGAACTCCTTCAATCTGATTTGTCGTGAGAGTTTATGTAAATCTACTGTCCAGGAGAATTTATCAAAACTGGCAGATGGTATAAAGGAAAGACCTTTGTTAAGAACACTTATCTCTTCGCTGGATAGAATTCTTTTGGACAAGTTAAAAACTATGTCCGTTTCTTTGCTGCGCGCTTCTTGCTTGTGGATCCTTTTCCATTGGCCACCTCGCCGTTTTTTTTTGTTGATGGAGCCTCGCGTTGAGCACGGGTACGAACCCCTAAATGGGGTTTACCATGGACTTTGGACTGTTCACCATCCTGGTCGCTTTGCGATGATTGGGTGCCTGAAGAGTCATTAGTGGCAAAGTCGCGTCGTTGTCGCCATCTGGATGTTCTTTGCCGTTTTGTAGAAACTCCTGGATTATTAACCCAGGGATATACTGTGCCTTGCTGATAGTCCCTTTGAACCACTGTGAGTTTGTCACGCTTAAATTTAAGCAGCTCCTGTCGGTACTTGTCGACTTGTTCCTGAAGTTTTGTCATCCATTGGGTGCCCGGATCATCTTTAAACATGTGATCCAAGTTGGTCTCAAAGGCATTCATATTCTCCTTGATCTTAGTTAGTGCACGGTTGGATTCTTCAATAACAAGTAAAAGTAGATCAAAGCTGCATTTATTCAGCACTGCCACCCACCGTCGGCAAAATTCTGGATTGAATTTACCGATGGTGGGGGCATTCTTAATCCGGAAACCCCTGGGGATTAATTTTTTACGGTAATAATCACTCAAAGTAGAGCCATGTAGAAGAAAATAGTCAATTTCTTTCTTTTTTAGTTTAAGCAGTTTTAAAAAGATTTGTTCATTAGGCATTGTAATGTCAGCTGAATCAGGAATCTCAGGGAATAAGATTCCTTCCGCATCACTCTCAGAAAGAGATAACATTTCTCCTAGTGGTAAGGGAACATCCCTATAACCACTATGGGTAGGTTGCTCCGTACCCGTTGCCATATTGAATGCAGTGATTGACACACAGAAAAACAAATTCCAGTTGGAACAATACGTGAAAAAAATAGAAAAAATGTAGACAGTCTGTGTCCTGGTAGTAAAGCAGGGGGTGCCTTGTCAGATAAGAGGAGCATAGGGAGTATCCGTCGCTTCGCAAGAAGACGAACGATTACATGTGCTCCCCCAGTCACATACAGCAATAGAAGGACTGGCACTCCTAGAAAGTTCCAAAAACCATTTAAGTGCCCAGTTGCCGAATATGATGATTGGTAGCAGAATAGGAGGACACGGCACTCATAGTACTTTGTCAGAAGCAGCAAGCTGGTTTAAAAATTAAGCTGACAGCGCAGCATAATAAGTCAACGTTTCATTTATTACTAAATTTCGTCAGGACAAGATAACAAACATAGAGAAAACAGTCTTACCTTAAATAAAACCCCACACAGACCATCATGCACGCTGTGAGTGCTTCCTGGACGGGGGCCGATGATGTCACCAGGGGGCGACGCGCGCTCTTCAGCGCCGTTTCCATGGTAACCCGCCGGAGGCCAGCACAGCGCTATAGATAGTAAGAATAATAAACACCATTAAGACAGTGCATAAAACAATTAGATAAAAGTGTCAAAAATAGCTTTAAATGGTCATATAGCACAACTTGGACTATTGTATGAGAAAACTGGTAATACAGATGTGATATAGTATAAATTGCAAATATACATACAAGCCCAGTGAACAAAAAGTATTTTCAATTATTATGGATGATATTATAAGACTGAGTCCCATACTGGTGCTGGTACAGCCCTAGTATTGATAATTGACAATTTTTAAAGAATTGTTAAGAATTTTAGACAAGAGCAAGTAGCCCCCAGGTTTAGTAGATTAAATTAAGCTATACTAAAAGAAATAATACTTTAAAGAAAGCAACCCAAATTATTGGATTCATTGAGTCCATACGGTGAAAGCGTGCGGAGCTCAAAGATCCAACGGGCTTCCCTGCGTAGCAAAAGAGCACCCCGGTCACCTCCACGTAAATTGGCAGGGACATGGTCAATGACCTTATGTCTCAAACTGGCCAATGTGTGTTTGGCTTCTCGGAAGTGTCGGGCAACCGGTTGTTCTTGTGGGGTGCCCTCAAGTGCAGAGCGAATGGCTTGACGATGCAACGCCATCCTCTCTCTGAATTGCCGAATGGTCTTCCCCACATAAAGTAAACCACAGGGGCATTTAATATAGTAAATGACAAAAGAGCTTTGGCAAGACAAAACATGCTTAATGTTGATTTTAGCCCCGGAATGCGGATGAGCAAAAAATGGACCGCATTCCATGGAGCGACATGTAGTGCAACCTAGGCACTTGTAACAGCCAGGCTGTCGTGCCAGGAATGTTTTGGGAGTTCTTATGTCCATGTGGCAGAAAGTACAGGGAAACGGACGGTATAAAAATGAGAATAGGAGTATTAGATCCATTCCCCTTCAAAATAAATTCGGGAAACTTGATTCACCAGGATTTAGAAAGCAAGAGCAACGTTTTTTTCACAGGGAACCAACATGGAAAGAAAGGAGAGAAATGAGAAACAGGGACATGGAACCAAGTCCAGGGACCAGTGTGAAAAGAAAAAAGGAGGATGTAAAAGAGGCAAAAGAGGAGGAAAGAGGAACAAAAATAAGACGGCAGAATTCCCATTAGAATTAGAAGTTTTTAATTTGTCTAGTTATAAATTAAATGATATAGAAATTAAATTATTATCAAAAGGTTTGTCATTTGCACCTAGCTCAGGACCAAATGGATTTGAATTATTTATTGATATTAACAAATTTATTAGAAACCTAACTCTAAAACGACACTTTTCTAAAACTAATGCTGCATCTACAGATGTCAATATAATAAGTAATTCTAACCCCTTCAAAAAGAAATCTACATATTACCCGGTAGAATCTCGGGGCAATTATATTGATACATTTTTTAACTTGGTGAAAAAAGATATGGAAATGTCATGTAAAGAACAAGCTAAATATAAAGATAATTTGACTGTAGGAGAAAGACATGCCCTAAAAACCCTTGAAAATAATTCTGAGTTGGTTATTAAAATGGCCGATAAAGGGGGGGGGGGGGGGGCATAGTGGTATTAGATAAGAAGGATTATTTGGAGGAGTGTTATCGATTATTGGGTGATAGCAATACCTATATGAGATTAAAGGAAGACCCAACGGATCGTATAATAGAGGAAATTAGGATACTGTTACAAAGGGGTCTAATGAACCAGGCTATCTCTCAAGATGAATTTAGTTTCTTGTTTACTCCAAATCCTAGGATACCTATTTTTTATAGTCTCCCGAAGGTACACAAGTGTTTGAAGAAACTCCCGGGTCGCCCGATAATATCGGGTATAGGATCAGTAAGTTCGCATATATCTGAATTCATTGATGTACATAAAAAAGATCATGTAGTTCATTTAAAATCATATGTAAAAGATTCTACTCAAATTTTGAATGACCTAAGTAATTTTAAATGGGACAAAAGTTTTTTTTGGGTAACAATCGATGTTGAAGCATTGTACACTAGTATACCCCATAATGGGGGTTTAGAAGCAGTGCGAATGTTTCTTGATAAGGATGAGAACATTACTATGGAAAAGAAAAACTTTTTATTGGAATGTATTCAATATATCTTAAATAATAATTATTTTAAATTCCAGGATAATTATTTTAACCAGGATTGCGGAGTGGCGATGGGGACTTCATATGCTCCGAGCCTAGCAAATCTATACTTAGGGAAATGGGAGGAGGAGACTGTGGAAAAAAGCAATAATCCATTTTTTTCATTTATACATCTATATAAAAGGTTTATAGATGATATATTAATTATTTGGTCAGGTGATGAACTTATGTTTGATAATTTCATGTCTTATTTGAATAAGAACTGCTTTAATCTTCGTTTTACCTCAAATATTCAAAAAGATAAAATTAATTTTCTTGATCTAACCCTGGATAGTACTGGGTGTAATACGGGAGATAATATAAGAACTTATACATATATCAAGAAAACAGATAGAAACAGCTATGTACACTATCAGAGTTGCCATTATAGAAAATGGCTGGATAACATACCGTATTCACAATTTATCCGTTTTAGACGTAACTGTTCGGACTTGGTTACCTTTGATGAACAGGCTTCTATTTATAAACAACGGTTTAATAGTAAGAAATACCCAGAAAATTTTATTGAAGAAAGCTACACAAAGGCAAGAGATAGGAATAGAGCAGAACTAGTAGTTTATAAAGAAAGGGAAAGAAGTAATAATAAAAAATTTGGAATCCCCTTTGTAACAAGATTTAACACAAAGGGAGCTAGTATTAAGAGGATATTACAGAAACACTGGGGAATATTATGTCTTGATCCACTTTTAAGTGATATTATACCCATACAACCACAGGTAGTGTATAAAAGATCATGTTCATTAAAAAATAAATTGGCACCAAGTAATTTAAAAAGTATATCAGATGAGGATAAAACAAAAAAACTGGAAGGATTCTTTGCATGTACTAAATGTAAAGTATGCCAGTTTGTAAGCAAAGATAATAAACCGTTTTTTAATTCAGTAAATAATAAATCCTGGAAGATCAAAGGGAAATTAAGTTGCCTGAGTACCTTTGTGATATATTTATTGGAGTGTAAATGCGGAAAACGCTACGTAGGAAAAACAAAACGCATATTAAAACTCCGGATTTTGGAACACACACGTAATATATTAAATAAAGTGGAAAATCATAGCGTTCAACGTCATTTCAAAGAGTGTTGCGAATCTAAATTACAGGGATTCTCATTTAAAGCTATAGAAATAATTCAAGTAGATGAGAGAAAGGGAGATATATTAAAACGCTTGTCGCAGCGAGAAACATTCTGGATTTACACATTAAATACTTTTGTGCCCTTTGGATTAAACGAGGGATGTGACATTGTTCCATTTTTGCATGATTAATTGTTTGTTCGTGACAGGTGTGCATGAACGGCAAGGGTTTATCCCGTTCCATGCATGCATGTTACGGTACGGACAATTGGATCATGCAAATGAGTATAAATACTCATATAAATATATATATATATATATAAATATATAAATATAAATACTCTTTATATAAAAATCAGCATTGTTATCATGTACCCTGTAGTATCTTAGTGGGTAGTAATGTGTTAAAGATTTGTGGTCATGTAGGAGATCGCTTGTGCACTGTGAACTCCTCTATGAATAGCGCTCTGTGCGAGAACGGCAGTGGCGAGGTCCCGGTTCCTGCACGTGTAGCGCGGCATTGGGAGGGTTAATAGCGCAGAAGGTGATCACTATCCTGGTTACTATGTGCTCTATTCATTTAATATGTGCTTTTTAATTTGTGATGAGTCAGGATCAATATTGACAAGCCGTCTAAATTTATAACTCTATAAATAACTTATGATAAAGGATTAAATTTTGGTAAAATGTGTATGTTTTTTAGAACTATTCTGGAAAAAAATCTCCAAACGGTAATTCTTATAAGGATCCTCTCTCAAAATCGTTGTCCTTGTATGAATATATATATATGTGCTTATTAGTATTAATGAAATAACGAGAGAAACATGGGAAAGAACCGCCCAATATGGGTTTATAAGAGACATCTTTTGTGAATGCAAACCACACCCCTGACGAAGTCCCTGATTGGACGAAACGCGTAGGGCGTGGCTTGGACGTGGACGTTGTGACGTCATTGACCGTGACCAGAGCGGGCACTGAGTGAAGTCTGCAGTACGGACGAAGTGGCTGAGTTGCAGTATTCCACATATGCCGTTTATTTTAAACTGAAATGTATGTAAGCAGTATTTACAAGTAAAACTATATACTTTTTATTACTTATTTGCGCTCTCCAATTTGTTTACCAATATATATATATATATATATATATATATATGTTTTATATTAATCGTGTGGTCCAGCACTCTTGGTTAAATCCAACACTTTCCCGGGTGCCCTCACAAGTAGAAACCTACAACGACATAAAGTGCGGCACTCCGCAATTACAAATAGACACACCGCACAGTGGATTGCATCAATATTTCAAACTTAATGATTTTCGTCAGGATAACCTGATATCCAGATGAAAATCATTAAGATTGAAACGTTGATGCAATCCACTGTGCAGTGAGTCCCGCACATTATGTCATTTTATATATATATATATATATATATATCTGCACAATGAATTTTCCTTTAGATAGGATGCATGATCTCAGTAATCAGTGCGTTTGCCTGGCTCCCTGCTCTCCCGACTCTCCCAGCTCCGTGAATGGTCTGTGACAGCAGCTCCATCTGAAGGAAGATGGCAGCCATGGGTGACAAACACCCCCCCCCCCCATATATACCCCACAGATGTCACTTGTCATGTCTGTAGCCCCGCATCCACTCCCCCAATAACCTCCTCCGGTGAATAAGCTTCCGCCTCAGACATGTCGACACACAGTACCGACACACCACAACACACAGAAAGTCCCTGCTAGGTGACAGGTCTAACAACCAAGCCCAGATAGAGGACACAGAGGGAGTATGCCAGCTCACACCCCAGCGCCCATATATCGCAAAACACGATATATGTACCCAGCGCTGCCTACACCACTAATAAGCACCAACACTGCGGCCCCCCTCAGAACAAGCCCCCCGTTACTTGGAGAAGCGTGGAGGTCCCCGCAGCGTCTCTCTCCTGCAGCCGCGTGTTGCAGGGAAAATGGCGCCGGTGAGCTGCGGGTCGAAGCTCCGCCCCCTTCCCGGCGCGCTTCGGCCCGCCAATTTCAAATTTGTAAAAGATGCCGGCGGGGGTCTGTACTCTGTGCCGCGGCACCCACAATCTTTGCGCCGCTAAGAAAACTCCAGTAGCATGCTGCCCAGGGCGCCCCCCCAGCGCCCTGCACCCAGTGAATACCGTTGGTGATATGTGTGGGAGCATGGAGCACAGCGTGACCGCTGTCCTGTACCTTCCGTCACTGAAGTCTTCTGCCGTCCTGAAGTCTTCTGATCTTCTCATACTCACCCGACTTCTGTCTTCTGGCTTCTGTGAGGGGGTGACGGCGTGGCTCCGGGAACAAGCAGCTAGGCGCACCAAGTGATCGAACCCTCTGGAGCTAATGGTGTCCAGTAGCCGAGAAGCAGAGCCTTGAAACTCACAGAAGTAGGTCCTGCTTCTCTCCCCTCACTCCCACGCTACAGGGAGCCTGTAGCCAGCAGGTCTCCCTGAAAATAAAAAACCTAACAAAAAGTATTTTCCTAGAGAAACTCTGTAGAGCTCCCCTAGTGTGCATCCAGTCACTCCTGGGCACAAAGTCTAACTGAGGTCTGGAGGAGGGGCATAGAGGGAGGAGCCAGTTCATACCCAGTTTTAAGTCTTTTAGTGTGCCCAAGCTCCTGCGGATCCCGTCTATACCCCATGGTCCTTTTGGAGTCCCCAGCATCCTCTAGGACGTAAGAGAAAGGCAGGAATTTCAGACGTTCTGTCTGAAAAGGGGATTAGTCAGTACAGATGAATCCTTTGTGCTTCCCCGTACAACTAAATTAATTGCATCAGTATACTTAAGTGTATTTATGTACTGTATATGTCCACTCACTCACTATGAATTACAGTACATTGTCAGATGCAGATGCCCTGCTAATGCATGTTAGTGGGTGCAAACATAATAAAGTCAGGGCCGGCTCTACTTTAGGCGGCTGCCTAGGGGCGCCGGTCACTGGAGGGCACCACTGAGTTCATCTAGCAAAAACTGAAGGATGTCTCTGTATGCGGGTCAGTAATGAAATTACAGATGGGGGGATGGAACACAATAAGGAGCATACAAACATATGACGCCGGAATCCCGACAGCCGGCAACCTGAATGTTAGCATGCCAAGGAGGGTTTGGGTTAGGCTGCGGAGAGGGAGGGTTAGGGTAAAGGGTAAGGTTAATTAATTTCATTTAGGATGTTGGAATTATAGTGGTCAGCATGCTGCTGTCGGTATTCTGATTGGCGGCATCCCGTACCCAAACCCAATTAAATATCCCCATAAGATAACATATACAGTATTATACAGTATATAAAGTATAGCTGGCACTCAGGCACTTTTAAAGTGAAAGTATATTGTGAACAAAGTCACAATTTTTTTTACTTTAATTACAGTATACTTTATCACTTTAAACTCCTTGAGTGTTGTCCCTTTATTCTGTATATGTATAATGAAGCAATTCACCCCAGCCTACCTTCATCTTCCTTCCAGGAGGTGGTGGTCGTGGTGGTGGGCAGGGGCGGATTGGCTCACCAGGACACCATGACAGATTCCAATGGGTCGGTCCCACATCCCCCTCAGCCAGGCCGATTCACACTCAGGCTGGGCTGGCTCACACTGCTTCCAGTACTTGTGGTTCATTGGAATGCAATCCGGAAGTTAGGCTAGAAAGGACTTCCGGGTGCCGCTAGCCATAAAAAGTGGTGAAGTTGTTCTACCAATGGGGGGACCTGGAGAAAGTTAACCAGCCCAGCAACATCCTCTCCCTGACCCCAGCCAAAGGTCTCTTCAATGAGCCTGGCCCGGGAGCAGCAGCATAGCGATGGTCGGAGCCGGGTTCACTATACCCACAGAGAGGTTATTTTTAATTACATTATTTGCATTATCACGGTGTAAGGGTTAGGGCGTCCCCGGTCACAGTGTATGGTTTGGGGACTGGACAGGAGCAGGACGTACTTTGTTCTCAGGATGCCAGCTGATCAGGCAGCACTCACAGCCAGCCCTGGGACAATCTCTTATGCAAAGTCCTTCAGCCCTATAGCTGCCCAATGTCTGTCCATGATGATGGGACTATTTATGTAATGCAGTGGCTACGTATGTAATGCAGTGACTACATATGTAATGTGCTGGCTACATATGTAATGTGGTGCTATTTGTATAATGAGGTGCTATTTGTATATTATACGGTGCTATACATGTAGTGTGGTGCTATACGTGTAATGTGGTGCTATTTGTGTAGTGTGGTGCTGTGCTATACATGTAATGCAGTGCTATACGTGTCATGTGGTGGCTATGTATGCAATGTGGTGGCTATGTATGTAATCAGGGGTAGATTGGCCACTTGGACAGATTCTGATGCGCTAGTCCTCTGTGTCTGTGTTTCACTACTAGTGTGTGCTCCCTTCCTGTACTGTGTTGTATGTAGTATGTGCTACTTGTACTTTGAAACATATAAGGTTAAAAAAAAGGGGTTTGTAGAATGAAAAATCAATAAAATCAGAAGTAGATTAAAGGCATGACAGCAGTGTCAGTAGACACTGAAAGTGGGCATATCCAGGGTCGGACTGGCCCACAGGGGTACAGGGGAACCCACCGGAAAGCCCCACTGCCTGGGGGGCCCTCCTCCTCTAGGGAACAGGTTCTAGACCCGTGATGGCTAACCTATGACATGTGTGTCACTCGTGACACGCCGAGGCACTTTGACTGACACGCCTGTTGGTGCTGCCCTTTGGTTACATGTGCCGCTCTGCTCCAATCCCTGCTTGTTGCATCATGTGCCGATCTGCTCCAATCCCTGCTTGTTGCGTGCTTGTTGCGTGGAGGTGTGGTGTCCCCGCTGGTGCTGGTGCGAGCGCTCTGCAGAGAACCGGTCGGGAAGAATGCTACAGGAGGAAAGGAGATCGGCGAGGTTCACAGCCCTGTAGACAGCCAAGTAAGGTGGCCTTCCGATCCCCACATCCTGCACCTGCAGGCCTGAGATTCGGGAGACGAGTTTCACAGCCCTGTGTGATCACCCCAGCCCAGTCCGTCATAAACAGCGCAGGAGGACTTGCGATAAGCAGCATTGTGTGGCTCTCCTGTAAGTGCAATCATTTCGTAGTGTAGTGCTTTAAATTATTTTGTACCAGGAGTCTGTCCAACAACACCGTTACAGAGGTAATAAAGCATTTAATTTAATAGGTTTTTAATTACCTCTGTAACAGTGTTGTTGGACTGACTCCTGGTACAAAATAATATAAGTTAATTTCTGAATTTACCTTATAATGCCATGATTTTTATTTATGTATTTTTGCAGCCCTGAGATGGATAATCCAAAACATAAAAGAGCAAGATTGAATGATAAAGGGAGTGGCAGTAGCAGACCCTTTCAAGACACATGGACAGAGATGTATGGCATTATAGACAGGAAAAACAGATCATTGTGCATACTATGTAATGAGACTGTAGTAAGCAGAACGTGGAACATAAATAGACATTTTGAAACTAATCATCGCCAGCTCTTAGAAAAAAGTCTGGATGAAAGGAAGGAATACATTTCTAGGCAGTTACACCTCTATAAGAGCCAATCAAAATCCCTCCTTAAATTTGTAAAAGGCTCTACACATTTAACATCAGCAAGGTTATGCATTGCTCACTCCATAGCTCAGCATGGAAAAGCCCTCAGTGATGGAGAATTTATTAAAGACACTCTTCTAAGATGTGCACCAGTTTTATTTTACGATATGTATAATAAACATGCTATTATTAAGCGAATTTCTGAGTTACCAATCAGTAGAAATGTCATCAAAGACAGAATAATGAGATTGGACACAAACATACAGCATGTCACTGACCTGGGTTCGGAGTGTTGAGAACTCGGGGGTTCTTCCGATGATCGGAAGGAGGAACCACAGCTGGGCCGGAGCAGGGATGGCCGGATGTAGGTTTTCCTCATGCAGAACTAGCCGTAGTAACTGGCGTATAATGCTGAAGAATTAAATGATGATTTGAGAACGATGGTGAAGCACACAGAAGAATGAAGAACTTGTGAGCGATGCTGAAGAGATGAATGAGGATTTGAGAACGATGGTGAAGCACACAGAAGAATGAAGAACTTGTGAGCGATGCTGAAGAAATGAATGAGGATTTGAGAATGATGGTGAAGCACACTGAAGAATGAAGAATTTGTGAGCGATGTTTGAAGAATGAGAAGCTTGTGAGCGATGTTGAAGAAATGAATGAGAAGCTTGTGAGCGATGTTGAAGAACTGAATGAGGATTTAAGATTCAGTGTAACTCTGGAAGTATGGAAGGCGTTCCACTTGGAGATATCATGTAATACAGTAAACACAGGAGGTGTCCCCCTAAGAGAAACACTGTAACTCAGAGAATGTCCCACTGAGTGATACACTGTAACCAGGGCCGGATTAAGCCTTTGGGGGGCCCGGGGCACCTAAGAGAGGGGGCCCTCATCAACACTGCCCCCCTGGTGTTGCAGTGCCCGCTGTATGTGTGCCTCTTCTTCCTGCTCCTCCATGAATGCAGCAGTGCAGGTCGTATATATATATATAAATCTATATGTCGGTATGCCGTGTGTCGTGTGTCGGGATTCCGGCGCTGGTATTCTGAGCGCTGGGATCCCGGCATACTTAATACCACCTCAGTCAGTCCAGCCTCCCTCTCCCTGTCACCAACCTTCAAATGCACAGCACCGGTGTCTGCTTGTCATCGGCGCCAGCAGAGTAGGTGAGTGAGTGAGAGCAAACAGGTACAGGTTACTTGTCTCCGGGATCTTCCGCCGCAGCAGCTTCCTGCGCTGCTGTGCACAACTGCGGCGCTGCTGCTGAGTGTTGATGGTGGCGGAGCTTGGAGAAGCGGAACTCATCCCCGTGTAGCAGCTCCGGTGAGGGGACGCCTGACATGGAGGGCCGGGGTTACTGACCCCCAGCCCACCCCCTTCCTGGCTCGATGTGTGGCTCGGCTGCCCGCTATCTCCTCTCCCACCCCAGGCCGGCTCCTTCCTGCAAGCCGCGCGGCCAGTCATAGAGACGGTTGCTGGAAGCACAGCACATAGCAGGTGTGGCGCTGTCAGTATGACGGTTGCTAGCACCTGCTGTTGTGGCACTGCAGATCAGTGTTTAAGGTCCGATCTGTGGTGTGTGTGGCAGGGGGCCCTCTTAGAGCAGGGGGCCCGGGGTACTTACCCCCTATGAACCCCCCTTAACCCGGCTCTGACTGTAACGCTGGTAGCACAGTGAATGTTCCACGGAGTGATACACTGTAACGCTGGTAGCACAGTGAATGTTCCACTGAGTGATACACTGTAACGCAGGTAGCACAGTGATTGTTCCACTGAGTGATACACTGTAACGCTGGTAGCACAGTGAATGTTCCACTAGGTGATACACTGTAACGCTGGTAGCACAGTGATTGTTCCACTGAGTGATACTCTGCAAACGCTAGTAGCACAAGGAATGTTCCACTGAGTGATACTCTGCAAACGCTGGAAGCACAAGGAATGTTCCACTGAGAGATACTCTGCAAACGCTGGAAGCACAAGGAATGTTCCACTGAGAGATACTCTGCAAACGCTGGTACACAGGAGACGTTCAGTTAGAGAACTCACTGAACGCTGCTAGCACTGGTGATCATAGAAGAGACGATACTCAGGCTCCGGAGCTCTGCACGGCGTCTTCCTTTGAACTTCCCGCTCTCTCCCAATTGGCAGAAGGGGCCGATGACGTCATTCGCCAACCACGCTCCCGTTAACGCCAGGCACAATGGCGGCGCCCACACCCCGGGAACCCGCTGGAGGCAGTGCCAGCAAGACGCAACAATCCGGTGCCCACCGGGGGCGGCGACCGCCGATAGACCCAGCGCACCTGGAGCGGTAAGCGCAGCAGCCGCAGCGCCGCGTGTTTGACAGTACCCCCTCCTCTAGAAGTGGCCCCTGGACACTTTCCTGGTTTCGTGGGCTGCTTAGAATGAAAGATCAGGACTAGTCGGGGAGCAGTGACTTCAGAAGCTTTGACCCAGCTCCTCTCCTCAGGACCATAACCTTTCCATTCTACCAGATACTGTAAATTCTTGTGAAGATAACGAGAGTCAAGAATAGCTTTGATTTCAAATTCTGTTCCAGCAACAGAAACATGGAACGAATTTGGTACCCGAAAGTGGGAAGGCAACCCCAATTTGCAGACAACCGGGTTCAGGACTTGCAAAACAGGGTAAGGACCGATGAACCTCGGAGCAAACTTCATAGCGGGCACTCTTAAATGAAGATTGCAGGTAGAGAGCCATACCCTGTCACCAACTTTGTATTGAGGAGCTGCTCGCCGTTTTCTATCCGCAAAGAATTTGTAGCGGCCAGAAATTTTTTTGAGATTAGCATAAACCTTACTCCAGATTTGACTGAAGTGCTGGAGAGTAGAAGCTGCAGCAGGAACATCCTCCGAAGGAGAGATGGGTAATTCTGGGACTCGTGGATGGAATCCATAATTAATGAAGAATGGAGACTCACCAGTGGAAGAGTGATACAGATGGTTATGGGCAAACTCGGCCCAGGATAACAGTTCCACCCAATCGTCCTGCGAAGGAGAAAGATAAACGCGGAGAAAAGTCTCTAAATCTTGATTGACGCGTTCAGTCTGCCCATTAGTTTGTGGATGGTAAGCAGATGAGAACTTGAGTTTTATTTGTAAAGCTGAACAGAGGGGCCTCCAGAATCTAGCAGTGAACTGTACCCCTCGATCAGAGACTATCTCCCGAGGCAACCCCTGCAGGCGGAAGTGTTCACGAATAAACAGTAAAGCCAACTTGGGAGCTGTTGGTAACCCGGACAACGGAACAAAATGTGCCATTTTAGAAAAGCGGTCAATAATCACCCAGATGGTATTGTAACCCTTGGAGAGGGGTAATTCGGTAACAAAGTCCATGGAAATATGGGTCCAGAGTTTCTTAGGAATGGACAGTGGACGAAGCAACCCTGCAGGAGGCAGACGAAGAGTTTTGTGCTGAGCACATTGAGTACATGAGTTGACATAATCTTGTATATCCTTCTTCATGTTGTCCCACCAATATGACCTTCGTAGAAATTCACACATTTTTTGAACACCAGGATGACCGGAAAACTTGGAGCTATGAGCCCACTGCAGCAACTTTGGATGAAATTCAACTGGTACAGACATTCTCCCAGGAGGAGGACCTAGAGTAGTGGGAGCTGCTGAAATAGAGACTGGACTGAGAATCAAACTCTTTTCAAAGGAATTCTCCTCATCCGAGGCTGTTAAAGAACGAGACAGAGCATCAGCCTTAGCGTTGAGATTCCCGGCCCGGTACTTAATAATGAACGAGAATCGAGTGAAAAAGAGCGCCCATCTAGCTTGACGGGAATTCAAGCACTGGGCTGTCTTGATATACAACAAGTTCTTGTGATCGGTATAGATTGTAATTAGGTGCTTAGCACCTTCCAATAAGTACCTCCATTCTTCTAGGGCAGATTTTATTGCTAAAAGCTCCTGATCTCCAATGGTGTAGTTTCGTTCAGCAGGAGAGAACTTACGAGAATGGAAACTACATGGATGTAACTTCCCATCAGAGGAGTACTGTGAAAGAAGTGCACCGATGCCTACTGAAGAAGCATCGACTTCCAAGAAGAATGGTTTAGAAAAATTTGGTTGTTGGAGTACCGGAGCAGACATTAAGGCTGATTTCAACCGGGCAAACGCTACTTCAGCTTCTGAAGACCAGTGACTTGGGTTAGACCCCTTTTTGGTTAGGGCAGTAATAGGTGCAACAATGGTAGAAAATCCCTTTATAAATTTCCGGTAGTAACTTGCAAAGCCCAGAAATCTTTGCACCGCTTTCAAGGAGAGAGGCTGAGTCCAGTCCCGAATGGCAGTGAGTTTCTCCGGATTCATGCGAAGCTCCGTACCTGAGATGACATATCCGAGGAATGGAATTGAAGGAACCTTGATGACACATTTGGAAATCTTGCCGTAGAGACGATTCCTTCGTAGGTGAAGAAGTACTTCTTTGACCTGTACTCTGTGCTCTGCAAGATTCTTAGAAAATATCAGAATGTCATCCAAGTACACCACTACGCTTTGATATAACATATCTCGGAAGATTTCATTTACAAATCCCTGAAAAACGGCAGGGGCATTGCTGAGGCCAAACGGCATTACCAGATACTCGTAATGCCCGTCCCTGGTATTAAAGGCCGTCTTCCATTCGCCCCCCTGTCGGATACGTATCAAATTATAGGCTCCTCTTAAGTCGAGCTTAGTGAAAACGTGGGCTCCACGAACCCTATCAAATAGCTCTGTGATTAGCGGTAGAGGGTATTTGTTCTTAACGGTGATATCGTTTAAGCCACGATAATTAATACATGGTCTTAACCCTCCGTCCTTCTTCTTCACGAAAAAGAAACCTGCTCCAGCCGGAGAGGTAGAGGGGCGAATGAATCCTTTCAGCAGATTAGACTTGATGTAGTCCGACATAGCTTGGGTCTCGGGTAATGATAAGGGATATGTGCGTCCCCGAGGTGGCATTCTCCCTGGGATAAGCTCAATGGGACAGTCCCAGGGTCTATGTGGTGGTAACTGATCGGCCGCCTGTTCTGAAAATACGTCTGTGAACTCCCGATAGGCCTCTGGAATAAGCTCCTCATCCGACTTGGAAGATGCACGGAGCGGGTAAACAGGAGTGAGACAATTAGAGTGACAAAACGAACTCCAGGACACTATTTGTGACGACTTCCAGTCGACGTGAGGATTGTGAATTCTAAGCCAAGGTAGACCAAGAACAAGATCGTGAGGCATCTCCGGAATTACTAGGAACTCCAGATGTTCTTGATGCAGAGCTCCGACCTGCAGCTTGATTGGTTCTGTGCGACTTGTAATAAGACCATTAGATATTTTGGTACCACTGATGGCGGTCAACGTAATAGGTCGTTTGACAGACTGTAACTGTAAACCCAGACTCTGAACACAAGAAAGAGAAACAAAGTTCCCTGCAGCCCCAGAGACCAGCAGGGCTTTAACAGGTTTAGCTATAGACTAAGAAAACAGAGACACGGAGAGTAAACAATCCACTGTCGGAGAAGATTTAGATGTAACCCCTAACTCGACTTCTCCGGAACAAGCTAGGACTGCCCGTTTCCCGGACGGGACTTGCAGTATTTGATAAAGTGATCCGCGGCTCCACAGTAGAGGCAGAGTTTACCCTCACGACGGCGCTGTCGTTCTTCCGGGGACAGCCGGGATCGATTGATTTGCATGGGTTCATCCAAACTTGGGGTAACTGTTTGCTTTAGACGGGAGAGACCGGAATCTGGATCGATCCGACCGACTACGTTCGCCACCTCGTTCCTGCATGCGGAGATCCACCTTAACGCAGAGTGAGACCAGCTCGTCTTTTAGACGGTCGGAGAGCCCGTTCCAGAAAGCGGCCCGGAGAGCATCATTATTCCAGCGTAGTTCCGAGGCTATGGTCTGGAAGTGAATCACATACTGCCCCACTGAACGGGAGTCTTGACGGACTCGGAGCAGGTCCGAGGAAGCAGTGGTCATTCTGCCGGGCTCGTCAAAAATCCTTCGGAATGACGCGATGAAATTGGTGTAACTGGAAACCAAAGGGTCAGATCCCTCCCACAACGGAGACACCCAATCCAACGCTGAACCTTCAAGCAAGGAAATAATGTATGCCACTTTGGCCCGATCTGTGGGGAAGTTGTGTGAGAGAAGTTCAAAATGCACCTCGCATTGATTGAGAAAACCACGGCAATTCTTTGGATTCCCATTATAGCGTGAGGGAGTGGGAAGCTGAAGGCGTGACCTGGTACCGGACAAGGATTGAACATTACTGGTGGCAACCACTGGAGCGGGTACTGGAACTGGAGCCGGAACTACAGAAGCCGGGGAAGCCTGAATTTGACCCAGCCGGCCGGATAATTCCTGGAGATACTACATCACCTGGCCCTGTGCCGCCTCCTGACTCTGAACTCGGGAAACTAAGTTTTGGATGGCACTTGATTCTGGGTTCCGATCCCCCAGGTCCATGTGGCCTGAGTATACTGTCACTGACCTGGGTTCGGAGTGTTGAGAACTCGGGGGTTCTTCCGATGATCGGAAGGAGGAACCACAGCTGGGCCGGAGCAGGGATGGCCGGATGTAGGTTTTCCTCATGCAGAAATAGCCGTAGTAACTGGCGTATAATGCTGAAGAATGAAATGATGATTTGAGAACGATGGTGAAGCACACAGAAGAATGAAGAACTTGTGAGCGATGCTGAAGAGATGAATGAGGATTTGAGAACGATGGTGAAGCACACAGAAGAATGAAGAACTTGTGAGCGTTGCTGAAGAAATGAATGAGGATTTGAGAACGATGGTGAAGCACACTGAAGAATTTGTGAGCGATGTTTGAAGAACGAGAAGCTTGTGAGCGATGTTGAGGAAATGAATGAGAAGCTTGTGAGCGATGTTGAAGAAATGAATGAGGATTTAAGATTCAGTGTAACTCTGGAAGTATGGAAGGCGTTCCACTTGGAGATATCATGTAATACAGGAAACACAGGAGGTGTCCCCCTAAGAGAAACACTGTAACTCAGAGAATGTCCCACTGAGTGATACACTGTAACGCTGGTAGCACAGTGAATGTTCCACGGAGTGATACACTGTAACGCTGGTAGCACAGTGAATGTTCCACTGAGTGATACACTGTAACGCTGGTAGCACAGTGAATGTTCCACTAGGTGATACACTGTAACGCTGGTAGCACAGTGAATGTTCCACTGAGTGATACACTGTAACGCTGGTAGCACAGTGAATGTTCCACTGAGTGATACACTGTAACGCTGTTAGCACAGTGAATGTTCCACTGAGTGATACACTGTAACGCTGGTAGCACAGTGAATGTTCCACTAGGTGATACACTGTAACGCTGGTAACACAGTGATTGTTCCACTGAGTGATACTCTGCAAACGCTAGTAGCACAAGGAATGTTCCACTGAGTGATACTCTGCAAACACTGAAAGCAGAAGGAATGTTCCACTGAGAGATACTCTGCAAACGCTGGAAGCACAAGGAATGTTCCACTGAGAGATACTCTGCAAACGCTGGTACACAGGAGACGTTCAGTTAGAGAACTCACTGAACGCTGCTAGCACTGGTGATCATAGAAGAAACGATACTCAGGCGCCGGAGCTCTGCACAGCGTCTTCCTTTGAACTTCCCGCTCTCTCCCAATTGGCGGAAGGGGCCGATGACATCACTCGCCCACCACGCTCCCGTGAACGCCAGGCCGGAGGCAGCGCCAGCAAGATGCAGCAACCCGGTGCCCACCGGGGCGGCGACCGCCGAGAGACCCAGCGCACCCGGAGCGGTAAGCGCGGCAGCCGCAGCGCTGCGAGTGTGACACAGCATCAGTTAAAAGGAGACTTAAATAATTGTAATTATTTTTAGATTTCTCTTGATGAAACTACTGATGTCACATCAAATGCTCGGTTGGCCATTATTGCTAGATATTCAGATGGCCTCACAATGAGAGAAGAGTTGATTAAGTTAGAATCAGTGCCAACAAGTACATCAGGGAAGGAAATATGTAAGGTTGTTATACAAACATTCCGTGACCTAAACATTGATATGTGTAAAGTCGTGTCAGTGACGACAGATGGGGCACCTAATATGGTAGGAAAAAGTGTAGGATTTGTGAAGTTGTTTATGGAAGCTATTGGACATCCTTTTCATTGTATTATCCATCAGGAGGTGTTATGTGCCAAGGCAGGATTCACAGAATTAAATGATTTAATGTCAGTTGTAACAAAAATAGTGAATTTCATAGCTGCACGACCCCTTCACAAGCGAGAATTTTCTGCACTTTTACAGGAAGTTGATTCAACCTACAGTGGACTGCTGATGTTCAATAATGTGAGGTGGCTAAGCCGAGGAAAAGTACTTGAGCGATTTGTGGAATGCTTTTCAGAAATTAAGCTTTTTCTTGAGAATAAGGATCTTGCAAAATGTCCTCAGCTCAATGATCATAAGTGGGTCAACGCATTGATGTTTTTCACAGATATCTCTATTCATATGAATGAGCTAAACTTAAAATTACAAGGTTTTGGCAAAAGTATTGATGTTATGTTTGGATACATAAAAGCCTTTCAAAGTAAACTTAAAATCTTTAAGCGAGATATAGAAAGTAAAATGTATAAGTATTTTCCACAAGTAAAAAAGTATTTTGAGAATGCCAGCACAACTGTACAAAATGAATTAGAGCCCATGCACATGAAGTACCATGATATTGTGAACTCTTTACTTGACCAGTTCAGTGAAAGATTTAATCAATTGAGAAGCCTTGAACAGACCATTAAAATAATTAAGTATCCAGATGTAGTAGTCTACAGTACTTTAGAATTAAATAGTTTCAAATGGATGGAAATTGATGATTTGGAGATGCAACTTGCTGAATTTCAAGACAGCATCTGGAGTCAAGTGTTTGTCGATTTGAGGGCCAAACTTGAGAATCTGGAAAGAAATTGTTTGGAGAATGAAGAGTGCCACTACGAACAGGAAATTTGGAGTGCTTGGAACAGATTACCAGACACTTTTAGCGCCCTGAAAAAACTAGGCATGGCTTTACTCACAATTTTTCCCTCAACATACTTTTGTGAGACCTTATTCTCAGCATTAAATAATATTAAAACAAATAAAAGAAACAGACTGACAGATGAAGTTAGTAGCGCTTGCTTGGCCCTGAAGTGCACAAAATACAACCCTGCAATTGAAGATTTAGCAAATGCAATTCAGCAACAGAAAAGTCACTAAGCCTGGTAAATCATTATTTGTTTTTTGCTTTTTGAACTAATAAATATAATAAATATATTAAATATATAACTCTTTCTTTATTATGGCTGCAAATATCACCAAATTATTGATATTTCTTGAAGTGACACGCGACCCGAGGAAGGCTACACTTTTTTCCGATTTTCGACACACCAAGCTGAAAAGGTTAGCCATCACTGTTCTAGACTGTGCACTTGAATTATATATTATACATATGTTACCTTATACTGAACAGGACTATGATGTATTCTCTACAGTACATTGCTGTCATAAATCTGGCACATTATCATGCATGCACTAGCATTAAGTACTCTATAAATTATCAAGGAGTCCAGACCAGGTACTCTCTAATGCGCCTTGAGTCCTATTGGAAAAAGAGCGCTATATAAATAAAATTATTATTATAATGATTAGCCAAACCTCTGTGGTGGCTGGCCATACCCCCTTTGGAGGCTGGCCACACCTCTAAGCATGGGCCCCCTACCACTGGATGCCCCTGGTGGGCCCTACATGCTCCACTCCGACACTGGGCATATCAGTCCTTGTATATTCAGACATACAGATGTACATCAGGGAAGGGCATTGTAGCAGCATATGCATAAAGTCGTAAAGCAAAGGAGGCCCCAACTGTGTCTGTTTCAGAATCAAGACCTCTGAGGAGTGAATTCGCCCTCTTGACAGACCCCTCCTCTTCAGACTCCGCCCCCATTAGGGCTGCTTCCATAAATTTCCCGGGCTGGTGTTCGATCCCAATCCGCCCCTGGTGGTGGGGGATGCAGGATATAGGGCGCTAGGCTGAAGCTTTGCCTAGAGTGCACAGCAACCTTGCACCGGCCCTGGGTAAAGTCTATTCTAGAACTCTAATAGTGAATAACTTTTCCCTATAGATTGTAAGCTTGCGAGCAGGGCCTTCCTACCTCTATGTCTGTCTGTTTTTACCCAGTTTTGTTCTATTACTGTTGTTCTAATTGTAAAGCGCAACAGAATATGCTGCGCTATATAAGAAACTGTTAATAAATAAAAAAATAAAAAAATAAATAATAAAACTCATTATTCTGTCCTACAAATGTCTGATAATTGCCTTTATCTTAAAGTGAATAAATATCTCTTTTTGAGGTACCTGGTTTCCATTTACTTATTTTCAACTGTTTCAGTTTACATATTCAATAATGCGTGTAAATGGAAATTTGTATAAAAAAATATAAATTTATTAAAAATATTAATGCATATCGGGGGGGTCATTCCGAATTGATCGCTAGCTAAAAATGTTCGCTGCACTGTGATTGAGGGAAAAAAATGGCACTTCTGCGCATGCATTTGCGGCGCAGTGCGCACGTGCGATGTACTTTCACGGCCAATGTATTTTTACACAAGGTCTAGCGAAGCATTTCAGTCGCACTGCTGGCCGCAGAGTGCTTGACATGAAGTGGGCGTATGTTCTAAAGTGCATTGCTGTTATTTATGTGGTACATTATCATGTATGCATTAGCAGTATTTAATTTACTGTATATTATTAAGAAAGGGGTGCAGACCACATACTCTCTAATAGTTAGCCAACCCTTGTGGCAGCTGCCCACACTCCCTCTGCAGGCTGACCACACCCCTAAACATGGGCCCCTACCAGTGCATTCCCCCAGTGAGTCCGACACTGAGTGATTGCTAGATTTCCTACTGAACTGTATGATGGGGGCCATTCCGAGTTGATCGCTCGCTAGCTGTTTTTAGCAGCCGTGCAAACGCTAAGCTACCGCCCTCTGGGAGTGTATCTTAGCTTAGCAGAAGTGCGAACGAAAGGATCGCAGAGCGGCTACAAAAAAATATTGTGCAGTTTCTGAGTAGCTCCAGACCTACTCAGCGCTTGCGATCACTTCAGACCATTCAGTTCCAGATTTGACATCACAAACACGCCCTGCGTTCGGCCAGCCACGCCTGCGTTTTTCCTGGCACGCCTGCATTTTTCCAAACACTCCCAGAAAACGGTCAGTTGACACCCACAAACGTGCTCTTCCTTTCAATCTCCTTGCGATCGGCTGTGCGAATGGATTCTTCGTTAAATCTATTGCTCAGCAATGATCCACTTTGCATCTGTACGATGCACCTGCACATTGCGGTGCATACGCATGCGCAGTTCGGACCTGATCGCAGCGCAGTGAAAAAATCTAGTGTGCGATCAGGTCTGAATGACCCTCTAAATCACAATAGGGGTATGGCCACACATAGAGGCAGATCTAGTACTTTTGCAGCTTTTACCACTTGCCTGGCATGGTCGCATCAGATGCGACCATGCCTGCAAGTGTTTTATCTGGCCTGGGAGCACAGGATGCGACCAGTCAGATAGACATTGATAGTAGCGGCAGGGAAGAGAAACTTCCCTCCGCTGCTGCTCCCAGAGGCCTCTGCCTTCCAGCCCCCAGTGTTGCCGTGCTGCCGATCATTGGGAGCCAATTAACCTAATTAAATATACTACCAGTATATTTTTGTATTGTGGGAGGAAACCGGAGTACCCTGTGGAAACCCACACAAGCACAAGAAGAATATACAAACTCCACACTGTTAGTGCCATGATGGGAATCAAACCCATGACCTCAGTGCTGTAAGGCAGAAATGCTAACCATTGCATTGTCCATGCTGCTCATTTTTGGGGTTCTTTGGGATTGTTTAGGCTTGTCATGTGTTAGCAGGTCTGTTGTAAAAGCTAGATTTATTGAAAATGCTTCCCCCTGAAAATCCATGTTTCTCTTACGTCCTAGATGATGCTGGGGTCCACATTAGTACCATGGGGTATAGACGGCTCCACTAGGAGCCACTGGCACTTTAAGAGTTTGAGAGTGTGGACTGGCTCCTCCCTCTATGCCCCTCCTACCAGACTCAGTTTAGAAAATGTGCCCGGCGGAGCCGGTCACAGCTAGGGGAGCTCTCCAGAATTTCTAGTAAAAGTTTTTTTTAGAGTTTATTATTTTACAGGGAGGAAGCTGGCAACAGCCTCCCTGCTTCGAGGGACTAAGGGGGGGAGCAGTGTCCGCCCTGCGGAGTCTGAGCCACTATCTCCGCTGACAGGACACTGAGCTCCTGAAGGGATCGAACATTCCCCGCCACAGGGGATCGCTCACCCCAGCAGCATGCCTCCACTCCCTTACAAAGCCAGAAGATCAGTGGCGAGTTAGTCACCGCCCCCCTGGCAAGCAGAGAGCCGGTGTGAAGATGGCGACAACAGGGTATGGAGCGCAGTATTAACTGCGCTCCAGGGCTCAGCGGTACATAGTGTGGCGCTGTGAGGGGTGCCCTGAGCCAGCGCCTACACTCTACACTGACCTCCAAGCCTGTCAGGATCCCAGGATCGCTGCCAGCATTTTTCCTCAGGCCAGTTATAATCTTCAAATGAGCGGGAAGACAGCACCATGAAAGGAGGCGGAGCTTCTCCTCAGTGCGGACCCAGCAGCGTTCAGCGCCATTTTCCTGCCTGCAGAAGCACTGACAGATCAACTCCAGCAGCCTTGTATGGCACCAGGGGGTTGTAGAAGGGGGGGGGGGGAGGCTGTGTAAAGTCTGTGTAGCCTATTAAGGTACACAGACAGCGCTGGTAGTTTTATCAGATCTACCTTAAAAAGCACTGTGTGTGGGTTGGCTCCAATCACTGTGTCTCTCTATGGCATGCTTCCATGTCTAGGGACTTTGTGTCTTATGCTGCAGAAGATGTTTCCTCTCAGGAGGGATCTATTCCATGTACACATGTACAATGCTTTGTAATGCTTTGTAATGCTTTGTCTCAGATTCCCATTGTTAAAGCTAATACTGAGACTGAAACTCAAGTGTTGAAGAAGTCTAGGGCAGTTAGGTCAGGCTCTATTCCTGCAAAATCTCCTAGCATGTTCCCACAGAAACGTGCACTTGCCCAAATCATGCAAGATGACAAGGATACTCATGATTGAGGCCATTAGAAATGTGTTAAATATTAATGACACCACACCTGAGCAGGTTGAGGAGGCATACTTCACTGACAATAAGAAAGCCTTGCTAACCTTCCCTGCATCTAAAGAGTTAGACGCTATTTCTCTAACGTCCTAGAGGATGCTGGGGTCCACATTA
Organism: Pseudophryne corroboree; assembly: GCF_028390025.1. Lineage (NCBI taxonomy): Eukaryota > Metazoa > Chordata > Amphibia > Anura > Myobatrachidae > Pseudophryne > Pseudophryne corroboree. The sequence continues at coordinate 378,340,004 of NC_086448.1, forward strand.
GTACCATGGGTATAGAAGGGTCCACCAGGCACTTTAAGAGTTTAAGAGTGTGGGCTGGCTCCTCCCTTTATGCCCCTCCTACCAGACTCAGTTTAGAAAATGTGCCCGGAGGAGCCGGTCACAGCTAGGGGACCTCTCCTGAGCTTTCCTAATAAAGTTTAGTTATAGAGTTTTTTATTTTACAGGGAGGCTGCTGGCAACAGCCTCCCTGCAGTGTGGGACTAAGGGGGGAGCAGTGTCCGCCCTGCGGGGTCTGAGCCATTGACTCCGCTGACTGGACACTGAGCTCCAGAGGGGCTGATCGGTCTCTGCCGCAGGGGAACCGCTCACCCCAGCAGCATGCCGCCGACCCCTTACAGAGCTGAAGAAAGTGGTGAGTTAGTCACCAACCCCCCCTAGCAAGCGGGGGGCCGGTGTGAAGATGGCGGCAACAGGAGAGGGAGCGCGTTATTAACCGCGCTCCCGGATGGTACCAGTGGCACACTGTGCAGCACTGTGAGGTGCGCCCTGGGCCAGCGCTTACCCCTCACTTTTGGTCAGCAAGCCTGTCAGGCCCCAGGGATCCCAGCCAGTACAACTCCTCAGACCAAATTTAAACTCAGAAGAGCGGGAAGACAGCGCCGGGAAGTAGGCCAAGCTTCTCCTCAGAGCATGCTAAGTCTTTTAATTGTAAACGTGTCTAAATAAACTTATATAAGTCTGCACTATGATTCCCCATTATTTGTCTTTCATGTACCATTTCTTGAGGACAGAGACAAAGAATTGAAAAACGGTGGGGCTGACTGAATACAAGTTTTATCACGTTTACCTTTTCTAATTGGTTGGAGGACCCAGGATGAGACCAGATAAGAGAATTTACATTTGACTATAAAACATTTTATTGGAAAAATCATTCTATTGGGACGTTGCTTCAAATTATTGGTCTGATCTTCTATAATTAAGGGAGATCAGTACAAGAACTGACTGTAGAATTTTTGAATATTAACTGTCTTTAAAATTGACCTCACTGAGACTTCTTTTGGATCAACTCTAAACGCTAAACCTAGATGGGTTTTACACTTATTGACATCTAACAGAGTGTCTTATACCCTCGATCAGTGCGCAGGAATTTTGTTTTTGTGTTCTCCTCAGAGCCGACCTGCAGCGTTCCAGCGCCATTTTCCTGCATGCTGACAAGCTGAAGGAGGATCCTGATCCCTCCACAGCAGCTCCAGTTTACTGTAACGGTAACAGGGGGTTGTAGCAGGGAGGGGAGGCTAATTACTTGACTGTGTGTGCTATTAAGGTGCACAAGTCAGCACTGGAAAGGGGCGTTCTCCTTGGTTTAGGTGCTGGTGTGGGTTGGCTCCAATCTCTGTGTCTCTCTTGCCGTTCTTGGGGGGGAAACTCTGTCTTACCCCATCCTGTGTGTGTGTGGTGTGTTTGGTGGCGACTAGCAGCAATGTCCAGGGATACAGTGTCATATGCTGCAGAGGATTTATCCTCTCAGGATGATCCCATTCCATGCAATCATGTAGCACTGGTTTAGCACAGATTCCAGCAAGAGAACCAGAGTGGTTTTCCTCTATCAGGACTTGGATTTCTTAGATTTCTGACAGGGTTTCCAGTAATGAGTCTGCAACCCAGGTATTGCAGTCCTCGGTGGCTGTGTGGGCCTTGTTGGGTACTTCGGGTCACCCCACAATATACCCCCAAAAACGTACGCTTGTGCAGGTAACACGAGACGACACGGATACCGATTCTGACACTACAGATGGTGATGGGGATGTATTGCGGGGGTCTGCATCTCTCGCAAGGGGGGTACAGTTGTTGATAGAAGCTATCAGGGATGTGTTAAATATTAATGATACCACACCTGAGCAGGTTGAGGAGGCTTTCTTCACTGAAAACAAGAAAGCCTCGCTAACCTTCCCTGTGTCAAAAGAGCTAAATGCTATATTTGAAAAGGCCTGGGTGAACCCTGAAAAGAAGTTTCAGATTCCTAAGAGGATTCTGGTAGCTTTTCCTTTCCCTGAGGAGGATAGGAAAAAGTAGAAAAAACCCGCCTATTGTTGACGCATCTGTATCCAGACTCTCAAAGAAGGTGGTTTTACCAGTACCGGGATCTTCTGCCTTAAAGGAGCCGGCAGACAGGAAAATTGATAATACTCTGAAATCAGTGTACATTGCTTCAGGGGCCATATTACGTCCCACTATTGCTAGTGCATGGATTGCAAAGACAATAGTGAAGTGGTCGGCTGCCTTGATGGAGGATTTGGATACGATGGATAGGGATGAGGTTGCATTGTATTTACGCAACATTCATGATTCTGCAGGTTTCATGATTGAATCCATGAAAAACTTGGGTTCCATAGCTGCGGGAATTTCTTCCATGTCTGTTTCAGCTCGTCGGGACTATGGCTGCGCCAGTGGTCGGCCGACGCGGAATCCAGAAGAAGTGTGGAGTTGCTACCCTATACAGGCCAGGCTCTTTGGGGAAGCCCTAGACGCGTGGATTTCTCCGTATTTTCCCTCAGCAGCTCCTGCTCCGAAAAGATCATTCTCCTCAGCTACGCAGCAGTCCTTTCGGCCCAACAAGACCAGAAAGGCCAAGCCATCCAATACCTTCTTCAGGGGAGGTATGGTTAAGTCCAAGAAACCTGCCGCTGCAGGTTCCCAAGAACAAAAGCCTGCTTCAGGTACACCTAAGTCCTCCGCATAACGGTGGACGGGAGGGCCCGGAGGTGGGGCCTGTGGGAGAGATACTCAGACAGTCCAGTCAGGTCTGGGTCTCGTCCGGCCTGGATCCCTGGGTGGTAGATATTGTCTCTCAGGGATACAGGCTGGAATTTCAAAGTCTCCCTCCTCATCGTTTTTTCAGGTCGGGCTTACCAACTCTGTTGCAGGACAGCACAGTGCTACAGGACGCTGTCCAAAAGCTGTTGGAGGCACAAGTCATTGTGCCGGTACCACCGCACATGTTGACAAAGGGTTACTATTCGAACCTTTTCGTGGTACCGAAACCGGATGGTTCGGTCAGGCCTATCCTGAATCTAAAATCATTGAACCCCTTTCTAAAGGAGTTCATGTTCAAGATGGAGTCTCTCAGGGCAGTGATAGCAGGTCTGGAAGAGGGGGAATTCCTGGTATCCCTGGATATCAAGGGTGCGTACCTTCACCTTCCGATCTGGTTGCCGCATCAGGCTTTTCTCCGATTCGCATTGCTGGACTGTCATTTTCAGTTCCAGGCTCTGCCGTTCGGCCTCTCCACAGCACCGAGGGTGTTTACCAAGGTGATGGCGGAGATGATGATGCTACTCCGAAAACAGGGTGTGAACATCATTCCTTATCTGGATGATCTCCCGATAAAGGCCAGGGAAAGGTTGCTCCAATCCATTGTTCTCACAACACAGCTGCTTCAGAGTCATGGGTGGATTCTGAATTTTCCAAAGTCACATTTGGAACCGACCTGGAGGGTGTCGTTTCTGGGTATGATCCTGGATACGGAAGTACAGCGGGTGTTCCTTCCGAGGGACAAGGCATTGGTGATCGGATGGTCCGGGATGTCTTGAAGCCACCCCGGGTGTCGGTTCATCAATGCATTCGCCTATTGGGAAAAATGGTGGCCTCCTACGAGGCTCTCCATGGGAGGTTTCATGCTCGGACCTTCCAACTGGACCTCCTGGACAAGTGGTCGGGATCTCACCTCCACATGCATCAGAGAATTCATCTGTCACCAAGGGCGAGGATTTCACTCCTCTGGTGGCTCCAACTGCCTCACCTGCTGGAGGGCCGCAGGTTCGGGATTCAGGACTGGGTCCTGCTAACAACGGATGTGAGCCTCCGGGGCTCAGGAGCAGTCACTCAAGGGGTGACCTTCCAGGGAAGATGGTCAAGCCTGGAAGCCGGCCTGCCCATCAACATTCTGGAACTAAGAGCCGTCTACAATGGACTTCTTCAGGCGGCCCCACTTCCAAGAAACAGGGCCATTCAAGTACAGTCGGACAACGTAACAACAGTGGCTTACATAAACCGACATGGTGGAACGAACAGCAGAGCGGCAATGTCAGAGGTCACAAGAATACTCCTCTGGACGGAAAAGCACGCGTTGGCGCTGTCAGCCATCTTCATTCCGGGAGTAGACAACTGGGAAGCAGACTTCCTCAGCAGACGCGATCTCCATCTGGGAGAGTGGCGCCTCCATCCGGAAGTGTTCAGGGAGGTAACAGATCTTTGGGGTCTACCCCCAAATAGACATGATGGCCTCTCTTCTCAACAAGAAGCTTCAGCGTTATAGTTCCAGGTCGAGGGACCCTCAGGCAGTGGCGGTGGGCGCCCTGGTGTCTCCGTGGGTGTTCCAGTCAGTGTACGTATTTCCACCACTCCCACTCATCCCAAGAATCCTAAAGCTCATAAGGAGAACAAGGGTTCAAGCGATCCTCTTTGCCCCAGACTGGCCAAGACTGGCTTGGTACGCGGACCTTCTGGATCTATTGCAAGAAGAGCCGAGGCCTCTCCCTCTTCGGGAGGACCTGCTGCAGCAGGGTCCGTTCACATATCAAGACTTACCGCGGCTGCGTTTGACGGCATGGAAGTTGAGCGCCTGATTCTTGCTCAGAAGGGTATTCCGAAAGAAGTGATTCTTACCCTCACACAGGCTAGGAAAGAGGTGACGTCTAAACATTACTATCGTATTTGGTAGAAATTGGTGTGAGTCCAAGAAGTTTCCTGTGGTGGAATTTCAACTGGGATGTTTCCTCCTCTTCTTGCAGGCAGGAGTGGATATGGGGCTGAGATTGGGATCTGTGAAGGTCCAGATTTCAGCCCTGTCCATTTTCTTTCAGAGACAATTGGCTGCCCTCCCGGAGGTTCAGACCTTTTTGAAGGGAGTTCTGCATATCCAACCTCCCTTTGTACCGCCTACGGCGCCTTGGGACCTTAACGTGATGTTGCAGTTTCTCCAGTCGGATTGGTTTGAGCCTCTACAGAAGGTGGAGCGCAAATTTCTTACATGGAAGGCGGTCACTTTGTTGGCCTTAGCTTCTGCTAGGCATGTCTCTGAGCTGGGGGCTTTGTCATGCAAAAGCCCTTACTTGATCTTCCATGAGGATAGAGCTGAGCTCCGGACTCGTCAGCAGTTCCTTCCAAAGGTTGTGTCGGCATTTCATATCAACCAACCTATTGTGGTGCCAGTGGCTACTGACCCCTCGATTACTTCAAAGTCCTTGGATGTCGTGAAGGCTCTGAAGATTTATGTGAAGAGAACTTCTTGTCACAGGAAATCCAACTCTTTGATTGTACTATATGATCCCAAGAAAATTGGGTGTCCTGCTTCTAAGCAGTCTATTTCTCGCTGGATTAGATTCACTATCCAGCATGCCTATTCTACGGCAGGACTGCCGTGTCCAAAATCTGTTAAGGCCCACTCTACTCGTAAGGTGGGGTCTTCTTGGGCGGCTGCCCAGGGTGTCTCGGCAACGCAGCTTTGCCGAGCGGCAACTTGGTCTTGGTCGAACACGTTTGCACGGTTCTACAAGTTCGATACTTTGGCCTCTGATGACCTGAAGTTCGGTCAATCAGTTCTGCAGGAGCCTCCGCACTCTCCCTCCCATTCTGGGAGCTTTGGTACATCCCCATGGTACTAATGTGGACCCCAGCATCCTCTAGGACATTAGAGAAAATAGGATTTTGGTACCTACTGGTAATTCCTTTTCTCGTAGTCCGTAGAGGATGCTGGGCGCCCACCCAGTGCTTCGTTTTCCTGCTTATGTTATTTGGTTCAGTACCACTTTGTTTACTTGCGTACTGCATAATTACTGGGTAAGTAAGGTTTCATCCGTTTGCTGATTAGTTCAAGCTAGTTGTCTTGACGTGCCTTGTATGTGTGAGCTGGTATGAATCTCACCACTATCTGTGTTAAGTTCTCTCGAAGTATGTTGTCTCCTCAAGCACAGTTTCTAGACTGAGTCTGGTAGGAGGGGCATAGAGGGAGGAGCCAGCCCACACTCTTAAACTCTTAAGTGCCAATGGCTCCTGGTGAACCTGTCTATACCCATGGTACTAATGTGGACCCCAGCATCCTCTACGGACTACGAGAAAAGGATACCAAAATCCTATTATGTGAAAAAATCCTGTGAAAAACTGGAGAAAAAATCCCAGATCCCAAAACAGGGTTCCAGTTGCTTTTCCCTTCCCTGAGGAAGATAGGAAAAAATGGGTTAACCCACCCATTGTGGATGCATCTGTCTCCAGACTGTCTAAAAAGGTGGTTTTACCTGTCCCAGGATCTACCGCGTTCAAAGAACCGGCTGATCATAAAATTGACACTACACTCAAATCCATTTACACTGCTTCAGGAGTGGCATTAAGACCCACTGTTGCCTGTGCATGGATTACTAAAGCCATAGTAAAGTGGTCCGGCACATTACTAGAGGATTTGAATACAATGGATAGAAGTGAACTGTTTTTACGTAACATACAGGAGTCTGCGGGGTTCATGGTGGAATCCATGAAGGACCTGGGGACGCTGACTGCATGGATATCTTCCATGTCGGTCTCAGCCCACAGGGGACTCTGGCTACGCCAATGGTCTGCAGACGTGGAATCCAGGAGAAGTGTGGAGAACCTACCCTACACAGGTCAGGCTCTATTTGGGGAAGCGTTGGATGCGTGGATTTCCATGCCAACCGCGGGTAAGTCATCTTTCCTTCCCTCTGCTACACCTTCTATGTAGAATCCATTTTCTTCAGCTGTGCTGCTGTCCTTTTGGACCGCTATGGTAAAAATGTCCAAGCCTCCTACCACTTTTTCACCAAGGGGGTGAACATAATCCCATATCTGGACGATCTGCTGATAACGGCATCATCCAGGGAGAAGTTGTTGTAGTCCATTGTTCTCACAACTCATCTCAGGGAACACGATTGGATCCTGAACCTTCCAAAAATCACATTTGGAGCCGACCAGGAGGTTGTCTTTTCTGGGCATGATCCTCGACACGGAAGTGCAGAGGGTGTTTCTCCCAGAGGAGAAAGCATTGGTGATACAAACAATGGTCCGGGATGTCCTGTAGCTAGGGGCGTAGCCAGAACTTTGTGGGCCCCATAGCAACATTTTTAAGGGGCTCCAGTCCCAATGCTTCTAGAGAGACACCTCTCCACAGCAGTTGTTAATTGTATGCCCCGTAATAGATCCCTTGTTAATTTTTTGAACCATAGTAGTGCCTAGTTTGCATTATGCCACATTGTAGAGCTACCAGTACAAATTATGCAAAACAGTACCCCAAATTCACAATATGACACACAGTGTTCCCAGTTCATATTATGCCACATTATTGTCCCCAGTTCATATTATGCCACACTATAGTGCCTCCACTTTATCTTGTGCCAAATTACAGTGCCCCAGTTCATATCATGCAACATTATAATATCCTCCAGTTCATGTTATACCAAATTACAATGAGCAAGTGCAGGGGCATAACTAGATATATTACAGGCCCCAAGGCACAATATTGTAAGTTCCCCTATGTATCTACAAATGTGGGAAAATATATATAACACATGTACCTGTGACAGGGCAGGTGGGCCCCTCTTAGCTCTGGGCCCCATAGCAGCTGCACTCCCTGCACCTCTGGTAGCTACGCCCTTGCCTGTAGCCAGCCCGGGTTTCTATTCATCAGTGCATTCGCCTTCTGGGGAAGATGGTGGCTTCTTTAGAGGCTCTACAGTATGGAAAGTTTCATGTTTGGCCCTTCCAACTGGTTCTCCTGGACAAGTGGTCGGGATCTCATCTATACATGCGCCGGAGAATACGTCTGTCGCCGAAAGACAGGATTTCACTCCTCTGGTGGCTACAACTACCTCACCTTCTGGAGGGTCGCGGATCCGGTATCCTTCTAACCATGGATGCGAGTCTCCGGGGCTGGGGCGCAGTCACTCAGGGGGTAACCTTCCAAGGAAGGTGGTCAAGCCTGGAATCCAACCTTCCATAAACATTCAGGAACCATGAGCCATCTACAACGGTCTTCTCCAAGCGGCCCATCTTCTGCGAGATCGAGCCATTCAGGTGCAGTCGGACAATGTAATGACGGTGGCTTACATAAACTGACAGGGCGGAACGAAGAGCAGAGTTGCAATGTCAGAGGTAATAAGAATCATCCTCTGGGCAGAAACGCATTGGTGCTGTCAGCAATCTTCATTCCGGGAGTAGACAACTGGGAAGTGGACTTCCTCAGCAGACACGATCTCCATACAGGAGAGTGGGGACTCCATCCGGAGGTGTTCACAGAGTGTTACAGAGTAATTTCCTTATATCCATTTTAGAGACATATATTATATTTTACTATTATACAAAGAATTAAACTGGTAACATGTGCTTGCTTTAGCCTGAGCTAATTAACATCTATACAAGTGGCCTTGGCCTAGTTAGCATTTGAACAGACAAGACTACAAGCTCAGCTCAATGATACAGCTAGCCCACACACTTCCTGTGAAAGACACACCCACAAGTTGCAGGTATGATATACCTACTTGAAATCAGAGACAACTCACCCTGAACCACTGAGACAGATGTACAGTAGCTAGACACAGCTACAGAGACTGTCTCAGAAGCATGGGCCTCCAAACGGGGATGCTTGGAGGTTATTCCCCTGGATGGCTAAGTATCATAATCTCTATATCGCATAGATAAATGGCATGGAATAGGAAATATATGTTAGTGGTGGTTGTGAAACGTTTGGCATAGAACATTTAATTTGGAAATACATTTGACTTTAAGGTTAATGGTACTTGTGCAATTATGTGATATGTAATGGTAATTGGAACATTAGACAATCTATAGTATAGCATTTCCGGTATGGTATACATTTGTGGATGGTGATTTATATGGTAGTGGTTTTATATGGTGTATCTTGCTGAAATATAGAAGTCGACACATACTTCCTTTTGTTACTGTGGTCATGTGCTTGTAGCAATGGCATGCTGGTATTTGTGGTTACTTGGTGATCTGGTCTTGTGATGGCTCATATAACATGGACAGCATGCAATGTTGGTCTTGGAAGGCTGGAATAAGTTAGCATAAAGGAGGATGTGTTTGTCTCAAAGGTACTGACCGGAATTGACCGGTATGTAATTACTGGCTACATTATATAGCATAGCCAGCATACAATATGCTCTGGTTATTGAGATACTGTGTTGGCTTGGAATTGTAAAATCAGCACATATGCATTATGTTGTAGCTTATACATTCTGGAATATAGTGGAGTCTTTCAGAGATATGTAGTTTATAAAATGGCTTCTGCTATGTAACTTTATGGCCTAGCAAAGAATGCCATGTGCTTGAACCTGCAAACCTAAAATGGCTGCTGGCATTCCCTTTTGAATCATGTGTTGCAGACTTGGGAATCATGGGAGTTTTCCCAAAATGGAGTCTAGATTCTGTCCCATGCGGTCTGTGGACCATGCAGTCACATGCTGCCCCTCCCCCGCATAAACTCACACACACACATACATAAACCAAAACTAATCCCCTTAGATGTCTCTTCAGATAGATAATTTTCCAATATCTATCAATAAATCTAGGGTTTCTTTTTATGCAATCTGTGATTTAGCTGAGTGCTTTGAGTGATATCTCCCCAGTAATAAATATATATACACACACACATACATACATACATACATACATACATACATACATCTCTCACTTCTTTCATCCTGTTTCTTTCTTATATAGTTTGAACCTGTGAAACTATTATATGGTGACTTGCATTGTATTTGACCAATACTGTTTAATGATAAAAGTACATTCTATGAGTAGCAATTGTTTGTTGAAATACATTCTTACGTTTTACATTCTATATGACTGGCGTGCATTCTTCCATGAACAGAATATTGCTAATGATTTAAAGATATATATGTCTAGATGCAACCTCTGCGGGTTTGTTATTAAAAGGTACACAATTAGTGATGAATTATTATAAATCACTAAAGGGTTAAAATTATACATTTGCTTCAAAGATATGAAATATAGTAATATAATACAAACAATAAAAGACAGAGAAAAGGAGGAGGGGATAAAAGAGAAGGAATAGTATGGTTCCGGTATGAAAGATAGATAGTGTCTAGTTAGACAGTCAATAGATAGACACAATATGTTAGATGGACATTAGGTCTATCTTTTTTATGTCGACAATTTTCATGTCGACCTTTTAACCATGTTGACCTTTTGACCTGTCGACCTTTTGACCCGTCGACCTTTTCCATGTCGACCTTTTGACCCTGTCAACCTTTTGACCCTGTCGACCTAATGTCTGTCTAATATATGGTGTCTATCTATTGACTGTCTAACTAGACACTGTCTATCTATCAAACGGATAGGGAATAGTATAGCCCTTATCACGGAGTTAACAGATCTTTGGGGTGTTTTGGACCTACTGCTAGAAGAGCCGAGGCCTCTCCCTCTTCAGGAGGACCTGCTGCAGTAGGGGCAGTCCGCTTATCAAGACATACAGCGGCTACGTTTGACAGCATGGAGATTGAACGCCAGATATTAGCACAAAAGGCATTCCAAACAAGGTTATTCATACCCTGATACAGGCTAGGAAAGGAGTAACATCTACACATTACCATCGTATTTGAAAAAAAAAATGTATCTTAGTGTGAATCCAAGAATTTTCCAACGGTGGAGTTTCAACTGGGACGGTTTCTCCTCTTCCTGCAAGCAGGTGTGGATATGTGCCTGAGGTTGGGATCCATAAAGGTCCAGATTTCGTCCCTATCCATTTTCTTCCAGAAACGGTTGGCTTCCCTCCCTGAGGTTCATACTTTTCTGAAAGGGGTTTTGCATATCCAGCCTCCCTTTGTGCCACCTACGGCGTCCTGGGATCTTAACATGGTGTTACTTTTCCTCCAATCAGATTGGTTTGAGCCTCTACCGAAGGTTGAGGTCAAGTTTCTCACGTTTAAGGCTGTCACTTTGTTGGCCTTAGCTTCTGCTAGACGTGTGTCGGAGTTGGGAGCTTTATCTTTATAAGATCCCCTACTTGATATTTCATGAAGATAGAGCTGAGCTCCAGCCACGTCAGCAGTTCCTTCCGAAGGTTGTGTCGGCATTTCATATCAACCAACCAACCTATTGTGGTGCCAGTTGCTACTGACTCCTCAATTTCATCAAACTCCTTGAATATTGTAAGGGCTCTGAAAATCTATGTGAAGAGGACTGCTCATCACAAAAAACGGACTCTCTGTCCTGTATGATCCCAAGAAACTTGGGTGTCCTGCTTCTAAGCAGACGATCTCTCACTGGATCAGGTTCACTATCCAGCATGTGTATTCTACGGCAGGATTGCTGTGTCCTAAGTCTGTTAAGGCCCACTCTACTCGTAAGGTGGGTTCTTCCTGGGCGGCTGCCCAGGGTGTCTCGGCTTTACAGCTTTGCCGAGCGGCTACTTGGTCAGGGTCGGACACGTTTGCTAAGTTCTGCAAGTTCGATACTTTGGCCTCTGAGGACCTTATGTTTGGTCAGTCAGTTCTGCAGGAGCCTCCGCGCTCTCCCTCCCATTCTGGGAGCTTTGGTACATCCCCATGGTACTAATGTGGACCCCAGCATCCTCTAGGACAGGGGTGTCAAACTCAAATTCATCGGGGGCCGCATCAGCAGTTTGGTCCCCATCAAAGGGCCGGTTGTATCTGTAGGTCTATCCAAAATTTACCGCTCCACCTGCCTTATATGTGCCCAGCCATCTGCCCCCTTTTAAAGTGCCCAGCCATGTGCCCCCTTTTATAGTGCCCAGCCATGTGCCCCCTTTTATAGTGCACAGGTCCCCATTTTACACATTGCGGCAGGCACAGGTCCCCATTTTACACATTGCGGCAGGCACAGGTCCCCATTTTACACATAGCGGCAGGTACAGGTCCCCATTTTACACATTGTGGCAGGCACAGGTCCCCATTTTACACATTGTGGCAGGCACAGGTCCCCATTTTACACATAGCGGCAGGTACAGGTCCCCATTTTACACATTGTGGCAGGCACAGGTCCCCATTTTACACATTGTGGCAGGCACAGGTCCCCATTTTACACATAGCGGCAGGTACAGGTCCCCATTTTACACATTGTGGCAGGCACAGGTCCCCATTTTACACATTGTGGCAGGCACAGGTCCCCATTTTACACATTGCGGCAGGCACAGGTCCCCATTTTACACATTGCGGCAGGCACAGGTCCCCATTTTACACATAGCGGCAGGTACAGGTCCCCATTTTACACATTGTGGCAGGCACAGGTCCCCATTTTACACATTGTGGCAGGCACAGGTCCCCATTTTACACATAGCGGCAGGTACAGGTCCCCATTTTACACATTGTGGCAGGTGGTGGAAGGAGGGAGAGAGAGAGAAAGAGAGGAAGGGAGAGGGGCTGACTTACATTTGAAGCGGTTCTCGCCGCTCTTCAGCCGCCTCTCCCTCCTCGTCTGCGCGGCTCCCTTCTCCCTCCTCCGACGGGGTTTCGTTGAATGACGCGTTTGCGCCGTGACGTCACGACGCAATCGCGTCATTCCGCGAAACCCCGCCCCCCCGAGCTGGGCACTCAGGAGAAGGGGGTTTCATGGCGGCGGCACCGCGGGCCATCAGACGAGGTCTGGCGGGCCGGATTTGGCCCGCGGGCCTTGTCTTTGACACCCCTGCTCTAGGACGTAAGAGAAAATAGGATTTTAACTACCTACCGGTAAATCCTTTTCTCGTAGTCCGTAGAGGATGCTGGGCGCCCGCCAAGCGCTTCGTGATCCTGCAGTGGTTACTTAGTTCAGTACTGCTTAGTTCTTGGTTAAGTACTGTTTTGTTACTTGGTAAGTAATACTTGTTCAGCCATTGCTGATGTTTCAAGCTAGTTAGCTTGGTTTGCCTTGTGTGTGAGCTGGTGTGAATCTCGCCACTATCTGTGTAAAATCCTTCTCTTGAATTTGTCTGTCTCATCGGGCACAGTTTCTAAACTGAGTCTGGTAGGAGGGGCATAGAGGGAGGAGCCAGCCCACACTCTCAAACTCTTAAAGTGCTAATATGGACCCCAGCATCCTTTACGGACTACGAGAAAATTATTTACCGGTAGGTAATTAAAATCCTATTTTTAAAGCTATGGTATCCCATATGGAGAAGGCCAGTCCCGTTTTATTGGGACTGTCCCGCTGTCCCACCCGCGGGCTGCAGTGTCCCGCGGTGGGTGGGGGGGGGCAGTTGGGAGGCTCCTGCACTCGCTGCTCAGAGCAGCGGTGAATAGATGCTGTGCGCATGCGCACAACGTCTATTCACTAGAGACAGAGGGAGAGGGGGCAAGCCAGCAGCTCACAGAGCGCTGTGCATGCCCCCTCAGGGATGAAAACAATGGGCGTGGCCTTGCCCCCTTTCCTGAGGCCACGCACCCTTTTCCCGCTGGACATATTACATATTAATGCGCCTATAAGAAGAACACATCGCTTAGTGGCAATAGATACGCCTACAGGTGGAGAAAGACTCGCCCTTTGCAGGGGGGAATGACACGCTGCATTCTGCTTACACCTGTAATCTCCCTGAAACTAGTTTTCAAAAGTAGGCAAGTATGCCTGCAACCACTAGTCAGTTACAATCGCCAGTATTGTCTGGTTACTAGTCTTGTGCATCACTGGTGAGTCTGTTCATATGCAGAAAGTTCTTGGGGGTAATTCAGAGTTGATCGCAGCAGCAAATTTGTTAGCAATAAAAAAAGAAAAATACAGACAGCGCTAGCAGATTTCTTATTAAATTAATCATTTATTTATTTATATTTTCCTCTATTAATATATAATAAAAATCCTCTTCTTACCTCTAAGACTAATTGCATGCAATTAAGAAAAATTTTACTAAAATCCTGACACTAATGAATAAACCAATCACAGCACATTTAATAATATTGGGGGTCATTCCGAGTTGTTCGCTCGCAAGTGGATTTTAGCAGATTTGCTCATGCTAAGCCGCCGCCTACTGGGAGTGAATCTTAGCATCTTAAAATTGCGAACGATGTATTCGCAATATTGCGATTACACACCTCGTAGCAGTTTCTGAGTAGCTCCAGACTTACTCGGCATCTGCGATCATTTCACTGCTTGTCGTTCCTGGTTTGACGTCACAAACACACCCAGCGTTCGCCCAGACACTCTTCCGTTTCTCCGGCCACTCCTGCGTTTTTTCCGGAAACGGTAGCGTTTTTTCCCACACGCCCATAAAACGGCCTGTGTCCGCCCAGTAACACCCATTTCCTGTCAATCACATTACGATCGCCAGAACGATGAAAATGCCGTGAGTAAAATTCCTAAGTGCATAGCAAATTTACTTGGCGCAGTCGCAGTGCGGACATTGCGCATGCGCATTAAGCGGAAAATCGCTGCGATGCGAAGATTTTTACCGAGCGAACAACTCGGAATGACCCCCATTATTCAATGCTCTGCTCTCTAGAATCACTTAATTTCTCCTTAGTACACACAACATACAGCTGGATACAATTACCTCACACTGGGGTATATTTACTAAGGTCCCGATTTTGACCGAGATGCCGTTTTTTCATCAAAGTGTCATCTCGGTAATTTACTAAGCAATAATCACGGCAGTGATGAGGGCATTCGTAATTTTTTGGAAGTCCAACAAAAAAAATACGAATGAATACACCATCGGTCAAAACGCGGCTGTTTAAGTATGAATCTCGGTAATTTACTAAGAAGTGCAAAGCAAAAAAAAAAAAAACACTGCCGTGAAGAATTACAACTCGTAAAAAAAGTGCTAAAAAAAAAACAGACCTGCTTTTTTAATCCGTGATTGTATAGGCATGCAGGGATCCATGAGATCCGTGCATGTATATCAGTGGGAAGGGGTGGGAAAGTGGTTATTTTCTTTAAAAAAATTGCGTGGGGTCCCCCCTCCTAAGCATAACCAGCCTCGGGCTCTTTGAGCCGATCCTGGTTGCAGAAATATGGGGAAAAAATTGACAGGGGTTCCCCCATATTTAAGCAACCAGCATCGGGCTCTGCGCCTGGTCCTGGTTCCAAAAATACGGGGGACAAAAAGAGTAGGGGTCCCCCATATTTTTAAAACCAGCACCGGGCTCCACTAGCTGGACAGATAATGCCACAGCCGGGGGTCACTTTTATATAGTGCCCTGCGGCCGTGGCATCAAAAATCCAACTAGTCACCCCTGGCCGGGGTACCCTGGGGGAGTGGGGACCCCTTCAATCAAGGGGTCCCCCGCCCCCCAGCCACCCAAGGGCCAGGGGTGAAGCCCGAGGCTGTCCCCCCCATCCAATTGGCTGCGGATGGGGGCTGATAGCCTTTTGTGAAAATGAAAAGATATTGTTTTTAGTAGCAGTACTACAAGGCCCAGCAAGCCTCCCCCGCATGCTGGTACTTGGAGAACCACAAGTACCAGCATGCGACGGAAAAACGGGCCCGCTGGTACCTGTAGTACTACTACTAAAAAAATACCCAAAAAAAGACAAGACACACACACCTTGAAAGTAAAGTTTTATTACATGCATCCACACAAACATACATACATACTTACCTTATGTTCACACGAGGGTCTGTCCTCTTCTCCAGTAGAATCCATGGGTACCTGTTGAATAAATTCTACTCACCAGATCCAGGGTCCCAGGCTCCTCGTAGCATCCATTTGTAATCCACGTACTTGAATAAAATAAAAAAACGGAGACCCGAGCCACGCACTGAAAGGGGACCCATGTTTGCACATGGGCCCCCTTTCCCCGAATGCCAGAAACCCACTCTGACTGATGTCTAAGTGGGTTTCTTCAGCCAATCAGGGAGCGCCACGTTGTAGCACCCTCCTGATCGGCTGTGTGCTCCTGTACTGTCTAACAGGCGGCACACGGCAGTGTTACAATGTAGCGCCTATGCGCTCCATTGTAACCAATGGTGGGAACTTTCTGCCCTGCGGTTGACCGAAAGTGACCTCACCGCTGAGCAGAAAGTTCCCACCATTGGTTACAATGGAGCGCATAGGCGCTACATTGTAACACTGCCGTGTGCCGCCTGTCAGACAGTACAGGAGCACACAGTCGATCAGGAGGGTGCTACAACGTGGCGCTCCCTGATTGGCTGAAGAAACCCACTTAGACATCAGTCAGAGTGGGTTTCTGGCATTCGGGGAAAGGGGGCCCATGTGCAAACATGGGTCCCCTTTCAGTGCGTGGCTCGGCTCTCCGTATTTTTATTTTATTCAAGTACGTGGATTACAAATGGATGCTACGAGGAGCCTGGGACCCTGGATCTGGTGAGTAGAATTTATTCAACAGGTACCCATGGATTCTACTAGAGAAGAGGACAGACCCTTGTGTGAACATAAGGTAAGTATGTATGTATGTTTGTGTGGATGCATGTAATAAAACTTTACTTTCAAGGTGTGTGTGTATTGTCTTTTTTTTGGGTATTTTTTTAGTAGTAGTACTACAGGTACCAGCGGGCCCGTTTTTCCGCCGCATGCTGGTACTTGTGGTTCTCCAAGTACCAGCATGCGGGGGAGGCTTGCTGGGCCTTGTAGTACTGCTACTAAAAACAATATCTTTTCATTTTCACAAAAGGCTATCAGCCCCCCATCCGCAGCCAATTGGATGGGGGGGACAGCCTCGGGCTTCACCCCTGGCCCTTGGGTGGCTGGGGGGGGGACCCCTTGATTGAAGGGGTCCCCACTCCCCCAGGGTACCCCGGCCAGGGGTGACTAGTTGGATTTTTGATGCCACGGCCGCAGGGCACTATATAAAAGTGACCCCCGGCTGTGGCATTATCTGTCCAGCTAGTGGAGCCCGGTGCTGGTTTTAGAAATACGGGGGACCCCTACTCTTTTTGTCCCCCGTATTTTTGGAACCAGGACCAGGCGCAGAGCCCGATGCTGGTTGCTTAAATATGGGGGAACCACTGTCATTTTTTCCCCCATATTTCTGCAACCAGGGTCGGCTCAAAGAGCCCGAGGCTGGTTATGCTTAGGAGGGGGGACCCCACGCATTTTTTTTCTCCGTTTTACAGTGTTTATTTAAAAAAAAAAAAAAAATGAACCCCAGCACGGATCACACAGATCCGGCCGAGATTCATTGTGATAAAGTCGGCAGTGTTTTGCTAATCACTGCCGTAAAAAACGGGAAAAAAACCCGAATGACATCGACATCGGAACAAATGAAAAATCCGAATACGACAGCTTAGTAAATTAGGCGTAATAAATTCAAAAAGTTGCAGTTTTACACTTTCGATGTCATTCGTGATTGAACTTTGACCTTTTTCCGAAAATTACGAATGTTAGTAAATATACCCCACTGTTTCACTTCAGTGTTACAAAATCTACCAACTCTAATTAGATGTTAAAATATCTTTATTTCACTCGAGCTGAGGATTAATGCTTCATTGACACATTTGTAGCAGAACAGTCTTTGGAGAGTCACTTGTTCAAAAACAGAGTTTAGTATTATTAATACTTGCTTCCAAATGTTCATTCAACATGCAAATATTCAATAGTTTTTTTTCTCCCCCTTTGGGATCAACGCTGATTTCATGCACAGCAGCATTTGGCTAGTTGTTTATTAGTTGGTTAAGCATGCATGCATAGAATAACTTGTCTCAAAGCAGCAAAGTTAATAAAGTGTCACAGCAGACGTTTTAAACATGGCCATATTATAAGTCCAATTTTACCACAGTCCCTCCCGGGTTCCGTTTTATTATGCTCCCGGCTTCTGGTGCCAAATACCTTTTAGAAAAGCCTTATCCGGAGATCATTAGGTTCTTCCCAAACTTGGAGGCAGAGATGTGGTATGCTGGTCACAGGTAAGTCGGATAAATAATTATATAATTTGTTAGCAGTTGGGCAAAACCATGGGTGTCATTCCGAGTTGATCGCTAGCTGCCGTTGTTCGCAGCGCAGCGATCAGGCTAAAAATTGGCACTTCTGCGCACTGCGCACGCACTAAGTACTTTCACAAAAGCCGATGTAGTTTCACACAAGGTCTAGCAACGCTTTTCAGTCGCACTGCTGATCGGTGAGTGACAGGAAGTGGGTGTTTCGGGGAGGTAACTGACCGTTTCCGGGAGTGTGCTGAAAAACGCAGGCGCAGAGCCGGCGCTACCCGCTCAGCAAGGGTATGCAATACAGGGAGGCGCTGAGGTGAAGAGGCGCTCTCCCTGCTCTGCTACCCTGCTGCGGCAGCCGCTGTGCCTGTCAGACTGGATGACAGGTAGCGGCGCTGGCAGCGGGTAGGGCGGCTCCCTCCCCCTCCTCCTCCCCAGTGAGACTGCAGCAGGCAGCGCGCACTGTGCAGACTCACCCCCTCTCACAGCTCCGCTGCCGTCGCCGACCTTCCGTGCTCCGAATTGTATTGGGGTGTGTGGCCTAATCGCGGTAGGCGTGGCCACGCCCCCTTATGGAAAAAGTAAAAAAAATAATCTTTATGGTGCCTGATGATCCCTGTGCCGCCAGCCCTCAGCCCCTCAGCCAGGGTCATTTCGGTGTGGGAGGGTGATTAGTGTGATCACTCCCCCCCCCCCACTTTCCCCACCTGTACAGGAACAGGCAGTGGCTCAGCATTAGCAGCATGGTTGATTCTATATCGGAGTGGGAGAAGGGACCTTCTGACGTATCTAGGGGAGGAGACACGTCACCAGGGGGAGGAGCTACGGGTGAACAGGGTGCCCGAAAAGTACCCTCGTGGGCTCGCTTCGCTCGCCACGCTTCGGGCTCGGTGGCTCGCTCCGCTTCGCTCGCCACCTGATTACTAAAGGTAATAGTTGGTGGCGTGGATAGTAGAGGAACTATCCCGCTGGCCTAGCTCCTCCCCCTTGTGTTGTGGCTCCTCCCCCAGACAGAAAAAGTCCCTTAGCCCACTTGATTCTAGCATCTACCTTAGCAGCATGTGCTGTGCTCCCAGGATGAGAGCCTTATGCTGCTGCCTAGTAAAGAGGGATGGTGGTGGGAGTGCGGCAGACCACGGCCGCCCCATAAGTCCCAGGCCCGGGTAATTAGCACCCGCTCCCTCCACCCCACCCCCCCCCCTCGGCATGACTACCGACATCCTACAGCCATTACTGCTGAAGTAACAGAGCCTGCAAGAAACCGGAGGCAGAGAAGGAAGAGGAGGAGCAGCGCCTGATCCGGGACCTCCTGCAGGTAACGGGGCCGCACTGTGGAGGGAATGAGGGCTGTACCTGGCATAGGGGGTTATTCAGAGATGAACGCAGATGGATGCATAGGCAGCTGGATCTGCGTTCATCTTTGCACATGCTGAGGGCCGCCCAGCACAATGCAAGGCCGCCCAGCATGTGTGGCGCCGCCTCCCGATGCATCCGAAATTTGATTGAGGACGCATCTGATCTAAGGTTGACCCCTGGCAGTGCAGCCTCACCAGCAGCCGTTTTTTGGGGGGAGCGGCTTGCGTGTGACATCCCGGCCTGCCCCAATTTTTCCAGCGTCACCCCAGCAACAACTTAACTCCACTACCCTGTCGCCTATCAATCACTTTGTGGTCGCATCCATTGGGGAAGTGACCACAATGTGTGTGGCCTCACGCCCACTGCGCATGCACAGTTTGCTGCCACTGGCAAACTGCGCTGAGGGCCGCCATTGCAAAGGGGTCTCAATGACCTTCATAATGTGTATAATGGGCTGTACCTGGCATAATGTGTAAAATGAGCTCTACTCTGGTGTAACGTGTAATAGCGGCTCTCCTGTATGGCATAAGGTGTATAAGGGTACTACTGTGCGGTGTAATGTGACTAACGGACACTGCTGTCCAGTGTAATGTGACTAACGGACACTACTGTGCGGTGTAATGTGACTAACGGACACTACTGTGCGGTGTAATGTGACTAACGGACACTGCTGTCTGGTGTAATGTGACTAACGGACACTGCTGTCCGGTGTAATGTGACTAACGGACACTGCTGTCTGGTGTAATGTGACTAACGGACACTGCTGTCCGGTGTAATGTGACTAACGGACACTGCTGTCCGGTGTAATGTGACTAACGGACACTACTGTGCGGTGTAATGTGACTAACAGACACTGCTGTCTGGTGTAATGTGACTAACGGACACTGCTGTCCGGTGTAATGTGACTAACGGACACTGCTGTCCGGTGTAATGTGACTAACGGACACTGCGGTCCGGTGTAATGTGACTAACGGACACTGCTGTCCGGTGTAATGTGACTAACGGACACTGCTGTCTGGTGTAATGTGACTAACGGACACTGCTGTCCGGTGTAATGTGACTAACGGACACTGCTGTCTGGTGTAATGTGACTAACGGACACTGCTGTCCGGTGTAATGTGACTAACGGACACTACTGTGCGGTGTAATGTGACTAACAGACACTGCTGTCTGGTGTAATGTGACTAACGGACACTGCTGTCCGGTGTAATGTGACTAACGGACACTGCTGTCTGGTGTAATGTGACTAACGGACACTGCTGTCCGGTGTAATGTGACTAACGGACACTACTGTGCGGTGTAATGTGACTAACAGACACTGCTGTCTGGTGTAATGTGACTAACGGACACTGCTGTCCGGTGTAATGTGACTAACGGACACTGCTGTCTGGTGTAATGTGACCAACGGACACTGCTGTCCGGTGTAATGTGACTAACGGACACTGCTGTCTGGTGTAATGTGACTAACGGACACTGCTGTCTGGTGTAATGTGACTAACGGACACTACTGTGCGGTGTAATGTGACTAACAGACACTGCTGTCTGGTGTAATGTGACTAACGGACACTGCTGTCCGGTGTAATGTGACTAACGGACACTACTGTGCGATGTAACGTGACTAACGTACACTGCTGTCCGGTGTAATGTGACTAACGGACACTGCTGTTCGGTGTAACATGACTAACGGGAACTGCTGTGTGGTGTAACGTGACTAACGGACACTGCTGTGTGGTGTAATGTGACTAATTGTTATGCACACCAGTGCCTGCAGGAAAGTACTAGTGTCAGAACTGTTATGCACTCCAGTGTCTGCAGGAATGTACTGGTGTTTGAACTGTTATGCAAAACAAATGGACTCACAGACAAACTGGGGAATATGACATAACGTACACAGAAGGTGATAGGGTAACAAAATACACACACAGTGAACAGAGAAGCCCAGAGGCTAAGGAACTGGGTATCTCCCTTGTATTAGAACTGCTCAGATGTAAAAAGCAAGATGTTGTGTTTTAATACGTAGAGAACCCGAAATGCTGTTGCTAAGGGCAACAGCAAAACCCTAAAGGGTTACCAACGGGTGTGGCAGTAAACTCCTTGGTCAGAGATGGAATGATAGACACAAGGAGAGCCTCCACAATCCTGATTCTCACTTGCAGTGCACAGGTTTAAGCTTACTGCCACTAAACTGACCCCTGACACCTAGCACAGTGAGACAGGATTAGACAGGCAAGTGTTAGAATACAGCCGCAAACTTGCTAAGTTCACAGAGTAATAACAGAACCCCAGCAAGCTAAACGACTGACTCCAGTCTTACTGCTAGGTCTGGATTGGCAGAGTGTAATACCAAATCCCCAGGCCTTTTTGCAGTAAGCAACAAACAAATACAAAGCTACACAGTACTGGCTAACTTTCATGAACTGACTAACCAACAGAGATTCAGCAGCATCTGCTTACCCTGAAAAGAGGCCTTATAAAGCAGGTGCTGTCCACGCCCCACTCAGACCTCACAGACTGTGAGCACAAAAACCAGCACCGGATCCCCTGCCGTGCACAGAGCCTATAACCACTGCACAGCAAAAGACCCGAACCGGAGTATCAGCTGCGCTCAGGTTACTCCACTAGCACTTGTCTCCCGGTTGCCATGACGACGTGGCAGCACAGGGCAGGAGACCCTAACAGTACCCCCCCTCTGACGAGGGGTCAAAGAACCCCTACCACCGGGTTTATCGGGGAACTGCGAGAAGAAAGAGCGTATCAGTCTGGGGGCATGAAGATCACAACTGCGCACCCACGACCGCTCCTCCGGGCCATACCCCTTCCAGTGCACCAAAAATGACAGCCGACCCCGAACCACCTTGGAGTCAAGAATCCTTTCAACAACAAACTCCCTCTGGCCACGTATCAGAAGAGGGGAAGGTCTTCCACTGGAAGAAGGATTACTAATCGCCCGTTTTAAAAGGGAACAATGAAATGTTTTATTGATACCCAAAGAACGGGGCAGATCTAACTGAAATGCCACCGGATTGATAACCCTGGTGATCTTATAAGGGCCGATGAACCGGGGCCCTAACTTATGAGATGGCTGTCTCAACTTCAAATTCTTGGTAGACAACCAGACGAAGTCTCCTAATTTGAAGCTGCAGGGTCTTTTCCGCTTATCAAAAACCCTTTTGGTCACTAATGACACAGACACAAGGGCTTTCTTCACTTTCCGCCAAATACCTCTAAGGACCGAAACCACAGAGGAACCACCAGGCGTGGAGTCCAGGGGGTCAAAAGAATTGGCCTTAGGATGATGCCCATACACACAAAGGAAGGGAGAGATCCCTGTAGCAGAGTGAGCCGCGTTGTTATAGGCAAACTCCGCCATGGACAGATGAGCAACCCAGTCAGTCTGACACTTGGAGACATAACACCTGAGGAACTGCTCCAAGGACTGGTTCACCCTTTCAGTCTGCCCATTAGACTGCGGATGGTAGCCTGACGACAAGCTGACAGAAATCTGGAGATCGGAACAAAATGCCCTCCAGAATTTGGCCACAAACTGGGATCCGCGGTCAGAGACCACATCAAGTGGCAACCCGTGGAGACGCACAACATGCAGCATAAATAATTCAGACAGGCGTCTGGCTGATGGCAGCTCAACCAGTGGAACGAAGTGCGCCATCTTCGAAAACCTGTCAACGACAACCCAGATGGCTGTCATCCCCGAGGATTTGGGCAAGTCCACCACAAAATCCATTGAAATGTGGGTCCATGGCTTAGATGGGATAGAGAGTGGATGTAATGGGCCAACAGGAACCCCTCTAGGAGTCTTATTTCGGGCACAGATGTCACATGCCCGAACCCACTGATCCACATCCTTAGCCACCGAGGGCCACCACACCGCCCTAGATAGCAACTCCCGAGTTCTGGCAATACCCGGGTGACCTGCCGACTTCTTGGCATGGAATTCCAGGAACACTCGCTGTCTTAACCTAGGAGGCACAAACAAAAGACCTACCGGAAGGTCTGGAGGAGCCTGCTCCTGTGCTCTAAGGACTAATGATAAGAGGTCCTGGGTAATGCCCACTTTAATACATGATGGGGAAACAATGGGCAACGGCTCCTCGGTGGTCTCCTGGATTGGAGCAAAACTCCGCGAGAGCGCATCAGCCTTGATGTTTTTTGACCCAGGGCGATATGTTATCAAAAAATTAAAGCGAGCAAAAAACAAAGCCCATCGTGCCTGCCTGGCATTGAGACGCTTCGCTGACTCTAAATATGCCAGATTCTTATGGTCAGTGAGAATTGAGACCACAAACTTAGCCCCCTCAAGCCAGTGTCTCCACTCCTCGAGTGCATCCTTAATAGCCAACAATTCCCGGTTACCCACGTCATAATTCATCTCGGCAGGCGAAAATTTACGGGAAAAGTAAGCACAGGGATGAAGGCGATTATCAGACACTCCCATCTGAGAAAGCACTGCCCCAATACCCATCTCAGAGGCATCCACCTCCACCACAAAAGGACGCTCTGGATCTGGGTGTCGCAGCACCTTGGCCGAAACAAATGCCCTTTTGAGACGGGCAAAAGCCGCTTTATCCTCACAAGACCAGTGAGCAACATCCGCCCCTTTCTTAGTGAGTGCCACCAAGGGCGCCACTATAGACGAAAATCCAGCGATAAATCGTCTATAAAAATTCGCAAAGCCCAGGAAACGCTGAAGCGCCTTCAAACTAGTGGGCTGCACCCAATCCAGGACTGCCTGTACCTTGGAACCCTCCATTTGGAAACCTTCTGGGGAGATAATATATCCTAGAAATGCGATTTGCTGAACTTCAAATTCGCACTTCTCCAGCTTCGCCCCAAGCCGGTGGTCTCTGAGTTTCTGGAGGACTAAGCGTACATGCTTCCGATGTTCCTCCAGGGAATGGGAGAAGATTAGGATGTCATCTAAGTATACAACTAAGAATCTATCCAAATATTCCCTGAGCACATCATTCATGAAATCCTGGAAGACTGCCGGGGCATTACAGAGCCCAAAAGGCATCACCAAATATTCATAATGCCCTGAGTGGGTATTAAAGGCAGTCTTCCATTCATCCCCCTCTCTTATTCGGATTAGATTGTACGCACCGCGTAGGTCAATCTTAGAAAAAATGGTGGCAGTACGAAGCTGGTCAAACAAGACCGAAATGAGAGGCAGTGGGTATGAGTTTTTAATCGTGATACGGTTCAATTCCCTGAAGTCGATGCAGGGTCGCAACGAACCGTCCTTTTTACCCACGAAGAAGAACCCCGACCCAACTGGAGACTGTGAAGGTCTGATAAATCCCTTAGCCAAGTTCTCCTGAATGTACTCTGCCATAGCCTGAGTCTCAGGACGTGACAGGGAGTACAACCTGCTCTTGGGAAGCTTAGCATTTGGCAACAAATCAATGGCACAGTCATAGGGGCGATGGGGAGGTAGTACCTCTGCAACTTTTTTGGAGAACACGTCCGCAAAATCTGCATAACACCCTGGCAATCCTGGCAAACTTAGCTGCGAGAGCCTGACTGGAAGGCTCAAGCAACTCCTGAAACAATCAGTACCCCAACTAAGAATCTCCCCAGAGACCCAGTCAAATTGAGGATTGTGGGCCCTTAACCAGGGTAACCCCAACACCAATGGGGCAAAAGTACAGACAGTCACATAAAAGGACAATTTTTCAGAGTGTGTGGCTCCAATAAACAAAGAAATCTGGCTAGTGCAAGAGGTAATTTTACCTTGGGATAATGGTTCCCCGTTTAACCCACAAATCTCAATTTCCGATGCCAAGGGTACTAAGGGAACAGAGTGTTTTAGGGCGAATTGGCGGTCCATAAAAACCCCGTCGGCCCCACTGTCCACAAAGGCCTCAGTCTTGACAGTTTGACCGAGGATCTTCAAGGTCACCGGAATGATAAAAGTCTTCTTGGGAAATTCTGACTTCTGGCCTGACAGGATATTTCCCATCACCCTCAGGCCCTGAAGTTTTCCGGCTTTTCTGGGCATGATACTACCACATGACCTTTATTCCCACAGTACAAACACAACCTCTGCTGTCTCCTCCGCGTCTTCTCACGCGAGGAGAGGCGGGTAGCCCCAATCTGCATAGGCTCCTCAGAAAATTCCTCAGAGTCTGAGGTTCCCTTGGGAAGGAAGGAAATCTCAGTCTCCCTTTCAAGCCTACGCTCTCTCAGCCGTCTATCCACCCGGATGGATAACTGCATGAGCTGATCCAAGCTATCAGGCAAGGGATATTGTACCAGTTGGTCCTTTATCTGGTTAGAAAGACCTCTTCGGTACTGGTGTCTCAGGGCTGGGTCATTCCACTGGGTATCATGGGCCAACCTCCGAAACTCCGTACAGTAAACCTCAACTGGCCTTCGCCCTTGCTTAAGGATCGAAATCTGAGCCTCGGCTGAGGCCGTCTTGTCAGGGTCATCATACAACATGCCCAGTGCCGTAAAAAAAGCATCAACACTTTTAAGCGACGGACAGTCAGGCTGCAACCCATATGCCCAGACCTGTGGGTCTCCTTGTAGCAAGGAAATCACTATGCCCACCCGCTGAATCTCCGACCCAGAAGACTGAGGCCTAAGCCGGAAGTATAGCTTGCAGCTCTCCTTGAAACAAAAGAACTGCGAGCGATCTCCAGAAAAACGATCCGGGAGATTTACTTTCGGCTCCTTAACCCCTGCAGGTGCTGCTGCTGCGGGAGCTCCGCCAGCAGCCTGGGAGGTGTGCATTTTAATGGACAAATCATTAAATTGCCGAGTCAGGACCTGCACCTGATCGACCACCTGTTGCAACGTATTTTGAGGGGTATGCTCCATATTCCCACAAAATTTCAACAGGAGTATTAGGCTGCTGAATATGTTATGCACACCAGTGCCTGCAGGAAAGTACTAGTGTCAGAACTGTTATGCACTCCAGTGTCTGCAGGAATGTACTGGTGTTTGAACTGTTATGCAAAACAAATGGACTCACAGACAAACTGGGGAATATGACATAACGTACACAGAAGGTGATAGGGTAACAAAATACACACACAGTGAACAGAGAAGCCCAGAGGCTAAGGAACTGGGTATCTCCCTTGTATTAGAACTGCTCAGATGTAAAAAGCAAGATGTTGTGTTTTAATACGTAGAGAACCCGAAATGCTGTTGCTAAGGGCAACAGCAAAACCCTAAAGGGTTACCAACGGGTGTGGCAGTAAACTCCTTGGTCAGAGATGGAATGATAGACACAAGGAGAGCCTCCACAATCCTGATTCTCACTTGCAGTGCACAGGTTTAAGCTTACTGCCACTAAACTGACCCCTGACACCTAGCACAGTGAGACAGGATTAGACAGGCAAGTGTTAGAATACAGCCGCAAACTTGCTAAGTTCACAGAGTAATAACAGAACCCCAGCAAGCTAAACGACTGACTCCAGTCTTACTGCTAGGTCTGGATTGGCAGAGTGTAATACCAAATCCCCAGGCCTTTTTGCAGTAAGCAACAAACAAATACAAAGCTACACAGTACTGGCTAACTTTCATGAACTGACTAACCAACAGAGATTCAGCAGCATCTGCTTACCCTGAAAAGAGGCCTTATAAAGCAGGTGCTGTCCACGCCCCACTCAGACCTCACAGACTGTGAGCACAAAAACCAGCACCGGATCCCCTGCCGTGCACAGAGCCTATAACCACTGCACAGCAAAAGACCCGAACCGGAGTATCAGCTGCGCTCAGGTTACTCCACTAGCACTTGTCTCCCGGTTGCCATGACGACGTGGCAGCACAGGGCAGGAGACCCTAACACTAATGGACACTACTGTGCGGGGTTATGTGAACTGGTACTATTCTGTGGCCCTATACTTTTTGCGCGCACTGTCCCTGTTCTGAGCATGGCCAGAGGAAACTGTTGCCCTGAGGTCTTCAAGATCTAGAACTGGCCCTGTCATCGATTTTAAATGTGAATAAGTGGCACTATTATGTGGCATTATATGAATCAGGGGCACTACGTTTGGGTTAATGTGCATAAGATTGTAATACTGTGTGGCGTAATTTGAATTGTGGGCACCTTTGTGGTCACGCCGCTTCCTTGTGTGGCCACACCCCTTTTTGCAGTGCGCGCTATCCCTTTTTTACGGATGGGAGGGCGCAAATTTATTATTTGTAGGGGGGCGACAAACACTCTAGCACCGGCCCTGCGCAGGCATGTCAGATACAAACGCAGACGTGCCTGGGGAAACGGGGGAGTGGCTGGACGAACGCAGGGCGTGTTTGTGACGTCAAAACAGGAACTAAATAGACTGAAGTGATCGCAAGGTAGGAGTAGGTCTAGAGCTACTCTGAAACTGCTTTAAAATATTTTGCCGCCGTTCTGCGATCCTTTCGTTCGCACTTCTGCTAAGCTAAGATACACTCCCAGAGGGCGGCGCTTAGCGTTTGCACTGCTGCTAAAAGCAGCTAGCGAGCGATCAACTCGGAATGAGGGCCCATGTGCACTGCAGGTGTGGCAGATATAACATTTGCAGAGAGAGTTAGATGTGGGTGGGTTATATTGTTTCTGTGCAGGGTAAATACTGGCTGCTTTACTTTTACACTGCAATTTAGATTTCAGTTTGAACACACCCCACCCAAATCTAGCTCTCTCTGCACATGTTACATCTGCCCCCCACCCCCACCGCCCCCCTGCAGTGCACATGGTTTTGCCCAACTGCTAACAAAATTGCTGTTACGAACTGGTCTGAAATAGGCCCCTTGTTTCAAACAAAGGGAATGTCATTAATTTATATTAAAATAAAATAAGCCAAGACAGATGTTATTTTAATGTGTACAGTTATCTATTACAGATCTTCTTGTAATCTGCTGAAAATAAAAAATAAAAATCCATAATTAATGAGTCGTACCACTCTGCTCAGTGTTCAGCTGCAAAATAAGGAAAGAATAAATAGACCAAGACTTCATTTAGCTATTTAGACAGTTACAAGTGATTTTCCCACGCTAGCCGCGATGTGTTTGACTAGTTCTGAAAAGGAACCTTGGGGATACCCTGCTTTGATCACACAATAATAAAGATTCATTGAAGCAGCTTCATTCATGTCTATGGCAAATTCAGCTTGGTAATTTGTTCCTTTTAGTAACCACTGCTCAAAACTGAATAAGAGTGGGTCCTAACTTTATTAATATTGTACTCTGGGGGTCATTCCGACCCGATCGCACGCTGCACTTCTTCGCAGCTGTGCGATCGGGTCGGAACTGCGCATGCGCCGGTGCCGCAGTGCGCCGGCGCATGGCATCATCGTTACCTAGTGATCGCCTCTGAGACAGAGGCGGTTGCTAGGCGGGAGGGGGCTGCTAAGGGGAGGGGGAGTGGTCCGGCCAATGCAGGCGTGGCCGGACCGTTGGGGGGGACGGGCTGCGTCGGCTGCATTACGTGTCACACAGCCGCTGCGGCCAGCGGGAATGACGAGTAACTCCCGGCCAGCCGCAGGAGCTGCGCTGGCTGGGAGTTACTCCTCAAATACAAAGG
Source organism: Pseudophryne corroboree (assembly GCF_028390025.1). Taxonomy (NCBI): domain Eukaryota; kingdom Metazoa; phylum Chordata; class Amphibia; order Anura; family Myobatrachidae; genus Pseudophryne; species Pseudophryne corroboree. Next base: position 378,368,710 of record NC_086448.1, read on the forward strand.
CGCAATGCTTTTGTGTTTGTGCGGGGGGGGGGCGGCACTGACATGCGGGGTGGACTAGCCCTGTGCTGGGCGTACCCCCGCATGTCTGACTTAACGATCGTAGCTGTGCTAAACTTAGCACAGCTACGATCAACTCGGAATGACCCCCTGAGAGGGAGACATTTATCAGTGTTGGAAAGAATCATAACTCACTACAAATAACTACAAAATTATATAATTAATACAATAAAAAACTGTATAATTAAAATGTGTATACCAAAGACATCCTAATTATATTGTGGTGGATGCAAACATTGTATCATTCAGGGCCAGATTAACAATATGCTGATAGGACTACGGGGGTCATTCTGAGTTGATCGCTCGCTAGCAGTTTTTAGCAGCCGTGCAAACGCATTGCCGCTGCCCACTGGGGAGTGTATTTTCGCTTTTCAGAAGTGTGAACGCTTGTGCAGCAGAGCGCCTGCAAAATCTTTTTGTGCAAAACAAGACCAGCCCTGTAGTTACTCGACGGGGGGATAGCTTTTGACAGCACGATGATGACCCAAATAGCCAAATGATCGCCTAAAGATCATAGGGCCTAATTCAGACCTGATCGCAGCAACAAAACCATGTGGATTGCAGGTGGGGCAGATATAACATGTGCAGAGAGAATTAGATTTGAGTGGTTTATATTGTTTCTGTGCAGGGTAAATACTGGCTGCTTTATTTTTACACTGCAGGTTAGATTTCAGTTTGAACACACCACACCCAAATCTAACTCTCTCTGCACATGTTACATCTGCCCCCCCCCCCCCCCCTGCAGTACACATGGTTTTGCCCATTAGCTAACAAATTTGCTGCTGCGATCAGATCTGAATTAGGCCCATGGTTATTAAAATGTTATTTTTATTTTCTTCAAAAAAATGAAACAATTTTTGTACCGTTTCTTATTTAGGGAGACATTGGAGCTGATAGTGTAGGGACTTACATGCCCACGTGGCACTGACTGCGCCAACACAGCACAGGTCACAGCTCTGCTGCTTCCCACAATAGACCCTTTATAATTTCCAGCTCAAGGCCCATGTAACCCTTCATACAGTCAGTGCTGGTACCATTCCTCCCTGCCCTTGAAGCATTGTGCACATGAACAAGGGTAGCAGCCCCCCATTATATGTACTATTGCTCTAACTTGTCAAAAAGTAAGAATCAACAAGCTGATCAGAGAGAAGAAACATACATAGGCCTAAGGAAGGGGTAGGCAATTATTTCAGCTGTGGGGTCACTGAAAACTTTCCAGTGAATAACTGAGTGATGCACCCCCACCACCACCACCACCACCCCTCACCCCTCCGCATTATGGGCGGGATGTATTAAGATACATCGCCACCCCTCGCCACTTATCGCAGTGATGTTGATCGCATATGTACTAACAAATGCGATCAATATCGCAATGCGGTGACGGAAGCCCCCCGCAATACCTGTGAGGTGGTCTGCGGGGGGTCTCCGTCACCTCAAGGGGTCTCCACAATGCCTGCACACCGGGAAGCAGCAGCAGGCTGCCCCCGGCGCCTCCTCCTCCCCCCTGCAGCCGGAAGGACCTCCGAATGCGTTGCTAGGGGGAGGAGGAGACTACCTTCTGGTACCAGGGCAACCTGGAGGAAGGTATGCCGGGGGGAGGCGTCTGCGGCGTCTGTGGCAGGGGCGGCGGGTTGCGGCAGTCGGTGATAAGAAGCCCGTAGGCTTCTTTAGGGTATCGCCATCCAGGTGATACCCTGGACGGCGAAAAACCAGCGGTAGGGTCTTAGTACATTTGAAAATGCGGTAAGACCCCCGTTTTTGGGGGTTTTACCGCATTTTTCCTTTAGTACATCCCGTCCTGAGGGAGAGATGTACTAAGCTTTTTGTTGGCAGAGTGTACTGGGCTATCTGGTGCAGTGACATCAGTCCACACACTTGAAGACTTAAACAGCAATGCAGGTTTATTTAGTGTACACAGGTGACTCAGATGTAACACTGATAGCGGTAAACAGAATCCCATATATCATACAAGGTAACAGCACTAGGTAGCGGTACTTATTAGGAGACGTCTGTGGTGGTAAAGCATGGAGGACTGCACAGCCATGCAGTCTGACTCCCACTGTAGAGAAGATGATGCGGTGCCCGGCTCAGTGTTAGCTCTGGAGCTGGGATACATGCACTGGAACACTGTATGGGCTGAAACACACTACACGGCTTTTGCCGGCCGGGAAAAAGCCGGACGGCTTTTTCCCGTGCCGGCATTGTAGTTAACAGTGTGAGGGCTAGGGTGCCTTCACACTGCACGGCCCCGGCCCGGCTGCCGGGTTGCAGCCGGGTCTCACCACTGGAAGGTCCGGCGGCCGGGCGGCCGCCGGGCCGTCTTTGGAGCCAGTAAACCATGTGTGTGAAGGGGAGCTTTCACACACAACGGTTTTTACTGTAGCCGTGTATGATGCTGCGCATGCGCACAGCATCACACACGGCTAAAAGCCGTCCTGTGTGACAGACACTGCCGGTTTCTCCCGGATGGCAAAAAGCCGGACAAAGTTTGTCCGGCTTTTTGCCATCCGGGAAAAACCGGAGTGTGTGTTACAGCCCTGAGTCTCTGTAGCTAAGATCTGCTCCCAGTCTCAGCTCTGCACACTTGCACACACAGGACTCTGGGGGTCATTCCGAGTTGTTCGCTAGTGAAAAATGTTCGCAGCGCAGCGATTAAGTGAAAAAGCGGCACTTCTGCGCATGCGTATGCGGCGCAGTGCGCACGTGCGACGTACTTTCACAGCGGCCTATGTATTTTAACAAAAGGTCTAGCGACGCTTTTCAGTCGCAATGCCAACCGCAGATTGATTCACAGGAAAAGGGCGTTTCTGGGTGTCAACTGACCGTTTTCAGGGAGTGTTTGAAAAAACACAGGCGTGCCAGGAAAAATGCAGGCGTGGCTGGGACAACGCAGGGCGTGTTTGTGACGTCAAATCCGGAACTGAACGGTCTGAAGTGATCGCAAGCTAGGAGTAGGTCTGGAGCTACTCTGAAACTGCACATTTTAATTTTGTAGCCGCTCTGCTATTCTTTTGTTAGCACTTCTGCTAAGCTAAAAGACACTCCCAGAGGGCGGCGGCTTAGCGTTTGCACAGCTGCTAAAAACTGCTAGCGAGCGAACTTGGAATGACCACCTCTGTCTCTCAGTCTCTCTGTGTCACACTATCCTCACTCTCTGAGATGGAGGAACAGGAACTTACATCATACAGATGGAGCTCATCTAGCCTTCTCTGTTGCGCCAAGGTGCACCAAGGTTTATTAGCATAAACCTTTCATCTATTGTTCGCAGCTGCAATACAATACAGAGAGAACAATACAGCAGGGGATTAAATCATTACAGCAGGGGATTAAGGGGGTCATTCCGACCCGATCGCTCGCTGCAGTTTATCGCAGCGCAGCGTTCGGGTCGGAAATGCGCCAGCGCCGCAGTGCGCCGGCGCATGCCGGACGGCCAAAGTTCGTCGTTCAGTAGCGATCGCCTCTGCCTAATTGACAGGCAGAGGAGGTCGCAGGGCGGGAGGGGGCTGGATGGCGGCGCTAAGCCAGACCATTGGGGGGCGGGCCGCGGCAGCTGCGTGACATCTCACGCAGCCGCTGCGGCCAGTGGCAGCGATGATCAACTCCCGGCCAGCCGCAGGAGCTGCGCTGGCTGGGAGTTACTCCACAAATACAAAAGCATCGCCGCTGTGCGATGCTTTGTATTTGTGCTGGGGGGGGGCCGGACTGACATGCGCAGCGGACTAGCCCTGTGCTGGGCATCCCCCCGCATGTAGGGAAGATGATCGTAGCTGTGCTAAATTTAGCACAGCTACGATCAACTCTGAATGACCCCCTAAGTCTGACAGCACTGGCTCAGTTAATCCTATTAAAGGATAGATGGCACTAGAGGTCTAACGCTAGGGGATGCACCCATAGACTGGTACACAGAAGGAGACAGGTACAGAGCGCACCATATCCTAACACTTTACACATATTAATAATGGGGACAAGCAAAAATAGATATAAATGCCTAAGAACCACTAGAAGCCTGTAATTTAGAAAAAAATAAAAACAGTGCTGAAAACAAAGAAACAGCACCCAGTATTATGCGGTTATCAATAGTATTAGCCGCTCCTCTCTTTCCCTAGACACAGTTACCAGCTTCTCCCCTCCATCATTTCCTGGGCAAAGTTACCAGCTTCTCCCCCCATCACTTTTTGAGAAAAGCTACCAGATGCTCCCCCCCATCAGCATACCTCCCAACATGACCCTCTCCAGGAGGGACACAATGCTCTGCTCCTGGACTTCCCTCTTAATTTATGATTGCCATCACCTGTGCTGAAACACCTTTCTTTATTCATTTACCTGTTCAAAACAGGTGCCGGCAATCATAAATGAAGAGAAAAGTCCAGAAGCAGAGCATTGTGTCCCTCCTGGAGAGGGTCATGTTGGGAGGTATGCATCAGTTCTTGGGCAAAGTTACCATCTTCTCCTTTGCATCCCTACCTGGACACAGTTAGCAGCTCCTAATTCCACCTGGACACAGTTACCAGCTTCTCCCCTCCATCCCTTCCTGGGCAAAGTTACCAGCACCCTCCCCCCCTCCCCCACCCCTCTTGGGCAAAGTTACCAGCTTCTCCCATGCATCCCCTTCTGGACACAGTTACAACCCCCCCCCCCCCCCTCCCATTCCCCCTGGACACAGTTACCAGCTTCTCCCCTCATTCCCTTCCTGGCCATGCCCCCTTTCCTATACTTTCAATGGAAGTTTCGAAAGTCAAAAATCGGTACAGGCCATGAAAAAAAGGTACAGTTGGAGGGTATGCATATATACATAATAAATGTAACATTAGCTTTAAGGAAAGGAATTTCTACCCCCTGCCCCGTGTTGCTGCCTAAAGCACTTTAAGGCAGGCCGTCACCTCCCAGTAACTCACATCCAGTGTGAATCTTTTTTTTCATGTATATTAGTGACTGCAGTAACCTATCACAATGCACTTTCTCCTGTAGGAATAGTATTAGGAGAGCAGCTTGTGTAGAGGAAAAGGAAGCATCCGCCCTCTCCTGCACTTGTATTTCATTTGTTATTATCCTCACACCACATAACACAATACAGGATTGATATACAGTGTACATTACTCTGTGCTTTTAAACTGCATAAGCCTGATGTTTTTTTCTCCATTATCCCAAATTACTAGAGATGAGCGGGTTCGGTTCTCAGAGAACCGAACTGTACCGAACTTCACCATTCGAGTTCGGATCCGAGCCAGGCTGGGGTTTTCCCACCTGACTCGGAAACCAGAACGAGGCAAAACATCATCATCCCGCTGTCGGATTCTCGCGGGGTTTGGATTCCATATAAGGAGCCGAGCATCCCCGCCATTTTCACTCCGGCATTGGAGAGTGTAGAGAGAGGACGTGTCTCCGTCCTCAATGTCCTCAGTGTCCTCTGTGGTAGTGTCTTGTACTGTATTTGTCCAGTCACAGTGTTTGTGTCCTCTTGCTGCCATATGTTCATTGCTGCTGTGTTGTGCTGCATCAGTTCAGTGTTGCTGTGTTGTGCTGCATCAGTTCAGTGTTGCTGTGTTGTGCTGCATCAGACCAGTGGTAGTGTCCTGGCCATCAGCCATCAGTCATTCCTGTGCCGCATATTGTGTTATATAACTCCAAAAAAATAATGGAGAACAAAAATTTGAAGCATAAAATAGGGAAAGATCAAGAACCATTTCCTCATAATGCTGAAGCTGCTGCCACTAGCCATGACATAGATGATAAAATGCCATCAACGTCGTCTGCCAGGGCCGATGCCCAGTGTGATAGTAGAGGGCATGTAAAATCCAAAAAGCCAAAGTAAAAAGACCCAAAAAAATTTAAATGGTCTAAGGAGAAACGTAAACTTGCCAATATGCCATTTACGACACGGAGTGGCAAGGAACGTCTAAGGCCCTTGCCTATGTTCATGACTAGTGGTTCAGCTACACATGATGATGGAAGCCCTCATAACTGAAAAAAACACAGCAAAGAACTGTGCGTTCTAAGATGATAACACAAAGCTCCAAGGAGAGGCGGTTGCGATACCTGACCTTCCCAACACTGGACGGGAAGAGGTGGCTCCTTCCACCATTTGCATGCCCTCTGCAAGTGCTGGAAATAGCACCCACAGTCCAGTTTCTGATATTCAAATTGAAGATGTCACTGTTGAAGTACCCCAGAATGAGGATATGGGTGTTGTTGGCGCTGGGGAAGAAGTTGACGATGAGGATTCTGATGGTGATATGGTTTGTTTAAATCAGGCACTGGGGGAGGCAGTTGTTGTCCGTGGGATGAATAAGCCCATTGTGATGCCTGGGCAAAATACCAAAAAAGCCACCTCTTCGGTGTGGAATTATTTCTCCACAAATCCGGACAACAGGTGTCAAGCCGTGTGTTGTCTCTGTCAATACGTAATAGGTAGGGGTAAGGACGTTAACCACCTAGGAACATCCTCCCTTATACGTCACCTGCTGCGCATTCATCAGAAGTCATTGTCAAGTTCAGAAACTTTGGGTAAGAGTGTAAGCAGTCCACTGACACCAAAATCCCTTCTTCCTTTTGTACCCAAGCTCCTGCAAGGCACACCACCAACTCCCTCAACGTCAACTTCCTCCTCAGTCGGGAACGTCAGTAGTCCTGCAGGCCATGTCACTGGCAAGACTGAGGAGTACTCTCCTAACTGGTATTCCTCCAGAGGATCCTTGAGTGGTGCGCCTACTGCTGCTGTTGCTGCCGCTGCTGGGAGTCAATCGTCATCCCAGAGGGGAAGTCGGTAGACCACTTGTACTACTTCAACTAAGCAATTGACTGTCCAACAGTCCTTTGCGAGGAAGTTGAAATATGACAGTAGACATCCTGTTGCAAAGCAGATAACTGAGGCCTTGACAGCTATGTTGGTGTTAGATGTGCATCCGGTATCTGCTATTAGTTCAGTGGGACTTAGAGAATTGATGGAGGTAGTGTGTCCCCGGTACCAAATCTCATCTAGGTTCTACTTCACTAGGCAGGTGATACCAAGAACGTACAGAGACGTCAGAAAAAAATGTCCTCAGTGGCCTAAAAAATGCAGTTGTACCTACTGTCCACTTAACCATGGACATGTGGACAAGTGGAACAGGGCAGACTCAGGACTATATGACTGTGACAGCCCACTGGGTAGATGAATTGCCTTCCGCAGCAACAACAGCAGCGACACCAGTAGCAGCATCTCGCAAATGCCAACTCGTTCCTAGGGAGGCTATGCTATGTATCACCGCTTTCCGTAAGAGGCACACCGCTGACAACCTCTTACGGAAACTGAGGGACATCATCACACAATGGCTTACCCCAATGAGACTCTCCTGGGAATTTGTGATATCGGACAATGCCACCAATATTAAGCGTGCATTACATCTGGCTAAATTCCAGCACGTCCCATGTTTTGCACATACAATTAATTTGGTGGTGCAGAGTTTTTTGAAAAATGACGGGTGTGCAGGAGATGCTGCTGGTGGCCCAAAAAATTGCGGGCCACTTTCGACATTTAGCCACTGCGTGCCGAAGACTGGAGCACCAGAAAACACTCCTGAACCTGCCCTGCCATCAACTGAAGCAAGAGGTGGTAATGAGGTGAAATTCAACACTCTATATACTTCAGAGGATGGAGGAGCAGCAATAGGCCATTCAAGCCTATTCATCCACCTACGATATAGGCAAAGGAGGGGGAATGCACTTGACTCAAGCGCAGTGGAGAATGATTTCCGTCTTGTGCAAGGTTCTCCAACCCTTCTAACTTGCCACACGTGAAGTCAGTTCAGACACTGCCAGCTTGAGTCAGGTCATTCCACTCATCAGGCTTTTTCAGAAGCAGCTGGAGAAATTGAAGGAGGAGCTAAGACGGAGTGATTCCGCTAAGTATGTGGGACTTGTGGATGAAGCCCTTCATTCGCTTTGCCAGGATTCAAGGGTGGTCAATCTGTTGAAATCAGAGCACTACATTTTGGCCACCATGCTCGATCCTAGGTTTAAAGCCTACATTGTATCTCTCTTTCCGGCAGACTCAAGTCTGCAGAGGTTCAAAGACCTGTTGGTGAGAAAATTGTCGACTCAAGCGGAACGTGACCCGCCAACAGCTCCTCCTTCATTTTCTCTCGCAACTGGGGCTGCAAGGAAAAGGATAAGATTTCCTAGCCCACCTGCTGGCGGTGATGCAGGGCAAACAACAGACAGAGAGGAGGGGGGTGCAAATCCCCACCCCTAAATTCCCTTCCGCACACTGAAAATTACCTGTAACCATCCCTGAACCTATCTGGTAATAAAATTCAGAGAATTAGTCACTAATGTTTGCAAACACATGTTTAGCTGCTGGCCACGTCACGGCTTCTCTGATACAGCAGTCCTAACCTACATAATAGCAGTGCCCACATAGGGCCATGTAATTTGTCACAGTAGGCCTCATGATAAAGGCTATTACTAAAACACTTCCAGACAGAGAGCTAACTTACCCAGGAGCCACCCCCAGGATCTCCCATTGGCACTACAAGGAACAGCATGCCTTCCAAATGCTGCTCCCATTCAATGCCTCTTGCACACAAGCAGACAAACAATTTGGCAGTTGCTCAATCATACCTGGAGATAATTATATATCAGGTGCTGGAAGGGGGAGGGGTCACAGACAAACAACAGACAGAGAGGAGGGGGGTGCAAATCCCCACCCCTAAATTCCCTTCCGCACACTGAAAATTACCTGTAACCATCCCTGAACCTATCTGGTAATAAAATTCAGAGAATTAGTCACAAATGTTTGCAAACACATGTTCAGCTGCTGGCCACGTCACGGCTTCTCTGATACAGCAGTCCTAACCTACATAATAGCAGTGCCCACATAGGGCCATGTAATTTGTCACAGTAGGCCTCATGATAAAGGCTATTACTAAAACACTTCCAGAGAGCTAACTTACCCAGGAGCCACCCTAGGATCTCCCATTAGCACTACAAGGTGATGCAGGGCAGTCAGGAGCGAGTGCTGACATCTGGTCCGGACTGAAGGGACATGTCTACTGTCAATGCATATGATTCTGCCACCATTGAAAGAATGGTGGAGAATTATATGAGTGACAGCATCCAAGTAGGCATGTCAGACAGTCCGTATGTATACTGGTAGGAAAAAGAGGCAAATTGGATGCCCTTGCACAAACTGGCTTTATTTTACCTGAGTTGCCCCCCCCCCCCCCCCCCCCCACTCTAGTGTGTACTCCGAAAGAGTGTTTAGTGCAGCCAGTAAAATTGTCAGCGATCGGCGTAGGAGGTTACTTCCACATAATGTGGAGAAGATGATGTTCATCAAAATGAATTATAAATTCCTCCGGGAAGACCTTACCAGCAATGCCTTCAGAAAGTACACAGGGACCTGTGATGGTGAATTCCAGTGGGGACGAATTAATACTCTGTGAGGAGGAGGATGTACACACTGAAAGGGTTGAGGAATCGGAGGATGAGGATGAGGTCGACATCTTGCCTCTGTAGAGCCAGTTTGTGCAAGGAGAGATTGATTGCTTTTTTGGTGGGGGCCCAAATAAACCAGTAATTTCTGGCAGACCCTGTCGCTGAAATGATTGGTTTGTTAAAGTGTGCCTGTCCTGTTTATACAACATAAGGGTCGGTGGGAGGGCCCAAGGACAATTCCATCTTGCACCTCCTTTTCTTCTTTGCCTCATGTGCTGTTTGGGGACTAGTTTTTTAAAGTGCCATCCTGTCGTATAAGTCCAGGGGTACTGCCGTATAAGTCCAGTCCATTGGTGCTGTCTTGTGCTGCATCAGTCCAGTGGTGGAGACTTGTGTTGCCATTAGCTTTACAGGCTTTGCCGTGTGTGTGTGTGTGTGTGTGTGTGTGTGTGTGTGTGTGTGTGTGTGTGTGTGTGTGTGTTTAGGGATATGCTCTCCTGTGCCACCAATAGTGTGCGTGTATTACATCTGGGCAAATTCCAGCCTGTCTCATGTTGTTTGTGCCGCACACTTGTGTCACTTAGCTTAGTCATACAGCTACCTCATTGCACCTCATTTTCTTCTTTGCATGATGTGCTGTTTAGGGCCTAGTTTTTTAAAGTGCCATCTTGTCTGCCACTGCAGTGCCACTCCTAGATGGGCCAGGTGTTTGTGCCACACACTTGTGTCGCTTAGCTTAGCCATCCAGCTACCTCATTGCACCTCTTTTTCTTCTTTGCATCATGTGCTTTTTGGGGCCTATTTTTTAAATCTGCCATCCTGTCTGACACTGCAGTGCCACTCCTAGATGGGCCAGGTGTTTTGCCACACACTTGTGTCGCTTAGCATAGTCATACAGCAACCTCGGTGCAACCTTTTGGCCTAAAAACAATATTGTGAGGTGTGAGGTGTTCAGAATAGACTGAAAATGAGTGGAAATGAATGTTGTTGAGGTTAATAATACTGTAAGATCAAAATTACCCCCAAATTCTGTGAATTTAGCTGTTTTTGTGTTTTTTTCAAGAACCATCTAAAACCAAAACCAAAACACGAAAAGGTGGTTTTGGCAAAACCAATCCAGATCCAAAACAGGAGCATGGAACCTGAACCAAAACACAAAACACGAAAAGTGCCCACCGCACTTCTCTAATTGTACATGGTACCATCTGCATAGCAATATAAATGCTAGAGATGTGTGATTCAGTTCTACAGAAATCCGAATCCACCTGAATTTTGTTGATCCAAAACCCGGTCCGGAACACTTGAGGAGATCCGATCCGAACTGAGTCCCACTTTGAATCTTTCCACTTTTTGGGTTTTGGATTGAAAAAAATTACATGATTTTAGATGTTTTTATCAATTTTTATAAAGGATTATCGATTTTTATTTTAACCCAATCTGAATCAAAGCACTTGAGGGTGGTTTTGCCAAAACCAAAACACAATGATGAATTAAAACCAAAACACGTGGGTCTGCGCACATGTTATATTAATGCTGTATATGTATACAAAACAGAAAGACTTTTGCTACACTTGTACTGTACTAGATGGTTCTGGATCACAGTGTTTCCCAACAATCAAACAAACCAGCCCACAGAAGCATTAGCCTTTATACAGGCTCCATCAATATCAGCATGGCACCAAACCCTGTAAACCACAATATTTCATACCCTCCAACTGTACCATTTTAATAGGTACAGTACCTTTTTTTCATGGTCTGTACTGATTTTTGGCTCTCCAAACTTCCATTGAAAGTATAGGAAAAGGGGCGTGGCTACGCCCCCTTTACCTGCGACCACGCCCCTTTTTTGGATTTGTACCGATTTTTCTGTGTAAAATGTTGGAGGGCATGATATTTGCCTTATAAATCTATAACTAAGGTCATCTATCCATGATCCATTCCAGTCATAATCTGACCTAAATCATTATTAGATAGATCCAATATGACTAGGTACATCAAACTTCAGAACTGACACCAAAAGTAGTCCTCTAAAACATGTTCAAACCAGATGCCTTAGCCCTAACCACTAATAGGCTTAGCTCCAGCAAAGATTAAATCATAGTAACAATGTAAAATAGTTGTTGAGATTGAAAAAAGACCATTGTCCATCGAGTTCAATCCTGAATTGATCAACACCTTGAGGCCCAAAAAACATAATATAGAAATAAACCCAGACATTCCCAGGAGATTCCAGCAAAGAACTATTTAGAAACAAATGAGAAAACAGCAAAACTGACAGCCTGCCACACCACTCCTAAAAACACCAAAGGCAAGATACAGTAGCAATAACAAAGCATGCCTAGCAGAAGGACAGGAAAGCCAATCCTTCTGAAGGTAAAAAAAAAAAAAAAAAAAGTAAACTTTGAAGAACCAACAGCCATTCAGATACTCATAAAGGGAAAGACAAATGAAATCTGTCATCCATTGCAACCTGCTCTCCATGAGCAAGCTGCTGCTCCTGAGCTCGGCAGCTTCCCTGCTTCATGAATAGACCCCTAAGTGTTAAAAGGTGTTTCATTAATAAGAAGTAGCTGCTCAGGGCTATTAGTGTTACAAAGGTGAGAAGCAGTAATTAGGGTGTTAAAAAGTGTTACATTAGTGAAAAGCAGTTTAGGTGCTAAAAAGTATTAGGTTAATTGTTACAATTGTGATGCCCTGAAGCAGCTCGGCCACACCAACTCAGGGGGCCCCATGCCCCAACCTTTTCCTAATCCTGACATATTATATAAATTTATCAAGGAATAAATGGAAAGTCCCAGATAAATTTCTATAATTGGATAAAAAAGAAATAGGAACATCCAGCAACTGCAACCAAACTTTAACCTTAAACAGTCAATCTGGACTAAACTCCACACATACACAAGTCCATGGAGTTTAGGCACCTTTTCTGTTTCTACAGCCATTACCATTCCTATAGCTACAGCACGGCATGATAAGCAGTAGGAAGAGAGCTGTTCCCACCTAATTACTTAGTTTATGTGTGCAATCATTATTATTTTGTGATATATTGATTTTATTTGGTGGGCTCCTGAATCTGGATTCACAGCTGACATTCTTCTTCATAGTAGCAATATCAAATTTATACATCTTCTAGACTCCAAGGGGTCTATTGGGCATGCACTGGGTGTTTTCTTCTGTAAAACTGGTTAGTACTGCTTCAGGTAATTTACCCAGGGATTTCAAAACAACCAGTCAGATTCTACTTGTTTTATAGAATGTACTTAATAAATGCTTCCTCAAAGCTGATAGTTTGCTATGGGCATCTTCTCCATTGGTCCACTTCTCCACTCTTTAGCATACTTGCCTACCTGACCCTCTCCATGAGGGAGAAAATGCTCTGTTCCTGGACTTTCCTGGTAATGTATGATTTCCATCACCTGTGGTGAAACTCCTTTCTTATCAATTAACTAGCTCACCTCAGGTGATGGCAATCATACATTACCAGGAAAGTCCAGGAACAGAGCATTTTCTCCCTCATGGAGAGGGTCAGGTAGGCAAGTATGCTCTTTAGCCCTGCTTTATATATAATAATGTGGAAGTGTGTTCCGGCGCTGGGGCGGTGTGCCCGCTTCCAGTGCCGGACAAGCGGCAGCTTGCAGGGGATCTGTGTCCCCTGCAAGACAGAGTGGCCATCAGCGCTGGGGCCGCTTGTCTGTCCCCAGCACTGGTTGTACAGAAGCGGCGATGGACAGCGCCGCAGCGTCGGCGCATCAAACTTGGCGCCGTTTTGGCAGCCAATCAAAAGCGACAGCGCTGGGATTTTGAATCAGGTGCCGTCCGTGAGCCAATCACGGCTCACGGGGCGCCGGCTAATCACGGGCGGCCGCGGCGAACCAATCCGCGCTCTCCGCGTCATAGGCCCCATCCGCAGCGAGTGACATCAGACGCCGCCGGGACGAGGAGAAGACGGGAGGCCGCGCCAAAGAGCGGTGAAGAGACAGGCAGCGCCAGAAGATCACAGACACCGTGCGGAGAGTTCCTGAGGCAGCGGAAGAGGCCTGAAGACGCGGGTAATGCCAGAGAAGATGTCCAGCGGTGGCTGGACGCAGAAGATCGGCGGCGATGCTGGCCAGAACGGGCCAGCGGCAGAAGACTGAAGCGGAGGACCTGGAGAGACCACCAGGGGAGGAATGCAAAAGAGCTAACGAAGCTCCCGCCTGGTGCCTCTCCCACCGGTACAGGTAGGCCCTCGGCGAGGGGCCTGTCAACTCCCCCTTCTCTCTTCCCTAGACCATTAGGGATCAGGCATTAGGCCCGTCGGGGACTGTCAGGCCAACGGCCTGTGGCGCAAGGTAGTTGGGTATTAGGCCAATGGGCAAGTTCAGGCAATAGAATTCAAAAGGAAAAAGTTTCTGTACACTCTATCAATTGGCGCAAGGGAAATGCTGCCTAATGGAAATTATTGACTCAACTGGATATCACCCCTTAATCCAAAATAAATTGTACACATCTAAAACAGGAATAGAGTCAATAGCTTCTTTTGGCGCATGGGAAAAAGCCTCCAAGATAAGGAGGTAATTGTACTTTCTAATTACAGTAATGAAATGTTATTGTTCGTCGTACCCCCACTCACGCTGATAAGGAGTGGGTTACACACATCAAGGTATCTTTTATTCTCCCATATCACACTCAAGGTATAAAGGTAATCCTGGATTACAGTTAATAAGTGCCCCCCCCCCCCCCCCCCCAGGTTAATAAGGGTGGTACTGGGCGCTAGGCCCAAGCCACTCCAACTTGTAAGCCTGAGCCCCACTGTATAAGAGTGATCTGGGCACTAGGCCCAGGTCACTCCACCCGGCCCCACGATAGGCAGGCGCTAGGCCTGTGGGTAAAAGTCAGTCCTCTGGCCTGTGTGCATTTAGGGGGGGCAGTAGGCACAAGTGAGTGTGTGGGGAGGTGGGCAGGCTTTGAGGCGCCCACTCCCCAGTAATTCTAAAGTAGGTTTTCCCCTGTGTAGAGGAGCGGTCCAGCTCCACACTCATAGCCACAATAGTATTCAGGGACAAGGAAGGGCTGGCCAGCGGTAGGTAGGGATTTAAAGGGACAGCACTGTTTAATCTCGTACGGTGATATTGTGATGTGTATTGTTACCATTCAGGGCAAAGTGTTTATTTTGAAGTTTGTGCATAGAGTTTGTGTTGCACCACCCACACCCGAGCTAGTTTGAGGGCTCTGTTCATGTAGCTAGTGTAGCGGACGCACACTAGGGTAGTTCTTGGCCCTGCACGGCTGTTTTCTGTTTTGCCTTTTTACAGGGACCTGTAAGTGGAGAAGATTGGAGTGCAAGATTTGTGACGGTGAGAAACATCTCTGTCCGTGTGTCCCTTTCTGTGTGTGTTTGTCCCTATCTGTCTCCCTTCCTTCAGGGGCGAACGGTGAACCTTGTACGCAGGTGCAAGGTTGAATTTACATCTGGTACGAGAGATTCTGAGGCCGAGTGCCGAGGATGACCTTCACCTAGCCTGAAAATTCTATTTCTCTTGTCGGAGGGCGTTTCGGTCCGCAGTTAGGGGGAACGGCACTCAACAATCTCCTTCCCCCTAGGTCATCGTGTCCGGGTCCATTTGGAGTTCCAGGTCTGTCGGAGTTTCCATGACCTGAAGGTGAGAGGGTGCAGCGCCTAGTAAGTAGTGAGTCTACACCTGCACAGCAGCAGGCACTACACCGCACCGCCACTCTCACATTAACACAATAGGTAGGTTAGGAAATTTATCCCAACAGTGCCAAATTGCAACAAACAATGTACTGAACATAAAACAGTTATAAATGCTGTTGCTTTTTATTATATTTTGGGGGCTATTTGGAGGGACATAGACCTATGTATTAAATGCATGCTTCCCCACTGTCCTGGAATTTCTAGGAGACTCATAAATTTGGGAGAGAGTCTCCCGGCTAGGGAAGCCAATCCCGGGCCATTTTTTCAATCCCGGGTATCGGGATTGAAAAATGGCCAATCCCGGGATTCCCGGGATTGGCTTTTTCCTAGGTGGCCGCCCCCTCGCCCCACCCCGCCCCGCCCGCCCCGCACATATAACTCACCATATACTGGGGGCGGGCGGGAGGGGAACATCTTCTGAAGCTGCTGGCGGCTCCTACCAGCAGCTGACAGCGCAGCGTGACCTCTCACGCTGCGCTGGGGACCTGGAAGCAGGAAGCCGGGCAGCGTTTGAGCGTCCTGTGGACGCTCAACGCTGATCCCTCAATCCCCGGGA
Source organism: Pseudophryne corroboree (assembly GCF_028390025.1). NCBI lineage: Eukaryota > Metazoa > Chordata > Amphibia > Anura > Myobatrachidae > Pseudophryne > Pseudophryne corroboree. Next base: position 378,384,432 of record NC_086448.1, read on the forward strand.
TTGGAGTTTCCAATCCCGGGATTGAATCCCGGCCATTTTTGGGCCTAAATCCCTGGATCCCGCCGATCCCGATCCCGGGATTGGCCACCATACTCCCGGCCTCCAAGAAAGTGGACAAGTCTCCTAGCAACTTCTGGGTAAAGTGGTCGATGCAAGGGGCCTGTTAACGTTCACTATGAAGTGTGTCATCACACCATCACCCCCAGTGACTGTTTGACTAATATAGAGGCAAAAAAATGTGGAAGCAGGTCCATCATTATGCAATTTACTGTGCCACATCCCCAAACCACCCATCTCGATTCCCCTCTAACCAGAGCGGTACTTGCCAACGTAAGCAAGTATGATGAAATGTAAATGCTAATAAGTTAATATTGGAGTTGACGGCAGGGAGGGTGTTCTAGAGTGTTCATTTGTCGCTTGACTTTCCATAATTAATGTACCTTTTACTTTTCCAAATACATATGAGACATTCCAAGATCTTTGCTTTGCTTGTAAAGGGTGGGGATGGTTTTCAGCTGATTTTGACTAACAGTGTTGCTACAGCCTTGCCAGTGTGTGTGTGATGGGAAATAGCTATCCTGTACATTGGCCCTACAGCTGACAATTTGGTCCCAGGAATAACATGAGGACACTTTTAAAATATTTTCCAGGGCCATTTTACATCCCTATTCTACCCCTGTGTATTTTATACAACACACACTGACTAATATTCTTCTGTCACTATTACCTATGGGCCCGATTCAGAGACAAACCCAATGCTTTGCATACAACGAAGATGATGGATGGACTGCACATGTGCAGAACGCTTTCTGTGCATGTGCAAAACAGGTCCCGCATCATCACACAAAGTGCCTAATTGACAGGCTGCAGAAGCTTGGGGGTGGGGAGAGGGCGACAATGGGTAGCATTCCCAATAACGGGTGAGTGTCGTCAATGCTTTCTGGGAGTACAGAGGCCATTGTCTGCTTCTTCCAACGCAGATTTACTGGCCTCGGCAGCTCGGATAAGGCGGCCAGTCGGAGAAGCCATAGGTTTACTCACATGGCCGATGCTGCAAACATCATATCTGATGGTCGCGATCAGTGACCACTGGTCGCGATAGTGATCCAATGCTACATCTTCGGTTGCTGTACTTGGATCTGCAATGCCAGCAGTAGGTGCCTTTAGCAGTCAGACTCCTCCTGCAGCATTAGCTCTGAATCTTCCCTATGGGGGTAATTCTGAGTTGATCGCAGCAGTGTTTGTTAGCAATTGGGCAAAACCATGGCCCTTATTCCGAGTTGATCGGTCGCAAGGCGAATTTAGCAGAGTTACACACGCTAAGCCGCCGCCTACTGGGAGTGTATCTTAGCATCTTAAAATTGCGACCGATGTATTCGCAATATTGCGCTCACAAACTACTTAGCAGTTTCAGAGTAGCTCCAGACTTACTCTGCCTGTGCGATCAGTTCAGTGCTTGTCGTTCCTGGTTTGACGTCACAAACACACCCAGCGTTCGCCCAACCACTCCCCCGTTTCTCCGGCCACTCCTGCGTTTTTTCCGGAAACGGTAGCGTTTTCAGCCACACGCCCATAAAACGCCGTGTTTCCGCCCAGTAACACCCATTTCCTGTCAATCACATTACGATCGCCGGAGCGAGGAAAAAGCCGTGAGTAAAAATACTATCTTCATAGCAAAGATACTTGGCGCAGTCGCAGTGCGAATATTGCGCATGCGCACTATGCGGAATTTCACTGCGATGCGATGAAAAATACCGAGCGAACGACTCGGAATGAGGGCCCATGTGCACTGGAGGGGGGGCAGATATAACATGTGCAGAGAGAGTTAGATTTGGGTGGGGTGTATTCAAACTGAAATCTAAATTGCAGTGTTAAAATAAAGCAGCCAGTATTTACCCTGCACAGAAACACTATAACCCACCCAAATCTAACTCTCTCTGCACATGTTATATCTGCCCCCCTGCAGTGCCCATGGTTTGCCCAATTGCTAACAAACTTACTGCTGCCTTCAACTCAGAATTACCCCCTATGTGCGCAGAAACACTAAGGCAATACATTGTTATACTACGTGAAATATTCTGCTAACAGACAGTAAGGTTTTCTCCACAGAAAAATGTTTGATTGCACATCACATAACTGTCATAGAGAAATAAAGTGAAAGTAAACCTTAAAAGCAAATAAGACACATTTTCTCATTAACAAATCCAACAAATCACGACAATCCAACATTATTTTCCTACACAGAGTAAATATTATTTTTGTTCTTTGTTCTTCTCTACTTTTCATGCTAGCAGCTCAGGTGAGCCATTCAGATGCCTCAATTGCATTGATGTGTGTAGGAAAATAATTCAACCAGATTAAAGGTATCTTGTTCTCTTTGTGGAAAAAAAAAGCCTTTGTGGGAAACACTTAATTCCAACTGTATTATCTGATTACATTAGATGAAAGAGTAAAAAACTTAGATGTGCTTTATATATGTGGCAGCTTGCGGGTCATAATTCAGAAATAATGTAGGTGTTACAAGTGAGCAGGAAAGATTAATACCAATATTTATAGTGTTGGCAAACATTTAGCCATGGTCCATAATGCATTTTGTCAGTTATCTATAAACATGGCAATACCGTTCCACAAATAATTATTTCATTTTGCTTATACTACACAATATATGCCTTAATAATGATATTATATTTCTCTTACGTCATAGAGGATGCTGGGGTCCACATTAGTACCATGGGGTATAGACGGGTCCACCAGGAGCCATTGGCACTTTAAGAGTTTTAGAGTGTGGGCTGGCTCCTCCCTCTATACCCCTCCCACCAGACTCAGTTTAGAAAATGTGTCCGGAGGAGCCGGTCACAGCTAGGGGAGCTCTCCTGAGCTTTTCTAGTAAAAGTTTATTTAGAGTTTGTTATTTTACAGGAGGCTGTTGGCAACAGCCTGCCTGCAGCGAGGGACTAAGGGGGAAAGCAGTGTCCACCCTGTGGGGTCTGAACCACTGATTCTGCTGACTGGACATTGAGCTCCAGAGCGGTCAGATCGGTCTCCACCACAGGGGAACCGCTCGCCCCAGCAGCATGCCGCAAACCCCTTGCAGAGTTGAAGAGTGGTGAGTTAGTCACCGAACCCCCTAACAAGCGGGGGGCCGGTGTGAAGATGGCGGCAATGGGGAGGGAGCGCAGTATTAACTGCGCTCCTGGGACGGTACCAGAGGCACACAGTGCAGCGCTATGAGGGGCACCCTGGGCCAGCGCTTACCCCTCACACTGGTCAGCAAGCCTGTCGGGGTCTGTGGATCTCAGCCAGCAACTTTCCTCAGGCCAGTATAAGCATCTGAAGAGCGGGAAGACAGCGCCATTAAGGGGGCGGAGCTTCTCCTCAGAGCGGACCCAGCAGCGTTCCATTTTCCTGCCTGCACAGCGCTGGATGGAAGATCAGGTCCCTCCACAGCAGCTCTACTGACTGTAAAACGGTACTGGGGGGTTGTAGAAGGGAGGGGAGGCTGCAAAATGACTGTGTCTCCTATTAAGGGACACAGTCTGCGCTGGTAAGGGGTTGCCTTTTACTAAAAGCGCTGTCCTGTGGGCTGGCTCTGTGTCTCTCTTGCCTTTCTTGGGGGGGAAACTCTGTCTGCCCCACCTGTGTGTGTGTGGAGTGTTTGGTGGTCTACTTTAGCTATGTCCGGATGTATCCTCCCAGGATGATCCCATTCCATGTAATCAGGTTAGCACTGGTTTAGTACAGATACCAGCAAGGGAACCAGAGTGGTTTTCCTCTATCAAATCTTGTATTTCTCAGACTTCTGATAGTGTTGCAACCCAGGTATTACAGAGCTTTATGGCTGTATGGCCCATGTCTGGTACCTCAGGACACCCCGATATATACCCCCACAAACGCGCGCTTGTGCATATCACACAAGATGTCTCTCGCTGCCCTGCTTAGCAGAGCAGCGGTGAATAGACGCTGTGCGCATGCGCACAGCGTCTATTCACTGGAGTCCGAGGGAGAGGGGCATGCCAGCAGCTCACAGAGCGCTGGGCATGCCCCCTTAGTGACAAAAATGGGGGCGTGGCTCGCGATCGTGGGTCTTCCCGTGAATCCACGCCCCTTTTCATTGTCCACGCCCCTTTTTCGGGAGCGCGCGCCGCGAAGCCGCGCGTGTGTCCCGCTTGCACCAGGTTCAAAGTTGGGAGGTATGGTTACGGGGGTCCGCATCTCTTGCAAGGGGGGTGCAATTGGTGATAGAGGCTATCAGGGATGTGTTAAAATAAGAATTTACTTACCGATAATTCTATTTCTCGGAGTCCGTAGTGGATGCTGGGGTTCCTGAAAGGACCATGGGGAATAGCGGCTCCGCAGGAGACAGGGCACAAAAGTAAAGCTTTTCCGATCAGGTGGTGTGCACTGGCTCCTCCCCCTATGACCCTCCTCCAGACTCCAGTTAGGTACTGTGCCCGGACGAGCGTACACAATAAGGGAGGAATTTTGAATCCCGGGTAAGACTCATACCAGCCACACCAATCACACCGTACAACTTGTGATCTAAACCCAGTTAACAGTATGATAACAAAAGGAGCCTCTGAAAGACGGCTTCCTACAACAATAACCCGATTTTTGTAACAATAACTATGTACAAGTATTGCAGAATAATCCGCACTTGGGATGGGCGCCCAGCATCCACTACGGACTCCGAGAAATAGAATTATCGGTAAGTAAATTCTTATTTTCTCTATCGTCCTAGTGGATGCTGGGGTTCCTGAAAGGACCATGGGGATTATACCAAAGCTCCCAAACGGGCGGGAGAGTGCGGATGACTCTGCAGCACCGAATGAGAGAACTCCAGGTCCTCTTTTTGCCAGGGTATCAAATTTGTAGAATTTTACAAACGTGTTCTCCCCCGACCACGTAGCTGCTCGGCAGAGTTGTAATGCCGAGACCCCTCGGGCAGCCGCCCAAGATGAGCCCACCTTCCTTGTGGAATGGGCATTTACATATTTTTTGCTGTGGCAAGCCTGCCACAGAATGTGCAAGCTGAATTGTACTACAAATCCAACGAGCAATAGTCTGCTTAGAAGCAGGAGCACCCAGCTTGTTGGGTGCATACAGGATAAACAGCAAGTCAGATTTCCTGACTCCAGCCGACCTGGAAACTATATTTTCAGGGCCCTGACAACATCCAGCAACTTGGAATCCTCCAAGTCCCTAGTAGCCGCAGGTACCACAATAAGCTGGTTCAGGTGAAACGCTGACACCACCTTAGGGAGAAACTGGGGACGAGTCCACAGCTTTGCTCTGTCCGAATGGACAATCAGATATGGCTTTGTGAGATAAAGCCGCCAATTCTGACACTCGCCTGGCCGAGGCCAGGACCAACAGCATGGTCGCTTTCCATGTGAGATATATCAAATCCACAGATTTGAGTTGTTTAAACCAATGTGATTTTAGGAATCCCAAACTACGTTGAGATCGCCCAGTGCCACTGGAGACATCAAAAGGGGGTTGTATATGCAGTACTCCCTTAACAACTTCTGGACTTCAGGAACTGAAGCCAATTTCTTTCTGGAAGAAAATCGACCGGTCGAAATTTGAACCTTAATGGACCCCAATTTGAGACCCATATACACTCCTGTTTGCAGGAAATGTAGGAATTAACCTAGTTGAAATTCTTCCGTGGAGCCTTCCTGGCCTCACACCATGGAACACATTTTCACCTAAGCAGTGATAATGTTGTGCGGTCACCTCCTTCCTGGCTCTGACCAGGGTAGGGATGACCTCTTCCGGAATGCCTTTTTCCCTTAGGATCCGGCGTTCACCCGTCAACGCGGCTGCGGTAAGTCATGGAACAGACATGATTCTTGCTGAATCAAGATCCTTTCTAGTATCTCTTGAAGTTCCGGGTACCAAGTTCTTCTTGGCCAAACCGGAGCCACGAGTATAGTTCTTACTCCTCTCCTTCCTATCATTCTCCCTACACTCGGTATGAAAGGCAGAGGAGGGAACACATACACCGACTGGTACACCCACGGTGTTACCAGAGCGTCCCAGCTATTGCCTGAGGGTCTCTAGACCTGGCGCTTCATGTGGGACGCCATCATAACCACCTTTGGTCTTTCCCAACGGTTTACAAACATGTGGAAACTTCCAGATGAAGTTCCCACTTTTCCGGGTGGAATTCATTCATGCTGAGGAAATCTTCCTAGTTGTCCACTCCCGGAATGAACACTGCTGACAGTGTTATCACATGATTTTTCGCCCAGCGAAGAATCCTTGCTGTCATTGCCCTCCTGCTTCTTGTGCCGCCCCGTCTGTTTACGTGGGCGACTGCCATGATGATGTCCTACTGGATCAGCACCGGTTGACTTTGAAGCAGAGGTCTCCTAGGCTCAGAGCATCGTAAATTGCCCTTAGCTCCAGTATATTCATGTGGAGAGAAATCTCCAGACTTGACCACACTTCCTTGGAAATTTCTTCCCTGTGTGACTGTTCCCCAGCCTCTCAGGCTGGCATCCGTGGTCACCAGAACACAGTCCTGAATGCTGAATGTGCTGCCCTCTAGAAGATGAGCACTCTGCAGCCCCCACAGAAGAGACACCCTTGTCCTTGGAGACAGGGTTATCCGCTGATGCATCTGAAGATGCGATCCGGACCATTCGTCCCGCAAATCCCCCTGAAAAGTTTATGCGTGAGATCTGCCGAATGGAATCGCTTCGTAAGAAGCCACCATTTTTCCCAGGACTCCTGTGCATTGATGCACTGATACTTGGCCTGGTTTTAGGAGGTTTCTGACTAGGTCGGATAACTCCCTGGCTTTCCCCTCCAGGAGAAATACCTCTTTCTGGACTATGCCCAGAATCATTCCTAGGAACAGCAGACGTATCATCGGAAAACAGCTGCGATTTTTGGAATATTTAGAATCCACTCGTGCTGTCGTAGAACTACTTTAGATAGTTCTTTTCCGACCTCCAACTGTTCTCTGGAAACTTGCCCCTTTCAGGATATCGTCCAAGTAAGGGATAATTAAGATGCCTTTCTTCTTTTAAGAATCATCTTTTCGGCCATTACCTTGGTAAAGGCCCGGGGTGCCGTGGATAATTCAACGGCAGCGTCTGAAACTGATATTGACAGTTCTGTATCACGAACCAGAGGTACCCTTGTTGAGAAGGGCAAATTTGGACATGGAGGTAATCCGTGATGTCCAGGGACACCATATAGTCCCCTTTTTTCCGGTTCTCTATCACTGCTCTGAGTGACTCCATCTTGATTTGAACCTTTTTATGTAAGTGTTCAAAGATTTCAGATTTAGACTATGTCTCACCAAGCCGTCTGGCTTCAGTACCACAATATAGTGTGGAAGACTAATACCCTTTTCCTTGTTGTAGGAGGGGTACTTTGATTATCACCTGCTGGAAATACAGCTTGTGAATTTTTTCCCAATACTGCCTCCCTGTCGGAGGGAGCCGTTGGTAAAGCAGGCTTCAGGAACCTGCGAGGAAAAAATGTCTCGACTCTCCAATCTGTACCCCTGGGATAATACTTGTACGATCTAGGGGTCAACTTGCGAGTGATCCCACTGCGCGCTGAGACTCTTGAGACTACCCCCCCACCTCACCTGAGTCCGCTTGCACGGCCCCAGCGTCACGCTGAGGACTTGGCAGACGCGGTGGAGGGCTTCTTTTCCTGGGAAGGGGCTGCCTGCTGCAGTCTACTTCCCTTTCCTCTATGTCTGGGCAGATATGACTGGCCTTTTGCCCGCTTGCCCACGCGGGAAACGGAAGGATTGAGGCTGAAAAGACAGTGTCTTTTTCTGCTGAGATGTAACTTGGGGTAAAAAGGTTGGATTTCCCAGCTGTAGCCGTGGCCCCCAGGTCCGATGGACCGACCCCAAATAACTCCTTCCCTTTATACGGCAATACTTCCATGTGCCGTATGGGATCTGTATCACCTGACCACTGTCGTGTCCATGACATCTTCTGGGAGATATGGACAACGCACTTATCTTGATGCCAGAGTGCAAATATCCCTCTGTGCATCTCGCATACATATATATAGAATGCATCCTATTAAATGCGCTATATCAATAAAATATTTTTAGTCAGGGAATTCGACCAAGCCAACCCAGCACTGCATCTCCAGGCTGATGGCGATCGCTGGTCGCAGTATAACCACCGTATGTGTGTATATACTTTTTAGGATATTTTTCCAGCTGCCTATCAGCTGGCTCCTTGAGGGCGGCCGTATCTGGAGACGGTAACGCCACTTGATAAGCGTGTGAGCGCCTTATCCACCCTAAGGGGTGTTTCCCAACGCGCCCTAACTTCTGGCGGGAAAGGGTATAACGCCAATATTTGCTATCGGGGTAAACCCATGCATCATCACACACTTCATTTTATTTTATCTGATTCAGGAAAAACTACAGGTAGTTTTTTCACTCCCACATAATACCCTTTTTTGTGGTACTTGTAGTATCAGAAATATGTAACACCTCCTTCATTGCCCTTAACGTGTGGCCCTAATGAGGAATACGTTTGTTTATTCACCGTCGACACTGGATTCAGTGTCCGTGTCTGTGTCTGTGTCGACCGACTGAGGTAATTGGGCGTTTTTTTAAAAACCCCTGACGGTGTTTCTGAGACGCCTGGACCGGAACTAATTGTTTGTCGGCCGTCTCATGTCGTCAACCGACCTTGCAGCGTGTTGACATTCTCACGTAATTCCCTAAATAAGCCATCCATTCCGGTGTCGACTCCCTAGAGAGTGACATCACCATTACAGGCAATTTCTCCGCCTCCTCCAACATCGTCCTCATACATGTCGACACACACGTACCGACACACAGCACACACACCTGGAATGCTCTGACAGAGGACAGGACCCCACTAGCCCTTTGGAGAGACAGAGGGAGAGTTTGCCAGCACACACCAAAAAACGCTATAATTACATAGGGACAACCTTATATAAGTGTTTCTCCCTAATAGCATCTTTATATATATATTTATATCGCCAATTAGTGCCCCCCTCTCTGTTTAAACCCTGTTTCTGTAGTGCAGTGCAGGGGAGAGCCTGGGAGCCTTCTCTCCAGCCTTTCTGTGAGAGAAAAAATGGCGCTGTGTGCTGAGGAGATAGGCCCCGCCCCTTTTCCGGCGGGCTCGTCTCCCGCTCTTTAGTGAAGTTTGGCAGGGGTTAAATATCTCCATATAGCCTCTGGGGGCTATATGTGAGGTATTTTTAGCCAGTATATAGGTTTACATTTGCCTCCCAGGGCGCCCCCCCCCAGCGCCCTGCACCCTCAGTGACAGCGTGTGAAGTGTGCTGAGAGGAAAATGGCGCACAGCTGCAGTGCTGTGCGCTACCTTTAGAAGACTGTCAGAGTCTTCAGCCGCCGATTCTGGACCTCTTCTAACTTCAGCATCTGCAAGGGGGCCGGCGGCGCGGCTCCGGTGACCATCCAGGCTGTACCTGTGATCGTCCCTCTGGAGCTGATGTCCAGTAGCCAAGAAGCCAATCCATCCTGCACGCAGGTGAGTTCACTTCTTCTCCCCTCAGTCCCTCGTTGCAGTGATCCTGTTGCCAGCAGGACTCACTGTAAAATAAAAAACCTAAGCTAAACTTTCTCTAAGCAGCTCTTTAGGAGAGCCACCTAGAATTGCACCCTTCTCGGCCGGGCACAAAAATCTAACTGGAGTCTGGAGGAGGGTCATAGGGGGAGGAGCCAGTGCACACCACCTGATCGGAAAAGCTTTACTTTTGTGCCCTGTCTCCTGCGGAGCCGCTATTCCCCATGGTCCTTTCAGGAACCCCAGCATCCACTAGGACGATAGAGAAATGTTAATGATACCACACCTGAGCAGGTTGAGGAGGCTTTTTTTTCACTGAAAATAAAAAAGCCTTGCTAACCTTCCCTGCGTCAAAGGAGTTGAATGCTATTTTTGAAAAAATAAGATTTTAAACCTACCGGTAAATCTTTTTCTCCTAGTCCGTCGAGGATGCTGGGGACTCCGTAAGGACCATGGGGTATAGACGGGCTCCGCAGGAGACATGGGCACTATAAAGAACTTTTAGTATGGGTGTGCACTGGCTCCTCCCTCTATGCCCCTCCTCCAGACCTCAGTTAGAGAACTGTGCTCAGAGGAGATGGACAATATGAGGAAAGGATTTTGTTAATCTAAGGGCAAGATTCATACTAGCCCACACCAATCATACCATATAACCTGGAATATACGCAACCAGTTAACAGTATGAACAAAAAACAGTATCAGTCAAAGACTGATTCTAACTGTAACATAACCCTTATGAAAGCAACAACTATATACAAGTCTTGCAGATGTAGTCCGCACTGGGACGGGCGCCCAGCATCCTCTACGGACTAGGAGAAAAAGATTTACCGGTAGGTTTAAAATCTTATTTTCTCTTACGTCCTAGAGGATGCTGGGGACTCCGTAAGGACCATGGGGTTTATACCAAAGCTCCCAACCGGGCGGGAGAGTGCGGATGACTCTGCAACACCGACTGAGCAAACGCAAGGTCATCATCAGCCAGGGTATCAAACTTGTAGAATTTTGCAAAAGTGTTTGAACCCAACCAAGTAGCTGCTCGGCAAAGCTGTAATGCCGAGACGCCTCGGGCAGCCGCCCAAGAAGAGCCCACCTTCCTAGTGGAATGGGCTTTTACTGAATTTGGTAACGGCATTCCAGCCGTAGAATGAGCCGGCTGAATCGTGTTACAGATCCAGCGAGCAATAGTCTGCTTAGAAGCAGGAGCGCCAACCTTGTTGGCTGCATACAGGACAAACAGAGCCTCTGTTTTCCTAACCCTAGCCATCCTGGCTACATAAATCTTTAAGGGACAAGGCCGCCAATTCGGACACCCGCCTTTCAGATGCCAAGGCCAATAACATGAACACCTTCCACGTGAGAAATTTTAATTCAACTGTTTGGAGAGGTTCAAACCATTGAGATTTCAAGAAACTTAACACCACGTTAAGGTCCCACGGTGTCACTGGGGGCACAAAGGGGGTCTGGATGTGCAGCACTCCCTTCACAAACGTCTGGACTTCTGGGAGAGAAGCCAATTCCCTCTGAAAGAATATTGACAGGGCCAAAATCTGTACCTTAATGAAGCCTAACTTCAGGCCCATATCCACTCCTGTCTGTAGAAAGTGGAGAAACCGGCCCAGATGGAAATCTTCCGTAGGAGCATTCTTGGCCTCACACCAAGATACATACTTCCTCCAGATACGGTGATAATGCTTTGCCATCACCTCCTTCCTAGCCTTTATCAGAGTAGGGATGACTTCCTCCGGAATACCTTTCCCAGCTAGGATTCGGTGTTCAACCGCCATGCCGTCAAATGTAACCGCGGTAAGTCTTGGACCACACATGGCTCCTGCTGTAACAGGTCCTCCCTGAGAGGAAGAGGCCACGGATCTTCTGTGAGCATTTCCCGAAGATCTGAGTACCAGGCCCTTCGAGGCCAATCTGGGACAATGAGTATTGTATGCACTCTTCTTTGTCTTATGATTCTCAATATTTTTGAGATGAGAGGAAGAGGAGGAAATACATAGACCGACTGAAACACCCATGGTGTCACTAGGGCGTCTACTGCTACTGCCTGAGGGTCCTGTGACCTGGCACAATACCTCCGAAGCTTCTTGTTGAGGCGTGACGCCATCATGTCTATTTGAGGAATTCCCCAAAGACTTGTTATCTCTGCAAAAACTTCTTGATGAAGTCCCCACTCTCCCGGATGGAGATCGTGTCTGCTGAGGAAGTCTGCTTCCCAGTTGTCCACTCCCGGAATGAAGACAGCTAACAGAGTGCTTACGTGATTTTCCGCCCAGCAAAGAATCCTGGTGGCTTCCGCCATCGCCACTCTGCTCCTTGTCCCGCCTTGGCGGTTTACATGAGCCACGGCTGTGACGTTGTCCGATTGAATCAGAACCGTAGGGTCGCGAAAAGAAGATTCTCCGCTTGTCGTAGGCCGTTGTATATGGCCCTCAATTCCAGTATGTTGATGTGCAGACAAGCCTCCTGGCTTGAACATAGTCCCTGAAAATTTCTTCCTTGTGTGACTGCGTACGTGGTCACCAGAACCCGGTCTTGAATGCCGAACCTGCAACCCTCTAGAAGGTGAGCACTCTGCAGCCACCACAGGAGAGACACCCTGGCCCTGGGGGACAGGGTTATTTTCTGATGTATTTGTAGATGGGACCCGGACCACTTGTCCAGAATGTCCCACTGAAAAGTCTTTGCATGAAACCTGCCGAAGGGGATGGCCTCGTAGGCTGCCACCATTTTTCCCAGAACTCGAGTGCATTGATGAACATACACTCTTTTTTGTTTTAGCAGGTCTCTGACCATGTTCTGGAGATCCTGGGCTTTTTCCAATGGGAGAAAAACCCTCCTTTGTTCCGTATCCAGAATCATGCCTAGGAATGATAGCCGAGTCGTTGGAACCAATTGTGACTTTGGCAGATTGAGAATCCAACCGTGCTGTTGCAGCACTTTCAGGGAGAGTGACACGCTTTTCAGCAATTGGTCTCTCGATCTTGCCTTTATCAGGAGATCGTCCAAGTATGGGATAATTGTGACTCCCTGCCTGCGCAGGAGCACCATCATCTCCACCAATACCTTGGTGAAAATCCTCGGGGCCGTGGAAAGCCCAAATGGCAACGTCTGAAACTGGTAATGACAGTCCTGTACAGCGAATCTCAGGTACTCCTGATGTGGGGGGTATATGGGGACATGAAGGTAGGCATCCTTTATGTCTAGTGACACCATCAAATCCCCCCATTCCAGGCTGGATATTACAGCTCGGAGCGATTCCATCTTGAATTTGAACTTTTTCAAGTACAGGTTTAGGGATTTTAGATTTAAAATGGGTCTGATCGAACCATCCGGCTTCGGGACCACAAACAGGGTTGAATAATATATTTCATACATATAAAAATTTCACATACAATATGCAGTATTTATAAGCCCTATAATCCGATTTTCATTTATCCTGGTTCAGAAATGCATTGATTTAACAAATTTGATTATACTGGCATTTTTAACTGAGCCTGGATAAATGATATTAACTTGTTACAATGTAGTCTTTACTAGCTATTCACAGCATAAAATAGACATTATTTAGCCACTTTAAAAAAACAAAATGTGTCCACAGTGTATTTGTCAGAACGACCGTTCACAGCTGTATGATTAAAACACCTTAAATGAAGCGATGTTTTTTGGTCGCTGTAAGTTCTAATCCATTGCCGGCAAATTCGAGGATACCAAGGGTCTTCATACAACCCTATCTTCTTGACTGTGGAACCCACTTCAGACCTGCAGATAAGGACCCGCTAAAAGGAATTTCACTACCAGGGCCGGGAGTGTACGGACCAAGGTTCCCAGGACAGATATGGTAATATCCAATTTTTAAACCACTAAACATGGCCATGTTTTAATACCTAAATTGGAGCAAAGTCCAATACATTGCAAGTTCTAATCAAAGTGAATACTAAGAACTCGGTCTATGTAAAAAGGACTGATCTGAACACAAGCTTGTAATAATTGCCGGCAATGGATTAGAACTTACAGCGACCAAAAAACAACGCTTCATTTAAGGTGTTTTAATCATACAGCTGTGAACGGTCGTTCTGACAAATACACTGTGGACACATTTTGTTTTTTTAAAGTGGCTAAATAATGTCTATTTTATGCTGTGAATAGCTAGTAAAGACTACATTGTAACAAGTTAATATCATTTATCCAGGCTCAGTTAAAAATGCCAGTATAATCAAATTTGTTAAATCAATGCATTTCTGAACCAGGATAAATGAAAATAGGATTATAGGGTTTATAAATACTGCATATTGTATGTGAAATTTTTATATGTATGAAATATAAAATCAGGTTTTAGAAAAGAATAAATAGAATATATCAAATTATAATAAAGCCTTTTTTACACGGTTACTAGCGCTTTCTAATATTTATTTATTATCTATTTTGGTCTATGGGCTGAGTACTCCCTAATTGAAAGCCGCTGTAACGGTGTAGGTATTTGGTTGGCGCCAGGGAATTTTTATTATTTATTCTTAGGGTTGAATAATACTCTTTTCCCTGTTGGACCAGGGGAACCTTGACCACCACTTGCTGTTGACACAGCTTTTGAATTGCAGCTAACACTACTTCCCTCTCCGGGGGTGAAGCTGGCAAGGCCGACTTGAAAAATCGGCGAGGGGGCACCTCTTCGAATTCCAGGTTGTAGCCTTGGGAAACAATTTCCATCGCCCAAGGATCCACGTCTGAAAGAATCCAGATCTGGCTGAAAAGTCGAAGGCGTGCCCCCACTGGTGCGGACTCCCTTAGGGGAGCCCCAGCGTCATGCGGTGGATTTTGTAGAAGCCGGGGAGGACTTCTGCTCCTGGAAACTAGCCGAAGCAGGTGTTCTCTTTCCTCTACCCTTACCTCTGGCAAGGAAGGAGGAGCCCCAAACTCTTCTGGACTTATGCGACCGAAAGGACTGCATCTGATACTGTGGAGTTTTCTTTTGCTGTTGGGGAACAAAAGGTAAAAAGGTAGATTTACCCGCGGTAGCTGAGGCAACCAGGTCCGCGAGCCCCTCCCCAAACAACACTTCACCCTTGTAAGGTAAAACCTCCATATGCTTCTTTGAGTCTGCATCACCCGTCCATTGGCGGGTCCATTGAGCTCGTCTCGCAGAAATAGCCATGGCATTGACTCTGGAACCCAGCAGCCCAACGTCTCTTTGCGCGTCCCTCATATATAAGACTGCGTCTTTAATGTGGGCTAAGGTTAATAAAATGGTATCCCTATCTAGGGTATCAAGGTCAGCCGACGAGGTATCTGTCCATGCTGCAACTGCTCTACATACCCATGCCGATGCTATTGCTGGTCTGAACAAAGCACCCATATGCGCATAAATAGACCTTAAAGTAGTCTCCTGTCTGCAATCAGCAGGATCCTTGAGGGCTGCCGTGTCCGGAGACGGTAGCGCCACCTTCTTGGACAGGCGATTTAAAGCCTTGTCCATCCTGGGAGAGGATTCCCAACATACCCTGTCCTGTGCAGGGAAAGGATACGTCATAAGAACCCTTTTGGGAATCTGAAGTTTTTTATCTGGAGTTTCCCAAGCTTTTCCAAATAACTCGTTAAGCTCATGAGATGGGGGAAAGGTTACCTCAGGTTTCTTTTCCTTATACATGCGCACCCTCGTGTCAGGGACAGAGGGGTCATCTGTGATATGCAAAACATCTTTTATTGCAATAATCATACACTGAATACTTTTTGCCACCCTTGGGAGCAATTTTGCATCATCGTAGTCGACACTGGAATCAGAATCTGTGTCGGTATCAGTGTATACTATTTGGGATAGGGGACGTTTTTGAGACCCAGAAGGGCCCTGTGACCCAGTCCAATCCGTGGATTGACTCCCTGCTTTCTCCCTGGACTCTGCTTTGTCCAGTCTCTTATGTAATGAGGCCACACTTGCATTTAACATATGCCACATGTCCATCCAATCATGAGTCGGCGTTGCCGACTGAGACACACCACTCATCTGCTCCACCTCCTCCTTGGACGAGCCTTCCGCTTCAGACATGCCGACACGCACATACCGACACCCCCACACACACAGGGATATATCTATAAGGGGACAATTCCCCAAAAAGGCCCTTTGGAGAGACAGAGAGGGAGTATACCAGCACACACCCAGCGCCAACTGACACTGGAATAAAACCCAGATAGCGCTTTTTATATATATAATCAATGTGTATACACTCACTGCGCCTTAAAAATGCCCCCCCCCCCCCCTCTTTTCAGCCCTCTGTCACCGAGTTCAGCAGGGGAGAGTCCGGGGAGCCAGCTTCTCTGCAGCGTTCTGTGGAGAAAATGGCGCTGTTAGTGCTGAGGGATCAAGCTCCGCTCCCTCCAGCGGCGGGCTTCGGTCCCGCTTGAACATACACAAAAAAGGCGGGGGATCTCTGCATTTACTGCCTCCGCAGCCTAATGTACCCTTAAATGCCAGTCCAGAGGTTTATTGCTGCCCAGGGCGCCCCCCCTGCGCCTGCACCCATCAGTGCCTGTTCCGTGTGTGTAGTGTGTGGGAGCAATGGTGCGCAGCGTTACCGCTGCGCGCTTACCTCAGTGTAGATCTGAAGTCGGCGCGCTGCTCTGGGACGAACTGCGGGGTGAGACCAGCGTTCCGACTCCCTCTGGAGCTAATGGTGTCCAGTAGCCTAAGAAGCAGAGCCTATCATTTAAGTAGGTCTGCTTCTCTCTCCTCAGTCCCACGATGCAGGGAGCCTGTTGCCAGCAGTGCTCCCTGAAAATAAAAAAACCTAACAAAATTCTTTTTCAGAGAAACTCTGGAGAGCTCCTCTGTAATGCACCCTATCTCCTCTGGGCACAAAATCTAACTGAGGTCTGGAGAAGGGGCATAGAGGGAGGAGCCAGTGCACACCCATACTAAAAGTTCTTTATAGTGCCCATGTCTCCTGCGGAGCCCGTCTATACCCCATGGTCCTTACGGAGTCCCCAGCATCCTCTAGGATGTAAGAGAAAGCACGGGTAAACCCTGAAAAGAAATTTCAGATCCCTAAGAGGGTTCTGGTGGCTTTTCCTTTCCCTGACGAGGATAGGAAAAAGTGGGAAAACCCTCCGATTGTTGACGTATCTGTGTCCAGACTCTCAAAAAAGGTGGTTTTGCCTGTCCCAGGATCTACCGCCTTAAAGGAGCCGACAGATAGAAAGATTGATAACACGCTTAAATCAATGTATACTACCTCTGGGGCCATATTACGTCCCACTATTGCTAGTGCATGGATTGCAAAAGCAATAGTGAAGTGGTCAGCTACCTTGCTTGAGGGTTTGGATACAATGGATAGGGATGATGTTGCATTATATTTACGCAACATACATGATTCAGCAGGTTTTGTGGTAGTATCCATGAAAGGCCTGGGTTCCATGGCTGCGGGAATTTCTTCCATGACTATTTCAGCTCGTCGGGGACTATAGCTGCGCCAGTGGTCGGCCGACGCGGAATCCAGAAGAAGTATGGAGTCGCTACCCTATACAGGTCAGGCTCTCTTTAGGGAAGCTCTAGACGCGTGGATATCCACCGCTACAGAGGGTAAGTCTCCGTTTCTTCCCTCAGCAGCACCTGCTCCGAAGAAATCCTTCTCCTCAGCTGCACCGCAGTCCTTTCGGCCTAATAAGCCTAGAAAGGCCAGAACATCCAATACCTTCTTTAGGGGAGGTCGGGTTAAGTGCAAGAAACCTTCCGCTGCAGGTTCCCAAGAACAAAAGCCTGCTTCGGGTACCCCAGAGTCTACCGCATAATGGTGGACTGCACGCCCCGGTGTTGGGGCCAGTGGGAGCGGGACTCAGACATTTCAGTCATGTCTGGGTATCGTCCGGCCTGGATCCCTGGGTAGTAGATATTGTGTCTCATGGATACAGGCTGGAATTTCAAAGTCTCCCTCCACACCGCTTTTTCAAGTTGGGCTTACCAACTCTGTTGGAGGACAGCACAATTCTCCAAGATGCTGTCCAATAGCTGGTGGAGGCAAAGGTCATTGTGCCGGTACCACCTCACATGCTGAACTAGGGTTACTATTCGAACCTTTTCGTGGTACCGAAACCGGATGGTTCGGTCAGGCCCATTCTGAACCTAAAATCATTGAACCCCTTTCTAAAGGAGTTCAAGTTCAAGATGGAGTCTCTCAGGGCGGTGATATCAGGTCTGGAAGACGGGGAATTCCTGGTATCACTGGATATCAAGGATGCGTACCTTCACATTCCAATCTGGCTGCCGCATCAGGCTAATCTCCGCTTTGCTTTGCTGGACTGTCATTTTCAGTTCCAGGCCCTGCCATTCGGCCTCTCAACAGCACCAAGGGTGTTTACCAAGGTGATGGCGGAAATGATGATACTCCTCTGCAAGCAGGGTGTGAACATCATTCCATATCTGGACGATCTACTGATAAAGGCATCGTCCAAGGAGAAGCTGCTGCAGTCCATTGTTCTCACAAAGCGACTGCTCCAGAGTCACGGTTGGATTCTGAACTTTCCAAAGTCACATTTGGAACCAACCCAGAGATTTTCATTTGTGGGAATGATCCTGGATACGGAAGTGCAGCGGGTGTTTCTTACACAGGACAAGGCGTTGGTGATACAAGCCATGGTCAGGGATGTCCTGAAGCCACCCCGGGTGTCAGTTCATCAATGTATTCGCCTATTGGGAAAGATGGTGGCCTCTTACGAGGCTCTCCAGTATGGGAGGTTCCATGCTCGGACCTTCCAACTGGATCTCCTGGACAAGTGGTCAGGATCTCACCTCCACATGTACCAGAGAATTCGTCTGCCGCAAAAGGCGAGGATTTCACTCCTCTGGTGGCTCCAATTGCCTCACCTCCTGGAAGATCGCAGGTTCAGGATTCAGGACTGGGTCCTGCTAACAATGGATGCGAGCCTCAGGGGCTTGGGAGCGGTCACTCAAGGAGTAACCTTCCAAGGGAGGTGGTCAAGCCTGGAAGCTGGCCTACCCATCAACATTCTGGAACTAAGAGCCGTCTACAACGGTCTTCTTCAGGCGGCCCCTCTTCTGAGACATTGGGCAATTCAAGTGCAGTCGGACAACGTAACAGCAGTGGCTTACATAAACCAACAGGGCGTAATGAAGAGCAGAGCGGTGATGTTGGAGGTGGAAAGAATACTCCTCTGGACAGAAAAGCACGCGTTTAGCGCTGTCAGCAATCTTCATTCCGGGAGTAGACAACTGGGAAGCAAACTTAATCAGCAGACACGATCTCCATCCAGGAGAGTGGGGACTCCATCCGGAGGTGTTCAAGGAAATAACAGATCTTTGGGGCTTACCCCAAATAGACATGATGGCCTCTCTTCTCAACAAGAAGCTTCTGCATTATTGTTCCAAGTCGAGGAACCCCCAGGCAGTGGCAGTGGATGCCCTGGTGTCTCCGTGGGTGTTCCAGTCAGTGTACGTGTTTCCTCCACTCCCACTCATCCCAAGAATCCTAAAGCTCATAAGGAGAACAAGGGTTCAAACAATCCTCATTGCCCCAGACTGGCCAAGAAGGGCTTGGTACGTGGACCTTCTGAATCTACTGCAAGAGCCGAGGCCTCTTCCTCTTCGGGAGGACCTGCTGCAGCAGGGGCCGTTCGCCTATCAAGACTTACTGCGGCTACGTTTGACGGCATGGAAGTTGAGCGCCTGATTCTTGCTCAGAAGGGCATTCCGAAGAAGGTTATTCCTACCCTCATACAGGCTAGGAAAGGGGTAACGTCTAAACATTACCATTGTATTTGGAAGAAATATGTCTCTTGGTGTGAGTCAAAGAAGTTTCCTACGGTGGAGTTTCAACTGGGACGTTTCCTCCTCTTCCTGCAAGCAGGAGTGGATATGGGCCTGCGGTTGGGATCTGTGAAGGTCCAGATTTTGGCCCTATCCATTTTCTTTCAGAAACAATTGGCTGCCCTCCCTGAGGTTTAGACCTTTCTGAAGGAAGTTCTGCATATCCAACCTCCCTTTGTTCCGCCTACGGCGTCTTTGGACCTTAACGTGGTGTTGCAGTTCCTCCAGTCGGATTGGTTTGAGCCTCTACAAGAGGTAGAGCTCAAATTTCTTACATGGAAGGCGGACACTTTGTTGGCCTTAGCTTCTGCTAGACGTGTGTCCGAGCTGGGGGCTTTATCATGTAAAAGCCCTTACTTGATCTTCCACGAAGATAGAGCTGAGCTCCGGACACGTCAGCAGTTTCTTCCGAAGGTTGTGTCGGCATTTCATATCAACCAACCTATTGTGGTGCCAGTGGCTACTGACTCCTCAATTACATCAAAGTCCTTGGATGTCTTAAGGGCTCTGAAGATATATGTGAAGAGAACTTCTCATCACAGAAAGTCGGACTCTCTATTTGTCCTATATGATCCCAAGAAAATTGGGTGTCCTGCTTCTAAGCAGACGATCTCTCGCTGGATCAGGTTCACTATCCAGCACGCTTATTCTACGTCAGGACTGCTGTGTCCAAAATCTGTTAAGGCCCACTCTACTCGTAAGGTGGGGTCTTCCTGGGCAGCTGCCCGTGGTGTCTCGGTAGTGCAACTTTGCCGAGCTACAACTTGGTCTGGGTCGAACACGTTTGCAAAGTTTTACAAGTTCGATACTTTGGCCTCTGATGATCTGAAGTTCAGTCAATCAGTTCTGCAGGAGCCTCCGCGCTCTCCCTCCCATTCTGGAAGCTTTGCTACATCCCCATGGTACTAATGTGGACCCCAGCATCCTCTAGGACGTAAAAGAAAATAGGATTTTGGTACCTACCGGTAAATCCTTTTCTCGTAGTCTGTAGAGGATGCTGGGCGCCCGCCCAGTGCTTCGTTTTCCTGTAAATATTATTTGGTTCAGTACAACTTCGTTTTAGTTGAGTACTGCATTGTTACTTGGTAAGTAATGTTTCAGCAGTTGCTGAGTAGTTCAAGCTAGTTGTCTTGACGTGCCTTGTATGTGTGAGCTGGTATGAATCTCACCACTATCTGTGTTAAGTCCTTCTCTCGAAGTATGTCGTCTCCTCGGGCACAGTTTCTAGACTGAGTCTGGTGGGAGGGGCATAGAGGGAGGAGCCAGCCCACACTCTAAAGCTCTTAAAGTGCCAATGGCTCCTGGTGGACCCGTCTATACCCCATGGTACTAATGTGGACCCCAGCATCCTCTACGGACTACGAGAAAAGGATTTACTGGTAGGTACCAAAATCCTATTTTTAGTAGCACTATCTTCATGTGCGTTGCAATAACAACTCATTCAGAGCTTATTAAAATGACAGAAGGTCTGCCACTTGTATTTACCCATGCCGTCAATCATCAGACCATGTAGATATTAAATATTGCAGTCCCATTACCTAATCATTATGCATCTCTAGAATTTCTGCCCTTGCAACTTATTTTTGTACTGTATATGAAAAGAAGGTACACTGCAATCTGACTATTACATAGCTATCTGTATGTTTACCATACTCTGCCAGAACATCCAGCAGTTTGGGAGAATATGCTGGATTGGTGAGCGCAGTGGGAAAGGGGGCTGAGCACGGGCCGCAGCCGGGTAGCATCCGTGTCAGGCTCCCGGCTGCGACCCGTGCTATAGAGGTGAAAAAGGGGTATATCTCTCTTAAAAGGAGAGCTATACAGTGTTATGGGACTGTCCTGATAATTGTCTCAGCTTCAACCAATATAATGATTAACGTGGTGAGCTAAATTATAAAGTAGTAATGACCAAAAGAGTGACCAAGTAAAAATGTATATAAATATTATTAATGGCATAAAAAACAGTGTCTACTTGAGGAAGGGGCAGATAAGCAGCAAGATAATGTTAAATAAAGAACCACTTCAACTATATCTGTTCAGCATGCTACCTGGCACATTCCAATAGTGTAAGGAGATACCGTCAACCACAGACATGGGAGAGTGGTGCTTCTCTATCTTGCATCACTCCTAGTGACTGCAGACACTTGAACCTGATTAATGACAGAGCAGAGCATTTTACTTTCATATAAACTGTATACATTTTCAGTTGCTGTTTTGAGGATTTTATGGCAGCACGGGAATCAGAGTGGCATTGTCTTGGAGGCCCTTTGCTACTGTGTCCCTTTACTTTGTGTATAGAAGACAGCCACAGAAACCAGGGAGTTACACTTTGTTGTATGAAACAATTGCACTTATTTACTCATGTCTTAGCTGTAACGAAAGTACTTGCAAATATCTTGAAAAATGCTTTAAAGCTCTTATAGCTACAGCATAAATAGTACTTCCTGCTAATATAACTGGTAGCCAGTAAAATAATATTTTTATCCTACTCAAGAAAGACTTTAACAAGTTCTTTACAGAATAATCACAATAGTAATACTGCAACAAGTAAAAACCTGCTGAAATGTATACAAGCGAAGGGATATGACTGGGGTAAAGAACTTATGTGCAGTGATTCATCTCCTTAAAACATAGCCGTGAGGGTCATCTTAGTAGACCACATTAACAAAGACGTTTTGACATCTAAATGGAGCATAACAGGATTCAGAAACCCATACATTGTAGCAAAGTTTTCTTTGTATAAATAATAAATAAAAAGAGACAGACATGTATATAAATACAGTAGGCGGCGATGATTTTGTACTTGAAGAGTAGCTCCCCACCAGCGCAGCTCCTGCACGCTTGCAGGGAGCTACTCGTCACTGCCGGGTCGCAGCGGCTGCGTGTGATGTCACGCAGCCCCTGCGGCCCCCCCAACGGTCCGGGCATGCCTGCGTTGTCCGGACCGCGCCCCCTAAACTGCGGCCAAACGCAGCCGGCCCGCCCCCTCCCGCCCAGCAACTGCCTCTGCCTGTCAATCAGGCAGAGGTGATCGCAGGGCTGAGACAACCGTCGGCTGTCTGGCATGCACCTGCACACTGTGGCGCCGGCGCATGCACAGTTCAGAGCTGATCGCTGCTGTGCAGCAGCGATCAGGTCTGAATTAGGCTCTATGTACTAAGCCCTGGATGGAGATAAAGAGGACAGAGATAGAGTACCAGCCAATCGGCTCCTAGCTGCCATATTACATGTAGGGTTTGAAAAATGACAGGAGCTGATTGGCTGATACTTTATCTCTGTCCACTTTATTTCCATCTAAGGCTTAGTACATAGACCCCTTTGTGTACTATTTGAGGGCATAATTCAGACCTGATTGCTCCTCTGCAAATTTGCAGAGGGCTGCGATCAGATAGTCGCCGCCCATACAGAGTGAGAACCCGCCAGACAGCGGACAGCTGCAAATCCGTTTACAATTCACCATAGAATGATTTTTCCAGTCTGTGCAGTCTGTGCCCAGGACTTATTCCTACAGTGCGATAGAATCAGGCTGTTAGGGGCCGGAGCTAACGTCATACACCCTCCCAGAAAATGCTTGGGAACGCCTGCGTTTTTCCAGACACTCCCAGAAAAAGGCCAGTTACCACGCCCAAATGTCTGCTTCCTGTCAATCACCTTGCATACACCTAGCATTCAAAAATTTTGCACCATTCTTTCGCTGGTTGGTGTTGCGTCTGCGTATTGCGGTGCATACACATGTGCAGTTGTTCGATAATCATCTGCTGTGCGATTTCGCATAACAGCGAACAGGTCTGAGACGTTACATGAAATGTATGAACTAGTTCAACAAATTTATCGTGAGAAATGATTAGTGGCTTGTTCAACAATTTCTTGTGGTGGATGGGTATGGCAGCTCACAGCTGTCATTATTGCCCACTGTTTATATTATGTGGGCCATACATCAGCACCACAATTCCCTGTCACTGATCCAACATTCACTACTGTCAATCGTGGACATCGATGATTGGCGTTCTGTGGGAGATTCAGGGAAATTCAGCATGTTAAACATCTTATATTCACCGATCTCTACCATTTTTGGTCAGAATCCAACATGTTGTGAATGAACCTCACAATCCACTGTGTATTGAATTTTCTTTATTAATCTACATGTATTGTAATCCCAATTTACTCATCATGATAGATTTTATTTATTGTGTTTATTTTTTATATATATTTTAACTTAAGTAGTACCATTGCTGTAAGCATTTAGTATTAGTTTGTGTTTATTAATTAATTCAGCTTTTCAAACGTAACATAATGTAATTTCATTTTTTATTCTTATTTTTTGTCTTTGTAGAAGGTTGGTAGAATACATAGAATCAACTGTCTTAACAGCATTGTAGGTCCTGGACAAAGCAATGCACTGGGGCCCTACTCAAAAATTCACGGTAATTCAATAAAATAAGAATTTACTTACCGATAATTCTATTTCTCGTAGTCCGTAGTGGATGCTGGGAACTCCGTAAGGACCATGGGGAATAGCGGCTCCGCAGGAGTCTGGGCACATCTAAAGAAAGCTTTAGGATCACCTGGTGTGCACTGGCTCCTCCCCCTATGACCCTCCTCCAAGCCTCAGTTAGGATACTGTGCCCGGACGAGCGTACACAATAAGGAAGGATTTTGAATCCCGGGTAAGACTCATACCAGCCACACCAATCACACTGTACAACTTGTGATCTGAACCCAGTTAACAGCATGATAATAGAGGAGCCTCTAGAAAAGATGGCTCACTACAGCAATAACCCAAATTTTTTGGTAACAATAATTATGTACCAGTATTGCAGACAATCCGCACTTGGGATGGGCGCCCAGCATCCACTACGGACTACGAGAAATAGAATTATCGGTAAGTAAATTCTTATTTTCTCTGACGTCCTAGTGGATGCTGGGAACTCCGTAAGGACCATGGGGATTATACCAAAGCTCCCAAAACGGGCGGGAGAGTGCGGATGACTCTGCAGCACCCAATGAGAGAACTCCCGGTCCTCCTCAGCCAGGGTATCAAATTTGTAGAATTTTACAAACGTATTTGCTCCTGACCAAGTAACTGCTCGGCAAAGTTGTAAAGCCGAGACCCCTTGGCAGCTGCCCAAGATGAGCCCACCTTCCTTGTGGAGTGGGCATTTACAGATTTTTATTTATTTTTTTTATTTTTTTTTGGCTGTGGCAGGCCTGCCACAGAATGTGCAAGCTGAATTGTACTACAAATCCAACGAGCAATAGTCTGCTTAGAAGCAGGAGCACCCAGCTAGTTGGGTGCATACAGGATAAACAGCGAGTCAGATTTCCTGACTCCAGCCGTCCTGGAAACATATATTTTCCGGGTCCTGACAACGTCTAGCAACTTGGAGTCCTCCAAGTCCCTAGTAGTCGCAGGCACCACAATAGGTTTGGTTCAGGTGAACGCTGAAACCACCTTAGGGAGAAACTGAGGACGAGTCCTCAATTCCGCCCTGTCCGAATGGAAACTCAGATAAGGGCTTTTACAGGATAAAGCCACCAATTCTGACACGCGCCTGGCCCAGGCCAGAGCCAACAGCATGACCACTTTTTCTGTGAGCTATTTTAACTCCACAGATTTAAGTGGGTCAAACCAATGTGACTTTTGGAACCCAAAAACCACCTTGAGATCCCAAAGTGCCACTGAAGGCACAAAAGGAGTCTGTATATGCAGTACCCCTTTAACAAACGTCTGAACTTCAGGGACTGAAGCTAGTTCTTTTTTGGAAGAAAATCGACAGAGCCGAAATTTGAACCTTAATGGACCCCAATTTCAGGCCCATAGATACTCCTGTTTGCAGGAAATGTAGGAATCGACCCAGTTGAATTTCCTCCGTCGAGCCTTACTGGCCTCGCACCACGCAACATATTTTCGCCAAATGCGGTGATAATGTTTTGCGGTTACATCCTTCCCGGCCTTGATCAGGATAGGGATGACTTCATCCGGAATGCCTTTTTCCTTCAGGATCCGGCGTTCAACCGCCATGCCGTCAACGCAGCCGCGGCAAGTCTTGGAACAGACAAGGTCCCCGCTGAAGCAGGTCCCTTCTTAGAGGTAGAGGCCACGGATCCTCCGTGAGCATCTCTTGAAGTTCCGGTTACCAAGTCCTTCTTGGCCAATCCGGAGCCACTAATATAGTGCTTACTCCTCTCCATCTTATCAATCTCAGTACCTTGGGTATGAGAGGCAGAGGAGGGAACCCATACACTGATTGGTACACCCACGGTGTTACCAGAGCATCTACAGCTATTGCCTGAGGGTCCCTTGACCTGGCGCAATACCTGTCGAGTTTTTCCCAACGGTTTATAATCATGTGGAAGACTTCTGGGTGAAGTCCCTACTCTCCCGGGTGGAGGTCGTGCTGAGGAAATCTGCTTCCCAGTAGTCCACTCCCGGAATGAAAACTGCTGACAGTGCTATCACATGGTTTTTCGCCCAGCGAAGAATCCTTGCAGCTTCTGCCATTGTCCTCCTGCTTCTTGTGGCACCCTGTCTGTTTACATGGGTGACTGCCGTAATGTTGTCCGACTGGATCAACACCGGCTGACCTTGAAGCAGAGGTCTTGCTAAGCTTAGAGCATTGTAAATGTCCCTTAGCTTCAGGATATTTATGTGAAGTGATGTCTCCAGGCTTGACCATAAGCCCTGGATATTCCTTCCCTGTGTGACTGCTCCCCAGCCTCGCAGGCTGGCATCCGTGGTCACCAGGACCCAGTCCTGAATGCTGAATCTGCGGCCCTCTAGAAGATGAGCACTCTGCAACCACCACAGGAGGGATACCCTTGTCCCTGGTGACAGGGTTATCCGCTGATGCATCTGAAGATGCGACCCGGACCATTTGTCCAGTAGGTTCCACTGGAAAGTCTTGCGTGGAATCTGCCGAATGGGATTGCTTCGTAGGAAGCCACCATTTTTACCCAGAACCCTTGTGCATTGATGCACTGAGACTTGGTTTGGTTTTAGGAGGTTCCTGACTAGCTCGGATAACTCCCTGGCTTTTTCCTCCGGGAGAAACACCTTCTTTCTGGACTGTGTCCAGGATCATCCCTAGGAACAGAAGACAAGTCGTCGGAACCAGCTGCGAATCTGGAATATTGAGAATCCAATCGTGCTGCCGCAACACTACCTGAGATAGTGCTACACCGATCTCCAACTGTTCCCTGGATCTTACCCTTATCAGGGAATCGTCCAAGTAAAGGATAACTAAAATTCCCTTCCTTCGAAGGAATATCATCATTTCGGTCATTACTTCAGTAAAGACCCGGGGTGCCGTGGACCCTCCCTACGGCAGCGTCTGAACTGATAGTGACAGTTCTGTACCATAACCTGAGATACCCTTGGTGAGAAGGGTAAATTTTGACATGAAGGTAAGCATCCTTGATGTCCCGAGACATCATGTAGTCCCCTTCTTCCAGGTTTGCAATCACTGCTCTGAGTGACTCAATTTTGAATTTGAACCTCTGTATGTAAGTGTTCAAAGATTTTAGATTTTAGAATCGGTCTCACCGAGCCGTCTGGCTTCGGTACCACAATAGTGTGGAATAATACCCCGTTCCCTGTTGCAGGAGGGGTACCTTAATTATCACCTGCTGGGAATACAGCTTGTGAATGGCTTCCAAAACTGCCTCCCTGTCAGCGGGAGACGTCGGTAAAACAGACTTTTGGAAACGGCGAGGGGAATACGTCTCGAATTCCAATTTGTACCCCTGAAATATTACCTGAAGGATCCAGGGGTCTACTTGCGAGTGAGCCCACTGCGCACTGAAATTCACTGAGAACGGGCCCCCACCGTGCCTGAACTTGTAAAGCCCTAGCGTCATACTGAGGGCTTGGCAGAGGCGGAAAAGGGTTTCTGTTCCTGGGAACTGGCTGATCTCTGCAGCCATTTTCCTCTCCCTCTGTCACGAGCAGAAAAGAGGAACCCTTTTGTCCGCTTGCCAACCAGGACTGCGCCTGATAATACGGCGTCTTATTTTGAGAGGCGACCTAGGGTACATCCCCTTTTTTAAGGCAATACTTCCAAATGCCGTTTGGAATCCCTGACCACTTTACTGGTAGAATACAACGCACTTATACTTGATGCCAGTCGGCAAATATTCCGCTGTGCATCATGCATATATAGAAATGCATCTTTTAATTGCTCTATAGGCAATAATATACTGTCCTTATCTAGGATATCAATATTTCCAGTCAGGGAATCCGACCACGCCAACCCAGCACTGCACTTCCAGGCTGAGGCGATTGCTGGTCGCAGTATAACACTAGTATGTGTGTAAATACATTTTAGGATACCCTCCTGCTTTTTATCAGCAGGATCCTTAAGGGCGGCCATCTCAAGAGAGGGTAGAGCCCTTGTTCTTACAAGCGTGTGAGCGCCTTATCCCCTGTAGGGGGTGTTTCCCAACGCACCCTAACCTCTGGCGGGAAAAGGTATACTGCCAATAACTTTTTAGAATTATCAATTGTTATCGGGGGGAAACCCACGCATCATCACACACCTCATTTTATTTTTCAGATTCAGGAAAACTACAGGAAGTTTTTCCTCACCAAACATAATACCCCTTTTTTTGGTGGTATTCATATTATCAGAAAAGTGTAAACATTTTCTATTGCATCAATCATGCAATGAGTGGCCCTATTGGAAATCACGGTTGTCTCTTCACCGTCGACACAGGAGTCAGTATCCGTGTCGGCGTCTGTATCTGAGGTAACGGGCGCTTTAGAGCCCCTGTATGAGACGTCAGGACATGCACAAGCTGAGTAGCCGGCTGTCTCATGTCAACCACTGTCTTTTATACAAAGCTGACACTGTCACGCAATTTCAACAGTACATCCACTCAGGTGTCGACCCCCTAGGGGGTGACAACACTATTACAGACACTCTACTCCGTCTCCACATCATTTTTCTCCTCATACATGTCGACACAAACGTACCGACACACAGCACACACACAGGGAATGCTCTGATAGAGGACAGGACCCACTAGCCCTTTGGGGAGACAGAGGGAGAGTTTGCCAGCACACACCAGAGCGCTATATATATACAGGGATAACCTTATATAAGTGTTTTTCCTTTTATAGCTGCTGTATTGTTTATACTGCGCCTAATTTGTGCCCCCCTCTCTTTTTTAACCCCTTTCTGTAGTGTAGTGACTGCAGGGGAGAGCCAGGGAGCTTCCCTCCAACTGAGCTGTGAGGGAAAATGGCGCCAGTGTGCTGAGGAGATAGGCTCCTCCCCTTTCTCGGCGTCCTTATCATCCGTTTTTCTGTATGTTTTGGCAGGGGTTAAATGCATCCATATAGCCCAGGAGTTATATGTGATGCATTTATTTTAGCCATATAAGGTTTTTATCGATTTATTGCGTCTCAGGGCGCTGCCCCCCCAGCGCCCTGCACCCTCAGTGACCGGAGTGTGAAGTGTGCTGAGAGCAATGGCGCACAGCTGCGGTGCTGTGCGCTACCTTATCTGAAGACAGGATCGTCTTCTGCCGCCGATTTCACCGGACCTCTTCGCTCTTCTGGCTCTGTAAGGGGGCCGGCGGCGCGGCTCCGGGACCCATCCAGGCTGAACCTGTGATCGTCCCTCTGGAGCTAATGTCCAGTAGCCTAAGAAACCCGATCCACTCTGCACGCAGGTGAGTCCGTTTCTTCTCCCCTTAGTCCCACGATGCAGTGAGCCTGTTGCCAGCAGGTCTCACTGAAAATAATAAACCTAAACTAAAACTTTCACAAAGAGCTCAGGAGAGCCCCTAGTGTGCACCCTTCTCGTCGGGCACAGAAATCTAACTGAGGCTTGGAGGAGGGTCATAGGGGGAGGAGCCAGTGCACACCAGGTGATCCTAAAGCTTTCTTTAGATGTGCCCAGACTCCTGCGGAGCCGCTATTCCCCATGGTCCTTACGGAGTTCCCAGCATCCACTAGGACGTCAGAGAAATTAATAATAACTCACCCCTTGATAAGGCAGAAATATGCCTAATTACTTACATTCATAAAACAAATATTCAATAGAATTCTATGATTAATGAACCACAGTAATCATGTATATACTGTCAGTGTCCGGGATCTTACGTGACGCAGGGGGCGTCTGCCGTGCAGGCAGCTGGTGGGCAGCAGCGGTGGAGGGCTGCTGCGGCCGGTCTGCTCGCGGCAGTAAGGCAGCTGTGGTAGGTCCACTCGTGGTGGCAGAATGCTGCTGCAGCAGATACGGTCACGCTGGATGTGGTTGCCGGGAGGCCAGGGACAGGAGACTGTTCATAGCACGGCTGAATGTGTCTGCCATACAGGGAGCTGCCATGTTGGATATTAAAGTTTTGAGCCAATGGTGCAGGCTCCTTGTTGTGTCCAGCCAATCCAGGGAGATTTCTCCTTATAAAATGGGGCTGGTTCATGACAGGGGTGCCAGTGCTTCAGGTTACTACCTAGATGTAGGTGCTACAGCTCTGTGCTCCCAGGATTACTTCTGTGTCTTGGTTACTCCCTGGCGCTGCTCTGCCTTTGTTTACAAGTTGCAGCAATCCTGCCGTTCTTAACCTACTGCCACTTGTGAAAGTGCACCCAGGAACCCTGACCCGGTAAGAGTCTCTAACAATCCCTGTGCTCTTCAGCCTCATGTTCAAGCCACAGTTAACAAGTCTGCTGTTCATTATCTTTAGTATTCTTCAGCCTCGTCTTTCAAGCCACAGTTCGCAAGTCCGCAGTTTATTATCTTCAGTATTCTTCAGACTCGTCTTACAAGCCACAGTTCACAAGTCTGCAGTTTATCTTCAGTGTTTTTCAGTCTCGTCTTTCTAACCACAATTCACTGACCACAGTTCATTCTCTTCAGTGTCTCTCAATCTCATTTCTCAAGTAACAGCTCACAGGTTACAACTCACTAACTCCCTGCCTACGTCCCCCATTGATCTCCTGTCTCATGAGAAGGAACTATATCCAGCCCCCTCATCTTCTTCATCCACAGGCAATCGCTTCCTTGGGCAAATCTCAGACGCCAGATCCTCAATTCTAGCCGAGCTAGACATATACAGGGTGGTCCATAAGTGTGGAAAAACCCTTATTAAAAGGAAGTGAGTAAGGAAATAGTAATCCAGTGTCTACACATATGATGGGAGTGGGGAAAAACTTCAGGATATGTCACCAGTATGTTGTAGACACCGGTATGTGTAGACACTGGATTCATATTTCCTTACTAATTTCCTTTTTATAAGGTTTCCACACTTACGAACCACCCTGTTTATATATTGTACATATTGATGCAAGCTAACTGCTTCTCTTTAGTTCTTCTGTAAAATAATTCCTGATTTATTGAATAAATATTTTATATTTAAAATGTATATTATATTTGGATAACTGACAGGCATGAAGAACCATGGATAGATATTGTGTTCTATGAGACCTCGAGAACTAAATTCTATTTTGTCTATTTAAACATAACATGATTACAGAAAAGGTGGGGACTTTCCCCCAGCACTTTGCCCCCATGGAATTTAGTCCTTCATTTGTCATGGGTCCAGGTGACACCTGTCGAGTGCTGGCTAGATGATAATTCTTATTATTAAACTGATAACTATGAAAAATTTGAGTAGGCCATCACTCACTTTATGGCACCATCTTTCTATTATTATTTATTCAAATGTATATATAATGCCAACATGTTTCTTTGTGCTTTTCAATCTGAGACAAATACAGTGATAAAAAGAGATTGCTCCCATGCATAAAATCTATAGGGGGTTTATTCTAGGGTAAGCATTTTCCCTGGGTGAAGTCATGTTTAAACCGTATATCATGCTAACACTGAAATTACTTATTTGTCTTGATAGGGCGGGATTGGAGTCTAATCACATTGCTAATGAATAAAATACTCATTTGTAGCTCATTGACTTGTATTAATAACACAGAGCTTGTCCTATTATATCCATTGTTAGTGGTTAGAAACTTAGCCTAGTATTTAAATTGCTAAAAAATGTACAGGTTAGAGATACAAATCTATTATGTCCCAAATTGACCATCTGGCTTTAATTACCAATGTTTTACTTAGTACTGAATGCAGTCGGGAAAGGTTAAAATAATACTCAAGACTGTAACATGAATCCACATGTATAAGTGTTCGAAAAAGACTCTCTTGTAGACACTTCAATAACCAAAAACATTTCTTACATTAAATATATTTAATGTACAATATTATCTTACAAAGCATCTACTTTTTATTTTCTATGAGTCTATTGTATAGATATACACACCTAAAAACTGAACCCTTCAATTGTTATATAGATTAAAATCAATATAACGTAATCCACCTTGTGTATTATGAGTTCCAGTGCACTCATTAGAACTGATTATTTTATGTAAAATGTATTTTATGCTGAACGATTTCTTTAACAACAACATGTCTTAAACAAAACCTTGCTTTGCCAATAACACAACTGATTTAGCTTATAAAAATATTGCAATACTTTTTTATTTGTATTCTCAAGGCCATCTTGGATCCACCAGTTTCATTAGGTCAATCTATCTTTAGGGCAAAACTGGTGTGTTAGCAAGGTCCACTTCATGTGAGGCCAGTATCTGGGGGAAGGATACCTCTCTTTTAAGGTTAAGTGCAGCAGGAGTAGACACTTTTCACATCTATAGGTAAATGTATTATGGCGGCACGCATTGTGCTGCTATAACACTTCCTGCTTCGCCTCATTACAAGGGACATCGACAAGACAAAGCTACCCCCTCCGGTGATGTCCCCCTGAGCAGATAGCACGTCAGCTCAGAGTTGGCACGCTGTGTCTCCTTCCCGGCTGGCGCCCGTTGCACATGCGCGGGATCTTGCTACTCCCGTAAGATCCCCAGCGCTGTCAGGAGCTGGCACCCGCCACAGGCAGGGACAAATCTGTCCCTGCTGTGGTCTATGGTCAGCACCACCTGCAGCTGTCGAAATCGACAGCTGCAGGTGTTGGAAAGGTCAGCGATGCTGACCGTTCATACATTGCCCGCGCATATTGGCCTGCTATCTTTTAGATAGCAGCGCTGATATGGACAGGAGCGCAAAGCACAATGTCATTGTGCCCGCACTGCAGCCATCATACATGGAGGAGAAGTGGTATACCGCAAATAACGTGCGCTGATACCGCTTCTCCCCCATAGCACCCGTTCATTCATTTAGAACCTAGGGCTAGATGCGCAATCGCTTGGAGAGTGATAAAATGGAAAGAGAAAAAGTACCAGCCAGTCAGCTCCTAGCTACCATGTTACAGGCTGTGTTTGAAAAATGACAGGAGCTGATTGGCTGGTGCTTTTTCTCTCTAAATTGTATTACTCTCCAAGCGATGATGCATCTAGCCTCTACTACAAAAGCTCTATCAGTGATCAGGTCATGTGTTCTGTCATCTGGAAACAGTGTCGGACTGGGGCATGAAGGGCCCACCGGGGGGATGCTGTTGTAGGGGCCCAAGCTTAAGGGTGTGGCCAGGCTCCACTGGGGTGTGGCCAGCCACCACAGAGGTTTGGCTAACCATTACAGAGTAAATGTTCTGTTCCCCTTGATAAATATATAATAATCCATATTCTTGTGAAGTACAGTGTAATGTAACATATGTATAATGCATAATTCAAGTGCACTAGGATAGTGTCTGGAACCTGATCCCTAGAGGATAAGAGGGGCCCACAGGCAGTGGGGCCCACCGGTGGTTTCCCCTGTTTCCCTGTGGGCCAGTCCGACCCTGTCTGGAAAACAGCACCAAAACGGATTGTACTTCACAGGTTGATACAGCATAACACAGCGAGGTTAAGTTCTGTTGTATGCTGAAATGGTGAAGTCTTTTAATAGCAAACTCACTCTTATTAAAATTACACTAGTTTATTTGCATAATAAACAGAGCAACAACCCTTTATAAGTTGCACACAACATTAGGACATAAAATCACCATACAACAACACAGAACCTTTACACCTAAGTGCTGGATACCCCTGCTTTTCATATTAGTTGGGTGCTTAGGGTGCATGTGGAACAGCAATGTCCCTTCCTGACCAACCAGAATCTGAGCACAGGTTTCACCATGTGCAGAGGCACTAAGATGAAAGGGGGAGCGAATACTAATTACCCTGGCATAGACTTGTTTCAGGGGCACAGCGGGGGCTCATCTGTTGAGGGGGACAAATACTCCCCCTCAACAGTTGGCTCACAGTACTTTTCATTGAATTTGGTCACACCCCCTTAACTAGGGTGACCATAATATCCCTTTAATCTGGGACATCTACTGTATGATTTACACAGGTTCTGTGGCTGGCTAAACTCTAGCCCAGAGGTTCCCAAACTGTGTGCCGTGGCTCCCTGGGGTGCCTCAGGACAATTGCAGGGGTGCCCTGGGTTGGTGGTCCAGGACCATTTCAAATTATTCATGGACAATATAATAGGCAAAACCAGTGCTGGTGGCTGCCAGTCATAAAATATGTGGCCAAACAGAAGCAAATCTTGTCCCTCACCACACAACTGACCCTAAGGATGACATATAAACGCGATCTACTTAATGTAATATTTCTTTCTAAAGTTCTCAATAAGAAATTTTTGGCCTAGGGGTGCCATGAAAAAATTCTGATATTCTAGGGCGCCGTGATTCAAAAAAGTTTTGAAACCACTGCTCTAGCCTGAAATTCACCTGGTTTTAGCCAGCTACAAAGCTGTGTAAATCGTAGGTGTCCCAGATTAAAGAGATATTATGGTCATAACTACCATAGGTACAGGGAGTGCAGCTGCTATGGGTCTAAGAGTTGAGAGGGGCCCACCTTCCCTGACAAAGTTATGTGTGTTATATACATTTTTTCCATTGGATGGTACATAGGAGCCCTTACAAGCTTTTGCCTTGGGGCCTTCAATATATGTATAGGTATGCCCTTGGATCTGCTCATTGGAATGTGGCAGAAAATGAACCATAGGGCATTATAAGGTTAAATAATATGAACTGGAAGCTCTGTAATGTGACATAACATGAACTGGGGACACTGTATTTCAAATTGTGAATTTGGTTTACTGTACTGTGTTATATAATGTGTACTGGCAGCCCTGCAATGTGGCATAACGTGAACTAGGGCACTTCTATGGTTCAATAAATTAATTAGGGCACTACTATGATGC
The DNA here is from genome assembly GCF_028390025.1 of Pseudophryne corroboree. Classification (NCBI taxonomy): domain Eukaryota; kingdom Metazoa; phylum Chordata; class Amphibia; order Anura; family Myobatrachidae; genus Pseudophryne; species Pseudophryne corroboree. Next base: position 378,418,955 of record NC_086448.1, read on the forward strand.
ATAAAATTAACAACTGCTGTGAAGAGGCGTCTCTCTAGAAGCATTGGGACAGGGGCCACTTCATAATGTTGCTATGGGGCCCACAAAGTTCTGGCTAAGCCCATGTCCCTTAGCATTACCCCAGCTCACTATGGGTATATTTACTAAGATTCGTAATGTTCAGAATATGGTTGAAGTTTAAACACGACTGACATCGGTAGTGTTAATTTGCAACTTTTTTTGTTTTTACGACTCATGTACTAAGCTTTCGGATTTTGTGTTTTCGCATTTTTCGATGTCGATGTCATTTGTATATTTTTATATGTGAACGCGGCCGAATCTTGTATTTGCGGTCGTATTTTGGTGGTTTTTTATGGATTCGTAAATTATTTTTTCACGGCAGTGTTTTTGTCCCTTCCCGGCTGCGTTATTTTCTAACTTTCGTTTTCGTCACTCATCCGTGATTGGTTGTGTTTGTCATGGAGGAGTGTCTGTGCTCATTAGTATAAAAACGCCCCCAACCAGCCACACCTCATGGTTTTAGCTAGTGGAGAGGTGAGAGTAAGTTGGTGTTTTGGAGTTGGTGATTTGTTGGTCGGTTTTGGAGGTTTCTTGCGATTGTTGAGTGCTGTATTGTGTGTGTAAGTAGTCTTGTGATAATTGTTGTGTAGTCTCTTTAAAGTTTGTGTCATTTTTAGTGTTTGTGCATTTTAGTTTCAGCCTATTGTCATTGTGTGTGTGTGTGTGTGTGTGTGTGTGTGTGTGTGTGTGTGTGTGTGTGTGTGTGTGTGTGGTTGGTGTGTTGTGTGTAGTGGTAGTGGAGGAGTGTGTTTTGTGTTTTTTTTTATTAGTGTTATTTGTTGTTTGTCATTATTATGTCCCAGTCAGAGGTGAGTGAGAGGGAGGAGGTGAGTGAGGTGGAGGAGGTGAGTGAGGTGGAGGAGGTGAGTGAGGTGGCGGAGGTGAGTGAGGGGGAGGAGGTTAGTGAGGTGGAGGAGGGTGAGGTTGCTGCTGTGGCCTCGAGTGATAGTGACAGTGATGGTGGTGTTGCGCCGCAGCCACGCACCACTACCAAGACGGGCAGAAATGTTAAATTTAGCTATGTGTAAAATATGGCTTTGGTGCATGAGTTGATGCGCCATTATCGCCAGCTGTTTGGGCGTGATGCGGCCAAGGTGCTTTCGCGCAGGAAAACTGTTCTGTGGGGGAAGGTAGTAGCGGCAGTAAACAGTGAGGGTGTGGTGAAGAGGACCGAGTAAACGTGTCGGAAGAGATTCTACGACATCAAGCGCCGTGTCAAGGCAAAGATGGCAAAGGAGGCTAAGTCAGCCAGGCAAACAGGGGGTGGCCATCCCTTTATAGCGTCTTATCGGGAGTGGGAGGAACCTGTGCGGACCCTTATTCCGCATGAAGTTGTTGGTGCGACTAATGTGCGGGATTCGGATCGTCCTAAGCATGATGATGAGGTTTTTTTTTAAAAATTGTTATATCTGCATATGTGTTTATGCCTAATTAGTATTTTTTAAATGCTATTGTATCGTTAATATATTTTTATGTTATAAATTGATTAGCTATTTGTGTTTATTTTTTAATGATTTTGTGTTTGTATAGTGAGGTGTTAGGTAGTAATGGTTTTGTGTATATAATTATTTTGCTTGGTCTCCATTTTGTAAGTTGTAAATTCTTGCATAGATGGCTTTATTTGTAAAGGGACATTAGTTACGTGTGAGTCACGTGTTGTTTAGAATGTAATTTTTTTTTTTTATTTGTTTAATGTATGTTGTATTTTACTTGTCTTTGTGGGCAATATGTTAGTGTAGATGGCTAGGTATTGTATGTTTACTTTATATTCAATTTGCATTTTTTTTGGTATTTAAAATTTAAAAGACATATTTTCAGATTAATGTAATACTCAAAAATATATGGTAATACATGGGTGTATATTCAGCTGTTGGCCATGGAAAATTAGACAACTTGGCTATGTTTTTGTCTTTGGAAATGGAACCTCATTAGCCTTTTCACAAACAATGAAGCAATTCATTTTTAAATAATTTATTGGTAGAAAGTGTACTCATAATGGTAATCATATGGACACATCACTAAATGTTGCTGCTTACAAAAGTACACACTTTAATTAAAGGTCATAAACACCAACTTATCATTTTTACAGTACGAAAGCAAGCCACCACTTCCAGAACACAAGCAACACTGTCAAGAGCTGTGGATGCTGGCGATACAGGTAACGCAAAATTGACACCAGTTAATGTGCCCAACACAAAATTTACAAACAATCTAATGTTTGCATTAATCCATAGGAACTTTAACATCGCATCACAGTCCACAAAGAGGTCCTTCACAGGGGTCTGGCAGCCACACGAGCAGGCCTACCAAGAGACGTCGTCCTGATGCCGCACCAACACCAGCATTAAGCCCACCCCCACGTCGTATTTCAACTGTGTTGCCTCAGCCACCAGAACACATTTTGGAGAGTACTCAATCACCGGAACCACATTCCCCTCAGCTGTCTGGTGAGTAAACACAAAACAAAAATTACAAATAACATACTTACACACTGTTTTTGCACACAAAATACACATCAGCAAAAAAAAAAAAAAATCCTAGTACTTATCCACAGCAGCAAGCACATGGCTTTCAAAATAAAAATGACCCAATCTCCACTATAAAAGTTGCGCAAATTTAGAGTGTTCTCTTGCGCCTTACAGTAGTATTGTGTTGTCATTATTTATTTGAATAGGAAAAAATTGTGCTTCAGGTAGAATCACACCCTTTCACAATGGTGATAGAATTCATATTGTCAATTACCGTTTGATATTTTAATGCAAGTACGATATGGCGGATGACAAATCACTTTTTTCATGGGGTAAACTTTGTACCTCTGTGTGTTTGTTTTGTAAGTGTGGTCTTTGTCAAACATGTGTCCACTTTTGTTTTGATGTAAAAATTTTCTTCATAGAAACCTACATAATTGGCCTTTTTGATTGTGTATACGAGTCTTGGTGAACATCCTCATTTTATTTTGAAAAATGTTTGACAAACAAGTCTAGAAAGTTAAACTAATAAATACAACATAATGAAAAAATATTCTCAAATGTTGTCCCCTTAAACCCCATACAGAACCAGACATCATGCCCCCGGAAGCCCAGCAGGAATCGGAACAACAGGAAACATACACCCTCCATCTGCAAGCAATAGACGTTAACCAACCTACCACGCCTCAGGAAAGTACCCCGCCACCCCAAATGTCACCACACCCACAATTGAGACAAACAACCCCCCCCCCCCCCCCCGCAACAACCTGACCCATCATTTTGGGTAACATGGAACCAACAGGCACAGAATATTGATTGCCTACGCACACACACCCAATACCTAGCCAGTCTGCCCCATCATCTACCGAGACTGTGTAGAAACACAAGCAGGCTCAATGTCCAGCTATGCAGAGTCACAAACAGTATGGAGCAGATGAGAGCAGATAACAGCCAACTTATTGTTACCTTTCAGCGCATAATGGATGAGCAACACCGCCATCAACAAGCCCTCATTCAGTTAATTCAAAATAATCAAATTATATCAGAAACCATGTCCCGCATCATAGACAATAACACAACAGCCACAGCACAACTTACCGCAACCCTGGCAAACCTCAGTCAAAATATTAATTTGTTGGCACAACACCAACAAGGTTCCAGCTCAGGGACCAACACACCTACACAGACCCCAATTTCATCACCAGTTCGAAGATCAAGCCGAACTCGCTCCACTGTCCAAACCAAACCCACGTCAGCCACCAAAGAACAGCCTAAGAAATAACCAACCCTGCAGCTGGAGACACATTGTTCACAATCCTAGGCCTACAAAATAGCACTTATTTGAAATGAAAACACATGTTGTACAGTAATAAATGTAAGAAATGATTGATGTGCAATGTGTTATGTGAAAAAAACTGTCAGTGTAACAGGATAATTAATTGAGTTATCACTCACATGTGTTGGGACTATTCTAGCATCATTACTAACATGAAGGTTTACCACATCACAGCCATAATTATGTGTAAACAATTTTGTAAGGTTGGTGTTAGGCAATGTATGTTTGGCTAATTGGCACACATTACTCAATGTCCATTATGTTGTGGTAATGAGGTTACATATTTCAAACACAGCTTCAGAAGAAAGTCTACACACAACAAACACAAACAATAGGCTAAACAAAAATGGTTGTTAGGGCATACTAATTTATTATGTAGTATTGTGGCAAACATTACCTTCGAATTGGAAAAACAAACTTTTAACATTATAAACACATAATTAGTAACTGATACCCAACAGTTAGACGTAAACACATATAAAGCAAAATAACAACACTCAGCTGACTAGCTCGAGAGGGAGCAAGAGCCACATTACTGCAGAAAAAACATTGGTGTGCCTTAATTGTTCATATACAAAGCACACAGGCAAATGTACTTACCGCTAAAATGTGCCAAAATCAGGTCTTGCCTTACCTGCCTCCCTATATCTGTACTCACAGTGTCGCCAGATGTTTCTAACTCCTCTGCTTGCTGACTGTTTTCTTCATCATCTTCATGTGGCAGATGTTGCTGCAAACACATGTTATGAAGAAAACAGCAGCAGAACACAATCCTAGTCACCTTTAAGGGACTATGGGGTATATGCAATTGCGGTCGAATTCGCGGCAATTTTCGCCGTTTTTTAATTCGACTCAATTCGACAGGTGAATCCCGGAAGGTGGCTTCCGGAATTCACCATATTCAATGAAAATCGGATTCGCCAGAGTCGCGGGCGAAAATCGGCCGATTTGGCGGATTTTGCCGCGATTTTAAAAAACGGTAAAAAAACGTGAAAAACCCGGAAAAAAAATGGCGTGGGGTCCTCCCTCCAAAGCATAACCAGCCTCGGGCTCATCGAGCTGGTCCTGGTTCTAAAAATGCAGGGGAAAAATTGGCCAGGGATCCCCCGTATTTTTAAAACCAGCACCGGGCTCTGCGCCTGGTGCTGGTGCCAAAAATACGGGGGACAAAAAGAGTAGGGGTCCCCCGTATTTTTAACACCAGCATCGGGCTCCACTAGCTGGACAGATAATGCCACAGCCGGGGGTCACTTTTATGCCGTGCCCTGCGGCCGTGGCATTAAATATCCAACTAGTCACCCCTGGCCGGGGTACCCTGGGGGAGTGGGGACCCCTTCAATCAAGGGGTGTCCCCCCCCAGCCACCCAAGGGCCAGGGGTGAAGCCCGAGGCTGTCCCCCCCCATCCAATGGGCTGCGGATGGGGGGGCTGATAGCCTTTTGTGATAATAAAAAGATATTGTTTTTTCCAGTAGTACTACAAGTCCCAGCAAGCCTCCCCCGCAAGCTGGTACTTGGAGAACCACAAGTACCAGCATGCGGGAGAAAAACGGGCCCGCTGGTACCTGTAGTACTACTGGGAAAAAAATACCCAAATAAAAACAGGACACACACACCTTGATAGTAAAACTTTATTACACACTACCGACACACACATACTTACCTATGTTGACACGCCGACTGCCACGGTCTCCGACGATCCGAGGGTACCTGTGAAAAAATTATACTCACCTTCCAGCGTCCAGAGATAAATCCACGTCCAGAGAGTAAAATCCACGTACTTGTTTAAAAAAAAAAACACGCAAAAACCCGCTCCATACCGGACTAGAAAGGGGTCCAATGTTTTCACATCAGACCCCTTTCTCCCGAATGCCGGGACATCACGTGACTCCTGTCACTGACGTCCCTTCAGCCAATCAGGAAGCGCTACTTCCGTGGCGCTCACCTGATTGGCTGTGCGCTGTCTGTACTGTGACAGCACATCGCAAAGCCGCTCCATTACTTTCAATGGTGGGAACTTTGCGGGTAGCGGTGGGGTCACCCGCCGGTCAGCCGCTGACCGGCGGGTGACCTTACCGCTAGCCGCTAAGTTCCCACCATTGAAAGTAATGGAGCGGCTTTGCGATGTGCTGTCACAGTACAGACAGCGAACAGCCAATCAGGTGAGCGCAACGAAGTTGCGCTTCCTGATTGGCTTAGAGACCTTTCTGTGACAGCTGTCACTGACAGGTCTCATTCGTGGAAAGGTGTCCCATGTGTCAGCATGGGACCCCTTTCAGTCCGGCATGGAGCGGGTGTTCGCTTTGTTTTTTTGCCAAGTACGTGGATTTATCTCTGGACCATGGCTGAGGTGAGTATATTGATCTTTTCTTTTCAGGTATCCGTGGATTCTACATGGAGAAGAGGACCGATGTCGGCGTGTGAACATAGGTAAGTATGTGTGTGTCGACGTATGAAATAAAGTTTTACTGTCGACGGTGTGTGTGTCCTGTTTTTATTTGGGTATTTTTTTCCCAGTAGTACTACAGGTACCAGCGGGCCCGTTTTTCTCCCGCATGCTGGTACTTGTGGTTCTCCAAGTACCAGCTTGTGGGGGAGGCTTGCTGGGACTTGTAGTACTACTGGAAAAAACAATATCTTTTTATTATCACAAAAGGCTATCAGCCCCCCCATCCGCAGCCCATTGGATGGGGGGGGACAGCCTCGGGCTTCACCCCTGGCCCTTGGGTGGCTGGGGGGGGGGCCCCTTGATTGAAGGGGTCCCCACTCCCCCAGGGTACCCCGGCCAGGGGTGACTAGTTGGATATTTAATGCCACGGCCGCAGGGCACGGCATAAAAGTGACCCCCGGCTGTGGCATTATCTGTCCAGCTAGTGGAGCCCGATGCTGGTGTTAAAAATACGGGGGACCCCTACTCTTTTTGTCCCCCGTATTTTTGGCACCAGCACCAGGCGCAGAGCCCGGTGCTGGTTTTAAAAATACGGGGGATCCCCTGTCAATTTTTCCCCCGCATTTTTAGAACCAGGACCAGCTCGAAGAGCCCGAGGCTGGTTATGCTTTGGAGGGGGGACCCCACGCCATTTTTTTTTATGATTTCACCGTTCCAGCATTAAAAAAAAAAAAAAAACATATTTTAAAAAATATATAAATAATATTTGTGCCTCCAAAAAAAAAAAAAAAAGTACCTAATCCCTTCTAATATAAATAGATCTGCTATTCCCCCCCAAAAAAAAACACAAAAAAAAACATGTTTAAAATTTTTTTATTTGTTTTCACCCTCCAAAGTGTGGCGGATTGAAAATGACGAATTTGCTGTCTAAAAGCACTGCTGTCGAATTTCCAAACTTGAATTGAATATGCTTTGGTCGAATTGCAGCACTTGTATCATTGCAGAAAAGTCGAATTTGCAAAAAGTCGAATTTCAAAAAGTCGAATTTTGAAAGTCCGTTTTTTGGTCGGAAAGCACTGAATTGCATAGGCGATTTTTTTTTTTGGTCGAAAATGACCCGAAATTCGACAATTTCGGGAATTCGACCGCAATTGCATATACCTATATACAACAAAAGCCCGGCAGACTTATCCAGACACCGAAACCTTGATGTCAGTACACCAAAACATCGTTCTATCACATTCCGCGTAGACTTATGTGCATGATTGTAATTGTGTTCAGCAGGGGAATCAGGGATGGACAATGGAGTCAGAAGCCAAGAGTAGCAGCCATTACCCCCATCACCTGAAAAACAGAGATTGGCAACATTGAAAAAAAATTCATGCACAAACACAGTGCAAACATAATGTGCAGGTTGAGGTAAACACAAAATTTAACACAAATACTTGGTACATACCCAGCAGCCAGCCATCCGGCATTTCTCCAGCCTCAAATTTATCAAAGAGGGATGACTGACTGAGGATGAAGGAGTCATGGCAGCCACCAGGGTAACCCGCAACAACACTCATAATTTTGAGATTTGCATCACAAACCACCTGGACATTAGTTGATTGGCCAAGATGTCTATTTATATAAATATATTGCCTGTCCCTAGGTGGTCTCAGCGCAACGTGTGTGCAATCTATGGCACCCAGCACATTGGGCATGCCAGCAAGCTCATAGAAAGCTACCCTGACTGCATGCCACTGAGACTCCTGGGTAGGGAAGCAGATAGAGGCATCTATGTGGGCTTCCAATGCATCCAAAACCTGAGTGTACATTCAAAAATATAAGGTGAGTGTCTTAAACACTTTGTTCAAATATACTGTATAAATTCACATTACACAATACAAAAATGGGGCATAGAGGAGTATGTATGGTTTGCCTCACCTGATTTAAATATTTTGAAAAGGTGGGCTGTGAGATTCCTATTACATCGCCTGTCACAGCCTGAAAGCTGCCAGAGCCATAAAGTGCAACACAGCCAGGAGTTTGTGCAGGCCTGAGACAGAGTGAAAGCGTGCTGTCTCAGGGTCTAGGTCCAGTTTGACTAGGTCATACAGACGGAAAATGTTGCTCCTATTTAGCCAGAACATCTGTATGACCTGGTCATCGGCCAATGCATTTAAGTTTAAACGCCCCCTAAAAAAACGAGGCCTGCGCAGCCTCTGCGGCACCTGTACAACCTGCTGACCATGTTCAGTTTCCTGGCCCTAGTTTCTTGTAGCCTCATGGAGCAGTCTCATGAATCCCACAGCAAAACCAAATTCACTGCTACACACAGCAGCAGCCATTTCAGAGTGATTGATTTGAGAAATGTTCTGGCCCACCTTTTAAAGGGCCAAAAATGCAGGTGTGATTAATGATGAAGTCGGAACACATGTAAACACGCTTCTCAAAAGCAGGTCTACTTTTGTTTCGTGATTTTTTTACGAATTGTATATTTTTACGACAGCAAATGCACTTTCACTGTGGAAATTACAAATACGAATGAATAGTAAATGACCGAGTTCTATACCTAAACAGCCGTGTTTGACCGATGGTGTATTCATTCGTATTTCTGAACTTGGGCCGCCCAAAAAAATACGAATGCCCTAATCACTCCCGAGATTTGAGTTTAGTAAATTCCCGAGATGACACTTTGAAGAAATTACACCAAATCGGTCAAAATCGGGAGCTTAGTAAATATACCCCTATATGCAGGGCCGTAACTACGTGTGTGCCAAGTGGGCCTGGCACACAGCGCAGTTGCCCTGAGGGCGCACGGCCAGCGGTATGTAATGAGTCAAATTGACTCATTACATGCCGCCTGTTCTGTGCTGTGCGCCGCGCTGTGTAGGAGAGCATAAGCCGCGCCGGGCAGCGGAGAAGGAGGAGGAGGGAGGGGGACTAGAGCCGCAGGAGCGATATTTCATTGGTAGTAAGCGCTGCTGCAGCAGTCCCCTCTCCTTCTGTATTGGCTGCCCGGCGCTGCTGTGGATGCTGGGATGCGGTTCCTCCATCCCAGCATTCAGAGCAGCGCCAGGCAGCCAATACGGAAGAAGAGGGGACAGCTGCAGTGGCGCTTACTACCAATGAAATAGCGCTGCTGCGGCTCCAGTCCCCCTCCCTCCTCCTCCTTGTCCGATGCCTGCACCAATGGAGATGCCAGCACGAGGAGCCTGTCAGTAGGGAGATGGTAAGTATATCTCTCTCTCTCAGGGGGACACCATCTGCCATAATGTGTAAAAAGGGGGACTGACTGCCGTAATGTGTAAAAAGGGGGACTGGCTGCCGTAATGTGTAAAAAGGGGGACTGGCTGCCGCAATGTGTAAAAAGGGGTACACCGTCTGCCGTAATATGTAAAAAGGGGGCCTGGCTGCCGTAATGTGTAAAAAGGGGGACTGGTTGCCGTAATGTGAAAAAAGGGGGACACCGTCTGCTGTAATATGTAAAAAGGGGGCCGGGCTGCCGCAATGTGTAAAAAGGGGGACTGGCTGCCGCAATGTGTAAAAAGGGGTACGCTGGCTGCTGCAATGTGTATAAAGGGGGACACCATCTGTCGTAATGTGTAAAAAGGGGGACGCTGTCTGCCGTAATGTGTGAAAAGGGGGACTGTCTGCTGTAATGTGTAAAAAGGGGGACGCTGTCTGCTGTAATGTCTAAAAGGGGCTCTACCTGGTGTAGTGGCGCTACTGTGCAGCGTAATTTGAATAATGGAGACTACTGTGCACCGCAGTATGAATTGCTATTATTTTGTGGCCACGCCCCTTCCCCATAAAGCGCACTGCCCCTATCTTGCATGGGGGGACGCCAATGTCGTTTCTTGCACACAGCGCTAAAATGCCTAGTTACGGCACTGCCTATATGTCTTGACAGCCCTGGCCATGTGTGCTGTCATAGTGATTGCTAAAATATTTGTTAACAGTGTGCACTGCTTCCTCTTGGTTACTATAACTTTTTGTAGCACTTTCTAACCCATAGCTTCTGCTTCTTTCTTAACACATATTAACACTTTAGTATTTCAATGGTGTGCTGCCCTGGGGTGGTCGGGCCTGAGCCGACTTTGTGTGGTCCAAGCCTTGGACCTATGCTTAGTTAGGGACCTCCAGCAATAGAGCAGCCGTGAAGTGGCCTGGAGGCTTATCATATCTTTTGCAAAACATATGTAACGAAGAGCTCTAAATTTCCTATTATTACATAGTATATAGTTCTTCTTACTAACAGCCAGCAGAGTGCGTGGGAAAAATCCCTTTTGTATTTCTTGTCTTGAGTAACCCCCTCCTGCAGCACCTGGGGATTGTTACCATCTTGATTAGAACAGTTTTCCACTATTTATTGTAGTTCAGAGAGGCATAGATGGAGCCAGCATTAGGAGGGCATGCTGGGTCCTGTAGTGCCATTTGGAGGATACAGGGGTGCCTCCAGGTAAACTAGCTCTCAATCTGGATATGTTCTGTATGTGCCATTATCATGTGGCCATATATTAAGCAATTGTATGACCCATAGTGGATGTTATTATTATTATGCTGTGTATGGGTTTGGGGAGTGGTACCCCCCGGGTCTGGTGGGGCTGGGCCACCTTGGGGTAGCATGCCATATTATTTATTTAGCACTTATGTAACACTCCTATTTTTTCACTAATATTACTCTTTTGAGTATTTTATTAACACCCTTATTTTTGTAGCACTTTCTAACCCATAGCTTCTGCTTCTTTCTTAACACATATTAACACTTTAGTATTTCAATGGTGTGCTGCCCTGGGGTGGTCGGGCCTGAGCCGACTTTGTGGGGTCCAAGCCTTGGACCTATGCTTAGTTAGGGACCTCCAGCAATAGAGCAGCCGTGAAGTGGCCTGGAGGCTTATCATATCTTTTGCAAAACATATGTAACGAAGAGCTCTAAATTTCCTATTATTACATAGTATATAGTTCTTCTTACTAACAGCCAGCAGAGTGCGTGGGAAAAATCCCTTTTGTATTTCTTGTCTTGAGTAACCCCCTCCCGCAGCACCTGGGGATTGTTACCAGCTTGATTAGAGCAGTTTTCCACTATTTATTGCAGTTCAGAGAGGCATAGATGGAGCCAGCATTAGGAGGGCATGCTGGGTCCTGTAGTGCCATTTGGAGGATACAGGGGTGCCTCCAGGTAAACTAGCTCTCAATCTGGATATGTTCTGTATGTGCCATTATCATGTGGCCATATATTAAGCAATTGTATGACCCATAGTGGATGTTATTATTATTATGCTGTGTATGGGTTTGGGGAGTAGTACCCCCCGGGTCTGGTGGGGCTGGGCCACCTTGGGGTAGCATGCCATATTATTTATTTAGCACTTATGTAACACTCCTATTTTTTCACTAATATTACTCTTTTGAGTATTTTATTAACACCCTTATTTTTGTAGCACTTTCTAACCCATAGCTTCTGCTTCTTTCTTAACACATATTAACACTTTAGTATTTCAATGGTGTGCTGCCCTGGGGTGGTCGGGCCTGAGCCGACTTTGTGGGGTCCAAGCCTTGGACCTATGCTTAGTTAGGGACCTCCAGCAATAGAGCAGCCGTGAAGTGGCCTGGAGGCTTATCATATCTTTTGCAAAACATATGTAACGAAGAGCTCTAAATTTCCTATTATTACATAGTATATAGTTCTTCTTACTAACAGCCAGCAGAGTGCGTGGGTAAAATCCCTTTTGTATTTCTTGTCTTGAGTAACCCCCTCCCGCAGCACCTGGGGATTGTTACCAGCTTGATTAGAGCAGTTTTCCACTATTTATTGCAGTTCAGAGAGGCATAGATGGAGCCAGCATTAGGAGGGCATGCTGGGTCCTGTAGTGCCATTTGGAGGATACAGGGGTGCCTCCAGGTAAACTAGCTCTCAATCTGGATATGTTCTGTATGTGCCATTATCATGTGGCCATATATTAAGCAATTGTATGACCCATAGTGGATGTTATTATTATTATGCTGTGTATGGGTTTGGGGAGTGGTACCCCCCGGGTCTGGTGGGGCTGGGCCACCTTGGGGTAGCATGCCATATTATTTATTTAGCACTTAGGTAACACTCCTATTTTTTCACTAATATTACTCTTTTGAGTATTTTATTAACACCCTTATTTTTGTAGCACTTTCTAACCCATAGCTTCTGCTTCTTTCTTAACACATATTAACACTTTAGTATTTCAATGGTGTGCTGCCCTGGGGTGGTCGGGCCTGAGCCGACTTTGTGGGGTCCAAGCCTTGGACCTATGCTTAGTTAGGGACCTCCAGCAATAGAGCAGCCGTGAAGTGGCCTGGAGGCTTATCATATCTTTTGCAAAACATATGTAACGAAGAGCTCTAAATTTCCTATTATTACATAGTATATAGTTCTTCTTACTAACAGCCAGCAGAGTGCGTGGGAAAAATCCCTTTTGTATTTCTTGTCTTGAGTAACCCCCTCCCGCAGCACCTGGGGATTGTTACCAGCTTGATTAGAGCAGTTTTCCACTATTTATTGCAGTTCAGAGAGGCATAGATGGAGCCAGCATTAGGAGGGCATGCTGGGTCCTGTAGTGCCATTTGGAGGATACAGGGGTGCCTCCAGGTAAACTAGCTCTCAATCTGGATATGTTCTGTATGTGCCATTATCATGTGGCCATATATTAAGCAATTGTATGACCCATAGTGGATGTTATTATTATTATGCTGTGTATGGGTTTGGGGAGTGGTACCCCCCGGGTCTGGTGGGGCTGGGCCACCTTGGGGTAGCATGCCATATTATTTATTTAGCACTTATGTAACACTCCTATTTTTTCACTAATATTACTCTTTTGAGTATTTTATTAACACCCTTATTTTTGTAGCACTTTCTAACCCATAGCTTCTGCTTCTTTCTTAACACATATTAACACTTTAGTATTTCAATGGTGTGCTGCCCTGGGGTGGTCGGGCCGGAGCCGACTTTGTGTGGTCCAAGCCTTGGACCTATGCTTAGTTAGGGACCTCCAGCAATAGAGCAGCCGTGAAGTGGCCTGGAGGCTTATCATATCTTTTGCAAAACATATGTAACGAAGAGCTCTAAATTTCCTATTATTACATAGTATATAGTTCTTCTTACTAACAGCCAGCAGAGTGCGTGGGAAAAATCCCTTTTGTATTTCTTGTCTTGAGTAACCCCCTCCCGCAGCACCTGGGGATTGTTACCAGCTTGATTAGAGCAGTTTTCCACTATTTATTACTATAACAGCCAGGGCCGGCTCTACTATTAGGCAGCTTTAGGTGGCTGCCTAGGGGCGCCGGCCACTGGAGGGCACCACTGAGTTCATCTAGCAAAAACTGAAGGATGTCTCTGTATGCGGGTCAGTAATGAAATTACAGATGGGGGGATGGAACACAATAAGGAGCATACAAACATATGACGCCGGAATCCCGACAGCCGGCAACCTGAATGTTAGGATGCCAAGGAGGGTTTGGGTTAGGCTGCGGAGAGGGAGGGTTAGGGTAAAGGGTAAGGTTAATTAATTTCATTTAAGATGTTGGAATTATAGTGGTCAGCATGCTGCTGTCGGTATTCTGATTGGCGGCATCCCGTACCCAAACCCAATTAAATATCCCCATAAGATAACATATACAGTATTATACAGTATATAAAGTATAGCTGGCACTCAAGCACTTTTAAAGTGAAAGTATATTGTGAACAAAGTCACATTTTTTTTTTTACTTTGTTTACAGTATACTTTATCACTTTAAAACTCCTTGAGTGTTGTCCCTTTATTCTGTATATATATAATGAAGCAATTCACCCAGCCTACCTTCATCTCCCTTCCAGGAGTTGGTGGTCGTGGTGGTGGGCAGGGACGGATTGGCTCACCAGGACACCATGACAGATTCCAATGGGCCGGTCCCACATCCCCCTCAGCCAGGCCAATTCACACTCAGGCTGGGCTGGCTCACACTGCTTCCAGTACTTGTGGTTCATTGGAATGCAAACCGGAAGTTAGGCTAGAAAGGACTTCCGGGTGCCGCTAGCCATAAAAAGTGGTGAAGTTGTTCTACCAATGGGGGACCTGGAGAAAGTTAACCAGCCCAGCAACATCCTCTCCCTGACCCCAGCCAAAGGTCTCTTCAATGAGCCTGGCCCGGGAGCAGCAGCATAGCGATGGTCGGAGCCGGGTTCACTATACTCACAGAGAGGTTATTTTTAATTACATTATTTGCATTATCACGGTGATAGGGTTAGGGCGTCCCCGGTCACAGTGTATGGTTTGGGGACTGGACAGGAGCAGGATGTACCTTGTTCTCAGGATGCCAGCTGATCAGGCAGCACTCACACCCAGCCCTGTGACAATCTCTTATGCAAAGTCCTTCAGCCCTATAGCTGCCCAATGTCTGTCCATGATGATGGGACTATTTATGTAATGTAGTGGCTACGTATGTAATGCAGTGACTACGTATGTAATGCAGTGACTACGTATGTAATGTGCTGGCTACATATGTAATGTGGTGCTATTTGTATAATGAGGTGCTATTTGTATATTATACGGTGCTATACATGTAGTGCGGTGCTATACGTGTAATGTGGTGCTATTCGTGTTATGTGGTGCTATTTGTGTAGTGTGGTGCTATACATGTAATGCAGTGCTATACGTGTGATGTGGTGGCTATGTATGTAATGTGGTGGCTATGTATGTAATCAGGGGTAGATTGGCCACTTGGACAGATTCTGATGCGCTAGTCCTCTGTGTCTGTGTTTCACTACTAGTGTGTGCTCCCTTCCTGTACTGTGTTGTATGTAATATGTGCTACTTGTACTTTGAAACATATAAGGTTAAAAAAAAAGGGGTTTGTAGAATGAAAAATCAATAAAATCAGAAGTAGATTAAAGGCATGACAGCAGTGTCAGTAGACACTGAAAGTGGGCATATCCAGGGTCGGACTGGCCCACAGGGGTACAGGGGAACCCACCGGTAGGCCCCACTGTCTGGGGGGCCCTCCTCCTCTAGGGAACAGGTTATAGACTGTGCACTTGAATTATATATTATACATATGTTACCTTATACTGAACAGGACTATGATGTATTCTCTACAGTACATTGCTGTCATAAATCTGGCACATTATCATGCATGCACTAGCATTAATTACTATATAAATTATCAAGGAGTCCAGACCAGGTACTCTCTAATGCGCCTTGAGTCCTATTGGAGAAAGAGCGCTATATAAATAAAATTATTATTATTATTATTATAATGGTTAGCCAAATCTCAGTGGTGGCTGGCCATACCCCCTTTGGAGGCTGGCCACACCTCTAAGCATGGGCCCCCTACCACTGCATGCCGCTGTTGGGCCCTTCATGCTCCAGTCCGACACTGGGCATATCAGTCCTTGTATATTCAGACATACAGATGTACATCAGGGAAGGGCATTATAGCAGCATATGCATAAAGTCATAAAGCAAAGGAGGCCCCAACTGTGTCTGTTTCAGAATCAAGACCTCTGAGAAGTGAATCCGCCCTCTTGACAGACCCCTCCTCCTCAGACTCCGCACCCATTAGGGCTGCTTCCATAAATTTCCCGGGCTGGTGTTCGATCCCAATCCGACCCTGGTGGTGGGGGTTGCAGGTTAGGGGGCGCTAGGCTGAAGCTTTGCCTAGGGTGCACAGAGACCTTGCACCGGCCCTGATAACAGCAGACAGGAACTGACCAGTAGAGGTATTGGTTACTATAACAGCAGACAGGAACTGGCCTGCAGAGGTATTGGTTACTATAACAGCAGACAGGGACTGACCTTTAGAGGTATTGGTTACTATAACAGCAGACAGGGACTGACCTGTACAGGTATTGGTTACTATAACAGCAGACAGGGACTGACCTGTAGAGGTATTGGTTACTATAACAGCAGACAGGGACTGACTGACCTGTACAGGTATTGGTTACTATGACAGCAGACAGGGACTGACCAGTAGAGGTATTGGTTACCATAACAGCAGACAGGGACTGACCAGTAGAGGTATTGGTTACCATAACAGCAGACAGGGACTGACCTGTGCAGGTATTGGTTACTATAACAGCAGACAGGAACTGACCAGTAGAGGTATTGGTTACCATAACAGCAGACAGGGACTGACATGTACAGGTATTGGTTACTATAACAGCAGACAGGGACTGACCTGTACAGGTATTGGTTACTATAACAGCAGATAGGGACTGACCAGTAAAGGTCTTGGTTACTATAACAGCAGACAGGGACTGACCTGTACAGGTATTGGTTTCTAAAACATCAGACAGGGTCTGGCCTGTAGAGGTATTTGGTTACTATAACAGCAGACAGGTACTGACCTGTATAAGAAGTCTCAGAAGTTTTCTAATTTTGGGGGGTCTTTTTTTCGATTCTACAAAATAACATGCAATGAACTTAAATTATTAATATAAAAGGTGGGAAATAACAAGTATTTCTACTCAGGCGTTACGCAGGGCTGCATTTCCTCAACAGCTGTTAAAATAATGGGGATAGTCAGTCCCCAATATACTAGATAGCCACACAAATATATGAAAACAGCTCTTACAGAAATAAATTAATTCGATTTATATAGCAGATGGAATGATTAAAAACTCATACTTTTAATAAAAGAATAAATATATAAACAAAAAAAATATAGCTAAAAAGAGCAATTTCATGCACAAAGATATACAATATCAGCATAGTGTTGTAAGTCCCATAGGATGATTGGAACAGGGGATAGAGGTACTGACGCGTTTCACTGTGAGTCCCACAACTTTTTCAAAGGTTTGAAAAAGCTGTGGAACTCACAGTGAAATGTAATATAATAAGTGTCCTACATGAGATATGGCAATGTATGTAATTTAAATAATATACATACATGACAAACTGCACAGTGTAATAATATACTGACTATACAAGCCTGCAAAGTAGGTGATATAATAGGTATCTCACTAACCTACTAGTAGAACCTTTTATGTCATCCTTCAGAATCCTTCACTAATTCTTCTCCTTTGAAGTTCATACCATACTGTATGTCTCTCCACTCCACTCCACCTACACATTGCTATAATCTTATCACACACCAAATGATTCCTCGGCAACTTTACTGGTTTGGCACAGGACCAGACTGGCCTGTTGGGGACCAGGTAATTCCACAGTGGACCCAAATGCTTCTGAGCCAAACCATGAGACGGGGTGGGGACTAAGATGGCCTGTCAGATCAATTCTGCATCAAAGCCAGGACCAGCAGCAGCTGTCACTGCATAATTACAGTATAGTGAGCATGCACACTGCGCCTTTAAGAACCAACCAAGTACTGATAAGGTGGGTACACACTAGGCGCCGTGCACCGTGAGCGACATCGCCTAGTGTGTCCGCTTCCGGCTCGGGCCGCCCGACGGCGATATATCCTCAGCTGGGCTGTACATGCAGCTTTGGATGATGAGTCCAAATTGAGCTGCATGTACGTCTGACACAGCGGGTCATTAAAGACCCGTGGGGCAGCGCATTACCCATCGTCAGCTGCATACATACTGGGCGATATAGTAAACAATATTGCTCAGGAGGGGGAAAATGAGTGATATTGTTTCCTATATCGCTAAGTGTGTATGCACCTATTCTGTGGCAGTGCAACACTATCAGCGCAGGTATGGGGAGCTAGAGAAGGGCAGCTGGAAGAATCAGCCAGGAGGCGTAAGAATCCAGCTGACAAATGGCACAGAAGTCAGAAGGTAAAGTGAAAAATAATATAATTGATTATACTGTATGAGCGTATTTGGATTATAAAGGGCATGTGTAGGAGTCTGGTGGCATACTATATAAGACCTGTGCCGGAGTTTGATGGTATATCAGGGGCATCTTAAATGCTCTTATGGCATAATAAAGGTCTGATCGGGAGTTTGAGGGCAGATTAGGGTATGTTGAAGAGTCTGTTAGACATGTAAGTGTATATATGGAGAAATGTGATGACATACTGTATAAGAGATATCTGAAGAGATCCGGTGGCATTAAAAGTTTATGTTAAGGGTTCTAGGGGCATAAAAGTGGCATTTTGGAGAGTCTCAAACAAAGAAAAACCCTGAAGGCTCTAGTATGAGTAAAGTGAAGATAGACACAAAATTTTGTGAATGACTGAGTGAAAATAAATATGGAGGTTCCTATTCATTCCTTTCATCACTATTTCAATTCACAAAATCCCTCGCCCTTTTCACCTAATTATCTTAAGTGTAAATTCCCTTTCTTCATATCTTTCTATTATTATCTACTGTATTTCTCCAGCCCCAATCCACTTCACGCTATTCAATGTATTAAATATACCACACATTTTCTTTTTTTTTAAATTGTGTTTATTAAATAGAAGAAATGTAACACACATGTAATAATACAATATGAAACATTAAAGGCGGACAGTTGACACACCTGTCCGTTCATCACAGCAATATGTTTAATTGTAGAATATTGCAAGGCAAAGTAATTAATTCCCCAATGGTCATAAAGTATAGTATAATAATACATAACAGCTACGCCAAAGCGTGACAATGAGAGAGGGTGGAATGGTAAATATCCAACAGTGAGAGTCCCCTTTTAGAGAAACTAAAAATGTGGCGACCCATCCGTTAGAGTTGTTACATTATACCAAGTTGTTAATCTAACCACTTTACGGATATTCTCTTTGGTATCAATAGGCAATGTGAGTAAGAAAAGAAGCCAGATCTCAAAAACCCAGCAGCGCGGGATTCAACATCTAGAGCACATTCAGTCAAATCCATTTGGAATAGGAGTAATAACCGGGGCAACATAAGAGAAATAGGGATATGGTCTTTTTGTATCCATTGGGACAGTATTGTTTTCTTCGCTGCAGCTGTGATGCGAGCCAGAAGCAGTCGTGTACCTTTGGTTAGTACAGGGGTTTGGGGTTCTATATAGTTCCAGAAGGCCCATGCCATTGTTAATGTAAATGGGATACCCAAGTTGGTCTTAATGTATATCTGTACTAGATCCCAGAATGATTGCATAACTGGGCAAGACCATAAACAATGTATAATATCAGCATCAGGGGATCGACATTTGAAACATAATGAGTCATCTGCAGCCCCAGTAAGGAACCGCAGTCGAGGAGTATAATAAGCTCTGTGCAGAATTTTCAAATGCATCTCCGCATACGAGGAAGATACCAACTGTTTAGTGAGCAAATTAGACCATTTAATAATCGTGTGTATATCTACTCCCGCAAAGACATCTTTCCATTTAGCTATGCCCGTGGTGGTTTTAGTATAGTCAATCTTTCGTCTGATATAAGTGTATATTAAAGATGTAGAGTGAGGGGAGTCTAGACGTTGTCGTACTATTCCATCCAGTGGAAAAGCGAGGTCAGTGGACTGTGAGTGGGCTAAAACGGATGTTGCAAAGCTACGCATTTGAAAATACACAAAAAAAGGGAAGTGTAAAGTCGGGTATCTATCCCGTAATTGGGACAAAGATAATACCACTGAGCAGTCATCATTTAAGAATTGAAATAATGAGCGGAGTCCCCGGAGGTGCCAACTGTGTATAATCTCACCTGCCTCCCCTCCCTGAAAAGCCGGATTCCCTAATAAAGGCTGGAACAGGGAATGTGTTAGAGTGAGTTTAGAACGTTTTCTAATGTGATGCCATGCCTTGTAAGGGGCATATAATAATGGAATTGATTTTAAATCCTGCGATATGGAGGAATTCGGGAAATGTAATATCTTTAGCAAATCATGACTAGGGAGCAAAGCCTGTTCTAGTTCCTTGTTAACAAAATTGTCCCCGTCACCTATCCAGTCCAAGGCACATCTATAATTAGCCGCTAAAGAATAATCTTCCAGGCAGGGGAGATTGACTCCCCCAAGTGAGGGCGGTTGTTTTAATTTAAACAATGCAATTCGAGGACGTTTATTCGCCCATATAAATTTAGTAATGGCTTTATTTAATGTATGGATATCCTTTTTGGATAACAAGAATGGGAGCATCTGTATCGGATAAAGCAAACGCGGAAAAGACACCATTTTGTATAAATGGCACCTACCCAAATATGAGATCGGCAGGTGTTGCCACCTCGTAAAGTCCTCAATTATCCTATTAATGTAGTAAGAAAAATTTAAAGAATACAATTCCGAGGGACTAGATGATACACATATACCTAGATATGTTATATAGTTATGCGCCCATTTAAATGGGAAAGCACCATCCCATCCCCCCCTCGCATCTCCACCTAACGCCAGTGCCTCCGTCTTGTCGAAATTAATCAGAAATCCTGATATTAAGTTGAAATTCCGCAAAGTAGTCAATAGTGAGGGAAAAGATGTTATAGGATCGCTGAAGTATAGTAAAAGATCATCCGCAAAGGCAGATACTTTTATGGTATGAGAGCCCACTGCAATACCCTTCCAGGACTCTTCATTAATAAATGTGCGTATGAGCGGGTATAAAGCCAAATTAAATAACAATGGAGAGAGAGGGCAACCCTGTCTCGTCCCCCTATGTAGCTGAAATGAGTTTGTATTTAACCCATTAATCGTAATAAATGCTTGAGGTGTGGCATATAAAGTTTTAAAAACATTGATAAACTCCGTACCAAAGTGTTGGGCCTGTAGGACTCGCAGTATATGAGACCAGGAGACGCGGTCAAATGCCTTATCGGCATCACAACTGACTATAAGGGCTTTTCGACACTCTGATTGATTTGAGCTATGTATCGCTGCCAACAAAGTACGTATATTATGTACTGAAGTTCTGTTTCGGACAAACCCATTTTGAGCAGGATGTAAAATTCGCTGCAAGATGGGCTGAAGTCGAAACGCTAATAATTTGGTAAATAGTTTCAAGTCCTGGTTCAGTAGGGAAATCGGCCTATAGGATTGCACATATTTAGGATCCTTTCCCGGTTTCGGAAAGACCACTATTCTAGCTTCATCGAAACCTGTCGGAGCTGGATTTCCTTGCAACAATGAATTAAAGAGAGCTAGCAGGTGTGGTGTCAAATGTGTAGTAAGCATTCGGTAGTACTCTGCCCCAAACCCGTCCGGACCAGGGGATTTCCCTTTTTTTAACAATTTGATTAGAGATAATAATTCCGATTCCTGGACCGGTGCCGTTAGAGACTCCCTCTCTTCCTCCGTTAGTACTGGTAATCCCGCCCTTTCCAAAAATCTCAGTCCCTCCTTTGAATAATCAGGAGGAGACTGATATAAAGTTTGGTAATAGCGTAAAAATTCTTCAGAGATAGCAGGAGTATCCATAACAGTAGAAGCAGGGTCAATATACAATTGAGTGATACGTGAAGGAGCAGAGCACGACCGAACTAAGTTTGCCAATAACCGGCCCGATTTATTGCCAGTTCTAAAAAACTTGTTCCTACGGATATCATGAGAGAAACTCGCCCGTTCGGTACATAGGGCATCATATTGCTGTTTAGCTGTAAGGTAGGCCTGGCGATTTTCAGGTGTGTAGTGTGAAACAAGTAAATTATAAGCTTTAGTTAAAGTTTGACTAAGATCATTTAAGTGAATGTTAAGTGCCTTGCGTCTCCTGGAGACATACTCCATAATCTGGCCCCGTATTACCGGCTTCGAGGCAGCCCAAAACAGATTTATGTCCTCCGCATGTTCAATGTTATCAGTTTTATAATTTAAAAATGCCTGTTCAAGATGCAGGCGAAAGTCTGAGGAGTTTTCCATATAGGCTGGAAACCTCCAGTTGTAGGATTGTGGTATAGGGGTGTCTAACTTTACAGTGAACCATACCGGAGCATGATCAGAAAGGAGAATGGGATCTATCTGGGAGTGTACTACCTGCTGCAAAAGGGCATCCGAAATCAACCAATAATCTAATCTGGATGAGGAGTGATGGGGATGTGAATAAAATGTATACTCACGAGAATCAGGATGTTGGCACCTCCAGGGATCGCATAATCCCATCGAGTTGGTCAATAGGGAAAGCGATGGGGGGGCGATCGAACCATGGGCGGTTGTAGAGATGGTTCTGTCTAATCCTGTCAATTGAACACAGTTAAAGTCCCCTCCCAAAATGACTGCGCCCTCTGCCCAGTCTTGTAACTTTGCATAGATATCTGTGAAAAAGTGGGCGTTAGTACCCGTGGGAGCATAGATATTAGCTAAGGTGTAAGGCAAACCATGTACAGTCAGTTTCAAAAACAGATACCTTCCCTCTGGGTCTATTAAGCAGTCACTAATATCGTAAACCAGAGATTTACTAAAAATAATCATGACCCCCCGTTGTTTAGATGTGTAAGATGCCGTTTTAAAGTCTCCTATCCATGAATCCCGTACCACATTAGGGTCAGAAATTTTCCAGTGTGTTTCCTGCAAGAAAACAATATCTGGCCGTAAACGTTTTAGGTGGGTCAGAATTTTCTTTCTCTTTATAGGGGAATTTAAGCCCTCCACATTCCAAGTAACTAGTTTAAGAGCTGTTTTTAACTTTTTAGGGGGATTAATAATCGCAGCCATTTAACCGATGCCAACCCTAGGCCAAATCATAAAATTAACCTCTCTCTTTAGGGAGCCCTTTCCCGTCCCAGCGAGCGGGGAAGGGGATAGTGAAAAAGTGACCAGTAGGGGGGAGTATAAACATATCACAGTTAATAGGGATATATCACATGTGTCAACCTCAATTAAAATTCCAACAATTACAATAAACCTTTTTAACATTATATGAACCCAGGGGGATTTCCGACTGGGTCGCATCCCAACAGAACATTGCAGGGCACTATCATACCGCGAGAACAATAGGGATTTCGAACCAGAGGGCCATCTGATACTAGAGCATTTTAAAAGCTGAGTAAAGATGATAAGAGAAAGAAGAAATGAGATTAGCAAGTCATAGACAAAGAGTAAGAATAAGGAAAAGAGGGCAAGTGAGCCAAAGAGGAAAAAAGGAAGACTGAACTGGAGATTTTCTATAGGATGGTTGGTCCCGAAAAGAATCCAACAAATGCTACAAAACATCACATCATATCGAGGCACAAAACTACCTAAAATAGATCTAATACGTTTCAAATCAAATATGATCAACTGTAATTTGAATGTTCAAGAAATAAAAGATGACTTCGCAAAGCAATTTTGTAGTGTCAATCCGCATCGTCCATCCTGGACGAGCGGGAAGAAGCTAAGGAGTCCACAAAGTTACTTGCAGCTTGCGGAGTGTCAAAGAAGTAAGTTTTTCCTGAATGTGTGACCCTCAGTTTTGCAGGATACAGTAGTGCAAATCGAAGCTCCATCTCAAACATGCGTTTGCATACTGGGGAAAACTCTCGTCGCTTTGCAGCCACCATATATGAAAAGTCTTGAAAAAGAAGAATCTTGGATTCCTGGTATTTCAGAAAGGGACGTTTTCTATAGGCATCCAGCAGACGAACCTTATCAGTGTAATTTAAAAACTTCATGATGACCGGTCTGGGCCTATCTTTGGTAGATTGTCGGTCTGGACCAATACGATGAACACGTTCAATCATCATTGATTCCGAGTCTGATACACATCCCAATTCCCTCGGCAGCCATTGAGAAACCAGATTCATCAGTTCGTAAGGTTTGACCGATTCCGGGAGCCCTATAAGGCGCACATTACTTCTTCTGTTTCTGTTCTCTAAATCTTCGAGTTTCTCTTGCATGGACGTCACTATTTTATCCTGATCCGAGAGGGCCGTTTTGGCTGTTGTTAAATCATCCTCAAGGTCTGAGATTCTTTGCTCCGCCTCCGACAAACGTTGGTCATGATGATTCAACTGAGTAAGGGCAGAATCCAATGAGTCCTTCAATGGAGCCAATTTTTGATCCAAGAGGGAGGCCAAGATGTCAGTGATCTCGTGCGTTGTAAAAGATTTGGCAGAATCCGTCGTTGTAGTAAGTGATGAGCATCGCAATGGACTATTATTAGGACCAGATGCCGGTGACTGAGGGCTGTCTGCAGGGATGTTGTCTCGGCCCCGGCCTTTATTCGCTTGTGAACCGCGGGGGTTTCTGGGAGTTTTAGCCATGTACTTATCCATTATGAGAAACTTATGGTGTAAAGGGGTCCGTAGGGTATGATAAGGTATAAAAGATATAGGCAAACTTGTAGCTGCAATATAATTGCGCACCAGCTGGGGGAGCTCCCACTCTATGTATTAAGGATGGTCTGCTGTTTTTTAATAATAATGTTTTTTTTTTTATTATTATTATTTTATTTTATTTTAATTATTTTTTCCCCCCTTTTCTTTTCCTTTCCTTCTATGGCTGCATAAATAGGCCAGCCTGTGGTGTAGTTGAAAGGAGCCTCGGGACAAACGCTGCGGACCGGTCCAATGAGCAAAATAGACCCAGTAGCAATAGCTGTTTATATGTAGTAATCAAAGCCCCAGAGTGGGAGAGGCATAATAAGAAAAATAAAAATAAAACAGAAATAAAAATATAGCTGAAGGGCACACAGTATGGGAAGACAGAACACTCGTCTGTCCTTACCAGCTTACTACAGCCACAAAGTTTGGAAGGCAGGAGAATGGTGGAATTGCAGGCTGTTCCAGCAGTGTTTCCCACACTTAAGATGGCCGCCGGGTGATGCACTGCCCAGGGAAGCAACCCTAGGGATCCGGTGTGTGGGCTCCGTGCTTGCTGGACAAATGCTGGCTGTGTGCAGGGGGAGGCCAGGACCTGGATCACCAGGTAACACACGCGCCGGGGAGCAGGAGAGGCAGCGCTTCAGTTGCGGGCATGAACGGGGCGGGAAGCTCCGCTCCGTCGCCTTGGCAACCCGCGGCCGGAGCCCAGCGCACTAGAGGTCCCAGCTGTGTGGAGGTAAGAGGGCCGCAACCCGCAAGGACGCTCTGAACGTCCCCCGGCTCCGCAACCCGCCTCCTCCAGTCCCCCGTCCGCAGCAGAGGGGTAACAGGTGGCGTGATAGAAGCTGGTGGGCCAAACGGCAGGGTTTTTTTTTCTTTTTAAGGACGTCGTGCAGGAGCCGATCCAAGGCACGTCCTTCTCCCTAGCCCGCCAAGCCACGCCCCCACCACACATTTTCTAAACAAAATTCAGAGTAGTAAATTGCAAGATTCCTACACCTATTTAATTATTCAATTTCCTTTAGATTGCAAGGGAGACCCCTCCATTTCTCAATGTTCATTTATTGTTGAGACTGTTCATTTCATACTTAAACACAATTATTTGCTTTTTTTCAAAATTCTGTCTACCTTCAGGTGATGGGTACAGCCAGGGGCACCAAGTTCACACCTAGTTATATTATCTACATTGGAGACTTTGAGTCTCACCATGTGGAGTGAGGGCCACATGATGCCACCCTGGTGCTCTATATTCACTATTTTGATAACCTTTCTTATAAATTGGGATAGGCCCCTAAACACGACACTTTCCATTTTCCTTTTTTCAGCACCTTCAATCTCATTTTCAGGCATACTTTTAGCAAGACTTCCAATAATTTCCTGGTTGTGACCCTCCCGAACATAGATTACCACATTATAATTATTACTGAACATCAAGAGGTTCTACTAACTAACCCCAATGAGGGGTTAAAGAACTCACATCTACCTCCTGCTGACATCAGTCTGTGGCTCCCTGTAATACAAACACCAAGATGCACCACGCAGATCTTCCAGAGTATGAGAACAGGTAAGTCCGTAACTTCAAGTTTGTATTTGCTACCGGATTTACCTGACATTCCTGACCATAACTCCAGGCTACCAACCTGCGTATCAATGATAGAAGAGACACAGTTATAGCTGCTAGAACCTAGCTGTCACCCCTGCCCATATTTACTCTTCTATGCCTACTGGCATTTATAGGATGTGTTTTTTTGACTGTTTCTAATTGATTTTTGCTTGTACTAATAATTTATCTGAACGGTACTTTCTTATACAGGGCCTAATTCAGAATTGTGCACAATGTCGATAATTATGGAGTTGAGAAATTATCAACTGACCGCACATGCGTCATGGTTGCACTACACACATGCCAAGGTATCGCTAAGCTAGTGATGCTGCTCGCAGTGAGTATTTATTTGCAAAGTGGCTAGTTAGTGTCTCAGCAGGTGTGTTGGGGCATATCTCCGCCTACAACTCCGACCCAGCATACACAAATAATGGCTCCAGTATCTCAATTCCTGCCCCCCATTCTGCGCGACCATAGGATTACACAGGGTGCCGATTACTGAAGGATCTGCCACCGCCATTAAGTATTTTTATTTAGGTGTTTGTATCTGTTAAGCCACCAGTGGGTGTCTTAATAAAAACAAATGTCTATCTCATTTGCATATTTTTGCACATCCGCTGTGTATGGGATTGCAGCTGCGAATGTATTACCAAACAACTCTGAATCAGGTCCATAATGTGCTCTGCCTGCCCACCCCCCTTTGTTTTTACATATTGAGGAGCCTGATGACATAAAATGAGAATGTGGAGAAGTTTGATGGCAGGATGGTTTCACAGGGTTAGCTTGATGCCTTAAAGCACTAAGGCTTTGGGTTTACATGGGTTTCCTCTAGGTGCTCCGGTTTCCTCACCACAACCTAGAGATGTGCACCTGACCATTTTTGCTGGATTTGCATTTGGCTTTGATTCATTGTCCGGCTTTGGGTTTGGATTTGCCAACCCGCCGTGACTGGATTTATTTTTTACATTGACAAAAAAAGCTAAATCACTTAAATTGAGTCTTTTTTTTTTTTGTTCCTAGAGAATTATTAAACTCAATAACATTAATTTCCAGTCAGTTTTGACCACCTCTCAGATCACAATGTTGTTTTTGCCAATATTTGCCAAAGGCTGCACCAAGCTGGCTAGTTCCTAAATCAACAGAGCAGCTGCACAAACACATGGCAGTTTATAGCACATCTATGATACATTGCCACACAGCAGTGGTAGAAATGAAAGTTGGTGCAATATGGAATTGCCCTTGGGTCTTCCCTCCCACCCTTATATTGGATATTAAAAACAATATGCACAGTTTAAGAAACCAAGCAAATCAGCGACATGGACTAACACTTTTGAGGAGAGTCTTCAGAGCCGGCCTTAGCTATAGGCAGGCTAGGCATTTGCCTAGGGCTTCCAAGCATGTCTAGGGGCATCCAAGCATGTCCCTGCAGTATCTCATGCTGGGAGGGACAGTCCGCAAACTAACTGTTACTTTCCAAATGTATTCAATCAGTACTTGTATACACTGCTGTTTACATTTGTAAAAAAAAAATGCACACTGTGCCTTAAACTTCCTCCGACATGCTTGAATGCCCTTGACTTGTGAGACCTCAGACAGACAGCAGAAGCCAAGTAAATGCAATTCCTGGACCTGTGACATTTTCACTGACTATATAAGGTTAATACTGGATGGCTTCTATAACACATGTGTATTTTGGAAGACTGCTTCACAGAAACCTGACATCACCTATACTGCTTGTGCACATAGGGGAGGGGGACCCTGTTATCCTGTGTCCCTTATCCCTGTGCAATTCCCAGGTGTCTGCAGGGACATAACATGGGCAATGTTCTCCCCACACTTTATTTCCTAGTCAGTCCATGCCGTAAAATTCCCCTGCCACCCAGCACTGTAACGTGGTCAGTAAGTTGCGTATATGAAACATCAGTGCAGCATGACTTTTGGACACATCAGACTGGAGGGCAGAGCATATCACTCCCACAGTATAAAGTAAAGGGCATGCAGTAACAGACACCAGCAAACACACTGAATAGTGAAGAGAATGGACAGTTTCTACATGTTTGATACTGGTCTTTTTGTATAACCAGCAAGTGTGGCAGTATCTGTGGCAGTATATGTGTATTATGGGCATTACTAATGTGGGGCATATGTGTAAGGTGCATTACTGTGTGGCATTATGTGTATTATGGGCATTACTAATGTGGGGCATATGTGTAAGGTTCCTTAACTGTGTGGAATTATATGTATTATGGTCATTACTGTGTGGCATTGTGCAGAGTTGAACTGGCCCACAGGGTAACCCCCCGGTGGGCCCCACTACCTGAGCGTTGCAGGTACAGATGCAGAACTAGCGGCGGAGCTAGGGGGCACCAGACAATTTTGCCTAGGCCATCAAATTGGCTAGGGCCGGCTCTGAGAGTCTTAATTACATTATAATCTTTTAAAATAAATTTCATGTACTCACTGCAATTACATAACATGGAGGAGGTGCTTAAATGGCTAACATCCCTACCTCTACCGACTTTGGCCTCACAAATGGAGCAGATGCCTTCACAAACATTGTCCGGATTTGGGTAAAATTAATCCCACACCCAAGTGGTGGCTTTTTTTATTTTATGCCCAGGCATCACAATGGCTTTCTTTTTATCACGGGCAAGGACTGCAGCCACTGGTGTCTGATTTACACACACACAATATCATCAACATCCTCAGTGTCAGATAGTAGTAGTACAGGTTGAGTATCCCATATCCAAATATTCCGAAATACGGAATATTCCGAAATACGGACTTTTTTGAGTGAGAGTGAGATAGTGAAACTTTGGTTTTTTGATGGCTCAATGTACACAAACTTTGTTTAATACACACAGTTATTAAAAATATTGTATTAAATGTCCTTCAGGCTGTGTGTATAAGGTGTATATGAAACATAAATACATTTTGTGCTTAGATTTAGGTCCCATCACCATGATATCTCATTATGGTATGCAATTATTCCAAAATATGGAAAAATCCCATATCCAAAATACCTCTGGTCCCAAGCATTTTGGATAAGGGAGACTCAACCTGTACACACAAATCCTCATTTTGTTCCACTTCCACACATGATTCCTTAATTTCTATTATGCCCTCATCACCATGTTTACTTGTATTGCTCCCCACATGTGCAGATGGTGCAGAAATGGTGGAAGGAGGTGAAAGAGGCTTCTCTATGAGGGCAGTGTGAGAAATGCCAGACTCACACATAGCTAACAACGACACCCCTAAACGTTGCTCAGGAATGTTTGATGGTTATGAACATGCAGTTTGTTCTACTGCTTCTGGTTTTCAATTTTTTGACACCTCTTTTAGGCTCTGAGTGAAAACTTCTTGTATTGTCATGAGCTGCTGAAGAAGAGGCATCACTGACAGTTGCAGAACTACCACTCAGGAATAAAGGCCAAGGCTGGAGCTTTTCCTAGCCATTGCATGTGGTGAATGGAATGTTGGCAATTTTATGTTTTTCTGGACCAAACCTTCCCTTTATAAGAGGTGTCTTTTTCTTTAACCAGTACTAGTCTGCGACTGTCAGTGTCAGTGAATGACTTACTTGTAAGTAAGCTGCTGCAGCTTGCGGGGGAAAGAGAGGAGCAGCCAGACCAGGCTGAGGAGGAGCAGTTTAATTGCAGCTAGTGCCATCAGGGGTGTTTGTTTGGTGCACACCACAACATCTGACAATGTATCTGCTTTATTAGGATTGGCACAAGGGTGGATATTTTATATTGCGTTGACGGCAATAGATGGTGCTAGACACGCCCAAAAGGCAGTGCTAGACACACCCCTCTGACGGTGCACCCCCTAATTAAATGTGCTGCGCACGCCTATGGTTGGGGGAGAGTGATTGAAAAAGTGTGTGTGGGGGGGGGGGAGGGTGTGCGTGTGTATGTGGGGGGGAGGGGTGTGTGTGTGGGGGGGAGGGAGGGTGTGGGACCAGCAGCTATGTGTGATATGTAGTTGTTTTTTTACAACAAACCATGTCCTCTCTGGAGTCCAGAGTGGGCCAGGTCAGCATTCAGCAAACCCCACCCTCCAGCTCACCCAGTGTGATTGCAGCAAGCACCGCCCCCTCAAGCACCTCATATTGCTGCTGCTGCTGCTGCAATCAGCCACGCTGTGCCCCTGCGATGCCGCCATGAAGCACACCCCCCCCCCCCCAGAATCTTTACAGCTGCAGTGATCGGCGCACAAGTGGAAACGCGCTCGCCTGGACCCAAGTAAGTAGACCAGCATTGTGGTGGCCGCTGTGGGCAGAGAGAAGCAGGCAGCGCTGAGGCAGATATCTGGTATCCCGAGTGGGCGGCTCTGAGCGATGCACAGCAGGTCAGGTCATTCGGCAGGCGGAGGGTACGGCCCGGGCTGCAAGCTCCTAGGGTAACATACCCACTGGGACTCCAGGATCTCGTGATATTACAGACACCCTGATGTCACGCTGTACCCCCCCTCCTCTGTGTTCTGTCACTGTCACCCCCCTCGTGTTCTGTCACTGTATCACCCCCCCGTGTTCTGTCACTGTGTATCCCCCCCATGTTCCTGTCACTGTGTTTCCCCCCCCCCCCCGTGTTCTGTCACTGTGTATCCCCCCATGTTCTGTCACTACATCACCCCCCCTCGTGTTCTGTCACTGCATCACCCCCCCTCGTGTTCTGTCACTGCGTCCCCCCCCCCCCGTGTTCTGTCACTGTGTCACCACCCCCCGGGGTCTGTCACTGTGTCACGACCCCCCCATGTTCTGTCACCCCCAACGTTCTGTCACTGTGCCCCCCGTTTTCTGTCACTGTGTCACACACCCCCTCTGTGCCCTGTCACGTCACTCAGTCAGCCCTCTCCCCCAGTTTGTGTTATGTCATTGTGTCACAATCCCCTCCTCTGTGTTCAGTCCTAGTCACTGTGTCACTCAGTTGCTGTTTCGACCCCACCCCCACGTGTTCTCTCACAGCCACTGTGCCGCCCTCCCCTATATACCCTGCACAGGGCCGTAACTAACACTGTGCCCATGGTGCCTGGCACAGTGCATATGCACTGTGGGCACAGAGCCGCTGGCAGTAGCCTCACGGACCTGCCACCGCTGCACCATCAAACACATGGGAGGGAGGGCGCAAATTAATAGTTTGCAGGGAGGCGCCAAACACCCTAGCACCGGCCCTGCACCTTTGAACTCTTTCGAGCTCCCAAATATCTTTTTTATAATATGGTGCCCAAAATTGAACACAATATTCCAGGTGCGGGCATACCGATGATTTGTATAGTGGCAGGATTACATCCTCGTCTCTTGTCTCAATACCCCGTATTATGCACGCAAGCACTTTGCTTGCCCGCTTTGCTGCATTTGTTTCTGCATGTGTGTGCTTCTTTGCTGCATGTGTGTGTGTACGGAATGTAGTGGGGGAAATCACATAATCATTGCCGCCAGATGGAATCCAAGATGGTAACTGCGGCTCCTTCACCCACAGCAGGCACGCCAGCCTCCATTCCCAGATCTGATATCTTCCCATCAGGTACTCCGGATGCTTTCATTACTTATGGGGAGGTTGTCAAAGCTATTAGAGGCAGTGGGACCAATTTACACTCAGACCCTCAATGTGCTGAATGGGGCAACTGCAACAGCTTTCCCAGCGTGTTGAAGTTGTGGAACTTACTTCTGGGGGATGATTTTACAGATGTCACTGAATTGAAGTATAACTTGAATAAGGTCAATAATCTAGAAAATAGATCACTACACAATAACTTGCACTTTCTAGGTCTGCCGGAGTCCCTGAAAGGTCCTGATTTATTTACATTTTTAAGTGCCACTCTCCTGGACATTCTTGATGTTTGTATGGACTTTCGGAATCTGGTTATTGAACATTGCTTTGGACCCCCGAGCAGGACCTTTAACTAGGTGTGTGCGTAAGGGGCTTCCCACATAAAGCTGCAGGGTAGGAGGCATTGTTGGTGGCACTTGTCAATTATCTGTTTTAATTACTTTCACCTGTAGTTTCCTCCCTTTTTGAAGCCCAGCATCTCCTGACCACCGCTGTCTCCTACCCTGACCCCTTTTGTCGCTAATACCTATACAACATTAATTACTCAACTTGAGCTCTCTTTGTTATTCCATCACACTGTCTGTTATTACATTTCAAGATGCTGACATACTTGGGATTCAAACCTATTGCTTGTGGCACTGCATTCAGACAATCTATTCATTGAGCTATCTGCCCTTTCATATAAAGCTTCTTCTAACTATTGGAAGCTTAGTGTGTGTGTGTGTGTGTGTGTGTGTGTGTGTGTGTGTGTGTGTGTGTGTGTGTGTGTGTGTGTGTGTGTTGTGTGTGTGTGTGTGTGTGTGTGTGTGTGTGTGTGTTGTGTGTGTGTAATATAGAGATTTTTGTTTACTCTCTGATCTCCTCTGATTCCATCTGGGGGACTCTGCACACTTACTGATGGGTTAGAGTGTGTGGGTAGGGAATTTGACACAGAACCTATAGAAAATTAACTCCTCCCCCCTCTAACCCCTCCCATCTGCAGCCTGACCAACAAGTACCTCAGTAAAAATTTAGCCAAGAGAGACAAAACAACATAACCAATTAACCAGACAAATTTACGGGAGGGATCGCAGTGTCCCCCACTTGTAATCAGAGAAAGAGATTTTATGGTAAGTAAACAAAAATCCCTATTTCTCTTTCATCCATCTGGGGGATGCTGCACACTTACTGATGGGATTTTCCAAAACAAGCTAATTAGAGGAGGGAGAACCAGATGGCATAGCTGTCTGTAAAATCTGACGCCCAACAGAGGCAGTCTCCAAACCAAACATATATAAA
Source organism: Pseudophryne corroboree (assembly GCF_028390025.1). NCBI lineage: Eukaryota > Metazoa > Chordata > Amphibia > Anura > Myobatrachidae > Pseudophryne > Pseudophryne corroboree. Next base: position 378,451,723 of record NC_086448.1, read on the forward strand.
AACGGTAGAACTTTGTGAAGGTATGCATGGACGACCAGGTTGATGCACTACACAACTGCTCAACAGATACACCCCCACAAACAGCCCAAGAGGCTCCAACAGCTCTAGTTGAATGAGCCCTTATTGGGTCAGGAACAGTAAAATTAGGAGAAACATAGGCCTGTCGAATAGCCGAAGTCATCCAACGAGCCACCGTGTTTTTAGAAGCCGGCCAACTCCATTTGGGTGCGTCAATCAAGACCAACAATGTATCAGTACGACGAATAGATTCAGTGCGGAACAAATATATGCGTAAGGCCCTAACAACATCCAATAAGGCCAAATGACTATCCTCTCCGGAGGAAAATGGAGTAAACGCCGGAAGCACAATGTCCTCATTCAGGTGGAAAGCCGACACAACTTTCGGAAGGAAGAAAGGCTTCGTACGCAAAACCACTCGGTCATCATGAAAAACCAACAAAGGTGGCCTGCAAGAAAGGGCCGCCAACTCTGAAACACGTCTGGGCGACGCAATGTCCAAAAGAAAAACAACCTTGAACATGAGGAACTTTAATTCCACTGATTCCAATGGTTCAAATTGATATTTCTAAAAAGTTTTAAGAACTAAATTTAAGTCTGAGGGAGGAACCAGGGGAACAAATGGAGGTTGAATCCTAAGCACTCCCTGAAGGAACGTCTGGACCTCTGGAATGAGAGCCAATCTCTTCTGAAAAAGCACCGATAAAGCGGAAACCTGCCCTTTAAGGGAAGCAAGATGTAGTCCTTTAGTGAGACCATCCTGAAGGAAAGACAACAGGCGAGGTACTCTAAAGACGTCCGGTGCCAACCCGCGTTTTTCACACCAAGCAATGTAGATACGCCACACCCTGTGATAAGTTCCAGAAGTTACTGACTTCCTAGCTAGGAGCAGTGTTTTCACAACTGGTCGAGATAATCCTTTTGCTCTTAAAATGCTGGCTTCAAGAGCCATGCCGTCAAAGCCAGACGATTTAAATCTGGATGGCGACACAGTCCTTGAAGAAGAAGATCTGGTCGCAGAGGTAGATGGAAAGTTTACCTGGCCACCATGCTGCGCAGGAGCGTGTACCACTGGCGACGCGGCCAATTTGGAGTTTCAAGAATGACTGGCAGGCCTTCTCGTCGGATGCGTGGAAGCAGGCATGGAATTAGGGGAATCGGTGGAAACGCATATCTCAGTTGAAACTGCCATAGAGCTGTCAAGGCATCGATCAGTGCTGCCTGAGGATCCTGAGTACGCGACCCGTAGTAAGGGAGCTTTTTGTTGAGATGAGATGCCATCCTATGTCGGGCGTTCCCCACATAGACACTAAAGCAAGAAACACCTCCTGGTGAAGCTCCTATTCTCCCAGGTAAACTGTGTGACGGCTTAAGAAATCTGCTTCCCAGTTTTCGATTCCCGGAATGTGAATCGCGGAGATAGCCGGAACCCAATGCTCCACCCACCGGAGAATATGAGAGACCACTTTCATGGTGTTCCAACTTCAAATTCCTCCTTGTTTGTTTATGTAAGCCACCGCCATGATGTTGTCAGACTGAATACGCACCAGATGACCTTGGAACATGGTCTGTACTTGAATGAGAGCATACCGGATTGCTCTCAATTCCAAGATGTTGATCTGTAAAGTCGATTCCTGACTGTTCCAGAGTCCCCGGAAGTGATGAGTTTGAAACACCGCTCACCAACCCACCAGTGGAGAGATTGACGAGTCTGTACTGATAAATGGAACAATTACGAGTCCAGGTGAGGTCCCATCTGAGTTCAACAGCTGAGAATTTCAGTATGAAGTGGTCGGGCATGAAATCTGGCATATGGTACTGCCTTGAAGGTTGCTACTATCTTGCCTAACACCTGCATGCATCTGAGGACTGAGACTATCGGCATTTGTTACAGGGCTCAGATTCTAGACCGTAGGTCCTGAATTTTGTCCTGAGGAAGAAACACTTCTGGCTCCTGGTGTCAAATAAGAGCCCTAGAAACACCATCTTTTGGGAAGGAAGCAGTGACGATTTTGGAAAATTTATTATCCACCTGAATGACTGCAAGGTGTCTATTATGAGCCGCAAGTGCTGGTGAAGAAGCGTCTCTGATGGAGCCTTCTTTAACCGATCGTCCAAGTAGGAAGCAATGTTGACTCTCTGACACCTTAGTACCGCAACCATATGGGCAATTATTTTTGTAAACACTCGAGGGGCCATGGAGAGACCGAATGGGAGAGCCTGAAACTGAAAGTGCCAAGGGCTGACTGCAAATCTCAGAAGATATTGGTGACATGTCCAAATGGGAACATGCAGGTATGCATCCTCTATGTCTATGGAAGCCAAATATTCCTCTGGTTCCATGGAGGCGATAATTGAACGAATGGATTCCATTTTGAATTTCTGGACAGAGAGATACAGATTTAGACATTTTAGATTTAAAATGGTCCAAAACGAACCGTCTGGTTTGTTTACGAGAAAAAGACTTGAGTAAAAGCCTTGACCTTCTTGTTGCTTGGGAACTGGAAGAATTACTCCGTTGTGTAAAAACGTGGCCATCACTTGAATAAGAGCTTGCCGTCTGGAGGGATCGCTTGGGAGAGGAGTGACGAAAACTCGATGTGGGACTGGTTCCTCAAGGTCCAAGATATATCCTCAGGAGATGACGCCCGTCACCCACCGATCTGGTTTCGACAGGAGCCACACTTCCTTGAACTGCAGTAACCAAGCCCCGACCACCAGTGATCTCTCCGGAGATCTCGAAGCGTCATGCGGTAGGCTTGTCGGTAGACTTGATGGATGGTCTACAAGTTGCCTGTGTTCCTCTACCTCTGAATGCTCCTCTATGTGGAAATCTTGAAAAGGCCTGAAAGGACTGGAAACTTCCCCTGCCCTGAGTACAAAAGAACCTAAACTAAGTGGATTTCGGTTTTTGAGGGGCAACCGGAAGAAAGGGGCTCTTGCCTCCAGTAGTATTGGAAATAATCTTTGTTAGTTCCGAGCCAAAAAGAAACTCCCATTCAAATGGCACGGCTATTAAAGTCTGTTTTGAATCGTAGTCAGTGTTCCAAACCCGAAGCCAAAGAGATCTTCTTGCTGTTACAGCTAAGGCAGATACACGTGACTGGAGCGCAGCAGAGTCCAACAAGGCTGGAGTCCAGCATAAGTCACAGCTTCAGAAATTTGTTATGCTAACTGAATAGCTTCCAATGGATCGTCAGATTGCATTCCAGACACTACTCGTGATAGCCAGTAATACCTGGCCTTAAGAACCCAAGCGCCAGCGACGATTGGACTTCAAGAAATACCTGATTGGGCACACATAGATTTAAGAATTGCCTTTATTTTCCTATCTGTAGGATCCTTCAAGGTCACTGATTGCACTGAGGGAATAATTGTAGCCTTCGCCAAGTGTGTAATAGGGGCATCTACCTTTAGGGCTGTTTCCTAGAATTTTGTGTCCATCTCCGTAAATGGATATAGAAATCTCAATTTCTTAGGAGCCTGAAAACCAGAGTCCGGTTTAAGCCAGGGCTCCTTCAAAATATCCACAAATGCGTATAAGAAGGGAAGACAGCCACTTGTCTTTTCTGCATTTTTGAAAAAGGTTGTTGAGGTCTCTACCACTGCCGTATCCTTGAGATTAAGAGTTTGACGAATGGCTTCTATCAGTAATCTGACACCTAAGCTTGTAGATAGCTCCTCCTCTTCCCAAACCGAAGCATCCTCCCACTCAGGGTCTACTTCACCTTCCTCTAATGGAGAGGCTATTGACTCTAACTCCTCCCATGGGAAAGTTATAGCGGTAATAGCTGTGGGCGTTTAGTGGCAGCAGAATTACCTGAAGAAGTCACTATCTTGTTCAAGGACTGAGCTAAGCCAGAGAGACACTTGCCCATATTTCTCGCCCAAAGTGGCTCCTCAAGAGTCTGGCTTGAATCAGTAACCGATTGGGACTGACATAGCATCAGCCATGCACTAATTCGGCTTCCCGGTCACTGTACACAGAAAACGACAACAAAACCCCCACAAAACTCATGTCGACCTTTTAACCTGTCCACATAGCACATGTCGACCTTCCAACCCTGTCGACCTAGTGACTGTCGACCTATAGTGGTCGACCTAAACATTGTAGGCCTAGACACTGTTGATTTGATGATCCACACACCCGTAGGGTGCAGTTAGGTTGAGTGTAGAGAACAGTGAGGGACATCAGTGTGGAGCCGATGAGCCAAGTGTGTGTTGCCACTGCCAGTTGTAACCCCCACCCCACCTCTGTGACACACCCCACCCTGCCTCGGTTTGCTCCTGCGCTGGCTCCTACAGTCACGTGTGCGCCGCTGCTGAGTGCAAGGCAGAGCTCCGGAGCTCTGCATGTTGCAAAACGAAAGCTGACAGCTGAGCTGATAGAAGGGGACAGACCAGCTGCGGGCGAGAGGGTGGGCGGCGGCAGACAGATTAAAGCGAACGCAGGTGCTGGCCGCCATGGCTGGTTTGCTCTGGATGTGGGAGGGGGAAGGGAGAGTGTGCCGGATGCGCCTACAGTGCCTATGCGTAAATTTAGCACAGCTACGATCATTCACACTGACATGCGGGGGACGCCCAGAACAGGGCTAGTCCGCCCCACATGTCATTGCCCCCCCCTCCCCCCTGCAGAAGTGCAAAGGCATCGCACAGCGATGATGCCTTTGCACTTCAAGAGTAGCTCCCGGCCAGCGCAACTTTAGCGTGCTGGCTGGGAGCTTCTCATCGCACCCCAGCCCGCAGCGGCTGCGTGTGACATCACGCAGCCGCCGCGGCCTTGCCCCCTCATCGGTCCGGCCACACCTGCGCTCCCCCTAAACGGCGGCTTAACACCGCCGTCCAGCCCCCTCCCGCCTAGCGACTGCCTCTGTCTTAGAGGCGATTGCTAGGGTACGACGGCTGCCATTCGCCGGCGCACTGCGGCGCATGCGCAGTTCTGACCCAATCGCTACGCTGCGACAAACTGCAGCGAGCGATTGGGTCAGAATGACCCCCATGGTTTTGCTCAACTGCTAACAAATTTGCTGCTGCGATCAACTCTGAAGTACCCCCATAATGCTGTATTCTGTAAATAACTTTAAAAAAATGTTTTTATTTTTATGTATTTTATTTTAGTTCTAGTTCATTTTATTCCTTGGTTTGTTTGGATCATGTGACATAAGAGACCTATGGGCAGGATACAATAAGACAGACTACATGCACTACAACAGGGATAAGGCTCTGTGCAGCACATATTCCCTGTATGGATGTGCAGCTATGTGTTGGAAACGCATGTTGACATCTGAAATGCCAAGTTGAGTCTCCTGGGTCAGGGAGCCAGCCAATCCCTAGACAGGAAGGATTAGAAGGCTGGTGGGTGTGGAGGAGAAGGGGGTGTGAGTTGACATCACTTTGTTAGCTTGCATAAGGTGAATGCACATCCAGCACACAAGACTTAGAATGGATAAGATAATTTCGGTGAAAGTTGGATTTTGCAGCCTTGTGTAAAACTATTTTGTTCAAATTGTAAATCCCAGGACAACATGAGAGGAGACTATTTTTCCTGCTGCCGTAAGAAGAATAACAAAAAACAAGCTGAGGGTGCCTTGCATTTGCTGGAGCAGAAAACTCAAAAGGTATTTCAAGATTCGTTGCTTAATTGTACTAGACTGGTGCACATTTCAGTAAGCTGGAAGCCTGATTTTTTTTTTTTTTTTTTATAGCAAGTTCCATCCTTTATGTAAATATACAGTATTTCAGGTACTGCTGCATTGCTACTGTTGAAGAGTATGTTTTGCCAGAGTTGCTTTAAACCATCACCTACTGTACTACATGTATGAATTGTAGCATAAATACAGAAAGGTAGTGACCAAATATATTTAAAGACTCTTTACTGTGTTTTTCCTCTCTCTTTAATATACAGTAATACTACACGTTAGCATATTAATACAGCTACTTGCACTGCTATCTTCAAGGGACATAATTTTCTGAGTTTATAAAAGGCTAAAGTATATTATTAATGCATTGTTCTGAATTTAATTGTATGTAATATGATTTCTTTCAGAGCCTGATATTTTATAGAAACCTTGAGAATATGCTTTAATTTCACGTCAGTAGCATCGTGTATTCGTGCTCAGTGCAAAGGGCGATATGTAATTGCTCTATACTCATTTTAAGTACAAATTTAAAGAACAATCAGTTGGAGGTAGAACGTACTATACTGGTTTCATTTGCAGAATTTGTAAATAATAAGTAACAATATAATGAGAACAATAATATTCTTTTCACATAAGGCTATATATTTTTGTCTCTAAATTTGAATTTAAACCAGTCTTCCTTACTAGTAATGAATACAATTTTGTAATAGTATTTAATTACACAAAGCTTATTGTATGAACTTTCAAAGACATGGTTATTTTATCTTTTGGGTGTAACATTAGATTAACATATTATGACAGATCCCAGTTTTTTTTCTTCATCATATCATTGTGTCCAGTATCCAAAATCAAATGTTTTGATTGTTAGACTCTTCCCTATTTGTGTACTGTTAGTATCAATATTGCTATTTATGCTTAATTCCTTCCCCATATTCTTTAGCAGGCAATAGTAAAATGTTATTCATATAAACTCCTGTGGCTGTTACAATACAAGCGAACTTTACTGTTGTATATGACGCATTTTGTATTTATGGAACATGTAATATCTGTGACTTTGAAGACCAAGTGTGACATTTCTTAAGCTTAAAGGGATTGTCCACTTTTGAAGATCCCTGCCTTAACAGAGATGTACCCTGGAAAATTGGAGCTTCCAGAGTCCCCTCTGCTACCTGAATCATTAGACTGACTCAAAACTATGTGTTACTTAATCCATGCACAACGCCATTACAGGGCTAAGGGTATATTACTGTACCCTTGTAATCCCATCAATTCAGGAAGCATGAGCAGGCTGTGGTGCAATCCAAGACCTTACTTCAGTTAACAGGGAAGATTCACATATATCGAGCAGAGCTTATCCAAAAGTGAGTAGCTAGTTTGAACGTTTTAGGAGCCACCTATATGCAGACACAAACGTTACCATGACTAAAAAAAATATATATATATTGATTATTAAACACCTTTTTTTATCAGGAGCGGAAAAACCTTCAGTGCAGTCAGTGTTCCTTAGGCTTTCCATAGTTCTGATTCAGTAAACTGGAACAGAAGTTAGAACTGCTCAGTCTACTCTATCTCATGACTTCCTTTAGACCTGCATATGCACTACAATTCCTCTAGCAGCAGTTGTCACCAATCATGATAATCCACCTTCAGGACTTTTTGGAAAGTTTTGATTCCTCATAGCATAACATAGACATGGTCAAGATGAATGCTTTCATGTCATTCATTCAAAAGGACCCACTGATGTCACTAATCTTGTGGTATTTTAAGCTTTGGGACAAATGTACTAAGTCTTGGAGAGTGATAAAGTGGTGAGAGATAATGTTTCTGAGATGAGCGGGTTCGGTTTCTCTGAATCCGAACCCGCCCGAACTTCATGTTTTTTTACACGGGTCCGAGCGACTCGGATCTTCCCGCCTTGCTCGGTTAACCCGAGCGCGCCCGAACGTCATCATCACGCTGTCGGATTCTCGCGAGGCTCGGATTCTATCGCGAGACTCGGATTCTATATAAGGAGCCGCGCGTCGCGGCCATTTTCACACGTGCATTGAGATTGATAGGGAGAGGACGTGGCTGGCGTCCTCTCCGTTTAGAAATTAAAATAGATAGGAGAGTGAGAGTGAGACACTTCATTTACTTACTGGAGCTTAGGAGGAGTTATACTAGTGACTGATGACCAGTGACCTGACCACCAGTGCAGTTTTATAATTTATTATTATTTAATAATCCGTTCTGTTCTTGTTCTCTGCCTGAAAAAAACGATACACAGTGACTCAGTCACACTCACATACCATATCTGTGCTCAGCCCAGTGTGCTGCATCATCTATGTATAATATCTGACTGTGCTCACACAGCTTAATTGTGGGGGAGACTGGGGAGCAGTTATAGGTTATAGCAGGAGCCAGGAGTACATATTAAACAGTGCACACTTTTGCTGCCAGAGTGCCACTGCCAGTGTGACTGACCACTGACCACTGTGACCAGTGACCTGACCACACTGACCACCAGTATAGTATATTGTGATTGAATGTCTGCCTGAAAAAGTACACTCGTCGTGTGACTTGTGTGGTGTTTTTTTATTCTATAAAAATTAAAAAACTCATTCTGCTGACAGACAGTGTCCACTCCAGCAGGTCCGTCATTATATAATATATACCTGTCCGGCTGCAGTAGTGATATATATATATTTTTTATATCATTATTTATCATCCAGTCTACTAGCAGCAGACACAGTACGGTAGTTCACGGCTGTAGCTACCTCTGTGTCGGCACTCGGCAGTCCATCCATAATTGTATACCACCTACCCGTGGTTTTTTTTTTCTTTCTTCTTTATACATACTACATCTCATTATCATCCAGTCTATATTAGCAGCAGACACAGTACAGTACGGTAGTCCACGGCTGTAGCTACCTCTGTGTCGGCACTCGGCAGTCCATCCATAATTGTATACCACCTACCCGTGGTTTTTTTTTTCTTTCTTCTTTATACATACATACTACATCTCATTATCATCCAGTCTATATTAGCAGCAGACACAGTACAGTATGGTAGTCCATGGCTGTAGCTACCTCTGTGTCGGCACTCGGCAGTCCATCCATAATTGTATACCACCTACCCGTGGTTTTTTTTTTCTTTCTTCTTTATACATACTACATCTCATTATCATCCAGTCTATATTAGCAGCAGACACAGTACAGTACGGTAGTCCACGGCTGTAGCTACCTCTGTGTCGGCACTCGGCAGTCCATCCATAATTGTATACCACCTACCCGTGGTTTTTTTTTCTTTCTTCTTTATACATACTACATCTCATTATCAACCAGTCTATATTAGCAGCAGACACAGTACAGTACGGTAGTCCACGGCTGTAGCTACCTCTGTGTCGGCACTCGGCAGTCCATCCATAATTGTATACCACCTACCCGTGTTTTTTTTTTTCTTTCTTCTTTATACATACTACATCTCATTATCATCCAGTCTATATTAGCAGCAGACACAGTACAGTACGGTAGTCCACGGCTGTAGCTACCTCTGTGTCGGCACTCGGCAGTCCATCCATAATTGTATACCACCTACCCGTGGATTTTTTTTTCTTTCTTCTTTATACATACTACATCTCATTATCATCCAGTCTATATTAGCAGCAGACACAGTACAGTACGGTAGTCCACGGCTGTAGCTACCTCTGTGTCGGCACTCGGCAGTCCATCCATAATTGTATACCACCTACCCGTGGTTTTTTTTTTCTTTCTTCTTTATACATACTACATCTCATTATCATCCAGTCTATATTAGCAGCAGACACAGTACAGTACGGTAGTCCACGGCTGTAGCTACCTCTGTGTCGGCACTCGGCAGTCCATCCATAATTGTATACCACCTACCCGTGGTTTTTTTTTTCTTTCTTCTTTATACATACTACATCTCATTATCAACCAGTCTATATTAGCAGCAGACACAGTACGGTAGTTCACGGCTGTAGCTACCTCTGTGTCGGCACTCGGCAGTCCATCCATAATTGTATACCACCTACCCGTGGTTTTTTTTTTCTTTCTTCTTTATACATACATACTACATCTCATTATCATCCAGTCTATATTAGCAGCAGACACAGTACAGTACGGTAGTCCACGGCTGTAGCTACCTCTGTGTCGGCACTCGGCAGTCCATCCATAATTGTATACCACCTACCCGTGTTTTTTTTTTTCTTTCTTCTTTATACATACTACATCTCATTATCATCCAGTCTATATTAGCAGCAGACACAGTACAGTACGGTAGTCCACGGCTGTAGCTACCTCTGTGTCGGCACTCGGCAGTCCATCCATAATTGTATACCACCTACCCGTGTTTTTTTTTTCTTTCTTCTTTATACATACTACATCTCATTATCAACCAGTCTATATTAGCAGCAGACACAGTACGGTAGTTCACGGCTGTAGCTACCTCTGTGTCGGCACTCGGCAGTCCATCCATAATTGTATACCACCTACCCGTGGTTTTTTTTTCTTTCTTCTTTATACATACATACTACATCTCATTATCATCCAGTCTATATTAGCAGCAGACACAGTACAGTACGGTAGTCCATGGCTGTAGCTACCTCTGTGTCGGCACTCGGCAGTCCATCCATAATTGTATACCACCTACCCGTGGTTTTTTTTTTCTTTCTCCTTTATACATACTACATCTCATTATCATCCAGTCTATATTAGCAGCAGACACAGTACAGTACGGTAGTCCACGGCTGTAGCTACCTCTGTGTCGGCACTCGGCACTCGGCAGTCCATCCATAATTGTATACCACCTACCCGTGGTTTTTTTTTTCTTTCTTCTTTATACATACTACATCTCATTATCAACCAGTCTATATTAGCAGCAGACACAGTACAGTACGGTAGTCCACGGCTGTAGCTACCTCTGTGTCGGCACTCGGCAGTCCATCCATAATTGTATACCACCTACCCGTGTTTTTTTTTTTCTTTCTTCTTTATACATACTACATCTCATTATCATCCAGTCTATATTAGCAGCAGACACAGTACAGTACGGTAGTCCACGGCTGTAGCTACCTCTGTGTCGGCACTCGGCAGTCCATCCATAATTGTATACCACCTACCCGTGTTTTTTTTTTTTTTCTTCTTTATACATACTACATCTCATTATCATCCAGTCTATATTAGCAGCAGACACAGTACAGTACGGTAGTCCACGGCTGTAGCTACCTCTGTGTCGGCACTCGGCAGTCCATCCATAATTGTATACCACCTACCCATGGTTTTTTTTTTCTTTCTTCTTTATACATACTACATCTCATTATCATCCAGTCTATATTAGCAGCAGACACAGTACAGTACGGTAGTCCACGGCTGTAGCTACCTCTGTGTCGGCACTCGGCAGTCCATCCATAATTGTATACCACCTACCCGTGGTTTTTTTTTTCTTTCTTCTTTATACATACTACATCTCATTATCAACCAGTCTATATTAGCAGCAGACACAGTACGGTAGTTCACGGCTGTAGCTACCTCTGTGTCGGCACTCGGCAGTCCATCCATAATTGTATACCACCTACCCGTGGTTTTTTTTTTCTTTCTTCTTTATACATACATACTACATCTCATTATCATCCAGTCTATATTAGCAGCAGACACAGTACAGTACGGTAGTCCACGGCTGTAGCTACCTCTGTGTCGGCACTCGGCAGTCCATCCATAATTGTATACCACCTACCCGTGTTTTTTTTTTTCTTTCTTCTTTATACATACTACATCTCATTATCATCCAGTCTATATTAGCAGCAGACACAGTACAGTACGGTAGTCCACGGCTGTAGCTACCTCTGTGTCGGCACTCGGCAGTCCATCCATAATTGTATACCACCTACCCGTGGTTTTTTTTTTCTTTCTCTAACGTCCTAGTGGATGCTGGGGACTCCGTCAGGACCATGGGGAATAGCGGCTCCGCAGGAGACAGGGCACAAAAGCAAGCTTTTAGGATCACATGGTGTGTACTGGCTCCTCCCCCTATGACCCTCCTCCAAGCCTCAGTTAGGTTTTTGTGCCCGGCCGAGAAGGGTGCAATCTAGGTGGCTCTCTTAAAGAGTTGCTTAGAAAAAGTTTTTAGGTTCTTTATTTTCAGTGAGTCCTGCTGGCAACAGGCTCACTGCATCGAGGGACTTAGGGGAGAGATTTTCAACTCACCTGCGTGCAGGATGGATTGGATTCTTAGGCTACTGGACATAGCTCCAGAGGGAGTCGGAACACAGGGCTCGCCCTGGGGTTCGTCCCGGAGCCGCGCCGCCGACCCCCCTTGCAGATGCTGAAGATGAAGAGGTCCGGAACCAGGCAGCAGAAGACTCTCAGTCTTCATCAGGTAGCGCACAGCACTGCAGCTGTGCGCCATTGTTGTCAGCACACTTCACACAGCGGTCACGGAGGGTGCAGGGCGCTGGGGGGGCGCCCTGGGCAGCAATGTATAATACCTGTATGGCGAAAAATACATCACATATAGCCCTTGAGGCTATATGGATGTATTTAACCCCTGCCAGATATCTAAAACTCCGGAGAAGAAGCCCGCCGAAAAGGGGGCGGGGCCTATTCTCCTCAGCACACAGCGCCATTTTCCCTCACAGAAAGGCTGGTGGGAAGGCTCCCATGATCTCCCCTGCACTGCACTACAGAAACAGGGTTAAAACAGAGAGGGGGGGCACTGATTTGGCGATATGTATATATATTAAAATGCTATAAAAGGAACACTTATATAAAGGTTGTCCCTGGATAATTATAGCGTTTTGGTGTGTGCTGGCAAACTCTCCCTCTGTCTCCCCAAAGGGCTAGTGGGTCCTGTCCTCTATCAGAGCATTCCCTATGTGTGTGCTGTATGTCGGTACGTGTGTGTCGACATGTATGAGGAAAATATTGGTGAGGAGGCGGAGAAAATTGCCTGTAATGGTGATGTCACTCTCTAGGGAGTCGACACCGGAATGGATGGCTTATTTATGGAAATTACGTGACAATGTCAACACGCTGCAAGCCGGTTGACGACATGAGAGGGCCGGCGAACAAATTAGTATCTGTCCAGGCGTCTCAAACACCGTCAGGGGCTGTAAAATGCCCATTTACCTCAGTCGGTCGACACAGACCCAGACACGGACACTGATTTCAGTGTCGACGGTGAAGAAACAAACGTATTTTCTTTTAGGGCCACACGTTAAGGGCAATGAAGGAGGTGTTACATATTTCTGATACTCCAAGTACCACAAAAAAGGGTATTATGTGTGAGGTGAAAAAAAAAAAACTACCTGTAGTTTTTCCTGAATCAGATAAATTAAATGAAGTGTGTGATGATGCGTGGGTTTCCCCCGATAGAAAATTATTGGCGGTATACCCTTTCCCGCCAGAAGTTAAGGCGCGGTGGGAAACACCCCTCAGGGTGGATAAGGCGCTCACACGCTTATCAGAACAAGTGGCGGTACCATCTACGGATAGGGCCGTACTTAAGGAGCCAGCTGATAGGAGGCTGAAAAATATCCTAAAAAGTATACACACACATGCTGGTGTTATACTGCGACCAGCGATCGCCTCAGCCTGGATGTGCAGAGCTGAGGTGGCTTGGTCGGATTCCCTGACTAAAAATATTGATACCTTTGACAGGGACAGTATTTTATTGACTATAGAGCATTTAAAGGATGCATTTCTATATATGCGAGATGCGCAGAGGGATATTTGCACTCTGGCATCAAGAGTAAATGCGATGTCCATATCTGCAAGAAGATGTTTATGGACACGACAGTGGTCAGGTGATGCAGATTCCAAACGGCACAAAGATGTATTGCCGTATAAAGGGGAGGAGTTATTTGGGGTCGGTCCATGGGACCTGGTGGCCAGGGCAACTGCTGGAAAATCCACCGTTTTTTACCCTAAGTCACATCTCTGCAGAAAAAGACACCGTCTTTTCAGCCTCAGTCCTTTCGTCCCTATAAGAGTCATATCTGCCCAGGGATAGAGGAAAGGGAAGAAGACTGCAGCAGGCAGCCCATTCCCAGGAACAGAAGCCCTCCACCGCTTCTACCAAGTTCTCAGCATGACGCTGGGACCGTACAGGACCCCTGGATCCTACAAGTAGTATCCAAGGGGTACAGATTGGAATGTCGAGAGGTTTCCCCCCTCGCAGGTTCCTGTAGTCTGCTGTACCAATGTCTCCCTCCGACAGGGAGGCAGTATTGAAAACAATTCACAAGCTGTATTCCCAGCAGGTGATAATAAAATTACCCCTCCGACAACAAGGAAAGGGGTATTACTCCACACTATATGGTGGTACTGAAGGCTAGGTGAGACCTATTCTAAATCTGAAAAATTTGAACACTTGCAAGGGTTCAAATCCAGATGGAGTCACTCAGAGCAGTGATAGCAAAGAACAAGGGGACTATATGGTGTCCCGGGACATCAGGGATGCTTACCTCCATGTCCCAAAATTTGCCTTTTCTCACCAAGGGTACCTCAGGTTCGTGGTACAGAACTGTCACTATCAGTTTCAAGACGATGCCGTTGGATTGTCCAAGGCACCCCGGGTCCTTACCAAGGTAATGACCGAAAGGAGGATTCGTCTTCAAAGAAAATGGACGACCTCCTGATAAGAACAAGGTCCAGAGAACAGTTGGAGGTCGGAGTAGCACTATCTCAAGTAGTTCTACGACAGCACGGGTGGATTCTAAATATTCCAAAACCGCAGTTGTTCCGACGACACGTCTGCTGGTCCTAGGGATGATTCTGGACACAGTCCAGGAAAAGGTGTTTCTCCCAGAGGAGAAAGCCAGGGAGTTATCCGAGCTAATCGGGATCCTCCTAAAACCAGGAAAAGTGTCAGTGCATCATTGCACAAGAGTCCTGGTAAAAATGGTGGCTTATTACGAAGCGCTTCCATTCGGCAGATTTCACGCAAGAACTCTTCAGTGGGATCTGCTGGACAAATGGTCCGGATCGCATCTTCAGATGCATCAGCGGATAACCCTATATCCAAGGACAAGGGTGCCTCTCCTGTGGTGATTACAGAGTGCTCATCTTCTAGAGGGCCGCAGATTCGGCATTCAGGATTGGATGCTGGTGACCACGGAGGCCAGCCTGAGAGGCTGGGGAGCAGTCACACAAGGAGTGTGATCAAGTCTGGAGAATTCTCTCCACATAAATATACTGGAGCTAAGAGCAAATTTATAATGCTCTAAGCTTAGCAAGACCTCTGCTTCAAGGTCAGCCGGTATTGATCCAGTGGGATAACATCACGGCAGTCGCCCACGTAAACAGAAAGGGCGGCACAAGAAGCAGGAGGGCAGTGGCAAAACTGCAAGGATTTTTCGCTAGGCGGAAAATCATGTGATAGCACTGTCAGCAGTGTTCATTCCGGGAGTGGACGACTGGGAAGCAGACTTCCTCAGCAGGCACGACCTCCACCCGGGAGAGTGGGAACTTCATCGGGAAGTTTTCCGCATGATTGTGAACCGTTGGGAAAGACCAAAGGTGGACATGATGGCGTCCCGCCCGAACAAAAAATGGGACAGGTATTGCGCCAGGTCACGAGACCTTCAGGCGATAGCTGTGGACGTCCTGGTAACACCGTGGGTGTAACAGTCGGTGTATGTGTTCCCTCCTCTGCTTCTCATAACCAAGGTATTGAGAATTATAAGACATAGAGGAGTAAGAACTATACTCGTGGCTCCGGATTGGCCAAGAGGGACTTGGTAACCGGAACTTCAAGAGATGCTCACAGAGGACTAATGGCTTCGGGAGCTAAGAAGGGATTTGCTTTCAGCAAGTACCATGTCTGTTCCAAGAGGAACCGTGGCATCGGCCTTTAAGAAAGGACCTGCTCCAGCAGGGACCTTGTCTGTTCCAAGACTTACCGCGACTGCGTTTGACGGCATGGCGGTTTGAACGCCGGATCCTAAGGGAAAAGGCATTCCGGAAGAGGTCATACCTACCCTGGTCAAAGCCAGGAAGGAGGTGACCGCACAACGTTATCACCACATGTGGTAAAAATATGTTGCGTGGGTGAGGCCAGGAAGGCCCCACGAAAAAATTTCAACTAGGTCGATTTCTGCACTTCCTGCAAACAGGAGTGTCTATGAGCCTCAAATTGGGGTCCATTAAGGTTCAAGTTTCGGCCCTATAGATTTTCTTCCAGAAAGAATTGGCTTCAGTTCCTGAAGTCCAGACGTTTGTCAAGGGAGTATTGCATATACAGCCCTTGTGTGCCTCCAGTGGCACCGTGGGATCATAACGTAGTGTTGGGATTCCTCAAATCATATTGGTTTGAACCACTCAAATCTGTGGATTTGAAATATCTCACATGGAAAGTGACCATGCTGTTGGCCCTGGCCTCGGCCAGGCGATTGTCAAAATTGGCGGCTTTGTCTTACAAAAGCCCATATTTGATTTTCCATTCGGACAGGGCAGAACTGCGGACTCGTCCCCAGTTTCTTCCTAAGGTGGTGTCAGCGTTTCACCTGAAACAACCTATTGTGGTGCCTGCGGCTACTAGGGACTTGGAGGACTCCAAGTTGCTAGACGTTGTCAGGGCCCTGAAAATATATATATATATATAATTCCAGGACGGCTGGAGTCAGAAAGTCTGACTTGCTGTTTATATTGTAGGCACCCAAAAAGCTGGGTGCTCCTGCTTCTAAGCAGACTATTGCTCGTTGGATTTGTAGTACAATTCAGCTTGCACATTCTGTGGCAGGCCTGCCACAGCCAAAATCTGTAAATGCCCATTCCACAAGGAAGGTGGGCTCATCTTGGGCGGCTGCCCGAGGGGTCTCGGCTTTACAACTTTGCCGAGCAGCTACTTGGTCAGGGGCAAACACGTTTGCAAAATTCTACAAATTTGATACCCTGGCTGAGGAGGACCTGGAGTTCTCTCGTTCGGTGCTGCAGAGTCATCCGCACTCTCCCGCCCGTTTGGGAGCTTTGGTATAATCCCCATGGTCCTGACGGAGTCCCCAGCATCCACTAGGACGTTAGAGAAAATAAGATTTTACTTACCGATAAATCTATTTCTCATAGTCCGTAGTGGATGCTGGGCGCCCATCCCAAGTGCGGATTGTCTGCATTACTTGTACATAGTTATTGTTACAAAAAATCGGGTTATTATTGTTGTGAGCCATCTTTTTTAGAGGCTACTTCATTGTTATCATACTGTTAACTGGGTTCAAATCACAAGTTGTACGGTGTGATTGGTGTGGCTGGTATGAGTCTTACCCGGGATTCAAGATCGTTCCTTATTGTGTACGCTCGTCCGGGCACAGTACCTAACTGAGGCTTGGAGGAGGGTCATAGGGGGAGGAGCCAGTACACACCATGTGATCATAAAAGCTTGCTTTTGTGCCCTGTCTCCTGCGGAGCCGCTATTCCCCATGGTCCTGACGGAGTCCCCAGCATCCACTACGGACTATGAGAAATAGATTTATCGGTAAGTAAAATCTTATTTTCTTCTTTATACATACTACATCTCATTATCATCCAGTCTATATTAGCAGCAGACACAGTACAGTACGGTAGTCCACGGCTGTAGCTACCTCTGTGTCGGCACTCGGCAGTCCATCCATAAGTATACTAGTATCCATCCATCTCCATTGTTTACCTGAGGTGCCTTTTAGTTGTGCCTATTAAAATATGGAGAACAAAAATGTTGAGGTTCCAAAATTAGGGAAAGATCAAGATCCACTTCCACCTCGTGCTGAAGCTGCTGCCACTAGTCATGGCCGAGACGATGAAATGCCAGCAACGTCGTCTGCCAAGGCCGATGCCCAATGTCATAGTACAGAGCATGTCAAATCCAAAACACCAAATATCAGTAAAAAAAGGACTCCAAAACCTAAAATAAAATTGTCGGAGGAGAAGCGTAAACTTGCCAATATGCCATTTACCACACGGAGTGGCAAGGAACGGCTGAGGCCCTGGCCTATGTTCATGGCTAGTGGTTCAGCTTCACATGAGGATGGAAGCACTCAGCCTCTCGCTAGAAAAATGAAAAGACTCAAGCTGGCAAAAGCACCGCAAAGAACTGTGCGTTCTTCGAAATCCCAAATCCACAAGGAGAGTCCAATTGTGTCGGTTGCGATGCCTGACCTTCCCAACACTGGACGTGAAGAGCATGCGCCTTCCACCATTTGCACGCCCCCTGCAAGTGCTGGAAGGAGCACCCGCAGTCCAGTTCCTGATAGTCAGATTGAAGATGTCAGTGTTGAAGTACACCAGGATGAGGAGGATATGGGTGTTGCTGGCGCTGGGGAGGAAATTGACCAGGAGGATTCTGATGGTGAGGTGGTTTGTTTAAGTCAGGCACCCGGGGAGACACCTGTTGTCCGTGGGAGGAATATGGCTGTTGACATGCCTGGTGAAAATACCAAAAAAATCAGCTCTTCAGTGTGGAGGTATTTCAACAGAAAAGCGGACAACAGGTGTCAAGCCGTGTGTTGCCTTTGTCAAGCTGTAATAAGTAGGGGTAAGGACGTTAACCACCTCGGAACATCCTCCCTTATACGTCACCTGCAGCGCATTCATAATAAGTCAGTGACAAGTTCAAAAACTTTGGGCGACAGCGGAAGCAGTCCACTGACCAGTAAATCCCTTCCTCTTGTAACCAAGCTCACGCAAACCACCCCACCAACTTCCTCAGTGTCAATTTCCTCCTTCCCCAGGAATGCCAATAGTCCTGCAGGCCATGTCACTGGCAATTCTGACGAGTCCTCTCCTGCCTGGGATTCCTCCGATGCATCCTTGCGTGTAACGCCTACTGCTGCTGGCGCTGCTGTTGTTGCTGCTGGGAGTCGATGGTCATCCCAGAGGGGAAGTCGTAAGCCCACTTGTACTACTTCCAGTAAGCAATTGACTGTCCAACAGTCCTTTGCGAGGAAGATGAAATATCACAGCAGTCATCCTGCTGCAAAGCGGATAACTGAGGCCTTGACAACTATGTTGGTGTTAGACGTGCGTCCGGTATCCGGCGTTAGTTCACAGGGAACTAGACAATTTATTGAGGCAGTGTGCCCCCGTTACCAAATACCATCTAGGTTCCACTTCTCTAGGCAGGCGATACCGAGAATGTACACGGACGTCAGAAAAAGACTCACCAGTGTCCTAAAAAATGCAGTTGTACCCAATGTCCACTTAACCACGGACATGTGGACAAGTGGAGCAGGGCAGGGTCAGGACTATATGACTGTGACAGCCCACTGGGTAGATGTATGGACTCCCGCCGCAAGAACAGCAGCGGCGGCACCAGTAGCAGCATCTCGCAAACGCCAACTCTTTCCTAGGCAGGCTACGCTTTGTATCACCGGTTTCCAGAATACGCACACAGCTGAAAACCTCTTACGGCAACTGAGGAAGATCATCGCGGAATGGCTTACCCCAATTGGACTCTCCTGTGGATTTGTGGCATCGGACAACGCCAGCAATATTGTGTGTGCATTAAATATGGGCAAATTCCAGCACGTCCCATGTTTTGCACATACCTTGAATTTGGTGGTGCAGAATTTTTTAAAAAACGACAGGGGCGTGCAAGAGATGCTGTCGGTGGCCAGAAGAATTGCGGGACACTTTCGGCGTACAGGCACCACGTACAGAAGACTGGAGCACCACCAAAAACTACTGAACCTGCCCTGCCATCATCTGAAGCAAGAAGTGGTAACGAGGTGGAATTCAACCCTCTATATGCTTCAGAGGTTGGAGGAGCAGCAAAAGGCCATTCAAGCCTATACAATTGAGCACGATATAGGAGGTGGAATGCACCTGTCTCAAGTGCAGTGGAGAATGATTTCAACGTTGTGCAAGGTTCTGATGCTCTTTGAACTTGCCACACGTGAAGTCAGTTCAGACACTGCCAGCCTGAGTCAGGTCATTCCCCTCATCAGGCTTTTGCAGAAGAAGCTGGAGACATTGAAGGAGGAGCTAACACGGAGCGATTCCGCTAGGCATGTGGGACTTGTGGATGGAGCCCTTAATTCGCTTAACAAGGATTCACGGGTGGTCAATCTGTTGAAATCAGAGCACTACATTTTGGCCACCGTGCTCGATCCTAGATTTAAAGCCTACCTTGGATCTCTCTTTCCGGCAGACACAAGTCTGCTGGGGTTGAAAGACCTGCTGGTGAGAAAATTGTCAAGTCAAGCGGAACGCGACCTGTCAACATCTCCTCCTTCACATTCTCCCGCAACTGGGGGTTCGAGGAAAAGGCTCAGAATTCCGAGCCCACCCGCTGGCGGTGATGCAGGGCAGTCTGGAGCGACTGCTGATGCTGACATCTGGTCCGGACTGAAGGACCTGACAACGATTACGGACATGTCGTCTACTGTCACTGCATATGATTCTCTCACCATTGAAAGAATGGTGGAGGATTATATGAGTGACCGCATCCAAGTAGGCACGTCACACAGTCCGTACTTATACTGGCAGGAAAAAGAGGCAATTTGGAGGCCCTTGCACAAACTGGCTTTATTCTACCTAAGTTGCCCTCCCACAAGTGTGTACTCCGAAAGAGTGTTTAGTGCCGCCGCTCACCTTGTCAGCAATCGGCGTACGAGGTTACATCCAGAAAATGTGGAGAAGATGATGTTCATTAAAATGAATTATAATCAATTCCTCCGTGGAGACATTGACCGGCAGCAATTGCCTCCACAAAGTACACAGGGAGCTGAGATGGTGGATTCCAGTGGGGACGAATTGATAATCTGTGAGGAGGGGGATGTACACGGTGATATATCGGAGGATGATGATGAGGTGGACATCTTGCCTCTGTAGAGCCAGTTTGTGCAAGGAGAGATTAATTGCTTCTTTTTTGGTGGGGGTCCAAACCAACCCGTCATTTCAGTCACAGTCGTGTGGCAGACCCTGTCACTGAAATGATGGGTTGGTTAAAGTGTGCATGTCCTGTTTATACAACATAAGGGTGGGTGGGAGGGCCCAAGGACAATTCCATCTTGCACCTCTTTTTTCTTTAATTTTTCTTTGCGTCATGTGCTGTTTGGGGAGGGTTTTTTGGAAGGGACATCCTGCGTGACACTGCAGTGCCACTCCTAGATGGGCCCGGTGTTTGTGTCGGCCACTAGGGTCGCTTATCTTACTCACACAGCTACCTCATTGCGCCTCTTTTTTTCTTTGCGTCATGTGCTGTTTGGGGAGGGTTTTTTGGAAGGGACATCCTGCGTGACACTGCAGTGCCACTCCTAGATGGGCCCGGTGTTTGTGTCGGCCACTAGGGTCGCTTATCTTACTCACACAGCTACCTCATTGCGCCTCTTTTTTTCTTTGCGTCATGTGCTGTTTGGGGAGGGTTTTTTGGAAGGGACATCCTGCGTGACACTGCAGTGACACTCCTAGATGGGCCCGGTGTTTGTGTCGGCCACTAGGGTCGCTTATCTTACTCACACAGCTACCTCATTGCGCCTCTTTTTTTCTTTGCGTCATGTGCTGTTTGGGGAGGGTTTTTTGGAAGGGACATCCTGCGTGACACTGCAGTGACACTCCTAGATGGGCCCGGTGTTTGTGTCGGCCACTAGGGTCGCTTATCTTACTCACACAGCTACCTCATTGCGCCTCTTTTTTTCTTTGCGTCATGTGCTGTTTGGGGAGGGTTTTTTGGAAGGGACATCCTGCGTGACACTGCAGTGACACTCCTAGATGGGCCCGGTGTTTGTGTCGGCCACTAGGGTCGCTTATCTTACTCACACAGCTACCTCATTGCGCCTCTTTTTTTCTTTGCGTCATGTGCTGTTTGGGGAGGGTTTTTTGGAAGGGACATCCTGCGTGACACTGCAGTGACACTCCTAGATGGGCCCGGTGTTTGTGTCGGCCACTAGGGTCGCTTATCTTACTCACACAGCTACCTCATTGCGCCTCTTTTTTTCTTTGCGTCATGTGCTGTTTGGGGAGGGTTTTTTGGAAGGGACATCCTGCGTGACACTGCAGTGCCACTCCTAGATGGGCCCGGTGTTTGTGTCGGCCACTAGGGTCGCTTAGCTTAGTCATCCAGCGACCTAGGTGCAAATTTTAGGACTAAAAATAATATTGTGAGGTGTGAGGTATTCAGAATAGACTGAAAATGAGTGTAAATTATGGTTTTTGAGGTTAATAATACTTTGGGATCAAAATGACCCCTAAATTCTATGATTTAAGCTGTTTTTTAGTGTTTTTTAAAAAAAAACACCCGAATCCAAAACACACCCGAATCCGACAAAAAAAATTCGGTGAGGTTTTGCCAAAACGCGGTCGAACCCAAAACACGGCCGCGGAACCGAACCCAAAACCAAAACACAAAACCCGAAAAATTTCCGGCGCTCATCTCTAATTTACAGCTTTAGACATCATAGATGTAACTCTGCTTCCAGACAGGATGTAGTTCTGTGACACATGCATAGAATAGCTACAAACTGCTGATTATTTGGGGTAACTGAACTAATTGTGTAATAGTTGCTAAGGGACGAAGAAAAGAAAAAAAAGGTCTTATTTTATTTATCTCTACTATTTTGTCCTATTTAATGCCCATAGATGAAAACTATATATACTCAGCTACCAGGTCTTGCTCACATGACTACCCTCACTGATCAATATAGCTACAAAAAATGATATGCAAGATGGTGAGAGAAGTCAGATAGAGTAAAAAAGCAAAACCTAAAAACGGCTTTTGTGTCACACAAGAACTGGATCTATATAGGCGCTGCCATGCACACCTGCGATTGTGACAATGAAGGTGCAAAATGAGTTGTGTTAAGAGAAGAATCTTGAAATTGGCCGTAGACGTAGATAAGAGGAGGCAGTACAGTGTGAATGTTAGTTTAAATCTCTCTCACTGAGAGGATGAAAGCAGATGAGGTTTGATGACTTTTGTTAACTATGGACCTGATTTACAGATTATTTAAATATTCCCTAATTCCATAATTCCCTAATGCATATCTGTATTTTGAGTTGCAAATACATATCACCTTAAGTCTGGCATTTTCAATGTGTTTGAAGCAAAGATGTACACATCACTAGCTACTCCCAGACTCACACTCGGTGTCTTTTATATGTCAATATCCTTATAGCTGTATCCTTATAGCTGTAAATAAAACACTGCTGTTCCACTTCTCAAAGTACAAGAAGGTGTTAGTGCAAGATAAATTCAACGGAAATTATGTCAATTGTGTAAATGGGCTCTCAGATAATTTTGTCCCAAGATGCACTATAAAGGGACCCCATGTCACCCCCTGCACTGCTTGGCATCACCCTATCTCTGCCTCAATCTGTTTGCTGCTCATCCCCTTATCCCAACCTGACCCCTGTTCCTGCTCCACTAACAACCCCCCAACCCCACCAGATCCATCCCACCCTCCACTTCCACACTTACTCCCTGATGGCAGTCGGTCCTGTGGCACTAAGTCTGTCCCATTTCCCTTTGGGTGTGCATTCAGGAGATGGGACAAACCTTATAAAATTCTTATAGATTGTGCTTCGCACAAGGGCCCGAGGACTAAGGGGCCAACTGCTGCTCAGACCAGCAATGAGTTATCCCTGGTTCCCCTGCAGACAATTTTGAGCAATGTCAGAAGAATGGCCCAGTGCCTGAGGGACCTGCCCCTTTCCTTAGGGAGGCCGAGCTGACCTTGTGTGTGCTGAACTGATAGAGGAGTCCTGCCACCTATCAGCGCTGATGATGGTAGACACATACTCTAATTAACAGACAGCTATACAACCGGTGTAATTGGCACTGTCAGGGTCTGCCTGACCAAGTGGAAAACTGAGGAAAGCACAAGGTGTGGTGGTCCCTGTCACAGACATGCCCCCTGTTCTCTGCACCATGCTTCTGTGCTTCTACCTCTGTCCTCTACTCCCTGTCACCCTCTTTGCCTTATGCTGTCACCCACTGCCTCCCCTTGACTTATGCTGTCACCCTCTGCCGCTCCCTGTCACCCACTGCTTTGTGCCATACTGAATTAGATAGATAGATAGATAGATAGATAGATAGATAGATAGATAGATAGATAGATAGATAGTAGAAAAATCTTAACATACATGACATAAAATAGAATACCCACACACATTGGTTATTGAGACTTGTGAAATTGATGTGTCATCATTGTTATTCCACTTTATTCAAACTTACCACTTACTATTAGGGCTCTAACATAAACATACCACAATTCCTTTTTTTAGGATTAGATCCACCTTCTAATTAAAATGTAATAATAATGTTTATTTATTTTTTTTAAGAAATTTTTATTGAGTTATCAAAAGAGACAAGTCATAAACAATGGTATATGAGTTTGGATCTTCCTGTACATATATGTAGAAATATCAGTTAACAATTCGACATAGATGAAATCAACAAATATAGCACATAATAATATCATCGAAGCACAAAAATCGTGCCAGAGTGACAAATAAAAAACAACATCAGAAACGTGTATCATATTTCTGCACAGAATGTTTGAAGCCTGAGAGTTATCAAGAAACAGTATTCTTTAAGCCAGTGATGGCTAACCTTGACACTCCAGCTGTTGTTGAACTACACATCCCAGCATGCCCTGCATCAGTTTTAGCATGGCCAAATAACAAAACTGTAGCAGGGCATGCTGGGATATGTAGTTCAACAACAGCTGGAGTGTCAAGGTTAGCCATCACTGCTTTAAGCTATGGTGGAGTTGTAGCCTGACAAAGAGAGGTAATGTATCTATATATGATTCCCACAATGTAAAAAACCGTTCCACCTTTTTTTCTCTTTGCAAAAAGTGTTTCCATCCAATCCATCTTAAAAATAAAGTTTAACTTGGACAAAGGTATTTGCAGAGGTGTACTATCCAACCAACCCTAGAGTATAGTCTTCCTTCCCGCTGCACTCAGTGCGAGTAGGAGTTTTTTGCTTTCGGGAATAATTCATTGGGCAGGGTCGAATACACCTAGGATTGCCCATTTCGGAGTGAATGGAACATGGTTTATTAGTTTGGCTTCCGCGTTTCTGTGGATTTGGTGCCAAAAATACTTGCCCATAAGAAATGAAAGATATCAGCTTCCTCCTGAAGCAGGTATGGCTCTCCGAGGTGCCCATATGATAATGTCTGAGCAGGGATAGATAAGCGTTGTGGTACGTGTTGAGGATCAATTTTCATATTCAGGCTGGCTTTTTGGGAATATAACAGGTCTTTCTCCAGGGTTGGTATCGATAGGGTCAGGAAGTAATATAACCATTTTGACATACCCCCCGGTGTTTTAGTGTTAACTATAAGACAAGCCGTGCAATGCTTTTGTACCTGTGTGGGAGGGGAAGAGGGGGTTAGGGCCTGACATGCGGGGCAGACTAGCCCTGTGCTGGGCGTCCCCCCGCATGTCAGAGTAACTGATCGTTGATGTGCTAAATTTAGCACATCTACGATCAACTCTGTCCCTCAAGACATTATAATGAATCGATATAGCTCTACGTTGAGGGGGTGGGATGGTCAGGAGGGAATCCAAAGAGTTTTTCCAGTCTATGTTAGAGAAATGTTGCAAGACATGTGATGCGTAAAACTTTAATTGTAAGAATGCCTGGGGATATGAACCTACTTCAGGGTGATTAGAGGTCAATTCCGTGAATGATAAAAGGTGTTCTTGGTCAATAGAGACAAATAACCGTAAAGTGTGGAAACCCGCTGAACTCCACGTAGTGAAAGGGTGAGCAGTAATGCCATCAAGAAAGTTGAGATTACGAAGGAAAGGTAAATGTAGGGAGTAATATGCAATAAAGTTCTGTTTATGGCGCAATATATGCCATAGCCGTTTAGTTGACCATAATAATGGATTTGACCGTATCTGATCCGATACATCGTGATCATGTAGATGAAGGAAACAAGTGAGATCACAGTTCATTAAAAAGTTTTGTTCTAAGGACGTGTCAGTGTAAAGCGATGATTTAAAGATCCAGTCACGTAGGTGTCGTAATAACGATAATAATGTTTATTAATATATAGCTTTTCTCTGAAAGGACTCAAAGCTCTTTACACTACAAGTGTATGATGTAGGAACGAAATCATATTAGAAAGAAGATGGCAATCTTAGGAACAAGATGGTTATAGTGGGTGAATTCAAAATCCGAAATACATCGTACAAGATACCCATAGAATGATCATTTCCCGCAAATTGTTCATCAACCCATGAAAGAACCAGATGAGGCAGACTACATACTACATAGGTTTCATTAGGCAGGATTATCAATACGTGGAGATCTGATCAACTTGTTGATGGATATGTGGCTCAGAAGTTGCAAGAGGATTCACTGAAGGTATAGCTGTGCCACAGAGAGTGTGTGCCCATGGGTGAATTTCAGCGGATCTAGCAGGCTCTTAGGCAGAAAAGGTCGCAACTGGCCATGATACCAGGTGCGGATTCATCCTTTCAATCCTGCAGTGGAAAATTCATAATCATGTTTAATCATGTCTCCAAACACTTTGGCTGGGCATACTTCTGTTCAAATCTCATGGCCCAAATCCATACTCTCATATTACTGGCCACTACTGTCAACATCCTAAACTTGCATTTATGCTATTAAATAATACTTAACTACATTCTCCTAGATGGGTGTGTATCATTTTACCGGCATCCGGGATCCCGGCGGTCAGCCTCCCAATGCCGGGATCCTGGCTGCAAAATGCTGGTGGGGGAAAGGGGAGGGCAAAGTGCAGGAAGATCCTTGTGGCCTCGCTGCACTCACCACGCTGCGGGCTCCACTCTATGGGTGTCGTGGACACCCACGAGTGGGAATAGTCATTGTTGGTCAGCATGCCTACCGTCAGGATTGTGAAGTGGCGGGATGTAGGGGGAGGTAATGTGACCGCCGGTCACATAACTACATCCTCTCCTGGATGGCCACCCCCAGGAATCTCCTGGACACTACATTTTAAGTGGTATGCACCAAATTTCCACACTAGAGATTAATCACTGATGTACAGTAAATGTTATACCTTTGGCAGCTAGGGCCAATAGTCACTAACTGCGCAACAGAGTCATAGGCGTGACATGCAAGGGCAGTCCATCTTCCTGGTATAAAATCTCATCAATCATTTGCCAAAAAGCATGTGGGAGAACCACATAGCAATTGGTGGAAGATACTATAGTTTGATGTGACTTAGGGATAAATAAACTATGAAAGCTGCTGCTTTTCTGCACGTTTAAGCAGGAAATTGGAAACAAAATACTATTCATAGCAGAACATGGGGGGTAATTCAGACAGTCTGAATTACTAGGTGCAGTGCGTACGCGCGGCGGGCACATTGCGCATGTGCAGCCAGTGAGATGCTATCAGCATCTCACTGGTGCGATCGCCTCTGCCTGATTGACAGGCAGAGTCGGTCGCGGGGTGGAAGGGGGCGTACATACGGCGTTAGAACGTCATTGGTGAGGCATGTCCGGACCATTGGAGGCCAGTCCATGGCGCCTGCGTGATGTCACACGCAGCCGCTGTGACCCGGGATACAGCCAGTAGCTCCCTGCCAGCGCATGGGTGCTTTGCAGGCTTGAAATGTTGAAAGAATAGTGCACTACTTTGCAGACTTCATATTGCTCTTCCTGGGAGGCTTCATTCCCTGTACCAGACTCTGTTCCAGTGATCCTGCACCGGTACCTGCAAGCTACATACACCCTCCGGCTGATGAGCTGTATGCAGGGGCGTATCTACCTATTGGCCAGGATGGCACTCGCCAGGGGCACCAGATGAAGATACGCTGCCCAGCGCTGCCACCCGTGGCCAAAGGGTAGTTTCAGTTTGTACAAGCAGCACCAGTCCTACCCACCCTGTGCAGTTCCTGACCTGCAGTGGGGCCCGGCAATGACTAAAGCAGGCACCAGCAGCAGCCATTGTTATTTGCGCTGGTGTCTGACGGCTCAACACAGCACTACAATAAAGAAACTCTGTATAAACTACAGCTCCCATCAGCCCTTGCTGCCAGAGCTCACAGCAGGAAGGGCTGATGGGAGTTGTAGTTTATGCAGTTTCTTTATTGTTGTGCTGTGCTGAGCCACTGGACATCAGCGCAAATAACACTGGCTGCTGCTGCTGCCTGCTTTAGTCATTGCTGGGGTCACTGCAGGTCACCTTCACTTAGCCCACCTCCCCAAGTCTCACTCCTGGCGGCGGGAATGAGAGCACACAGTGACATTGTCTCTTCTGCCACCCGCAGAGGTGTCCCCCCCCGCCCCTGAGAGGAGTGAGGACCGACGTAGCACCCACATATGGTGGAGGAAGATTACTGAGCAGGACGCAGAGTCGGACTGGGACATGAAGGGCCCATAATGGGAATGCTGTTGTAGGGGCCCATGTTTAAGCGTGTGGCCAGGCTCCAGTGGGGGCGTGGCCAGAGGTTTGGCTAACCATTACAGAGTACATGTTCTGTAGCCCTTGGTAAATGTATAATAAACCAAATTCTTGTGAAGTATAATGCACAATTCAAGTGCACTAGGATAGAGTTTGGAACCTGATCTCTAGAGGGGGGGGGCACAGGCAGTGGCGCCCACCGGTGGTTTCCCCTGTTCCCCTGTGGGCCAGTCCGATCCTGGCAGGACGAGTAGCCCAAAAGAGTCGTAGGAAAAAGCTGCATGGAGGAGAATGCAGCATTTCCCACTAATTATATTTTACAAACAAAACTGACCGTAGAGAATAAATGGGTTAGGTTCCAATCCCATGCATCCATTTATTAGTTCCCCCTTGGTGTCCTACTCTTCTGCTAAGAGGCACAACTATGTTTTATGTGTAATAATTCCAATATTGGCATAAACTACTGATTGCATTGACCTGCTTTATTCCATTCTAGATGATAGAAAGACGGCACAATACAGTTGTAAAATGCAGAACAGGGTAATGACACTTCCTATGTCCTAGCATGTACAGGAGGAGATGACACTACTGTGTGGCATAATGTGTATAAGGGGTACTACTGTGTAGCTTAATGTTAATAAGGGGCTCAAGTGTATGGTGTAATGTATATAAGGGTTACTACTGTGCGGCGTAACGTGAATAATGGACATTACTGTGTGGTGTAATATGTACATGTGGCACTACTGTGTGGTGTCATTTGAATTGGGGGTAATATTGTGTGGCCATGCCCCTTTTTTTTGCACATGCACATTCCCTATTTCAAATATGAGTGTGGGGGGGGGGCGCCAGTCCCTTTTTTTGCCAGGGGTGCTCGGATCCCTAGATACATCCCTGGCTGTATGACACCCCACTCCGCTCATGTTCCGTTCCATCCAATCAGTGTGTATAACAATAAGTACAGCTGAACCAATACTCACTCAGTAAACCACTTCTGGGTTGTTAATTGGTGTATACAGAAACACAGCCACATTATCAAGCCTGTATAACACATATTTCCACCATGATATTTATATGAGCAAATGAGAAAGCATTTTTTAATTGAAAAAAATACTCTATCATGCATAAAAATGCATATAACATAAGACAATAAAGTGTTATTTGTTGAGAGGAGCTAAAACAGAGTACATTAAAGTATATAATTCATGTATAATTATAGAATGACATGCAGCATATGATGTAAGACCCCAAGCTATACATTATACATTACATTATTCAGGCATTGCACTACAGAGTTTAGTCAGGGCCGTCTTGTCATATGGACTCAATGGACAGTTGCCCAAGGGCTCCAGGGGTACCAGATTTTTGAAAATCGCCCATGGGGAATCTGAGATATCTGACTTTAAAGCAGTGGTCCCCATCCAAGCCTGTTAATTGCTCTTCCCAGCCAGATATCTTACACAGAACCAGAGATATCAGCCTTCCAGCAGCTGGTCCCTGCTCCAGTTCCAAACACTTAGTATGCAGTTTTATATTTTCATCGGTGAGCTGCTCTGGTTCCTGAACTCTGATCCCCAAGTCCCCAGTACCTCTCTAGTTTATCTCATTGAAAGCTAAGAAATCTATTTGCAGTAACTGGAGATATCTGCAGTCAAGCAAGCCCGCACTGTAAAATAATTAATATTAAGCCAACTCCACTATCCACCCTCTCCCCTAAGTATTAAACATCACATACCACCCAGGAAGTCATGTACTGGGGTACACTCATTCAGTCCAATGCTCCCTTCTACAGCTTAGTATTCTCCATCCCGCCCCATCCCCCACCATCTGTGCAGTAAGGGAGTAATCAGCAGAAATTATTGCTCCAGGTCCTACATGCTGAGAGGAAGATAGAACAGGATGTGGTCAAGTGACCGGCGCTCGGGATCCCGGCGGTCACCATACTGACGCTGAGATACGGAGCGATCACATTGCTGGCAGACAGAATGCCAACCCGCAGGGACTATTCCCACTGGTGGGTGTCCACGACACCCACAGAGTGGGAATAGAAGTTTTGGTGAGTGTAGCCACCGAGCCCGCTGCGCTGCAAGCCTGCAAGGGCTTTGTTGTGCTCACCCCCATCGCCGACATTCTGCTGCCGGGATCCCGGGTTCGGTATGCTGACCACTGGGATCCCCAGCGCTGGTCTCCCAGCCCCAACCCGATAGAACACCACCTACTACAAGCGGGACATCAAAGCTGCCACTGATAGCACCCCTCACCCCTACCATTGGAGGATGGGTAGGGGCCCCAGTGCATTGCTTTGCCCAGGAGCCTACACTGCTGTTAAGACGGCCCCGAGTTTAGTTTGTGATAAGGACGGGTAAGGCATGAGTCCTAAATCTGTATTGAATACAGACACACAGGGCAAGAGGGGAAAGGAGAGATAATTAATTATACCATCTAAAGCAACCCATGGTGGTTTTTCCCATAGCTTAACTACTGTCTCGGAAACCTGCAGGAGACTCCTGATTTTTCAGGTAGTCCCCTGGGCTCCTGAAACACTGGGTACTCCTCCTGCTTCCTGCCCACTACCTAGTGAAGTGAACAGAATGTGAAGCGTAAAGGGCCCCATACACTTATACGACATGACGGTCCATGCAGCAATCGTGATATGTCGGATCTAGGGGTATCCAAGCCAATGCTCATGGGAACTCGGATCGGCTTTTCAAGCACCCCAAAAATGCCTGTTTTCACCCAATATAATGGCCTGAATGCCCGAATTGGGCTGAAATCGGGCAAAATCGGCCTAGTGTATGAGGCCCTTAATACTTGGAATCGTGGTCTGTAAAGAGGGGGCAGAGTCTAGTGACACTATTATATGCTAATTGTGTAATTTTGACCCCACCCCCTATTCATATACGTACTATTAGTAACATTTTGCCACACTTAGCGAGGTTTAATGACATGATAGTACAGCCCCGCCCCATCATGAGCCACCTGTTTTTCCCAGAGGAGTTTTTTGAAGTATGCAAGAATGGTTTATTTACAAAGTGGAGGGTTCTAATACATTACGCTTCTGATCATCCTGAAATGTAAAAGGGCAATGATTTTACTAGCAAAACATAGATAGTAAAAGCATTGTCTTTTGAAATTTCAGGCATAAACATGATCGGAATCTTTCAATATAATTTTAGAGAATGTACTAGATACAGTATAATATAGCTTGAAACTGATTGGTTGCTATGGGCAACCCCTCCACTCACTGTTTCCAAGAGTGCAAACAAGCTGATCAGAAATGGTGGCAGCTTGGAGCTCCATTGGCAAGCTATAAACAAATGAAAATCTCTACAATGTAGAACTCACAAAGGGATCAAAATCCCATCTCACATGACCTAAAATAAATGAATTCACTGGTGACAATTTTAGTTGTACACTTGTATGTACATAGCACATGAACAGCTTCAACAGGACAAAAGATGTATGTGATAAATGCCTTTTACTATCTTGGTATTTATTTTATTATCTGTAGAATTACTTTTACTTTTAGATTTTTAATAGATTTGTCATTAAAGAAAAAAGAAAAATATCTAGCAGTAAAAATCCTGAAGCTGAAAAATAATGACAAAAACTGACCTAAATTGTTTGGACAAACCACTCTGTACAGACAGCAAATGGAATTCACAGCTGGTATTTCTGGGGTTTAGCAAGAACTTGGAGCGCTCTGAAATAAAACAAAGCTTTATTCTACCATATTACATTCATGTCAGCTCTCCAGCCACATTAGAGTGCACAGAGCTGCATTCGCCCTGTTTATGTCTACTAAGGTTTCAGCAAGGATCATTTAGGATTTTAATTCAAAACAAGTCTTTGGCAACCACCCTCCAAGGGATTCTTACTGAGTTTCAAATGTGATGCCAATTAAGGCTATAAAGAGAGGTCACAATGGTTGGATTCCTTTCTAGCAGGCTATGAAGAAATCTGAAATGCTGCTTTTAAGGTGTACGTTTTCAAGAGAAACTATTTTAGATGCAATGGAAAAAAAACATTAACAATTTAAAATACAATACTAAGATTTTTTATATTTATTATATTTTAGTAATTCACAAATATATATGTTAACATTGTAACTGTTTTATTATGCCAATATAGAAGTGTAAAAATAAAAATATAAACATGTTTCAGTTTAGGTAAAACATGTAATATTTATGTGTAGAACATATACTACTAGCTGTTCTTCGCACGGGTGTTTCTGATTTTCACGGTTGTAAAACATAAATGAGTGTTAAAAATGTGGTAAATCTATAGAGATGTAAATTTGAGATGTTTTAATGTAAGTAAATGTTAATCCGTGGTTCTTGGCGTTACCTGAGGAGCACCCGATACGGTCAAAAGTGACTGGACCATTTTTGTAGTTTATTATATTTTACACACTGGAGGTGCAATCCAAATTTTTATCTGATTGTCTGTTTGGGCGTTATCGTTCACACTAGGCAAGCCACGCATCGGTGATGACATCATTATGTAAACTGACATTAATAACACAATATAGTATGTTGATCCAGTGAAATATCCAATTATTATGGGGTTAGGAAGGGACTTTCCCCATCATTGAGTTTGATTGACATACAGTATGTCTATTTTTTAAACTAACCAAAGCTTTAAACAATCTGTGTCTTGTAAAGAAATGTTGAACATACTGTATATATTTGTGTTATATAATTAAAATATTAGCACATTCATAAGTAGCTACCATAGGTGCAGGCAGTGCAGCTGCTATGGGGCCCAGAGCTGAGAGGGGCCCACCTTTCCTGTCAGTACTACATGTAATATAAAAAAAAAATTCCATTGGGTGATACATAGATGCTCTAATAAGCTTTTGCCTTGGGACCTACAATATATCTAGTTATCAAAAAAATTACGGCACTACTATGGGGCATAACATTAAATAAGGAACTACTGTGGTTCAGAAAATGAACTAGTGTGCTATTAGGGCAGTTGTTAAAATTGCTGTAGGGGGGTGTCTCTCTAGAAGCATAGGGACAGGGACCCCTTCAAAATGTTGCTATGGGGAACACATAGCAACTGTCTGTAAGTCTGTCTCACAATAAGCGTGAACTGTCAACATATATGAAATTTTGGTGTTGCTAACCCACGGTAACTAGTGAATAGGAAGTAGAAAGTTGTTTATAATACAACAGAATGCAAATGACAAAGAAATAGGGACTCTACTATTAATCTAGGACAAGGACAATAGGGGTGGTATTCAATAAGAGGTAATAATTTACCGTGTTGGAAAAAGGGTGGTAGCTTCGGGCTTTAACATTCAGGAGTATTCAACTACAGCCACTTTTCCTCACATATTACCCACTAGCGCACATTCCACGGAATATGGGATAAGTTCCCAGAGGCATGGGTTAACAGGTTCGTGGCAACCATAATCAGAGCATTTAACACGGATTTCTGTTTCAGCCTCCTCAGGCTCGAACAGAAATCCAGATTAACTGCAGCCTGTGGGCTGGTCACACGCTGCTGTGGACTATAATTGAATAGTCCCCACAGATCAAATAGCCCATGGTAATTAGCTGCAGCTAATTGAATCCGAACCTAAGTACAGTTAAGTTATATCACAATTAAATAAATAGCTTATGTGGTTCTGGTTATCATTTTTGCTATTGGTAACAATATTGTTATCACTTTCTCACACTTTTCAGAAAGTTCCTTGTGTTCGTTTATATCACTGAAGTTTATAGGAAAAACAAGTTAAGTGCTATAAAATTTTGCTATAAAAAATTGGAAAAGAGTTTATGGGGTATATTCAATTGCAGTCGAAAACTGCCGTCTGTCGAAAAGACGGCAGTTTTTGACTTTTTAAGGTCGAATCCTGATTCGACCTATTCAGAGCTTTTCGACAAGTCGAGGCATTCGGCATAGCTGCCAATCCACATGTTGATGTCGAAAAAGGGGGCCAAATCCGAAAGGGTTTGGCCCCCTTTTCGACTATCTCAATCCAACATCAAAATGATGCCGGAATGAGATGGACCTGGAGGAGACGAAGGGAGGGGGGGGGGGGGGAGCCGGCGGCCATACAGGAGATCAGCACAACGATCAGCGCTGCAGCTGGATGTCACTCACCCGCCCGACCTCACGGCAGCTTCCACCCGGCTCCAGCACGCTGTTGGAGCCGGGTGGAAGCTGCCGTGAGGTCGGGCAGCTGAGTGACATCCTGCTGCAGCGCTACGGTAGCGCTGAT
The DNA here is from genome assembly GCF_028390025.1 of Pseudophryne corroboree. Taxonomy (NCBI): domain Eukaryota; kingdom Metazoa; phylum Chordata; class Amphibia; order Anura; family Myobatrachidae; genus Pseudophryne; species Pseudophryne corroboree. The sequence continues at coordinate 378,485,926 of NC_086448.1, forward strand.
CGTAGCGCTGATGTCTCCTGTATGCCCGCCGGCTGTCCCCCCGCGGCTCGCCCCGCTTCTCCTCCTCTACGTCCCATCTTAATTAGACTTGAAAAAGTCGAATTAAGATGGGGATTGACTAGGGGTGTCGGATCCATTCCGACAAATACATGTCGGAATGGATCCGACTTTAATTGAATATACCCCTATGTAACAAAAATAATATTTCAATATATAATATTGTGTCATTTTAAAGCTACACAACTGGCATTTGTTGTTTATCTTGAACACTTACATGCAAGTACATACACATATAAGCAGCACTGCCTTCGTGTTTTATATGCACATTACAAGTACATTTAATCTGGGGGGGGTTTTAAAAAAAAAAACAGTTGTTATATTGTTCAAGCAATATGCATATGTAAACATTACATTTGCAATGTGCTTACTTTTAGATGAATGAGGTTTTCAATAGCATTGATACAGTATATGTCAGGCACACTGAAAGGAAGCAAGATGCGTTACCAAAATGTAGCGCAGTTGTATGTAAAATGAAGATATGCACAGTCCCATTTGGGACAATGATTTTATTTTCACAGGTGTTTACATATGCTTAACTTGTCTTTGTAAAACTCAGATATATTTAACACCAATGTGTTTGTAGACTTTGGAGCTGGTTTTAAATAAGCCTTGCATGATGTGACTCTGAGCTGTTACTGGTACTAAACTGCTTACTTTTGTTTGCACCACATTCCTTAATATCCAGAAATGTGCTCAGAAGCACACAGCAGGAGCTGTAACAGAACCTCACTCTTAATTGAATCAGCTCCTCAGTAGCAGAATGGTTGATTCAATTTAACAGGTTAAGAAGTTAAGGAATCATTTTATAGAAGTTTTTCTTAGAATTGAAATAAATGCAGTTAATTGTCTTGAATAAGTCATTTTATCACATGAAAGACCAGTATATTATGAAATGAAACACATTTCTACAGAATATATACTGTACTGTAATATCTACTAATATGACTTAAAATCCAGTACATACTACTTTCTATAAACGCATGCACTGGATTTTCTTATTTCTATATTTACTTGAAGTTGAATGCATCTTGAAGGTTGAAGTTAATTTAGGACACCAGAAACCACATCAGAGAAAAGTTCTTCACCTTTGATAATCACAATAATTATATATGCTGTGTATAGTTCTGCTGATCTTTCGAGCAGCTAAGGATTACCAGTTAAATGACATGGGATGAAATTGGAGAGCAAAGAACTGTGTGCCACATTCAGACACTGGCTGCATTCACAAAGTAGAACTAAAGGCTTTTGTAACCGGTGGTGTTGCTTTTAAAAGAGATCTTTCTTTTGTGTAACTGTTGTTACTATCTATCTTGTTTCATTTTTCCCAGAGGCCGATCTCATCTTTAAACAATTCTAAAGACAGTGTATGGGCTATTACACACACTCCGGCTAGCGCCACCCAGCAAAATCCCGGACAGCTTTTTGCCGCGGCCGTGCTGCTGAGACACATGCAGAGCAATATGTCAATTCACACGGCATGGCCCCTGTACGGCTGCCGGGTTGCAGCCGAAAATTTCCACTGAAAGGTCCGGCTGCCGTGCCGGGGCCGTGCCGTCTTTGTAGGCAGAGAACCGTGTGTGTGAATGGGAGCTTTCACAAACAACGCTTTTTTTTTAGCCGCTGCTGTAGCGACTAACTATGTCCTGAAGAAATTTATAAAAATAAATTAAACGTTGACAATATACTTGCATGCTGTCCCATTAAGTGGATGTGGACTATGACGCTATTTTGATGGTATCAAGCCCTATGAGTGCAGCTACCTTCTATTCTATTTACTAACAACATTGATTGATGGCACCGAGGCGAATATTTTATCTATAGGAGTGCCGGTCATTATGGACTGTTTTATATATTGTTAGAGTCAAACATATTTCTAATAAATACCTAAAGTGCCAGCGCTAATATATGCTGCGGATGCACGGCGCATCTTATAACCATATACGATAAAAGTGCGCTGTACGTCGCAAACATTACATCCTTTAAGAGAAAACAAGCACTCACACACATTGTATGAGTTCCAAAGCTCATTGATGTATATATTTGATATTTAAAAGGATATTGTCGAAGTCAAAAATATTACATAAAGAGAACATCCAAACTCCAAACAGATGAGTCGTTATGCTTGCAAATACGCGCAGCGAGCACAGCAATATATAGTAACATACGCATTTACACAGACATGCCACAAAGATATATTCAACACATAGTTTATACAGCACATACATTTAAACATATCAAGCACCAGACATCATAAGATTTCAAATTATATAATGGAATATAACATCATGTATGTGTATTGTTGGAGCGGAGCAAGATGGGCATGTCATGCATGGTCTCAGGATGACCGGTAGACTGTGTGTGTGAATTTGGTGCTTGTGGTTAGGTTGTAGCACATTGCCATGAGTAGATATGATTAAATGTAGGAATATGAAGTCACTTTTACTGGAACAAAAGAATATATTCAAAGGAGCATGTGATGGACAGGAAACCAGAGACCAGCAACCTTGAACAAAAGCCCTCACACTGACCAATGACTCATCATGAATGAGAAAGTTCCCTCCCCTAGACCAATAACAAGAGATCTGTACACCCCCAACAGACTCAGTGTATACTATAGCTGATCCCACACAGAAGAGTTTTCTGTTTGTCCCGGGTGATGGTCGAGATGCTATCTGTCCAGTGGCTTTTTGTTTTTACTGAGAGAGAGAGTGATATGGAGCAAAGGGTGCATTGAGCAAAATATGGTGATGTATTGCTGGCCGTGTCTGTAATGAATTAGTTTATAATAACTGCTTACTATGTAAATTTTAACCATGTAAATATATATATACTGTACATGTGATATATTGTATACATATCCTTTTAATAACAAATATGTACATCAATGAGCTTTGGAACTCAAACAATGTGTGGGTGTATAGTTTTCTCTTATGGGATGTAGTGTTTTGCGACATACAGTGCACATTTATAGCACATGGTAATAAGATGCACCTGGCGTCCGCAGTATATATTAGAGCTGGCATTTTAAATATTTATTAGAAAGTAATTTGACTTTAACAATATGCATACAATATAACACATGTACAGTATATATCATTCAGTTATAATGTTACATTTACACAAGAAGCAGATAGTTACAAGAGAATCCATTACAGTTACAGCCACAGCCAGCATACGATACCATTTCCCTGTCCCTCAATGCACACTCGGCTCCATTTCCTCCATCTCTGGATCTGCCTCAACACCAACAAACAGCAACTACCAGCAGCAGAATAACAGCAAAACAGAACTTCTTGTGTCTGCAATCACCTATACACTGTATATATTGGGGGAGTACATGTCTTCTGTTATTGGTCCAGGGGAGGGAATTTTCTCATTCATGATGTGTCATTGGTCAGTTAATATGCAAGTAATGTCCAGCCTTAAAGATGACATCATAGGGGTTGGCCTCTGGTTTCCTGGCCACATGCTTTCTTTCAGGAATGTCCTTTTGTTCTCATTAGAATGACTTCATATTCCTACATTTAATCATAACTACTCATTGCAATGTGCTACAACCTACCCACTGCCATCAAACCAACACACTCATTACCTTGATCATTTTGACACCAAGCATGACATGTTTATCTTGTTCCATTCCATTAATACATATACATGATATTATACTCCATTATATAATTTAAAACATAATGTCTAGTGCTTGACATGTTTAATCTATGTGTGGTATGAAATGTGTTGAATGTAGCCTTGTGGCTTGTCTGAGTGAATGCGTATGCTACCATATATTGCTGTGCACGCTGTACGTATTCGCACACACAGTGACTCATTGTGTGGAGTTTGTATGTTTTCTGTATGTAATATTTTTGACTTCTACAATATATATATGTATTTTTTTTCCCCACTGTATATATATATATGCATATATATATATATATCTATATATATATATATATATATGCATATATATATACAGTGGGGGGGGGAAGTATTTGGACAGCCACCGATTGTGCAAGTTGACCCACTTAAAAAGATGAGAGAGGTCTGTAATTTCCATCATAGGTACACTTCAACTGTGAGAGACAGAATCGGAAAAAAAAAACAATAGGAAATCACATTGTATGATTTTTAAACAATTTACTTATATATTCTTGTGGAAAATAAATATTTGGACATCTACCAAGAGTCAAGATTTCTGACTCTCACAGACCTGTTACTACTTCTTTAAGAAGCTCTTCTATCCTCCACTCGTTACCTGTATTAATGGCACCTGTTTGAACTGGTTATCTGTATAAAAGACACCTGTCCACACCCTCAAACAGTCAGACTGCTACCTCTCCACCATGGCCAAGACCAGAGAGCTGTCTAAGGACACCAGGGACAAAATTGTAGAGCTAAACAAGGCTGTGATGAGCTACTCGACAATAGGCAAGCAGCTTGGTGAGAAGAGATCAACTGCTGGCACAATTATTAAAAAATGGAAGAAATACAAGATCACTGACAATCTCCCTCGACCTGGGGCTCCATGCAAGATCTCACCTCGTGGGGTATCAATGATCTTGAGAACGGTGAGGAATCAGCCCAGAACTACACGGGGGGACCTGGTCAATAACCTCAAGAGAGCTGGGACCACAGTCACAAAGGTTACCATTAGTAACACACTACGTCGTCATGGATTGAAATCCTGCAGCGCCCGAACGGTCCCCCAGCTTGAGCCAGCACATGTCCAGGCCCATCTAAAGTTTGTCAGTGACCATCTGGATGATCCAGAGGAGGATTGGGAGAATGTAATGTGGTCAGATGAGAGCAAAATCAAACTTTTTGGTATAAACTCCACTTGCTGTGTTTGCAGGGAGAAGAATGATGAATGGCATCCCAAGAACACCATACCCACTGTGAAGCATCGGGGTGGAAACATCATGCATTGGGGCTGCTTTTCTGCAAAGGGGACAGGACGACTGAGGAGAGGATGAATGGGACCATGTATCATGAGATTTTGGGCAAAAACCTCCTTCCCTCAGTATGAGCATTGAAGATGGAATGTGGCTGGGTCTTCCAGCATGATGATGACCTCAAACACACCGCCCGGGCAACTAAGGAGTGGCTCCATAAGAAGCATTTCAAGGTCCTGGAGTGGCCAAGCCAGTCTCCAGACCTCAACCCAATAGAAAATCTGTGGAGGGAGTTGAAAGTCCGTGTTGCCCGGCGACAGCCCCAAAACATGACAGATCTAGAGAAGATCTGCATGGAAGAGTGTGCCAAAATACCTGAAACAGTGTGTGCAAACCTGGTCCAGAACTACAGGAAACATTTGACCTCTGTAATTGCCAACCGAGGTTATATTACAAAGTATTGAGCTAAACTTTCTGATTGTCCAAATATTTATTTTCCACAAGAATATACAAATAAATTGTTTAAAAATCATACAATGTGATTTCCTAGGTTTTTTTTTTCAGATTCTGTCTCTCACAGTTGAAGTGTACCTATGATGGAAATTACAGACCTCTCTCATCTTTTTAAGTAGGTCAACTTGCACAATCGGTGCCTGTCCAAATAACTTTTTGCCCCACTATATATATATATATATATATATATATATATATATATAACAAAATAATCCTTGTTGCGCTTTAACCAAGGTATACCTTTTATGATATACCTTTTGAGTGTGATTCAAAATATCACGTTAAACAAAAATAGTTTATTCATTATTTTATGCTGCTACCTTAAATAGAACTCCCTTGCCAATATGGGCCTAAGAGAAATAATATAAAATAGTTTTATTTGAGGAGCGCTATAATTAATTAGAAATGTCTCAATTGGTTAAAAACCACTTAGAATAGTAGAGAATATGAACTGAGGTATGACTGTTATTACCTTAATGCACACACCCAATGTATTCATATATAAAGATTAATTTATTAAAATACAATGAAAACAATTGTTAAAATATTAGAGATTTCATTTTCACAAAACAGTTTTTCACCAAAAATAGCAATGACAACTTTCAGGCTTTTAATAGCCTATTCACTTTTACAGATATAACATATAGTTTTCACCCAACGCGTTTCATCTTAGGCGACTTCTTCAGGGGTGTTAATTTTCTTTATATTTTCAGATTTTTTTTTTAATGATATACAAGATTTCCATTCATTGCTGACTGGTGCAGGTTATGCACATAATGTAGTAGTAAACAATTTTGCTGATATAATAGCAGTGTTCCTTTTTAAATGAAAGATTGTTTTTTATATTTCTATAGTAGTCTTATTTGAATTCCACCGACAGAATGATTTGTAATCTGAGTTCGTACTGTGGATTCTTAAAGACTTAAAATCTGGCTTTTAACTTTAGAAAACAGTTTTGAAATTCTCTGTATGAAAAATCCCAAACTCCTCTGAGTACCAGCAATATTGCAGCAGCTCTGTTCAGTCTGGAGTTCAGCTTTTGTCTGAAAGTTGTCATTGCTATTTTTGGTGAAAAACTGTTTTTGTGAAAATGAAATCTCTAATATTTTAACAATTGTTTTTACTGTATTTAAATAAATTAATCTTTATATATAAATACATTGGGTGTGTGCATTAAGGTAACAGTCATTCCTCAGTTCATATTCTCTACTATTCTTCTATCCACTATAAAGTGGTTTTTAACCAATTGAGACATTTCTAATAAATTATAGCGCTCCTCAAATAAAACTTTATATATATATATATATATATATATATATATGTATTTAAATTAGTTTTACTTTGCATATCAACGACCCTTTATTATTTATTTATTTATTAACAGTTTCTTATATAGCGCAGCAAATTCTGTTGCGCTTTACAATTTCAAATAACAATAACAAACTGGGTGATAACAAACAGTCATAGAGGTAGGAAGGCCCTGCTCGCAAGCTAACAATCTATGAGGGACTATAATGTATAATTTACAATTTTATACAACTCTTTTTTGGATTTCTGGTTAGAGGCCACTATACACAACTGCAGAGGGAATCGGTATGTTTTACCAACAGACGGGATGCCGGCTGTCAGAATCCCGGCAGCAAGTCTCATTGCTATGTTTCGGGCCTGGTGGCTTGCTTTGCTCACCACAGGTTTCATTCCCACACGGTTGGTGGTGTGGACCCACCAACTGAGTGGGAATACCCTGCGGAGGTCGGGATTCCATCTGTCGGTATTTCACCGGCTGTTGGGATCGGGATTCCGTCTGTCGGTATTTCATCAGCTCTTGGGATTCCAACGTCAATCTCCTGAATGCCAGGATTCTGACAGCTGCTATTTTAACTGCATCCCCTGCAGAGAAAGTTTGTAACATATAAGCAACAATGTTCTGTCAATAGCAGTTCTAAATGACTGAGGAGGTAATTCAGAGTTGATCGCAGCAGCAAATTTGTTAGCAGTTGGGCAAGACAATGTGCACTGCAGGGGGGGGGGGGGGGGGGCAGATATAACATTTGCAGAAGCTTATTATTCCTGAGAGTACCTGTGTCTGGTCCCTGTTCCTTGGTGAATCTAGAATCTGTACAGTCGTGCTATTACATTACTTGTGATACCCAGTCCAGTTAGAATCCTGAGTTCATTACCTGTCACCTGAGTTCCTGATTGTGCATCTGAGATGTAGCCTGGAAGTACTTTCAGACAGCTCCAGCATTACCTTGCCTTGTCTTGCTTTGTCCTGCCTTGTCTGGAATCCAGGGGTCTCTTGCAGGGGTGTAGAACTGCTGACCGGCGGTCAGGAGACCGCCTGTCAGCTTACCGACGTCGGGATCCCGGCAGCATACCGACGCCGGGATCCCGGCGGGGAGGGGCGAGTGCAGCAAGCCCCTTGCGGGCTTGCTGCGCTCGCCACGCTGCGGGCTCGGTGGCGACCTGCGGTCGCCACGGGTTCTATTCCCACTCTATGGGTGTCGTGGACACCCACAAGTGGAAATAGTCCCTGTTGGTCGGCATGCCGACCATCAGGATAGTGAGCCGTCGGGCTCGTGGAGGAGGTCATGTGACTGTCGGTCAGCTGACCGGCGGTCACATGAATACCACCCCTCTTGCAGCTAAGTAATCTTGTTATCTATACCTTGCCTTGCACTGCCAAGCTTCTTTAGGAACTTACTGTTAAATTATTTATTATTCATACTATCCTGTGCACTGTTGCATGTATATATGGTCTTGTTGCTAATAACATCCTGTGCATTGTAGTATATACATATTGATTGTGTTAAGATTATATTTTAACCTGTGCATTGTTGCACTCATGTGCATTCGTTTATTTCTTTCTGTCTGCATGTAGTGCAGTGGTATCTAGATAGGGTTCAGTGTACATCTCACCGTACTGCAACTTACTCTTTCCTAGCCTCCAATAGCCACCTTGTCTATACATAAAACCTGGGGGCATCTGAGTATGGGTGGACCTAATCTGTCCGGGAAAGGCGGCTTCTATAGGCAAAGTCTTTGGCTGCAGGAGGCTAAAAGACTACTGGGCAAGGGTAATTGCGTGAGCATCAGCAAGAACTATTAGATAGCCCATAGCACACTTTAGTCCACATAACAAGAACCTCCCTCAATACAAAGTTCTGCTTTTGATCTTGTTCCAATCAGGCAGTGAATGATCAATGAGAAACCCCAGATGTATAAACAGGAGTAATAGCTGCACCTGGCTAGGGAATCCACACTCGCCTATGACAGTGCAGTGAAAGACCATATAAAGATATGAATGTACCTGATATCCACAAATAACCAGAGCTTTTTGACATCTGCAGGACCCCAGTGTGCGCACAACAGGAGTCATTAGTGACCGATGCTTGTACACAGTCACTGACTGAGCAAACAAACCCAGAGCATCACAATTTCTTGCAGTGGAACTGGTTCACACATTCACTGGTGCATGCAGGATAGGCAGTAAAATCAGTAACTACCGCCTTACCACTGCCAGGCATCATTTTGTTAGTAGATTGCAGCAATACAGACCTACCTGTGGCTCTGATAAGCATTGATAGAATTTTTTTTTTTTGTCGCTACACCTAGATAAGTGGATCCATGAGGTACAGTTGAAAACCAGTATAAAACCAGGTAATTCAATGCAACATTTGCACCCAAGACTGTTGGCAAGATGACACACAAACCATTTATAACCCTGTGGAACTGTAAACCCACTTGTATGTTTATACACAAAATTCAAGTATAATTTCTAGAGTCTGCATTTACTGTATATACCTCTTTAATCATTTGTCAGAGCAGTTGTCACTATTCCCCACATTTATTTGTAAGAAGACTAAGAGATGTTAGCAAACAAAATAGGAAATTACAAGCATGTTGGTGATTATATCATTTGGTATATAGCAATTCTTGCATGATGACCAATCTGTTTCAAAATGAAAAACAGATGGATGGACAAACATGCAGGCATACAGTCATTTTCAATAAAATTGTGTATTTTTATTTGTACAGCTAAAATAACATAATTTATGCTTTTCCTAAATTTGAAATTTCAGTACTTATACTGGCACTGTATGAAACGGTCCCCTTATGCCCTGCTCTAAATGTCAGCTTAGTAAAGACAAAGCATACAGGAGGGTGCCAAGCAGGGCCGGATCCAAGGCTGGATTAAGCCTTATGCGCCCAGTGCATTTAAGTGATGGGGAGAGCCCTCCCTCACTCTTTTCATCCAGCCAGCCCGCACTTGTCATCCGGCCCATCCACATTCATCATCCAGACAACATGAATACTTCATGAAAAATATAATGGTTACTTCACAGTTGCCTACTCTCCTAGAATTTTGTGGAGCTCTCCTGGACCGAGAGAGTAGACCAGTCTCCCAGGTCCACCCACTTCCCCAGAAAACTGGGTAGTCCGAGCCTTGATGATGCAATTCACGATTAATCACTTAATTGCGGCACATCTCCATCTCATCAATGCCAAGAACTTAAACTTGAATAAGGAGCACTACTGTGTGGTGTAACGTGAATAAGGAGCACTACCGTGTGTTGTAATGTGAATAAGGAGCATTACTGTGTGTTGTAACATGAATAAGTGACATTACTGTGCAGTGTAATGTGAATAATGGACACTACTCTGTGACGTAATGTAAATAAGGGGCATTACTGTGAAGCGTAATGCGAATAAGGGACACTATTGTGTGACGTATTCTGAATAAGGGGCACTACTGTGCAGTGACTTGCGGTGAGGTGAATCAAAGCCTTTCCTGTCATACTCCAGTATACTACAGAGTTTTGACTATATGAATTATATGAATAATCCAAAGAATATATTATATATATCTTCTTTGTATTATTCTAATCGTTTTTATTGTAAAAACTCTGGACTAAAAAGCCTATGACAGGTGCCGCAGCGTCTCACCTGCCTACCTTTTCTGTACATCTCTGATCGAAACTCACCAACTTTCCAGCAGTATATACTGTTGCACCTTTGTATAATGCCCACATGAACTCTTGGACTTATATGGACATTGGACAAAAGTGTTCGGACACCTGACTATTACATCAACAGTGACTGTAATGACATGATATTCAAATACATATACAGTGCATCCGGAAAGTATTCCCAGCACCTCACTTTTTCCACATTTTGTTATGTTACAGCCTCATTCCAAAGTAGAATAAATTAATTTTTCCCTCAAAATTTTACACACAATACACCATAATGACAATGTGAAAAAAGTTTTTTGCGATTTTTGCAAATTTATGAAAAAATAAAAAAAACTAAGAAATCACATGTACATAAGTATTTACAGCCTTTGCTCAATACGTTGTTGATGAACCTTTGGCAGCAATTACAGCCTCAAGTCTTTTTGAATATGATGCCACAAGCTTGGCACACCTATCTCTGGACAGTTTTACCCATTCCTCTTTGCAGCACCTCTCAAGCTCCATCAGGTTTGATGGGAAGCGTCGGTGCACAGCCATTTTCAGATCTCTCCAGAGATGTTCAAACGGATTCAAGTCTGGGCTCTGGCTGGGCCACTCAAGGACATTAACAGAGTTGTCTTGAAGCCACTCCTTTAATATCTTGTATGCTTAGGTTCGCTGTCCTGCTGAAAGATGAACCGTCGCCCCAGTCTGAGGTCAAGAGCGCTCTAGAGCAAGTTTTCATCCAGGATGTCTCTGTACATTGCTGCATTCATCTTTCCCTCTATACTGACTAGTCTCCCAGTTCCTGCCGCTAAAAAACATCCCCACAGCATCATGCTGCCACCACCATGCTTCACTGTAGGGATGGTATTGGCCTGGTGATGAGCGGTGCTTGATTTCCTCCAAACATGACAACTGGCATTCACACCAAAGAGTTCAATCTTTGTCTCATCAGAGCAGAGAATTTTGTTTCTCATGGTCTGAGAGTTCTTCAGGTGTATTTTTGGCAAACTCCAGGTGGGCTGCCATGTGCTTTTTACTAAGGAGTGGCTTCCGTCTGGGCACTTTACCATACAGGCCTGATTGGTGGATTGCTGCAGAGATGGTTGTCCTTCTGGAAGGTTCTACTCTCTCCACAGAAGAATGCTTTAGCTCTGACAGAGTGACAGTCGGGTTCTTGGTCACCTCCCTGACTGTGGCCCTTCTCCCCGATTGCTCAGTTTAGTAGGCTGGCCAGCTCTAGGAAGAATCCTGGTGGTTCTGAACTCCTTCCATTTATGGGTGATGGAGGCCACTGTGCTCATTGGGACCTTCAAAGCAGCAGATATTTTTCTGTACCCTTCAACCAGATTTGTGCCTCGAGATAATCCTGTCTCGGAGGTCTACATACAATTACTTTGACTTCATGCTTGGTTTGTGCTCAGACATAGCCTGTCAAGTATGGGACCTTATATAGACAGGTGTGTGCCTTTCCAATCAACTGGGCTCCAATTAAGCTGTAGGAACATCTCAAGGATGGAAACAGGATGCACCTGAGCTCAATTTTGAGCTTCATGGTAAAGGCTGTGAATACTTATGTACATGTGATTTCTTTCCCCCCCTTCTTCCCAATAAATGTTTATTAGTTTTAATGTACAAAGACAAACAAGCCAAGCAAACAGTATAGGTAATACAAAACAAAATGTTTGTTCATCAGACAGAGAGCAGAGATATACAAAACGAACCAATATAATCTTAGCAGAGTAAGTTATCTCCAGTAGCTCAGATGGAATACCATTTAAACATCGGTGTTATCTAGTACAACAGTAAATGCAAACATACATAAAAAGAGTAAAGATAAAATCCAGGAAAAAGAAGAGAAGATAAAACAGGAAAAGGGAAGTCAAGGGAGGGTAAGAAGAAGATTAGGGATGTGTGATGCTCCTAAATTCTAAGCAAACAATTAAGAGGACAAGCATCCTCAGTGCAAAAATCGGCTATGCATTACCAACATGAAAGGGTGTATTACAGAATCCAAACCTAGGCCATATTCAATAAGTATGTTGGGGAAGATTTAAAGTCCAGCCATGGATACCATGTAGCTGCAAATGTCTGAAACCTCTCCGGTGTCACTCTCAGTTCTTCCATTAACATATACATGTCAAGTCTATCAAACCACTCCTTCATAGTAGGCGGGATAATAATAGACCACCAGGGCACTGGGATAACTGCTTTGGCAGCGCTATTAAAGAACTTTAAGAGGTACTTCTTATAAGTTGTCAAGGAGCCAGGGAAAACATTGAGAAGACAAAACACGGGTTCAGAAGGAACCTCAAATCCCAATATTAATCTAGAGATGGAGATGGAGACAAATATGTAATGGAGATCCTGTATCACTGTTACAGCGCCACCAAGTATCCAGTACCCCAGTGAACATTTTGGCCAGTGTGAAGGGACACCTGTACCAACGGGATAGGACTTTAAATTAAGTTTCAATCACGGAATAGCTAATTGAACTAACAAAGGTGGCCTGGAAACTCCTTTTCCAATCCACCTCCACCAGATCAACCTGCAAGTCCTGTTCCCATTGTCTCGTGTATTTGGGAAGTTCCAAAAACTGATTCTCATTCAGATGCTTGTAGCATCTTGAAAGAAAATGCAGCGGACGTGAAGAGTCCAGGCACATGGTCTCAAAGATAGGGGATCTAGCAGCAGCCAATCTTATTCTCAGGGCCGTTTCTTGGTGTGGGCGAGCCGTGCAATCGCATGGGGCGCCCGCCACTGACTGTGGCTCCCTGCTTCCCACTCCTCCCTAGTACTCCACTCAGGGGGGGCGGAGTTTCACAGAATGACGCGGTTGCGTCCTGACATCACAACGCAACCGCGTAATTCTGCAAAACTCTGCCCCCCCAAGCGGAGTACTGAGGAGGAGGGGAAGCCAAGCTACGAAGAGGGAGAGGCGGCCGGCGCGAGGAGCGACTGGTGAGGCAGGCGGAAGAGCGGGAATCGCCTCTGTAGTATTCTCTCTCGCTCTCTCACTTTCACTATGTGTAAAATGGGGACACTTGCCTGCCATAATGTGTAAAATGGGGACACCTGCCGTAATGTGTAAAAAGGGGACACTTGTCTGCCGTAATGTGTGAAATGGGGACTCTTGCCTGCCATGATGTATAAAATGGGGACACTTGCCTGCCATAATGTGTGAAATGGGGACTCTTGCCTGCCATAATGTGTGAAATGGGGACTCTTGCCTGCCATGATGTATAAAATGGGGACACTTGCCTGCCGTAATGTGTGAAATGGGGACTCTTGCCTGCCATGATGTATAAAATGGGGACACTTGCCTGCCGTAATGTGTGAAATGGGGACTCTTGCCTGCCATAATGTGTAAAATGGGGACACCTGCCGTAATGTGTAAAAAGGGGACACTTGTCTGCCGTAATGTGTGAAATGGGGACTCTTGCCTGCCATGATGTATAAATTGGGGACACTTGCCTGCCATAATGTGTGAAATGAGGACTCTTGCCTGCCATGATGTATAAAATGAGGACACTTGCCTGCCATAATGTGTAAAATGGGGACTCTTGCCTGCCGTAATGTGTAAAATGGGGACACTTGCCTGCTGTAATGTGTGTAAAATGGGGACTCTTGCCTGCCGTAATGTGGAAAATGGGGACACTTGCCTGCCATAATGTGGAAAATGGGGACTCTTGCCTGACGTAATGTGTAAAATGGGGACTCTTGCCTGACGTATTGTTTAAAGTAGGGACTCTTGCCTGACGTAATGTGTAACGTAAGGACTCTGCCTGCCGTAATGTGGGGATTTAATGGATCAAGGGCATTGCGGTGTGTGGCATAATATGGTGCAGGGGACATTACTGTGTGGGGCTTAATATGGTAGAATTTTTTTTCCCTATGGTGGGCGTGTTCTGTTGGTGCAGGGTCAAAAACTGTGGTGAGGTAGTCTTTTCAGATGACGCCATGCCCCCTTTGCCGGGAGCGTAGGCGCGCGCAAAGTTTTTTTTTTTTTTATCTAGGTGTGGGGGCATTTTTTTAAATGTCATGGGGGGGCTTATTTTTAAATCTCGCACTGGGAGCCAAATTGGCTAGAAACATCCCTGCTTATTCTACTCTCAGATACAAAGTGCTTCAACTTTAAATACCTCCAAATCTCCGAAGATGGTAGATGCCATTTAGACTGCACTGTAGGGAAAGAGATAAATTCTCCTCTATCCACCAACTGGCCAACACGTGTCACTCCCCGTAGTTTCCATAGAACAAAATCACCTCCAGATATTCCCGAGGGAAAGTCAGGATTGCCAAATAGCGGAGTTAAAGGGGAAAAAGTTGAGGACACATACGGAAGGATCTGCAATCTGTTACAGCGAGCCAATGTGGGACCAATGGTGGGGTAGGATATGACCGGGACCTTAGAGCACCAGGGGTAGTGGGCAATAACTGCAGAGTTTCATTCTTTATAAGGACCCATTGATTGATATCTGTCGTTCTGGACCATTCCATAATCCTACTGTACAGTCAGAAATGAGGTAACTGTAGCCCTCCCATATGTCTGCGTCGGATAAGGATGCTATGTTGGAAATGCTGTCTTTTATTGCCCCACACAAACTCCCTGACTACGTTATGTAATCCTTGAAGCCATGGTTTGGGGATGCGTATTGGTAACGTCTGCAGAAGGTATAAGACCCTGGGCAGAACATTCATTTTAACCACACTGAGTCTACCCAACCATGACAACCTTTTGTTGCCCCAATCCCTAAATTCGGAGCGAAGCAGAGAGCAGTACCTTAAAATTCTCCTCAAACAGGCGGGAAAGGTCAGTATGTATAATGACCCCAAGGTACTTAAGCCTGGACGGGTGCCAAGTAAATGGGAAAGCTCTTTTAAGCCCAATCAAGGAGTGAGAAGGAACCAACACATTCACTTCAACGGACTTTGAGAAGTTGATTTTAAAATTACATAAAAAGCCGAACCGACAGAATTCAGTCACCAGGTTTTGGATGGAGATAGCTGCTTTACATCACTCCAACTGACGCTTGACATTGGACTTGGTGATGTGAGGCTTGCATGCAGCTGCTCGGCCATGGAAACCCATTACATTAAGCTCTTTTACGCCTTAGCAGCCGTTGAGCCCGTGCTGTGTTTTTATGTGGTCTACTGCTTCATGGTTGAGTTACTGTTGTTCCTAAACGCTTCGACTTTCTAATAGTATCAATTAATGTTAACAAGGGGCACTACTGTGTGGTGTAATGTGAAAAAAGTTACATTACTGTGTTGCGTAATCTGAATTGAGGGTACCATGCCCCTTCCACACAGCAATACACCTCTTTTTTGTGTCCATATTTCAAATATGAGGGGGCTACCAATGTTTTAACTATGTCTAGTAATGGCTCTGCCAGTCATAACAAAGAGCCTTAACTAACTTCTTATAGCCCAGGAGAGCAACCTGAAATTCAGGGTCTCCAGTATGTTCCAGAGAAGTCAGAAGGCATGCCCTAAGGAGGTTTATTTAAGTACATAAGGGTTGGTCCAATCCATCACTTTAAATGCTTAGTAAACTTGGATATAATATATGTTGGAATGTAAATTCTATACTCAATAACAAGACAGAGAGTTTGGGCATATTTATCCTATATAGTAAAAAGCTAACGCAGCTCCGCACCTCTGCTTTGTGTGCTGGTGGCCACTAGGGGGCAAGATGTCAAAAGTGAAAGTGATACTGCAGGGAGATGTTACAGCCTCCTAACCTGCTACTGCTAATATTAATAATACTGATCTGACTGTTTAACACTTGCTGCATACGGTAAGAGGGTGCTGGGAGAGAGAGAGGGAGAGAGTGCAGGTGGGGCAGATAAGGAATGGTGGGGGTGGAGAGTGAGGTCTGGGCAGATAGGGACTGGGAAATAAAGAGAGAGGGCGGGAGGGTTGGGACAGATAGGGACTGCGGAGAGACAGGGGGAGGGGATGGGGGAGATAGAGACTGGGGAGAGAGGGGGAGGGAATGGGGAAAATATGGTCTGGGAAAAGTTAATGAACAGAAGAGAAATCTAAATCAAATCAATATTTGGTGTGACCACCCTTTGCCTTCAAAACAGCATCAATTCTTTTAGGTACACTTGCACGCAGTTTTGAAGGGACTCGGCAGGGAGGTTGTTCCAAACATCTTGGAGATCTTCTGTGGATGTAGGCTTGCTCAAATCCTTTTGTCTCTTCATGTAATTCCAGAAAGACTTGATGTTGAGATCATAAATTGGTACACATATGCCTTACAAACTGGAAACAAACACTGTGGGGGGAAGACACCCCTAGCACCCCTAGGGGTGAGGCAGCAGGCCTGAGTATTTCAGCAGACAGCATAACTCTGGAATGCCTTCAGCAATTTACAACAAACTTGGTATATATATGACTTTCACTCTGTAAACAAACACTGTGGGGGTCAGACACACCTAGGGGTGGGACAGCAGCACAGAGTATGTCAGCAGACAGCATAACTCTGGAAGGTCTGGAGCAATTTACACCAACCTTAGTATACAACTGACTTACAATCTGGGAACAAACTCTGTGGGGGTTAGACACCCCTATCACCCCTAGGGGTGGGACAGCAGCACAGAGTATTTCAGGAAACAGCATAACTCCCAAATGCCTGGACCAATTTACACCACACTTGGTACACATATGACTTACAATCTGGGAATAAACACTGTGGGGGTAAGACACCACAAGCACCCCAAGGCAGCAGCACAGAGTTTTTCAGCAGACAGCATAACTCTGGAATGCCTGAAGCAATTTACACCAAACTTGCTACACAAATGACTTACAATCTGGGAAGAAACTCTGTGGGGGTAAGACACCCCTAGCACCTCTAGAGGTGGGCCAGGAGCACACACTATATCAGGACATGTATGATATGTCAGTCATAGGCGTGCGCAGCACATTTTATTAGGGGGTGCACCGTCGGAGGGGTGTGTCTAGCACCACCTTTTGGGCGTGTCTAGCACCATCTATTGACGGTCATCGCAATATAAAATATCCACCCTTGTACCAATCCTAATAAAGCAGATACATTGTCAGATGTTGTGGTGTGCACCAAACAAACACCCCTGATGGCACTCACTG
This sequence comes from Pseudophryne corroboree, assembly GCF_028390025.1. NCBI lineage: Eukaryota > Metazoa > Chordata > Amphibia > Anura > Myobatrachidae > Pseudophryne > Pseudophryne corroboree. The sequence continues at coordinate 378,503,459 of NC_086448.1, forward strand.
CAATTACACTGCTCCTCCTCAGCCTGGTCTGGCTCCACCTCTCTTTCCTCTGCAAGCTGCAGCAGCATACTTACAAGTCAGTCAGTCACTCACTGACACTGACAGTCGCAGACTAGTACTGCTGCTGCTGGAAAAACAAGTGACGTGTCAATGCTGCTGCCGACCACCTGCCAATATTGAATTTGTCTTCCTAAGAGGAACGCTGGCTGCATGCTGATCCTCATCGGTGGCTGGCATTGTCATAGCATAGAAGGAGAGAGGTGGGCATGTGGCGGGTGGGCGTGCGAGCAGCATGACGTAATCACATCACATCACGCTGATTTTGTACATGGAGGTGGAGGCGGGAGTTTGAAAGCCGGTGGCAGTGGCACCCTTGATTAACCCAAGCGTCTGTTCAGTAATGCAGTCCTGACAGGGTGCAGCGCAGAGGGGACAGTAATCAACCTGATCAGCTGCATCAGGTATGTGAGATCGGGGAGCCGTACATTAGGGGGTGCCTGTGCGCACCAGGCACCCCCCCTGCGCACACCTATGATGTCAGTGATGACAGGGCTGCATGTGACAGGGCCAGTGACATGATGTGAGGTTGGGAATGCAGGTAGCACAAACCCACACACTGAGACTTACAGTATATAGTGGAAGCAGCACAGTCCCCCAGCAGCACAGAGTATATCAGGAGATACATAATGTGCTGCGCTATATAAGAAACTGTAAAAAGATTGATAATTTCACAGGGGCACTGACATGGTGTGAGGAGGGGAATGGAGGCAGCAGGAAGCCACAGACTGAGAGTTGTATAGTGAGAAGAGAAGGGTCCCTTGGGGGACCAAAAATGGGTCCGGCCACTACACAAAGTGCGTCAGGGAAGCAAGATATGCCTATATACTAGATCTCCAACCAAGGTAAATTAACGAACAACTATCATTCTAATTTACCATCCTTATCCCGTAGCAAAGCACAGGTATTCAGCTAAGTACAATGTTATTTCCACTGTGTGTTTAATATTTACATTTATTTTTGTAAACAGACATTCTTAAAATCCCGGACAACGCCGGGTACTCCAGCTAGTGCTCTTATAAAGTGAGGACAAAATACAAAGTTTCGTCTAACTGGTGTTGTTTTTCAATCCCCTGGTGTATGAGCCCTAACACTGTTAGGGAGTTCATGTAGGTTTCACTTTGAATAGCATTCTATAAAGATCCTAATTACCATTCTCCGACTGCTCACAAGACTCCAAGCACTGGTATTATGACAAATCAGTGTAAACTGAGAATCTGTGCTATACGAACAGTCATACAACACTATAAAATAGCAGACTTTTGGATGTTTTAAATAATATATCAAGAGAATAAAAAAAATCAACATTCAAGATGAAAATAGAAAAGATTAGCAAGGATCATAGGAAAGAGAAAAGGAAAAACATGTTATTTCCTTCAGCCTTGTATGAATAAAAAAACACAGCCTTTTCTGGCAAAAGAACCAAGAAAAAATTCATTTGTAAAAGTTTTAATCAATGAAAGGTTCAAGGGGTAAAAACACATAATATATTTTTCAGGGGCTGTTATGCCAGGATTGTTTCATAAACATTAAGCAACTTGGCGAGTGATATTTGAGGGATTTTCATCTTCTGCTGCCAAAGCTAGAGGTTTCAGAACACTGTGTCTGTTCCAGCGTCTCCTTTTATGGAGATTGTACAACCACAGAGAAAAGAAGTAAGAGATGTGAGTGACAGTCTTATTTATACAAACGTGGGACTGCGTGATTAAAATGAGGTTCAATAAGATATGCCTTATTACACAGCCAGGAATCAGCAGGCTCTTCTAAGGCTTACATATTACATTTACTGTATATTAAGTCAAATTAAACTAGTTTACAATATTCTCCAAAGGACCTGATAGTTTTTTTTTTGGGGGGGGGGGGATTTGCAACAAATGTTTTCATGAGAAATACAGTATATAGACTTCCAGATAATATGTCACTTCTTCATATTATGTGCATAAGTAAACCACATGTGTACATGGTGGAGAATATTTGACAATACATTATATACACAGATAGTGCTGGAAACAGAAGTTCTGATATCTGCTTGATACTCGCTTGCTCTCCCAATATAACTGGGAGTCTCACAAATGTTATACATATCTTCGTCCTGGGTTCCATGGCGCCGACAGCTTGCCGCGTCATGCTCTGCAATCTGACGTCACTGTGAAGCGCCGGCCTCGGTATCATGGATAACACGGACCGGAGCACAAAACTAAAACACCAAAACAGTGCATAAAGTGCGATCAGTATCTGCAGATACAATTAGGCAACATATGTTATAATAAAAAGTTTGAAACAAAGTTTGCTGTACATAGAAAGTATTAATAACAGTCTGAATAAATAATAGACTGATTCTCATGCCTGTTTCTAATTATATGGGACGTACTTAAGCACCTCTGTGGTAAACCAAGTTAAACTAGACATTTTTGGAATAACAGGGGCTACCAGGGACATTGATGCAGATAATCTCATGCAGTAAAAAAACAATTATTCAATATATGCAAACATTATGTCTATAATGAATGTAAATCAGTTATATAAATGCAGAGAAACCTGCTTGTTCGTTTAACCCATACTTGCCTACCTGACCCTCTCCATGAGGGAGAAAATGCTCTGTTCCTGGACTTTCCTAATAATGTATGATTGCCATCACCTGTGGTGAAACACCTTTCTTATCAAGTAAGTAGCTCACCACAGGTGATGGCAATCATACATTACCAGGAAGGTCCAGGAACAGAGCATTTTCTCCCTCATGGAGAGGGTCAGGTAGGCAAGTATGGTTTAACCCTCGAGGGGACAGTGTATTTAGTAAAAAGATCCACTTGGCCTCTGCTCTAAGTAAAAGGAGGCCCCGGTCACCCCCTCTCTTTAAAGGAGGGATATGATCTATAATGCGGTGTCTCAGGACCGCCACAGAATGTTTGGCATTTAAAAAATGCCTGGCAACAGGTTGGTCGCTACGACCAGAGGATAAGGCTGCTCTGATGGAGGTTCTATGGCCTGCCATTCGCTCTTTGAACGTGCAGTCCGTTTTCCCCACATAGTGGAGACCACACAGACAACTAAGTAAATACACTACGTACCGTGTGGTGCAAGTGGCACAGTGTTGGATTTAAAAAATTTTCCCGTGTATGGATGACACAAAGTGTCACCTGTCAACATATGACTGCACGTAGTGCAGCCCAAACATTTAAAGCAACCTGGGCGTTCTGAGTTGAGGAATGTGGTGCTATGACTTTTAGTAATTGTCTGGATGTTGGTTTTGACAACATAATCACGGAGATTCTTTCCCCTATGGTAAGCTGGCATAATACGTGTATGAGATAAACTACTTAATTTCTTATCTGTTTGAATAATGGGCCAAAATTTTTTGGTAATTTTATTAATAGACGAGCTATGGTTGTTAAACTGGTTGACCCAGATGAGTCTGTCAGTAGTAGGCTGCTTGTTCTTGGGGATGAGAGTGGTACTACGTTGGATGTTCAGTACTTTCTTAATAAGTATGAGCTCAGATAAATTATATCCTCTCTCTACAAACTTTGTGATCATATTGTCACACACTTCTTCTAGCCGTGTTTCATCACTAATGATGCGTTTGAGTCTCAACATCTGCGAGTATGGAAGTCCCTTACGTAACAATATAGGATGATGACTGGATGCTTGTAAAATGTTGTTTCTATCTGTAGATTTAGTGTATAGATTGGTTACAATTTTATGATCTCGTATTGAAATCAACACATCCAAGAAATTCACAGAGGAATGATCAATAGTGTAGGTAAACTTGACAGGGGAAGGTGATTGATTGTGGGTATCTAATAAAGATACTAATTTTTCACATGACCCTGTCCACATTAACAGCAGATCTTCGATGTATCTTACATACAGTAGTAGATCAGATTTGATTTCATCATTCTGAAAAAACAATTCATCTTCAATTTGCAACATAAAACTGTTGGCAAAGGAAGGTGATACATTGCTGATCATTGAGCATCCTTCTAGCTGTAAAAAAAAATGGTTGTTAAATAGGAAATAATTACGCTGTAATGTAAGTTGTAATAAGTATAGGAACAGATTGCTATCAGGTCCTTTAAACAGTGGATTGTCTTTAATCAACATGCCAGCCGATTTTAGACCTCTTCATGTGGAATGACTTCTTCATGTGGAATACAGGTGTAAAGATTTTTAACATCAATCGTTGCCAATAGACAACCTCTAGGAACGTGATCAATCATAGATAACTTGTTGAGTAATGCCATAGTATCCTTCAAACAGTAATCAATGGCTTGTATGCAGGGCTGGAGATGGTGATCTAGAAAAAACAATATTTTTTGGTATAATGATCCCCTTGCGGAGATTATAGTTTGTCCCAGGGAGATTGGCAGTTTTTATGAATTTTTGGCACATAGTATAGAATTGGAACGACCGGAAATTGAGTAGTAAGTGCTTCACAGAGTGATTATGTTATGAGTACACTTTCCGTGGCTTGTTGTAGGATGTTGTCAAATTCTTTTTTAAAGGTATTTGTAGGGTCAGTTGTTAGCATCCGGTAAGTTTTCGTGCCCGCCAACTGGCGATCCAATTCTGAGATGTAATCACTAGTGTTTTGGACCACTATAGCCCCCCCTTTATCCGCGGGACAGATTACTACATCATCATACTTGCTAAGATTAATAAGTGCCTGCCATTCAACTTTAGATAAATTAGATTGTAGACTGTTACCATGTTTAGTTGCTGCTTGAACTTGGTGGTCAACGGTCCTACTAAACGCTTTAATGGACTGATTTTGAGAGACTGGGTCAAATTTAGATTTGACACGTAATGCTGGTGGTAATGAAGACATGGTACTAAGAGTGGTAGGATGCTGATGGAAATATTCTCTTAGACGTAATTGACGTTATAATTTAAATTGCCATGTAAATGGTTCAAACTTTGTGGTTGGGACAAAATGTAACCCCTTTGGTAGAACGTGTAAATCAGTTGAAGTAAACGTCCTATCGGATAAATTGAATATTATCTCCTTTTGGAGTATGTTGTTTTTCTTCCTCGCCATCCTCTTGCATTGCCCTCCCTCCTCGTGAAGCGACGCTTGGGTCTGCTATTTGTGCCCGAGTGCGTACTCCTAAAGGGGAGAGACCCTGGGTTTGATTCAGTGTTTCGTTATCACTTGCTGAAGCGGTTCCTTCAATTGTGGCATCAGTATCCAAATGATGCACATTAAAGTGGTTGAATGGGTGTCTCCTGGGGATTTTTTGGGCAGTGGACGTTCCGGAGATCCAGGGGTAAACTTGTCTTTTAGCATAATCGTTATTGACGGTTTCAAGTTTGTTTCTCTTGTAGGAGATTAAGTCCTTCTGGTATTTGTCAATTTGAGTAGATAACTTTTCATACCAGTTAGTGGTGTTATCTGATTCCAGTGTCATCTTATGGGAATTTTAAAAAGTCTCAATTTGTGCTCGTATGGTTTCCAACTCACATGTACGAGCATTTATTTAAGATGGATACCCATTTTTTACAAAATTATTCAGCGCGTTTCGTCACCAGACTTTGTCAGCCCTACGCTCACGGATTCCCCTGTTCGTCTTTGCATCCTCCTGGTTCCGGCACGCTGCGGCTATCGGTCAGCACGTGGGGTGGAAACTGCTGTGTCTCAGACGGAAGCAGGTGATATCCGGGAGTGATTTATGTTTAAACCATGTGGTAATCAGTCCACAATGTTATTTGTCTTGGTACGAGTTTTTAAACAGCTGGTGTGACTGTGACTGTCATGTTATATAATTTATGCACTATGGAGCATCCCCTCTGCTTGTATTTCTAGATGTTTTGGACCCGTGGATTCCAGGAATTGTGATTGAAGGGGAGCTGCGGTTCTTATTCTATTGAACTCTAGTGCTGCAAAGATTTATTATCACTCACTTGGGGAGCGGTGAGCTTGACTACATTAAGTGTAATATGAAATCAACTTGGATTTAATAGCGCCAATTAATTTCTCTATTTATTATATATATATATATATATAGCCCCTGAAGAAGAGGTAATAAAGCATTCAAACAATGCTGTTGTCTAACATTGTGGGATTCATTATTCATCATGTCCTGCCGCATCCTATTACTATATCTATATATACACTGCTCAAAAAAATAAAGGGAACACTAAAATAACACATCCTAGATCTGAATGAATGAAATATTCTTATTAAATACTTGAATGTGCTGACAACAAAATCACACAAAAATTATCAATGGAAATCAAATTTATTAACCCATGGAGGTCTGGATTTGGAGTCACCCTCAAAATTAAAGTGGATAAACACACTACAGGCTGATCCAACTTTGATGTAATGTCCTTAAAACAAGTCAAAAGGAGGCTCATTAGTGTCTGTGGCCTCCTCATGCCTGTATGACCTCCCTACAATGCCTGGGCATGCTTCTGATGAGGTGGTGGATGGTCTCCTGAGGGATCTCCTCCCAGACCTGGACTAAAGTATCCGCCAACTCCTGGACAGTCTGTGGTGCAATGTGGTATTGGTGGATGGAGCGAGACATGATGTCCCAGATGGGCTCAATTGGATTCAGGTCTGGGGAACGGGTGGGCCAGTCCATAGCATCAATGCCTTCGTCTTGCAGGAACTGCTGACACACTCCAGCCACATGAGTTCTAGCATTGTCTTGCATTAGGAGGAACCCAGGGCCAACCGCACCAGCATATGGTCTCACAAGGGGTCTGAGGATCTCATCTCAGTACCTAATGGCAGTCAGGCTACCTATGGCGAGCACATGGAGGGCTGTGCGGCCCCCCAAAGAAATGCCACCCCACACCATTACTGACCCACTGCCAAACCGGTCATGCTGGAGGATGTTGCAGGCAGCAGAACTTTCTCCTTGGCGTCTCCAGACTCTGTCACGTCTGTCACATGTGCTCAGTGAGAACCTGCTTTCATCTGTGAAGAGCACAGGGCGCCAGTGGCGAATTTGCCAATCTTGGTGTTCTCTGGCAAATGCCAAACGTCCTGCACGGTGTTGGGCTGTAAGCACAACCCCCACCTGTGGGCGTCGGGCCCTCATACCACCCTCATGGAGTCTGTTTCTGATCGTTTGAGTAGACACATACACATTTGTGGCTTGCTGGAGGTCATTTTGCAGGGCTCTGGCAGTGCTCCTCCTGTTCCTCCTTGCACAAAGGCGGAGGTAGCGGTCCTGCTGCTGGTTGTTGCCCTCCTACGGCCTCCTCCACGTCTCCTGATGTACTGGCCTGTCTCCCGGTAGCGCCTCCATGCTCTGGACACTACGCTGACAGACACAGCAAACCTTCTTGCCAAAGCTGGCATTGATGTGCCATCCTGGATGAGCTGCACTACCTGAGCCACTTGTGTGGGTTGTAGGGAGGTCATACAGGCACGTGGAGGCCACACACACTACTGAGCCACATTTTGACTTGTTTTAAGGACATTACATCAAAGTTGGATCAGCCTGTAGTGTGTTTTTCCACTTTAATTTTGAGGGTGACTCCAAATCCAAACCTCCATGGGTTAATAAATTTGATTTCCATTGATAGTTTTTGTGTGATTTTGTTGTCAGCACATTCAACTATGTAAAGAACAAAGTATTTAATAAGAATATTTCATTCATTCAGATCAAGGATGTGTTATTTTGGTGTTCCCTTTATTTTTTTGAGCAGTGTATATATATATATATATATATATATATATATATGTGTGTAGATATATATATATATATATATATATATATATATACATACATACATACATATTCTATTTTTGGACCCTACACCACTCCTAAAGATTTTTTTTCATGAGTGCCGACCTGTTTGTTTGATATATACACTGGTAAGTTACCATCTACCCTTCTTTAAGGCATTTATATGGGATTGCTGTTTTAGGCACTCCCCTGCAAACTACAAATTTGTGCCCTAACCCCCATACTGTGCAAATGAACTGTGCGCCTGTATCACAAGAAAGGGATATGGCCACGCAATAGTACCCCCAATTAACTTATGCCACAGAGTACTGCCCCATATTCACATTATGCTACACAGTCGTGCCCCTTATACACAATTCCCATAGTAGCACTTATACACAATGCCCATGGTAGCAGTGCCACTTATACACACAATAAATGTCCACGGTAGCAGTGTCGCTTATACACATGCCCATGGTATCAGTACCGCTAATACACATAATAATGGCTACAGTATCAGTGTCGCTTGTACACATAATAATAATGCCAACGGAAGCAGTGCCGCTTATACACATAATTATGCCCACAGTATCAGTGACGCTTATACACATAATAATGCCCGTGATAGCAGTGCCGCTTATACACATAATAATGCCCATGGTAGCAGTGCTGCTTATACACATAACAATACCCATGGTATCAGTGCTGCTTAAACATAATAATGTCCACGGCAGCAGTGCCACTTAAACATATAATAATGCCCATGGTAGCAGTGCCGCTTATACACATAATAATGCCCATGGTAGTAGTGCTGCTTAAACATATAATAATGCCCATGGTATCAGTGCTGCTTATACATATGCCCACCGTATCAGTGCTACTTATACACATGCTCGCAGTATCAGTGCCGCTTATACATATGCCCATGGTAGCAGTGCCGCTTATACACATGTGCATGGTAGCAGTGTCGTTTATACGGGATGTAGTTAATATCCTGGCGATCGGGATCCTGTTGGTCAGAATACCGACGCTGGGATCCCGACCGCCGAGAATGCCGACAGCTCTGCCAGGGCTATTCCCACTCGTGGGTGTCCATGACACCTACAGAGTGGGAATAGAACCTGTAGCGAGCACAGCGAACCACCGAGCCCACAGCGTGGTGAGCGCAGTGAGTTCGCAAGGGGATTTTAGCACTCGCCTTGCTGCCGGCATTCTGGCGGCTGGAACCTCGGCGTCAGTATTCTGACCACCGGGATCCCGGCCACCGGGATTCCATACACTGACTAACAAGCGCATAATGAAAAAAAATTCTTTGTGTATACATAGAGAGAGAGAGAGAGAGAGAGAGAGAGATACAATACTTTGCAAAGGTTTTAGGAAGGTGTGTAAAAAATGCTGCAAAATGAGAATGCTTTCAAAAATAGAAGTGTTAATGGTTTATTTTTATCAATTAACAAAATGTAAAGTAAATGGACAGAAGAGAAATCTAAATCAAATCAATATTTGTACTGTGTCTACATATAGGGCCTAATTCAGACCTGTTCGTAGCAACAAATTTGTTGGCTAATGGGCAAAACCATGGGGATAATTCAGCGTTGATAGCAGCAGCAAATTTTTTAGCAGTTGGGCAGAACCATGGGGGTAATTCCAAGTTGATCGCAGCAGGAATTTTGTTAGCAGTTGGGCAAAGCCATGGGGGTCATTCCGAGTTGTTCGCTCGTTGCCGATTTTCGCAACGGAGCGATTAAGGCAAAAATGCGCATGCGCATGGTACGCAGTGCGTATGCGGTAAGTATTTTAGCACAAAACTTAGTAGATTTACTCACGTCCGAACAAAGAATTTTCATCGTTGAAGTGATCGGAATGTGGTTGACAGGAAATGGGTGTTTCTGGGCGGAAACTGACCGTTTTCTGGGAGTGTGCGGAAAAACGCAGGCGTGCCAGGATAAAATGCGGGAGTGTCTGGAGAAACGGGGGAGTGGCTGGCCGAACGCAGGGCGTGTTTGTGACGTCAAACAAGGAATGAAACGGCCTGAGCTGATCGCAATCTGTGAGTAGGTCTGGAGCTACTCAAAAACTGCTAAGAATTTTCTATTCGCAATTCTGCTAATCTTTCGTTCGCTATTCTGCTAAGCTAAGATACACTCCCAGAGGGCGGCGGCCTAGCGTGTGCAATGGTGCTAAAATCTGCTAGCGAGCGAACAACCCCACAGTGCTAGATATGCCCCACAATGCCAGATATACATATGCCCCACAGTACCAGATATGCCCCACAATGCCAGTTATACATATGCCCCACCCCACACCTCCCACCTTCCTCCCGCTGCTGCTGTCAGGGTCAAGGGATGGAGAGGATAGCGCAGTGCGGGCCCATCCATCAGTGCTGCTCAGTCAGACTCTGGTGGTCTTTCCGGGCAAGGCGTGTATCTTCTCAACTGAGCACCGGTTCGTTAGCCAATCAGAGCTCACGGACCGGCAGCCGCGGCTCCTGATTGGCTGCTTGTCCGCAAGTTCTGATTGGCTAACAAACCGGTGCTCAGCTGATAAGATACACGCCGCGGCCGGAGACCATAGTCTGACTGAGCAGCACTGAGGGACGGGACCATGCTGCGGTCTCCACTCCTGACACAGCAGCGGGCTGGGAAGGGGAGGAGGAGCACATCGGTGGCTTTAACCGTAATAGCTGCTAAAACCTGCCATGGTGTGTGTGAGTGGTGGTCCGTGGGTACGGCATATGGGTGGCTAGATTCTTAATGGTACGCTGTACCCGAGCGTACCGCCACACTTGCTGGTCTCTTCTACCCAGATCTGTGACTATGACTCAGAGCTCCTAGCCACGCCCAGCGCCATGCCCAGCGTTAGCAAAAGAGTCATAGAGTCACAGATATGGACAAATATATAAGAGACGATAAAGGGAGAAAGAAGTCAATGAGAATAGTAAAAGGAAGTTAATATTTCAGTTATATTATGTTATGATCTTTTAATCACAATGATAATAATGACATTTTGAGAATCAGAAATAATACATAATAGTACTAAAAAGTAAATAATGGAGTTACAGTGGCAGTCTTGTGTAAGTTGTGTAACGTGTTGCACAGTCAGGATTCCTCAGTATGTTCTTTCAATAAATGTCATACATAACCCATTTCTCCTTTCATTGTATATGTTTTCTGCAAGGTGCAAGCAAAAATGACTGACGACTGTTACCATAAACTTTATATGGCACTAGATATGGCATGTATTTCCCAATTGTCCAGATTTTCAAGGTATACGTGAATGGGGTGGAGTTTTAACCAAAAATGGGTGTTTTTCTGGCTGGATTGGGGTGTGACTGGTGCCTATTTTGTTCTGATTTGGTATGTGTAAATGTTTGTGTTTTTTTTTTATATATGTAGAGCAATTTTGAGTCCTACAGGAGAAAAGTGTTATATAAATAAATTATTATTATTATTATTATTATTATTACTACTATTATTATTTGGTATGGTATGAGTCTGCACATGTGTAGATAAACTTTTAGACCTTTAGATTTTTAGAGACTGGGTCTGGGACATTTCCTGGTAGTCTCCTGGTATGGAAATGCTGGATTTGTCATAGAATATTAAAGATAACTACTACATTAGATGAATTATTTTTATTCATTTGAAAATGTATTTTTCTTTCCATAATTCTTGCCTCATGTAGAATTTGTGTAAATGTCATGAAGTATATGGAATGTTTCTGTCGATTTTGCATGGGAAAATGCCTTGCAGCACTGTGTAAAAATGGGTATGCTTTCATATATGCATAACCTCCACCTTCTTGTAACCTCACTTAAACAGATTTTGTGCAAAGTAGACTCATATTTTCCCTGAATGCTCACAATATGCTCATGTCGGGCCATATCGTCCCATGCTAAATGAATTTGCTCCACTTTTTTGCCCCACATGTCCTACAGTGTAGAAGAAAATAGCATGCAGTCTGCAAATAAACTTTGGTGAGTTTACAGTGACACATTCAGGACACTTCTACAACATCACCAGCTTGCAAATAACTCTTTGTATCTTCTATAATTATCTTTCTCTGCATATATTACAACGTTTGTGTCAGATCAAATGTAACTAAACCTTCCCAACATGGGTGATCATTCCGAGTTGATCGCAGCCAGCAACTTTGTGCTGCTGCTGCGATCAACTAGTACAAGCCTATGGGCAGTGGGGTCAGAAGGCGGGTGCGGGGGATGCGGCCCGCACCCAGGTATCACCCACGGAAGGGGTGACACCAAGTGCTGGCTCTTCTCCAGTGACAGGAGCTGAGTACTGCAGTGTGATAATCCTCTGCAGCACTAGGCTCCTGTCACAGAAAAGGAGCCAGCACTGCACGCTGCCTAGTCTCCGGGGGCAGCCAGCATTTCAGAGGAAGCTGGATACACGCACCCCCCGGAGTGAAGAAGAGGAGACACGCACGGCCACGCCCCTTTTAATTAGACCACGTCCCCATCCGTCCGGCTGCGGCTCTGGCGGGGTGAGTGTGGGAAGAGGGAGTGGGGGGTGTAGCGATGCAGAGTGTGCACCGGGTGTACCCACACCTGGTGACGCCTCTGCCTATGGGGGAGTGTATGTTAGCTTAGCAGGGCTGCGATCGCTTGTGCAGCCCTGCTAAGCTAAAAAAAAATTCAAGCAAAAGAAGACTAGACCTATACCTACTTACCCTGTGCGACGATCCCTGCAATGCTGGAGCCGGCTTTGATGTCAGACATCCGCCCTTCGTTCTCCTTGATACTCCTGCGTTTTCCTTACCACTCCCCGAAAAACGTCAGTCAACGGTCCGGATCCGCCCTGGAACGCCTTCTTCCTGTCAATCTTCTTTGCAGTCTGCTCTGCGACCGCTTTCTTCGTTAAATGCGACCCCTGTCGCCGGGCATGCGCATTCTGGACCCGTTCGCACCGCAGCGATATACCGCTATGTGCAAACGGGTTGGAATGACCCCCATAATTATTAATAAGGGTGAACATTCTGTAATTTTTGAAAATCATCTGAAAAATCTCACTTTGCGCTATTATATTTCAGTGAATGTCGCTGCCACAGATGGACACAGTAATCCAACAACAAAATAACCAGAGAATGGCAATCTCTGCTTCCCCAGACTTCTTTGTTTGTACACCTTCTTTTTGTTCACATATCACACAGAAATAGATATTCAGAGCTAAGCATTCCATATGCATAGAAGTTTCATTAATCTCTATACAAAAAAAGTATTGTTCACTGTGAAGAAAGTATTTACTAAGATATAAGAAAAAAATAATATTGCATGAAATTATGTTAGATCACTCACTACTCAAAGGGGGTAATTCAGAGTTGATCGTAGATGTGCTAAATTTAGCACATCTACGATCATTTTCTCTGACATGCGGGGGGACGCCCAGCACAGGGCTAGTCCGCCCCACATGTCTGGCCCTGCCTCTCCCCCCCCCCCCCCCCGTGCGCTAGTACAAAAGCATTGCATAGCGACAATGAGCGCTGGCAGGGAGCTACTTGCCGCATCCTGGGTTGCAGCGGCTGCGTGGCCCACCCCCTGCCCAGACTGCGCCCCCAAAATGGTGGCCAAACGCTGCCGTCCCGCCCAGCGAACGCCTCTGCCTGTCAGTCAGGCAGAGGCGATCGCTGGGCTGAGATGCTGATAGCATCTCTAACATGCGCTGGTGCACTATGGCGCATGCGCAGTTCAGACCTGATCGCCCGCTGCGTGAAAACGCACAGCAGCGATCAGGTCTGAATTAGCCCCACAGTATCTTGCCAAAATACTTAGTGGTTACTGAATGCATGTTGGTCATAATTGCTCTGGCATTGGGAGCATGGAACTAACTGCAGATCCGAGGTGCACTTCCGGGCAGGGTTTTCAGATCTTACCTGCAGCAGGTAAGATCTGGCCCTGTTGCTTGAGATGATGTGCTTTAACGTTAGATCGCATGCAATCTAGCGTTAGCACATCGTGAGTGAGGTGACCTGGACTCAAAATATCGTTAGTCCAGGAGCTGTCGGCGGCTGGCGGGGAGTTGAAAGGGTATTGCATGCGATGGAGCGCATGCGATACCTCGTTTAAGTGTATGGGCACCTTAAAGGAAGACAGTCCTGGGATAACATTACATAACTCCTGACAGATCACACTGCCTTCACACAGCACCCCGCCTCACAGATCACACTGCCTCCATACCTCTGACCTCCTTACAGATCACTCTGCTTCCACACAGCCCCCTCCTCACAGATCACACTGCCTCCACACAGCCCCCTCCTCACAGAGCACACTGCCTCCACACAGCCCACCTTCTCACAGATTCCACTGCCTCCACACAGCCCACCTCCTCACAGATCACAATGCCGCCACACAGCTCCCCCCTTCTGACAGATCACACTGCCTCCACACAGTGCACCTTTCCTTGCAGATCACACTGCCTCCTCACAGCCCCCTCCTCACAGATCACACTGCCTCCACACAGCCCCCCTCCTCACAGATCACACTGCCTCCACACAGCCCCCCTCCTCACAGATCACACTGCCTCCACACAGCCCCCTCCTCACAGATTACACTGCCTCCACATAGCCCCCTCCTCACAGAGCACACTGCCTCCACACAGCCCCCCTCCTCACAGATCACACTGCCTCCACACAGCTCCCCCTCTGCACAGATCACACTGCCTCCACACAGCCCCCCTCCTCACAGATCACACTGCCTCCACACAGCCCCTTTCCTCACAGATCACACTACCTCCACACAATCCCTCCTGACAGATCACAGTGCCTCCACAAAGCCCCCTCCTCACAGATCACAGTGCCTCCACAAAGCCCGCCCTCCTCACAGATCACATTGCCTCCACACAGTGCCCCTCCTCACAGATCACACTGTCTTCACACAGCCCCCTCCTCACAGATCACACTGCCTCCACACAGCCTCCTCCTCACAGATCACACTGCCTCCACACAGCCTACTCCTTACAGATCACACTGCCTCCACACAGCCCCTCTCCTTACAGATCACACTGCCTCCACACAGCCCCCCTCTTCACAGATCACACTGCCTCCACACAGCCCCACTCCTCATAGATCACACTGCCTCCACACTACCCCTTCTCACAGATCACATTGCTTCCACACAGCCACCTCCTCACAGACCACACTGCCTCCACACAGCCCCTCTCCTTACAGATCACACTGCCGCCACACAGCCCCCCCTAATCACAGATCACACTGCTTCCACACAGCCCCCCTCCTCACAGATCACACTGCCTCCACACAGCCCCCTCCTCACAGATCACACTGCCTCCACACAGTGTCCCGCCTCACAGATCGCATTGCCTCCACAAAGCCTCTACCTCACAGATCACACTGTCTCCACACAGACCCTCTCCTTACAGATCACACTGCCTCCACACAGTGCCCCTTCCTCACAGATCACACTGCCTCCACACAGCTCCCCCTCCTCACAGATCACACTGCCTCCACACAGCCTCCTCCTCACAGATCACACTGCCTCCACACAGCTCCCCCTCCTCACAGATCAAAAAATGCCTCCACACAGCCTACTCCTTACAGATCACACTGCCTCCACACAGCCCCCCTCCTCACAGATCACACTTCCTCCACACAGCTCCCCCTCCTCACAGATCACATTGCCTCCATACAGCCTCCTCACAGATCACACTGCCTCCACACAGCTTTCCCTCCTCACAGATCACACTGCCTCCACACAGCCTCCTCACAGATCACACTGCCTCCACACAGCCCCCCTCCTCACAGATCACACTGCCTCCACAAAGCCCCCCTCCTCACAGATCACACTGCCTCCACACAGCCTCCCCTCCTCACAGATCACACTGCCTCCACACAGCCTCCTCCTCACAGATCGCACTGCCTCCACACAGCCCCTTCCCTCACAGATCACACTGCCTCCACACAGCTCCCCCTCCTCACAGATCACAGTGCCTCCACAAAGCCCGCCCTCCTCACAGATCACATTGCCTCCACACAGTGCCCCTCCTCACAGATCACACTGTCTCCACACAGCCCCTCTCCTTACAGATCACACTGCCTCCACACAGCCCCTCTCCTCATAGATCACACTGCCTCCACACAGCCCCCTTCTCACAGATCACATTGCCTCCACACAGCCCCCCTCCTCACAGATCACACTGCCTCCACATAGCCCCCCTCCTCACAGATCACACTGCCTCCACAAAGCCCGCCTCCCTCACAGATCACACTGCCTCCACACAGTGCCCCTCCTCACAGATCACATTGCCTCCACACAGCTCCCCCTCCTCACAGATCACACTGCCTCCACACAGCCCCTCTCCTTACAGATCACACTGCCTCCACACAGCCCCCCTCCTCACAGATCATACTGCCATCACACAGCCCCCCCTCCTCACAGATCACACTGCCTCCACACAGCCTCCTCCTCACAGATCACACTGCCTCCACACAGCTCCCCCTTCTCACAGATCACACTGCCTCCACACAGCCTACTCCACAGATCACACAGCCCCCCTCCTCACAGATCACACTGCCTCCACACAGCACCCCCTCCTCACAGATCACACTGCCTCCACACAGCCTCCTTCTCACAGATCACACTGCCTCCACACAGCTCTTCCTCCTCACAGAACACACTGTCTACACACAGCTTTCCCTCCTCACAGATCACACTGCCTCCACACAGCACCCCTCCACACAGATCACACTGCCTCCACACAGCCCCCCCTCCTCACAGATCACACTGCCTCTACACCGCCTCCTCCTCACAGATCACACTGCCTCCACACAGCTCTCCCTCAGAAACAGTTCACACTGCCTCCACACAGCCGGTCCTCCTCACAGATCACAGTGCCTACACCAGTCGTCTCCAACCTTAATTGGGGTGCGAACTACTTTCGGAAAATAAAACCTCTGAAGGAGCTATCCCCTCCCGCCAGTGCGCGTGCGTTCCTGCGAAAGTTGGTGTGGACTCACAAAAGTGAGTGTGGCCTCACAACTACAAGTAATGCCCCCCCCCCCCCGCATTGTGCCAGATACACAAATAATGCCCCTCAGCAGTGCCAGATACACAAATAATGCCCCTCAGCAGTGCCAGATATACAAATAATGCCCCTCAGCAGTGCCAGATACACAAATAATGCCACTCAGCAGTGCCAGATACACAAATAATGCCCCCAGCAGTGCCAGATACACAAATAATGCCCCTCAGCAGTGCCAGATACACAAATATTGCCCCCCAGCAGTGCCAGATACAATGCCCCCACCAGTGCCAGATAAAATTCCCCCCGCAGCGCCAGATAAAATGCCCCCTGCAGTGTCCAATACAGTGCCCCACACAGTGCTAACCCTTGCTGGCTTCTTTTACTGCAGCCGGTGCTGCTCCTCCTGTATGAGGGATGGAAGGGGAGGAGAGTGTAGCGCGCGCCTCTCCTGTGAAGTCCGGAGAGCGGCTGCGGTGAGGGTGACAGAGTCTCCGGCGGCGGGAATTTCAAATATGGTGGCGGTGAGTGAGCCAATCAAAACTCGCGGTCCGCCAGCCAATCAGGTGCCACCACTGCTGGTCCACGAGCTTTGATTGGCTGATGGCCAGCACCATATTAAAAATGAAGGGAGGAGGTGTGCCAGTGACTGCCCAAGCCAGTGCGCTCTGTGAGCTACCGAAAATACTACAGCGAGCTACCGGTAGCTCGCGAGCTACGGGTTGGAGATCACTGGCCTACACACTGCCCCCTCCTCACAGATCACACTGCCTCCACACAGCCCACCTCCTCACAGATTACACTGCCTCCACACAGCCCACCTCCTCACAGATTACACTGCCTCCACACAGCCCTACTCCTTACAGATCACACTGCCTCCACATGGCCCCCTCCTCACAGATCACACTGCCTCCACACAGCCCACCTCCTCACAGATTACACTGCCTCCACACAGCCCTACTCCTTACAGATCACACTGCCTCCACATGGCCCCCTCCTCACAGATCACACTGCCTCCACACAGCCCACCTCCTCACAGATTACACTGTCTCCACACAGCCCTACTCCTTACAGATCACACTGCCTCCACATGGCCCCCTCCTCACAGATCACACTGCCTCCACACAGCCCACCTCCTCACAAATTACACTGCCTCCACACAGCCCTACTCCTTACAGATCACACTGCCTCCACATGGACCCCTCCTCACAGATCACTCTGCTTCCACAGTGTGCCACAGGGTAATGTACAGCACAGAGGGGGCACAGGGCAACGGATTGGTATCTATATACCGACCCCGTCATCCCAGCGGTCGGAATCCCGTACGCGGGATGGCGAGCGTCGGAATGCTGGCAGCAGGGTGACCGCAAAAGAGCCCCTTGCGGGCCTGCTGCACTCGCCACGCTGCGGGCACGGTGGCGCGCTATGCCACACTATTTATTCTCCCTCCAGGGGTGTTGTGGAATTCAGTGGGAAAAGAAGAAGAAAGTAAACATAAAATACTTGAAATCTACTTTATGATCGTTACTGATAACTAATGGTATAGACTATAGAACAAATCATTTCAAATCTTAAGCAACAATGCCCCTTTCAAAAGTATCTATTTGGGTGGCCCAGTCACATTTCAGAAATCATTAAATACACTATTTAGTTGTGAGTATATTTAGTCTTCTAATATGTCCTCATTAAGTTGTTAGATGTCTCTCACCACGCCAGATGTAGCTTAAAGAGGTCTGGTGTTACCGTGAAAGTGAAATGCCTGCCTACCTGCCTGCATGCTACTCTTTTCACCAAGCACAATATTCTGCATATAACAAACGAGACTGCATGAAATAGGAATGCTCACCAGGAACAACAGGCTACTGACTCAGCTAAGGAGCCTATTCATCAAAGTCTTGTTTGAAGATTTTTCTAATTTTTGCCTGTATTTTGTGAACAATCTGTTCAGGTTATTTCATGAAGCATGTCTGTCCAAAACAAATGTTATATGTTATGGTTAGTAATAAATATGGCAGATTTATATGACAGAATTCAAGAAACTATGCATCCACAGGTTCTTTTCATAACGCTTTGATGACATTGTTGCGTGATACTGGTATTTCAAATATGCTTGTGCAAGTCATACATTAGAACAGTATCTATGATGCGTTCGCATGCTGAATCCCTTCTGGTGTGTGCGCACGTGCAGAAGCCGCACTGCGCATGTGCACACAGTGAGATGCAATGGCATCTCACATAAGTGAATGCCTCTGATTACTGACAGGGTGGGAGGCGGCGTTGATTTGGCATTTAGGAGACGGTGTTGCGGCGTTGGGGGGGCACAGTCCGGACAACGTAGGTGTGTCTGGACCATTTGCGGGGAGGGCCGAGGTGGCTGCGTGATGTCATATGTAGCTGCTGTGACCAGAAACATGGCGGTTGGCCGTCTGCCTTTGCAGGCAGAGGGCTATCCTTATTATGCGAGCGCTTTGCTGCTGAGCAAAGCGTTTGCATGTTAGCAGAGGGGAAGGGCCCGGCATGCGGGGCGGACTTGCCCTGTCCTGGGCATCCCCCTGTATGTGAGAGTAAAGGGTTGTAGTTATGCGATTTTTCACACAGTCTCAGCCCATGCTGAATTAGGCCTTTAGTCCTGTTACCAGTTTAAGATTTGACAGCTTTGTGTTGGATATCCAGTTCCTAAGATAAAGGAATGATAGCCCAAGAACTAACATATAGCTCACAGTTTCCAAGAAAAGTGACAAGCTTATTCTCCAGCTTACCCAATCTTTTAGCTACATGTTCAGCAAAAATATGACTTAAATTTCCTATTTTCCTAATAAATTTACTTTTAATTAGATCTTAGTGTGGCATTAAACATTTCAAAGCAGACAGACAAATGGACCTGTAGACAGTATATGTGTGCTTTGTAGTTGAAATCGGCTAAGATTTCTGTATGTGGTCTAAAACTACCCAAATACGGGGCGATCTAGTCAACCTATCATGGGTCAAATATATGAACTCATGGGGCCAAATGTAATGGGTTTTGATTTGGAAAAAATGGTAAAAGATTACTTTTCAAACTATAATGAAATTATCAACTGTCTCATTGGGAATCTCTTTAGATTAACACATTGGATAGGGATTGAAATCCCGACGGCCGGGATCTCGGAGGTCAGAATACTGACACCGGAATCCCGGCTGCCAGAATGCCAAGAGCGGGGTGAGCGAGAGAAAGCCCCTTGCGGGCTCGCCGTGTTCGCTACGCTGCGGGCTCGGGGGCTCACTGCGCTCGCCACAGGTTCTATTCCCACACTATGGGTGTCGTGGACACCCACAAGTGGGAAAAGCCCTGACGCAGCTGTCGGTATTCTGACCACCGGGATCCCAACCAATGGGATATTAAGTACATCCCCAACACAGCTAATTTATAATAGGCAACTATCATTTCCAGGCATCCGGTTAGTGCCACCAAGCACTATAAAGCTGTAGAATTGGAGCCAGATACTGTATGTGTTACTTTACCTGCACACACAAACACACCCCAGCACTCACCACTTCTGTCCCATGCCCCTCAACTCAGCCTTGCAACCTATAGAGAATCATTATTGTAAATCATCTTCAATCCAAGCTGTAAGTGGTCACTCATAAATAAAGGAACAGGATTACCATGGTAAATTACCAAAGTAACATGGAATTTTATGCTAATTTTGTCATTTGCTATGGTAATTTTGTTTGATTTTTCCTAATAGTAGATTTTTTCTAACCCAGAGGCAGAACTCTGGGAGGCAACGGAGTCATCTGCCGCCGGGCTCCTGCTCTGAAGGGGGGCACCTCTCCTCCTATTCTGTGACACCGTTGAATTAAGTTTATTGATAGCTGCCACTGTCTTTTCAGTGGTCGACTTCCTCACTGGTCCCTGCACCTTACAAATCACACCCTCTTTATTATACACATTTCTCTATCGTCCTAGTGGATGCTGGGGTTCCTGAAAGGACCATGGGGAATAGCGGCTCCGCAGGAGACAGGGCACAAAAGTAAAGCTTTCCGATCAGGTGGTGTGCACTGGCTCCTCCCCCTATGACCCTCCTCCAAGCCAGTTAGATTTTTGTGCCCGGCCGAGAAGGGTGCAATCTAGGTGGCTCTCCTAAAGAGCTGCTTAGAAAAGTTTAGCTTAGGTTTTTTATTTTACAGTGAGTCCTGCTGGCAACAGGATCACTGCAACGAGGGACTTAGGGGAGAAGAAGTGAACTCACCTGCGTGCAGGATGGATTGGCTTCTTGGCTACTGGACATCAGCTCCAGAGGGACGATCACAGGTACAGCCTGGATGGTCACCGGAGCCTTGCCGCCGGCCCCCTTGCAGATGCTGAAGTAAGAAGAGGTCCAGAATCGGCGGCAGAAGACTCCTCAGTCTTCTAAAGGTAGCGCACAGCACTGCAGCTGTGCGCCATTTTCCTCTCAGCACACTTCACACGGCAGTCACTGAGGGTGCAGGGCGCTGGGAGGGGGGCGCCCTGGGAGGCAAATGAATACCTATTTTGGCTAAAAATACCTCACATATAGCCTCCGGAGGCTATATGGAGATATTTAACCCCTGCCAGAATCCGTTAAGAGCGGGAGACGAGGCCGCCGAAAAAGGGGCGGGGCCTATCTCCTCAGCACACAGCGCCATTTTCCCTCACAGAAAGGCTGGAGGGAAGGCTCCCAGGCTCTCCCCTGCACTGCACTACAGAAACAGGGTTAAAACAGAGAGGGGGGGCACTAATTTGGCGTTAGAAATATATAAAAAAGATGCTATAAGGGAAAACACTTATATAAGGTTGTCCCTATATAATTATAGCGTTTTTGGTGTGTGCTGGCAAACTCTCCCTCTGTCTCTCCAAAGGGCTAGTGGGTCCTGTCCTCTATCAGAGCATTCCCTGTGTGTGTGCTGTGTGTCGGTACGTGTGTGTCGACATGTAGGAGGACGATGTTGGTGAGGAGGCGGAGCAATTGCCTGTAATGGTGATGTCACTCTCTAGGGAGTCGACACCGGAATGGTTGGCTTATTTAGGGAATTACGTGATAATGTCAACACGCTGCAAGGTCGGTTGACGACATGAGACGGCCGACAAACAATTAGTACCGGTCCAGACGTCTCAAAAACACCGTCAGGGGTTTTAAAACGCCCGTTTACTTTAGTCGGTCGACACAGACACAGACAGGGACACTGAATCCAGTGTCGACGGTGAATAAACAAACGTATTCCTTATTAGGGCCACACGTTAAAGGCAATGAAGGAGGTGTTACATATTTCTGATACTACAAGTACCACAAAAGAGGGTATTATGTGGGATGTGAAAAAACTACCATAGTTTTTCCTGAATCAGATAAATTAAATAAAGTGTGTGATGATGCGTGGGTTCCCCCCGATAGAAAATTATGGGCGGTATACCCTTTCCCGCCAGAAGTTAGGGCGCGTTGGGAAACACCCCTTAGGGTGGATAAGGCGCTCACATGCTTATCAAAACAAGTGGCGGTACCGTCTATAGATAGGGCCGTCCTCAAGGACCAGCTGACAGGAGGCTGGAAAATATCATAAAAAGTATATACACACATACTGGTGTTATACTGCGACCAGCGATCGCCTCAGCCTGGATGTGCAGAGCTGGGGTGGCTTGGTCGGATTCCCTGACTAAAAATATTGATACCCTTGACAGGGACAGTATTTTATTGACTATAGAGCATTTAAAGGATGCATTTCTATATATGCGAGATGCACAGAGGGATATTTGCACTCTGGCATCAAGAGTAAATGCGATGTCCATAACTGCCAGAAGATGTTATGGACACGACAGTGGTCAGGTGATGCAGATTCCAAACGGCACAAAGGTGTATTGCCGTATAAAGGAAGAGGAGTTATTTGGGGTCGGTCCATCGGACCTGGTGGCCACGGCAACTGCTGGAAAATCCACCGTTTTTACCCTAAGTCACATCTCTGCAGAAAAAGACACCGTCTTTTCAGCCTCAGTCCTTTCGTCCCTATAGGATCATATCTGCCCAGGGATAGAGGAAAGGGAAGAGGACTGCAGCAGGCAGCCCATTCCCAGGAACAGAAGCGTTCCACCGCTTCTGACAAGTTCTCAGCATGGCGCTGAGACCGTACAGGACCCCTGGATCCTACAAGTAGTATCCCAGGGGTACAGATTGGAATGTCGAGACGTTTCCCCTTCGCAGGCTCCTGAAGTCTGCTTTACCAAGGTCTCCCTCCGACAAGGAGGCAGTATGGGAAAAAATTCACAAGCTGTATTCCCAGCAGGTGATAATTAAATTACCCCTCCTACTACAAGAAAAGGGGTATTATTCCACACTATATTGTGGTACTGAAGCCAGAAGGCTAGGTGAGACTTATTCTAAAAAAAAAAAAAAAATTTTTTTGAACACTTACAAAGGTTCAAATCAAGATGGAGTCACTCAGAGCAGTGATAACGAACCAGGAAGAAGGGGACTATATAGTGTCCCGGGACATCAGGGATGCTTACCTCTATGTCCCAAATTTGCCCTTCTCACTAAGGGTACTTCAGGTTCGTGGTGCAGAACTGTCACTATCAGTTTCAGACGCTGCCGTTTGGATTGTCCACGGCACCCCGGGTCTTTACCAAGGTAATGGCCGAAATGATGATTCTTCTTCGAAGAAAAGGCGTCTTAATTATCCCTTACTTGGACGATCTCCTGATAAGGGCATAGTCCAGGGAACAGTTGGAGGTCGGAGTAGCACTATCTAGGATACTGCTACAACAGCACGGGTGGATTCTAAATATTCCAAAATCGCAGCTGATCCCGACGACACGTCTGCTGTGCCTAGGGATGATTCTGGACACAGTCCAGAAAAAGGTGTTTCTCCCGGAGGAGAAAGCCAGGGAGTTATCCGAGCTAGTCAGGAACCTCCTAAAAACAGTGCATCATTGCACAAGGGTCCTGGTAAAAATGGTGGCTTCCTACGAAGCAATTCCATTCGGCAGATTTCACGCAAGAACTTTTCAGTGGGATCCGCTGGACAAATGGTCCGGATCGCATCTTCAGATGCATCAGCGGATAACCCTATATCCAAGGACAAGGGTGTCTCTCCTGTGGTGGTTATAGAGTGCTCATCTTCTAGAGGGCCGCAGATTCGGCATTCAGGATTGGATGCTGGTGACCACGGAGCCCAGCCCGAGAGGCTGGGGAGCAGTCACACAAGGAAAAAATTTCCAGGGAGTGTGATCAAGTCTGGAGACTTTTCTCCACATAAATATACTGGAGCTAAGGGTAAATTTATAATGCTCTAAGCTTAGCAAGACCTCTGCTTCAAGGTCAGCCGGTATTGATCCAGTGGGAAAAACATCACGGCAGTCGCCCACGTAAACAGACAGGGCGACACAAGAAGCAGGAGGGCAATGGCAAAAACTGCAAGGACTTTTCGCTGGGCGGAAAATCATGTGATAGCACTGTCAGCAGTGTTTCATCCCGGGAATGGAAACTGGGAAGCAGACTTCCTCAGCAGGCACGGCCTCCACCCGGGAGAGTGGAAACTTCATCGGGAAGTTTTTTCCACATGATTGTAAACCGTTGGGAAATACCAAAGGTGGACATGATGGCGTCCCGTCTGAACAAAAAACGGGACAGGTATTGCGTCAGGTCAAGAGACCCTCAGGCAATAGCTGTGGACGTTCTGGTAACACCGTGGGTGTACCAGTCGGTGTATGTGTTCCCTCCTCTGCTTCTCATACCTAAGGTGCTGAGAATTATAAGACGTAGAGGAGTAAGAACTATACTCATGGCTCCGGATTGGCCAAGAAGGACTTGGTACCCGGAACTTCAAGAGATGCTTACAGAGGTCTTATGGCCTCTGCCGCTAAGAAGGGACTTGCTTCAGCAAGTACCATGTCTGTTCCAAGACTTACCGCAGCTGCGTTTGTCGGCATGGCGGTGGAAAGCCGGATCCTAAGGGAAAAAGGCATTCCGGAAGAGGTCATTCCTACCCTGGTCAAAGCCAGAAAGGAGGTGACCGCACAACATTATCACCACATGTGGCGAAAATATGTTGCGTGGTGTGAGGCCAGGAAGGCCCCACAAAGAAATTTCAACTCGGTCGTTTCCTGCATTTCCTGCAAACAGGAGTGTCTATGGGCCTCAAATTGGGGTCCATTAAGGTTCAAATTTCGGCCCTGTCGATTTTCTTCCAGAAAGAATTGGCTTCAGTTCCTGAAGTCCAGAAGTTTGTCAAGCGAGTATTGCATATACAAACCCCTTTTGTGCCTCCAGTGGCACTGTGGGATCTCAACGTAGTTCTGGGATTCCTCAAATCACATTGGTTTAAAACCAGTCAAATCTGTGGATTTGAAGCATCTCACATGAAAAGTGACCATGCTCTTGGCCCTGGCCTGGACCAGGCGAGTGTCAAATTGGTGGTTTTTTCTCAAAAAAGCCCATATCTGTTTGTCCATTCGGACAGGGCTGAGCTGCGGACTCGTCCCCAGTTCTCTCCCTAAGGTGGTGTCAGTGTTTCACCTGAACCAGCTTATTGTGGTGCCTTGCACCTACTAGGGACTTGGAGGACTCCAAGTTGCTAGATGTTGTCAGGGCCCTGAAAATATGTTCCAGGACGGCTGGAGTCAGGAAAACTGACTTGCTGTTATCCTGTATGCACCCAACAAACTGGGTGCTCTTGCTTCTAAGCAGACTATTGCTAGTTGGATGTGTAATACAATTCAGCTTGCACATTCTGTGGCAGGCCTGCCACAGCCAAAATATGTAAATGCCCATTCCACAAGGAAGGTGGGCTCATCTTGGGCGGCTGCCCGAGGGGTCTCGGCTTTACAACTTTGCCGAGCAGCTACTTGGTCAGGGGCAAACACGTTTGCTAAATTCTACAAATTTGATACCCTGGCTAAGGAGGACCTGGAGTTCTCTCATTCGGTGCTGCAGAGTCATCCGCACTCTCCCGCCCGTTTGGGAGCTTTGGTATAATCCCCATGGTCCTTTCAGGAACCCCAGCATCCACTAGGACGATAGAGAAAATAAGAATTTACTTACCGATAATTCTATTTCTCGGAGTCCGTAGTGGATGCTGGGCGCCCATCCCAAGTGCGGATTATCTGCAATACTTGTACATAGTTACAAAAATCGGGTTATTATTGTTGTGAGCCATCTTTTCAGAGGCTCCGCTGTTATCATACTGTTAACTGGGTTTAGATCACAAGTTGTACGGTGTGATTGGTGTGGCTGGTATGAGTCTTACCCGGGATTCAAAATTCCTCCCTTATTGTGTACGCTCGTCCGGGCACAGTATCTAACTGGCTTGGAGGAGGGTCATAGGGGGAGGAGCCAGTGCACACCACCTGATCGGAAAGCTTTACTTTTGTGCCCTGTCTCCTGCGGAGCCGCTATTCCCCATGGTCCTTTCAGGAACCCCAGCATCCACTACGGACTCCGAGAAATAGAATTATCGGTAAGTAAATTCTTATTTTTACAAGTGTCACACCCAGGATTAGAAACCACAACCTATTACACTGGAAGCAGACACCTTACTGATGAAGCTGTTTGCTCCTGTATAGGAAATATGAGGTTTTTAACTGTATGAAGATACTTCCCCGACAGTTACACGTAACTTCATATAGTTAGAATTCTCCAGCTTCCTCTACAGGAGCAAATAGCTACATTAGTAAAGTGTCTGCTGTTAGTGTAACAGGTCATGGGTTCTAATGCTGGGTATGACTGTTAAGAAATGTGTAATTTAAAATAAAAGACAATTAAATGTATAAATACAATATACATTTTTTTCAGAACACTCCACACACACACACACACACACACACACACACACACCACACACACCACACACACACACACACACACACACACACACACACATATTTATCTTGATATAGGAAATAGGGGGGCACCAATATTTATCTTGCCTCCGGGCAACTGGGACGAACTTACGCCACTGTCCTAACCACAATGCTTCCTAACGAGAAATTATTAAAACCTAAACCCATTTGATGAATTCGTGCACACATATTGTTTACCTTCTTTCACTAAATTAAAAATTCTTGGAGCTTGACAGATTATTTTGCATATCTTGACAAATTAATATAAAACATATGATTTCTTGAAGGAAACTGAGAGATTAATTTTGTTGTAATTTCTTATAAGGTGGACACTCTAGATCAAATTGAATGGACACATACTGTAATTAGACACAAAAATTTCACAGAAAAATTGTGTTTGAATCCATACATTAAACACCCAAATTAACTTCTTGTTACTCTGTTTGTATACAGTTGCTCACATAAATCTGATAAAGTATAACATTAATAATAATATGCTGCAAACCAACTAAAATTAAATAATAGACACTAAAGCTATCAATATCATGGATTTGTAATTTCAAAAAGTTTGTCTTTTTTTATCTGAATTACGGGTGTTATACATTTGTCAAAATTTATAACAAAGGATAACACAGATATTGTATAAAGATGTCATTGATTTAATTATATGTGACAAGGTTAGCAGTCTGAATTATAGTGACAGACTCTATTTCTATCCCGTAGAAAAAAAAGCAGCTTTATTTATTTGTAGGTTCTATAAGTTAATTAGATAAATCATTATAAGAACGTCAAAAGTTCATCCTGACAACTGTTCTGCACACATGTTGCAATGTCAGAATGTCAACACAATGGTGCGATGACAGATAATATAAAGCCTGATGGTATTATAGCTGAAGTCTAATAGAAAACAAAGAAATCATGAAAAGATTAGAGTGACTGAAAGATTCTCTGTAAAATGCTGCATAATATGCACTATTTAAATTATGGTGTCCATTTGTGTATTGACCTCTTATATACTTGTAAATGTTAATAATGTCCCCTCTTAATCTCCTTTTTTCCAGTGTAAACATGCCTAGCCTAGCAAGCCTTTCCTCATATTCTAGAGTCTCCATCCCCTTTAGCAATTTGGTCGCCCGTCTCTGAACCTTTTTTAGTTCCTTTTTTGTAGTATGGTGCCCATAATTGTGCACAGTATTCGAGATGTGGCCTCACTAGTGATTTATATAATGGGAGTATAACACTCTCATCCCTTGCATCAATTCCCCGCTTAATGCATGCTAATACATTTGCCTTTTTTGCTGCATTCCTACTTTGGGTACTACTGTTAAGTTTGATATCTATGTGAACACCTAAATCTTTTTCCAGTACAGAATACGTTTCTCCCCATTTAGTATGTAGGTAGTGTTCCAAGTATGCAATTCTCTCAGTCTGAGTCTTCTTCATTCATGATTTCAAAGTATCCAGTTTTCTCAGGTAATATCTACAAGCCACCGATACCAAGTTCTCAGTTTCCACAGTTATTGTTTACACGTCCCCACTCTCCACAATTATTATCTTCTCGCCACAGTTATCTAGCACCAGTTTTCAGTTAATGTCTGCCAATCACAGTTACTGGGGTTCCAGTCTTCGTAATCACAGTCATATAGTGTCCGGGTTGGGCATGGAATCCCAGGATCCCAGCCAACAGAATGCCGCTAGAAAGCCCCTTGCGGGCTCACTGAACTTACCAGGCTGCATAGCCCTGGCGCAGCTGTCAGCATTTGCGGCGGTCAGGATGCCAGTGTCAGTATTGTGACCGCCTGGGTCCCGACCGCCAGGATAGTAACTACATCCCATAGTGCCCAGTTGTCACAGATAGTGTCTCTTCCTGTCCGTGGAGTCCATGGAAAGAAACCACATTCGACCTCCACAACTTTTCCCATCAGTGGTCTCTGCCACTTCAGCTCAAGTCTAGTCGTCGGATACCTTATTACAACCTGATCTTAGAATCAGGCCCTAATGTTTTACCTATCCTGAAGCTCTTTGCATCATCGTTTCACAGTATCATCTCATTTATTTTCACAATACCCAGCTCAAACACGATGATGACGTTATGTTTTGTATGTAGCTACAGAGTACTTACCTACAGACAGTATTTACTGTGGCCAGCACCCTGTGATGTGCCGGAGCTTATAAACAGATGCATCCATCCTGTATACACTCAACTAGAAAGTATATATACTGTAGAAAACACTTAAAGATAGGATAAGTATATCTGCCTCAAGTATATCTTATAGATGGATCTTATTTTCTCAGTTATGTACTTAGCCCAGAGAAAAAACTTGGAGGTACTGTAGCCTTTTAGATTTTAGTTGATATTTCATTTATATTCACAAATAACAACACGTTTTAATTTATAGAACAAATGCAAAATGCTATATAAAGAAAAATAAGATTTGACTTCATTAAATGCATTAAACTAAACATTTACAGAAAAATAATCCAGTGATACACCAGACATATAAACAGACTCTGTTTAAAAATGTAACCATAAACTGTTTCTTAAATAAAAAAAATGCCTCATTCATGAAATGTCTGTTATTCACTGATCCGGTTGTTCCTTGATTATGCGGCATTGCCTATATCAAAGTGTGCGGGACTTAAGGCAATAATAAGTTTGTTTGGTTTGTAATGTTAAGTATATTGTTTTACTAGTACCTTATAGTATCAGGATCCCGGCTTGGGATGCCAGCGCTCAGAAGACCAACAGCACCATCCTGATGCACAGAATCACAACACCTTGTAGGTAAGTATAATAACTCTCCCCCTCCACCCCCCTAACCCTTCCCACAGCTTAACCCTAACCCTCTCCCCCACCAGCCTAACCCTTCCCACTTAGTGCCTAAAACTCCCTCTCACAGCCTAACCCTAACCCTCCACCGCAACCCATAGGCGTAGCATGAAGACATGACACCCGAAACAGGGTCATGTCACAACTCCACCACCACCACCACACATACATACATACATACATACATGCATACATACATACATATATAGATTCACACACATTTAGGCATATGCATACATAAACACACACATATACACAGATATATGCACATACACACACACACAGATATACACACAGGCATACATAAACACACACATATACACAGACATACTGTATACACACAGACATACATAAACACACACATACACAGACATATACACACAGACATACATAAACACACACATATACTCACACATGCTGTATACAAAGAGATATACACACCTATACACACAGACATACATAAGCACACACATATATACACAGACATACATAAGCACACACATATACACACATATATAAACACAGACATACATAAGCACACACATATATAAACACAGACATATACATGTATACACATAAACACAGATATGCACACAGACATATACACACATTTACACACACACATACATACATACATACATACATACATACATACATACATATACACACACAGACATATACACATAAACACACAGTATACACAGACATAAACACATACACACCAATATACACACATAAACACATATACACATATACACACAGTATACACACATTAATTCTCACCAAGAGGGCAGCAGCAAAGCAGCTCCTCATTCTAGCCTGGAGGGGCGGCGCTTCTATGTGATTGACCTACATCGGTAGAAGGAAAGGACTGAGGAAAGGGAAGAGGTGGCCACCACACTGCCTGCATGTTTCATATCACTGAATGCCGATACCTGACAGCCAAGTAGGTTCTTCTAACAAGTCTCCAAACCTCCCCTCTTCCCTTACAACACACCACACTACACAGCTCTAGACTCTCACTGTATTCAGTAACATGGAACATGCAGGCAGTGTGGTGGCCACCCCTTCCCTCTCTTTCAGTCTTCTCCTCCTACCCCAAGATCCCAGCTCTCAGCTCTGTTACAGAGAGCAAGCGCCTTCTGTCCCCAGCGGCACCTGGAGCTCAAACTCCAGTGGTTCCACCCTCACTACGCCCCTGCCGCAATCTAACTCTAACCCTTCCTCTAGTGCCTAAACCTAACCTTTGAATTGTGTTTTCACTATTGTATAGCTTGAAACCTAGTTATGTATGATCTCAATGTGACATCAGGGAGGGGAGCAATAAAGGAAAAACCAGATGCTTGACACTCTTGACTTGCTCATGAGTTAGTAGCCCCAAACATTTTTTTGTGTCAGCCCTGAAGAAAAAGCTGCAAATATTGTTTCCAAAGATATTTTGTGAGCACTGTGTACAATATAAAATGTTCATCACAATATTAGATGGCACTACCTGTAAAATTAGTTCCGTTGAGCAATAACAGACATCCATGTTAGCGAAGCCACAAGCAAACGCTAGTTGTTGTTATTGTTATTATCATCATTTTATCAATGGCGAATTTTACAGAAGGCTGCAGGACTGCAGCACCCCCAGTAATATCCGCCAACTGCAAGGACTACCTAACAGTGCCAGTGACTTCCCATTGGAAGCACTCCCTGCTAATCACAGCCAGACAGGCAGCAAAGGGATCATTTTCCATGGGAAGCCACTCCCCTGCTACTATGGCAGCCCTATCTGGCTTCTAGGGGCTGCAGCTAATGCAGTTCCTCAAAGCCAACCAGTTTGCTATTTTGTGTGCATGCATGGGATCACAATCCTGCCCATGAGCGAGATGCAGACGCCCCCGGCCAGACAGGTAAGGAGCCACCACTGATTGATATTTACAGTTACCTATAAGGCACCAGCATATTCTGTTATGCTTTATAATAATATTTTGGTTTTGTTTATGCGAGAAGACATTTCATTTTATCTGCAACTAGATAGTAATACCTAAATAAGCTATTATACCTGTACATCATTCATGACGGACGAGTGCTCGAATGAGCGCGAGCAAGTATAAACTCCTAGGAGGGGGTGAGACTGAGGAGTCTTCACATAGGAACTTGATGGGTTAATTAGGATAGGGAGCTTGGCCAGTTGAGTTTAAAAGAGTGGTTTAGGGTGGGCGCTGAGGCTTGTTAGGTAGTTTGTTAGATAGGGCCTGCCTCTTTTTTCCTGGATTCCCCGCCCTCCCTCCCTCATTCGGTATCCCTGATGTTTTTTTAATTTCTTTTGCCTGTTGGTGTTTGTCAACCTATCCGTGGCAGGAAAGAATGGCAGTCTAGTGGCTATTGCGCTGCTTTATGGAGGTGTGCCCTCTTCTCAATGCACCGATCTAGTTTGACCTACCCTACTGGGAGTCAGGGGCACTGGCTGTCTGGCCGGCCCTATTATGGAGTATTTGGGAGGAGAGTTGGGGCCTCAACAGTTATTGGCGAATGGCCAATTAGATTACTAAAGGCATGTCGTGGACATGGGATCAGCGATAAGACGTAATGTTGCTGATAGACTGGCCGTTCTTTCTTTCTGCCACCATACTTATTCTAGTATTCTAAATAAATACGGTTGACCGATTTTAATTACATTTCAGTTGTCTGTGTCGTTATTTCTAGTTAAGTTTGAATTTAGTTATTAGCAAATAAGGTGCACTGTGTGGGGTTAAGGCCCGTATTCACGGGCAGATCTAGGGAGAGATGTGTGCTGAGCGAACCGCTCAGCACACATCTCTCCTCCCGCTCAGCACAGCGCAATGTGTGCTGAGCGAGCGGGGGGGGGGGGGGCGCTCATTTCACCCAGCGGGTGAAGTGAGCGACCTGCTAGATTGGCTGCGCATCGCTATCGCTGTGAGGGGTACACACGGAGTGATCGCTGCTTAAAATCTAAGCAATCTAGTCAGATTGCTTAGATTTTAAGCAGAGATCGCTCCGTGAGTACCCCCCTTTACACTCTGTCTCACATCTCCCGATAGGAAGTTTATGGCAACACAATGTCTCATTCCCGAAGATGGTATTCTGCCTTGCAAAACTTTGTACAGAAACTGTGTAAAACCCTAGGGAGGGATGTATTATAGTAGCATGGATAGTGTCGCTATAACTCTTCCTGCTTCACCTCATTACCAAGGTGAAGCAGGAAGTAACATCGACAAGATGTAAGAACATTTTGTCTGCCGAAGTGGGGAAGTAAAAACTCCCCCCTCCAGCTTTCCCCGTCTGAGACCACAGTGCACCTGCTTAGTGCTGATGCGCTGTCTCCCTTCCCAACCGACTCCAGTGCGCATGTGCGAGATCTCACTACTTACACGAGATCTCACATGCAGGACGGAGCCGGGACTCGCCATAGCCAGGGACAGTGCTGTCCTTGCTGTGGAGATAGGGCATCGACAAATGCAGCTGTTGAAATCGATAGCTGTAAGTGTCTATCTACCCACCAGTGTTGAAGAACACTGTGCTCTCCTATTGGTCATCGCTAAAGGGATTCGTGTTGATGTCACCCTTATGTAAAGACTTTTTTACAGGCTAAGACAGCTTTTACATAAACAGGGGTGGGCAAAGACATTGTATGATAAGCGCCTTGGAAGAGAAACGACATGGTACTGACTACTGAGATCAGTAAGCGATTAGTGGATTAATATTGATCCATAATGAATAGAAAAAGTATATTTTTGACTAGCATAACTAATCCTATTTTGTCTCCACACTTGTAGTCTCTGGGGGTCAATCAATCTTGATTAATATTAGCACAAGTACATAGCACAAAATAATCCTGTGTTGCTATGTCATTTGCTTATTTCTGTGCAGTGGTATGTGTTGGACAACCCCTGGATAAGAGGAAGTAGTGAGTAGATGATTTGGCGTGCACTCTTTGTGAACATCCAGAAGTTATACAGTATGTATATGTATTCGCTGTACAGAAAATAGATACAGTAGTGGTTCAGCTTTCACAAACAGACAGTATTACAGCTGTGCTCTGTTTTCACTGTATTCAATAAATTGCATGTTGTGTCGTTCTAAAGTTACTATGCTAGATTTTTTCCATAACTGTATTATCATTTAATTTTCATCTAAAATTATTATTTTAGCATGTACCTAGAAGTACCGTAGTTACCACCATTGGCCCTCATTTAAGTGTCATCTTGCTAAATTGTTTTGATTACATATACAGTAGGTTTTCTATGTGTTTACTGGAAACAAAACAAGTTGCATTTTTCTCAATGACCAGAAGATGGCACCACAAATTATATGAATTCTAGTTCTAATGTCAATTGTTTGTACTACTGTATTTTATATCCACTATCACATAACTAAGATAAGGAACACAAAGACAAGACAAGATACAGGAAACAAACACTTTTTAAATGCATTTAGTTTTAAATATTCATTTACATATTTTGTCAGTTATCAAGAGAGCAACAGCAGAGCGATATTTGCACTTGTGAGGGTGCGTTCCCCGAACACATGAAATCATCACTTCACAAAGTGGGGACAGGGATGCTGGCACCCGGAAGGATGCTCTTGGAGGCTTACTAGGCTGCAGGGTGCCATTCCAGACATCCTGAAAGCCAAATGTTGGTGCAACAGTTGATCGACCCATCTGAGGCCCTGGTTATCACCTCCAAATATGACAATAGATTAAAACCATAAATATACTTCCTTTTAAAAATGACAGCCAGGGTTCACCATGGGGTGGTGGTGGTGGAGGGGTGGGGATGTCTACCGGGACTTCAGTCCTGGGGCTGAACAGAAAGGGCTCTTGGGTGGCAGAGCCGGCCCTAGGCATAGGCAAGATAGGCAATTGCCTAGGGCATCTGGTATGCCTAGGGGCACAAGCAGCTTCTGCTGATTAAAATGATATGCGGCATGCCTATATTCTGTGTGTAGCATTTTGTATGCAGATACAGCCGCAGTCGCACACAGTATATAGGCATGCTGCATATCATTTTAATCAGCAGAAGCTGTTTGTGCATCCTAGCCACATAGCAATGCAAATAAGATGCATTTCCATAAAAAAAATAAGCACCGGCCATTAGCAGAGCTGCCAGCTGACTCACGCCAGGAACTATGTGTGTCATTATGTGTATACGGTCATTAATAATGTGTAACATATGTGTAAGGTGCACTATGTGTGTCATTACGTGTATAAGGGCACTAATAATGTGCAGCATATGTGTAAGGGAAATTATGTTTATAAGGACATTAATAAGGGTTGGCATAATGTGTAAGGCGCATTATGTTTATAAGGACATTAATAATGTGTCATATGTGTAAGGGGCATTACTGTGTGGTATTATGTGTATAAATGCATTACCAATGTGTGGTATTATGTGTATAAGGTGCTCTACTATGTGGTGTAACGTATAGAAAGGGCACTTCTGTGTGGCGTAACGTATAGAAAGGGCACTACTGTGTGGTGTAATGTGAATAAGGAGAAATATGGTGTGATGTAATGTGAATAAAGAGCAATATGGTGTGGTGTAATGTGAATAAGGAGCAATATGGTGTGGTGTAATGTGAATAAGGAGCAATATGGTGTGTTGTAATGTGAATAAGGAGCAATTCAGTATGATGTTATGTGAATAAGGGACACTACTGTGAGGAGTAACGTATATAAGGTAAAGTGGTACTACACTCTGATGTAATGTGAATAAGGGACACTATCGCATGATAAATTGTGAATAAAGTTACACTACTGTGAGGCATAATTTGAATTGGGGGTACTATTGAGTGGCCATGCCCCTTGCCAGCAAAAACACATACCTTTTTGGGCTGTGCACCGAATGTGCACACTGTTCTTATTTAAATTACAGGGGGTAGGAAAACAAAGAAAAAAGGACTGCTATGGGTTAGGGGTGATGGTGCTGGGAAAGGGCTGCAGGGTCAGAGGCGGAACTAGCGGTGGTGCTAGGGGGCACCAGCCAAAATCTTGCCTAGGGCATCATATTGGTTAGGGCCGGCTCTGTTGGGTGGCATTGGTGTGGATTAGCGCTGGGTCGCCAGAGTTGCAGTTAGTGCACCAGCAGACAGCAGCCATGTAGAGAGAGACAGGGACAGCGCCAGTGGCATTTTGAATATGGCACCAGCCAGCTCGTGGACTGGAAGCCAATCAGGATTTGCCGCCAGTCCACAAGCTCAAATTGGCTTGTGGCGCTGACCCTGTCGTTACATGGATGCTGACTGCTGTTTCGCTAGCTGCAACATTGGTGGCCCGGTGCTATCCACACCGCTGCCACCCGGGTGCAAAGATGCTGCTGCTGTGGAGTCCAGAGGGGAGGAGGTGCCACTTTCTCCTCTAAGCTCTTCCCCTTTTATGTTACTGCTGTCCCTGCGCGCCGGGGATTTGATATGATCTAGTGACCGTACAAGCGCCAAATGTCTATGGGAGGAGAGCTGCCAGCTGATATCCAGGGCAGGGAGGAAAAGACCAATGTGCAGTCTGCCTGGAGGAAAGGAGAAGCTACACTCTCTACCTGCCGCTTACTACATATCCTCCCTCCTCTCATTGAGTCCCCAGCACTTCTTACCCATGTCTACCAGTGACTGCTTGTTTGCTCTCTGAGGAAGTTCTGCAGCTGCCCTTTCGACAAACACTGGGGTTCTGAGGTCATGCTGCAGCTCTACCATGGGCCCAGGTGAGTAAATTGTAATAAGTAATATATTTGTTTCCCTCTCCGTGTCACCCTCTGCCTCTCCCTTTCATTAACTTACAGTCGCCATCTGCCTCTCCTCGTCACCCTCTGCTTCTCCCCTTCACCATCTGTCTCTCCTTTTCACCCACACTCAGTTATCCAACTGCCTTTCCATCACCATCTACCTCAACCTGTCACCCTTTTCCTCTTCTCATTATCCTCTCCCTGTCACCATCTGCCTCTCCTGTCTCCCTCTTCCTCTCCCCATAATCCTCTCTTTGTGACCCTCTGCCTCTCCCTGTCACCCTCTTCCTCTCCCTGTCACCCTCTCCTTGTCACCTTATCCCAGTCACCTTCATCCTCCCCCTGTCCCCCTCGGGCTCTCCCTGTCTCCCTCTTCCTTTCAATGTCATCCCCTGCATCGGCCTCTCCCTGTGACACTCTTCCTTTTTGTCATCCTCTGCATCTCCCTGTGACCCTCTTTCTTCTCCCCGTCATCCCCTCCCTGTAACCCTCTGCCATTGCCGGTCACCTCTGCCTCTCCCTGTGACCCTCATCCTCTCCCAGTCATCCTCTCCCTGTTACCGATATCCCCTGCCTCTCTCCCCGTCACCTTCCCCCCCTGCCTGTCAGCAGTGGTGCAAGTAGAAAAAATGTGTTAGAGGTACTGTGTGGCACACGCGCTGAAAAATTGGTGTTTCCAAATGCCACATGGGGTGTGGCCAATGAAAATGGGGGCGTGATACACATATGGGGGGGCCAGATACGCTTATGACACCAATAGTGCCAGATACACATATGTACCCACAGTGCCAGATACGCCCCCACCGTGCCAGATATGCTCCTACAGTGCCAGATGCACAAATGCCCCATGGTGCCAGATGCACAAATGCTCCACGGTGCTAGATACACAAATTCCCCCAGTAGTGCCATATACGGCCCTACAGTGCCAGATACACATTGCCCCAGAGTGTCAGATACACATTGCCCCAGAGTGTCAAATACACATATGACCCCACAGTGACAGATATGCCCCCACTGCGCCAGATACACATATGCCCCCACAGTGCCAGATACACATGCCCCCACAGTGCCAGATACACATATGCCCCCAGAGTGCCAGATATGCCTCTTCAGTGCCAGATATGCCCCCACAGTGCCAGAAACACATGCCCCCACAGTGCCAGATATGCCCCCACAGTGCCAGATACACATGCCCCCACAGTGCCAGATACACATGCCCCCACAGTGTCAGATATGCCCCCACAGTGCCAGATACACATATGCCCCCACAGTGCCAGATATGCCCCCACAGTGCCAGATACACATGTCCCCAGAGTGCCAGATATGCCCCCACAGTGCCAGATACACATGACCCCAGAATGCCAGATATGCCCAGCAGTGCAACTTACTGTTGTTGTTGTTGTTGTTGTTGTTGTTGTTGTTGTTGTTGTTGTTGTTGTTGTTGTTGTTGTTGTTGTTGTTGCTGCTGCTGCTGCTGCCTGGGGCTGGCACTATCTTCTGCTGCTGGTCTGCTGCTGGTCTGCTGCTAGGGAGAGGAGAGCACAGCACGCGCTCCTCCTGTCCCTCTCCTGCCCTCAGTCCAGTTTCCTGAACTGGCGCCGGTCCGTGAGCCATTCAAGGCTCACGGTCCGGCAGCAGGAGCCTCCTGATTGGCTGCCAGTCCGCGAGCTCTGATTGGCTTGCGAACCGAGTCAGTGCATGCCGCCGCCGCTGCTGGACTCAGGGGACTTGCAGGCAGTAGAGGAGAGGCGCATGCTGCACTTTCCTCTCCAACACCCGGTGTCTGCAAGGTGGCGGCCCGGCGGCCCGGTGTACCTGCTGGGATTTTCTTACAGGTATGCCGTACCGCCCCGTACCGCCATACTTGGAGCACTGCCTGTCACCCTCCTACACTGCCTGACACCTTCTGCCTTTCACCCTCTTCCTCTCCCCGTCAGGCACTGCCTCTCCATTGGCCACTGCCTCTCACTGTCACCCTCAACCTCTCCCTGTCACTCACTGCCATGTGACATACTATGAACTTGGGGTGGGGGAGATGAGGGGGGCCCAAAGCATATTTTTGCACCTGGACCCACCACTCACAAGTTCTGCCACTGTGTGGATGAATACGATCGAGCATCAGTATGTGGGGGTGTCCTGCCGAACTAGGTTATGGCAGTATGTGTGGTATCCTGCAAACCGGGGTACAGCAGTATATGTGGGCGTATTGCAGAATGGAGTGAGGGCAATAAAAAGTGGCATAATGTGTACTAAAGTCACTGCAATGTGGTATAATGTGTACTAAGGGCACTGCAATGTGGCATAATAAGTACTAAGGGCATTGCAATGTGGTATAATGAGTACTAAGGGCATTGCAATGTGGCATATTATGTACCAAGGGCACTACAATGTGGCATAATGTGTCCTAAAGGGACTATAATCTGGAATAATGTGTACTAAAGGCCAAGGCCGGATTAACAATGGGGCTGGTGGAACTGCAGCTACAATCCCCCCATGATAATAGGCCCACAGGATCCACTGCAGACAGTGTTGACAGGAGAAAAAAAAATCCTGTCCCCACCAGCGGCCATCCGAATCCAAACACCGTCAGCCCTGGTCATTTCAAAGCTTTGCTTCAAATTCTCTAACCCCGGCGGCGGGTGCCTGTAGCCCCGCCCACTCACCTCTCCTCCCCCCACACCCCGCGCGCACACACACACACACCCCGCCCACTCACCCACGGCTGTCTGAACTTGAAGCCCTTCTCAATTGAAGACCTGCAGCCAGGGCCGGATTAAAGGCCACTTGGGCCTGGGGCTGAAAATATTTAAGGGCCTATTGTGAGAATGGGGGAGGTGTGACTAGTGCTGTGTGGGTGTGACCAGAGCCAAATGGGCATGTATACCCCCTACAATATCAGCCCCAATGTCTCCCTAATTATGTAAAAATATAAAAATTGCATCATTTTGTGAGAAAAATAGAAATATAATTGAAATAGTAATTCTTTAAGGCCAGTTGATGGCTGGTAATCAACATGCTGCAATGATGATGGTCCTATTTTTACGTGGAGGCCTGGAGCAATAGCTCCATCTGTCCCATTATTAATCTGGCCCTGCCTGCAGCACCGCCCACTCACCGCTCCCCCCCCATACGCCCCGCCCACTCACCCCCACTTCTCGCTCCGCACACTTACCCACGGCTGTCTGAAACCCCAGCCCAAGCTCTCTGGCCTCCCGAAGCGCTGCCTATTCAACCTCCCACCCGAAGCTCTGTAAGTGCTGCTGGTTGTTCGAAGCTCCGCCCCATGCCAACCAAACCTCCATCCATTCATGGTTGGTTCTAAATCCAAGTTGGGTAAGGGACCTCTCATGTCACCAGGGGGCGGAGCCACATCACCAGGGGGAAGAGCTATGGCCAAACAGGGCACCCGGAATTTACCCTCGTGGGCTCGCTTTGCTCGCCACGCTTCGGGCTCGGTGGCAAGTGGTTACTAAAGGTAGTAGTTGGTGGCGTGGATAGTAGAGGAACTATCCCGCTGGTCTAGCTCCTCGCCCTGGTGACGTGGCTCCTCCCCTCATGTCATAGATACTTTAGGCCACTTGGATCTAGCATCTACCATCCATTCATGTTTGCTGGTCAAAGTCACGCCCCAAGCTGTAAAGCATAGCTGCAGGAGGAGCCGCTACCTGGTGCAGATAGAAGAACTAGTACTAGTAAGTCTTTATTACTAAACTGTTTGTATAAGGACTGCAGCAGCAACCCTGGAACCCCGCAGTTTCATCTCCCAATGGGATTTGGTCTGGTTAGGGCTGTTTCTTGCTATTACTGCTCCCAGTGCAACAGGTGGGAGGGCTGTTTCTTGCTATTACTGCTCCCAGTGCAACAGGTGGGTGGAGGCAATATGACTCTAGCGGCGGTGTGACGTCAAAATACACCAGTGGGAGTCGGGGCTTGCCGGCTTAGAAGAAGAACCAGGAAATCCAATAATTTGACACCTCCAAATTACAAATGTATAGTATTTATCTTGATTCTTAAATCTGTGTATTTATTTTTGTCCACTAAGTGCAGATTTTTTTTATTATATCATTGTTTATCTTTATGTTTTTAGTGGGTGCAGTGACACCCATTTTGGTTTTAGAGATACAAACGTTGTCAGCTTTGCAAACATATAAGGAATCTTCAAATATTACGGACAATGAGTGTTTTTTTCCTGTGGGGGCCACTGTGTCTTGACTTCTCAGAATTTATTTTATTGTCTGCTGTGGAATAATTTGTTTAATTACAAACTTTTTTGGTTACTAAATGTATTACTTATGAATACAGCTGGGTTTAGTGGGGTGTACAGTGTCTGGGTTTTTTTTTGGTGGGGGACACAGTGTCATGTACACTGTGTCAGTTTCCGGAATCAAAGCTGGACTGACGTTGCGGGAGAGGGATTGGAAGATCTCTCTCCTGTGAGTAAGCCGCCATTGGCTTAAAGCAGTTTACACCAGCTGAACATGGTGTCAACTAATTTAGGGCCTAATTCAGACCTGATCGCTGTTGTACGAAATCGCACAGTGGCCGATTATCAAAAGACTGTGTATATGTATGCACCGCAATGCGCAGGCGCAAACTCAAACAGACAGACTGGTGCGAAAATTTAGATCGCTAGGCGTACGCATGGTGATTGACAGGAAGCAGACATTTGGACGTGGTAACTGGCCATTTTCTGGGAGTGTAAGGAAAAACGCAGGTGTTCCCAAGCATTTTCTGGGAGGGTGTGTGACGTCAGCTCCGTCCCGCTCAGCCTGATTCTATTGCACTGTAGGAGTAGGTCCTGGGCTATGCACAGACAGGAAAAATCATTCCACGGTGAGTGAGTTGCGAATGGATTTGCAGACGTCCGCTGTCTGGCGAAGTTTTCACACGGCGTATACATGCGCACACTTACACGCCACGGGTGTTCACTCTATGGGTGGCAACTATCTGATCGCAGACCTCTGCAAATTTGCAGAGGAGTGATCAAGTCTGAATTAGGCCCATAGTACGTAGGGGTCATATCGTAGTCCTCATTGATAATAATTGTGACCATGATCTGCTGCGCTAATTAGCCTTCTGCCCGAGTTTTCAGTGAAATCTCCTGCATTAGGATACTGGGAGTCATTCAGACCCGATCGCATGCTAGCTTTTTTTGCAGCGGTGCGATCGGGTCTAAACTGCGCGTGCGTATGCACCGCAATGCGTAGGCGCGTAGGTGCGTTGGCTTCTGGCAACGGGGATCGCCAGACAGCGACAGAATCTAAGAAGAAAGCGATCGCACCAGCGATCACAAGAAGATTGACAGGAAGAGACCGTTTGTGGGTGTCAACTGACCGTTTCTTGGGAGTGTCAGGAAAAACGCAGGCGTGCCCAGCCGTTTGGAGGGAGGGTTCCTGACGTCAGCTACTGGCCAGATCATCGCAGCAGCTGATTAAGTCCTGAGCTGTGCAGAGACTGCACAAACTTTTGTTTGTGCAGCTTTCTGCACAAGCGATCGCACCCCTGAAAAGCATTTACACCCTCCCCCTGTAGGCGACAGCTTCCTGATCGCAGCACTGCAAAAACCGCCTCCATGAGATCAGGTCTGAATCACCCCCACTGTACACAGCATTTCACAAAAAAACGCCAAAACATTATTTTTGTTATACACCCCCAATAAAGTGGTTTCTGGTAGGCAATGGTTATGCCTTCCACGGAGATAGTCAGACCCCATGGCACAGGCCACACACTTCTGTGCAGACCACACATCATTGGCCATGCCCCCACATCACTAGTCACACCCCCTGTAGCAGCACACAATAGGCCCTATATAAATTTCGGCTCCAGACCCATTTGGACCTTAATCTGGCACTGCTAAAGGCCACACTCTCCAGCACCAAGAAGATAAATGGTTTGAAAAAGATGATTGGCAGTTTCAATTTGATTGATTTGTTGATTAAGTAATGTTTTGGTTTATTTGGATCTGACTTTTTCAATATTATTTTATGTGGATCTGGCTTTTTCAATAGTATTTTACGTTGATCTCGCTTTATGTGTAAGTATGTATATTAATGTAGCTTTTCCTATATTTCCTAATTGATGTACCACTCCCACTGTAGCATCACCCATATTATACACAGCTCTGCCCACCTCTACATCCCGGCTTTTCCCCCCTGGGGGGGGGGGGGGAGGGAGCATGCCCATTTTGTCAGTCCTGGGCCCCACAATTTCTGATGGCAGCCATCTTTAATCAAGGATAATAAACATTGTTTTCACTAAAATTTGGGCTACAAGTTTTATCCATATTCATTACCTTAGCTCATTTTTTATTGACTGAAACTGGAGCTCAACAAGATCAAAATATTGGTGACATTATGACTTTTCAGTTTGCCACCATCTCAGATTGGAAAGAAATCTCAGGTTTCTGTTTTTTTTAGCGAGGTACTGTTTATATGTACTAGTTATTTGTGCAAAAAATAAAGAAGCTGAAGGGGATTATGTAATAGCCTGCAGGCTGCACGCTCTGCGGAAATTCTGGCGAGTCTGCCCATATTTTTAAAGGATGTAGTCACGATCCCAGCAGTCGGGACCCTGTCAGTC
Organism: Pseudophryne corroboree; assembly: GCF_028390025.1. Taxonomy (NCBI): domain Eukaryota; kingdom Metazoa; phylum Chordata; class Amphibia; order Anura; family Myobatrachidae; genus Pseudophryne; species Pseudophryne corroboree. Next base: position 378,546,148 of record NC_086448.1, read on the forward strand.
AGCATACCGACACCGGGATTCCGGCCGCCAGAATGCCGTCAGGGGACTGAAGGCTATTCCCACTCGTGGGTGTCCACTGCACCCATATAGTGGAAATAGCCCTCAGCCCCCTGACGGCATTCTGGCGGCCGGGATCCCGGAGTCGGTATGACCACCGAGCCCGCAGCGTGGTGAGCGCTTCGAGACCGCAAGGGGCTTTGTTGCGCTCGCCACCCTGCCGGTAGCGCTAAGTATTTAAAAGTCAAAAATAACCAGGTTTTGCCTTTTTAAATGATTGCCTCTTTAAAAAATACAGGCAGACTCGCCAGAATTTCCACAGAGCATGTAGCTTGCAGACTATTATATAAGTCCTGAATTCTGACATTTATGTCCAATTTTGAAAATTATGTTTTTTTTTTTGCTTTTCCCACCCAAATATTACTTATTTTAGGCACCTATTTTAGGTCTGTATATCTCTAGCAACATAAGTGTTACGGTCTATATGATAGTGTCATGGCTAAAGTTATTTGTCAATCCAAACTAAGACTAGATACTGGGTTTGGACTTGAGAGTTTAGGGCAGAATTGAGCAGGATTGAGATTTCTCCTACTCATGTAGACGTGGCAGGTTGGCTAACGAGTCTGGAGAGGAAAGTGATAGGTGACCAGCTATGTGGATACTGGAACACAGGTGAATGGAATCACCAGTGCAATGGATAGCTGGGATGTCACCGGTATCAGGATGTCACTGGGATGAGGAGACCAGTGACTGGGTGTGGATGATAGATGCTTCGGAGCAGGTTAATCAGAACACTGGGATTGGTTTGACCAGCGAAGCAGGTTTTTGGAACGCTGGGATTGGCTTGACAAGCGAAGCAGGTTTTCAGGCTGTCAGGACTGGCTTTCCAACCAGCCAGGCTTTCCGGATGTCGGGATTGGCTTTCTAACAAGGCAGGTTTTCAGGATGTCGGGATTGCCTTTCCGATGTCAGAGCCAAGTGTTTTTGTGAATCCGTTAACCCTGGACCAATCTAGAGATGAGCGGGTTCGGTTTCTCTGAATCCGAACCCGCCAGAACTTCATGTTTTTTTTCACGGGTCCGAGCGACTCGGATCTTCCCGCCTTGCTCGGTTAACCCGAGCGCGCCCGAACGTCATCATGACGCTGTCGGATTCTCGCGAGGCTCGGATTCTATCGCGAGACTCGGATTCTATATAAGGAGCCGCGCGTCGCCGCCATTTTCACACGTGCATTGAGATTGATAGGGAGAGGACGTGGCTGGCGTCCTCTCCATTTAGATTATAAGAGACTGAGAGAGATTTACTGGAGCTGACTAGGAGGAGTACTGTTACTGTAGAAGTGTAGAGACTGAGTGGAGAGAGTTTACTAGTGAGGACAGTGCAGTTTACTTTATAATCCGTTCTCTGCCTGAAAAAAGCGATACACAGCACACAGTGACTCAGTCACATACCATATCTGTGTGCACTGCTCAGGCTCAGGCCAGTGTGCTGCATCATCTATTATCTATATATAATATTATATATATCTGTCTGACTGCTCAGCTCACACAGCTTATAATTGTGGGGGAGACTGGGGAGCACTACTGCAGTGCCAGTTATAGGTTATAGCAGGAGCCAGGAGTACATAATATATTATATAGTGAGTGACCACCAGACACCCAGTGCAGTTTATTTAATATATCCGTTCTCTGCCTGAAAAAAGCGATACACACAGTGACTCAGTCAGTCACATACCATATCTGTGTGCACTGCTCAGGCTCAGGCCAGTGTGCTGCATCATCTATTATCTATATATAATATTATATATATCTGTCTGACTGCTCAGCTCACACAGCTTATAATTGTGGGAGAGACTGGGGAGCACTACTGCAGTGCCAGTTATAGGTTATAGCAGGAGCCAGGAGTACATAATATAATATATAGTGAGTGACCACCAGACACACAGTGCAGTTTATTTAATATATCCGTTCTCTGCCTGAAAAAAGCGATACACACAGTGACTCAGTCAGTCACATACCATATCTGTGTGCACTGCTCAGGCTCAGGCCAGTGTGCTGCATCATCTATTATCTATATATAATATTATATATATCTGTCTGACTGCTCAGCTCACACAGCTTATAATTGTGGGGGAGACTGGGGAGCACTACTGCAGTGCCAGTTATAGGTTATAGCAGGAGCCAGGAGTACATAATATATTATATAGTGAGTGACCACCAGACACACAGTGCAGTTTATTTAATATATCCGTTCTCTGCCTGAAAAAAGCGATACACACAGTGACTCAGTCAGTCACATACCATATCTGTGTGCACTGCTCAGGCTCAGGCCAGTGTGCTGCATCATCTATTATCTATATATAATATTATATATATCTGTCTGACTGCTCAGCTCACACAGCTTATAATTGTGGGGGAGACTGGGGAGCACTACTGCAGTGCCAGTTATAGGTTATAGCAGGAGCCAGGAGTACATAATATATTATATAGTGAGTGACCACCAGACACACAGTGCAGTTTATTTAATATATCCGTTCTCTGCCTGAAAAAAGCGATACACACAGTGACTCAGTCAGTCACATACCATATCTGTGTGCACTGCTCAGGCTCAGGCCAGTGTGCTGCATCATCTATTATCTATATATAATATTATATATATCTGTCTGACTGCTCAGCTCACACAGCTTATAATTGTGGGGGAGACTGGGGAGCACTACTGCAGTGCCAGTTATAGGTTATAGCAGGAGCCAGGAGTACATAATATATTATATAGTGAGTGACCACCAGACACACAGTGCAGTTTATTTAATATATCCGTTCTCTGCCTGAAAAAAGCGATACACACAGTGACTCAGTCAGTCACATACCATATCTGTGTGCACTGCTCAGGCTCAGGCCAGTGTGCTGCATCATCTATATATATTATATATCTGTCTGACTGCTCAGCTCACACAGCTTATAATTGTGGGGGAGACTGGGGAGCACTACTGCAGTGCCAGTTATAGGTTATAGCAGGAGCCAGGAGTACATATTATATTAAAATTAAACAGTGCACACTTTTGCTGCAGGAGTGCCACTGCCAGTGTGACTGACCAGTGACCTGACCACACTGACCACCAGTATAGTTAGTAGTATACTTATATTGTGATTGCCTGAAAAAGTTAAACACTCGTCGTGTGACTTCACTTGTGTGTTTTTTTTTTTTTTATTCTATAAAAATAAAACTCATTCTGCTGACAGACAGTGTCCAGCAGGTCCGTCATTATATAATATATAATATATACCTGTCCGGCTGCAGTAGTGATATATATATATTTTTTATATCATTTATCATCCAGTCGCAGCAGACACAGTACGGTAGTTCACGGCTGTGGCTACCTCTGTGTCTCTGCACTCGGCAGGCAGTCCGTCCATAATTGTAATACCACCTAACCGTGGATTTTTTTCATTCTTCTTTATACATACATAGTTACATAGACATCTTCTCTTTATCAACCAGTCTATATTAGCTGCAGACACAGTACAGTACGGTAGTTCACGGCTGTGGCTACCTCTGTGTCTGCACTCGGCAGGCAGTCCGTCCATAATTGTATACCACCTAACCGTGGATTTTTTTCAGTCTTCTTTATACATACATAGTTACATAGACATCTTCTCTTTATCAACCAGTCTATATTAGCTGCAGACACAGTACAGTACGGTAGTTCACGGCTGTGGCTACCTCTGTGTCTGCAGTCGGCAGGCAGTCCATAATTGTATACTAGTATCCATCTCCATTGTTTACCTGAGGTGCCTTTTAGTTGTGCCTATTAAAATATGGAGAACAAAAATGTTGAGGTTCCAAAATTAGGGAAAGATCAAGATCCACTTCCACCTCGTGCTGAAGCTGCTGCCACTAGTCATGGCCGAGACGATGAAATGCCAGCAACGTCGTCTGCCAAGGCCGATGCCCAATGTCATAGTACAGAGCATGTCAAATCCAAAACACCAAATATCAGAAAAAAAAGGACTCCAAAACCTAAAATAAAATTGTCGGAGGAGAAGCGTAAACTTGCCAATATGCCATTTACCACACGGAGTGGCAAGGAACGGCTGAGGCCCTGGCCTATGTTCATGGCTAGTGGTTCAGCTTCACATGAGGATGGAAGCACTCAGCCTCTCGCTAGAAAAATGAAAAGACTCAAGCTGGCAAAAGCAGCACAGCAAAGAACTGTGCATTCTTCGAAATCCCAAATCCACAAGGAGAGTCCAATTGTGTCGGTTGCGATGCCTGACCTTCCCAACACTGGACGTGAAGAGCATGCGCCTTCCACCATTTGCACGCCCCCTGCAAGTGCTGGAAGGAGCACCCGCAGTCCAGTTCCTGATAGTCAGATTGAAGATGTCAGTGTTGAAGTACACCAGGATGAGGAGGATATGGGTGTTGCTGGCGCTGGGGAGGAAATTGACCAGGAGGATTCTGATGGTGAGGTGGTTTGTTTAAGTCAGGCACCCGGGGAGACACCTGTTGTCCGTGGGAGGAATATGGCCGTTGACATGCCAGGTGAAAATACCAAAAAAATCAGCTCTTCGGTGTGGAGGTATTTCACCAGAAATGCGGACAACAGGTGTCAAGCCGTGTGTTCCCTTTGTCAAGCTGTAATAAGTAGGGGTAAGGACGTTAACCACCTCGGAACATCCTCCCTTATACGTCACCTGCAGCGCATTCATAATAAGTCAGTGACAAGTTCAAAAACTTTGGGTGACAGCGGAAGCAGTCCACTGACCAGTAAATCCCTTCCTCTTGTAACCAAGCTCACGCAAACCACCCCACCAACTCCCTCAGTGTCAATTTCCTCCTTCCCCAGGAATGCCAATAGTCCTGCAGGCCATGTCACTGGCAATTCTGACGAGTCCTCTCCTGCCTGGGATTCCTCCGATGCATCCTTGCGTGTAACGCCTACTGCTGCTGGCGCTGCTGTTGTTGCCGCTGGGAGTCGATGGTCATCCCAGAGGGGAAGTCGTAAGCCCACTTGTACTACTTCCAGTAAGCAATTGACTGTTCAACAGTCCTTTGCGAGGAAGATGAAATATCACAGCAGTCATCCTACTGCAAAGCGGATAACTGAGGCCTTGACAACTATGTTGGTGTTAGACGTGCGTCCGGTATCCGCCGTTAGTTCACAGGGAACTAGACAATTTATTGAGGCAGTGTGCCCCCGTTACCAAATACCATCTAGGTTCCACTTCTCTAGGCAGGCGATACCGAGAATGTACACGGACGTCAGAAAAAGACTCACCAGTGTCCTAAAAAATGCAGTTGTACCCAATGCCCACTTAACCACGGACATGTGGACAAGTGGAGCAGGGCAGGGTCAGGACTATATGACTGTGACAGCCCACTGGGTAGATGTATGGACTCCCGCCGCAAGAACAGCAGCGGCGGCACCAGTAGCAGCATCTCGCAAACGCCAACTCTTTCCTAGGCAGGCTACGCTTTGTATCACCGCTTTCCAGAATACGCACACAGCTGAAAACCTCTTACGGCAACTGAGGAAGATCATCGCGGAATGGCTTACCCCAATTGGACTCTCCTGTGGATTTGTGGCATCGGACAACGCCAGCAATATTGTGTGTGCATTAAATATGGGCAAATTCCAGCACGTCCCATGTTTTGCACATACCTTGAATTTGGTGGTGCAGAATTTTTTAAAAAACGACAGGGGCGTGCAAGAGATGCTGTCGGTGGCCAGAAAAATTGCGGGACACTTTCGGCGTACAGGCACCACGTACAGAAGACTGGAGCACCACCAAAAACTACTGAACCTGCCCTGCCATCATCTGAAGCAAGAAGTGGTAACGAGGTGGAATTCAACCCTCTATATGCTTCAGAGGTTGGAGGAGCAGCAAAAGGCCATTCAAGCCTATACAATTGAGCACGATATAGGAGGTGGAATGCACCTGTCTCAAGTGCAGTGGAGAATGATTTCAACGTTGTGCAAGGTTCTGATGCCCTTTGAACTTGCCACACGTGAAGTCAGTTCAGACACTGCCAGCCTGAGTCAGGTCATTCCCCTCATCAGGCTTTTGCAGAAGAAGCTGGAGGCATTGAAGAAGGAGCTAAAAGGGAGCGATTCCGCTAGGCATGTGGGACTTGTGGATGCAGCCCTTAATTCGCTTAACAAGGATTCACGGGTGGTCAATCTGTTGAAATCAGAGCACTACATTTTGGCCACCGTGCTCGATCCTAGATTTAAAGCCTACCTTGGATCTCTCTTTCCGGCAGACACAGGTCTGCTGGGGTTGAAAGACCTGCTGGTGACAAAATTGTCAAGTCAAGCGGAACGCGACCTGTCAACATCTCCTCCTTCACATTCTCCCGCAACTGGGGGTGCGAGGAAAAGGCTCAGAATTCCGAGCCCACCCGCTGGCGGTGATGCAGGGCAGTCTGGAGCGACTGCTGATGCTGACATCTGGTCCGGACTGAAGGACCTGACAACGATTACGGACATGTCGTCTACTGTCACTGCATATGATTCTCTCAACATTGATAGAATGGTGGAGGATTATATGAGTGACCGCATCCAAGTAGGCACGTCACACAGTCCGTACTTATACTGGCAGGAAAAAGAGGCAATTTGGAGGCCCTTGCACAAACTGGCTTTATTCTACCTAAGTTGCCCTCCCACAAGTGTGTACTCCGAAAGAGTGTTTAGTGCCGCCGCTCACCTTGTCAGCAATCGGCGTACGAGGTTACATCCAGAAAATGTGGAGAAGATGATGTTCATTAAAATGAATTATAATCAATTCCTCCGCGGAGACATTGACCAGCAGCAATTGCCTCCACAAAGTACACAGGGAGCTGAGATGGTGGATTCCAGTGGGGACGAATTGATAATCTGTGAGGAGGGGGATGTACACGGTGATATATCGGAGGGTGAAGATGAGGTGGACATCTTGCCTCTGTAGAGCCAGTTTGTGCAAGGAGAGATTAATTGCTTCTTTTTTGGGGGGGGTCCAAACCAACCCGTCATATCAGTCACAGTCGTGTGGCAGACCCTGTCACTGAAATGATGGGTTGGTTAAAGTGTGCATGTCCTGTTTTGTTTATACAACATAAGGGTGGGTGGGAGGGCCCAAGGACAATTCCATCTTGCACCTCTTTTTTCTTTTCTTTTTCTTCGCATCATGTGCTGATTGGGGAGGGTTTTTTGGAAGGGACATCCTGCGTGACACTGCAGTGCCACTCCTAGATGGGCCCGGTGTTTGTGTCGGCCACTAGGGTCGCTAATCTTACTCACACAGTCAGCTACCTCATTGCGCCTCTTTTTTTCTTTGCGTCATGTGCTGTTTGGGGAGGGTTTTTTGGAAGGGACATCCTGCGTGACACTGCAGTGCCACTCCTAGATGGGCCCGGTGTTTGTGTCGGCCACTAGGGTCACTAATCTTACTCACACAGCTACCTCATTGCGCCTCTTTTTTTCTTTGCGTCATGTGCTGTTTGGGGAGGGTTTTTTGGAAGGGACATCCTGCGTGACACTGCAGTGCCACTCCTAGATGGGCCCGGTGTTTGTGTCGGCCACTAGGGTCGCTAATCTTACTCACACAGCTACCTCATTGCGCCTCTTTTTTTCTTTGCGTCATGTGCTGTTTGGGGAGGGTTTTTTGGAAGGGCCATCCTGCGTGACACTGCAGTGCCACTCCTAGATGGGCCCGGTGTTTGTGTCGGCCACTAGGGTCGCTAATCTTACTCACACAGCTACCTCATTGCGCCTCTTTTTTTCTTTGCGTCATGTGCTGTTTGGGGAGGGTTTTTTGGAAGGGACATCCTGCGTGACACTGCAGTGCCACTCCTAGACGGGCCCGGTGTTTGTGTCGGCCACTAGGGTCGCTAATCTTACTCACACAGCTACCTCATTGCGCCTCTTTTTTTCTTTGCGTCATGTGCTGTTTGGGGAGGGTTTTTTGGAAGGGCCATCCTGCGTGACACTGCAGTGCCACTCCTAGATGGGCCCGGTGTTTGTGTCGGCCACTAGGGTCGCTAATCTTACTCACACAGCTACCTCATTGCGCCTCTTTTTTTCTTTGCGTCATGTGCTGTTTGGGGAGGGTTTTTTGGAAGGGACATCCTGCGTGACACTGCAGTGCCACTCCTAGATGGGCCCGGTGTTTGTGTCGGCCACTAGGGTCGCTTATCTTACTCACACAGCGACCTCGGTGCAAATTTTAGGACTAAAAATAATATTGTGAGGTGTGAGGTATTCAGAATAGACTGAAAATGAGTGTAAATTATGGTTTTTGAGGTTAATAATACTTTGGGATCAAAATGACCCCCAAATTCTATGATTTAAGCTGTTTTTTAGTGTTTTTTGAAAAAAAACACCCGAATCCAAAACACACCCGAATCCGACAAAAAAAATTCGGTGAGGTTTTGCCAAAACGCGTTCGAACCCAAAACACGGCCGCGGAACCGAACCCAAAACCAAAACACAAAACCCGAAAAATTTCAGGCGCTCATCTCTAAAAGGTGTAGGTGCTAATGTATGATGAAAGCAGAGAGGACGAAGAACGTTCCGTTTCATATATTTATTAAAGGCAACAATTCCTGTAAGGAGTAAATGACAATTATTAGTCACTATATATATATATATATATATATATATATATATATATATATATATATATACTGACGTATTGCAATGAATTGTATAATGATAAGCAGGAACAGTCTTAAAGATGCATTGAAGAAATGTTCATACAACTGAGTTTAAACAGGCTTGTGAAGAATTGTCCAAATGAAGCAATGACTAGTGCCAAACTGTAAGGAGTGATAACTGGATTTTGTAGACATAAATGAATAACTGTAGAGACTTGTACTGAAGCTTAAAGGTTAAACTGGAAGGCTGTGAAGAATTGTCCTTGATTGCAGCAACAATGAAAATACAATACTGAATAGAATACTTGTAAATTGTGAAGAAGCACTGTGAAACTGCAGCAGACGACAATGGTGAAGAATGAGTTAAACTGAGAGCTGATTAAACGAGCACCTGAGTTTAGTAGAATCTTCCAAAGGCTGTGTGATTGATGCAGGCAGACAGGGTAACCTCTCATAAGACTCTGGAAATCCACTTGTTTGCCACTGGGAGAGCGATTGACTGACAGCACAGCAGGGAGCTGGTGGATCTTTTGCAGTGAATGCTACAGGCAGACCTCTGGAAGTGGAGGCAATTTCTGGACCACTGGAATCACACAGAAAACCACAGAGAGAGCACAGAGCTAGGGTACAGAGTAGCTACAACAAAGCACTGGCTCAGAGTAACATAATCCCAGCCTAATTAAAGGCAGCACAAGCACGGAATTGGCTAACACTTACCCACAGGTGTTTCACAAGTGCTCTCAGGTGCTCATTTGGTCTCCAACATGGCCGCCCCCTATACTGTAGACACACAGTGGTGCCTTTGGCCATTTGGTCCCCACACTCCCAGCTCCCAGAACCTGCATCACCTCTGTCGCTGACCACGCCACGTCCCCACACGGCCGCACAGCACCGCAAGCAACCGTGCCAGCAACAGACAGACCCCAGAACCCGCAGAGGTGAGTGATTGGTTTGTGACATCCGACAAGGCAGGTTTTCCAGATGTCGGGATTGGCTTTCAAACAAGGCAAATTTTCAGGATGTCGGGATTGCCTTTCCGACAGGGCAGGTTTACAGGTTGTCGGGTTTGGTTTTCTGACATGGCAGGATTCAACAGGAGTACAGAATGCTGGACAGAACCAGCAAGGCAGGAGTTCAAAATGCTGGACGGAACCAATAAGGCAGGAGTTTAGAATGCTGGACGGAACCATCAAGGCAGGAGTTCAGAATGCTGGACCGAACCAGCAAGGCAGGAGTACAGGATGCTGGACGGAAATAACAAGGCAGGTTTTCAGAAGTACTCGATGGACTGAACCAGCACAGCAGGTTTTCAGGATGCTGGGCGGAACCAGCAGGGCAGGTTTGCAGAGTGCTGCTTGGAAACCAGCACAGCAGGTTTTCAGGATGCCGGGCGGAACCAGCTGGACAGGTTTGCAGAATGCTGGGAGGAACCAGCACAGCAGGTTTTCAGAAGTTCTGAATGGGCTGAACCAGCACAGCAGGTTTTCAGGATGCTGGGCGGAACCAGCAGGACATGTTTGCAGAATGCTGGGCAGAACCAGCACAGCAGGTTTTCAGGATGCTGGGCGGAACCAGCATGACAGGTTTGCAGAATGCTGGGTGGAACCAGCACAGCAGGTTTTTCAGATGCTGGACGGAACCAGCAAAGTCACTAATGCCGCATTGATATACAGGATAGTCCCTCTGGATCACTGGTATGGCACACCAGTGAATCTGGAATGCTGCGGTGTTATTGCAGTAGTGGCTTTTTAAGATCATCCAGATCATCTCTGCCTTGAGAACACCAGGACCAATGCCTACTACTTCTCTGTCCAAGAACATCATGACTGCCCCCAAGACTACCCCTCAAGCTGAGCAGGGAACTGAGGGGCGGGCGCATCAGGACCAGATTTTGCTGGGTCAGTTCCATTGGACATTAGTGTGCAGTGCACTCCACATTCTTACACCCACCCGCACTGCTCCCCACACTCTCACACACACCCGCACTGCTCTCATGAGACCAGGACATTTATCATTTTCACAAATTAATGTTTTCCTGCATATGTGTCTTTCTCTTCTTTCTTCTTACAGGGTACTTTCCCCCCACTGTATGCTATTCCTGTAATGTGTACCTCCATTGGTTGCACACCCTGCCAGCAGTAACCTACACAGTGCGCCTCGGATGGTCCCTCCATGGGCAGGGTGTGCTTCATTTGGATCTTTCCATGCAGGGTATAGCATACTCCTACACTCGTGTCAGTTTTCCTGTGAATGCATTTGGCCCTTGTATGGCTCATCTCCCACTGTGTAACCTTCGTAGTGCGCCCAACATGGCTGCCTTATCTGGTAAACTTGTGGATGGGATGAAAAATACATGGACCTGATGGTTTTACTGGAACCCTACTCTGAACCTAAGGACTCTGCAATCTCCCCGTTTTGTGTTCTCTTCTGGGGGTGGACTATTCCACCCTGGGTAATCCTACGGAGAGCGCCTAAGATGGCTGCTGCACCTGGTACCTTGTGAGGGTGGAATACACAACCCCTGGAGGTTATTACCCAAAATGCTTACACCAACCCTGCATTATGCTTTCTGTCTTTATTGTCTGTGTGGTTTATCTTTTGATGTAATACTTAAATCTTCTGTATTATGTGCATTGTTTGAGTTCTAGTTGGCGCCGCGGATGGCTGCCTCGGTGCTGCTCTGCCAAGCAGCCTTTGTGTTTAGTCCTACGTGTATAATATGTCTAATATGTTGAGTCTATTGTACAGTTGCAATGTGCAGTATCAACTCATACGTGTAATGTGTGTAATGTATGCTATGTTCTTCCCCCTTCGTATGCTATGTATTCCCCCTTCATGTTGCTGCTTGGCGATGCATTGTACCACAAAGAATTCCTAGTGTACGTGAGTACACCTGGCCAATAAAGCTGATTCTGATTCTGATTCTGAGTCAGGTAGTGCTGGAGATAAATATTGCACTAAAGGAGGGTATACACGGAGAGATCCGTGCTTAAATTCTAAGCAATCTGACTAGATTGTTTAGAACTTAAGCATGGATTCTCTCCATGTGTATGCCCCACAGTGATAGCGATGCGCGTGGCCATCGCCGATGCTAGATTGGCCTGCATGCAGGCTCAATCTAGCAGATTGCTCATTTCACTGCTGGGTGAAATGAGCGCGCCGCGACGCACCACACCCATCCACCCCATCCACCCCCCTTGCTCAGTACAGAGATGTGTGCTGAACGGTCTGTGCTAGATCGCTCAGCACACATCTCCCCCATGTGTACAGCCCTTTAGTCTTTCTCAGCAGGAGATACTGGAGCTTACACCAGGCTGAGCAACAACAAAGGACTGACCTCTTGCCAGTGCTGGGACTTGGAACTTATACCCCTTGTCACGGCGCCGCGGTCTTCATACTTACCTCTCCGGGCGCGCTGGGTCTCCGTGCGGCCGTCCTCGCTGGCGGGTCCCCGGCGTCCAGCGCTCCGTCTAGCAGGCCTCCACGTCCGACGTCCTCGGGAGCTGCGGGTGACGTCATCGGCCCGTCCTCCAATCAGGCCCTGGCGGGAAGTTTAAATTCAGACGCCGGGCAGTGCTCCGGCGCCTGAGTATCATCGTTCAAACTGTACCTGTGATCTCCAGTGCTCCGTGCCTCCAAGCACCTCCGTGCCTCCAAGCACCTCCGTGCCTCCAGCACATCCGTGCCTCCAAGCACCTCCGTGCCTCCAGCACATCCGTGCCTCCAAGCACCTCCATGCCTCCAAGCACTTCCGTGCCTCCAAGCACCTCCGTGCCTCCAGCACCTCCGTGCCTCCAAGCACCTCCGTGCCTCCAGCACTTCCGTGCCTCCAAGCACTTCCGTGCCTCCAGCACCTCCGTGCCTCCAAGCACCTCCGTGCCTCCAGCACATCCGTGCCTCCAAGCACCTCCGTACCTCCAAGCACCTCCGTGCCTCCAAGCACTTCCGTGCCTCCAAGCACTTCCGTGCCTCCAGCACCTCCGTGCCTCCAAGCACCTCCGTGCCTCCAGCACCTTCGTACCTCCGTGCCTCTCAGCACCTTCACGATTTACCAGCACCTGTCAAGTTCTCTCTTTCAGGAGACCTTCAGCGTCCGCACGTGCCTCCTGTCCGCCGATCAGATCCTGCATGAGGAAGACTTACATCCGGCCATCTCTGCTGCGGCCCAGTTGCGGTTCCACTTCCCGGTCATCGGAAGAAACCCCGAGTCCACAACCTCCTCAAACCAGGTCAGTGATGGTATACTCAGGCCCCATGGACCCGGGGAATCGGAACACGGACTCAAGTGCCATCCAGGACCTGGCTTCCCGTGTGCAAAGTCAGGAAGCGGCACAAGGTCAGGTGATGCAGTACCTCCAGGAGTTGTCCGGACGTCTGGATCAGATTCAGGCGTCTCTAGCCTCAGTAATTCCGGCACCAGTTCCGGTAGCTGCACCACTTGCCACCTCCAGCAATGTCCAACCATCGGCCGGTGCCACTCCGCGCCTTCAGCTGCCTACGCCATCCCGTTACAATGGGAATCCTAAGAATTGTCGTGGTTTCTTAAACCAATGCGAGGTACATTTCGAGCTACTAGCTCACAACTTTCCTACAGACCGGTCCAAGGTAGCATATATTATTTCTCTGCTGGAAGGATCTGCCTTGGACTGTGTGTCTCCATTATGGGAACGTTCTGATTCACTGGTTTCCAATTACTCCGAATTCATCACGTCTTTTCGACGAATTTTTGACGAGCCCGGCAGGATGACCTCGGCCTCTTCTGACTTACTCCGCATTCGTCAAGGCTCCCGATCCGTGGGTCAGTATGTGGTTCATTTCCAAACCATTGCCTCTGAACTTCGTTGGAATAATGAGGCTCTGAGAGCTGCTTTCTGGAACGGTCTTTCTGATCGCCTGAAGGACGAGTTGGTCACTCGAGAGCTTCCGGGTTCTTTAGAGGAATTGATCTCCCTCTGTGTCAAGGTAGATCTCCGGATGCAGGAACGTGGAGGAGAACGTAGTCGATCGGATCGTTCTAGGTTCCGGCTTCCTCCTGCAAGGCAAGCGGTGGGTCCAAGTCCAGACGAACCCATGCAGATTAACCGATCCCGATTGTCCCCGGAGGAGCGGCAACGTCGTCATGAGGGTAAGCTCTGCCTGTACTGCGGAGCTGCGGGTCACTTCATCAAGTCCTGCAAATCCCGTCCGGGAAACGAGAAGGCCTAGCTTGTTCCGGAGGAGTCAAGTTGGGGTTTACGACCAAATCTTCTCCCACTTCGGACTGTTTGCTTCCTGTAATGTTAATCACCAAGGCCACTTCCAAGTCTTTTGAAGCCCTGTTGGACTCTGGAGCTGCGGGGAATTTCGTTTCTTCCCTCTGTGTTCAAAGCCTGAATTTGGAAGTACGGTCCATCGAACGGCCTATTTCCTTGACAGCCATCAATGGTACTAGGATATCCAAGGGTATCATAACAGAACGCACGGTTCCAGTTAAACTACAGGTCGGGGCTCTACATCAAGAATACTTGGAGTTCCTGGTGATCCCGGAAATGCATCACGATCTGGTTCTCGGAATACCTTGGCTCAAAAGTCACAATCCCCATATCGATTGGAAGACCGCACAGATTCGGTCTTGGGGTTCTTTTTGTCACGTTAACTGTCTCACCCCTGTTTGTCCGCTTCGTGTTTCTTCTAAGGCGGAGGAGGAACCTATTCCAGAGGCATACCAAGAATTTAGAGATGTGTTTTCGGAACAAGCAGCCGACCAGTTACCACCCCATAGAGCTTGGGACTGCCCCATTGACCTTATCCCTGGAAAAATGCCACCTCGGGGTCGCATTTATCCTCTGTCTCTCCCAGAGACACAGGCTATGTCTGACTATATCAAAACCAATCTTCACAAGGGATTCATCCGCCCCTCTACTTCCCCGGCTGGAGCGGGCTTTTTCTTCGTGAAAAAAAAGGACGGAGGGTTAAGACCATGTATCGACTACCGCGGCTTAAATGATATTACCATCAAAAATAAATACCCCTTGCCTCTAATCACAGAGTTATTTGATAGAGTTCGTGGTGCCCATGTTTTTTCCAAGCTCGATTTGAGGGGGGCCTATAACCTTATACGCATCAGAGAGGGAGATGAATGGAAGACCGCCTTCAATACTCGGGATGGGCATTATGAGTACCTGGTGATGCCGTTCGGTCTTAGCAATGCTCCTGCTGTCTTCCAGGGATTCGTCAACGAAATATTCCGAGACATGTTATACCTAAGTGTCGTGGTGTATTTGGATGACATCCTGATTTTTTCAAAAGACCTTGCTGAACACAGATTACAAGTCAAAGAGGTACTCCGCCGTCTACGTGAGAATCATCTCTATGCCAAGATGTCCAAGTGTACCTTTGAAGTAACATCAATACCGTTCCTCGGTTATATTATCTCGGGGAAGGAGCTTCGCATGGATCCGGAGAAACTCTCTGCCATTCGGGACTGGGCACAGCCACTCTCCTTGAAAGCAATACAAAGGTTCCTGGGTTTTGCGAACTATTATAGAAAGTTCATTAGAGGTTTCTCCACCATTGTTGCACCCATTACCGCCCTAACGAGAAAGGGTTCCAACCCGGGGTTGTGGTCTCCCGAAGCCATAGAGGCCTTTTCCCACTTGAAATCAGCTTTTATGTCCGCTCCAGTACTCCAACAACCAAATTTCGAGGAACCTTTCTTCCTAGAAGTCGACGCATCCTCGGTCGGAGTTGGGGCCGTTCTCTCTCAGTATGCCTCAGATAAGAAATTACATCCGTGCGGCTTTCACTCTCGTAAATTCTCTCCAGCTGAACGGAAATACACTATTGGAGACCAGGAACTCTTGGCGATTAAATCTGCCTTGGAAGAGTGGAGATATCTCTTAGAGGGGGCCAAACATGTGACTACCATTTACACTGATCACAAAAATTTGTTGTATATCAAAACCGCACAGTGTTTGAATCCTCGCCAAGCTAGATGGGCACTCTTCTTCACTAGATTTTCTTTCATTATCAAATACCGAGCCGGGACTTTCAATACCAAAGCGGATGCACTGTCCCGTTCACAAACTCCCACAGATGATGAGGATTCCCTTGAACGGAGTTTAATTCTAAATCCAATTTCTGTCTCTGCTGCCTCGACTACTCCAGGTCCTCTTCCTGGAAGAATGTCCGTACCGGTCAAATTCCGGTCGAGGATACTTCAGTGGGCCCATATCTCCAAATTCTCCGGTCATCCCGGCGCCCAGAAGATGTACAAGTTTCTGCAAAGATCTTACTGGTGGGACTCCATGAGGAAGGATGTACAGGATTACGTTAATTCCTGTCCCCAGTGTACACAGCATAAATCTCCCCGTTTACCTCCTGCTGGGTTGCTTCGTCCTCTGTCCATTCCTATGAAACCCTGGACTCATATTTCCATGGACTTCATCACTGACTTACCCCATTCCAAGGGTTGCAACACCGTTTGGGTAATCGTCGACCGTTTTTCAAAGATGGCCCACTTCGTTCCTTTGACTGGTCTACCAACAGCCCCGAAACTAGCTCTACTGTTCATCCAAGAACATTTTCGGTTGCATGGGTTGCCACAGGAAATAGTCTCTGATCGTGGGGTACAGTTCACCGCAAGGTTTTGGAAAGCCCTCTGTTCGACTCTACAGATTAAACTTAAGTTTTCCTCCGCTTATCATCCCCAAACGAATGAACAAACGGAACGAGTCAATCAAGATCTAGAGACTTTCCTCCGTCTTTATCTCTCCCCTTCACAGGACAACTGGGTGGAGTTGTTACCTTGGGCAGAGTTTGCCCATAATCATTCGTTTCATTCTTCCACTGGTGAATCTCCATTTTTCATCAACTATGGGTTTCATCCAAGTGTTCCAGAATTACTAAGCCTTCCGATGGAAGAGGTTCCAGCCGTAACGTCCACTCTACTACACTTCAGACAAATTTGGAGTAAGGTTCATGCTAATCTTAAGAAGGTTTCAGTCCGCTACAAGTTCTTTGCGGATAAGAAACGGCGAGCCGCTCCACAATACAAGGTTGGCGACAGGGTATGGCTGTCCACACGTAATCTCCGGTTGAAGGTGCCCACCATGAAGTTTGCTCCAAGATTCATCGGTCCTTACCCTGTGCTACAAGTCCTGAATCCTGTGGTCTGCAAGCTGGGTTTACCTTCACACCTACGTATACCGAACGCCTTCCATGTTTCTCTTCTTCGTCCTCTCGTCCTTAATCGTTTCCATTCAAAGACCTCTAGCCCCACCTCAGTGGAGACTGAAACAGGAACAGACTTCGAGATCAAAAATATTCTAGACTCGCGTTACCTTCACAAGAATCTGCAATATCTGGTGGAATGGAAAGGATATGGTCCTGAGGAGAGAAGTTGGATAAAGGCTTCTGAGGTCTCGGCTCCTCGACTAGTCCGGATCTTCCATGCTAGACATCCTACGAAGCCGGGAAAGTGTCCAGGGGCCACTCCTAGAGGAGGGGGTACTGTCACGGCGCCGCGGTCTTCATACTTACCTCTCCGGGCGCGCTGGGTCTCCGTGCGGCCGTCCTCGCTGGCGGGTCCCCGGCTTCCGGCGCTCCATCTAGCAGGCCTCCACGTCCGACGTCCTCGGGAGCTGTGGGTGACGTCATCGGCCCGTCTTCCAATCAGGCCCTGGCGGGAAGTTTAAATTCAGACGCCGGGCAGTGCTCCGGCGCCTGAGTATCATCGTTCAAACTGTACCTGTGATCTCCAGTGCTCCGTGCCTCCAAGCACCTCCGTGCCTCCAAGCACCTCCGTGCCTCCAAGCACCTCCGTGCCTCCAGCACATCCGTGCCTCCAAGCACCTCCATGCCTCCAAGCACCTCCGTGCCTCCCAGCACCTTCGCGATTTACCAGCACCTGTCAAGTTCTCTCTTTCAGGAGACCTTCAGCGTCCGCACGTGCCTCCTGTCCGCCGATCAGATCCTGCATGAGGAAGACTTACATCCGGCCATCTCTGCTGCGGCCCAGTTGCGGTTCCACTTCCCGGTCATCGGAAGAAACCCCGAGTCCACAACCTCCTCAAACCAGGTCAGTGATACCCCTTGCTCACTGCTAACTGGATGAGGGAGTCACATGATGAGGAATTGATTCCGGATTGGGCCCAGGATGTCAGTTTACCAGGAACTGTCATGGCGATGTCCATAGCGGGTTTTGGAGGAAACTCTGGTGTGCTGTGTGTGTATAGATAGACAGTAATGGCCGCAGGCCCTGAGAGCACAAGGAGTTGTATGTGGTGACCACTGGACTTGTGGATGCTGGCACAGAAGCATAGGATAGCATGAAGAGACTTTCTGAATTCCGCATTCACACAGAAGGTTAATCAACAAAACTGCAGCTCGTTAGCAACTCTCACTTTCCAGATAGAGAACTCAGTACTCAGGGAACTCATGGTACTGGTGAGCTGTTTATCCCAGCCAGCAGAAAACACACAGGATACAGGACAGATGGCAGAGGTAAGTCTCCAAATAATATGATTTTAGCCAGGATTGTGACAGATAGTGAGCTACTGTGAAAATTTCAAGTTTGAGACTGAAGTGGAACTAGATTTATTTACCAAACACTCAGATAACCTTGCAGATTCAAACCTTATTAACTTCCAAATATCCTATTGAAATAAGTTCTAAAGTAAATATTTGGTTACAAAATAAGTACAACTAAAATAATGTATAGATAAACATGGGATTAAATTAGTGTGCCTTGCAATCACAAAGAAATATCAAAGAAAACAGTACTTTGAGCAAATGACAATATGACTTTATTAACAGTGAAAATAAAGCACAAACAAGGTGCTGTGCATCCTTTAAAATATTGCTAAAAATGTATGAACAAATTTCTCCAAAGTCCACTTTCAAGTCCAAAAGCAACCTATAGTTATAGAAGGGTGTAGTATGGTATACCGGCAGCTGGGCAAGCGCAAATGAGCCCCTTGCGGCCACGCTATTTATTCTCCCTCCAGGGGGGTCGTGGACCCCCAAGAGGGATAATAGTTGTAGGTATGCCGGGTCGGGATTCCGGCGCCGGTATACTGAGCGCCGGGAGCCCAACAGCCGGCATACTGAATACCACCCTTATAGAACTATAAAGAGCAGATGCCATTTTACCACTCTGTGCTTATAAAAACAAAGTAGTCCCTACTAGGATCTAAACAAACAGATACTTTCCTGTATACTTAATGAACCATTAATTAAACAACAGCATTCATAGTTTATCAGCAAAAAAATGTCAGGAGCCCACTTTCTTTTATTGCTTTACAATTCTTTTATTGCTCTAAATTAATGACAGTGGGAAAACTAAAAATATAGTTTGTAAAGTGTTTTACTCTTTATTAAGGTTGTATTACAGTATGTAAAAAAAAATACAGAAATCCCAGAGTTGTGACAAACACACGAGGGGAGGACAGCTGGAAAATGTCTTTGTTGGATGATGAATGTTTTTCCTTCCTGTCCTGTGACTATCTGAGGGAAACAATTAGGTTAGGGAGCATTTAACAATCGCCTAAAGCAATACAACCTGTGCATATTGTCCTAGCAACACTTTAGCCATAACCCACGATGAAGGGGGTGAGCTGTGCTCATGTATTAGCTAAACAAGTTACAGCAAGTCCTTCTAGTCCCATATTCTGAGATTATGTTATTCAAATGGAGGACTCATTAGGGTAAAAAAAAGGCGATGAACTGTCCTAGTAAAATAAAGGATTATTCAGTTATTCGGGAACTGAAACAAGGCCCAGAGTTTGGTATGAAACCAAAAAGATCTAAGGTGCCATCATTTATATGGCACTAGTTAAAAAGAAATAAGTGGAAGAACATTTTGTAAAAGGGTAAAGAAAATCACTGATGACCATACAATGATCTCCATGTACTCTGTCAACTCAACCAAAGGACAGCTCGCCCAATAACAGTTATCCTTTGCGGTGTGGGAACTTCTGCGCATGTGCAGCAGTCAGCCAGAACACGCGGGCATCAGGGAGAGAGAGAGGGTGTCAAAGAGAGAAGAGAATGGGGAGGAGAAAGAGAGACGGAGGGGAGCGAGAGCCAGTGTCAGTAAGGGAAAAATAGCAGCGGCACCCCCATGCGCCCATGGTAGTTACGCCACTGCATGTTGGTAATAGGTGTAGTTATGGAGTTCAGGCCCCCAGCAGCAACATATGTTTGTGTAATGAGTGTGTCACCAGAAGATGTGAGGCAGATATTGGGACAATACAAACAATCTTGTCTGTGAATCAGTTCACATATCACTTAAGGTGCATACACACGGAGAGATTTTGGCTATGAGAGATTTTGACTAACTTTTCCCTTGAACTGGCAGTAGGAGATTTTGACTAACTTTACCAGAGATTTTGTCTAACTATGCAAGAGATTTTGGCTATGGGAGATTTTGGCTATGGGAGATTTTGACTATCTCATTTAAATAAGGGGATGAGTGTCATATATAGGACGATTTTACAGGGTGGCTGGTATTTAAATAGCTGAAAGTTAAAAAAAAAAATTTGCGTGGGGTCCCCCCTCCTATGTAAAACCAGCCTCGGGCTCTTTGAGCCAGTCCTGGTTGTTAAAATACAGAGGAAAAAATGAGTAGGGTTCCCCCATATTTAGACAACCAGCACCGGGCTCTGCGTCCGGTCCTGGTTTAAAAAATACGGGGGACAAAAGACATAGGGGTCCCCCGTATTTTCCAAACCAGCACCGGGCTCCACTAGCCAGGGAGATAATGCCACAGCCGGGGGACACTTTTATATTGGTCCCTGCGGCCGTGCCATTACCCCCCCAACTAGTCACCCCTGGCCAGGGTACACTGGAGGAGTGAGGACCCCTTAAATCAAGGGGTCCCCCCTCCAGCCACCCAAGGGCCAGGGGTGAAACCCGAGGCTGTCCCCCCCCATCCGTGGCCCGGTGGATGGGAGGCTGATAGCCTTTCAATAGTAATATTGTTCTTTACAGGAGGCCTACAGGTCCCAGCAAGCCTGCCCCAGCATGTTGGCACTTGGAGAACCACAAGTGCCAGCATGCCCGGACATAAAGGGCCCGCTGGCACCTGTAGTCCACCTGTAAAGAAAATATAAAAAAAAAAACACAACACATTCTTTTAAAAATCCTTTATTAAACTGGGTCTTCACCTGGGGGCGGCGGCCTTTAAGCTCTTTTGCATGGCCGCCGCCTTCCCAGGGCTTCCGGCGTCTTCACCTGGGGGGGCGCCACCTCCCCAGGGCTTCTGGGGTCTTGCTCCGGCGTCTTCACCTGGTGGGCGGCGGCTGCTAAGCTCTTTTGCATAGCCGCCGCCCATCCAGGACTTCCACGGCGTCTTCCGGAGCTCTTCTCCGCTCCTCCTCCGCCGTCGGACTGACAGCCGCTGCCTCGCGCTGACTTATATAAGTCAGCGGGAGGGGGCGGGGCGATGACGCGGCGAGCCGTGATTGGCTCGCGGCGGCCATCTTGAATTTAAAAAATGACGCTGAGGCGCCATTTTTGAAACTGGTACCGCTCCGCTGCCAAACTCTGCAATAGAAAGGTAAATTTCCCCCGCCCGCACCGCTGCCGCAACCCGCCGCCGCCCGCACCGCCGCCGCCCACACCGCCACCGCAACCCACCGCCGCCCACACCGCCGCCGCAACCCGCCGTCGCCCACACCGCCACCGCAACCCGCCGCCGCCCGCACCGCCGCCACAACCCGCCGCCACAACCCGCCGCCGCCCGCACCACCGCCGCCTGCACATCGCTATCGCTGGGAAAAATCGCTGGCCTCTTAAAGTGTTAGCGATTTTGACTAACTTTTGCAGCGACATAGCCAAAATTGACTTGCCTGCACTGACTATTTTTCCCAGCGATAGCGACCTAGCGGGGACGCGCATCGCTATCGCTGGCTGTGTACACACGGAGCGATCTGCACTAACTTTCTGAGCGATTTTGACTATATAGTCAAAATCGCTCAGTTATATCGCTCCGTGTGTATGCACCTTTAGAGCTTTTCTGATTGTGTTCCAAGTAGAATGTAACTTGAAGAGCGTATCCATTGACCTTTATGTCTGCATCATTTCTTATGGTCACCTCTGAGCCGCATAGATCACTGCTGCCTGTCTGGACAGCAGAGGTGTTGTAGTTTAGAGGTTAATGGATCTTTATGCCACATTATTGATCAAAGACCTTCATTAAACCCCATTGTGTGACTTTCTCCATATATTAATAAAGGAAACTAGAAACCATGGCAGAAATGATATCACAAATTAAGTGTTGGCTAAAAATTAAAAGCGAGGGGGAGAAGTACTAAAGCCGTGGAGAGTGATAAAGTGGAGAGAGATACAGTACCAGCCAATCAGCTCCTAACTGTCATTTTTCAAACACAGGGGTGAATGTATTATAGCTGCATGCATCGTGCCGCTATAACACTTCCTGCTTCGCCTCATTACCGAGGGGAAGCAGGAAGGGACATCCACAAGATGTATTAACATCTTGTCTGCTGAAGCGGAGGAGCGAAAGCTCCCCCCTCCGGCGATGTCCCCCTGAGTACACAGCACATCATCTTAGTGCTGACACACTGTGTCTCCCTGCCCGGCTGGCTCCTTTGCTTATGCACGGGATCTCACAACTCACTCAAGATCCCCAGCGCAGTCCGGAGCCGGCACCCGCCACAGACATGGACAGCTCTGTCCCTGCTGTGGTGTATGGGCATCAATACCATGCAGCTGTCGAAATCGTGTAGCTATGAGTATGTGTTTGTGATGTACATGTGCGCTATAGATATAGCTTTGTGTGTGTTTGTGATATACATGTGTGCTATACAGTATAATATATATATATATATATATATATATATATATATATATACACTGCTCAAGAAAATAAAGGGAACACTAAAATAACACATCCTAGATCTGAATGAATGAAATATTCTTATTAAATATTTTGTTCTTTACATAGTTGAATGTGCTGACAACAAAATCACACAAAAATTATCAATGGAAATCAAATTTCTTTACCCGTGGAGATCTGGATTTGGAGTCACACTCAAAATTAAAGTGGAAAAACACACTACAGGCTGATCCAACTTTGATGTAATGTCCTTAAAACAAGTAAAAATGAGGCTCAGTAGTGTGTGTGGCCTCCACGTGCCTGTATGACCTCCCTACAACACCTGGGCATGCACCTGATGAGGTGGCGGATGGTCTCCTGAGGGATCTCCTCCCAGACCTGGACTAAAGCATCCGCCAACCGCTGGACAGTCTGTGGTGCAACGTGGCGTTGGTGGATGGAGCGAGACATGATGTCCCAGATGTGCTCAATTGGATTCAGGTCTGGGGAACGGGCGGGCCAGTCCATAGCATCAATGCCTTCGTCTTGCAGGATCTGCTGACACACTCCAGCCACATGAGGTCTAGCATTGTCTTGCATTAGGAGGAAGTTCTAGAGATGAGCGGGTTCGGTTTCTCTGAATCCGAACCCGCCCGAACTTCATGGTTTTTTTCACGGGTCCGAGCAGACTCGGATCCTCCCGCCTTGCTCGGTTAACCCGAGCGCGCCCGAACGTCATCATGACGCTGTCGGATTCTCGCGAGACTCGGATTCTATATAAGGAGCCGCGCGTCGCCGCCATTTTCACACGTGCATTGAGATTGATAGGGAGAGGACGTGGCTGGCGTCCTCTCCATTTAGATTAGAAGAGAGAGAGAGAGAGAGAGATTGACCTGATTTACTGGAGCTTAGGAGTACTGTAGAAGTGTAGAGAGTGCAGAGTTTACTAGTGACTGACCACAGTGACCACCAGACAGTGCAGTTTTATTTAATATATCCGTTCTCTGTCTGAAAAAAACGATACACACAGTGACTCAGTCACATACCATATCTGTGTGCACTGCTCAGCCCAGTGTGCTGCATCATCTATGTATATATATCTGACTGTGCTCAGCTCACACAGCTTATAATTGTGGGGGAGACTGGGGAGCACTGCAGTGCCAGTTATAGGTTATAGCAGGAGCCAGGAGTACATATTATATTAAAATTAAACAGTGCACACTTTTGCTGCAGGAGTGCCACTGCCAG
This sequence comes from Pseudophryne corroboree, assembly GCF_028390025.1. Lineage (NCBI taxonomy): Eukaryota > Metazoa > Chordata > Amphibia > Anura > Myobatrachidae > Pseudophryne > Pseudophryne corroboree. The sequence goes on from NC_086448.1 coordinate 378,569,843, forward strand.
TGTGACTGACCAGTGACCTGACCACACTGACCACCAGTATAGTTAGTAGTATACTATATTGTGATTGCCTGAAAAAGTTAAACACTCGTCGTGTGACTTCACTTGTGTGTTTTTTTTTTTTTTATTCTATAAAAATAAAACTCATTCTGCTGACAGACAGTGTCCAGCAGGTCCGTCATTATATAATATATAATATATACCTGTCCGGCTGCAGTAGTGATATATATATATTTTTTATATCATTTATCATCCAGTCGCAGCAGACACAGTACGGTAGTTCACGGCTGTGGCTACCTCTGTGTCTCTGCACTCGGCAGGCAGTCCGTCCATAATTGTAATACCACCTAACCGTGGATTTTTTTCATTCTTCTTTATACATACATAGTTACATAGACATCTTCTCTTTATCAACCAGTCTATATTAGCTGCAGACACAGTACAGTACGGTAGTTCACGGCTGTGGCTACCTCTGTGTCTGCACTCGGCAGGCAGTCCGTCCATAATTGTATACCACCTAACCGTGGATTTTTTTCAGTCTTCTTTATACATACATAGTTACATAGACATCTTCTCTTTATCAACCAGTCTATATTAGCTGCAGACACAGTACAGTACGGTAGTTCACGGCTGTGGCTACCTCTGTGTCTGCAGTCGGCAGGCAGTCCATAATTGTATACTAGTATCCATCTCCATTGTTTACCTGAGGTGCCTTTTAGTTGTGCCTATTAAAATATGGAGAACAAAAATGTTGAGGTTCCAAAATTAGGGAAAGATCAAGATCCACTTCCACCTCGTGCTGAAGCTGCTGCCACTAGTCATGGCCGAGACGATGAAATGCCAGCAACGTCGTCTGCCAAGGCCGATGCCCAATGTCATAGTACAGAGCATGTCAAATCCAAAACACCAAATATCAGAAAAAAAAGGACTCCAAAACCTAAAATAAAATTGTCGGAGGAGAAGCGTAAACTTGCCAATATGCCATTTACCACACGGAGTGGCAAGGAACGGCTGAGGCCCTGGCCTATGTTCATGGCTAGTGGTTCAGCTTCACATGAGGATGGAGGCACTCAGCCTCTCGCTAGAAAAATGAAAAGACTCAAGCTGGCAAAAGCAGCACAGCAAAGAACTGTGCATTCTTCGAAATCCCAAATCCACAAGGAGAGTCCAATTGTGTCGGTTGCGATGCCTGACCTTCCCAACACTGGACGTGAAGAGCATGCGCCTTCCACCATTTGCACGCCCCCTGCAAGTGCTGGAAGGAGCACCCGCAGTCCAGTTCCTGATAGTCAGATTGAAGATGTCAGTGTTGAAGTACACCAGGATGAGGAGGATATGGGTGTTGCTGGCGCTGGGGAGGAAATTGACCAGGAGGATTCTGATGGTGAGGTGGTTTGTTTAAGTCAGGCACCCGGGGAGACACCTGTTGTCCGTGGGAGGAATATGGCCGTTGACATGCCAGGTGAAAATACCAAAAAAATCAGCTCTTCGGTGTGGAGGTATTTCAACAGAAATGCGGACAACAGGTGTCAAGCCGTGTGTTCCCTTTGTCAAGCTGTAATAAGTAGGGGTAAGGACGTTAACCACCTCGGAACATCCTCCCTTATACGTCACCTGCAGCGCATTCATAATAAGTCAGTGACAAGTTCAAAAACTTTGGGTGACAGCGGAAGCAGTCCACTGACCAGTAAATCCCTTCCTCTTGTAACCAAGCTCACGCAAACCACCCCACCAACTCCCTCAGTGTCAATTTCCTCCTTCCTCAGGAATGCCAATAGTCCTGCAGGCCATGTCACTGGCAATTCTGATGATTCCTCTCCTGCCTGGGATTCCTCCGATGCATCCTTGCGTGTAACGCCTACTGCTGCTGGCGCTGCTGTTGTTGCTGCTGGGAGTCGATGGTCATCCCAGAGGGGAAGTCGTAAGACCACTTTTACTACTTCCACCAAGCAATTGACTGTTCAACAGTCCTTTGCGAGGAAGATGAAATATCACAGCAGTCATCCTACTGCAAAGCGGATAACTGAGGCCTTGGCATCCTGGGTGGTGAGAAACGTGGTTCCGGTATCCATCATTACTGCAGAGCCAACTAGAGACTTGTTGGAGGTACTGTGTCCCCGGTACCAAATACCATCTAGGTTCCATTTCTCTAGGCAGGCGATACCGAAAATGTACACGGACGTCAGAAAAAGACTCACCAGTGTCCTAAAAAATGCAGTTGTACCCAATGTCCACTTAACCACGGACATGTGGACAAGTGGAGCAGGGCAGGGTCAGGACTATATGACTGTGACAGCCCACTGGGTAGATGTATGGACTCCCGCCGCAAGAACAGCAGCGGCGGCACCAGTAGCAGCATCTCGCAAACGCCAACTCTTTCCTAGGCAGGCTACGCTTTGTATCACCGCTTTCCAGAATACGCACACAGCTGAAAACCTCTTACGGCAACTGAGGAAGATCATCGCGGAATGGCTTACCCCAATTGGACTCTCCTGTGGATTTGTGGCATCGGACAACGCCAGCAATATTGTGTGTGCATTAAATATGGGCAAATTCCAGCACGTCCCATGTTTTGCACATACCTTGAATTTGGTGGTGCAGAATTTTTTAAAAAACGACAGGGGCGTGCAAGAGATGCTGTCGGTGGCCAGAAAAATTGCGGGACACTTTCGGCGTACAGGCACCACGTACAGAAGACTGGAGCACCACCAAAAACTACTGAACCTGCCCTGCCATCATCTGAAGCAAGAAGTGGTAACGAGGTGGAATTCAACCCTCTATATGCTTCAGAGGTTGGAGGAGCAGCAAAAGGCCATTCAAGCCTATACAATTGAGCACGATATAGGAGGTGGAATGCACCTGTCTCAAGCGCAGTGGAGAATGATTTCAACGTTGTGCAAGGTTCTGCTGCCCTTTGAACTTGCCACACGTGAAGTCAGTTCAGACACTGCCAGCCTGAGTCAGGTCATTCCCCTCATCAGGCTTTTGCAGAAGAAGCTGGAGGCATTGAAGAAGGAGCTAAAAGGGAGCGATTCCGCTAGGCATGTGGGACTTGTGGATGCAGCCCTTAATTCGCTTAACAAGGATTCACGGGTGGTCAATCTGTTGAAATCAGAGCACTACATTTTGGCCACCGTGCTCGATCCTAGATTTAAAGCCTACCTTGGATCTCTCTTTCCGGCAGACACAGGTCTGCTGGGGTTGAAAGACCTGCTGGTGACAAAATTGTCAAGTCAAGCGGAACGCGACCTGTCAACATCTCCTCCTTCACATTCTCCCACAACTGGGGGTGCGAGGAAAAGGCTCAGAATTCCGAGCCCACCCGCTGGCGGTGATGCAGGGCAGTCTGGAGCGACTGCTGATGCTGACATCTGGTCCGGACTGAAGGACCTGACAACGATTACGGACATGTCGTCTACTGTCACTGCATATGATTCTCTCACCATTGAAAGAATGGTGGAGGATTATATGAGTGACCGCATCCAAGTAGGCACGTCACACAGTCCATACTTATACTGGCAGGAAAAAGAGGCAATTTGGAGGCCCTTGCACAAACTGGCTTTATTCTACCTAAGTTGCCCTCCCACAAGTGTGTACTCCGAAAGAGTGTTTAGTGCCGCCGCTCACCTTGTCAGCAATCGGCGTACGAGGTTACATCCAGAAAATGTGGAGAAGATGATGTTCATTAAAATGAATTATAATCAATTCCTCCGCGGAGACATTGACCAGCAGCAATTGCCTCCACAAAGTACACAGGGAGCTGAGATGGTGGATTCCAGTGGGGACGAATTGATAATCTGTGAGGAGGGGGATGTACACGGTGATATATCGGAGGATGATGATGAGGTGGACATCTTGCCTCTGTAGAGCCAGTTTGTGCAAGGAGAGATTAATTGCTTCTTTTTTGGGGGGGGTCCAAACCAACCCGTCATATCAGTCACAGTCGTGTGGCAGACCCTGTCACTGAAATGATGGGTTGGTTAAAGTGTGCATGTCCTGTTTTGTTTATACAACATAAGGGTGGGTGGGAGGGCCCAAGGACAATTCCATCTTGCACCTCTTTTTTCTTTTCTTTTTCTTTGCATCATGTGCTGTTTGGGGAGGGTTTTTTGGAAGGGACATCCTGCGTGACACTGCAGTGCCACTCCTAAATGGGCCCGGTGTTTGTGTCGGCCACTAGGGTCGCTTATCTTACTCACACAGTCAGCTACCTCATTGCGCCTCTTTTTTTCTTTGCGTCATGTGCTGTTTGGGGAGGGTTTTTTGGAAGGGCCATCCTGCGTGACACTGCAGTGTCACTCCTAGATGGGCCCGGTGTTTGTGTCGGCCACTAGGGTCGCTAATCTTACTCACACAGCTACCTCATTGCGCCTCTTTTTTTCTTTGCGTCATGTGCTGTTTGGGGAGGGTTTTTTGGAAGGGCCATCCTGCGTGACACTGCAGTGTCACTCCTAGATGGGCCCGGTGTTTGTGTCGGCCACTAGGGTCGCTAATCTTACTCACACAGCTACCTCATTGCGCCTCTTTTTTTCTTTGCGTCATGTGCTGTTTGGGGAGGGTTTTTTGGAAGGGACATCCTGCGTGACACTGCAGTGCCACTCCTAAATGGGCCCGGTGTTTGTGTCGGCCACTACGGTCGCTAATCTTACTCACACAGCTACCTCATTGCGCCTCTTTTTTTCTTTGCGTCATGTGCTGTTTGGGGAGGGTTTTTTGGAAGGGACATCCTGCGTGACACTGCAGTGCCACTCCTAGATGGGCCCGGTGTTTGTGTCGGCCACTAGGGTCGCTAATCTTACTCACACAGCTACCTCATTGCGCCTCATTTTTTCTTTGCGTCATGTGCTGTTGGGGGAGGGTTTTTTGGAAGGGACATCCTGCGTGACACTGCAGTGCCACTCCTAAATGGGCCCGGTGTTTGTGTCGGCCACTACGGTCGCTAATCTTACTCACACAGCTACCTCATTGCGCCTCTTTTTTTCTTTGCGTCATGTGCTGTTTGGGGAGGGTTTTTTGGAAGGGACATCCTACGTGACACTGCAGTGCCACTCCTAGATGGGCCCGGTGTTTGTGTCGGCCACTAGGGTCGCTAATCTTACTCACACAGCTACCTCATTGCGCCTCTTTTTTTCTTTGCGTCATGTGCTGTTTGGGGAGGGTTTTTTGGAAGGGACATCCTGCGTGACACTGCAGTGCCACTCCTAAATGGGCCCGGTGTTTGTGTCGGCCACTAGGGTCGCTTATCTTACTCACACAGTCAGCTACCTCATTGCGCCTCTTTTTTTCTTTGCGTCATGTGCTGTTTGGGGAGTGTTTTTTGGAAGGGCCATCCTGCGTGACACTGCAGTGCCACTCCTAGATGGGCCCGGTGTTTGTGTCGGCCACTAGGGTCGCTAATCTTACTCACACAGCTACCTCATTGCGCCTCTTTTTTTCTTTGCGTCATGTGCTGTTTGGGGAGGGTTTTTTGGAAGGGACATCCTGCGTGACACTGCAGTGCCACTCCTAAATGGGCCCGGTGTTTGTGTCGGCCACTAGGGTCGCTAATCTTACTCACACAGCTACCTCATTGCGCCTCTTTTTTTCTTTGCGTCATGTGCTGTTTGGGGAGGGTTTTTTGGAAGGGACATCCTGCGTGACACTGCAGTGCCACTCCTAGATGGGCCAGGTGTTTGTCTCTGCCACTAGGGTCGCTTAGCTTAGTCATCCAGCGACCTCTGTGCAAATTTTAGGACTAAAAATAATATTGTGAGGTGTGAGGTATTCAGAATAGACTGAAAATGAGTGGAAATTATGGTTTTTGAGGTTAATAATAATATGGGATCAAAATGACCCCCAAATTCTATGATTTAAGCTGTTTTTTAGGGTTTTTTGAAAAAAACACCCGAATCCAAAACACACCCGAATCCGACAAAAAAAATTCGGTGAGGTTTTGCCAAAACGCGGTCGAACCCAAAACACGGCCGCGGAACCGAACCCAAAACCAAAACACAAAACCCGAAAAATTTCAGGCGCTCATCACTAGGAGGAACCCAGGGCCAACCGCACCAGCATATGGTCTCACAAGGGGTCTGAGGATCTCATCTCGGTACCTAATGGCAGTCAGGCTACCTCTGGCGAGCACATGGAGGGCTGTGCGGCCCCCCAAAGAAATACCACCCCACACCATTACTGACCCACTGCCAAACCGGTCATGCTGGAGGATGTTGCAGGCAGCAGAACGCTCTCCTTGGCATCTCCAGACTCTGTCACGTCTGTCACATGTGCTCAGTGAGAACCTGCTTTCATCTGTGAAAAGCATAGGGCGCCAGTGGCAAATTTGGCAATCTTGGTGTTCTCTGGCAAATGCCAAACGTCCTGCACGGTGTTGGGCTGTAAGCACAACCCTCACCTGTGGATGTCAGGCCCTCATACCACCCTCATGGAGTCTGTTTCTGATCGTTTGAGTAGACACATGCACATTTGTGGCTTGCTGGAGGTCATTTTGCAGGGCTCTGGCAGTGCTCCTCCTATTCCTCCTTGCACAAAGGCGGAGGTAGTGGTCCTACTGCTGAGTTGTTGCCCTCCTACGGCCTCCTCCACGTCTCCTGATGTACTGGCCTGTCTCCTGGTAGCGCCTCCATGCTCTGGACACTACGCTGACAGACACAGCAAACCTTCATTGATGTGCCATCCTGGATGAGCTGCACTACCTGAGCCACTTGTGTGGGTTGTAGGGAGGTCATACAGGCACGTGGAGGCCACACACTCTACTGTGCCTCATTTTGACTTGTTTTAAGGACATTACATCAAAGTTGGATCAGCCTGTAGTGTGTTTTTCCACTTTAATTTTGAGGGTGACTCCAAATCCAGGCCTCCATGGGTTAATAAATTTGATTTCCATTGATAATTTTTGTGTGATTTTGTTGTCAGCACATTCAACTATGTAAAGAACAAAGTCTTTAATCAGAATATTTCATTCATTCAGATCTAGGATGTGTTATTTTAGTGTTCCCTTTATTTTTTTGAGCAGTGTGTATATATATATATATATATGTATATATATATACACACTGTGCTTGTGTGTATGTATATGTGTGTGTATGTGTATATATATATATATATATATATGTGTGTGTGTGTGTGTTTGTGACATACAGTACATGTGTATAGCTGTGTATGTATGCATGTAATACATATATATGAGTGAGTGTGTATGTATGTGTGTGTGTGTGTGTGTGTGTGTGTGTGTATGTATATATATATATATATATATACACACACAAACATACATACACACATACATACATACATACATACATACATACATACACACACACATACATACATACATACATACATACATACATATATAAAAAGCGACACTCCTCAATACTTAAAACATCAAGTTAAACAAACAAAAAAACGGTGCCCTCCAGTTTAAGCTGTACTGATGTGTACAGCGTAATACAATGTCAATATGCGGCGGCACTCGAAATAAATAGACCAGGCAGGTTTTAGTTAACCAACGTTTTAATGCTCATACAGCGGCATTTTTGTCAGGGTGCAAAACCTTGCGCCCTGATGAAAATGCCGCTGTCTGAGCATTGAAACGTTGGTTAACTAAAACCTGCCTGGTCTATTTCGAATGCCGCCGCATATGGGGGGTCATTCCGAGTTGTTCGCTCGCAAGCTGCTTTTAGCAGCTTTGCACACGCTAAGCCGCCGCCTACTGGGAGTGAATCTTAGCTTATCAACATTGTGAACGAAAGATTAGCAAAATAGCGAATAGACACTTCTTAGCAGTTTCTGAGTAGCTCCACACTTACTCGGCATCTGCGATCAGTTCAGTGCTTGTCGTTCCTGGTTTGACGTCACAAACACACCCAGCGTTCGCCCAGACACTCCTCCGTTTCTCCAGCCACTCCCGTGTTTTTCCCAGAAACGGTAGCGCTTTTTCGCACACACCCGTAAAACGGCCTGTTTCCGCCCAGAAACACCCACTTCCTGTCAATCACATTACGATCACCAGAACAAAGAAAAAACCTTGTGATGCCGTGAGTAAAATACCTAACTGCATAGCAAATTTACTTGACGCAGTCGCACTGCGGACATTGCGCATGCGCATTAGCGACTAATCGCTCCGTTGCGAGAAAAAAATACAGAGCGAACAACTCAGAATGACCCCCATGGACTATACATATACACACAAGCACACGCACACAGAGGAGTGCCAACATTACTGTGTGTGTGTGTGAAAAAATAATAATAATAATTATATATATATATATATATTGTGACAAGAACACTGGGATAGTGTTTGAGGGCAGGTATATTTGTCCCAGGTTCTTGTCTTACATGTTTTAGAAAATGTTAACTTCTAGGAAAAATGCTTTTTGTTTTGTCTGAACCTTTTCAGTTTGCTGTAAAAGCTGGGTAAAGGCTCTGAGAGAGAGATAAGGCGAGTTCTAGACATTGGGCCCAGTTCGGGTCTTTGGCCTCACAGAGGGCTAATCAGGGTTTCAGCTGTGTAAGAGTGATATAGTGCTTCTAACCTGATTAGTATGGGCAGACTGCCTGGGAAGGCTGCAGGATCTGTGTGTGAGAGACACGCTTTCTGATGCAAGTAAGCTATACAGTATGTACTGAAGAACTCTGTGTTTTGTTTAGTGACAGTTAGGAACATCTTATGTTTAGTTAGTGCCGGACAGGCAAGGTATTTTTATTTTGGGGTTTGTTTTATTTTCTGTTTCAATAAAACTGGCCGGGGTCAGTTGTACCAGAAACTGGACTTGTGTTGTTCCTCAGCTGCTGCGTGCTGCCATATTCCCCAGGAAAAGGCACCTTGCACCCCTACAGTGTTACAACTTGGTGGAGAATGCGAGCAGGCCGTTCTGCGCATAAGTGAAAGCAGCAGCTTTGTGAGGCCTGCAGAAAACGGTGGTTTATGCAGATACAGCCCAGTGTGAAGTTACTGAGACTCACCCCTGAGGGTTTGATATATGTCCTGGGTGAAAGCAGCTGCAAAGCCGCCTGAAAAATCTGTTGACATGGAGGATCTGCTTAAAGCCTTGCTGCAAGCTACAGCGGCTCAGCAGGAGGCCAACCGACAGCAGCAGGTGGCAATGGAGGAAAATTGGAGACTACAGCGTCAGGATAGAGAGGCCTTAGCAGAAGTGGTGCAGAGACTTGCAGCTCGGGTTGGAGATGTGGCCGTCAGTGCTCCAACCAGCTCTAGTTCTATACGAGCCAGTCACTTCCTGCAGAAAATGACAGAGGCTGATGATGTGGAGGCCTATCTGACCACGTTTGAAAGGACTGCCGAGCGTGAGAACTGGCCGAAAGCACAGTGGGCCAGTCTGCTGGCACCTTTCCTGTCAGGTGAGCCCCAAAAAGCTTATTTTGATTTAAGCCCTGCTGAGGCTCGGGACTATGATAAACTAAAGACTGAGATCCTGACCCGCCTGGGAGTCACGCTGTCAGTACGAGCACAACGGGTGCACCGTTGGCTGTACGCCATGGAGAAGCCTCCGCGCTCCCAGATGCACGACCTTATTCAGCTAACAAAAAAATGGCTGCAGCCAGAGACATTAACTGGTCCCCAGATGGTGGAAAGAGTCGTCATGGACCGCTACTTGAGATCTTTGCCCATGGTCCTGCGCAAGTGGGTGAGCCATGGAAACCCGGGTACTGCTGACCAATTAGTGGACATGGTAGAGAGGTATTTGGCAGCAGAGGAACTACTGATGACCACCCAGCAACCCATAGATCCTCGACAGCGCCCTTCAGTAAAGACTGGTAAGACTGTTCCGTGGGAAAACGTTGCTGGGCGGTTAAGAGAACGCAAGGCTGGAGAGACTGTAAACACTGGCCCTGGAAACAGGCCAATGGGGCTAGAACGGTCTATGCTGCCCAAATGGGTTGATAATCGTGTGGTTAAATGTTTTAGGTGTGGTATGCCAGGTCATGTTATTGCCAATTGCCCAGTCATGCTAGAACCCATGCAATGTGATGCTGCCTTTGAATGTCGCAGAATGTCTTTCTTTGCTAGGTTAGCCTGTACTGTGGTACCTTCACCTGAGCTGGAAAAACAAATGTGTGATGTGTTCTTAGAAGGTAACCGGGTAGAGGCCTTGCTAGATTCAGGAAGTTTAGTTACCCTCGTGAAAGCTGGGTTAGTGAACCCCTTAAAGGTCCAGCAAATACCTATTGGGGTAACTTGCATACATGGGGATACCCAATATTATGCCACTGCTGAGGTGAATATAGAAACTTGTTGTGGGTCAGCAATGGTTAAAGTGGGACTGGTCCCTACCTTGGTGCATGAGGCCATAATAGGGAGGGATTTTCCTCATTTTTGGAAACTGTGGGAATCACGGTTATCAACAGATGTGAGAAGTAAAAAGCCAGTTGATAATACCGGTGATTTTTTGGATGTACGTGGGTCTTCGGAACTTTCTGGCCCTTTGCCTTTTGCTAGTGACAATGCAAAATACTTTTGTCGTATAAACAACCCTTTATGAAGTCTAAGAACCCTGTACGCTGTTTACTTAAGAAGTACCGTAATGGTACGCTATTTGCGTAACGATCGCTCAGCAGTAAGCGAGACGCTCAAGCGTCACGTTCGCTCACGGCCCAGTGATCACAGGACACGTTATTGGTTATGACTAGAGTAATGATTCGCTATGGCGTAGCATACGCTCGAGACCACGAGGAGGTCACCAGCGGCGCAGACGCTCACAACGCTATACCTTAATGTTTAAACCTTATACCAATGAAATACACAGAATAACTTAATGTGAATACAGGGTGTAAGTGCAACCTTGTGTAACCTGACTAACTACAAAGCTGCTTGAGCGTCACCGACGCTCAAGTGAACACTTAACACTATAGAAAATACACAGATACTGGTTTAGGGTCCGAAGCCTATTAACTGTATTATACCTAATATACTTGTAAAAAGGGGATAACAGTACAAATGATACACTCCAATATAACAAAGACTTCCTAACCACAGAACTAAACAATAAATACAAAAAGACAATACTACACTGACCTAAATGCAATACAATACAATACTATCTAATACAATACAATACTAGCCTAGTCTAGGGGTGATATGAGAGAACAGAACAGGGAGAGAGAGAGAGAGAGAGAGATGAGAGAAATTGGCTCACAGAAAGACAATGATTACGGAGAGAAACTTACGCACAAGGGGAAACGATCGCATGCGCCTGGACATCCAGCACCCGATTTTCAGCAATGAGAACCGTTGAAGAGTGAGAGCTGGATGTGGTCGGCCTGCCTATTTATGCCCCACACACAATGCAATCTCCTGGTCCTACAATCCCATTGTCCATTGGCCGAAGGAATTCGGCCCTGCATCATAACAAAAGGTCATAGGGTGATTCATACAGGTGGGCTGTGACGATTTCCAACAGCTCAGGTGGGTGGGAAACTGGGTTTCCCGCCGCATACCTGAGTATGTGTAAATAATAGAAATGGACATAAACTTCTTATGTCCATAACTATTCGCACGAGCGATTAATACGCTCCAAACCAACACCGGAATATTACTAATTAAATACTCTTCCGATGGGTACCAAACACTGCTGTATGATTCCTGTCAGACCCTTCGTACAATACAAAGAGGGATTCCTTTAAACAGGGACCTTCTATTTTATCCAAACTTTCAGAATCTATCAAGGTGACCATGATCTACAAACTACATTAATTGTGAACATTTGTAACGAATGAGTCGCACGCTACGACTACATAAACTCTACCGTAAATACGCATACCGCGCCTGCGAGTGCACGCTATCGCGGGTATGCGCCTTCACGGGAGAGCGTACGCATGCGCAGCGCGGACCAGTGTGCGGTGCAAATATGGCAACGTGCATAGAGACATTTTTCTGACTTTGACAGTCCACCCTTTGGCAGTCAATAATAACTGCCACCTTCTAAAATATTTAAGGAGAAAAATGTAAGTCAGGGGTTAATTGATTTCCATGGTGGGGTAAGGAAGAAGAGAGGAGTAGGTGTGAAAAGGGTATGACCTAGTGAGAAAGTAGAAGCATGTGTGTATGAGTCCATGTTTGGAGGGTCATGTATCATCGTGCCGTACGTGTGGTAAATCAAGCTTCGAGGTATTGCGAAGTATACATTTGAATTCCTTCTTATCCTGTGGTACAGGTCTGTGGATGGGCTGTCAAACTCTACCGAGCTCATTTCGGCTGTGGTTGTAACAAAATGGGGATGCACATTTTAGTTGATGATACATGAATGGGGGAGGTATGTGGTTGCTGATATCTGTGCCTGTATTCCCTATCGTCTATGTGTGTCGTTACCTGAGGGTTGTAGGGATGAAGATAAAGAACACTTACGAAAAATGCAATGATATTCTATGTCAGGGAAATGTACATCTGTTGTTGAAGTTGTGTTCGGTATCTGTTGAGAGTCGTCTTCTTTGCGCTGTATTGCTCCTTGGGCATGAGCAAATAGCTTTGTCTGAGCCATCAGATTTACAAAAAATGTTGGGCTAGCGTGAGTTTAAAAATACTAGGGAAACTGGGGATCCATGGCAAAGTTCATCAAGTGTCCATATTTAAAGTTGTCAAATCTTCTTCTTTGGTCAATCCGTTGTCTGTATACATCTCGTCTCGTCAGCTTCCTCGTCCAAGGGGGTCTTTGTATCTGGGAGAAAAGCAGAAAAACAGGTGAAAGAAACGGACCGTATAATCGCATTTTCATCACATTCTGGTTTCTACCATTGGGTCATAAATCAAATCCAGGTTAATTACAGTTTCCTCGCTCCTCAAGCTCATCACTTTTGTACTTTGTTTGCACCTCATTAAAGCCTGCCCGCATCTAAATATCAATCCAATCGATATAACGACACCCAAGATACATAGTAGAAACTTTCCAACATCCATTATGACTCCTTGAGCCAAGTCTCCTAAACCGGAGAACCAATTTCGCGGGTTCAACCATGACACCCAACCAGTCAGCTCATTACCTACAGCAGCAAGGGTGAGATTGTGTTTTCGACGAAATTCCCACTTCAATTGGAGAATATCGTCCATCTTTTGGTCTATGACCTCTACCGGATCCTCGGTGCTATTTGTGATATACGTGCAACACTTTATGCCGTACTGTGTTGCCAATGTAACACAATATCCGCCTGTTACTGCTGTAAGATAATTAAGAACCATCCTATGCTGAACTAGTTCTGTTTTGTAAGCTTGAAGTTCTCTTCCAGTGTATCTAAACGTGTCATCATACATTTCAGTGATATTATCTAACAAATTGGCGAGTGCGGAAATGTATCTATAATTCATCACACCTCGAGCGGTGCGAGTGAAATCTAACGCTACCAGAACCTGAATCCCGGTGGATTCATGGATAAGATCAGAGGCTGGATGCTCTAACCTTTCTGACAGTTGTCTTTTAACTCGGTGCTCGTAATGAGTGTGAGTATAAGGAGCTTGGGCACCACGGTGTATGTCCTTCATTTTGTCATGTGTAACAGTCATCACTTCAGGCAATACTTTTCCAATATAACACAATCCTTCAGAATTTGGGGCAAGCCACTTGTACGCCTTTCTCCCGCATATGAAATATGCATCATCGGGGAGAACATAAGGGACGGAGAAGGACATGACCATGTTACAAACCTTCCAGGTGAAATCTCCTGACCCTAATTCTTCCAACTGCTTAATGCACGTATCAGTTTGTACGATATGTGCACAGTATCCTGGTGATACCTCTCCAACTCTAGTAATCCTATTTCCTAAGGTATATCGATACCGGAAAGATTTTCCTCTACTGGCTATGTGGCGTACGAGCTCTGTATCTGTAGGCATTCTATCTGCTCTGTGTGAAAAGGTCATGGTAAGGTTGCTCCACGACACTTCCCAATTTCCCGGTTTTCTGGGATTGGAGATGTTGAAACATAAGAGGGACCTATCCACATGGTATTGGTGGAGCTTCAAACTAGGAGGGCTGGAGATGTTAAACCTCCGATCCACCGGTCTCCCACCACTTAGCTCAAGTACCTCCCCTAACGTTAAAGGAAATGGTACTAGCCCTGATTTGCTGTGACCCTGAGGTACTTGAGAGCATACCCAACAATCTGTTTGGTTTAACACGTTACCCACTAAGGAGTGATAGTCACTCAATGGATGCCGGTCCATATGGATATTAAAACTAGATTGGCATTTCTTTATGCATCCATCTTCAACCAGATTATCACAGAGCCTACAGATACAATTTTCTTCAGCTAACAATCCATCACAATTTCTTCTATCGGATCGTTTTCTGATACTCGCCTTTGCTTGTTGGTTTGGTTGATCTTGGAAAACTACGCCTCCATCATCATAATCGGAACCCATTCCAGAACCTCTTTCGACCTCTATGGTACTCTCGCCGGAACAGACTGCTCTGGTCAACATCATGGTTAACATCAAAATCCGGATCTCAGTCTCTTGGGGCAAGTCCATCTTTGAGGAGGAAATGGAGAAGAATGAGAAGGGGGAAAAAGAAATTTCAAGGAAGAGGGGATGGGAAGTGGAGAAAAACAATAAAAGGGAGAGGGGAGTCGACAACTGCTTTCGGTCTTCAAGGCTCAGGTGCCGCCTCAGTCCTCCTGGAACAGACACTCCAGTGATACAACCTCTACCGTCTGTTCCTTATCACGGGACTTCTCTGGATCAGCAACCTTTTTGCAGTGGGACGAATGGACCCAAGTCTCTCTCTCAGCAACCTTCAATGCTGTGGTGCTAGTCAATAAGACCTGGTATGGTCCTTCCCATCTATCAATAAGACAACCTGAGCGTAGAAAATTTCGTATCATTACATAATCCCCAGGTTTAATGTCATGACAATTACTATCTGGTAAATCAGGAATCACCAACTTCAGATTATCATTTTGACTCCTCAACTGCTTACTCATGTTAATCAAGTACTTTACAGTTACTTCATTGTTACATTTCAAATCATCCTGAGGGTTAATCATGATGTGCGGTTGTCGACCAAACAAGATTTCAAAATGGGACAGATTAAGAGGGGACCTGGGAGTGGTTCTGATGCTATACAAAACAATGGGTAAAGCTTCTGGCCACGTCAATCCTGTCTCTGTCATTACTTTACTCAATTTATTTTTAATAGTGCTGTTCACTCTTTCGACCTTCGCACTCGCCTGTGGACGGTACGGAGTGTGCAGCTTGCTATCAATACCCATTAATTTACACATTCCTTGAAAGACATCACCTGTAAAATGGGTACCCCTATCACTTTCAATGATTCTAGGGATACCATATCTACATACAAATTCCTGCACAATTTTCTTAGCTGTAAACATAGCGGTATTTGTAGCTGCTGGAAAAGCTTCGACCCAATTCGAGAAAACATCTATACAGACAAGTACATATTTCAAATTTCGACATGGGGGTAATTGAATGAAGTCAATTTGTATTACCTGGAAAGGGCCGCCGGCAGGTGGGATATGGGATGGTTCTGTAGGTATTGCTTTTCCAATATTCTTTCTCAGACAGGTAAGGCATGACATTGCTCTTTTACTCGCATGAGAGGAGAATCCTGGGGCGCACCAGTATGCTCTTACCAATTTGCACATCCCCTCCTTGCCTAGATGAGTCAGCCCGTGAGCTGCTTCAGCCAGACATGGAAGGTATGCCCTGGGGGCCACTGGTTTACCATGTCCATCCGTCCAGAGCCCTGAGGACTCCTGGCCATATCCCTTTGCCCTCCAGACTGCTCTTTCCTGTGTGGAACACAAATTCTGCATCTCACACAACTTCTGTGTGTTGATGGTATTAAATACCATCAGTTGTGTGGTGTCTGTCCGTATGGGGGTAGCAGCTGCAAGCTTTGCGGCCTCGTCTGCTCGGCTGTTACCAAGGGATACTGGGTCTTGGCTATATGTATGTGCTTTACATTTGATAACAGCCACTCTGTCGGGTTCCTGTATCGCTGTTAGAAGCCTTTTTATGTGAGCTGCATGCGCTATTGGTGTACCAGCCGCCGTCATGAAATTTCTGAGCCGCCATAGCGCTCCGAAATCATGTACTACCCCGAAGGCGTATCTAGAATCGGTGTAGATATTGGCTGACTTACCCTTAGCCAATTCACATGCTCTGGTTAGGGCGACCAGTTCAGCAACCTGGGCTGAGTGAGGTGGGCCTAGCGGTTCCGCTTCTATGGTGTCTTGGTCATCTACGACTGCGTATCCAGTACACAAGTCTCCCGAGTCTGACTGTCTGTGACAACTACCGTCCGTGTAGAACGTGAGTTCTGCATCTTCCAGTGGATTGTCACTGATGTCAGGCCTTGCGGTAAAATTTTGGGTCAAATATTCCATACAATCATGTGTATCTTCCTTTGCATTAAATCCTCCTTCCCCATCACTCTCACCTTCCACCCTTTGTGCCTGACCAGGCACACCTGGGAGAAATGTTGCAGGATTTAATGCACTGCATCTCCTTATGGTGATGTTTACTGGGGCCATTAATGCCAATTCCCATCTTGTAAACCTTGCTGATGAGACGTGTCTGGTTTGGGCAGAATTCAATAAGGCAGATACCGCATGCGGTGTATGGATTGTGAGGTTGTGGCCTAGCACGACATCTTCGCTTTTTGTCACTAGCAATGCTATCGCCGCAACGCTACGCAAGCATGTGGGGAGGGATCGCGCTACCGTATCTAGCTGAGCGCTGTAATATGCAACTGGCCTGCTGGCATCACCGTGTTTTTGTGTTAGTACACCTGCTGCGCACCCAGCACTTTCTGTTCCGTATAGTTCAAAGGGTTTCCCATAGTCTGGCATACCTAGTGCTGGTGCCTGCGTTAGGCATTGCTTGAGTCTCTCAAATGCTGTTTCAGATTCGTCTGTATGTGAAATCCGATCAGGTTTGTTTGAAGAGACCATTTCCTGCAGAGGTAGCGCCAATATGGAAAACCCTGGGATCCAATTACGGCAATACCCACACATTCCTAGAAACGTCCTGATCTGTTGCTGGGTTTGTGGCAGTGTCATGTCTCTAATGGCTTGGATTCTATCAGCGGTCAGGTGTCTCAGTCCTTGTGTTAGACAGTGTCCCAAATATTTTACCTTAGTTTGGCATAATTGTAACTTGTCTTTGGAAACCTTGTGACCTGTGTCTGAAAGATGAAACAGGAGCTGTTTCGTATCCTTCAGGGATGCCTCCAATGAATCAGAACACAGTAGTAGATCATCCACGTACTGTATCAACACTGATCCACTCTCCGGTTGGAAAGACTGTAAACAATCATGCAAAGCCTGAGAAAATATACTTGGACTATCTATGAAACCTTGGGGTAACCGAGTCCACGTGTATTGGACTCCTCTGTATGTGAATGCAAACAAATATTGGCTGTCAGGGTGCAGAGGTACCGAAAAGAATGCGGAGCAGAGGTCAATAACAGTGAAAAATTTGGCAGTGGGAGGAATTTGCATTAGGATGACAGCTGGATTAGGCACTACGGGGAACTGACTCTCAACTATTTTGTTAATCCCCCTTAGATCCTGCACTAGCCTGTAACCCCTCCCCCCACTCTTTTTAACAGGGAAGATGGGACTATTTGCTGTGCTGGACGTTCTTACTAGAATGCCCTGTTGTAGCAAGCGCTCTATTACGGGAAAAACTCCTAACTCTACCTCTGGCTTCAGAGGATACTGTGGGATTTTTGGAGCTATCCTACCATCTTTTACTTGTATAACTACTGGAGCTACATTTGCCATTAATCCAGTGTCCTGTCCATCTTTTGTCCAAAGTGACTCTGGTATCTGAGATGTCATCTCTTCTACTTGGGATGGATTCCTATTTGTCATAATGGAATGTGACATTAATTTTGATGGGGAGTCTAACATGTCTCGTACTTCCTGAGCGTGATTCTCAGGGATGTCCAAGAATACACCTTCAGGAGTACAATAAATGACGCAACCCATTTTACATAGTAAGTCTCTTCCCAGGAGATTAGTTGGTGCCGATGCAGCCAGCAAAAAGGAATGCTTGGTATGCAAAGGCCCTATTGTAATCTCGGCTGGTTTGCTAACAGGGTAGTGCTGGACTACTCCTGTTACTCCCATGGCTGGAATTGTCCTACCAGTGGTTCTCATGCCCACTGTCGAATTTATCACTGACTTGGCCGCCCCTGTGTCTACAAGAAAGTTTAAAGTTTTACCAGCTACATTGATTGCAATCTCTGGTTCGCTTCCAAGACTAGCAATCAACTTAACTGGGTGCAGATTACAGGTATGGCCACACCCCTATTGGGTATGCTGACCTCCCTGAATCCTGCTGGCAGCGACTACTTGTGCGGGGGTTAGCTGGGAACTACCAGAGGCATGCCAATCTCTGTTCGGGGGATATCTTTTTGTTTCCCCTGTATGTGGCTCAAAACTCCGCCTCTGTGGACCCTGCTCCCAATGTCGTGTGTCGTGTCGTTGTCTAGGGGGTTGAAAAGATCTTTGTACACTCTTTGTTCTACATTCTCGTGCATAGTGTCCCGGTCTGTTACAAGAAAAACATGTTATTACACTTGCCTTACCCACAGGATTCGGTGGTACATACGCAGGCTGCCTTGTGGTCAGCGCCTGTATACTTACGGACATCAACTTTTCACTTTGCGACTCCTTGTGTCTAGTGATGTTTTTGTCGTGATCAATAGCAGCCTCTCTCAATGTGGACACTGACAGACCTCGTCAACATGGTTGTGTGGTCTGTACCCTAGCTTTTAATGTTTCTTTCAAACCATCCATCAGTACAGATACTGCTACTTCTCGATGGTTTGGGTTGGTCTTAATGTCTTCTATACCAGTGTATTTTGCTATTTCTGATAGTGCCCGGTGGAAATATTCTGTTGCCGTTTCGGACTCCTTTTGCTTAATGGAAAATATCTTGTTCCATTTAACAACGGCTGGGAAATACTCCTTTAGCTGTAAATTTATCCTTTTTACATTATCCTTGTTGTACACGTCTGTAAGCGGTACATCTTTATCCAATGCACAGTCAGCTAAAAATTGAGTTGCGTCGACATTGGAAGGTAAACAAGCTCTTAGCAGTATCTGCCAATCCTTGTTGTTGGGTTCTACAGTGTTACCTAGATCCCTGATGTATTTTTGGCTAGCAACTAAGTCCTTTCTGGGGTCAGGAAATTCGGACACTATTGTTCTTAATTCCATTCTGGAAAATGGAGTGTACATGGCAATGTTCCTTATGGGAGTGGCTCCGGACACATCTGTTTTTCCATTGGGAACTGCTATTACCCTTACAGGAGCAATTCTAACAGCCTCTTCCTGTGTAGATTCTACTGCTTGTTGTGGTACAATTGTTTCAGTGTAGTGCATGGTGCCGTACTTACCCGTTGACACGACCTCACCTATCCCTCCGCTAGGGGCTTTCACTAATCTCGTGGGTGTCGCGGTGCCTACTGTGGTCTTTGCTATGGTGGCTGCAAGAGAGAGAGCTGAAATTGTTGCTGAATCGTCTTCTTGATCACACTCCTGAGGAAGGTTCAAAACAGGGTACATCTTGCATGGGTTAATACTTGCATGAGTTATTTGGTTAACATCATTAACATTTACAGGGTTACTAAGAGTTTGTGTTTTACAACCCAGTGCGTTTCTCTCCGCAATCAACTTCTCTCCTGCAATGTATGGTGGAGGAGGAGCTGTGGCTATCAGCTTCCTGACTGCCCCAGATCCTGCCGCCAGAGCCAAACCTCTCTGTATCTCACCTTCCTGGTGCCATAACTGTAAATAATCATGATGTTGAATTCGTCTCTTTGTTGATTTTACGAGACATATCCTCCTCCTTAAATTTTGTAACACTTCTGGACTAAAGCTACCTATTCTTGGGAATTTGTCCCTGTCTTGTACAGTCATTCTCTCCCATTCATCACATAAAGATTCGGTGTGACTTCCATATTTTTCACACACTACATATCGTGCCGACCCAACTGGTCGGTTCACAGAATCAACCTGAACCAAGGTTGATCGCCCCCTACCTGAGCAACTGGCCCCCATAGTCTGCAGGTGTTGCTTAGTCCTCCTTGGATCTCTGTATCAAGGTTTTCAGCAAGCCTTTTCAGACAACCAAATTACTCCACAGTAGGCCGGCGGTGGCGGTTTACCGAGTACCCCACTCACTCGCCCACCTCGACCAATACGACCTGATCACACCGACGTGGTGCTGGCGTACTCGATACAGGGCCCCTATGGAACCTTCAGTTTACTGGAACATATGAGGGTTACCCGCAGGACACTTACTCTTTCCAGTAAAGTTGGGGTTGTTAGATAGTTCCTGAGTGACCAGCGAACTTCCCTTCCAAAAATAAAAAATTACACAAATCACGTCAGAATGTACAAATAGCGTTTGTGACCACTTTACTCTAATGGTATTAGGTCAGATTACTAACTACTGCACACAATTACGTGCGGTCCAATCGTTCAGTACACAAGCACTACTTGTTATGTACTGAAAGATCAATGGAATCGATGTTTCCGGCCGCGATTCCTTCAGCACGAGCTTGTATGGCCTATATGGGTTCTGCACCAACACCCCAGGCGTTGTGCCACTGGACTTTTATAGCGGACCTTTTACCTTACGACCTCCTGGTCTTGTTCCTGGTCTTGTTACCTTATGACCTCCTGGTCTTGTTACCTTATGGTCCGCTATACTCTAATGCTCAAATATTATTTAACCAGGGATGCCTCCCTAGCCACCGTATATGTCACTTACACGTATGTCCCTTGACGAGTACCCGGCTTTCCTTTTGGTTCCACCTTAAAGTTGTATAAACTTATGTATACAAAACCACACTCACTCAACACATGTACACTTTGTTTCTATATCTATTTCTGCGCAGAAATTTTTCTTCAGGCCAGCAGTGTTACCAATTAGGAGCAGGATCTGTTAAACTAAATTTCAGATTTTCCAAAAATAGATTTGCGTTATTTACCGCGTCGCGTTATTTACCGCTGTGCGTTACTTATCGCCTTTGCGTTAATTCAACCTTTCGTGATTTTGAGCTACGTGGGCGTAACCAGACGCTACGTTGCGTAATGTACGCTGCGTGCGTCTGCCTTTGGATTGCGTACGCAAGTCTTTTGTTAGGGACACGTGTACGCAAAACAAAGATCCACCGTAACACAATTTCTATTTTTATCAATGTAGATGATCCCTGATCATCTACCGCACACCACACTGACTGCCTTGTATCTCAGACAAACCGTGTGTTTGTTCTATACTTTAACTATCACCTCTACTATGAAATAACAGCAAATCTCTTTTAGCACTTTCTATCAACTATAAAATTTGGCAAACAGGAATAGTGATATACGAAAATGAAACAGAAATGCAGATATATGTATGCGTGCGTGTATACGCAAGACAGAAGAGAAATAAAACAGTTTTAAAAGACACAAGCGTTTTGTTCTTACTTCCGGTTCCCGGATTCCTTCAGCACTCTTTATCTAAGCGAAGCAGACGCTTATCCCGTCAGCAACTGTGAGACAACCTCCCACCCTTTGCTGGAGGGATAATGTCTGCTGATCTACCTAGTGCAGATATGAGAAGGATCGGACGAGCCCCCAATTGACAATGCAAAATACTTTTGTCGTATAAACAACCCTTTATGAAGTCTAAGAACACTGTACGCTGTTTACTTAAGAAGTACCGTAATGGTACGCTATTTGCGTAACGATCGCTCAGCAGTAAGCGAGACGCTCAAGCGTCACGTTCGCTCACGGCCCAGTGATCACAGGACACGTTATTGGTTATGACTAGAGTAATGATTCGCTATGGCGTAGCATACGCTCGAGACCACGAGGAGGTCACCAGCGGCGCAGACGCTCACAACGCTATACCTTAATGTTTAAACCTTATACCAATGAAATACACAGAATAACTTAATGTGAATACAGGGTGTAAGTGCAACCTTGTGTAACCTGACTAACTACAAAGCTGCTTGAGCGTCACCGACGCTCAAGTGAACACTTAACACTATAGAAAATACACAGATACTGGTTTAGGGTCCGAAGCCTATTAACTGTATTATACCTAATATACTTGTAAAAAGGGGATAACAGTACAAATGATACACTCCAATATAACAAAGACTTCCTAACCACAGAACTAAACAATAAATACAAAAAGACAATACTACACTGACCTAAATGCAATACAATACAATACTATCTAATACAATACAATACTAGCCTAGTCTAGGGGTGATATGAGAGAACAGAACAGGGAGAGAGAGAGAGAGAGAGAGAGAGAGATGAGAGAAATTGGCTCACAGAAAGACAATGATTACGGAGAGAAACTTACGCACAAGGGGAAACGATCGCATGCGCCTGGACATCCAGCACCCGATTTTCAGCAATGAGAACCGTTGAAGAGTGAGAGCTGGATGTGGTCGGCCTGCCTATTTATGCCCCACACACAATGCAATCTCCTGGTCCTACAATCCCATTGTCCATTGGCCGAAGGAATTCGGCCCTGCATCATAACAAAAGGTCATAGGGTGATTCATACAGGTGGGCTGTGACGATTTCCAACAGCTCAGGTGGGTGGGAAACTGGGTTTCCCGCCGCATACCTGAGTATGTGTAAATAATAGAAATGGACATAAACTTCTTATGTCCATAACTATTCGCACGAGCGATTAATACGCTCCAAACCAACACCGGAATATTACTAATTAAATACTCTTCCGATGGGTACCAAACACTGCTGTATGATTCCTGTCAGACCCTTCGTACAATACAAAGAGGGATTCCTTTAAACAGGGACCTTCTATTTTATCCAAACTTTCAGAATCTATCAAGGTGACCATGATCTACAAACTACATTAATTGTGAACATTTGTAACGAATGAGTCGCACGCTACGACTACATAAACTCTACCGTAAATACGCATACCGCGCCTGCGAGTGCACGCTATCGCGGGTATGCGCCTTCACGGGAGAGCGTACGCATGCGCAGCGCGGACCAGTGTGCGGTGCAAATATGGCAACGTGCATAGAGACATTTTTCTGACTTTGACACTAGTTTGGCTGGGGAAGTGACAGATGGGGAGTCCAGTGAGGACCCTCTTGCCGGGAACAGAGACATAGTAGTTAGAACTGAAAGCGTGCCTGACCTGGAGGTAAAGAAGGATCTGTTTGCGTCTGAACAGTTAAAGGATCCTACCTTAATAAAGGCTAGAGAGAATGTTAAGATTGTTAATGGGGAACCTGTGGTACCAGGTGACAGGGTTACGTATCCCCACATGGCCATCTGTAATGAGCTCTTGTACCACATTGTCAAAAGGGGTGAGGATGTGGTGGAACAGCTGGTAGTTCCCCAGCCTTATCGGAGAATGGTACTAGATTTAGCTCATAGTCACGTTACCGCAGGACATTTAGGGGCAGAAAAAACCACTGAAAGAGTTTTACAAAGGTTCTTTTGGCCAGGGGTTTATAAAGAAGTGTCTGAATATTGTTCTTCCTGTCCTGAATGCCAGTATCATGCCCCTAGACCCCATTTCAGGAGCCCACTAGTTCCCATGCCTATTATAGAGGTCCCGTTTGACAGAATAGCCATGGATCTCGTGGGGCCCTTGTTAAAGTCTGCTCGGGGCCATCAGTATATCCTGGTAATTATGGACTATGCCACTCGATATCCTGAGGCTGTCCCTTTACGCACTATCACAACCAAGGCGATAGCTAGGGAGCTGGTGCAGGTATTTAGTAGAGTGGGAATACCAAAAGAAATTTTGACTGACCAAGGTACTCCATTTATGTCAAGGATCATGAAAGAATTATGCAAGTTATTTAAGGTCACTCACCTCAGGACGTCCATCTACCATCCCCAAACTGACGGGTTGGTGGAAAGGTTTAATAAAACATTAAAAAGTATGTTAAAAAAGGTTGTTGAGAGAGATGGGAAAAACTGGGATTGTTTGTTGCCCTACTTGTTAATGGCCATCAGAGAAGTTCCTCAGTCCTCTACGGGGTTTTCTCCATTTGATTTGTTGTATGGTAGACACCCCAGAGGGCTGTTGGATGTTGCCAAAGAGACGTGGGAAGGACAGCCCACTCCTTATAGAAGCGTTATTGAGCATGTAACACAAATGCAGGATAGGATTGCAGCCGTGGTACCTGTTGTCAGAGAGCACATGGAACAGGCCCAAAGTGCTCAACAGAGGGTCTATAACCGGAGTGCCAAGATACGGGAATTTGCTCCTGGAGATAGAGTTCTTGTTTTGGTACCCACTGTGGAAAGCAAATTCCTAGCTAAATGGCAGGGTCCATTTGAGATTAGGGAAAAAGTGAATGAGGTTAATTACAAAGTATACCAGCCGGGAAAGAGAAAACCCGAACAGATCTACCATGTTAACTTAATCAAACCCTGGAAAGATAGGTTGTCTCTGTCAGCGGAGCCTTGCCCTTCGGTGTCTTCACCCCGGTTGCTTCCCGCAGTGAAGGTGTCAGAGACATTATCAGCTGATCAGAACAATCAGGTTAAAGAATTTCTCATCCAAAATAGGGAGGTATTTTCAGAGCTGCCTGGCCGAACGACCATAATAAAACATGACATTGTCACAGAACCAGGGGTCAGGGTTCATTTAAAGCCATATAGGATTCCTGAAGCTCAGCGAGAAGCTATTTCTAAGGAAGTTAAAACCATGTTAGAACTTGGAGTCATAGAGGAGTCTAACAGTGAGTGGTCCAGTCCCATAGTGCTCATCCCGAAGCCCGACGGTAGCATACGCTTCTGTAATGACTTTCGTAAGTTAAATGAGGTGTCCAAGTTTGACGCATACCCCATGCCCCGTGTGGATGAGCTTGTAGAAAGGCTGGGAACAGCCAGGTTTCTCACCACATTGGACCTGACCAAAGGTAACTGGCAAATACCTTTATCTGATAGCGCCAAAGAAAAAACAGCCTTTTCGGTTCCGGAGGGGCTGTACCAGTATAAGATGTTACCCTTTGGGTTGCATGGGGCTCCAGCAACCTTTCAACGGGCGATGGATAAAATTTTGAGGCCCCATAGAAAATATGCAGCTGCCTATTTGGATGATGTGGTAATTCACAGTACAGACTGGGGGTCCCATTTGGTTAAAGTACAAGCAGTACTGGACTCAATCAGAGAGGCAGGGTTAACTGCTAACCCAAAGAAGTGCTGCCTCGCAATGGAGGAGGTCAAATACTTGGGCTTCACCATAGGCAGAGGTCTGATTAGGCCCCAATTGAATAAAGTTGATGCTATTCAAAACTGGCCTCGTCCAGTGAATAAAAAACAGGTAAGGGCTTTTTTGGGAATTACTGGGTACTATAGACGGTTTATTCCTAATTTTGCGACCACAGCGGTGCCGTTGTCAGACCTTACCAAAGGGAAGCAGTCAAATGTGGTGAAATGGAACCCTGATGCAGAAAAGGCGTTCCAAGCGTTAAAAGTGGCTTTGTGTTCACAACCGGTGTTGATAACACCAGATTTTTCAAAAGAATTTGTGGTACAGACAGATGCCTCAGAGGTAGGGATAGGTGCTGTGCTGTCCCAAACCAGAGATGGGGACGAACACCCTATCATTTATTTGAGTAGGAAACTCAATGAGCATGAAAAAAGGTATGACATTGTGGAAAAGGAGGCTTTGGCCATTAAGTGGGCACTAGATACCTTGAGATATTACCTCTTGGGTAGACAATTCAGACTAGTGACAGACCATGCCCCTTTAAAATGGATGTATGTAAATAGAGGCAAGAATGCTCGTGTAACTAGATGGTTTCTAGCGTTGCAGGACTTTAAGTTTACTGTCGAACATAGACCGGGAACACAATTGACCAACGCAGATGCATTGTCTCGCATCTTCTGTTTGGGGGCTACAAGTGTTCCGGCCCCTAGGTCGAAACAGGGGAGGGGGATATGTGACAAGAACACTGGGATAGTGTTTGAGGGCAGGTATATTTGTCCCAGGTTCTTGTCTTACATGTTTTAGAAAATGTTAACTTCTAGGAAAAATGCTTTTTGTTTTGTCTGAACCTTTTCAGTTTGCTGTAAAAGCTGGGTAAAGGCTCTGAGAGAGAGATAAGGCGAGTTCTAGACATTGGGCCCAGTTCGGGTCTTTGGCCTCACAGAGGGCTAATCAGGGTTTCAGCTGTGTAAGAGTGATATAGTGCTTCTAACCTGATTAGTATGGGCAGACTGCCTGGGAAGGCTGCAGGATCTGTGTGTGAGAGACACGCTTTCTGATGCAAGTAAGCTATACAGTATGTACTGAAGAACTCTGTGTTTTGTTTAGTGACAGTTAGGAACATCTTATGTTTAGTTAGTGCCGGACAGGCAAGGTATTTTTATTTTGGGGTTTGTTTTATTTTCTGTTTCAATAAAACTGGCCGGGGTCAGTTGTACCAGAAACTGGACTTGTGTTGTTCCTCAGCTGCTGCGTGCTGCCATATTCCCCAGGAAAAGGCACCTTGCACCCCTACAGTGTTACAATATATATATATATATATATATATAAAATGTGTTATGGAACCCCCCCCCCCCCCTGGAAAAATCCTGCGTTTGCACCTGACGCCCCTGCCTGGAGGATCCTCTAAACTGGCACTATAAGGTCCGCCATGCCCTCCAACTGCTGATCCAATCCATGCCTCCCAGGACAGTGATATAGAATTGTGGATGATAAATCAATTTATTGGTCACTCACAAATGCATAAAATAGAGGGGCTAATCTAGACAAGAAAACAAAAAAGGACCCACAAATGTTTGCAACTGAGATCTCTGCATTGCTATTATTATGTAGTATTTAAATCTCATTTGCAGTGTGGTGGAAGAATTTGCTCCGACGACATTGACATTGCGTGCAGCTCTGAATCCGGCACAGTGTGTGTCAGTAACACAGTACAAGGGCTGACATAGTGGGAGCCTCAACACAGATGGGGCTACAGGTAATTGCCATGTTTTACTTTCCTAAATGCCAGCCTTGGAATTTGGCTAGAAGATAAAATATCTCTACATTTGCTCTGCACAGGAAATTATGATGTCAAGGCTTTTCTGTAATAATGAATAACATATGTTAGAAGGCTAATGAAATAAATTAGTTAAGGTAATGGTAAAACACATAATGATTGGAATTACAATTACGGCATCCAAAACATTTTTACTATAGGGGCTCATTTACACTGGTGGCTGTAACACAATAAATAAAAAAACAAAACAAAAAACAGTCATTGAAAATAATAGGTCACCCCTGAAAGGTAACTGAGTGCATTGTAGTACTGGGACTCTGTTATACTTGAGTAGTTTAACTCATTTGCAATCCATATTTTTGCAGCACTTCATAGAGGTAGATG
The DNA here is from genome assembly GCF_028390025.1 of Pseudophryne corroboree. Taxonomy (NCBI): domain Eukaryota; kingdom Metazoa; phylum Chordata; class Amphibia; order Anura; family Myobatrachidae; genus Pseudophryne; species Pseudophryne corroboree. The sequence continues at coordinate 378,597,196 of NC_086448.1, forward strand.
CATTACATGGAATAAAATGCTATTCTGTGTATATATATATATATATATATATATATATATATACACTGCTCAAAAAAATAAAGGGAACACTTAAACAACACAATGTAACTCCAAGTCAATCACACTTCTGTGAAATCAAACTGTCCACTTAGGAAGCAACACTGATTGACAATCAATTTCACATGCTGTTGTGCAAATGGAATAGACAACAGGTGGAAATTATAGGCAATTAGCAAGACACCCCCGATAAAGGAGTTGTTCTGCAGGTGGTGACCACAGACCACTTCACAGCTCCTATGCTTTCTGGCTGATGTTTTGGTCACTTTTGAAAGCTGCCAGTGCTTTCACTCTAGTGGTAGTATGAGACGGAGTCTACAACCCACACAAGTGGCTCAGGTAGTGCAGCTCATCCGGGATGGCACATCAATGCGAGCTGTGGCAAGAAGGTTTGCTGTGTCTGTCAGCGTAGTGTCCAGAGCATGGAGGCGCTACCAGGAGACAGGCCAGTACATCAGGAGACGCGGAGAAGGTCGTAGGAGGGCAACAACCCAGCAGCAGGACCACTACCTCCGCCTTTGTGCAAGGAGGAACAGGAGGAGCACTGCCAGAGCCCTGCAAAATTACCTCCAGCAAGCCACAAATGTGCATGTGTCTACTCAAACGATCAGAAACAGACTCCATGAGGGTGGTATGAGGGCCCGACGTCCACAGGTGGGGGTTGTGCTTACAGCCCAACACCATGCAGGATGTTTGGCATTTGCCAGAGAACTCCAAGATTGGCAAATTTGCCACTGGCGCCCTGTGCTCTTCACAGATGAAAGCAGGTTCTCACTGAGCACATGTGACAGACGTGACAGAGTCTGGAGACGCCAAGGAGAACGTTCTGCTGCCTGCAACATCCTCCAGCATGACCGGTTTGGCAGTGGGTCAGTAATGGTGTGTGGTGGCATTTCTTTGGGGGGCCGCACAGCCCTCCATGTGCTTGCCAGAAGTAGCCTGACTGCCATTAGGTACCGAGATGAGATCCTCAGACCCCTTGTGAGACCATATGCTGGTGCAGTTGGCCCTGGGTTCCTCCTAATGCAAGACAATGCTAGACCTCATGTAGCTGGAGTGTGTCAGTAGTTCCTGCAAGACGAAGGCATTGATGCTATGGACTGGCCCGCCCGTTCCCCAGACCTGAATCCAATTGAGCACATCTGGGACATCATGTCACGCTCCATCCACCAACGCCACGTTGCACCACAGACTGTCCAGGAGTTGGCGGATGCTTTAGTCCAGGTCTGGGAGGAGATCTCTCAGGAGACCATCTGCCACCTCATCAGGAGCATGCCCAGGCGTTTTAGGGAGGTCATACAGGCACGTGGAGGCCACACACACACAACTGAGCCTCATTTTTACTTGTTTTAAGGACATTACATTAAAGTTGGATCAGCCTGTAGTGTGTTTTTCCCCTTTAATTTTGAGTGTGACTCCAAATCCAGACCTCCATGGATTAATAAATTTGATTTCCATTGATAATTTTAGTGTGATTTTGTTGTCAGCACATTCAACTATGTAAAGAACAAAGTATTTAATAAGAATATTTCATTCATTCAGATCTAGGATGTGTTGTTTAAGTGTTCCCTTTATTTTTTTGAGCAGTGTGTATATATATATATATATATATATATATATATATATATATATATATATATATATATATAATATTCTACTGTTTTTCTTAATTTCAGGTGTAGCTCTTCACAACGTTCTTTAGCTCACAATAGCTTCTTGGACATTTCATTTAGTACTTCTACTAACTTAATAAAATCTGACTATTGCTATTTTTTTGCGACATAAGAACATTGGGGCAGATTTATCAACCTGGAGAAGGCATAAGGAAGTGATAAATGCAAGGTCATAACACACCAGCCAATCAGCTACAATATGTAAATTGACAGTTATGAGCTGATTGGCTGGTGCATTATCACCTTGCACTTATCACCGCTTTATCGCTTTTTTATGCCTTCTCCAGGCTTAATACATCTGCCCCATAGTTTTACTGACTTGTGACCCTGACTACCTCTCTGCTGTGTGATTTAGCAGTTTCCTTTGTTATCTGACCCTGGCTAGTAAGTGATTCTAATTATGCTTCAGCAAGTTTTCCTACAGTAGATATACTGTATGCCTGGTCTCTCAAGGAACACTAGGGATAATGTGCAAAGCCTGGGGGCATTTGAATAGTGGATTGGACATTTTGTCTTTAAAAAAGGGCAACCGCTTTAGGTGAAGATTACACTAAGCTTAGAACCCCAGCTGGTGTTCCTGAAGAGGACTCAGGTGACATATGTTGCTGAATATCAGGTGACATATGCTGAATATCATAGAGACAAGTTTATCATTGTAATCTGAAAGATGGCAAAACAAAATACATCAATAATTTTTCTAAGTTTATTTCTTTTTTCTGCGTTTCTTTATATCAGTATTTCTACAACGATTGGATTCCTATTCCTACCTTTTGATTTACTTTAAAATGTTTAACAATCGCCCTTATCCTTATCTCATAGCTCTAAACGCACACTTGTACCAGCCCAATCCTTCATGCAGAGAACGCCCAGTAACGCCTCCTTAGTCAAACACGGAGATGTGCTGGAGAAGTATATGCCTGTAGTTGGTTCTGAAACAACCAGACTAACATTTATCTCTGTATGAGCCTCTATTCAGGGGTGGATCTACTATGAAACTAATGAAACTTAAACCTAATCCCAGAGGGGCCCATTTTCACCTCTTGTTTTTATGTACTGTATGGTTATAGATCATCACCAATGACACCATGACAAGCATGCTGCTATTATATCTTGGATGCGTGTCGCTTAGTACCACAGGAGCTGCTGGGAGTTGTAGTCTAGCTCTGTGATTTGTAAATAGCGTGAAACGTGTATCCGTTTTAAATTCTTATTCCTGCCAGCCTGGAGAACTTCTATTTATGACATGACCAGGACTGGCGGAGCCTAAGAAGGCCCGCCAAGGAAGGAGGCTGGAAGCAAACAAAGGTGAGAAGGAGCCCAGGACAAGGAGCCAACTAACAAGCAAGGCTGGAGTAAGGCTGGTGGGGGCCCAGGGCAACTGAGGTTGCTGGCAAAGCCCTCCCCCCCCCCCTCTCCTGAGCGACACACACAGCGACCCCCCCCCCCCCCCTTCCAGGACTCACACACAGCCACACCCCCTCCCGAGTCACACACACTAACTCACTCTCTGGGCAATACGCACGGAACAGAGCAGCAGCAGGGATACAGCATGCAGGTCACTCACGGAACGGAGAAGCAGCAGGTACAGCGCGCCTCAGCTTCACACGCTGGCGGCTCACAGTTGATTTCCCTGTCCCGTGAGACTGACTGTTCATTAGGGAACTCCTCAACGGCCACTGTTACTGAACAGCTGAGCCGTCGGAGTGTGTGGGGGACCGTAATGTGTGGGGCCCCAGGTCGGCCATCCATGTCACCCCTACCTAAATCCGGCTCTGCTAACAAGATCATTTTGCTGGCGCTCAGCAGTGTGTGCTGAGCCTGTCAGGTATTTATTGAAGAGAGGCAGGAAGGGTGCTGTGAGGTGATTAATATAGTGCGGGTTCTCTGAGATGATTATTCAAAAGGGGGTGTGCCTGTGAGGTGATTACTGAAGGGGGTACTGTTAGGTGATTATTGAAGGGGGAGTGCTGTGAGAGGTAGATATTAAAGGGGTGTGGTGGGGGTTTGCTGTAACCAGACCTCTTACCCTGTCACCCACCACACCTGTCCCAGCAGACTCTATCACCGTGCCAAATACCTGACCTGTCCCCGCAGACACAGGCTGGTGGGAATGGGCTCACTGTATGGCCCATTTTCAAGGACTTCACCCCACCACCCCTTTCTTTGCCATTTGGGCCTTCAGGTGATTGCAAGGGCAGCAAAGCCCTTTGGACCTTGTTGGATGTTGCCCTATTGCTGGTTACAAAGGGGCCCCCATAACAGTTCAAGTTTTAGGACCCCAAAAATGTAGGTCGGTCACTGCCTCTATTGGAGGTGGCCCTGGTTTAGTGCAATTATGTAACGTCTTCTTGGATGCGCAGTGTCTCCTTGTATTGAATAGTGTCTGAGGTGGGGGCGTTTGGATACCTATCATTACTTTCAGTTGTATGTCTTTTGTGCCATCAGGGAGCATTAAATTACTTTTATATTCGCACTAAAACAAAGTCCTTAAAATGTAAAAATTTTATATTTCTACATAGAAATAATGGGAACAAACACTAAACACACAGCTGATATTCTTTAATCAAAATAAAAAGTTTTAAGAAAGTAATTGTAACGGAGATGCGCTAACTGTGCACGTATGACCTCTAACTCAATGCGCCCTCTTCCTTCATCCTCCATAGGAGTAGGATGTGCCCATGAGTGTCTCACCCTGTGTGTCACTGGAGCTACAGAAGCGGTGGTTTCACCGCTTACTACGGTGTTATCACCACTTACCACTGTGTCACCACGGCTTGTGGAACCACTGCCACCACTGCGTGTATACGGGTGGTCTTCAGTATGCCGTCTGTCGGGATCCCGGCGCACAGTATACCGGCGCCGGAATCCCGACAGCTGGCATACCGACACTTTTTCTCGCTCGTGGGGGTCCACGACCCCCCTGGAGGGAGAATAAAAGCGCCACTGTGCCCGCAAGGGGCTCATTTGCGCTTGCCACGCTGTCGGTATGCCGGCGGTCGGGCTCCCGGCGGCCGGGCGCCGTCATACCATACTACACCCGTGTATACTATCCTGTGCCAAGCCCATACACAGCAACCTACCTCTGAAATAAAGTAGACAGAGGTAAAAAGTACAAACCAACCAGTTCCTAATTGTCATTTTTCAAACACAGCCTGTGACATGACAGGAGCTGATTGGCTGGTACTTATCGCCATCCACTTTATCTCTCTCCAAGGCTTAGTAAATAGACCCCATGGTTACTAATTGCAAGTTCTCCACTCTTTAGGCTTGATACTGTCCCCCTGGAAGCAGTTAGCATCTTGGCACTGGGGATTCCAGCAGTCATGTGACTGATGCCGGAATCCTGACACCACTTGGAATGCCAGCGCCGGCATTCCAAAGGTTAGTATTGGTCCCCCTGTTAGGGTTAGGACCTGGGGAGGGGGTTTAGGCACTAGGGGGTGGTTAGCTGCAGCTAAGGGTCGAGACGCCAGTGTCGGTAATGTAACCACCAGTATCCAGACCACAGGGACCCCATATCACAGCATCTCTGCTTTTGGTGGTCCCCACGCTACATAATAATCACACCCACTATGGGTCATACATTTGTGTATTTTCTTATGCTACATAATATATATAATAGCACATGTATTTATATATTGCTAACTTGAGAGCTAATTAACCTGGAGGATCCTCCAAAGTCTAAACTGACACTACAAGGTCCACCATGCCCTCCAACTGCTGATCCCATCCATGCCTCCCAGAACAGTGATATAGAATTGTGGATGCTCAATCAATTTATTGGTCACTCACAGATGCATGAAATGGAGGGGTTAATCTAGACAAGAAAAAGAAACAAAAAAAATCCCCCAGCACATGAAGGACCTACAAATGTTTGCAAATATATGCAACTAAGATTGTGGTGCATACGCATGCGCAGTTCTGACCTGATCGCAGCGCTGCAAAAAATGCTAGCGAGCAATCAGGTCTGTATTACCCCCATAATTCCATATGTGTTCTTTCTAGAGATGTGCGGCTGGCACTTTTCGTGTTTTGTGTTTTGGTTTTGGTTCTAATTCCACTTCCGTGTTTTGGTTTTGGCTTGGTTTTGCCAAAACCAATCTGTCGTGTTTTGGTTTTGGATCTGTATGATTTTTGAAAAAACATAAAAACAGCTAAAATCAAAGAATTTGGTGGTAACTTTGCTCCAACGGTATTACTAACCTCAATAACATTAATTTCCACTAATTTCCAGTCTATTCTGAACACCTCACACCTCACAATATTGTTTTTTAGGCCTAAAAGTTGCACCGAGGTGGCTGTATGACTAAGATAAGCGACAAAAGTGTGCGGCACAAACACCTGGCCCATCTAGGAGTGGCACTGCAGTGTCAGACAGGATGGCACTTTTCAAAAACTAGGCCCCAAACAGCGCCTCATGCAAAGATGTAGAAGAGGTGCAATGAGGTAGCTGTTTGACTAAGCCACGCAACACAAACAATTGGCCCATCTAGGAGTGGCACTGCAGTGGCATACAGGAGGGCAGATATCAAAAAAGGCCCCAAACAGCACATGATGCAAAGGAAAAAAAAGTGCACAGAGGTTGCTGTATGACTAAGCTAAGCGACACAACCACCTGGCCCATCTAGTAGTGTCACGCAGTGGCTGAATGTCGAGAATGGGCCGCAATTGTTCGGTCCACTGACAACATCTCCAGCACGCCCCTGTAATTTTTTTAAAATTCTGCAATTGGTGGACTTATACGGCAGTACCCCAGGACTGATACAGCAGTACCGGGTGGTATTCATGTGACCGGTGGTCGGGTGACCGACAGTCACACGACCTCCTCCACCATCCCGACCGCTCACTATCCCGATGGTCGGCATGCCGACCAACAGGGACTATTTCCACTCGTGGGTGTCCACGACACCCATAGAGTGGGAGTAGAACCCGTGGCGACCGCAGGTCGCCACCGAGCCCGCAGCGTGGCGAGCGCAGCGAGCCCGCAAGGGGCTTGCTGCACTTGCCCCTCCCCGCCGGGATCCCGGCGTCGGTATGCTGCCGGGATCCCGGCGTCGGTAAGCTGACCGGCGGTCTCCTGACCGCCGGTCAGCCGTACAACACCCGCAGTACTCCGGGACTCATACGGCAGTGTCAGACAGGATAGTACTTTTCGAAAACTAGGCCCCAAACAGCACCTCATGTATGACTAAGCCAAGCGACACAAACAAATCCCACTGGAATTATAGTTCCAAATCACTGGAATTAAACGTCCAAATCACTGGAATTATTATTTATTTATTAACAGTTTCTTATATAGCGCAGCAAATTCCGTTGCGCTTTACAATTTTAAATAACAATAACAAACTGGGTGATAACAGTCATAGAGGTAGGAAGGCCCTGCTCGCAAGCTTACAATCTATAGGGAAAATAAGATTTTACTTACCGATAAATCTATTTCTCGTAGTCCGTAGTGGATGCTGGGGACTCCGTCAGGACCATGGGGAATAGCGGCTCCGCAGGAGACAGGGCACAAAAGTAAAAGCTTTAGGATCAGGTGGTGTGCACTGGCTCCTCCCCCTATGACCCTCCTCCAAGCCTCAGTTAGGATACTGTGCCCGGACGAGCGTACACAATAAGGAAGGATTTTGAATCCCGGGTAAGACTCATACCAGCCACACCAATCACACTGTACAACCTGTGATCTGAACCCAGTTAACAGCATGATAACAGCGGAGCCTCTGAAAAGATGGCTCACAACAATAATAACCCGATTTTTGTACCAATAACTATGTACAAGTATTGCAGACAATCCGCACTTGGGATGGGCGCCCAGCATCCACTACGGACTACGAGAAATAGATTTATCGGTAAGTAAAATCTTATTTTCTCTAACGTCCTAGTGGATGCTGGGGACTCCGTCAGGACCATGGGGATTATACCAAAGCTCCCAAACGGGCGGGAGAGTGCGGATGACTCTGCAGCACCGAATGAGAGAACTCCAGGTCCTCTTTAGCCAGGGTATCAAATTTGTAGAATTTTACAAACGTGTTCTCCCCCCGACCACGTAGCTGCTCGGCAGAGTTGTAATGCCGAGACCCCTCGGGCAGCCGCCCAGGATGAGCCCACCTTCCTTGTGGAATGGGCATTTACATATTTTGGCTGTGGCAGGCCTGCCACAGAATGTGCAAGCTGAATTGTACTACACATCCAACTAGCAATCGTCTGCTTAGAAGCAAGAGCACCCAGTTTGTTGGGTGCATACAGGATAACAGCAAGTCAGTTTTCCTGACTCCAGCCGTCCTGGAAACCGATATTTTCAGGGCCCTGACAACATCTAGCAACTTGGAGTCCTCCAAGTCCCTAGTAGCCGCAGGTACCACAATAAGCTGGTTCAGGTGAAACGCTGACACCACCTTAGGGAGAAACTGGGGACGAGTCCGCAGCTCTGCCCTGTCCGAATGGACAATCAGATATGGGCTTTTGTGAGACAAAGCCGCCAATTCTGACACTCGCCTGGCCGAGGCCAGGGCCAACATCATGGTCACTTTCCATGTGAGATATTTCAAATCCACAGATTTGAGCGGTTTAAACCAATGTGATTTGAGGAATCCCAGCACTACGTTGAGATCCCACAGTGCCACTGGAGGCACAAAAGGGGGTTGTATATGCAGTACTCCCTTGACAAACTTCTGGACTTCAGGAACTGAAGCCAATTCTTTCTGGAAGAAAATCGACAGGGCCGAAATTTGAACCTTAATGGACCCCAATCTGAGGCCCATAGACACTCCTGTTTGCAGGAAATGCAGGAATCGACCGAGTTGAAATTTCTTTGTGGAGCCTTCCTGGCCTCACACCACGCAACATATTTTCGCCACATGTGGTGATAATGTTGTGCGGTCACGTCCTTCCTGGCTTTGACCAGGGTAGGAATGACCTCTTCCGGAATGCCTTTTTCCCTTAGGATCCGGCGTTCAACCGCCATGCCGTCAAACGCAGCCGCGGTAAGTCTTGGAACAGACATGGTACGTGCTGAAGCAAGTCCCTTCTTAGCGGCAGAGGTCATGAGTCCTCTGTGAGTATCTCTTGAAGTTCCGGGTACCAAGTCCTTCTTGGCCAATCCGGAGCCACGAGTATAGTTCTTACTCCTCTACGTCTTATAATTCTCAATACCTTGGGTATGAGAAGCAGAGGAGGAAACACATACACCGACTGGTACGCCCACGGTGTTACCAGAACGTCCACAGCTATTGCCTGAAAGTCTTTTGACCTGGCGCAATACCTGTCCAGTTTTTTGTTCAGGCGGGACGCCATCATGTACACCTTTGGTCTTTCCCAACGGTTCACAATCATGTGGAAAACTTCCCGATGAAGTCCCCACTCTCCCGGGTGGAGGTCGTGCCTGCTGAGGAAGTCTGCTTCCCAGTTGTCCACTCCCGGAATGAACACTGCTGACAGTGCTATCACATGATTTTCCGCCCAGCGAAAAATCCTTGCAGTTTTTGCCATTGCCCTCCTGCTTCTTGTGCCACCCTGTCTGTTTACGTGGGCGACTGCCGTGATGTTGTCCCACTGGATCAATACCGGCTGACCTTGAAGCAGAGGTCTTGCTAAGCTTAGAGCATTATAAATTGCCCTTAGCTCCAGTATATTTATGTGGAGAAAAGTCTCCAGACTTGATCACACTCCCTGGAAATTTTTTCCCTGTGTGACTGCTCCCCAGCCTCTCAGGCTGGCCTCCGTGGTCACCAGCATCCAATCCTGAATGCCGAATCTGCGGCCCTCTAGAAGATGAGCACTCTGTAACCACCACAGGAGAGACACCCTTGTCCTTGGAGATAGGGTTATCCGCTGATGCATCTGAAGATGCGATCCGGACCATTTGTCCAGCAGATCCCACTGAAAAGTTCTTGCGTGGAATCTGCCGAATGGAATCGCTTCGTAATAAGCCACCATTTTTCCCAGGACTCTTGTGCAATGATGCACTGACACTTTTCCTGGTTTTAGGAGGTTCCTGACTAGCTCGGATAACTCCCTGGCTTTCTCCTCCGGGAGAAACACCTTTTTCTGGACTGTGTCCAGAATCATCCCTAGGAACAGCAGACGTGTCGTCGGAAACAACTGCGGTTTTGGAATATTTAGAATCCACCCGTGCTGTCGTAGAACTACTTGAGATAGTGCTACTCCGACCTCCAACTGTTCTCTGGACCTTGCTCTTATCAGGAGGTCGTCCATTTTCTTCGAAGAAGAATCATCATTTCGGGCATTACCTTGGTAAAGACCCGGAGTGCCGTGGACAATCCAAACGGCAGCGTCTGAAACTGATAGTGACAGTTCTGTACCACGAACCTGAGATACCCTTGGTGAGAAGGGCAAATTGGGACATGGAGGTAAGCATCCCTGATGTCCCGGGACACCATATAGTCCCCTTCTTCCTGATTCGCTATCACTGCTCTGAGTGACTCCATCTTGATTTAAACCTTTGTAAGTGTTCAAATATTTCAGATTTAGAATAGGTCTCACCGAGCCTTCTGGTTTCAGTACCACAATATAGTGTGGAATAATACCCCTTTCCTTGTTGTAGGAGGGTTACTTTGATTATCACCTGCTGGGAATACAGCTTGTGAATTGTTTCCAATACTGCCTCCCTGTCGGAGGGAGACGTTGGTAAAGCAGACTTCAGGAACCTGCGAGGGGAAACGTCTCGACTTTCCAATCTGTACCCCTGGGATACTACTTGTAGGATCCAGGGGTCCTGTACGGCTCCAGCGTCATGCTGAGAACTTGGCAGAAGCGGTGGAAGGCTTCTGTTCCTGGGAATGGGCTGCCTGCTGCAGTCTTCTTCCCTTTCCTCTATCCCTGGGCAGATATGCTTATGGGGACGAAAGGACTGAGGCTGAAAAGACGGTGTCTTTTTCTGCATAGATGTGACTTAGGGTAAAAACGGTGGATTTCCCAGCAGTTGCCGTGGCCACCAGGTCCGATGGACCGACCCCAAATAACTCCTCCCCTTTATACGGCAATACATCTTTGTGCCGTTTGGAATCTGCATCACCTGACCACTGTCGTGTCCATAAACATCTTTTGGCAGATATGGACATCGCACTTACTCTTGATGCCAGAGTGCAAATATCCCTCTGTGCATCTCGCATATATAGAAATGCATTCTTTAAATGCTCTATAGTAAATAAAATACTGTCCCTGTCAAGGGTATCAATATTTTCAGTCAGGGAATCCGACCAAACCACCCCCGCGCTGCACATCCAGGCTGAGGCGATCGCTGGTCGCAGTATAACACCAGTATGTGTGTATATACTTTTTAGGATATTTTCCAGCCTCCTATCAGCTGGCTCCTTGAGGGCGGCCGAATCTGGAGACGGTACCGCCACTTGTTTTGATAAGCGTGTGAGCGCCTTATCCACCCTAAGGGGTGTTTCCCAACGCGCCCTAACTTCTGGCGGGAAAGGGTATACCGCCAATAATTTTCTATCGGGGGAACCCCGCGCCTCATCACACACTTCATTTAATTTATCTGATTCAGGAAAAACTATAGGTAGTTTTTCCACACCCCACATAATACCCTTTTTTGTGGTACTTGTAGTATCAGAAATATGTAACACCTCCTTCATTGCCCTTAACAAGTAACGTGTGGCCCTAAAGGAAAATACGTTTGTTTCTTCACCGTCGACACTGGAGTCAGTGTCCGTGTCTGTGTCTGTGTCGACCGACTGAGGTAAAATGGGCATTATAACGTCCCTGACGGTGTTTTAGACGCCTGGACAGATACTAATATGTTTGCCGGCCGTCTCATGTCGTCAACCGACTTGCAGCGTGTTGACATTATCACGTAATTCCTTAAATAAGGCATCTATTCCGGTGTCGACTCCCTAGAGAGTGACATCACCATTACAGGCAATTTGCTCCGCCTCCCAACATCGTCCTCATACATGTCGACACACACGTACCGACACACAGCACACACACAGGGAATGCTCTGATAGAGGACAGGACCCACTAGCCCTTTGGGGAGACAGAGGGAGAGTTTGCCAGCACACACCAAAAACACTATAATTATACAGGGACAACCTTTATATAAGTGCTTTTCCCTTATAGCATCTTAATATATGTAGTCATATCGCCAAATCAGTGCCCCCCCTCTCTGTTTTAACCCTGTTTCTGTAGTGCAGTGCAGGGGAGAGCCTGGGAGCCTTCCCACCAGCATTTCTGTGAGGGAAAATGGCGCTGTGTGCTGAGGAGAATAGGCCCCGCCCCCTTTTCGGCGGGCTTCTTCTCCCGTTTTTCTGAGACCTGGCAGGGGTTAAATACATCCATATAGCCCCCAGGGGCTATATGTGATGTATTTTTAGCCAGAATAAGGTACTATCATTGCTGCCCAGGCCGCCCCCCCCAGCACCCTGCACCCTCAGTGACCGCTGTTATGAAGTGTGCTGACAACAATGGCGCACAGCTGCAGTGCTGTGCGCTACCTTATGAAGACTGAAAAGTCTTCTGCCGCCGGTTTCTGGACCTCTTCATTTTTCGGCATCTGCAAGGGGGTCGGCGGCGCGGCTCCGGGACGAACCCCAGGGTGAGACCTGTGTTCCGACTCCCTCTGGAGCTAATGGTGTCCAGTAGCCTAAGAAGCCAATCCATCCTGCACGCAGGTGAGTTCACTTCTCTCCCCTAAGTCCCTCGATGCAGTGAGCCTGTTGCCAGCAGGACTCACTGAAAATAAAAAACCTAACAAAACTTTTACTCTAAGCAGCTCTTTAGGAGAGCCACCTAGATTGCACCCTTCTCGGCCGGGCACAAAAATCTAACTGAGGCTTGGAGGAGGGTCATAGGGGGAGGAGCCAGTGCACACCACCTGATCCTAAAGCTTTTACTTTTGTGCCCTGTCTCCTGCGGAGCCGCTATTCCCCATGGTCCTGACGGAGTCCCCAGCATCCACTAGGACGTTAGAGAAATAGGCATATGTACACAAGGAAAGGTGCTATCTATTGCATAGAATGAGAAGACATGTGAGGATATGTGTGGACTGTACAGAGTGGATGTAATTTGATAGGAAGGTTTATGAAAGTTATGTGGGTGGTTCAGGAATTTGATACGCTTGCCTAAAGAGGTGAGTTTTGAGGGAACGCTTGAAGGTTTGGAGACTAGAGGAGAGTCTTATTGTGCTTGGTAGGGCATTCCACAAAGTGGGTGCAGCCCGATGAAAGTCCTGCAGTCGTGAGTGGGAGCGAGTAATGAGTGTGGATGAGAGACGCAGGTCTTGTGAAGAGCGAAGAGGTCGGGTTGGGAGATATTTTGTGATAAGCGAAGTGATGTACATTGGTGTAGTTTGGTTAATGGCCTTGTGTGTGAGTAAAAGTATTTTATATTGAATGCGGTAGAGTACAGGTAGCCAATGGAGGGACTGACAGAGTGGATCTGCAGACGATGAACGTCTAGCGAGGTAGATAAGCCTCGCCGCTGCATTCAGAATGGATTGTAGTATACGTCCAAATCACTGGAATTAAATGGCAAAATCACTGGAATTATACGTCCAAATCACTGGAATTAAATGGCTGTACCTCTGGACATATACGGAAGTGTCAGACAGGATGGCACTTTAAAAAAAATAGTCCCCAAACAGCACATGATGATAAGAAGAAAAAAAGGTACAAGGTGGAATTGTCCTTGGGCCCTCCCACCCAGGGCCGGCTCTACCATTAGGCAGGTTTAGGCGGCTGCCTAGGGGCGCCGGCCACTGGAGGGCACCACTGAGTTCATCTATCAAAAAACTGAAGGATGTCTCTGCATGTGGGTCAGTAATGAAATTACAGATGGGGGGATGGAACACAATAAGGAGCATACAAACATATGACGCCGGAATCCCGACAGCCGGCAACCTGAATGTTAGCATGCCAAGGAGGGTTTGGGTTAGGCTGCGGAGAGGGAGGGTTAGGGTAAAGGGTAAGGTTAATTACTTTCATTTAAGATGTTGGTATTATAGTGGTCAGCATGCCGCTGTCAGTATTCTGACTGGCGGCATCCCGTACCCAAACCCAATTAAATATCCCCATAAGATAACATATACAGTATTATACAGTATATAAAGTATAGCTGGCACTCAGGCACTTTTAAAGTGAAAGTATATTGTGAACAAAGTCACTTTTTTTTTACTTTGTTTACAGTATACGTTATCACTTTAAAACTCCTTGAGTGTTGTCCCTTTATTCTGTATATATATAATGAAGCAATTCACCCCAGCCTACCTTCATCTCCCTTCCAGGAGGTGGTGGTCGTGGTGGTGGGCAGGGGTGGATTGGCTCACCAGGACACCATGACAGATTCCAATGGGCCGGTCCCACATCCATCTCAGCCAGGCCAATTCACACTCAGGCTGGGCTGGCTCACACTGCTTCCAGTACTTGTGGTTCATTGGAATGCAATCCGGAAGTTAGGCTAGAAAGGACTTCTGGGTGCCGCTAGCCATAAAAAGTGGTGAAGTTGTTCTACCAATGGGGGGACCTGGAGAAAGTTAACCAGCCCAGCAACATCCTCTCCCTGACCCCAGCCAAAGGTCTCTTCAATGAGCCTGGCCCGGGAGCAGCAGCATAGCGATGGTCGGAGCCGGGTTCACTATACCCACAGAGAGGTTATTTTTAATTACATTATTTGCATTATCACGGTGTAAGGGTTAGGGCGTCCTCGGTCACAGTGTATGGTTTGGGGACTGGACAGGAGTAGGATGTACCTTGTTCTCAGGATGCCAGCTGATCAGGCAGCACTCACAGCCAGCCCTGGGACAATCTCTTATGCAAAGTCCTTCAGCCCTATAGCTGCCCAATGTCTGTCCATGATGATGGGACTATTTATGTAATGTAGTGGCTATGTATGTAATGCAGTGACTACATATGTAATGTGCTGGCTACATATGTAATGTGGTGCTATTTGTATAATGAGGTGCTATTTGTATATTATACGGTGCTATACATGTAGTGCGGTGATATCCATGTAATGTGGTGCTATTCGTGTTATGTGGTGCTATTTGTGTAGTGTGGTGCTATACATGTAATGCAGTGCTATACGTGTGATGTGGTGGCTATGTATGTAATGTGGTGGCTATGTATGTAATCAGGGGTAGATTGGCCACTTGGACAGATTCTGATGCGCTAGTCCTCTGTGTCTGTGTTTCACTACTAGTGTGTGCTCCCTTCCTGTACTGTGTTGTATGTAATATGTGCTACTTGTACTTTGAAACATATAAGGTTAAAAAAAAGGGGTTTGTAGAATGAAAAATCAATAAAATCAGAAGTAGATTTAAGGCATGACAGCAGTGTCAGTAGACACTGAAAGTGGGCATATCCAGGGTCGGACTGGCCCACAGGTGTACAAGGGAACCCACCGGTAGGCCCCCTGCCTGGGGGCCCCTCTTCCTCTAGGGAACAGGTTATAGACTGTGCACTTGAATTATATATTATACATATGTTACCTTATACTGAACAGGACTATGATGTATTCTCTACAGTACATTGCTGTCATAAATCTGGCACATTATCATGCATGCACTAGCATTAATTACTATATAAATTATCAAGGAGTCCAGACCAGGTACTCTCTAATGCGCCTTGAGTCCTATTGGAGAAAGAGCGCTATATAAATAAAATTATTATTATTATTATAATGGTTAGCCAAATCTCAGTGGTGGCTGGCCATACCCCCTCTGGAGGCTGGCCACACCTCTAAGCATGGGCCCCCTACCACTGCATGCCCCTGGTGGGCCCTTCATGCTCCAGTCCGACACTGGGCATATCAGTCCTTGTATATTCAGACATACAGATGTACATCAGGGAAGGGCATTGTAGCAGCATATGCATAAAGTCATAAAGCAAAGGAGGCCCCAACTGTGTCTGTTTCAGAATCAAGACCTCTGAGGAGTGAATCCGCCCTCTTGACAGACCCCTCTCCTCAGACTCTGCCCCCATTAGGGCTGCTTCCATAAATTTCCCGGGCTGGTGTTCGATCCCAATCCGCCCCTGGTGGTGGTGGTTGCTGGTTAGGGGGCGCTAGGCTGAAGCTTTGCCTAGGGTGCACAGAGACCTTGCACCGGCCCTGCTCCCACCCACCCTTATGTTGTATAAGCCGCTCATAACTTTATTGTGATTACATAACCTTTTATTTAAGCTAGCTTATCACTAAATAAAACCACACCACACACTGAAATAAAGACACGGACACAGTAGCTGGAGTTAAAGGTCAGACGATGTTTATTAATCGCTGACCAACTCTTTAAACTAATAATTGAGGCCAAATTAGAATTGAATTGAATATATATTTAACTTTAGTTTGGAGGATGGCAAACAGAAAACCGCTGCCAAACACCAGCACCCGTCACCTAGATGAAAACCACCAAACCAAGGAGGGGAGTACACATACCCCGCCTATTTCCCGCATAACCCGCATTGTGCTTGCCTTACCCCTCTTTCTCTGGCAAACGTTCGGTTCCCGCAGGGGAACGTCTAAATGTCCAACCGCAAGAAAAGGACACACCTGCCGTCCTTCTAAAGAGGGAGCCCCACAATGACCACTTATGCCTGTGTGACAGCTGGTTGGCAGCGATTTCCCGCCAATCTGGCTTTCAATAGCCCACAGCAAGAACAAAAAACCTAGACGCATTCTGGGAGGGCGGGCGGGCAAAAACTGAATGGCAAGAGGAAGTCTAGCAAAATGGCCACCCCCTATATACTAACCTAAGACCCTCCTCTTCATCTTGATGCACAACCCTCTAATCCAATAGGAAAAAACCAACCGGGAAAACTGATCTGCCTAGCAACTGCTTAGTCATTTAACAACCAATCACAAAAAGTTGATCGCTTATATGGCCTCAGGCTTATGCAGCCTTCAGCTTATCTAAACAGGACAGGCACACTTTAACAAACCAATCATTTCAGCGACAGGGTCTGCCACATGACTGTGGCTGAAATGACTGGTTTGTTTGGGCCCACACCAAAAAAAGAAGCAATCAATCTCTCCTTGCACAAACTGGCTCTACAGAGGCAAGATGTCGACCTTATCCTCCGATTCCTCACCCCTTTCACTATGTACATCCTCCTGCTCACAGAGTATTAATCTGTCCCCACTGGAATCCACCATCACAGGTCCCTGTGTACTTTCTGGAGGCAATTGCTGGCCAAGGTCTTCCCGAAGGAATTTATAATTCATTTTGATGAACACCATCTTCTCCACATTTAGTGGAAGTAACCTCTTACGCCGATCGCTGACAAGGTTAACGGCTGCACTAAACACTCTTTCGGAGTACACACTGGAGGGGGGGCAACTTAGGTAAAGTAAAGCAAGTTTGTGCAAGGGCATCCAAATTGCCTCTTTTTCCTGCCAGTATACATACTGTATACAGTATGCATACATGCCTACTTGGTTGCTGTCACAATTCTTTCAATGGTGACAGAATCATATGCAGTGACAGTAGACATGTCAGTAATCATTGGCAGGTCCTTCAGTCCGGACCAGATGTCAGCTTTCGCTCCTGACTGCCCTGCATCACCGCCAGCGGGTGGGCTAGGAAATCGTATCCTTTTCCTTGCAGCCCCAGTGGCGGTTGAAATTGAAGGACGAGCTGTTGACGGGATTTGTGATACCATCTCAAAACGCACAGTTCTTTTCTGTGCTCTTTCCAGCTTAACTCTTTTTTTCTCTGACGTCCTAAGTGGATGCTGGGGACTCCGTCAGGACCATGGGGAATAGCGGCTCCGCAGGAGACAGGGCACAAAACTAAAGCTTTAGGATCAGGTGGTGTGTACTGGCTCCTCCCCCTATGACCCTCCTCCAAGCCTCAGTTAGGTTTTTGTGCCCGTCCGAGCAGGGTGCAATCTAGGTGGCTCTCTTAAGGAGCTGCTTAGAAAAAGTTTTTAGGTTTTTTATTTTCAGTGAGTCCTGCTGGCAACAGGCTCACTGCATCGAGGGACTTAGGGGAGAGAAGTTCAACTCACCTGCGTGCAGGATGGATTGGCTTCTTAGGCTACTGGACACCATTAGCTCCAGAGGGAGTCGGAACACAGGTCTCACCCTGGGGTTCGTCCCGGAGCCGCGCCGCCGACCCCCTTGCAGATGCTGAAGATTGAAGGTCCAGAAACCGGCGGCAGAAGGCTCTTCAGTCTTCTTGAAGGTAGCGCACAGCACTGCAGCTGTGCGCCATTGTTTGTCACACACTTCTCACCAACGGTCACGGAGGGTGCAGGGCGCTGCTGGGGGCGCCCTGGGCAGCAATGTAAATACCTTTTATGGCTAAAAAATACATCACATATAGCCCTTGAGGCTATATGGATGTATTTAACCCCTGCCAGATATTACAAACTACGGGAGAAAAGCCCGCCGGAATAGGGGGCGGGGCTTATTCTCCTCAGCACACAGCGCCATTTTCCTGCTCAGCTCCGCTGTGAGGAAGGCTCCCAGGACTCTCCCCTGCACTGCACTACAGAAACAGGGTAAAACAGAGAGGGGGGGGCACTTTTTTTGGCGATATTTTATATATTTAAGCTGCTATAAGGATACAACACTTATATAAGGTTGTTCCCATATATATTATAGCGCTTGGGTGTGTGCTGGCAAACTCTCCCTCTGTCTCCCCAAAGGGCTAGTGGGGTCCTGTCTTCGATAAGAGCATTCCCTGTGTGTCTGCTGTGTGTCGGTACGTGTGTGTCGACATGTATGAGGACGATGTTGGTGTGGAGGCAGAGCAATTGCCGGTAATGGTGATGTCACCCCCCAGGGAGTCGACACCGGAATGGATGGCTTTGTTTATGGAATTACGTGATAATGTCAGCACATTACAAAAATCAGTTGACGACATGAGACGGCCGGAAAACCAGTTGGTACCTGCCCAGGCGTCTCAGACACCGTCAGGGGCTGTAAAACGCCCTTTACCTCAGTCGGTCGACACAGACCCAGACACGGACACTGAATCTAGTGTCGACGGTGAAGAAACAAACGTATTTTCAAGTAGAGCCACACGTTATATGATCACGGCAATGAAGGAGGCTTTGCATATCTCTGATACTGCAAGTACCACAAATAGGGGTATTATGTTTGGGGTGAAAAAACTACCTGTAGTTTTTCCTGAATCAGAGGAATTGAATGATGTATGTGATGAAGCGTGGGTTAACCCAGATAGAAAAGTGCTAATTTCAAAAAAGTTATTGGCATTATACCCTTTCCCGCCAGAGGTTAGGGCGCGCTGGGAAACACCCCCTAGGGTGGATAAGGCGCTCACACGCTTATCAAAACAAGTGGCGTTACCGTCTCCTGATACGGCCGCCCTCAAGGATCCAGCTGATAGGAGGCTGGAAACTACCCTAAAGAGTATATACACACATACTGGTGTTATACTGCGACCAGCCATCGCCTCAGCCTGGATGTGCAGTGCTGGGGTGGTCTGGTCGGATTCCCTGACTGAAAATATTGATACCCTGGATAGGGACAGTATTTTATTGACTATAGAGCAATTAAAGGATGCTTTTCTTTATATGCGAGATGCTCAGAGGGATATTTGCACTCTGGCATCGAGAGTAAGTGCGATGTCCATATCTGCCAGAAGAAGTTTATGGACGCGACAGTGGTCAGGTGATGCGGATTCCAAACGACATATGGAAGTATTGCCGTATAAAGGGGAGGAATTATTTGGCGTAGGTCTATCGGATCTGGTGGCCACGGCAACTGCCGGAAAATCCACCTTTTTACCTCAGACCCCCTCCCAACAGAAAAAGACACCGTCTTTTCAGCCGCAGTCCTTTCGGTCCTATAAGAACAAGAGGGCAAAAGGACAGTCATATCTGCCCCGGGGCAGAGGAAGGGGTAAGAGAGGGCAGCAAGCAGCCCCTGCCCAGGAACAGAAGCCCTCCCAGGGTTCTGCAAAGCCCTCAGCATGACGCTGGGGCTGTACAAGCGGACTCAGGAGCGGTGGGGGGTCGACTCAGGAATTTCAGCGCACAGTGGGCTTGCTCACAGGTGGACCCTTGGATCCTGCAGGTAGTATCTCAGGGTTACAGGTTGGAATTCGAGAAGTCTCCCCCTCGCCGGTTCCTAAAGTCTGCTTTGCCAACGTCTCCCTCAGACAGGGCGACGGTATTGGAAGCCATTCACAAGCTGTTTTCTCAGCAGGTGATAGTCAAGGTACCCCTCCTACAACAGGGAAAGGGGTATTACTCCACGCTATTTGTGGTACCGAAGCCGGACGGCTCGGTAAGACCTATTCTAAATCTGAAATCTTTGAACCTGTACATACAAAAATTCAAGTTCAAGATGGAATCACTCAGAGCAGTGATAGCGAATCTGGAAGAAGGGGACTTTATGGTGTCCCTGGACATAAAGGATGCTTACCTGCATGTCCCAATTTGCCCTTCACATCAAGGGTACCTCAGGTTCGTGGTGCAAAACTGTCATTATCAGTTTCAGACGCTGCCGTTTGGATTGTCCACGGCACCTCGGGTCTTTACCAAGGTAATGGCCGAAATGATGATTCTTCTGCGAAGAAGAGGCGTATTAATTATCCCTTACTTGGACGATCTCCTGATAAGGGCAAGGTCCAGAGAACAGCTGGAGGACGGAGTAGCACTAACCCAAGTAGTGCTGCAACAACACGGGTGGATTCTGAATTTTCCAAAATCTCAGTTGACCCCGACAACACGTCTGCTGTTCCTGGGAATGATTCTGGACACGGTTCAGAAAAAGGTGTTTCTTCCGGAGGAGAAAGCCAAGGAGTTATCCGAACTTGTCAGGAACCTCCTAAAACCAGGAAAAGTGTCTGTGCATCAATGCACAAGAGTCCTGAGAAAGATGGTGGCTTCTTACGAAGCAATTCCATTCGGCAGATTCCACGCACGAACTTTTCAGTGGGATCTGCTGGACAAATGGTCCGGATCACATCTGCAGATGCATCAGCGGATAACCTTATCGCCACGGACAAGGGTGTCTCTTCTGTGGTGGTTGCAGAGTGCTCATCTGTTAGAGGGCCGCAGATTCGGCATACAGGACTGGGTCCTGGTGACCACGGATGCCAGTCTGAGAGGCTGGGGAGCGGTCACACAGGGAAGAAACTTCCAGGGAGTATGGTCAAGCCTGGAGATGTCTCTTCATATAAATATACTGGAGCTAAGAGCAATTTACAATGCTCTAAGCCTGGCAAAACCCCTGCTTCAGGGTCAGCCGGTGTGGATCCAGTCGGACAACATCACGGCAGTCGCCCACGTAAACAGACAGGGCGGCACAAGAAGCAGGAGAGCAATGGCAGAAGCTGCAAGGATTCTTCGCTGGGCGGAAGATCATGTGATAGCACTGTCAGCAGTGTTCATTCCGGGAGTAGACAACTGGGAAGCAGACTTCCTCAGCAGACACGATCTACACCCGGGAGAGTGGGGACTTCATCCAGAAGTCTTCCACATGATTGTGAACCGTTGGGAAAAAACAAAGGTGGATATGATGGCGTCTCGCCTCAACAAAAAACTGGACAGTTATTGCGCCAGGTCAAGAGACCCTCAGGCAATAGCTGTGGACGCTCTGGTAACACCGTGGGTGTACCAGTCAGTGTATGTGTTTCCTCCTCTGCCTCTCATACCCAAAGTACTGAGAATTATACGGCAAAGGGGAGTAAGAACGATACTCGTGGCTCCGGATTGGCCAAGAAGAACTTGGTACCCGGAACTTCAGGAGATGCTCACGGAAAATCCGTGGCCTCTACCTCTAAGACGGGACCTGATTCAGCAGGGACCGTGTCTATTCCAAGACTTACCGCGGCTGCGTTTGACGGCATGGCGGTTGAACGCCGAATTCTAAAGGAAAAAGGCATTCCAGAAGAGGTCATTCCTACACTGGTTAAAGCCAGGAAGGAGGTGACTGCACAACATTATCACCGCATTTGGAGAAAATATGTTGCGTGGTGTGAGGCCAGGAAGGCCCCCACGGAGGAATTTCAACTGGGTCGATTCCTACATTTCCTGCAAACAGGATTGTCTATGGGCCTCAAATTGGGGTCCATTAAGGTTCAAATTTCGGCCCTGTCGATTTTCTTCCAGAAAGAATTGGCTTCAGTTCCTGAAGTCCAGACTTTTGTAAAAGGAGTACTACATATACAGCCCCCGGTTGTGCCCCCAGTGGCTCCGTGGGACCTGAATGTAGTTTTGGATTTTCTCAAATCCCATTGGTTTGAGCCACTCAAATCGGTGGATTTGAAATATCTTACATGGAAAGTAACCATGCTACTGGCCCTGGCTTCAGCCAGGAGAGTATCAGAATTGGCGGCTTTATCGTATAAGAGCCCATATCTGATTTTCCATTCGGACAGGGCAGAACTGCGGACGCGTCCTCATTTTCTGCCTAAGGTGGTGTCAGCGTTTCACCTGAACCAGCCTATTGTGGTGCCTGCGGCTACTAGCGATTTGGAAGATTCCAAGTTGCTGGACGTTGTCAGGGCATTGAAAATATACATTTCAAGGACGGCTGGAGTCAGAAAATCTGACTCGCTGTTTATACTGTATGCACCCAACAAGCTGGGTGCTCCTGCTTCTAAGCAGACGATTGCTCGTTGGATTTGTAGCACAATTCAACTTGCACATTCTGTGGCAGGCCTGCCACAGCCTAAATCTGTCAAGGCCCATTCCACAAGGAAGGTGGGCTCATCCTGGGCGGCTGCCCGAGGGGTCTCGGCATTACAACTCTGCGGAGCAGCTACGTGGTCGGGGGAGAACACGTTTGTAAAATTCTACAAATTTGATACCCTGGCTAAAGAGGACCTGGAGTTCTCTCATTCGGTGCTGCAGAGTCATCCGCACTCTCCCGCCCGTTTGGGAGCTTTGGTATAATCCCCATGGTCCTGACGGAGTCCCCAGCATCCACTTAGGACGTCAGAGAAAATAAGATTTTACTTACCGATAAATCTATTTCTCGTAGTCCGTAGTGGATGCTGGGCGCCCATCCCAAGTGCGGATTGTCTGCAATACTTGTACATAGTTATTGTTACAAAAAAATCGGGTTATTTGTTGTGAGCCGTCTGTTCAGAGGCTCCTACGTTTGTCATACTGTTAACTGGGTTTAGATCACAAGTTATACGGTGTGATTGGTGTGGCTGGTATGAGTCTTACCCGGGATTCAATATCCTTCCTTATTGTGTACGCTCGTCCGGGCACAGTATCCTAACTGAGGCTTGGAGGAGGGTCATAGGGGGAGGAGCCAGTACACACCACCTGATCCTAAAGCTTTAGTTTTGTGCCCTGTCTCCTGCGGAGCCGCTATTCCCCATGGTCCTGACGGAGTCCCCAGCATCCACTACGGACTACGAGAAATAGATTTATCGGTAAGTAAAATCTTATTATTTTTTCTAGCGGGAGGATCAGGGCTTCCATCGTCGTGTGAAAAAGAAAAATAATGTGGGCGCTCAAGGGAAATCGTAGAACAACAGCTGCTCGTTTTGTAAAAATTCAATAGTATTTATTAGTAATAAAATATTAATAAGAACAAATAGACATATATATGGCTAGAGTGCCATAGGCAATTCCTATCCACAATTAGATGAGAAAAATAATAAAAACAAGTTACAACAATAATAATGGAGATGATAATAATAACTGTGTCCTGGGTCCCAGGACTTATATATGTTTAGGCACTATCCCTAATTTTAGTTGTTAGTTCTTTTGCATGCACGAGCCAGCTGTTAATGGTGATTAAGGTTTAGTGCTTATACAGGCTTAAGTGCACTTCGCGGGAATGAAAGGTTTAAGATGAATAAGGCCTGTTGATACTTCACCAGAAAGAACTGATGGACGTTGTGTTCAAATGGTGTGGCTGGATTTGGAGTATGCCGTTCCCGCAGCTGTCTCCCTCCGTGTGGCTTTTAAGATCCACTCACTGGAAAAATTGACTGACCGCTCTGCGGCGGTTCTCTTTAGGCTGTGTCTGCTGTGAGTGGTGCAATGTGCTGTAGGCTAGCACTTGGCCTTTGCTGGAACGGAGACAGGGAGCCGTGTTTGTAAGTCCTGGGTAGCAGGGGACGCTGAGATGCCGCGATTCGCGGCTTCCGGGTTCGGTGCTTCCGGCTTCCGGTTGCGGTCCACCTGCGTTCCACAGTCGTAACAAGTCATCTGACGCGTTTCTCCGCCTCCACAATGGGCGGTTTCTTCAGTTTATGATAGTGCGGTGGATACCCAGATCCACCATTGTGGGCAGCTAACAGGGTGATCCTTATTGAGTAGTACTTATACTATCTTAACCTTTTTAATATCTTTTAATATTCTTTTGTCATATTAATCAGCGCCCACTTTTTGTCTTTGGGATTCTTTCCATAGACTACTTTCTCTTTTCCATCGTCGTGTGAAGCTGAACCACTAGTCATGAACATAGGCCAGGGTATCAGCCAATCCTTGCCACTCCGTGTCATAAATGGCATATTGGCAAGTTTACGTTTCTCCTCAGACCATTTAAATTAATTTTTTGGGGTCTTTTTACTGAACTTTGGCTTTTTGGATTTTACATGCCCTCTACTATCACAATGGGAATCGGCCTTGGCAGACGACGTTGATGGCATTTCATCGTCTATGTCATGGCTAGTGGCAGCAGTTTCAGCACTAGGAGGAAGTGGTTCTTGATCTTTCCCTATTTTATCCTCCAAATGTTTGTTCTCCATTATTTTTCCAGAGTTATATAACACAATATGCGGCACAGAAATGACTGATGGATGATGGCCAGGACACTACCACTGGTCTGATGCAGCACAACACAGCAACACTGTGAGGTACTTGTGGCTGTTATTATTATTATTATAATACTGTAGCAGTGGACATATAGCAGCAGGACTGGACTGACTGATGCCCAGGACACTACCACTGGTCTGACTCTGATGCAGGACAACACAGATAATTATACAGCAGCACTGGGCATATGGCAGCAGATGACACCACCACTGTTGAATAGTCACTGGACTGACTGATGCCCAGGACACTACCACTGGTCTGATGCTGGACAACACAGCAACACTGTAAGGGACTTATTAAACAGCAGCACTGGACACATGGCAGCAGAGGACACCACCACTGTGACTGGACTGATGCAGCACAACAGAGCACCCTATACAACAGCACTGGACATATAGCAGCAGAGGACATAAGCACTGTGACTGGACGGATTCAGCACAAGACACGGACACGGAGCACACTGAGAGAACGGAGACACGTCCTCTCTGTACACTCTCCAATGCCGGAGTGAAAATGGCAGGAACGCGCGGCTCCTTATATGTAATCCACATCCCGCGAGAATCCGACAGCGGGATGATAACGTTTTGCCTCATTCGAGTTTCCGAGTCAGATGGGAAAACCCGAGCCGGGCTCAGAACCGGGTTCAGAGCGTGAAGTTTGGTACGGTTTGGTTCTCTGAGAACCGAACTCGCTCATCTCTAATTCTTTCATAGTTTTGATGTCTTCAGTATTAATCTACAATGTAGAAAATAATTAAAATAAATAAAAACCATTGAATGAGAAGGTGTGTCCAAACTTTTGACTGGTACTGTACATAAAAGAAAACAGAATGAAACAAGATCCTTGTGTAATACAGTACAGTTATAGGGATAGTTCACATCATAGGTCACAAAATTAGAACAACAGATTATGGGGAGATCCCCCTTCCCATTCGCTCACAATGGTGTTTAGAGTGAAGGCATATCATCTAAGTTATCCGCAGTGATATTGGCCGTCACCAAATAAATAGCCTCGGGGTTGCCCCCTTTATATTGCACTTACAATATGATGGTCATAAACAGGCACATCTGGTGGGTCTTTCTCCTTCACTCCTTCTTAGTAATACACGTTCTGTCCACAGTGATGTGTAGATGCATATATCAGAAGAGATGTTTGTATGTGACTAAATTATGCTTTTAATATCAAACATCTAATCATAAAACGGAGAACAGGTGTATTCATACCCAAGGTCCACAGAGGTGTAAAGCAACAAACGGGGCCCTATTAGTCAGACATCCTCCGGTTCCCTCGGGATAGAAACACCACGCAAGTCTAATGCAGGCATCTAACGCGTTTCAAACAGTACAATGGAAGGTAACTGACTGAATTGTAGTAGTGGGTCTTAGAAACTCAATGACTTTTATACAAGACTACAATATATTCTCTGTATATATATATATATATATATATATATATATATTGTGACAAGAACACTGGGATAGTGTTTGAGGGCAGGTATATTTGTCCCAGGTTCTTGTCTTACATGTTTTAGAAAATGTTAACTTCTAGGAAAAATGCTTTTTGTTTTGTCTGAACCTTTTCAGTTTGCTGTAAAAGCTGGGTAAAGGCTCTGAGAGAGAGATAAGGCGAGTTCTAGACATTGGGCCCAGTTCGGGTCTTTGGCCTCACAGAGGGCTAATCAGGGTTTCAGCTGTGTAAGAGTGTTATAGTGCTTCTAACCTGATTAGTATGGGCAGACTGCCTGGGAAGGCTGCAGGATCTGTGTGTGAGAGACACGCTTTCTGATGCAAGTAAGCTATACAGTATGTACTGAAGAACTCTGTGTTTTGTTTAGTGACAGTTAGGAATATCTTATGTTTAGTTAGTGCCGGACAGGCAAGGTATTTTTATTTTGGGGTTTGTTTTATTTTCTGTTTCAATAAAACTGGCCGGGGTCAGTTGTACCAGAAACTGGACTTGTGTTGTTCCTCAGCTGCTGCGTGCGGCCATATTCCCCAGGAAAAGGCGCCTTGCACCCCTACAGTGTTACAACTTGGTGGAGAATGCGGGCACACCGTTCTGCGCATAAGTGAAAGCAGCAGCTTTGTGAGGCCTGCAGAAAACGGTGGTTTATGCAGATACAGCCCAGTGTGAAGTTACTGAGACTCACCCCTGAGGGTTGGATATATGTCCTGGGTGAAAACAGCTACAAAGCCGCCTGAAAAATCTGTCGACATGGAGGATCTGCTTAAAGCCTTGCTGCAAGCTACAGCGGCTCAGCAGGAGGCCAACCGACAGCAGCAGGTGGCAATGGAGGAAAATAGGAGACAACAGCAGGTGGCAATGGAGGAAAATAGGAGACAACAGCAGGTGGCAATGGAGGAAAATTGGAGACTACAGCAGGAGGCCAACAGACAGCAGCAGGTGGCAATGGAGGAAAATATAAGACAGCAGCAGGTGGCAATGGAGGAAAATAAGAGACAACAGCAGGCAGTTGTTGATGAACTTTACAGGCAACAGCGTCAGGATAGAGAGGCCTTAGCAGAAGTGGTGCAGAGACTTGCAGCTCGGGTTGGAGATGTGGCCGTCAGTGCTCCAACCAGCTCTAGTTCTATACGAGCCAGTCACTTCCTGCAGAAAATGACAGAGGCTGATGATGTGGAGGCCTATCTGACCACGTTTGAAAGGACTGCCGAGCGTGAGAACTGGCCGAAAGCACAGTGGGCCAGTCTGCTGGCACCTTTCCTGTCAGGTGAGCCCCAAAAAGCTTACTTTGATTTAAGCCCTGCTGAGGCTCGGGACTATGATAAACTAAAGACTGAGATCCTGACCCGCCTGGGAGTCACGCTGTCAGTACGAGCACAACGGGTGCACCGTTGGCTGTACGCCATGGAGAAGCCTCCGCGCTCCCAGATGCACGACCTTATTCAGCTAACAAAAAAATGGCTACAGCCAGAGACATTAACTGGTCCCCAGATGGTGGAAAGAGTCGTCATGGACCGCTACTTGAGATCTTTGCCCATGGTCCTGCGCAAGTGGGTGAGCCATGGAAACCCGGGTACTGCTGACCAATTAGTGGACATGGTAGAGAGGTATTTGGCAGCAGAGGAACTACTGATGACCACCCAGCAACCCATAGATCCTCGACAGCGCCCTTCAGTAAAGACTGGTAAGACTGTTCCGTGGGAAAACGTTGCTGGGCGGTTAAGAGAACGCAAGGCTGGAGAGACTGTAAACACTGGCCCTGGAGACAGGCCAATGGGGCTAGAACGGTCTATGCTGCCCAAACGGGTTGATAATCGTGTGGTTAAATGTTTTAGGTGTGGTATGCCAGGTCATGTTATTGCCAATTGCCCAGTCACGCAAGAACCCATGCAATGTGATGCTGCCTTTGAATGTCGCAGAATGTCTTTCTTTGCTAGGTTAGCCTGTACTGTGGTACCTTCACCTGAGCTGGAAAAACAAATGTGTGATGTGTTCTTAGAGGGTAACCGGGTAGAGGCCTTGCTAGATTCAGGAAGTTTAGTTACCCTCGTGAAAGCTGGGTTAGTGAACCCCTTAAAGGTCCAGCAAATACCTATTGGGGTAACTTGCATACATGGGGATACCCAACATTATGCCACTGCTGAGGTGAATATAGAAACTTGTTGTGGGTCAGCAATGGTTAAAGTGGGACTGGTCCCTACCTTGGTGCATGAGGCCATAATAGGGAGGGATTTTCCTCATTTTTGGAAACTGTGGGTATCACGGTTATCAACAGATGTGAGAAGTAAAAAGCCAGTTGATAATACCGGTGATTTTATGGATGTACGTGGGTCTTCGGAACTTTCTGGCCCTTTGCCTTTTGCTAGTTTGGCTGGGGAAGTGACAGATGGGGAGTCCAGTGAGGACCCTCTTGCCGGGAACAGAGACATAGTAGTTAGAACTGAAAGCGTGCCTGACCTGGAGGTAAAGAAGGATCTGTTTGCGTCTGAACAGTTAAAGGATCCTACCTTAATAAAGGCTAGAGAGAATGTTAAGATTGTTAATGGGGAACCTGTGGTACCAGGTGACAGGGTTACGTATCCCCACATGGCCGTCTGTAATGAGCTCTTGTACCACATTGTCAAAAGGGGTGAGGATGTGGTGGAACAGCTGGTAGTTCCCCAGCCTTATCGGAGAACGGTACTAGATTTAGCTCATAGTCACGTTACCGCAGGACATTTAGGGGCAGAAAAAACCACTGAAAGAGTTTTACAAAGGTTCTTTTGGCCAGGGGTTTATAAAGAAGTGTCTGAATATTGTTCTTCCTGTCCTGAATGCCAGTATCATGCCCCTAGACCCCATTTCAGGAGCCCACTAGTTCCCATGCCTATTATAGAGGTCCCGTTTGACAGAATAGCCATGGATCTCGTGGGGCCCTTGTTAAAGTCTGCTCGGGGCCATCAGTATATCCTGGTAATTATGGACTATGCCACTCGATATCCTGAGGCTGTCCCTTTACGCACTATCACAACCAAGGCGATAGCTAGGGAGCTGGTGCAGGTATTTAGTAGAGTGGGAATACCAAAAGAAATTTTGACTGACCAAGGTACTCCATTTATGTCAAGGATCATGAAAGAGTTGTGCAAGTTATTTAAGGTCACTCACCTCAGGACGTCCATCTACCATCCCCAAACTGACGGGTTGGTGGAAAGGTTTAATAAAACATTAAAAAGTATGTTAAAAAAGGTTGTTGAGAGAGATGGGAAAAACTGGGATTGTTTGTTGCCCTACTTGTTAATGGCCATCAGAGAAGTTCCTCAGTCCTCTACGGGGTTTTCTCCATTTGATTTGTTGTATGGTAGACACCCCAGAGGGCTGTTGGATATTGCCAAAGAGACGTGGGAAGGACAGCCCACTCCTTATAGAAGCGTTATTGAGCATGTAACACAAATGCAGGATAGGATTGCAGCCGTGGTACCTGTTGTCAGAGAGCACATGGAACAGGCCCAAAGTGCTCAACAGAGGGTCTATAACCGGAGTGCCAAGATACGGGAATTTGCTCCTGGCGATAGAGTTCTTGTTTTGGTACCCACTGTGGAAAGCAAATTCCTAGCTAAATGGCAGGGTCCATTTGAGATTAGGGAAAAAGTGAATGAGGTTAATTACAAAGTATACCAGCCGGGAAAGAGAAAACCCGAACAGATCTACCATGTTAACTTAATCAAACCCTGGAAAGATAGGTTGTCTCTGTCAGCGGAGCCTTGCCCTTCGGTGTCTTCACCCCGGTTGCTTCCCGCAGTGAAGGTGTCAGAGACATTATCAGCTGATCAGAACAATCAGGTTAAAGAATTTCTCATCCAAAATAGGGAGGTATTTTCAGAGCTGCCTGGCCGAACGACCATAATAAAACATGACATTGTCACAGAACCAGGGGTCAGGGTTCATTTAAAGCCATATAGGATTCCTGAAGCTCAGCGAGAAGCTATTTCTAAGGAAGTTAAAACCATGTTAGAACTGGGAGTCATAGAGGAGTCTAACAGTGAGTGGTCCAGTCCCATAGTGCTCATCCCGAAGCCCGACGGTAGCATACGCTTCTGTAATGACTTTCGTAAGTTAAATGAGGTGTCCAAGTTTGACGCATACCCCATGCCCCGTGTGGATGAGCTTGTAGAAAGGCTGGGAACAGCCAGGTTTCTCACCACATTGGACCTGACCAAAGGTTACTGGCAAATACCTTTATCTGATAGCGCCAAAGAAAAAACAGCCTTTTCGGTTCCGGAGGGGCTGTACCAGTATAAGATGTTACCCTTTGGGTTGCATGGGGCTCCAGCAACCTTTCAACGGGCGATGGATAAAATTTTGAGGCCCCATAGAAAATATGCAGCTGCCTATTTGGATGATGTGGTAATTCACAGTACAGACTGGGGGTCCCATTTGGTTAAAGTACAAGCAGTACTGGACTCAATCAGAGAGGCAGGGTTAACTGCTAACCCAAAGAAGTGCTGCCTCGCAATGGAGGAGGTCAAATACTTGGGCTTCACCATAGGCAGAGGTCTGATTAGGCCCCAATTGAATAAAGTTGATGCTATTCAAAACTGGCCTCGTCCAGTGAATAAAAAACAGGTAAGGGCTTTTTTGGGAATTACTGGGTACTATAGACGGTTTATTCCTAATTTTGCGACCACAGCGGTGCCGTTGTCAGACCTTACCAAAGGGAAGCAGTCAAATGTGGTGAAATGGAACCCTGATGCAGAAAAGGCGTTCCAAGCGTTAAAAGTGGCTTTGTGTTCACAACCGGTGTTGATAACACCAGATTTTTCAAAAGAATTTGTGGTACAGACAGATGCCTCAGAGGTAGGGATAGGTGCTGTGCTGTCCCAAACCAGAGATGGGGACGAACACCCTATCATTTATTTGAGTAGGAAACTCAATGAGCATGAAAAAAGGTATGCCATTGTGGAAAAGGAGGCTTTGGCCATTAAGTGGGCACTAGATACCTTGAGATATTACCTCTTGGGTAGACAATTCAGACTAGTGACAGACCATGCCCCTTTAAAATGGATGTATGTAAATAGAGGCAAGAATGCTCGTGTAACTAGATGGTTTCTAGCGTTGCAGGACTTTAAGTTTACTGTCGAACATAGACCGGGAACACAATTGACCAACGCAGATGCATTGTCTCGCATCTTCTGTTTGGGGGCTACAAGTGTTCCGGCCCCTAGGTCGAAACAGGGGAGGGGGATATGTGACAAGAACACTGGGATAGTGTTTGAGGGCAGGTATATTTGTCCCAGGTTCTTGTCTTACATGTTTTAGAAAATGTTAACTTCTAGGAAAAATGCTTTTTGTTTTGTCTGAACCTTTTCAGTTTGCTGTAAAAGCTGGGTAAAGGCTCTGAGAGAGAGATAAGGCGAGTTCTAGACATTGGGCCCAGTTCGGGTCTTTGGCCTCACAGAGGGCTAATCAGGGTTTCAGCTGTGTAAGAGTGTTATAGTGCTTCTAACCTGATTAGTATGGGCAGACTGCCTGGGAAGGCTGCAGGATCTGTGTGTGAGAGACACGCTTTCTGATGCAAGTAAGCTATACAGTATGTACTGAAGAACTCTGTGTTTTGTTTAGTGACAGTTAGGAATATCTTATGTTTAGTTAGTGCCGGACAGGCAAGGTATTTTTATTTTGGGGTTTGTTTTATTTTCTGTTTCAATAAAACTGGCCGGGGTCAGTTGTACCAGAAACTGGACTTGTGTTGTTCCTCAGCTGCTGCGTGCGGCCATATTCCCCAGGAAAAGGCGCCTTGCACCCCTACAGTGTTACAATATATATATATATATGTATATGTATATATATAAAACCTCCATCCCCTACCCCCTAACCCTAACCTTCCCTATTGTTGCCTAACGTTAACCTCCCTCCGGTGTTGCCTAAACCTACCCCTCACCCCTCCTCCCGCAGCCTAAGCCTACCCCTACCCCATTAGTTTCTAACCCAAACACCACCTACCGGTGGTGCCTAATCCTAACCCCCTCAAACTGCAGCCTAAATCTAACCCCCCTCCCCTCCCAAACCCAGCCATTAATACTTACCTTTGGGATCCTGGCTGTCGGGATTCCATAGTCGGGATACTGATCAATTCGGGATGCCGTCATTGGTGTTCTGGCGGGTGTCGGGATTCCAGTGTTGGTATTACGGCTGCCAGGATTCTGAAAGTATACCCTTTCTCATTATCATTGTGTTTTCTCTGTAAAACTGCATCTCATATTTTCTGTTATTATTAACGGAATACAGAAAGCTACTGCACATAACTAAGATGAGTAACATGTTGGATTAGTAAAATAAAATGCACAGTTGATATATTTGTTGGACGCTTCTCTTGTTTGTACAGTATGTTGCCAGCAGAGACCATGCAGCCATGGGTCCCATCTCTCTGGGAACAGATGTAGCAACAGGTGAAGTCAATTCAATTCATGAACATGTAAGCTATAAGAAACCTTATATAATGAAATATAAACAAATTACATTTTGGTTTAAAGTTTTGTAAAAGTAGAATATAACTAGTGTAATATATACAGCACTGACATGTATAGCACAATAAGCTACTTTTAAATACTAGCCTTATTTGTATGCAACTTCCTTTACAGTGCCCTACATAATTCTAGTTACATCTTCTCACATTGGACTTCTTCCAGGCCTCTGTGAAAAGCCACAGAGTTGTGCAAGAAATCGGAAGCTTTAGTCAAGCCATGCCTACAGCAAATTAAGTACACATACAAAGTAGTTCATTTAGAAGAGAGTTAATGTTGACAAACTGCTTTAGTATTACTTAATTCAATTTTAAAAAAATAGCGTATTTTGGGGGTAATTCTGAGTTGATCGCAGCAGGAACTTTGTTAGCAGTTGGGTAAAACCCATACTTACCTACTCTCCCGGATTCTGCTGGAGACACCCGGTTTTCGGGTAGTCCCCCGCAGCCCCCGGAAGAGTGGGCACCCCTCCCGCATTCTGCCCACTTCCTAGTGAAGTGGGCAGAATAGAGAGAATAACACAGTAAAATCACGGCCCCGGTGGGGGCGGAGCCTAATGACGCGATCAGATGCTAATCGCGTCATTTTAGCCCCGCCTCTAGCCATATTTCATCCAATTACAGTCGTTTACCGGGAGTGGGCGGAGCTTACTGATGTAATCAGCTTGGCTCCTCCCTCATCCTCCCTCATCACCGCCCACCTGCATCTCCCGGAGAGGAGATTTAAAATATCGGTAAGTATGGTAAAACCATGTGCACTGCAGGGGAGGCAGATATAACATGTGCAGAGAGAGAGAGATTTGGGTGTGGTGTGTTCAATCTGCAATCTAAATTGCAGTGTAAAAATAAAGCAGCCAGTATTTACCCTGCACAGAAACAAAATAACCCACCCAAATCTAACTCTCTCTGCACATGTTATATCTGCCCCCCCTGCAGTGCACATGGTTTTACCCAACTGCTAAAAAAATTCCTGCTGCGATCAACTTGGAATTACCCCCTTTGTCCAATGCTATATATGGCTTCATGAGCTAAAACTCAATGACTTGTTCAACAAATGATATTTACAGTATATTATTTTCACTAGAAAATATATTTTCACTATTGTTAAGTTACCATCATAGTATGTTAATGAATGAATTTGGCAGAGCTGTATCAGAAAGAGAATTGGTGCCCCCTATCCCCCATACTGAAAATAGAAACAGTGCGCAGCGAAGGCGCGCATCAAAATTATAGGAGTGTGGCTTCCTGGAAAGGGGCGTGGCAACAGAATAGTACCAATTCACAATACACCACGCAGTAGTGTCCGTTAGTCACATTACATCACACAGTACAGCCCCTTATATGCATTACACCACAGTAGAGCCGTTTATACACATTATGCCAGGTAGAGCCCTTACACACATTATGCCAGGTAGAGCCCTTAACTTACACACATTATGCCAGGTAAAGCCGCTCCTCCTCACTCCACCTACTCATCATTGTTCTCTCACCCTCTCCCCTCAGCTCCCCCACCCCCCTCCCAGAAAAGCTATGCAGCTATTCTTGTTGTGTCCAGCAGCATCCCAGGAAGGTGATGCAGTCTTGGAGCAGAGAAGCAGGCAGGGGTAGAGAGACTGGCAGTGGCAAACACAGGATTTTTAAAGGGGGACTTACAAATACTGCCCTCTCATTGAGGAGGATATAAGAAGCTTTTCTGCCTTCCCTCTCACTGAGGGAATATAAGAAGCAGCTGCTGCATCACTGACTGAAGTGCCTGTTCAGACTGCCATCTCCCAAATCCATCAGCTGTGGGCAGCAATGGATTGGCGGGCAGGAAAGGGGGTGTTTCTAGGAAATCATAACCCCTCCCCAGCCGCAAAGGCCTATTAGTGGAGCAGCGCTGCATTACTTCACTGCCTGTCTTCAGGAGGAAGCGCTGCGGCCGAAGAGGGGGAGCCAGGAAGGGCCGAAGAATGCAGGCGAGTAGCTGCAGCGCTGCCCGGCCAGCTGTGTAACGTATGTTACAGAAGCGGAGCAAGCCACTCTTCACCATGGGCAGTGCTGTGGTTAGCGGCGGTGGTTGCGGGTCTGCCATGCATAAAAGGAGACAATAGTTCACGGAACCTGTTCTTTTGGACTTGATTACATAGGTTGGTGACCTATTCTATGGTTTCTGCTGTATATGAGTGCAGCGCCTCAGGTTTGACTACTTATTGTTTCTAGAATAGTGCAAAGTGGCACTGCGGGTGTTGCCAGCAGTCCTCTGTCCACAGAGTTTATGCACTGCATATTCGCTGTGTGCCCAGCACCGCCGGCACTACCCTAGTTATGACCCTGCATTTTGGTAAAACATAATAAAAATGTTAATGAAAACTATACAAAATGAACAGTATTAGTAAGACTTTCTCTGCTCATTGTGAT
The DNA here is from genome assembly GCF_028390025.1 of Pseudophryne corroboree. NCBI lineage: Eukaryota > Metazoa > Chordata > Amphibia > Anura > Myobatrachidae > Pseudophryne > Pseudophryne corroboree. The sequence continues at coordinate 378,632,007 of NC_086448.1, forward strand.
CAAAAGTTATTAATAACATCTGGGTTGCTCAGTCTTGGATTGGATCTGAAAGGCTCATGTCTTGTGGGGAGATGGCCAGCTTGTGCACTTAACAACAGTGTTTGTATAAAAATGGATAATAAAATTTCCACTGAAAGCATCTACCTTACTCAGAACAAATCTGATGTATGCTATAACAATGCCACTAATGCACAATGTCCTCCTAAGTAGCTTTACAGTAAAGGTGAACAGGCTTCAATCAGTCACAGCAAAATAATGAAAAACCGGATTCTTTTAGTTGGCTTCAGCACAATGCTGGAATGCCTTATAGTCAGGGCTGTCAAATGCTGACATGGGCAAATCTGGGAGGTGTTGTCACGCCCCCTCCCAAAAAACAACAAAGAAACAACAACTATGAGCTGCAAAGGGGGACAATGGGGGTAATTCAGAGTTGATCGTAGATGTGCTAAATTTAGCACATCTGCGATCATTTACTCTGACATGTGGGGGGACGCCCAGCACAGGGCTAGCCCGCCCCACATGTCAGGCCCTACCTCTCCCCCCTCCCCCCCCCCCCCCCGCAGAGGCACAAAAGCATCGCACAGCGGCGATGCTTTTGTACTTGACAAGTAGCTCCCTACCGGCGCATCTCCTGCGCTCTGGCAGGGAGCTACTTGTCGCATCCTGGGTTGCAGCCGCTGCGGCCTGAACAGTCCGGGCACACCTGCAATGGCTGGACCGCACGCCCAAAATGGCGGTCAAACACCGCCAGCCCGCCCCCTCCCACCCGCTGTACGAAAACGCAGCCTAGCGATCAGGTCTGAATTAGGCCCATTGCCTCGGTGTGGTTACAGGTCACTGACTGTCTCTCCATCTCTGCTGCCAGCTCTGAATTTCTTCTTCAAAAAGTGCCAATAAGACAGCAGCACTATGTCCCACTCCCTGCGCATGTGCCCTCCACCCCGACACTTCCATTAGCGTTCCAAGTCAAGCTGTCATGTAGGGTTCAAGCATAATATAATTTTTATAACTGTTTTTTTTATTTACAATCTATATCCATGATATGCATGAGCAGGTGCTAGCTTTATTTATATTTATGTACAATGAAATAGTATATATATATATATATATATATATATATATATATATATATATACATATATATATATATATATATATATATATATATATATATATATAAAAGAATTGTTGGACCGGCACTTCCTTACAGTACAATAGCTGCTCCGGTGCCCTCTGTAATGACTGGCCACATAGATAAAGTACACAAAACCTCACATATCTTGTCTTTCTTTACTCTCACACCCTCCTGACCCTAGGCCAAAACTGCTGGGCGATCATATCATACAACCCATTAAGAACCTAGCACTCTGGTGGACCATTATGCAGTAGGTAGCATCTATCCTTGTGTATCAATGCCTATTTCCCTATAGATTGTAAGCTTGTGAGCAGGGCCTTCCTACCTCTATGTCTGTCTGTTTTCACCCAGTTTTGTTCTATTACTGTTCTAATTGTAAAGCGCAACGGAATATGCTGCGCTATATAGGAAACTGTTAATAAATAAATAAATAAATAAATAATAAATAAAAAGACAACAAGAGAACTTAAATAGCTTAAAAAGTGTAATCAATAAGCATCATAGGGAGGCGTGGCCACGACGGCAAGCGGGTAGGAAGCAAGGCATCGGCGCTTCCCGGACAATTAATCCTTTTATCCTCCTGGGCCCCTCCCGGAGCTACAATTCGGCTGCTTCAGTCTCCTGTCTCCCCTGGGCAGCGGCAGGCGTCTTCTGTGCTATCCTTTGTGGGCTTCCTGACCATGCTGGCTGAGGCCTAGGCCGCCTGTGCAACCCTGGCCTTGATATGTAGTGAACGGCTGTGCTGCCACGGGCGTACGCAGGCGCGAATCCGCGGTGAAGTTCGACGCTGTGGGCAGCCTGAGGTGTTTAACGTCCCCCCTGTGGCCCCTGGAGGATCCTACCTGGCCGCTCCTGATCCTGGGTGCTCGGGCTCTACATCTCTGCAAGAGGAGGGGGGAAGCTGTGGGTCCGGTGGCCATCTTGGAAGCAGCTCCCTCTGCAAGTCAGTGTTGCACAGCACTGAGCTCCTGAGGTGGCTGTGCGGCTGGATGAACTGACCCTGGGTGCACTGCTCTGCTCTCCTACTGATAATCTGCCTTTATTGATAACATATTCTTGGGTCCCTCTTCTCCCCCCCCCCCCCCCCCCCCCCCCCTTCTATCACTGAATGTTTGGGACTTTTGTGCATTATTGATACTGCATATTCGGATCACTGCTGAGTTCTCTGACACTGAATATTCAGGACATGTGGGTTGTTTGAGCCTATCTGGGCCTGTGATTGTGCCTGATCGGTGGTTCACCCTTGGATACCATGGTGAAGGACAGCCAACGCGCGGCTGTGGCTACATTGGAGAAGTTTGCTTGCCAGTCCACTAGCCAGCCGACGCAGTCATCTCCTAAATCATCCCCCTCTACTCGACCGGACTTTCTGGATTCATGGCTCAAGGAGCTATATGGAGTGGACACCTTTACCTCCCAGTTTGCGGTGGAACGAGCTCACAAGATACTTACTTTTTAGGCCATTGCCTCCCGGTGCCCCTCCACAAACTTTTATTGCCAAATTCTTGTACTATAAAGACTGTGATTCTGTCCTGTGTTTGGGCTGTACGAAGGGCCTCCTGCTCCGGAATGGTGTCAGGATGTCGGCATTTCCAGACTTCGCTGCGGATGTCCAAAAAGATCGGGCCCAATTCCTGCCTATCAAGCGTCGTCTTCAGAACCTGAATCTTTCCTACTCTATGCTGTTCCCTTCCAGGCTTCATGTGGTGGCGGATGAGGAGACTAAATTCTTCAATTCTCTGAGAGAGGTGGTGGCCTGGCTGGACAGAAATGCTCCGGGCGCCCATCAGTTGGCTCCGGACTGACATCCAGCTTTATTTTCTTTTTTGAACTTTTGGGCCTAAGATATGCAAGTATATGTCTGGGGAGCCCCCTCTTGTTTTGGTGGTTCTGGGCATTGTTGTATAGCGTTATTTACACATAGGTTTCTATTGGGACTTTAGATTTCATGCTACATATAGGTTTGTCGTAGGCATTTAGATCTTAAGGATTTAAGGTTTTGCTAGGGATATGAGTATGCCCCAGTTCGGGGAGGTATACGGGGAGGGTGGCTGTTGTTCGGGTGTTGCTTGTTTCTATAAGGTGTTTTTCTTTTCTTTCTTCAGTTTATTATTTTCTATATTCATGTATTATACTATGTGAAGTGAAGGTATGTTGTTTTGGCTGCCATGGCTCACGACCCGGGGTCGGCGAACGGCATGGTTTTTGGGATATTGGCCCATCCTCTGCGGGGCTTTCTGAGGGGGATGCTGACCCTTTACCCATTTTGATTTGGCATTTGTATACCTGGCTGTTTTTGACAATGTGGCTGCCCAACCATCTTGCATGGTCTCTATGTGTTGAGACCCAGTTGACTCCACGGGTGCAATGCCTGGCCTAAAATTTCTGGCGTGGAATGTCCGGGTATTAATAATAAAATTAAGCGATCCCTGGTACTTAAAATGGTTAAGAAATATGACCCGGACATTGTTTGTTTAAGTGAGACCAATTTAGAGGGAAATAGACTGCTGTCGCTCCGCAGACCTTGGGTGGGATGGGCCTGTCATTCCTCACAATCCTTATTCTCTCTGGGGGTGTCGGTTCTGAAAAAAAAAACTGTGCAATTTGAGTTGATTACGGTGAATACTGACCCATATGGCAGGTTTGTGTTTATGGAATGTAAATTAAGCTCCCAGACCTTTTTTCTTTTATCTGTTTATGTTCCTCCACCATTCTCCTATGATGTTTTGCAAAAGGCCACCTCGTTTATTGCCTCTTCCCCTCGCACCCCTGTTATCTGTTTAGGGGACTTCAATAACGTGCTAGATGCCTCCCTAGCATGGCTAGATGCCTCCTGAAAGGAATTCAGCCTCTTCTTTTACCCCTCGATGTGATGGCCACTGACGTCAGTGAGAGCAATCCTTAACGTTACAGATAATACACGACACCATGTAGTTAAGAATCACTCTGTTTATTTAATAAATTACAGCGTACTATAAAGAAAAGAAACATGGGTGTATACAATATGTGCAAGCATATGATTGGATAAATAGAAGTAGCATACGACATTACATGCAGGATATTTTAGTAACACACAGAAGTAACAGTTTTGATCTAGTATGTAATTGTCCTTGAAGATAAGACACACACAAGCCTTATATTATATGAACAGACAAAGGCATCTTGTAGAGAGTGCGTACGTGTCTATTCAAACACATAACAATTCATATAGCATGTTTAACCCTTCAATCCCCTCTTAGAATCATGATTGTTATATGACATGATTCTTAAGTGAGGCTCCTTTCTTGTTCCTCCAGTTCTTGAGATATTGGACATAATCGTCGGGTCCCTTACTATCAGAGGAGGTGACAGGACTGGTGGTTATATCATAGTACATCAGGGCCTTATCAATGCCTTTGGAGGTAAGTTTCTTTCCACAGGGAATTACACAATAAACTATAATGCCTAAAAGAATTAAAGTTACAAGTATGAATATGCTTATTTGCACAAGAGCCTGTTTCCAATTTTCAAACCACCCAAAATATTGGCTCCATGGGTTATCAATACCTGAATTTTTCTTGAGTTCTATGGATAAGGTTTCTAACTTGTTTATGGCTAAAGTAACCTTACCATTGGGACCAGTGTTGTCAGGAATATATGTACAACAGCCTTCCACCTTACTAATGTAAACACATGTACCGCCTTTTTCTGCTAGAATCATGTCAAGGGCCATTCTATTTTGAAATGTCATTTGGGAAGTGGCTTCTAGCTGTTCAGCTATACCTTTAAGAGCATCTTTGGTATCATTAACAAATCTTTGTTGATTATAATATATATAATTAATCCAGGCTACGTTTTTATTTACAGTTACTATAGGGAACAATGACTCAAAACCCGCAGCCACCTCATCTCTAGCTTTGAACTCATTTGGAACACCTCTTGGGACCCCTATAGCATCAATGTACACGTGGGGGTCAAAGCTACCTCCTGGGAGTGCTCTTTTCTTTCGATTAGCAGGAGTATTAGAGGGAGGATTGGGGTCATCGGTGATCATTAGGAGTGGCATTATGACTTTGGCCAGGGCACACTCACCATACCATGGTGTGTCTAATTTAGTTCTAAGCTTCATATCCCCACATATATAATAAATGTCGCCTAGTGATCTAGTTTGGTTAACTAAAACAGTTGTTCTTTTATTTGCACAATACCCTGGTGGGAAGGTTTTTAAATTTCTCCCTGGGGTGATGTTAGATGTATAACAGGTATAGTTTCCAGGATATATGGTTATGGTGCTTCCTGGGTTGGGATTTTTTGACAATATGGGATATTCCCTTTTCCACATTTCGCACTGACTGTCATTTGTTTTGGTGTCATTAAAAAGGCTGAAAAAACAATTTTCCTGTTCTAGGGGTATATTAAGGGGCACTGTACCTAGGTGGGGCCTAGATTTGCCACAGACATAACAGTTGCTTTTATTGTGTTTGTTAGCACTATACTTCATCCATTCCAACCAAAAATTAATGTCAGAGAAACCAGTTTCAATGGCTAAAGTGTCTTTAAAAGTAGGGTCATTAATGGCAACCATATCCTTAAAAGTGGAAATATGGGGTTTTAAGGGTTTATTTTGGGGGTCAATTTTGGGCTGATATTTTGGGTTTTTGTACATATCCCATAAATAAAACCTTTGTCTTGCACTATAGTATCCTGCTTGCCACCATATACCAACTACATAAGTTGCATTATCCCGGTTGCTGGGATGCACTATGTTTAGCCTGAACCGATATGAGTCTGGGCCCTCTTCCATTTTATGAATAGACAATCTTTGAAGTAGGTTCAGATGTTGACCATATCTGTTTCTGGCAGCTGATGGGCGATATCCCCAATCTGTTCCTGTATTCCACCCCACAGCTTCCCAGGAATTACAATTAGATCCATAATATCTAATGTCATAGTACCATTCGTCAGTAACACAAATATATACTGTCTCAGACATTCCTGATTTCCTCCTTTGTTGTATATAATATTTGTCATCAGCAATTTTGGGGAACATAAAATAGTCAAGGATATATGTGGCTACGTGTGTGTTAGAGGAATTGTACCACAAGGTGGGGACCCCATCTGTTTGTGTGATGCCGACTTCACATATTGTGAGGTGAATGAGGGCCAGTAGGGCTATCGAGATAGTCCCCAGGATAGAGATAGGGGGCAGGTTCTTCATCGTTTTCTGTTCTTCTGTCTTCGCTAGGTGGGAGGTCAGGGCTGTCTGCCCCGGTTCGTACCTCACTGGAATCACTTGCTTCCCTCTCTAGGTCTGGTCTAGGAACCTTTTTTACTCGGGATGCATGGATCCAGGTAGGACTTTCCTCTGTCAGGACTGCTGTTCGGGTAGCTGCTACGACCTCTGTCTCTGGACCATAGGTGAAGTCTCCTGGGCTCTTGTTCCTGGGGAGCACCTTCACCACGACTCTGTCTCCGACTTTAAAGGGGTGTGTAGGTTCCTGTGGATTCAAAGGGTTTTTACAAACAACCTCATGTTCAATTTCATTCAGTTTTGTTATCAGGGACCTGACATACTCTTCTCTGATGAGTTCTAGATCTCCTTCCTGTATTACTAGTGGTTTCTTAGCCCAGGGTGTAGGAAAAGGCCTACCCATTAGTATTTCAAATGGGGAGTAACCCAGAGTCTTTTGTGGGGTCATTCTGATCTCTGCTAGGATAATAGGAAGGACCTTCTTCCATTTATGGAAGGTACCCCCTGTGGCCTTCCTAAGCTTGTCTTTGAGGGTCCTATTCATGCGTTCTACGACCCCTGAACTCTGCGGATGGTACGGGATGTGGAACTTCCATTCCACCTGTAGGGTCTTTACCAGAGCCTGTGTAATTTTTGCTGTAAAGGCGGAGCCTTTATCACTATTGATTTGCAATGGGCACCCCCATCTGGGGATGATTTCCTGAGTTAGGATCCTAGCAACTGTCTTTGCATCCTCAGATTTAGTGGGGAATACCTCTGGCCATCGAGAGAACATGTCTACAATGACCAGGGCATACTCCTGTTTACCAGTACCTGGGATATGGGTGAAGTCAATTTGCAGGTGTGTAAAGGGTGTGGTGGGGTATTCAAGATGCTGATGTTTTGCCTTGTCAGGGTTGTTGGGGTTGTTTCGCAGACAAGTGATGCATCTACTGACATACTGATCTACTAATGACTTGGCATCCGTGACATAGAAATCATTACGTAAGAGTAAGGTAGTTGTTGCCTTACTGTGGTGTCCTATGCCATGGTAGTGGGCAATAAACAAGGGTGCACTGGACTGGGGTATACAAGGTTTCCCCTCTTTGCAGATTAATCCTGTTTTAGGATTCTTCTGCAAAACTGGGTAAGTCCAGTCAGCTAGGTCGGCATTGGAGGCTGAGGCCTGTAACTGGGTGATCAGGTAATGGTTGTCGAGAGCTGGGGGGGTCATGATGGACATGTGGGCCTGAGTGATGGGCTGTGAGGCCGCATGTTTGGCAGCAGAGTCAGCAAGAGCATTTCCAAGGGAGACTGCATCCTTCCCCCCCGTGTGTGCCCTGCAATGGAGGATTGCAATGTCAGAGGGCAGGGTTATGGCATGCAGAAGGTCAGAGATGAGTTGGGCATGTGATATGCCTTTTCCATCAGCTCCAAGGAAACCACGGCGTCGCCAAATGACCCCATGGTCATGCACGACGCCGTGCGCGTATTTGGAGTCAGTGTAGATGGTGACTGGTTTATTCTGGTAAAGGTGACAAGCCCTTGTGAGAGCAATGAGCTCTGCAGCCTGTGCTGACTGGTAAGGAATGGGCTGTGCTTCCAGAATAATGTCAGGGAGAGTGACAATAGCATAACCCGCTTGGTACGTGGTGTCATTGGGTCTGCTACAGGAACCATCTACAAAAATGACATCCGCGTCGGGGACAGGGACAGGGGACATGTCCAGTCTGGGGGATGTTTCTGACTCAATGGAAGCTGAGCAGTCATGGGGTTCAGGAGGGTGGTCTTCAGGACCTTTGAGCCCCAGTAGAGCGTTGAGAATGGGTGCAGGACCTGAAGAGTTGGTGGCATACTTAATGGTGAGTGAGGGGTTGTTCAAAAGGAGAACCTCATATCCACTGAGGCGCTGAGCTGACATGTGTTGTGTGTGTAACCCTTTTAAAATGGTTAGAACATCATGAGTGGTGTGAAGTATTGTTGTGTGGCCTAGGGTGAGTGTGGTGGCCATTTCAGTTACCATTGCACAGGCTGCAAGTGCCCTGAGGCAAGCAGGCATACCTTGCACTGTGACAGGCATTACTTTGGAAAAAAATGCCACTGGGCGCAACTTTCCTCCATGAAACTGTGTGAGCACCCCCGCCATGGTTTTACAATTGTCCCTTGCAAACAAATGAAAAGGTAGTACATAGTTGGGGAGGCCAAGTGCCGGACTTTTCATTAACATACACTTTAAGCTTTCATATGCAGTTAACATTTCTTGTGACCATTGTACAATATTAGGTTTGTCTTTCAGTGTGGCTTGTCTCAAAATGTTATCATAATAGGAACAATCAGATATCCACTGTCTGCAGTAATTTACCATACCCAGAAAAGACAGCAGTTCCTTCTGGGTAGTTGGGGTGACCAGGCCCAATACAGACTGAATGCGCTGTGGACTGACTTTCCTTTCCCCCTGAGTGAGCACAAAACCTAAGTAATCCACATGCTTCTTACACCATTGCATTTTTGTTTTGGACACCTTGTGTCCACATTCACAAAGCCAGTTTAACAGTGATATACCATCCTCCCGGCAGGCCTCCTCAGTTTGACTACAGAGCAGCAAATCATCTGCATACTGTAGCAGGACTGAACCATGGTGAGGTTGCCAGGGCCCCAATGTGGCCTGGAGTACAATGCTATACACAACGGGTGCGTCAATATAGCCCTGGGGTAAACGACACCAGGTGAGTTGCTTGCCCTCAAAAGAAAATGCAAAAAGTAACTGTGTCTGTGCATCCACTGGAATGCTAAAAAATGCATTTTTTAAATCAATTACCGAAAAGAATGCAGCATCTGCAGGGATAGCTGAAATGAGTGAGTTAATGTCAGGTACAATGGGTGCTATAGGCACAATGAGTTGGTTAATTGCCCTAAGGTCTTGTACAAACCTTACACTGCCATCTGACTTAGCAACTGGGTTGACTGGTGTGCAGTAAGGTGAAATTACGTGTCTGAGAATGCCTTGTTGGAGAAACTGTTGTATCATTGGTCTAAGACCTTCAACCTTCTCTTGTGACAAGGGGTATTGCTTTTGATAGACAGGTTGTGTGTCAGGTTTCAGGGTTGCTCTATATGGTGTGCAAGGAATGAGGCCAGTGTCATAGGGACCCTCCGACCATAGAGCAGGGTTTACTTTGTCAAAATCAGGTGTAATGTCTGTTGCTTCCCACACCGGTAGGTGTGGGGACTCAACCTCCAGGCCACTGCCAGTGGGTGAAGGGAGAATGGAGATTTCGAGCCTGCTAAGAAGATCCCTTCCCAGAAGATTAATTGGACATTCAGGTATTACAGTGAAATTGTGTTTACCCATATATGTGCCTCCCGTGGTTCTGACACTAAGGGCATCTGTCAGGTAAGCATCTGTGGGTATCCCATTGATTCCCATTGAAGGAGCAGTCTTTTCCAAGTGACCGTCGTACAGGTCAGCACACAAAACACTAGTAGTTGCCCCGCTATCCACCAGGAAAGGGATTGCTGTCTTTCCTATAATCAAGGTTAGTAGCGGTGGGTCCTTCCAGTGTCTGGTGAGTTGGGCAAAGGCTGGGATACCCTCCTCCGGGCCCCGTCAGTGGGAGGGGTCCTGCCAATCAACCCGGAATCGGACATGATCCCGAAAGGGGTTGTTGTGTGATTGTCGGGGATGATCCCGGGAGGGAGCCGGAGCTTGGGGCTGTCGGTGGTTTTGTGAGGGACAAGGGCAATCCCTTGCCCAGTGATCGTCCCTTCCACAGTTGAAGCAGGAGGTTTGTTTCCTGCTGGCAGAGTCAGGGGGGTGGGGTGGCCTGGCTTGTGGGTTTTGATATCGGGCTGGATTACGGGGTGGGCCAGTGGAGTGCTGCTGGCGTCTATCTCCCCGACCTCTCTGATTTTGGAAACTATGGGTTGGGACATTTTGTGAGGGTTTCTTTACATCGAAGCATCCTGCAGCTTCTTTTTCATATAAATGTTTTTCAAACTCCTTAATGTCGTCAGAGGTCCAAGATGAGACACTCTGTTTGACAGGGACCATGATAGACTGCAACAAGTTATTTACAAAGGTGGAAATAAGTAAATGGTCTGTTTCTACAAGGGTGAGACCTGCATCTTCAGACCAGCACTTTTTAAACCTCTTCCAAAACTCAGTGACAGTTTCAGTAGGTTTTTGCTTGCATGCTACAGCAATGGGAAGGGAGGCACGGGTCTTAAAGATTTCTTTCATGTGTTCTCCAATTTCCTTCCACATTTGCTTTACACCTTCCTCGGTATTGAGGGGGTAATCAGTGGCATTGTTTAGGACTGCAGGAGTGTTGATAGAGGGAATCTTTTTCCAATCCCACCCGTTGTAGTGGTCTATAACCCCGTCTACAATTAACCTCATATCCTCTTGAGTATAGCTGCGCCCCGTGCAAGCCTTTTTCAAGTAGGCTATGCAACCATCGGGTGCAACAGTGGGTTTGGGACAGTTCTTAACAATTCTGTCTAAATCCTCTATCTCAATGGGTTTCTTTAACAATTGATCCCCTACTGTCATGAAGGGCAGGTGGGTGGCGACACCGAGGAAACCAGTGCCGGATCGCGTTGTGGAGGGGGTGAGAGGGTTGTCAGTAGCAATAGTTAAGTCAGCGTTGCGGCGGGAGGCGGTTTGTCTGTTAGGAGTAGGGGCACTAGGGGCGGGGGTGGTTACGTCTATGTGGAGGGTACTGTCAGGGGGGGCTATTCCTCCTGAGCCTCCTTCTCCTTCCCCTTCCCCTCCTCCCCCTCCCCTTTGCATCGGCATTCGTGACAAAGCAACTGCAGCTAAAAGATCTGTGTCTTTTAAGGAGGGGTATAGGGGACTGTAGGGCGGAGGAGAAGAGTTTTTCAGAAACTTGTTGCTTCTAAATTCCTCAGCTTTGTGTAGTCGGGAAGTTACAGATTTTATTCTACGCTGTTTCTGCTTGATATTTTTGTCATACCAATGAGGTGCTATCGTGAGCCATTGCTCTCCTCCAGCGCGCATATATGTCATGTCCCATTGTGGGTCATGATCATACCACGGCCAGGCTTCCTTGTCTCCCAGACAAAGCCCTTTGATCATGTCCATATAAAATGGATAATTAATACCATCACGGGGGAATGGGCTGGGGCTGCCAACTTTCTCTGTCCACCCCGCTAAGTTATCTACCCAAGGGTTAACTAAATAATAATCTGTGGTGGAGTTACGGGCAACATACTCCTTACATGTTTCCCCTGGTAAAGGTGGGGGGTAAATGACTGTCTTACTCTGACCCCCTCCCATAGTAAAGAATACAATCTACACCAGCTTTCTACGCAATTTCTACAACAACTTACAACAACTGTCTATGCAATATCACAACAAAATGCAGTTTACAAAAAAACCTTCTATGCAATTTCACAACAAAAATGCAATTTACAAAAACTTTCTATGCATGCATTAGCTAACACCAGTTAATTAGTCATTGACAATATCACAATATTATCTGTATAATGAGAACATGAAATCTTTTGACGGGTACGATACTTACGATTCGTACAAGATGTCAGAAAAATACAGCGTTTTAAACAGGAAGCAAGAAAAGTGTTTGAGTAAAGATATCTGGCAGACGAAAACTTACCAGCCGTCTGGACCAAATATAAGAACTTATCTCACTACAAACATACAAGAATATATAGGCGATCAAATCGGGGTATTCTCTACGTTACGTATTTTTTTTTTAAGTATCCCAGATACTAACGTCTTTGGAGAATTGCGCTTGGACCCCTGGTCCTTTCTCAGACGTATTCTTTAAGTCCCAGACATTAAAGATTCTATGGTATCCCTGATACCTGTTTTATGCCTTTACATAAAACTACGTAATATTAAGTCCCGGACTTAAATATTACCTTGTCACGTGTTCCCGGAACACGGAGCGAGTTCAAATTCAGTGTTTGAACGCAATCCCTTACGGCAAAGACAGACAATAAATTCTCTATCTTACCGGTCCGGGGGCGATCAACTGAATCCAGGACTGAGCCCCCACTTTGAAAGGAATTCAGCCTCTTCTTTTACCCCTCGATGTGATGGCCACTGACGTCAGTGAGAGCAATCCTTAACGTTACAGATAATACACGACACCATGTAGTTAAGAATCACTCTGTTTATTTAATAAATTACAGCGTACTATAAAGAAAAGAAACATGGGTGTATACAATATGTGCAAGCATATGATTGGATAAATAGAAGTAGCATACGACATTACATGCAGGATATTTTAGTAACACACAGAAGTAACAGTTTTGATCTAGTATGTAATTGTCCTTGAAGATAAGACACACACAAGCCTTATATTATATGAACAGACAAAGGCATCTTGTAGAGAGTGCGTACGTGTCTATTCAAACACATAACAATTCATATAGCATGTTTAACCCTTCACCTCCCCAGGTGGAAGTCTCCTCAGGCCCCCGGGGTGGGTGGTGGCCCATCTAAATTTGCAGACTTTGTAAATAGTATGCAGTGGTTGGATGCTTGGAGGGCTCGTTATCCCACGCTTAAACAATTTTCCTGTTTTTCCAGCACGCATGGTTCCTTTTCTAGAATCGACCTGGTCCTGGTTTCGCCTGAACTTCTGCCTAAAATCTCAGATGTTCATTATGAAGCACGGGGCATATCTGATCATTCACCTTTAATAATGTCCCTTGTTGTGAAGTGCCAGAGGGGACAGCCCTATTGGAAGCTACACCCATCCTGGCTGGTTCATCTGGGTGACTGCTCGGACTTGACGACTCAGTGGGAGCGTTATTTCGCAGATAATGTAGGCTCGGACCCTGCGCCTGTTGTCTGGGATTCATTCAAGGCTTTTTTACGAGGCACGCTGACTGGTAAAATTGCTGCCCACAAACTGTCCTGCAGGGAGGAGAGGGCCCTTGAATCTGAGTTTAGGGACCTAGAGGTCCGCTATTTGGTAGAAGGTACCCCTGCGCTCAAAACACGCTGGTTGGCAGCTCAGGTGGCATGGCTAACCCACGTCTCGGATATAAATGCACAGCCTCTTTTGTTTCGAGCTACTAACATATATATGCAGGCTGATAGACCGGGCAGCTTGATGGCCCACTTAGTTCACTATGACCGACCTTGGGCTATGTTTGCGCAGTTGTCTGGTCCAGGTGGCTCCATTGTGGACACCACCCCAGACATAGCGCGGTTGTTCCTCTCATATTACAGGGAAGTGTATGGGTCTCGGTTGGCATGCTCCGCTGAGGACCTGGACTTTTACTTGAACAGTATACCCCTCTCCAAACTTTTCTCTGAGGCTTGTGACTTTCTAGACGCGCCTTTAACTTTAGAAGAGGTGACTGCGGCTGTAGGTTTGTCTCCCAATGGCAAGTCCCCGGGATGTGATGGCATTCCCATTGAGTTGTACAAGCAACATATTGATTTCTTTGGCCCCAAGTTGCACACTATGTTTCTGGATATATTTGCTACTAATCAATTTCCTCCTTCAATGTCTGAGGCTGTTATTATTGTGCTACCAAAGCCTGGCAAGGACCTCAGACTTTTGGAGTCTTATAGGCCGATCTCTCTCATTCCCACCAATGCTAAGATCCTGGCAAAAATGTTGTCAATTCGGCTTAACACAGTTTTTACGTCCATAATCCATCAGGATCAATCCGGCTTTATGCCAGGAATGTCCAGCTCTATTAACCTGCTCAGACTGTATAATATTCTGCAAGCTCCACATGTTTTCGCCTGGGACTCGGTTGTGGTCTCCTTGGACGCGGCTAAGGCGTTCGACAGTGTTGAGTGGTCTTACCTGTGGGGAGTCATGAAATATATAGGCTTCGGCCCTAACTATATACAATGGATCAGACCAGTGGCGGACTGGGGAATGAAGGGCCCAGCAGAGAAATACAGTGGTAGGGGCCCATGTTTAGGGGTGTGGTCATTCTGCAAAGGGGGTGTGGCCTGCCACCTTATTGGTTTGACTAAACATTAGAGAGTGCAACATCTGGGCCCCTTCATAAAAATATACAGTAAATTCAGCTGCTCCATGCATGATAATGTACCAGATTAATAACAGATTAATAACAGCAATGCACTGTGGAAAATACACTATAGTCCAGTATAAGGTAACATATGTATAATGAATAATTCATGTGCACAGTCTAGACCCTGACCCTTAGAGCATGAGGTGGGCCCCCAGGCAGTGGGGCCCACCGGTGGTTTCCCCTGTACCCCTGTGGGCCAGTCCAAGCATGGATCAGACTGCTTTATCAAAATCCAAGTGCCAGGATCTCGGTAAACTGATATATTTATTCCTCTTTTACTTTGTCTCGGGGCACCAGACAGGGATGCCCCCTTTCCCCCACTTTATTCGCCATAGCCATCGAGCCTTTGGCTTGTTTGATTAGGTCACACCCGGACATTGAAGGAATTGCTACTGGCCCTCGAATAGACAAAATTGCCCTTTATGCAGATGACCTGCTGCTGTTCCTACATGACTATGCCGTATCTATGCCTATTTTATTGCAACTTTTCTGGTCTCCGTATAAACTGGTCCAAGTCATTTATTATGCCTGTCATTGGCTCCTCTCCCCCTGTTCCAAAGTTCTCTCTGCCGTTATGCTGGACAGACCAGTTTAAATACCTTGGAATCCAGGTTACAAATAACCCTTCTGATTTTATACCTCTGAACCTTGACCCACTCATGCAACAGATTACACGTAAATCGAAAGTTTGGTGTAAGCTCCCGTTGACAAGGACTGGCAGGGTTAGCCTCATTAAAATTATAGTGTTGCCCAAACTATTGTATATTATCTTGCAATCTCCAGTATATATATTACCGGCATTTTTTAGGAAACTGAATAGTATATTATCGTCCTTGATTTGGGCCAACAAGAGGCCTAGCATACAGCTGAATACCCTCACTAGACAAAAAGCTGATGGTGGATTGGCTTTACTCAATTTTCAATTATATTATTACGCTGCACAGTTGTCACATCTTAGTACTTGGATACAGGGTGGGGATGTTGGCTCTCTACATTGGGTGTTTCTCCAGTGCTACTGTCCGGGCCCCTCTCCTGTGTAGGTTCTGCTGAGCGGGAATGTCTCTCGGTTCTCTCCTATTGTTTTCCAGGCTATGAAAATTTGGCTCGTCCTGAGGGGTCTGCTCAGGTTTGATGGCATGGATCCGGATACTCCCCTCTGACACTCTACTTGGCTCCCTGAATTAAGGTCTCTCGAGGGAGGGGTGGTTTGGGCTTCTCATTCAATAGTCTCCATATCCCAATTGTACAGTGATGGCACGTTAAAATCTTCAACAATTGAAAGATGAATTTGGCTTGCCTAATTCTTACTTTTATAGATTCCTACAACTCATACGTGCCCTACAATCTCAGTTCAGAGATTCACCTCAAGTACTCCCATTCCCCATTAAGACCTTTTTGATCCGGGAATTTGCCGTGGGGGACGTTTCCACTAGGAAAAAACACGGTTAAATGTGCGCCCCTGCGCATTTACCCGTGTTTTTCAAGGTAGTGGAAAAGGGGCATAAGTTGCATCTTTCTCACAGCAACAAGCCATGTGTCACGCTATAAACGTGATGCCAGTGGCCTTGTAGACTCTCACCGAGGTCTGGAAATTAAAATGACTGAAGGGGGGTACTCACGGAGCGATAATCTAAGCAATTTGACTACCGCGCTGTGCTGAGCGGTGGGAGAGATGTGTGCTGAGCGGTTCGCTCAGCACACATCTCTCCCACATCGGCCCGTGAATGCGGGCCTTAACTGATAATGCCAACATACAATCCTGGATAAGATGATCACTGTTATTCTCATATATATTAAGGGTTCTATTAGATATAGGCAATATTAGTGTCTCTAATCGAAACCAAATCATAAAAACAGTCGCCAACAGGGACGTCAGAAAGGGGGGGGGGGGCAAGGGAGCAGCTCACTCCCCCCAAACATGAGAGAGGCGCAATCCACTCGGATCCGGAATCCCCTGCCTGTGCATGCCACCGCCGCCGTCTCCAGCTGCAGCGGAGCCCACTGTATAAGTGTATGTATGTAGTTGCAGAAGCGGGATTGTCGCTGGGGGAAAGGAGGAAGACATGCAAGTGTGTCATCGATCAGATAGTCGCCGCCTGTAGGGGAGTGTATGTTTGCTTTGCAAGTGTGCGATCGCATGTGCAGCCGAGCGGTACAAAAAAGTTTTGTGCAGTTTCTGAGTAGCTCAGAACTTACTCAGCCGCTGCGATCACTTCAGCCTGTTCTGGCCCGGAATTGGCGTCAGACACCCGCCCTGCAAACGCTTGGACACGCCTGCTTTTTTCCAACCACTCCCAGAAAATGGTCAGTTAACACCCACAAATGCCCTCTTCCTGTCAATCTCCTTGCGATCGGCTGTGTGAATGGATTCTTCGTTAGATCCATCGCTCAGCAATGATCTGCTTTGTAGCCGTACAACGTGCCTGCGCATTGCGGTGCATTCGCATGCGCAATTCTGACCTGATTGCAGCACAGCGAAAAATCCTAGAGTGCGATCAGGTCGGAATGACCCCCATGGTTTGCTCATGAACCTCTGGATATTTTTAAATTGAGAGCACTCGTTAATGGAGTCTCTAATCATGAGCATTATTTATATGTGCATAGAAGTTCCAGCTTCAAGTTTCGCAGGATTTGGGACCGTTGGTGTTTATCTTGATTTGGTCTTCTGGATGACCCCCTTCTCCCTCCAACATGGTTCTTAGTCCTCTCCACACTAGCTATAAGTGTCTTGCTCCCATGCTATACCACCATAACGTTTATATTGTACTATGGGTTTATTATTGCTTAAAAAATAGAAATTTAAATCTAAGCAGGACCATAAGGTGGGATGTACTAATGGTGCTGCTGTTCATGGCCCAAGGCCCAGCGATGGCTTGGTTGAGGTGCCTGGAGAGCACCCTGCTACAAAGAAAGCCCATGGGAGTCCCTTTGGATATATCTAGTGCCAGTCATCCTGCTCCCAGTGCTTGTTCTGTGATATGATGATTTAACATTCACAATGGCTTGCAGCACAGGGCACATATGTGCAGGGGTGCCGAGAAGGGAAGAAAGGGGGGGGGCTGTTTGCCTGGAGCCCAGGCTTGTAGGAGGTGCCTAACCCAGCATACATTGTTATGTGCTGAGCTTCAGTGGGTCCAGGGGGTTCACTTTCCCCTCCCCTGCTGCACTGCTATACAGTGCACATTGGTAGAGGGCAGGTAAGAGGTGGTATGGGGTGAAGGGGAAGGGGGCACTGCCGTTGTTGAGTGGAAGGAAGGAAAAGGAAGGAAGTTAGGAAGGAAGTCAGCCTCTAGCACATAAACACACAAACACAAGGATTGAACAGCGCTAACGAAAATTACTGATTATAATAATCAGCGTGAATTTCTTTGACAATAATTGCCCACATTGAAAAAAGTGTTGAAGTCACCACTACATAAAAAGATATAGATAAAATGTTGTTTATAAGTGTAATGCTAAAGGTCTCTTTTATATATGTTTTCCCATATATATATTTATATATATATATATATATATATACACATATATATATTTAATTAATAAATTAGTGAAATGAGAATCCAAACAGGAATTCCTTGAGAAGAGTATACATATGCATATACATATGAAGCAATTCCCCCCATATACTTCAAAGTAAGCACAAAATTCACAGGGGGTGTATGCAGGTATGCCGAGAAGGACAGGTACAGATAATCCAGCCCAAGGCTTTTCGGAAGCCAGCCATGGAGGGAGACCAGTGTCCTCCATGACCACATCCTGCCACAATTCTGTGTACTGATTCTATTGAACAGCTCAGGATTAAATGGTAAAGGGTAGTGTTTTTTTTTTTTCCCAAAATATATTTTATTGAGGTAAAGGTACAAGCCAAATAAACAATACACACAGTAGATACAGGACCCGGCATATTGAGATAAAAGCCTACTAGCAGAGAGTGAAAACTGGGTGTCTGTATAATCTCGAAAATACCTCACATTTTTCATTTTCAAACAAATAACATAGTTACTAAAAAGGTGACCAGAACATTATACGGAAAATTTAGTACAATAAGAGGCAGAAAAAATTACCTCTACTAAAATAGTAACTGGTCTGAGAAGATATCAAAGCTGTAATTACATACAGGCATCCTACTACATGGAGGACGCATAACATAAATTAAAACACATAAAATTAACCAAAAAGTAAACGTAACAAAAACAGTGTCTACCTAGGCCAGGGGGCCACCGACCCATCCATGGAGAGAGTATCCAAGCCAAAGAAAAAAGAGAAAGATACAGGCACTGGAGGTCCGAGAGAAGTCAGAGAGGGGGTAGTGGGAGGAGGAGGATTTCGAGAGAGAGAGAGAAAAAGAGTAAGTAAAAAGAAAAGAGAGGACGGTGTGGGGAATAGGGAGAGGGTATTTGCAGCACTGAGTTATGGAAGGGAGATGGGGGGTCTATGATCTAAAAGTTGAAGGCAGTACCACATGGTGTGATGGAAGCACTGTTGAATGGCAAATTTGGTGGGTGTGGGCAGTGTATGTATGAACTTTTCCCAGCATTGGAACAATGCGGGGTTAGAGTCTCTTTATCAAGAGTGGTCTCCAACCAGTCCATGGTAAAGAGGAAGAGCAGCCTAGAGGTGGCCATGGCTAAGGAGGGGGGAGTATCGTGTATCCATTGTTGAAGAACAGCCTTCCTCCCCACAGCTGACAAGAGTGTCACTAATTTTTTGTCGGGAGAGGGGATGTCTGGTTGATCTAGGAAGTAACCAAAGAGGGCCCAAGGTGCGGTACATTGAAAGTCAATGCCTAGTGTAGAGGAGCTGTATGTCTGTAGGTCACCCCAAAATTTTTTTATATGAGGGCAATGCCAGAAGCAATGCATAATGTCAGCTACTGGTGCGGAGCATTTGATGCACGCTGCAGACTCAGAGAGGCCCATCAAGTGACCTCGCTTCAGGGAAATGTAAGCCCTGTGCAAAATCTTGTACGACATTTCCTGGTATATACTTGCCGGAATAAGCTTCAAAGATAAGTTAAAAGAGTCCAATACTGCTTCCGGGGACATGGAGGGGAGTTGAGATGACCATTTTTCAAGCTGTAAAAGGTCAACAGAAGGAACGATGTCTGTACAGATTCGGGTGTAGATAGTCAAGATGGAATATGTGCCGGAATGCATAAGCGTGTCTAGGGGGTTAAGGAAATCATCTTTATCAAGTCGTGTCAGGACCTAACAGATATAGTGAGAGGCCTGGAAGAAGTAGAACCTGTGGCTAGGGCTAATGTTATATTTGTCCATGGCCTCAGTGAAAGTGAGTGGTTCGTGTAAGGAGTTAAGGAGATCGCGAATATGTGTGATACCCGCCACATGCCATCTATTAAAAGGAAAGGAAGCATGTCCATTATGGAAGTCTAGGTTTCCCAGAAAAGGGAGAAACGGAGAGTGAAGGTCGTGTATATTAAGTAATTTCCTAGATCTCTTCCAAGCCAGAATAGTAGAGGTTAAGAGGGTATTGTCTAATTGAGGCTCCTTCAGAGTGGAATTACTGGCGTGCAAGATGTAGCTAAGGGATAGAGGGGCGCACAGTTGAGAGTCTAGCTGTGAGTTGGTGAAGATGTTCCTGGTACTGAGCCAGTCCATGGCTATGCGAAGAAGGCAGGCTCTATTGTACTGTTCTATGTTGGGCAAATTTAATCCAGCATTTTGAACTGATTGGGATAGTTTGAGAAAACTTATCCGGGGCCCTTTATTGGCCCATATAAACTTAGAAATATTTGAGTTGAGAAGGGACAAGTCCGATTTCGTGAGCAAGATGGGGACCATTTGAAGCACATAGAGCAATTTGGGAAAGCTTGCCATTTTGACAAGATTGCAGCGTCCTAAGAGGTTGAGGGGAAGATTTTGCCAGAGACCAAGCTCAGTCTGAATTTTGGTAAGAATAGGGTGGACATTGTGGGAGTAGAGGAGGGAGGGGTCCGCGGGTAATTGAATCCCTAGGTAAGTGAGGTGAGTGGGTGCCCATCGAAATGGAAAGGGGGATTTCCATCCTACAGTGGCTTGTCGAAATATGGCTAGAACTTCCGATTTTGTCAAAATTAATCGAGAAGCCCGCAAAGGAAGAAAAGCAGGTTATAGCTTCCTGTAGTATCGGTATGGACTGTTTAGGGTTTGAGGTGAGAAGGAGGATGTCGTCCGCGAACGCTATAATTTTTAGTTCCTGAGTGCCAATTATAATGCCTTTAAAACTGTTTAAGTTTACAATGTATCGTATAAAGGGTTCCAGGGCTAAATTGAAAAGAAGGGGTGAGAGGGGGCACCCCTGTCTAGTTCCTCTCTTAAGAGTAAAGGGGGCGGAGGAGATATTGTTAACCAACACCTGCGCGGTGGGGTTAGTATAGAGGGAGGTGACAAGACCACAAAATTTGTCTCCAAAGTGTTGATGGCGTAAGACCCGATCAAGGTGAGGCCAGGCGTTCTTATCAAAGGCCTTTTCAGCGTCAAGATTAATCAAAATATTATCAACTAGATTGTGGGAGCGAGAATAGGTGATGGCGGCTAGGGTTGCCCTGATGCCCTTAACCGACTGTCTATTTGTAAGGAAGCCTAATTGGGCCGGTGATATGATTCGAGAGAGGTAAAGTTGTAGGCGAGTGGCCATTAATTTAGTCAGAATTTTGAAGTCCTGGTTCAGGAGGGATATCGGCCTGTAGGATCCAGGGAGGGAGGGATCTTTGCCAGGCTTCGCTATAAGAATTATCTTAGCTTTATTAAACCTAGTCGGAGTTTGTTGAGAAGAGAGAATGTGGTTGTTGAGGGATGTAAGTTTGGGTGCAAGTTCATCAAACATCATCTTGTAGAATTCCGCACTAAAGCCATCAGGGCCAGGACTCTTGTTGTTGGGCAAGCTCTTGATAGTATCTATAACCTCCTCGGCGGTTTTACGATAATAGTCGAGGAGCTTCATCTTGTCAGCATAGTTCAAAATTCTCATAATGACGGGACGGGGCCGCTCATTGGGGTTCCTTCGCTCCGGTCCTAGCCTATGGGCTCTCTCAATAACCAGTGGGACTCCTTTAAGGTCCATAGCTAATTGCTCCGGGATGCCAGATGCGAGGAGATCAATAAGTTCATGACCCTTGACCGATTCCGGGATGCCAATGACCCTCAGGTTGTTACGCCTGCTGCGATTTTCAAGGTCATCGATCTTCTCTGATAGGTCGGCAATTTCGGATTGATTGGCTTGTATGGTTCGCTGGGCTGTAGATAGGTCATCTTCCAGCGTGGATATTCGCTGCTCCGCTTCATCCAGGCGAGTAGAGTGTTGGCTGATTTGGGTCAACGTAGACTCAATGGCCTACTTGATACCAGCCAATTTTTCGTCCAACAGGGGTCCCAAAACAGCCACCAGATCATTGTGTTTCATCTTCGGCTGTTTCGTGGGTGGTCTGGATCTACGTGTGCGTCGGGATGCAGAGCGCGAGGTCGAGCGGTCAGAGTCGGAGGAATTGCCACCAGGAGTTCCGTCACAGGATGGCAATGGAGCCCCAGTAGAGGTCATTGATGAAGGAATCAGGAACTTTTCCATGCAGTCGTAGAGATGCCACAGTTGTTAAAAGTGTATAGAGAGCAAGATATGTCGCGAGCGTATCGGGTCTCATGTGTAGTGGTTAGTGGTTTTTAAGTTTATTACATGCAGGCTCAATCTAGCACCGGCGATAGCGATGCACGGCTATCGCTGGGGGGCATACACACGGCCGCTGGGGGGCATACACAAGGCAGATCCGTGCTTAAAATCTAAGCAATCTAGTCAGATTGCTTAGATTTTAAACACGGATCTCTCCATGTGTACCTCCCTTTAGAAACAGTGATACAATAAAACAAAACAATTGAAACAACAGTGAAAAAACAAGACTCGGTAATAACAGACAGTCACAGAGGTAGGAAGGCACTGTGCGCAAGCTTACGATCTATCAGTGGCTTGCAGTGAGGTGAGGCAGAGCCTTTCCTGTCATACTAAAGTTTAAACCAGAGTTTTCACTATATAAAATATATGAAAAATACAAAGAATATGTTATAAATATCTTCTTTTTATTATTCTAATGATTTTATATAATCTCTGGAGTAAAAAGTCTATGGCAGGTGAGCCTATCTTTTCCGCACATCTCTGATCAAATTTCACCAAATTTCTAGCAGTATATACTGCTGCATCTATAGGATTGCTACCATTGTCCTGGCAACCCCTGAAAAGGTGAAGATTGTGAGAAAAGCCCAAATATAAATGGTAGCCATATCCGGCAACATAGTTTAAAGCATCATAACCATCAACATACACTTACCAAATTAGCCATTTGGTATGATTGAGAAGGCAATTCACAGACCGTGTACAACTGTGATATCAAATGTAAAGGTGTGTACACACGGTGAGATATTTTCTTTCGATTTTGACTATATAGTCAAAATCACAAAAACAATTAGTGCAGATCGCAAGGTGAAAGTCACCTTGCGAGCCCGATTCGATCCCTATGCGCAGTCCGCGAGGTCGGCATCGCAAGAAAAGATAGACTGTGCAGGCAAGTCAATCCTTGCTAGATCGGTGTACTATCTAGTTCATCTCACATGTCAATGACATCTCACATAAGCCAAAATCTCACATAAGCCAAAATCATAAGCACACATAGTCCATATCTCAAGAAAAGTTAGTCAAAATCAGTGGTGCTGGGCTCCGGGGAGTTCAAGGGAAATCGCAAGTGAAAAGCGGCCATAACAAGGATCTCGCCATGTGTACACACCTTAAGACTGCATATTACAACATTCAGGGAGAAAACTGATGGCCTGCCAATAGGCATTTCCAAACTTAATAGTCAAATCTAATTGATTAATATAAGTGGTAAGAATGAATCAAATCAGTGACCTTGCAAATGTAAGAAATTGAGGAGTGGATGCTGCTGTGTTCATAAAACAGTGGATGCTGACTGAACAGTGGGAGCGATAATATCCAAATTCTAGCCTTCCCCTAGTACACCAACGTAGGGAGAGTACAACCACCATTGGCACAACATCTACACTTGGCCTGCTCAGTGTTTCCTTCTGAAATTCCTCTAAATATGGCATCTGTAGCTGCAATTGTCAAGACAGCCGCGTTTGCTGACCATCCCATTATCACACACCCATAGGACTGTCTTTGTTGTGAACACCTCAGGCCACATTCCTACTCTCCATCCAGGAATGCTCATGGTTGGCTCTACTGCAAGGGACTCCACAAGCTACAACAGTCTCTGTGTGTTCTCAGTGGTACGCATGTGCCATAGGGGTTTTCTGGAGATTTTGTGCATCCTTAGTTCAACTGCATTGCATCCACCACTGAATCAGGTTCTAAATTCTCCATCTTAAAAGGAATTATAACAAATTCTGTCAGTATAACACAGAGGAAGTGGCTACTATCATAGAGACCATGGGGTCTATTTACTAAGCCTTTGAAAGAGATAAAGTGGAAGAGAGATAAAGTACCAACCAATAAGCTCCTAACTGCTATGTTACAGGGTGTGTTTGTAAAATGACAGCAGCTGTGTTAGGGTCTCCTGCTCTGTGCTGCCACGTCGTCATGGCAACCGGGAGACAAGTGCTAGCGGAGTAACCTGAGCGTAGTTGATACTCCGGTTCGGGTCTTTTGCTGTGCAGTGGTTACAGGCTCTGTGCACGGCAGGGGATCCGGTGCTGGTTTTTGTGCTCACAGTCTGTGAGGTCTGAGTGGGGCGTGGACAGCACCTGCTATATAAACCCTCTTCTCAGGTTAGGCAGATGCTGCTGAATCTTTGTTGGTTAGTCAGTTCCTGAAAGTTAGCCAGTACTGTGTAGCTTTGTATTTGTTGTTGCTTACTGCAAATAGGCCTTGGGGTTTGGTACTACACTCTGCCAATCCAGACCTAGCAGTAAGACTGGAGTGAGTCGTTTAACTTGCTGGGGTTCTTTTGCTACTCTGCGAACTTAGCAAGTTTGCGGCTGTATTCTCAGACTTGCCTGCCTAAATCCTTTCTCACTGTGCAAAGGTGTTCAGGTGTCAGTTTAGTGGCAGTAAGCTGAACCTGTGCACTGCAAGTGAGGATTAGGATTGTGGAGACTCTCCTTGTGTCTATCATTCCATCTCTGACCAAGGAGTTTACTGCCACACCCGTTGGTAACCCTTTAGGGTTTTGCTGTTGCCCTTAGCAACAGCATTTCGGGTTCTCTACGTATTAAAACACAACATCTTGCTTTTTCCATCTGAGCATTCCTAATACTAGGGAGACACCCAGTTTCTTAGCCTCTGGGCTTATCTGTTCACTTTGTGTTTATTTTGTTACCCTATCACCTTCTGTGTATGTAATGTCATATTCCCCAGTCTGTCTGTGAGTTCATTTGTTTTGCATCCCTATCCGTTCAGACACCAGTACATTCCTGCAGGCACTGGTGTGCATAACAGTTCAGACACCAGTACATTCCTGCAGGCACTGGTGTGCATAACAGTTCAGACACCAGTACATTCCTGCAGGCACTGGTGTGCATAACATATTCAGCAGCCCAATACTCCTGTTGAAATTTTGTGGGAATATGGAGCATACCCCTCAAAATACGTTGCAACAGGTGGTCGATCAGGTGCAGGTCCTGACTCGACAATTTAATGATTTATCCATTAAAATGCACAACTCCCAGGCCGCTGGCGGAGCTCCCGCAGCAGCAGCACCTTCAGGGGTTAAGGAGCCGAAAGTAAATCTCCCGGATCGTTTTTCTGGAGATCGCTCGCAGTTCTTTTGTTTCAAGGAGAGCTGCAAGCTATACTTCCGGCTTAGGCCTCAGTCTTCTGGGTCGGAGATTCAGCGGGTGGGCATAGTGATTTCCTTGCTACAAGGAGACCCACAGGTCTGGGCATATGGGTTGCAGCCTGACTGTCCGTCGCTTAAAAGTGTTGATGCTTTTTTTACGGCACTGGGCATGTTGTATGATGACCCTGACAAGACGGCCTCAGCCGAGGCTCAGATTTCGATCCTTAAGCAAGGGCGAAGGCCAGTTGAGGTTTACTGTACGGAGTTTCGGAGGTTGGCCCATGATACCCAGTGGAATGACCCAGCCCTGAGACACCAGTACCGAAGAGGTCTTTCTAACCAGATAAAAGACCAACTGGTACAATATCCCTTGCCTGATAGTTTGGATCAGCTCATGCAGTTATCCATCCGGGTGGATAGACGGCTGAGAGAGCGTAGGCTTGAAAGGGAGACCGAGGTTTCCTTCTTTCCCAAGGGAACCTCAGACTCTGAGGAATTTTCCGAGGAGCCTATGCAGATTGGGGCTACCCGCCTCTCCTCGCGTGAGAAGACGCGGAGGAGACAGCAGGGGTTGTGTTTGTACTGTGGGAATAAAGGTCATGTGGTAGTATCATGCCCAGAAAAGCCGGAAAACTTCAGGGCCTGAGGGTGATGGGAAATATCCTGTCAGGCCAGAAGTCAGAATTTCCCAAGAAGACTTTTATCATTCCGGTGACCTTGAAGATCCTCGGTCAAACTGTCAAGACTGAGGCCTTTGTGGACAGTGGGGCCGACGGGGTTTTTATGGACCACCAATTTGCCCTGAAACACTCTGTTCCCTTAGTACCCTTGGCATTGGAAATTGAGATTTGTGGGTTAAACGGGGAACCATTATCCCAAGGTAAAATTACCTCTTGCACTAGCCAGATTTCTTTGTTTATTGGAGCCACACACTCTGAAAAATTGTCCTTTTATGTGACTGTCTGTACTTTTGCCCCATTGGTGTTGGGGTTACCCTGGTTAAGGGCCCACAATCCTCAATTTGACTGGGTCTCTGGGGAGATTCTTAGTTGGGGTACTGATTGTTTCAGGAGTTGCTTGAGCCTTCCAGTCAGGCTCTCGCAGCTAAGTTTGCCAGGATTGCCAGGGTGTTATGCAGATTTTGCGGACGTGTTCTCCAAAAAAGTTGCAGAGGTACTACCTCCCCATCGCCCCTATGACTGTGCCATTGATTTGTTGCCGAATGCTAAGCTTCCCAAGAGCAGGTTGTACTCCCTGTCACGTCCTGAGACTCAGGCTATGGCAGAGTACATTCAGGAGAACTTGGCTAAGGGATTTATCAGACCTTCACAGTCTCCAGTTGGGTCGGGGTTCTTCTTCGTGGGTAAAAAGGACGGTTCGTTGCGACCCTGCATCGACTTCAGGGAATTGAACCGTATCACGATTAAAAACTCATACCCACTGCCTCTCATTTCGGTCTTGTTTGACCAGCTTCGTACTGCCACCATTTTTTCTAAGATTGACCTACGCGGGGCGTACAATCTAATCCGAATAAGAGAGGGGGATGAATGGAAGACTGCCTTTAATACCCACTCAGGACATTATGAATATTTGGTGATGCCTTTTGGGCTCTGTAATGCCCCGGCAGTCTTCCAGGATTTCATGAACGATGTACTCAGGGAATATTTGGATAGATTCTTAGTTGTTTACTTAGATGACATCCTAATCTTCTCCCATTCCCTGGAGGAACATCGGAAGCATGTACGCTTAGTCCTCCAGAAACTCAGAGACCACCGGCTTGGGGCGAAGCTGGAGAAGTGCGAATTTGAAGTTCAGCAAATCGCATTTCTAGGATATATTATCTCTCCAGAAGGTTTCCAAATGGAGGGTTCCAAGGTACAGGCAGTCCTGGATTGGGTGCAGCCCACTAGTTTGAAGGCGCTTCAGCGTTTTCTGGGCTTTGCAAATTTTTATAGACGATTTATCGCTGGATTTTCGTCTATAGTGGCGCCCTTGGTGGCACTCACTAAGAAAGGGGCGGATGTTGCTCACTGGTCTTGTGAGGCCAAAGCGGCTTTTGCCCGTCTCAAAAGGGCATTTGTCTCGGCCAAGGTGCTGCGACACCCAGATCCAGAGCGTCCTTTTGTGGTGGAGGTGGGTGCCTCTGAGATGGGTATTGGGGCAGTGCTCTCTCAGATGGGGGTGTCTGATAATCGCCTTCATCCCTGTGCTTACTTTTCCCGTAAATTTTCGCCTGCCGAGATGAATTATGACGTGGGTAACCGGGAATTGTTGGCTATTAAGGATGCACTCGAGGAGTGGAGACACTGGCTTGTGGGGGCTAAGTTTGTGGTCTCAATTCTCACCGACCATAAGAATTTGGCATATTTAGAGTCAGCGAAGCGCCTCAAAGCCAGGCAGGCACGATGGGCTTTGTTTTTTGCTCGCTTTAATTTTTTGATAACATATCGCCCTGGGTCAAAAAACATCAAGGCTGATGCGCTCTCGCAGAGTTTTGCTCCAATCCAGGAGACCACCGAGGAGCCATTGCCCATTGTGTCCCCATCATGTATTAAAGTGGGCATTACCCAGGACCTCTTGTCATTAGCCCTTAGAGCACAGGAGCAGGCTCCTCCAGACCTTCCGGTAGGTCTTTTGTTTGTGCCTCCTAGGTTAAGACAGCGAGTGTTCCTGGAATTCCATGCCAAGAAGTCGGCAGGTCACCCGGGTATTGCCAGAACTCGGGAGTTGCTATCTAGGGCGGTGTGGTGGCCCTCGGTGGCTAGGGATGTGGATCAGTGGGTTCGGGCATGTGACATCTGTGCCCGAAATAAGACTCCTAGAGGGGTTCCTGTTGGCCCATTACATCCACTCTCTATTCCATCTAAGCCATGGACCCACATTTCAATGGATTTTGTGGTGGACTTGCCCAAATCCTCGGGGATGACAGCCATCTGGGTTGTCGTTGACAGGTTTTCGAAGATGGCGCACTTCGTTCCATTGGTTGGGCTGCCATCGGCCAGACGCCTGTCTGAATTATTTATGCTGCATGTTGTGCGCCTCCACGGGTTGCCACTTGATGTGGTCTCTGACCGCGGATCCCAGTTTGTGGCCAAATTCTGGAGGGCATTTTGTTCCGATCTCCAGATTTCTGTCAGCTTGTCGTCAGGCTACCATTCGCAGTCTAATGGGCAGACTGAAAGGGTGAACCAGTCCTTGGAGCAGTTCCTCAGGTGTTATGTCTCCAAGTGTCAGACTGACTGGGTTGCTCATCTGTCCATGGCGGAGTTTGCCTATAACAACGCGGCTCACTCTGCTACAGGGATCTCTCCCTTCCTTTTGTGTGTATGGGCATCATCCTAAGGCCAATTCTTTTGACCCCCTGGACTCCACGCCTGGTGGTTCCTCTGTGGTTTCGGTCCTTAGAGGTATTTGGAGGAAAGTGAAGAAAGCCCTTGTGTCTGTGTCATTAGTGACCAAAAGGGTTTTTGATAAGCGGAAGAGACCCTGCAGCTTCAAATTAGGAGACTTCGTCTGGTTGTCTACCAAGAATTTGAAGTTGAGACAGCCATCTCATCAGTTAGGCCCCCGGTTCATCGGTCCTTATAAGATCACTAGGGTTATCAATCCGGTGGCATTTCAGTTAGATCTACCCCGTTCTTTGGGTATCAATAAAACATTTCATTGTTCCCTTTTAAAACAGGCGATTAGTAATCCTTCTTCCAGTGGAAGACCTTCCCCTCTTCTGATACGTGGCCAGAGGGAGTTTGTTGTTGAAAGGATTCTTGACTCCAAGATGGTTCGGGGTTGGCTGTCATTTTTGGTGCACTGGAAGGGGTATGGCCCGGAGGAGCGGTCGTGGGTGCGCAGTTGTGATCTTCATGCCCCCAGACTGTTACGCTCTTTCTTCTCGCAGTTCCCCGATAAACCCGGTGGTAGGGGTTCTTTGACCCCTCGTCAGAGGGGGGGTACTGTTAGGGTCTCCTGCTCTGTGCTGCCACGTTGTCATGGCAACCGGGAGACAAGTGCTAGCGGAGTAACCTGAGCGTAGTTGATACTCCGGTTCGGGTCTTTTGCTGTGCAGTGGTTACAGGCTCTGTGCACGGCAGGGGATCCGGTGCTGGTTTTTGTGCTCACAGTCTGTGAGGTCTGAGTGGGGCGTGGACAGCACCTGCTATATAAACCCTCTTCTCAGGTTAGGCAGATGCTGCTGAATCTTTGTTGGTTAGTCAGTTCCTGAAAGTTAGCCAGTACTGTGTAGCTTTGTATTTGTTGTTGCTTACTGCAAATAGGCCTTGGGGTTTGGTACTACACTCTGCCAATCCAGACCTAGCAGTAAGACTGGAGTCAGTCGTTTAACTTGCTGAGGTTCTTTTGCTACTCTGCGAACTTAGCAAGTTTGCGGCTGTATTCTCAGACTTGCCTGCCTAAATCCTTTCTCACTGTGCAAAGGTGTTCAGGTGTCAGTTTAGTGGCAGTAAGCTGAACCTGTGCACTGCAAGTGAGGATTAGGATTGTGGAGACTCTCCTTGTGTCTATCATTCCATCTCTGACCAAGGAGTTTACTGCCACACCCGTTGGTAACCCTTTAGGGTTTTGCTGTTGCCCTTAGCAACAGCATTTCGGGTTCTCTACGTATTAAAACACAACATCTTGCTTTTTCCATCTGAGCATTCCTAATACTAGGGAGACACCCAGTTTCTTAGCCTCTGGGCTTATCTGTTCACTTTGTGTTTATTTTGTTACCCTATCACCTTCTGTGTATGTAATGTCATATTCCCCAGTCTGTCTGTGAGTTCATTTGTTTTGCATCCCTATCCGTTCAGACACCAGTACATTCCTGCAGGCACTGGTGTGCATAACAGTTCAGACACCAGTACATTCCTGCAGGCACTGGTGTGCATAACAGTTCAGACACCAGTACATTCCTGCAGGCACTGGTGTGCATAACAAGCTGGTTAGTTAGTTGGTACTTTATCTCTGTCCACGTTAACTCTCTCCAAGGCTAAGTACATAGGCCCTCATTCCGAGTTGATCGCTCGCTGCCGTTTTTCGCAGCGTAGCGATCAAGCTAAAAATCGGCACTTCTGCGCATGCGTATGGTAAGCAGCACGCACGCGCAAAGTACTTTAACGCAAAACTATGCAGTTTTACACAAGCTCGAGCGACGCTTTTCAGTCGCTTGAGTGTTCGTAGTATGATTGACAGGAAGTGGGTATTTCTGGGCGGTAACTCAGCGTTTTCAGGGAGTGTGCTAAAAAACGCAGGCGTGCCTGATAAAAATGCAGGAGTGGCTGGAGAAACGGGGGAGTGGCTGGCCGAACGCAGGGCGTGTTTGTGATGTCAAACCAGGAACTAAACTGTCTGCACTGATCGCAAGATAGGAGAGGTCTGGAGCTACTCAGAAACTGCAGGAATTTTTTTCCAAGCAGTTCTGCTAATCTTTCGTTCGCACTTCTGCTAAAATAAGATACACTCCCAGAGGGCGGCGGCCTAGCGTGTGCACTGCTGCTAAAAGCAGCTAGCGAGCGATCAACTCGGTATGAGGGCCATAGACTCCCACACAATCTGCTTCCAGCACTTGGCCAGAATGGCCTCTTATGGGAGCCTGTATCCAGGCAAGATTATTATACTAAAGTCGAGCAAACAAGTTTCATTATTAATTTTTGAATTTAGGCATAAAAAATGTATCACATCCACATTGTAGACTAATCCACCACTGCCTAAAACATCTTTTCACACCGGCAAGGTAGAGAGGAATATAATTCTACCATGGAGGACACTGACACAATGCATAAAGGGGTTGGACCACCACTCCCATGTAGCAGTACTACAGAGCAATGTATAATCATTGTAGAAATAAAATAGTCCTCCCTGACACATTGAGAAAAGAGATGTTAATCCTCGCTGCGCCATTCCATGGTGGTCAGTTGGGGTGAAATAAAAGTTCTTGATACAATAACATCTTATTTGCTTTTTATCTTAAAAAAATAATAAGGGTATAATTAGTGGGCCCACAGTGGGGGTCATTCCGATTTGATCGCTCGCTAGCTAGTCCCGGTGCCATCTTACCTGTCGCGGTGGCTGAGTGATGTCACGCAGCCGCCGTGACCGTGCCCCCTTACGACCCTAACGCGCCGCACTGCCCACCGTTTGGGTTGCCCCGCCCCCGCAACACTCTGTTTCCTCCCTGAAAATAAGAATTTACTTACCGATAATTCTATTTCTCATAGTCCGTAGTGGATGCTGGGGACTCCGTAAGGACCAAGGGGAATAGCGGCTCCGCAGGAGACTGGGCACATCTAAAGAAAGCTTTAGGACTATCTGGTGTGCACTGGCTCCTCCCCCTATGACCCTCCTCCAAGCCTCAGTTAGGATACTGTGCCCGGACGAGCGTACACAATAAGGAAGGATTTTGAATCCCGGGTAAGACTCATACCAGCCACACCAATCACACCGTATAACCTGTGATCTGAACCCAGTTAACAGCATGATAACAGAGGAGCCTCTGAAAGATGGCTCACAACAATAATAACCCGATTTTTGTAACAATAACTATGTACAAGTATTGCAGACAATCCGCACTTGGGATGGGCGCCCAGCATCCACTACGGACTATGAGAAATAGAATTATCGGTAAGTAAATTCTTATTTTCTCTAACGTCCTAAGTGGATGCTGGGGACTCCGTAAGGACCATGGGGATTATACCAAAGCTCCCAAACGGGCGGGAGAGTGCGGATGACTCTGCAGCACCAAATGAGAGAACTCCAGGTCCTCCTCAGCCAGGATATCAATTTTGTAGAATTTTACAAACGTATTTGCTCCTGACCAAGTAGCTGCTCGGCAAAGTTGAAAAGCCGAGACCCCTCGGGCAGCCGCCAAAGATGAGCCCACCTTCCTTGTGGAGTGGGCATTTACAGATTTTTGGCTGTGGCAGGCCTGCCACAGAATGTGCAAGCTGAATTGTACTACAAATCCAACGAGCAATAGTCTGCTTAGAAGCAGGAGCACCCAGCTTGTTGGGTGCATACAGGATAAACAGCAAGTCAGATTTCCTGACTCCAGCCGTCCTGGAGGGCACTGACAACGTCTAGCAACTTGGAGGCCTCCAAGTCCCTAGTAGCCGCAGGCACCACAAATAGGTTGGTTCAGGTGAAACGCTGAAACCACCTTGGGGAGAAACTGAGGACGAGTCCTCAATTCCTCCCTGTCCGAATGGAAAATCAGATAAAGGCTTTTTCAGGATAAAGCCGCCAATTCTGACACGCGCCTGGCCCAGGCCAGGGCCAACAGCATGACCACTTTTCATGTGAGATATTTTAACTCCAC
Organism: Pseudophryne corroboree; assembly: GCF_028390025.1. NCBI lineage: Eukaryota > Metazoa > Chordata > Amphibia > Anura > Myobatrachidae > Pseudophryne > Pseudophryne corroboree. The sequence continues at coordinate 378,664,486 of NC_086448.1, forward strand.
AGATTTAAGTGGTTCAAACCAATGTGACTTTTGGAACCCAAAACTACATTGAGATCCCAAAGTGCCACTGGAGGCACAAAAGGAGGCTGTATATGCAGTACCCCTTTTACAAACGTCTGAACTTCAGGGACTGAAGCTAGTTCTTTTTGGAAGAAAATTGACAGGGCCGAAATTTGAACCTTAATGGACCCCAATTTCAGGCCCATAGACACTCCTGTTTGCAGGAAATGTAGGAATCGACCCAGTTGAATTTCCTCCGTCGGGCCTTACTGGCCTCGCACCACGCAACATATTTTCGCCAATTGCGGTGATAATGTTTTTGCGGTTACATCCTTCCTGGCTTTGATCAGGATAGGGATGACTTCATCCATAATGCCTTTTTTCCTTCAGGATCCGGCGTTCAACCGCCATGCCGTCAAACGCAGCCGCGGTAAGTCTTGGAACAGACAGGGTCCTTGCTGGAGCAGGTCCCTTCTTAGAGGTAGAGGCCACGGATCCTCCGTGAGCATCTCTTGAATTTCCGGTTACCAAGTCCTTCTTGGCCAATCCGGAACCACGAATATAGTGCTTACTCCTCTCCATCTTATCAATCTCAGTACCTTGGGTATGAGAGGCAGAGGAGGGAACACATACCCTGACTGATACACCCACGGTGTTACCAGAGCGTCTACAGCTTATTGCCTGAGGGTCCCTGGACCTGGCGCAATACCTGTCGAGTTTTTAATCATGTGGAAGACTTCTGGGTGAAGTCCCCACTCTCCCGGGTGGAGGTCGTGCTGAGGAAGTCTGCTTCCCAGTTGTCCACTCCCGGAATGAATACTGCTGACAGTGCTATCACATGATTTTCCGCCCAGCGAAAAATCCTTGCAGCTTTTGTCATTGCCCTCCTGCTTCTTGTGCCACCCTGTCTGTTTACGTGGGTGACTGCCGTGATGTTGTCCTACTGGATCAACACCGGCTGACCTTAAAGCAGAGGTCTTGCTAAGCTTAGAGCATTGTAAATGTCCCTTAGCTTCAGGATATTTATGTGAAGTGATGTCTCCAGGCTTGACCATAAGCCCTGGATATTCCTTCCCTGTGTGACTGCTCCCCAGCCTCGCAGGCTGGCATCCGTGGTCACCAGGACCCAGTCCTGAATGCCTAATCTGCGGCCCTCTAGAAGATGAGCACTCTGCAACCACCACAGGAGGGACACCCTTGTCCTTGGTGACAGGGTTATCCGCTGATGCATCTGAAGATGCGACCCGGACCATTTGTCCAGCAGGTCCCACTGGAAAGTTCTTGCGTGGAATCTGCCGAATGGGATTGCTTCGTAGGAAGCCACCATTTTACCCAGAACCCTTGTGCATTGATGCACTGAGACTTGGCTCGGTTTTAGGAGGTTCCTGACTAGCTCGGATAACTCCCTGGCTTTCTCCTCCGGGAGAAACACCTTTTTCTGGACTGTGTCCAGGATCATCCCTAGGAACAGAAGACACGTCGTCGGAACCAGGTGCGATTTTGGAATATTGAGAATCCAATCGTGCTGCCACAACACTACCTGAGATAGTGCTACACCGACCTCCAACTGTTCCCTGGATCTTACCCTTATCAGGGAATTGTCCAAGTAAGGGATAACTAAAATTCACTTCCTTCGAAGGAATATCATCATTTCGGCCATTACCTTGGTAAAGACCCGGGGTGCCGTGGACCATCCATACGGCAGCATCTGAACTGATAGTGACAGTTCTGTACCATAAACCTGAGGTACCCTTGGTGAGAAGGGTAAATTTTGACATGAAGGTAAGCATCCTTGATGTCCCGAGACATCATGTAGTCCCCTTCTTCCAGGTTCGCAATCACTGCTCTGAGTGACTCAATCTTGAATTTGAACCTCTGTATGTAAGTGTTCAAAGATTTTAGATTTAGAATCTGTCTCACCGAGCCGTCCGGCTTCGGTACCACAACAGTGTGGAATAATACCCCGTTCCCTGTTGCAGGAGGGGTATCTTGATTATCACCTGCTGGGAATACAGCTTGTGAATGGCTTCCAAAACTGTCTCCCTGTCAGAAGGAGACATCGGTAAAGCCGACTTTAGGAAACGGCGAGGGGGAGACGTCTCGAATTCTAATTTGTACCCCTGAGATATCACCTGAAGGATCCAGGGGTCTACTTGCGAGTGAGCCCACTGCGCGCTGAAATTCATTGAGACGGGCCCCCCACCGTGCCTGATTCTGCTTGTAAAGCCCCAGCGTATACTGAGGGCTTGGCAGAGGCGGGAGAGGGTTTCTGTTCCTGGGAACTGGCTGATTTCTGCAGCCTTTTTCCTCTCCCTCTGTCACGGGGCAGAAATGAGGAACCTTTTGTCCGCTTGTCCACGAAAAGACTGCGCCTGATAATACGGCGTCTTCTCATGTTGAGAGGCGACCTGGGGTACAAACGTGGTATTCCCAGCTGTTGCCGTGGCCACCAGGTCTGAAAGACCGACCCCAAATAACTCCTCCCCTTAATAAAGCAATACTTCCAAATGCTGTTTGGAATACGCATCACCTGACCACTGACGTGTCCATAACCCTCTACTGGTAGAAATGGACAACGCGCTTAGACTTGATGCCAGTCGGCAAATATTCCGCTGTGCATCACGCATATATAGAAATGCATCTTTTAAATGCTCTATAGGCAAAAATATACTGTCCCTATCTAGGGTATCAATATTTTCAGTCAGGGAATCCGACCACGCCAACCCAGCACTGCACATCCAGGCTGAGGCGATTGCTGGTCGCAGTATAACACCAGTATGTGTGTAAATACCTTTTAGGATACCCTCCTGCTTTCTATCAGCAGGATCCTTAAGGGCGGCCATCTCAGGCGAAGGTAGAGCCCTTACAAGCGTGTGAGCGCTTTATCCACCCTAGGAGGTGTTTCCCAACGCACCCTAACCTCTGGCGGGAAAGGATATAATGCCAATAACATTTTAGAAATTATCAGTTGTTATCGGGGGAAACCCACGCATCATCACACACCTCATTTAATTTCTCAGATTCAGGAAAACTACAGGTAGTTTTTCCTCACCGAACATAATACCCCTTTTTTGGTGGTACTCGTATTATCAGAAATGTGTAAAACATTTTTCATTGCCTCAATCATGTAACGTGTGGCCCTACTGGAAGTCACATTCTTCTAGATGTTCTCAAACAGCTGTCCGTCTATGATTTGAATCCTCAGACAATCCTCAATTGATATGTGAAAACAAAAATGTAAAACAAAAACCAATGTGTAGTACAATTGTGGAAAAATGTCTTAATAAAGGTGTCCAGAAAATAAAACCCTGGTGAGTGGGGGGCTTGTCTGAGGATTGTCTGAGGATTCAAATCATAGACGGACAGCTGTTTGAGAACATCTAGAAGAATCTACAAGTATTGTTGCGTCCACCATTTCTTCATTTATTTCATGTTAAAATTGTTTTTAGTACATTATTTCTAAACTTTCCTCCTAAATTTTGGGCGCCCTTGATCACATTCCCTCACCCCTTTCTTTCTCTCATTGTATTTTTACCTGTGTTGTGGGCAGGTATAGGGATGTGATTGGGCTGACCAATTCCATTGCGCCAGAGATCACTTTTTTCTTTTTTCTTTTTTGGAAGTCACATTCGTCTCTTCACCGTCGACACTGGAGTCAGTATCCGTGTCGGCATCTATATCTGCCATCTGAGGTAACGGGCGCTTTAGAGCCCCTGACGGCCTATGAGACGTCTGGACAGGCACAAGCTGAGTAGCCGGCTGTCTCATGTCAACCACTGTCTTTTATACAGAGCTGACACTGTCACGTAATTCCTTCCAACAGTTCATCCACTCAGGTGTCGACCCCCTAGGGGGTGACATCACTATTACAGGCAATCTGCTCAGTCTCCACATAATTTTTCTCCTCATACATGTCGACACAAAAGTACCGACATACAGCACACACACAGGGAATGCTCTGATAGAGGACAGGACCCCACTAGCCCTTTGGGGAGACAGAGGGAGAGTTTGCCAGCACACACCAGAGCGCTATATATATACAGGGATAACCTTATATAAGTGTTTTTCCCCTTATAGCTGCTGTATAGTTAATACTGCGCCTAATTAGTGCCCCCCTCTCTTTTTTAACCCTTTCTGTAGTGTAGTGACTGCAGGGGAGAGCCAGGGGAGCTTCCCTCCAACGGAGCTGTGAGGGAAAATGGCGCCAGTGTGCTGAGGAGATAGGCTCCGCCCCTTTTTCGCAGACTTTTCTCCTGCTTTTTTATGGATTCTGGCAGGGGTTAAAATTCATCCATATAGCCCTGGGGGCTATATGTGATGTATTTTCGCCAGCCAAGGTGTTTTTATTGCGTCTCAGGGCGCCCCCCCCAGCGCCCTGCACCCTCAGTGACCGAAGTGTGAAGTGTGCTGAGAGCAATGGCGCACAGCTGCAGTGCTGTGCGCTACCTTGTTGAAGACAGGACGTCTTCTGCCGCCGATTTTCCGGACCTCTTCTGCCTTCTGGCTCTGTAAGGGGGCCGGTGGCGCGGCTCTGGGACCCATCCAGGCTGGGCCTGTGATCGTCCCTCTGGAGCTAATGTCCAGTAGCCTAAGAAGCCCAATCCACTCTGCACGCAGGTGAGTTCGCTTCTTCTCCCCTTAGTCCCTCGATGCAGTGAGCTTGTTGCCAGCAGGTCTCACTGAAAATAAAAAACCTAAACTAAAACTTTCACTAAGAAGCTCAGGAGAGCCCCTAGTGTGCACCCTTCTCGTTCGGGCACAGAGATCTAACTGAGGCTTGGAGGAGGGTCATAGGGGGAGGAGCCAGTGCACACCAGATAGTCCTAAAGCTTTCTTTAGATGTGCCCAGTCTCCTGCGGAGCCGCTATTCCCCTTGGTCCTTACGGAGTCCCCAGCATCCACTTAGGACGTTAGAGAAAACAGCGTTGCCGCCCCGCAACCGCCTCTGCCTGATTGACAGGCAGAGGCGACTGCATTTTCTGTGGGCCCCCGCAGAAAATGCGAATGCATGCGCAGTGCGGCCCGCTGCGCATGCGCCCGTGGCACCTCTGCAAAAATTCTGGCCGGATCGCGACTTGTAATCCAAACTGAATTAGCCCCTAGATGTGAGAAAAGGCAAGAACTTTATGGGTCTACAATTTGGTAAAGTGAATATTTTTTTTTTATTGTCTTGTAGCTGGATTTAAATCAATCAAGTTTTAAAAAACAAAACCTCCCAATTGCTGTAAAATCTGCACTTTTGAAAAACTGGGAACTCCTGACCTTTCTACATTTTGCAGTTAATTAGGTCCTCCAGGCTTCACTGTACACTTTTGTTTCCAGTGTTATATGGCAGGAAGCTTTTTGGGCATCCTTGACTTCTTTATAGATTAAAGGCAGAAGCACCCCTTTAGGTACAAGGCTGTTTAGCCATAGGTTATTATGTGCAATTGCCTAGATATGTCCATTGTGACAAGCAGAGCCGTTTCTTGCGAGGTGTGCATTCGCACGGCGCGCCCACCACGGCTCCTCCCCGTCATTACTACTCCGCTCGGGGGGCAGAGTTTCCTGCAATGACGCGTTTGCATCGTGACGTCACAACGCAAACGCGTCATTACATGAAACGCCGCCCCCGAGCAGAGTACTAATGACGGGGAGGAGGGGGAGCCGCCCAGGAAGCCTGCCAGCAAGCTAGGAGGAGGGAGAGGCGGGCCGGCGCAGGCCGAAGAGCACAAAGCGGGAGGACCGCTGCAAACGTAAGTATAACTTCCTATTTTTCTCTCTCACTCTTTTTCTTTGTAGAAGGGTACTCTGACTGCCGTAATGTGTAAAATGGGGACTTTTGCCTGCCGTAATGTGTAAAATGGAGATACTTACCTGCCGTAATTTGTAAAATGGGGACTCTTGCCTGCCGTAATGTGTAAAATGTGGACACTTGCCTGCCGTAATGTGTTAAATAGGGAAAAGTTAGGGGAGTAGCCATTCTGTTTCGCAATGATCTACCAGTATCAATATTGTCAGAAGTTATTGACCCTGAGGGGAGATATATAATCTTAGACATAGAATTGTACCACACTAAGTATACATTGCTAAATTTATATGCCCCTAATGCCAACCCTCATTTGTATGTTCAAGATTTGGGACACCTCCTTCAGGGTAGACCCCATTACTCCTTAATCTTAGGAGGGGACTTCAATATGGTGGAGGACTCCACCGTTGACAGATTCCCCCCTATTATGCGTGCATCTGATTCTCAGGGACATTTTCTGCACTCTGTTTTAACCGCCCTGGGCCTATCGGATCCCTGGGGGTTGTTAAATCCTACGGACAGAATGCATACCCACCTATCGATGGTACATGGGTCTCTTTCTCGTATCGTCAAAATTTTAATAGCAGACACATTTATGTCTCATATTTGTCAGGTGGACATTCATGATATTATAGTGTCGGACCATGCACCTGTCTCAAAATCTCTCAGCCACCTATTTATGTGCCCATCGGATCGGATCTGGAGATTCCCCCATTATTTATCAGCAAATGATGATTTTAAATCATACCTTATTTATCATTGGACTAATTATGTGGATGAGAATTTGGACTCTTGGGACAACCCAGAACTTTTCTGGGAGGCCTCCAAGGCAGTTATGAGAGGGCACATAATTAGCTTTGTCTCTCGAAAAAAGAGAGAGGCCGAGGCAGGATATGCTGCATTGCATTCAGCAATGTCAGCGGCGTTCTGACACTATACTCTCTCCCCATCTGAGAGCACTCTGACTGCATACAAACAAGCTAAGCAGTTGCTTGAGAGTTACCTGGCAACCCAGGCTAAACACTCCATTGATTTCACTAGGAACAGGTTCTACAGGTGGGGAAACAAAGCTGGTAGATTATTGGCGGCCCTATCTAAACCTCCTAAAAAATGCCATACTATAACCACCCTTAAACACCCTATTTCGGGCACTACCTTAACCAAGTCCTCTGAGATTGCGGCGCAGTTTCAGACTTATTTTGAAACTCTGGGGGTAATTCCAAGTTGATCGCAGCAGGAAATTTTTTAGCAGTTGGGCAAAACCATGTGCACTGCAGGGGGGGCAGATATATCATTTGCAGAGAGAGTTAGATGTGGGTGGGTTATTTTGTTTCTGTGCAGGGTAAATACTGGCTGCTTTATTTTTACACTGCAATTTAGATTGCAGATTGAACTCACCACACCCAAATCTATCTCTCTCTGCACATGTTATATCTGACTCCCCTGCAGTGCACATGGTTTTGCCCAACTGCTAAAAAAATTCCTGCTGCGATCAACTTGGAATTACCCCCTCTGTTTGGTTCCTTACCTGTGGACACTGAGACCCAACAATTATTCCTTTCTGATGGAATTCTACCCCCAGTCACCCCTGACCAGATGGCAGCACTGCCGGGTAGTGTTACAATGGATGAGGTTAACTTGGTCATATCTCGACTTCCCCATGGTAAAGCACCGGCCCAGATGGCCTCTCAGGCGACTATTATCGCCTGTTGCAGACACACATTGCCCCTGCATTGGTGGAGTTATTCCAAGCTATACATGAAAAGGGCTCCCCAGCTCATCTTTTCAATGAAGCTTTTATTACCCTTTTGCCCAAACCGGACAGGGATCCCTGTCACCTGTCTTCATACAGGCGCATTAGTCTCCTGAATGTAGACTACAAATTATTAGCTAACATTATGGCACTATTGTCAGATTGTGTTTGGTCTGTGTCCCCGGAGGGGGCGCTAGTGGGTCAGTGGAGGTAGGAGGAAAGAAACGAGGAGGTTGAATAACGTTTCTGCGCATAAGCGCAAAGGTATTTTATTAAGCAGATGATTTTAACAGTATTGAAGCAGAAATAATAATAACAGATGAAAAGTCAATTGCTCAGTATGATAACTGAAAAGTCTATGGCAGTGAATGGCAAATGAACTTGAGAAATAATATCCGGTAATATATAAACAACAGAATGAATGTTAATGAAATGGTTCTGGCTTGGAAACCAGTGCAGGGTTTTAAAACAGGAAACTTTAGGCAGTAATGGAAATGGCAAACCTTAGCATAAGCAGGAGTCCGACTCACAGTGCAGGTGATGAGGCACTGGCAGCAGCAAGCTGTGTCACAGGTGGAGGAATGAACACACCTGGAGTCAGTCTTCAACTGCAGGCTGAAGCACACAAGGTGGTGATGAGTGTGAAGCCTTATGCAGGTTGCAGGTATTGCTGGGCCTTGAAGTTCCACGGAAGAAATGCAGAATGACCAGGAGTATAAGTTCTAGCAGAGAACCAGGAACTCAGGAGAAGACAGGAACCGATCCTTTCATGTAGGTAGTCAGAATGACACAAAGTCCAGGATGCCTGTGAGGTGAAACTGTAGCCTCCTATATACCCCATGGTGTGCAGGGATTGGATGGAGGAAAGGAAAGTGGGTGCGGCCACGCACCGGATTGGCCGCAGCATACTAGCTTGTTTGGAGACTGTCATGGCGGCGCCCACGCCGCGGCCCAGCGGGGACGCGGCGCGCACACGCCTACTGGCCCAGGAGTACCCCCAGGATCCAGATGATGTCCCATGGCAGGGGCATAGGCGACAGGTGACCGCAGGGAGCCAGGACGGAGTCCGCAGCGGCGGACGGATGCCAGCCTGGTAAGTCGATTCCTGACAGTACCCCCTCCTTTAGGGGTGGACACCGAACACCCACGTGGTTTGGAGGGATGAGTGCTGTGGAAGACACGGACCAACCTAGGAGCATGGACATCAGATGAATTCACCCAGCTTCTCTCCTCTGGGCCATAACCGAACCAATCGACCAGGTACTGGAGACGTCCATACCGGCAACGAGAGTCCAGAATCTTGCTGATCTCAAATTCCACGCCCCGCTGAGTTCGAACCTTGGGACCTGCTGGAAGAGTATTCTGAAAGCGGTTTAGGACTAGAGGTCTGAGGAGAGAAATGTGAAAGGCATTAGGAATACGAAGTGAAGGTGGTAATTTCAACTTGTAAGCCACTGGGTTGATGACACTCTCAATAGGGTAAGGACCAATGAAGCGTGGTGCGAACTTCATGGATGGAACCCTGAGACGAAGGTTGCGGGTTGATAACCAAACCCTGTCCCCCGGTTTCAAATGGGGAACCGCACGTCTTTTACGGTCAGCATAGATCTTGTATCGACTGGAGGCTTTTTTGAGGGAAACGTGAATTCTTTTCCAAATGGAGGAAAACTGGGTCAGAGTAGTAGTGGCAGCAGGAACATCCATGTGAGGGAGTTCTTGGAATTCAGGTACTCGGGGATGTTGCCCATAGACTGCAAAGAATGGTGTTGTGTCTGTAGCAGTATGGTAGCGAAAGTTATGGGCAAACTCGGCCCATGGGAGCAGATTAAACCAATCATCCTGGGAGGATGTCACATATAGCCGTAGGAAAGTCTCAAGTTCCTGATTGACTCTCTCTGTCTGCCCATTCGTCTGAGGATGGTATGAAGACGAGAATTTCAATTTTATCTGCATGGCAGAACAGAGGGCCCTCCAAAACCTCGCTACAAACTGTACCCCCCGATCAGATATTATTTCGGAGGGTAAACCGTGTAAACGGAAGATCTCCTGTAGGAAGATCTGGGCAAGTTTCGGGGCAGAAGGGAGACCCTGGAGAGGAACGAAATGAGCCATTTTGGAAAATCTGTCCACTACAACCCAAATAGTGTTATGTCCCTGAGAAGGTGGAAGATCAGTAATAAAGTCCATTGATAGGTGAGACCAAGGACGACTAGGGACTGATAAGGGTTGTAACTGACCTGCTGGAGACTGACGAGGAGTCTTGTGCTGCACACATTTAGGACAGGATGCCACGAAATCCTGGATGTCCACTTTCATCTTTGGCCACCAATATGAGGCAGAAAGGAACTTGAATGTCTTCAGGACACCAGGATGACCAGTGAACTTGGATTGGTGGGCCCAAGCTAGCAACTTGGGACGGAGTTCTGGGGAAACAAAAGTCTTACCCGGAGGTGGAGCTGGAGAGACTTGAGAGGTAGCGAAAACCACGGGACTCAGGATGGAATGTGGCACAGAGTCAGATGTTCCCTCGTCTGATTCCATGGACCGGGATAATGCGTCGGCTTTCACATTCTGTGAACCTGGGCGGAAATGAAGCCTGAAATTAAAACGTGAGAAAAACATAGCCCACCTGGACTGGCGAGGGTTAAGGCACTGAGCTGCTTTTAGGTATAGCAGGTTCTTATGATCCGTGAAGATGTTAAACGGATGTTTGGCCCCTTCTAGGAGATATCTCCATTCCTCGAGAGCCAGTTTGATTGCCAATAACTCTTGATCTCCCACGGAGTAGTTAGCTTCTGCAGGAAGAAACTTGCGAGAGTAGAATCCACAAGGGTGGACTTTCCCATCAGATCCCTTCTGGGAGAGAACAGCTCCAACCCCAACATTAGAGGCATCTACCTCCAACTCGAACGGCCTGTTGACATCTGGCTGAGACAGCACTGGAGCAGACATAAAGGCTAGCTTGATCTTCCGGAAGGCTGCCAAGGCTTCTTCTGACCAGTTGGAATGATCTGCCCCTTTCCGAGTCAGGTTGGTAATAGGAGCGATGAGAGTGGAGAATCCTCGAATAAATTTTCTATAATAGTTGGCAAAACCCAGGAACCGCTGGATAGACTTGAGGGAGTTTGGAATGGACCAATTGGCAATGGCTTCCAATTTTGCCGGGTCCATCTGAAGATCCGATCCAGAAATTATATACCCCAGGAAGGGTATAGAGGGAACTTCGAAGGTGCATTTGGATAATTTCCCGTAGAGACGGTTCTCACGAAGACGTCGGAGAACTTCACAGACTTGTAGGCGATGGGATGGAAGGTCTTGAGAAAAGATAAGAATATCATCTAAGTAAACAACGAGGTACTTATACAGGACATCACGAAAAATTTCGTTCACGAAGTGTTGGAATACCGCTGGAGCATTACTCAACCCAAATGGCATTACCAGGTATTCATAATGGCCGTCTCGAGTGTTGAAGGCTGTCTTCCACTCGTCACCACTCCGGATTCTGATGAGATTATAGGCACCGCGGAGATCTAACTTGGTGAAGATGCGAGCCCCCTTAACTCTATCAAACAGTTCGGTAATGAGTGGTAAAGGATAACTATTCTTGACGGTAATGTCGTTGAGACCCCGATAGTCAATGCATGGACGCAGTCCTCCATCCTTCTTTTTGACAAAGAAGAAACCTGCACCAGCGGGTGATGATGACGGGCGGATGAATCCTTTCTGAAGATTCTCTTTAATGTAGTTACTCATCGCCTCTGTTTCAGGAACAGACAAAGGATAGGTGCGCCCCCTGGGTGGCTTCTTGCCAGGAAGGAGATCAATGGGACAATCCCATTCCCTATGGGGCGGCAGGATATCAGCAGCCTTTTCGCAGAAGACGTCTGCGAAGTCTTGATAAACTGCTGGGAGACTTAGCTGTGACTTCACTTCGGTAGACTTAATAGGAAACACTTGGGCTAAGCAGGAATGATGACAGTGGGAACCCCATGAGGTAAGCTGCAACGTTGTCCAGTCGAACTGTGGGTTATGTAGCTGGAGCCAAGGCATGCCCAAGACAATCTCCTGGGTGGCTTGAGGAATGACCAGGAACTTGATAATTTCTGAATGGAGAAATCCAACTCCCAGAACCACTGGGGTAGTTTGATGTGAAATGTTCCCTTTGGAGATTCTACTACCATCCACAGCAGTGATGTATACAGGACAAGAAAGTTCACAGGTAGACAGGCAAAATTTGTTTACCGCAGCTTGGGTGATAAAATTTCCTGCAGCACCGCAGTCCACTAATGCTGACGCAGACTGGAGCCCAACGGAAGTTTCTAGCGTCACTGGAATAATGAGATCTTGTGGAGAAGGAGCTTGACTGAATGATCCTAACTTGACTCCTCCCTTACAAGTCAGGATCTGGCGTTTCCCGAACGCATCGTGCAGGAGTTAATTTGATGACCCGCAGCAGCACAGTATAGGCAGAGCCTCTCTCGTATTCTTCTTGCCCGTTCCTCAGGGGTTAGGCGGGACCTATTTACCTGCATAGGCTCGTCAGAAGAAGAAAGAGGCTGGAACTGTACAGGAGGTATGGACCTTACTCTGCGAGGCTCACTCCGAGCGCGTTCAATATTGCGTTCGCGGATGCGAGAGTCCAGCTTTATACACAGGGAGATCAAGTCAGACAGTTGAACGGGAATGTCACGGGTTGCCAGTTCGTCTTTGATCCGATCCGAAAGTCCGTGCCAGAAAGTTGCTACCAGAGCTTGGTTGTTCCATTGGACCTCTGCAGCCAACGTCTGGAACTGGATGACATATTGTCCCATGCTTCGGTTACCTTGACGAATTTGGATCAGGTCTGCCGAAGCTGATGTTGCACGACCAGGCTCGTCAAAGATCCGTCTAAAGGTTGACACGAAGTCAGAGTAGTTATTGATCAGAGGGTCAGCACGTTCCCACAGAGGAGACACCCAACTCAGAGCAGATCCAGAGAGCAAGGAAATGATGTAGGCAACCTTGGACCTTGGCGTAGGAAAGTTATGTGGCAATAACTCAAATTGTATTTCACACTGATTGAGAAACCCGCGACATAATTTAGGACTGCCATCATATTTGCTCGGCACGGGCAGGTGCAGACGTGACATTGGAGCTGATGCAGCCAACACAGAAGAATTTACAGCACTGGCAGGTGCTGAAGTAACAGGTACAGTAGGTGAGAGCACACTGAGCAGAGATTGCTGCAGTGTATCCAGTCGGGAGGACATCCCTTGTAGAAAGTGAAGCATCTGCTGCTGCGCAACCTCTTGACCATCCAGACGGGAGACCAGATTTTGCAAGGCCTCTGACCCCACACTCCGTCCACCATCCGAGTCCATCGATCCTGGACTTACTGTCAGATTGTGTTTGGTCTGTGTCCCCGGAGGGGGCGCTAGTGGGTCAGTGGAGGTAGGAGGAAAGAAACGAGGAGGTTGAATAACGTTTCTGCGCATAAGCGCAAAGGTATTTTATTAAGCAGATGATTTTAACAGTATTGAAGCAGAAATAATAATAACAGATGAAAAGTCAATTGCTCAGTATGATAACTGAAAAGTCTATGGCAGTGAATGGCAAATGAACTTGAGAAATAATATCCGGTAATATATAAACAACAGAATGAATGTTAATGAAATGGTTCTGGCTTGGAAACCAGTGCAGGGTTTTAAAACAGGAAACTTTAGGCAGTAATGGAAATGGCAAACCTTAGCATAAGCAGGAGTCCGACTCACAGTGCAGGTGATGAGGCACTGGCAGCAGCAAGCTGTGTCACAGGTGGAGGAATGAACACACCTGGAGTCAGTCTTCAACTGCAGGCTGAAGCACACAAGGTGGTGATGAGTGTGAAGCCTTATGCAGGTTGCAGGTATTGCTGGGCCTTGAAGTTCCACGGAAGAAATGCAGAATGACCAGGAGTATAAGTTCTAGCAGAGAACCAGGAACTCAGGAGAAGACAGGAACCGATCCTTTCATGTAGGTAGTCAGAATGACACAAAGTCCAGGATGCCTGTGAGGTGAAACTGTAGCCTCCTATATACCCCATGGTGTGCAGGGATTGGATGGAGGAAAGGAAAGTGGGTGCGGCCACGCACCGGATTGGCCGCAGCATACTAGCTTGTTTGGAGACTGTCATGGCGGCGCCCACGCCGCGGCCCAGCGGGGACGCGGCGCGCACACGCCTACTGGCCCAGGAGTACCCCCAGGATCCAGATGATGTCCCATGGCAGGGGCATAGGCGACAGGTGACCGCAGGGAGCCAGGACGGAGTCCGCAGCGGCGGACGGATGCCAGCCTGGTAAGTCGATTCCTGACAACTATGTCTTCAATCTATACTCCCTGACATACTAACAAACACACAAGTAGGTTTTGTCTAGGGACGACATGCTGTTAAGGCGGTATGCACAGCATTGGCTGCGGTGTTATCATCCCAAAACTCCCCTACAAATCAACATATGCTTTTAAGTTTGGAAGCTAATAAGGCGTTCGATATGGTGTTATGGCCACATTTGTTTACTGTTTTAGAAAAAAAGAGGTTTCGAAGCGAGCTTTATCCAATTGATCCACTCACTATATCAGAGGCTGTCCACCTCATTATTGATTAATGGATCTAGGGGCCCACATTTTTATTTGGAGAGGGGCACCCGCCAGGGATGCCCTTTATCTCCCTTGTTATTTAATTTAGCACTAGACCCACTTCTACGTACGCTTCAAGATTCACCTGTCTTTCGGAGGCATTTCATTGGGCACTCACGAGATTAAATTATCAGCGTTTGCCGATGACATTCTCCTCTACATAGCTGACCCCGAGCACTCCCTCCAGCACATTTTTGACACTATTACTCAGTTTGGCTCCATTTCTGGCTTTAGTATCAATATAGACAAATCAAACGCCATGTTACTACATGGTAGTCATATACGTCTTCGATGGATTACTCAGTTTCCGTTACGATGGGCTACCACACATATTCCATATCTGGGGATTCTGGTCCCTTGCAACCCGGCAAACTTATACAGAATTAATGTGAGTCGTGCAATTACTGCCTTGGCTAATGATGTGAAAAGGCGGGAACGTCTTCCACTGTCCTACCTGGGACGGGCCAATTTGATTAAGATGGTAGCTATTCCACGTTTGCTTTATCCGCTGCAAATACTCCCGGTCTTATTGGCCAAATCAGATGTACAACAAATTAACGCACTCTTTCGTTGATTTATCAGGAAAGGAGGTCGAGCCCGCATAGCATTGCGGAAACTCATTCAACCAAAATCTAAATGGGGGAATAAATTTCCCGGATATAGTAAACTATAACTATAACGCTCCTTTGAGGCATTTACGTGATTGGCTGCAGCATAGCTCAATATACACCAACACATCGTTGGACCAAGGCTTCCTTCCTAGTGTAAGCCTAATATGTTTTCTCCACCAGCATGACCAGGAAATGCCTGACTCCATAAAGTTGAATCCCCTTTTATGGACTACTAGGAAAATTTGGCACATACTGCGTCATAATGCAGGTCTAAACCAATACCATTCCCTTCACCTTCCTTTAATTTGCAACCCTGACTTTCTGGATGGCATGGCTGCTCACCCCTTCACTCTGTGGAGATTGGCAGGTATTCACAATTTGCGTTTCTTGGTCTCAATAGAGGATAAACGTCCCCTGCATTAATCAGAAGTATCGTCCCAATAGCCATGATAAGCCCTTATTCATTGGCATTCCTACAAACACGGTTTTACATTACACACGTTCTTACTCACTTTTCGGCTGGTGATTGGAATAGTTAGTTAGACAGCCTTCTGACACTCCCGTTGCCTCAGCACAAGGCCATTTCTATCCATTATACTTACCTGAGAAATATTATTAACCATGCAGAGACAGCGGGAGGAATGTCTAAATGGCTGACTCACTTTCCCACCTTGAACATACCAACACTGGAAAAAGCCCTTTTGTTTTCACGAAAGGTTCTCAAAGCTATTATGTACACTGAACTTTTCCTGAACATTTATCATAATACTTACTTATCCCCCCTTCGGCGTTTCCATATGGGAACTTCCGACACCCATACATGTCCAAAGTGTCATCAAGCAGAAGCGGACAACTACCATTGTCTTTGGGCTTGCCCCATCATTCAGGATTTCTGGCATCTCCTTAGGCGTTACGCTGAAGCTAAACTTGTCACATTTGTGCCCTTTACCCCTGAATGGGCTAATATTAGGTGTTTTTGACCCTACACTCCGAATGACTTTAGAAAGTAAACAATTGCTATTATCCCTTAGCACGGCTGGGAAAAAGACGATCCTTCAGGACTAGATTGTCAACACTCCCCCACAGATTCCCCTATTCTTGTCCAAGCTTCACTTTCTATTTAAAATGGACTGGGTAGAAGCTATTGTGGACAAAGGCAAACAAGTTGAACGCTTCTTTGTTCTCTGGGACTCGTATATACAGTAGCATCCCTTCCACTCACTACGAGACGACAAATTCATTTTAGCCTCAAGAATATCACGTGGTATCTCACGAGGCTTGCAGCTCAGGACCCACCTGTAACTCTGGCCTAATAGGGTGCAATTGTTCAGCGGCCTCCACTGGTATTACCATGCTAGATGATAGAATTAAAATGCATTGAAATGGCTTTTACTGTTTTGTACAAGTAATGTTGCGATTTCCTTATATATGTCAATGTAAACTTCTTTTCGGATATTCTACTTTGATTGTATCTCTGATCAGATTTGTTATGTTGTAATGTCTCAATAAAAATATTATATCAAAAAAATTAAATCAACCTGACAGGTGTCTGTAATCAGGCGTGCCATTACCTAGACTTGACCACACCGAATACCTAGCCTGGATTCTTTCCAATCACACCCGGCTGGTTTATAACCATGCCAGGCATGTTCATGCTGACCCTGTCACACCAAATATTAGAGCTAGATGTTGATTTAATGGCAGGGTCAATGTAATGTTCTATGCAGAGTTGGAGAAGAAGACTATTACATTTTGAAGCCTCACACCCAAACGGTAAAACAAATATATAAACTAAACTTTCAGGAATTATATAACACATAGAAACTGAGTTCTAGTGAAATGGTAGAATTCTTTATAAATCCTTTACACACACAAGCATTCACACTGTGCCTGATTCAGATCTGCTTGGACTGTGCATCGTGCTGGAAGCAGCAGTGATGCACAGATATGGTAATGCAGCTGTAGGCATATGGTATAAGTCAGTGCCGTAACTACACATTTTATCACTGTGTGCAAGAAACGGCATCGCGCCCCCCCCCCCTCATGTAAAATAGGGGCAGTGCGCGCTGTAGGCGTGCGCCAAAAATATAGGGGCGTGGCTTCGTGTGGAAGGGGTCCATTATTCAAATTAGGCAGCACAGTAGCGCCACTACACCAGGTAGAGCCCCTTTTTACACATTACGGCAGACAGAGTCCACCTTTTTACACATTATGGCAGACAGATTCCCCTTATTACACATTACAACAGAGTCCCCTTTTTACACATTACGGCAGACAGAGTCCATCTTTTACACATTACGGCAGCAGCGTCCCCTTTTTTACACATTACGGCAGCCAGCGTCCCCTTTTTTACACATTACGGCAGCCAGCGCCCCCTTTTTTACACATTACGGCAGACAGCGTCCCCTTTTTTACACATTGCGGCAGAGTCCCCTTTTTAAACATTACGACAGATAGATAGAATAGATAGACAGATAGATAGATAGATAGATAGATAGATAGATAGACAGAAAGAATAGATGATACTTACTCTCCCCGCTGGCTCAGGCTCCTCGGTGCATCTGCTCAGCTGCTGGCAGATGCCAGGCAGGGAAGGAGGAGGCTGGCCGCCGATGTGAATGCTGGGATGAGGGAAGTGCATTCTAGCATTCACTGCAGCGGCGGCCAGCCTATGTGGAAGGAGAGGGACAGCTGCAGCAGTGCCGCCACCAATTACAGTGCGCTGCTGCTGCTCCCAAGTCCCCCCCCCCTCCCTCCTCCTCCCCTGCTCCCGGAGCTACTGCTCCTCTCCGCGCACACAAAGGCGGCTTGTAATGAGTCAGTTTGAGTCAGGGCGAATGCGCAAAGTAACAGCCATCAGTACTTTAGATAGATAGATGTAAGTTTATGTATAGCTTGTAGTATATTTGTTAGCTTAGTAATACCCCTTTTCCACCTGAGTACCGAGTCCGAACCGGGATGTTTAACCCGGCTACAACCCGTGTCGGCTCCGCCGTTTCCACTGCACAGGTTATTCCCGGGTCGGATCTGTTTCCACTTAACCCGGGTAAGCTCTGTAAAAGCCTATTGATGTCATAAAAAATTTACTTTTTACTGTCTCATCAAGATGATGTCACCAAAAGGAACAAAAGGGAAGGGTGGGGCCTGCTCACAGCAGTGCAGCAATGGAGACCGATGCAGTAGCTGTGTCTAGCATGGAGTTGCAGACTGTTTGCAGGGTTTTGCTGCTTATATCTGCTACAGACTGCTTGATGCAGCTTCTCTCCTTGTGCTACATACTGCTGAGCTGGCGGAGGAGGGCACAATTCTTTGTGGAGGGGCTAGTTCTCAACGCAATTATTTGAAAAGGAGGAGAGTGCTGATATGCCTGCATGTGCCCAGCGTGTCTCCCAGGGATGACATCATCTTCCTGTGCTCCAGAAGCACCAATCAGTGTCTCAGAGCGTTACTCGGGTCTGAAAACACGGGTAATGTTTCTACTGTACAATTACCCGGGTCATTACCGGTAGCTACCCGGGTAGGATTCCAGGGTCACTAAACCCTTGTTGAGCTGTTTCCACTTACTAAAAACCCGTGTTGATGCGCGCCCCCATGCAAACACACGGGTAAATTTAACTAGTGGAAAAGGGGTATCAGTGAATGGTGTAATCATACTTTGTCTGGTATTATACAGAACAGAGTAGGACCTGTTTTGTTGCATTTGTAATTTTTTAAACAATAGTATAACAGCGAAGTCTTTCCAAATGAAAATCATCCAAATTTAGTTTCCTTGTTATTGTGTCCATACCACTCAGTGATCCAAAAACCCTCCCACTGAGAGAGGAAAGGCTACGTTTCCTCAGCTGGAGACACAGTTTTTGACAAACGTCCTTCTTGTAATCCAGAATCAGAGAGGAACAATGTGGTCGGCCTAGGATCAGATAGAGAAATATGCAGAAATGATTTAAGTACAGCCTGTAACCAATGGGAAGCACAAGCTTAGGTCAGTTTAGTTTCTTACCTTTAATTTGGATAGTTTCATAACCTTAAGGAAGGGGAGAATAGTGCCTACCTGCTTTGATTTACA
Source organism: Pseudophryne corroboree (assembly GCF_028390025.1). NCBI lineage: Eukaryota > Metazoa > Chordata > Amphibia > Anura > Myobatrachidae > Pseudophryne > Pseudophryne corroboree. Next base: position 378,683,355 of record NC_086448.1, read on the forward strand.
AGAAAGGGAGACTGCACATGAATAATGTGCTTGAAGGTTTGATAAAGCACTATGGATTACTATACAATATCCTTACAGAAGCAACACGAAATCAGGATTCAGGTATGTGAGCGGTTTGTACCATCAACCAACCTGTATGTTGAAAAAAATGTTTGTTAAACAAAGTTTTCTGCAGTGGACAGCAGAGTCATTCAAAAGCTTTTAATGAAGTAAGATCACTCATACTTGTACTATAATACTGGTATTTATTTATTTATTTATTTATTCATTTATTTGGTTGTTTGTAAGAACTGGTATTGGATAGTAAATGTGATCCAGGACTTAACACACCAATTTCTATTTGTTATGGCAAAATAACAGTTCATGTATCATTATTTTTTCCCTAATCATTGAAATGAATTATTTTATACAAAGAAAGTGTATAGTACAATGATTAGCAATATTGAATGTTATCCTTGTGATGCATACTGTAAATACATGGTGCTAGTGTAAGCCATTGTGTGTGGAGTCACAAAAGCTGTTTCGTAAGATGTGTGGCAACATGTAAACCTACAGAGTAAGGACAAGATAGATTATGAATAAAACAAAAAGAAATAGATGTAAAGTATGTTTCTGCAATTAGTTTACCATAGTCACCATCACTAAGCATAAAGAAGGCACTGTGCAGAATGTAACTGAAGGGATTCCTTCCTGGTGTCTACAATGTGGGATATCAGACATTACTACATATATGCAAAAATTGGGGGAACAGAAAAATGCAATATCAGTTTTCATATGTAATGTAGCCCATAATTCAATCTACATGCACATGGCACAGCCACCGATCACTTAACCAACATGAAAAATGCCCAGCTGCCACTCAGTTGCACCAACTCATCCGCAAGTGGAGCGATGTATATGACTGTGAATAGTAGTTGCTCAAAGATGCATCTGCTCATACTATATGGTAGTGTTAAAAACTGCAAGATCCACTCGCCAAACTGACTTGCCTGCAAATCTGCTCCTAAATGTCTGCAAGAAGGATCTTCCACTACTGTGATGACATCTAATCATCCTGACAATTTAGTCATTTCATCAGTTTACACCCCATTGCCTAACAATGCACTGAAAGCCTATTACCAATTCATTACATATGAAATATAAAAACAAATCCTAAATGTTTGTCAGTAAGACAAGTTCATTTGAGAAAGGATTTGTGGGCAGGTATTCTCTACTGTAAAATGATAATGGACCACTTTCCGTTTTGACGAATTAAAGCTGGGCAGCAGCCCAAACCCGCTATTTATTTGTTGTTGTTTTTTCGGTCATCTAAATCAAATGAAAAAAAAATAATAAACAAATTGGTCACATAACCGCATCCCATTCCAACAGAAGCCATGACTTACATTAAATAATTCTACTGTACAAATATAAAGTATAAGAGCCAAGATATAATGGTGGTCATTCCGAGTTGTTCGCTCGCTAGCTACTTTTAGCAGCAATGCAAACGCAAAGCCGCCGCCCTCTGGGAGTGTATCTTAGCAGAATTGCTAACGAAAGATTAGCAATTCTGCTATTAAGTATTTCCTTGCAGTTTGAGTAGCTCCAGACCTACTCCTAGATTGCGATCACCTCAGTCCGTTTAGTTCCTGGTTCAACGTCACAAACACGCCCAGCGTCCGGCCAGCCACTCCCCCGTTTCTCCAGCCACTCCTGCGTTTTTACCTGGCACGCCTGCGTTTTTTAGCACACTCCCGGAAAATGCTCAGTTACCACCCAGAAACACCCACTTCCTGTCAATCACTCTCCGATCAACAGAGCGACTGAAAAGCTTTGTTCGCCCGTGAGTAAAATAGCATAGTTTTGTGTAAAATTGCTTAGCGCGTGCGCCCTGCGGTGCATACGCATGCGCAGAACTGCCGGATTTTAGCCTATTAGCAATTCTGCTAAAAATAGCAGTGAGCGAACAACTCGGAATGACCACCAATATATTGCAGTGAAATCAGGACAATAGTAGTTCTAAGACGAAGAGTTTACCTTACAAATGTAATTACATTTCCCTTTAATCTTAGAAAACATTCAATCCCACAAACTAAAACCATGATGCACAGTAACTCCGGCAAAAAGATTGCTGTCTGCAATCTTTAGGAATTAAAGTAGGGCACAAACTACCGTATATACTCGAGTATAAATCGACCCGAATATAAGCCGAGGCACCTAATTTCACCCCAAAAAACTGGGAAAACTTATTGACTCGAGTATAAGCCTAGGGTGAGAAATGCAGCTCTAGCCGTACACAGCCCTCATACTGCGAGATATGCCCCCACAGTGCCAGCTATTCCCCCACGGTCAGTGGTGGTTCTTGCCACGGGCAAACGGTACTTTTGCCCGGGGTTCCGCCTTCCGGAGGGCGCCGGCGCCATCCGGAGGGCGCCGCACCAGGGCAAGATCCGCCACTGTGCCCCCCGCAGTGCCCTGCTGTGCCCCCCCGCTTTGAAGGGAACCAGACGCGTAGCGTCTAGTTTCCCTTCATTGAGAGGACCTTAGTTGTGCGGTGCGCGATGACGTCATCGCACAGCAAAGGTCCTCTCCATGAAGGGAAACTAGACGCTACGGTCTAGTTTCCCTTCGTGTAGAGGACCTTTGCTGTGCGATGCGCGATGACGTCATCGCGCACCACACAGCATAGTGGCACAGACACTAGGGGTCATAATTGACCTCTAGTGTCTATGCTGTTCTATGGGAGAGACGTAATAACGTCTCTCCCATAGATCGAAGAGAAGAGAGAGGGGAGAAGAGCGGTGCCGCCGGCGGAGGTGGTCTGGATCAGGAACGGGGATGGTAAGTATTCTTTTTATTTATTTATTTATTTTCTTGCAGCGTCGTGACCACGCCCCCAATTGAAGCCACGCCTCCATATTTTGCCCGGGGCGCCACAACTCTTAGAACCGGCCCTGCCCACGGTGTCAGATATGCCCTCATAGTGCCAGATATGCCCCCCAGTGCCAGATATGCCCCCACAGTGCTAGATATGCCCCCATGGTGCCAGATATTTGCCCTCATAGTGCCAGATATGCCCCCACATTGCCAGATAGACATATTCCCCCACGGTGCCAGATATGCCCCCACAGTGCTACATATGCCCCCACAGTGCCAGATATGCTCTCATAGTGCCAGATATGCCCTCATAGTGCCAGATATGCCCCCACAGTGCCAGATATGCCCCCACAGTGCCAGATATGCCCTCATACTGCCATACTGCCAAATATTCCCCCACGGTGCCAGATATGCCCCCACAGTGCTACATATGCCCCCACAGTGCCAGATATGCCCTCATAGTGCCAGATATGCCCCCACAGTGCCAGATATGCACCCATACTGCCAGATATTCCCCCACAGTGCCAGATATGCCCCCACAGTGCTACATATGCCCCCACAGTACCAGATATTCCTTCATAGTGCCAGATATGGCCTGCCCCTAGCCCCCCCCGCCGCCACCTGTCTCTACTCACCATTATCCGGCTATGTGTAAATGAATGACGGGGCAGCGGAGTGCGGGCAGCAGCAGGCGGTGTGGGCAAAGGTGGCCGGCCTTTGGACATAAGGGAAAGTCTGCAGCGGCTGAGGAGGCGGGCGGCGCGGCGGTGCTTCAGCTAGCAGGGAGAGGGAGATGGATGGCTGCAGCAGCGTCACTGGTTGATGCACCAATTACAGTGCGCTGCTGCGGCTCCCGTGTCCCCATCCCTCCTCCTCCTTCCCTCTTGGCTGCTCCCTACGCTCTGCTCCGGAGCATCACTCGAGTATAAGCCGAGGGGGGGCTTTTTCAGCACAAAAAATGTGCTGAAAAACTCGGCTTATACTCGAGTATATACGGTAATAACATTTCTGTAAAAAATCACTGGTTCCTTTAAAAAGAGTTACAATAAAAACAACATTCAAGTTCTTATTTTTCTTGTATTGCTCTCATCCTCTTCTGCAAGTGTGCGAGCAGGGTAAGCACATAGGGCGCAGCGCCCTGTAATGGCACCCTGCAGCAAGTAGAGCTATTGCAGAGCTGCCGGGAGTGTCCATGGGTCGTTCCTCTTCTGCAAGTGTGCGAGCAGGGTAAGCACACAGGGCGCAGCGCCCTGTAATGGCACCTTGCAGCAAGTAGAGCTATTGCAGAGCTGCCGGGAGTGTCCATGGGTCGTTCCTCTTCTGCAAGTGTGCGAGCAGGTGAAGCACACATGGCGCAGCGCCCTGTAATGGCACCTTGCAGCAAGAAGAGCTATTGCAGAGCTGCCGGGAGTGTCCATGGGTCGTTCCTCTTCTGCAAGTGTGCGAGCAGGGTAAGCACACAGGGCGCAGCGCCCTGTAATGGCACCTTGCAGCAAGTAGAGCTATTTCAGAGCTGCCGGGAGTGTCCATGGGTCGTTCCTCTTCTGCAAGTGTGCGAGCAGGGTAAGCATACAGGGAGCAGCGCCCTGTAATGGCACCTTGCAGCAAGTAGAGCTATTTCAGAGCTGCCGGGAGTGTTCATGGGTTGTTCTGGGCAGGCACCCTGCAGCCTGCCCTGTAGAGTATTGCTCTACTTCCCAGAGGGGACAGGGCCAGCTTGTAATGTCTCCTTCTAGTCTGTAGATATTACTATTGCATTTATTGTACATAAAATGAAAACAAGGAATGTTTTTTAGGAATGTTTTGGTAGCTTTGAGTTTGAATGAAGTTTGACACACATACTCTTGTTTTAATCAATAGCTAATAGCTCTATAGACTACAACATGTACTGTACAGTATATCAACCCAGGAATTCAGCAACACCCAAAAGCAATCAAATGCATATATGATATTTATTTGTGTCAAGCAATCATCATTAGCATGTACTTGCACCACTCTACAGCAACCATAAAAAATATGCTTGATAATATTCTTGCCTGGACCCAGGCTCCAATAAGAGCCCATCTAGGCCAAGTGCTGGAAGCAGATTGTGCGGGGTCTATGGCCCTCATTCCGAGTTGTTCGCTCGATGACGTTTTACGCAGCGCAGCGATCAAGTGAAAAAGCGGCAATTCTGCGCATGCGCATGGTACGCATCGCACATGCGCTAAGTACTTTCACACAAAACTTTGTAGTTTTACCCAAGCTCGAGCGACGCTTTTCAGTCGCTCGAGTGTTCGTAGTATGATTGACAGGAAGAGGGTGTTTCTGGGCGGCAACTCAGCGTTTTCAGGGAGTGTACTAAAAAATGCAGGCGTGCCAGGCAAAAACACAGGAGTGGCTGGAGAAACAGGGGAGTGGCTGGCCGAACGCAGGGCGTGTTTGTGACGCCAAACCAGGAACTAAACAGACTGCAGTCATCGCAAGATAGGAGTAAGTCTGGAGCTACTCAGAAACGGCATGACATTTTTCACGTGCAGTTCTGCTAATCTTTCGTTCGCACTTCTGCTAAACTAAGATACACTCCCAGAGGGCGGCGGCCTAGCGTGTGCACTGCTGCTAAAATCAGCTAGCGAGCGATCAATATCGGAATGAGGGCCTATGTACTGAACTAAGCCTTTGAGAGAGATAAATTAGATGGAGATAAAGTACCAAACAATCAGCTCCTTACTTGCCATGTTACAGGCTGTGTTTGAAAAATGAAAGTTAGGAGCTAGTTGGCTAGTACTTTATCTCTGTTCACTTAATATCTCTACAAAGCATAGTACTTGGGGGGGGGGGGTCATTCCGAGTTGTTCGCTCGCTAGCAGTTTTTAGCAGCCGTGCAAATGCTATGCCGCCTCCCACTGGGAGTGTATTTTAGCTTTGCAGAAGTGCGAACGAAAGGATCGCACAGCGGCGGCAAATAATTTTTGTGCAGTTTTAGAGTAGCTCAATACCTACTCAGCGCTTGCGATGACTTCAGACTATTCAGTTCCTGTTTTGACGTCACAAACACGCCTTGCGTTCGCCCAGCCATGCCTGCGTTTTTTCCTGGCACGCCTGAGTTTTTTCTAACACTCCCTGAAAATGGTCAGTTGACACCCAGAAATGCCCACTTCATGTCAATCACTCTGCGGTCTGCATTGCGACTGAAAAGCTTCGCTAGACCCTGTGTGAAACTACATCTGCCGTTGTAAAAGTACGTCGTGTGTGCGCATTGCGCCGCATATGCATGCGCAGAAGTGCAGTTTTTTTGCCTCATCTCTGCACAACGAACGAATGCAGCTAGCGATCAACTCGGAATGACCCCCATAGACCCCTCTTGTGCTTACAATATCACTCTGTTTTCTGATTTAGCTCTAGAGCGTATGTGTGAGTAGGAGGTGATGGAGAGAATTTCCCATACAGCAGCCCATAGGCTACTATAGGCGTTATTTAGTAACAATGCTATAATCAGCAATACATTTAACAACAAGTAACAAGTAACAGCAAATAACAATGCAGAGTGCAAATCTGCACAAAAAGCAGGGCATACAGGGGGTCATTCCGACCCGTTCGCACGCATCGGTTCTTCGCTCTGGTGCGAACAGGTCGGAACTGCGGCTGCATGGTGGCCGCATTGCGCATGCACGTCGTTGCCTAGTGACAGACGTCGCCTGGCAACGATGCCAGGACCAATGAAAGCGATCGCAGGCGCGATCGCAAGAAGATTGAAAGCGGGAAGGAAGATCGGGGCGTCTATTCACCGTTTCCCGGGCGTGGTAAGGCGAACGCAGGAGTGTCCAGGTGTTTGGAGGGCGGATGTCTGACGTCACAGCCGGGACCTTCATCATTGGATCTGTCGCACTGGGTATGTAGCTGCAGGGCTAGTCTTGTTTTACTTGAAACTTTTTTAGCATAGCAGGGCTGCACAAGCGATCGCAGCCCTGCTATGCTAAAATACACTCCCCCATAGGCGGCGTCAGGTTGATAGCATGAGCAGCAAAAAGTTGCTACGTGCGATCAACTCGGAATGATCCCTCTAAGCAGTAATCAGCTATCGCCCTTCTCAGGGGCGGATTGGCCCACCAGGACACCATGACAGATTCCGATGGGCTGGTCCCATATCCCCTTCGGCCAGGCCTATTCACACTAAGGCTGGGCTAGCTCACACTGCTTTCAGTACTTGCGGTTTATTGGACCGCAATCCGGAAGTTAGGCTAGCGAGCACTTCCGGGTGCCGCTAGCCATGAAAACTGGTGAAGCTGTTCTACCAACGAGCGACCTGGAGAAAGTTAACAAGCCCAGCAGCATCCTCTCCCTGGCCCCAGCCAAAGGTCTCTTCAATGAGCCTGGGCCCGGGAGCAGCAGCATAGCGATGGTCGGAGCCGGGTTCACTATACCCGCTGCCACCTTAGCTCCCGCACTCTCACTGAACTGGCCAGAGCGGCGATTGAGCGCTGAAGGGGACCTGGCAGAGAGGTTTTTTTAAATTACATTAATTTCATTATCATGGTGTACGGGTTAGGGCGTCCTCGGTCACAGTGTATGGTTTGGAGACTGGACAGGAGCAGGATGTACCTTGTTCTCAGGATGCCAGCTGATCAGGCAGCACTCACAGCCAGCCCTGGGACAATCTCTTATGCAAAGTCCTTCAGCCCTATAGCTGCCCAATGTCTGTCCATGATGATGCGCCTATTTATGTAATGCAGTGGCTACGTATGTAGGGGGTCATTCCGAGTTGATCCCTCGCTAGCTACTTTTTGCAGCCGTGCGAACGCATAGTTGCCGCCCACAGGGGAGTGTATTTTAGCTTTGCAAGTGTGCGAACGCCTGTGCAGCCGAGCAATACAAAAACAGTTTGTGCAGTAGGTCTGAACTTACTCATCCGCTGCGATCACTTCAACCGGTCCGGTCCCGGAATTGACGTCAGACACCTGCCCTGCAAACGCTTGGACATGCCTGCGTTTTTCCAAGCACTCCCTGAAAACGGTCAGTTGACACCCATAACCGCTTTCTTCCTGTCAATCTTCTTGCGTGCATGCGCAGTAGTGACCTGATCACTGCGCTGCGAAAAACGGCAGCGTGCGATCAGGTCGGAATGACCCCCGTGCTATTTGTGTAATGAGGTGCTATACGTGTAATGTGGTGCTATACGTGTAATGTGGTGCTATATGCAGTGGTATATGTGTAGTGCGGTGCTATACGTGTAATGTGGTGCTATTCGTGTTATGTGGTGCTATTTGTGTAGTGCGGTGCTATACATGTACTGCAGTGCTATACGTGTAATGTGGTGTTATTCGCGTAATGTGGTTCTATTCGTGTAATGTGGTAGTATTCCTGTAATAATGTGGTGGCTATGTATGTAATCAGGGGCGGATTGGCCACTGGTCCCCTGTGTCTGTTTCACTACTTGTGTGTGCGCCATACTTACCGACTTTTTGGCTGCTCTCTCCGGGAGAGAGCAGCCAGGTCGGCTCAACAGGGGGCGGGGCAGTGATGTGATGAGCAGAGGGGGGCGGGCCAGAGGCGGAACGGGAGCGTGATGGAGGTGGGGCAGGGGCGTGGCTGATGTATTGCATCATTTAAGCCTCACCCCCCCCTCCTGTGTAATGCCACTATTACCGGCATTATACTGCAGAAGGCGTGGCTATGATGACGCGATTCAACAAGTATCGCGTCATCGACTGCCTGGACCGCCCACTTTACCCGCTAAGTGAGCGGCCGGGCAGGGGGGACCCCAGATTACGGGAGACTTGCCTGCTGTTCCGGAATGCCGGAAGGGTCACCGGATTTTCGGGAGCCTCCCGGCCATTCTGGGAGAGTTGGCAAGCATGGTGTGCTCCCTCCCTGTACTGTGCTGTATAGTGTGTGCTCCCCCTCCCTGTACTGTGCTATATGTAGTGTGTGCTCCCCCTCCTTGTACTTTGAAACATAAGGTTAAAAAAAAGGGGTTTGTAGAATGAAAAATCAATAAAATCAGAAGTAGATTAAAGGCATTACAGCAGTGTCAGTAGACACTGAAACTAAGTGGACATATCAGTCCTTATATATTCAGATGTACGCGTAGGTATCTGGTAACGGGTCGTCCCAAGTAGAGAAAAAATTCTTACTGGCACTGTGTGTGGGCGTGGCCATGTGTCACAAGGGGCGTGGCCAATGCAAATAGGTGCGTGTCAACGTGACACGCTCCATTTCTCTTCACTCTGAGAACATTCATTTCCATTCCATATTCACCTTACCTTTATGGTAGTTTCTCACAATGGCGAACCTCTGAAGAAATGTATCCTCCCTGGTGAGACAGCGTCTTTAGTCGGTATTCACTATTCATGTAGGAAATCACATGGTCTTGCAAATGCCTGTTTGTGTAGGAATATAACCAAAGTCATTGTCATAGAACAGAGATTCAACCAGATTCATGCCACCTGACCTACCCCCTGCGTCTCTCAGCTACACCATTATCTTCCTCCCTGGGGGTCTCAGCCACACCGTCATCTCACCCCAGTGTCTCTCGGCCACACCATCATCTTCCGCCTGCATCTCTCAGCCTGCCCCCTTTAATTCTATGTCTCTCAGACTGTCCCCCACTCACTCAGAGTCTCTCAGCTTGATCCCCCCTCCTTCACTGTGTCTCTCAGCCTATTTCACTCTATTATTTTATTATTATTTATTAGCAGTTTCTTATATAGTGCAGCATATTCCGTTGCGCTTTACAATTAGAACAACAGTTATAGAACAAAAATGGGCAAAGACAGACAGAGATGTAGGAAGGCCCTGCTCACAAGCTTATAATCTATAGGGAAATATTCATTGATACACAAGCATAGATGCTACCTGTTACATAATGGTCCACCAGATTGCTATCTCTCAGCCTGCGTCCCCCCCTCCTTCACTCTGTGTCTCTCAGCATGTGCTCCCCCCCCCCTTCACTCTGTGTCTCTCAGCCTGCAGCCCCCCCCCACCCCCTTCACTGTGTATCTGAGCCTGCGCCCCACCCCCCCTCCTTCACTCTGTGTCTCTCAGCCTATGGCCCCCTCCTTCATTACGTGTCTCTCAACCAGTGCCCCCCCCCCTTTCCCCTCCTTTATTCTGTGTCTCTCAGCCTATGGCCCCCTCCTTCATAACGTGTCTTCTCCCCCCTTTATTCTGTGTCTCTCAGCCTGTGGCCACCTCCTGCTTCATTCTGTGTCTCTCAGCCTGCATTCCCCCCTCTTTCACTATATTTCTCTCTTAGCCTGCACCCCCCCTCCTTCACTCTGTGTCTCTCAGCCTGCGTCCCCTCTCCTTCATTGTGTCTCTCATCCTGCAGCCCCCCCTCCTTCATTCCATGTCTCTCAGCCTGTGTCACGCCTCGTTTAGTCTGTGTCTCTCAGCCTGCGGCCACCTCCTCCTTCATCCTGTGTCTCTCAGCTTGCATCCCCCCCCCCCCCTTTCACTGTATCTCTTATCCTTTAGCCCCCCTCCTTCACTGTGTGTCTCTCAGCCTGTATCCCTCCCTCCTTTATTCTGTGTCTCTCAGCCTGCGGCCACCTCCTGCTTCATTCTGTGTCTCTCAGCCTGCATCCCCCACTCTTTCACTGCATCCCTTAGTTTGTGGCCCCCCTCCTTCACTCTGTGTCTCTCAGCCTTCGCCCCCCCCCCCCTCCTTCACCGTGTCTCTCAGCCTGCGCCCCCCCCCCCCTCCTTTATTCCGTGTCTCTCAGCCTGTGTCACCCCATCCTTTATTCTGTGTCTCTCAGCCTGTGGCCACCTCCTGCTTCATTCTGTGTCTCTCAGCCTGTGTCCCTCCCTCCTTCATTCTGTGTCTCTTAACCTGCGTCCCTCCCCCTCCCCCACCTCCTTCATTCTGTGTCTCAGCCTGTTTCCCCCTTCCCCTTCCCCCCCTTCATTCTGTGTCTCTCTCACCACAGCTATTCACCTGGCTGTCTCAGAGACAGAGACACTGGCTGATGGACAGCCACACTGTAATTGGTTTGGACTCCTGGCCTGGCCTGCGGCCTGCCAGTATCTGCACTACTGCCACAGCCCGAACCCGCAGTCAAACACACAAGCGGGACTTCAATCAAGGCAGCTCCACCTCAAAGGCTGTGGTGACTGGGCAGGTGCGGCATGCCGTGTGACATCATCACGTCACGTCACAACAGAGTTCAGTTGGTTGAACACATGGGGGGCTGGAGCAGGGGAGCTGCAGCGCGGGTCGAGTATCGTCCTCCCGGTCAGCAAATGCATTCCTGACCGAGAGGACACCTATTAAACTAATGCATTAATAAATCGGGTTTTGGGCTAATGGGTGGTCCGGTGCACTCCCGGACCACCCCCTAGATTCGCCTATGGACGTACGGATGTACATCAGGGAAGGGCATTGTAGTAGTATATGCATATAGTCGCAGGTATACATTAGCATAGCGTAAAGCAAAGGAGGCCCCAACTGTGTCTATCTCAGAATCAATACCTCTGAGGAGTGACCCCGCCCTCTTGACAACAGACTCCGCCCCATGAGGGCTGCTTCCATAAATTTCCCAGGCTGGTGTTCGATCCCAATCCACTCCTGGCTCTTCTACACTGAAATCCAATGGGGGATGTATGAAATTGTCTAACTTCTATACCTGTCCTCTTTAGTAGGTTTGATACATCTTACACTATGTGCTGTGCTAGTTATTCCAGATCTGTACCTTTGAACAATATTATTAATTAGTTTTACGTAGCTTAATCATAAAGAAATAATTTTAGCTTAGCCGTCTTATTTTCTGTTCTGTTTTTTTTTTTAAACTAAATAATGGAAGTATCTCATTAACATGTGATAAACTTCTCCATTCTGATTGCTCATTTTCCACATTAAAAAAAAACAAAAACAAATGAAACTTGTGACAGGATATGATTCATTGGTCTAATGCTAAGGAAGTTATCAGAAGATTGCCGTCAATGGAAACACAGAAACACAGTTATTACAACAAAAGAATTGTGTTATATAAAATATTCAGATTTGGGCTATCTGCATATACTGTACTATATAATTCATTTAAAGTACTTATATATACAGGTAAACCATACACTGTCATTATGTTGTTTAAGAAATGTCCTATGATTTTAACTTTCTATTACAGTCAGTCAGTGCTCCACTACATGTAATATGATAGTAGAGTCTGCAGATGGAACTGTGGAAACTCGCTTATTTCCATTGTTGCCAACTGCCCATAGAAAGGAAAGCCCCCATAGTCACCAGTGGACACAGGAAGTAGAACTGCACAAAAGGGATTTCCTGTCATTCATGTTTACATACTGTAGCTCTGCTAAGTATACTATGTGAAAATTTAGAGACTATGCTTCCAAACGTGGGGGAGATTTATCAAAGCTTGGAGAGAGATAAAGTGGAGAAATGAGATAAAGTACAAGCCAATCAGCTCCTGTCATATTTCAAACACATCCTGTAAAATGACAGACGCTGATTGTTTGGTACTATTTATCTCCATTTTACCTCTTGCCAAGCTTTGATATATCTCTCCCATAATGCCATCTTAAATAATTACTCATTATAGTCTGTTATTGCTTAATATATGTTCATTTTTACATTAACTTCTCTAACTGGGAGGTATAAACAATTCAAACAGATTAAAGGCTATTATCCCTTTGTTCCAATAAATGTTATTTGGTCAGAGAATTAGTGAGTAATTGGAAATCCATCATGTAATGTTATTTTATATCATTTGAACATATGCAAATAGTGTCATTAAGAAAACTGTTCAGATGATGCGGTCAGACTGAGTGACTGAGAGTCGACTTATGACAATCAAAACTTAAAAGTTTATAAAGTTGCTTATGGAAGTGTTAGTGAAACATCCAGGTGTGTTATATTTTGTCCACATTTACGTCGACATGATAATGTTGACATGGTCATATTTGACCATGTCAACATGGGTTAGGTATGTATTACCGGCTTCGGGATGCCGGCTGTCCATATCCCAAATGCCTGTAGCGGGGCGAGCGCTAAGAGTCCCCCGGGCTTTCAGCACTCGCCACAGGATCTATTTCCACTCTATGGGTGTCATGACACCCATGAGTGGGAATAGCCCTGGTGTGCCAGGATTCTGGCTCGCGGCATTGTCGGCTGTAGGGTATTCAGCATCGTAATCTGCACACCTGGACCCTGACCGCCGGCAAATTGACTGCATCCCGTCGACACTGATGAAATGTCAGCATGATTAAAATGTCGACAGAACGTCCTTAGTGGTCTAGCAGTGCGTTACCTGGCACAGAGATTCCAGCAGCTCTATCGGTGTCTTCCAGGTCCTCTGGTCGGCTGACTTCTGACAGATCCAGCACACTTTCTGGGTATGAGTATGGCTATTTCTCCCCCTAGTGCCTAAAACTAACATCCACTCACACAACCTAGCCCTAACCACCATTCCCGTAGCTTAATCCTAACCCTCCACTGTTGGTCAGTGCAGAATGTCTGCGCTTCACATTTTGACATTCTGCACATACTGACATATTCAATGTTAACATTTTAACCACGTCATCATCATAACTGTCAACATTGTGATGAGGACATTGTAAATGTCAATATTTTGAATACTTCCTAATCATCCCTATTTGGGATATGTTTATTGGCAAAGAGTAAAAGGAACAAAATGGGGTAAATTTACTAATATTCGTGTTGCAGCTGATTTCAGCCGAGATCAATCTCGGCTGACATTGGCCGTTTGAGATTATAACTATTTGAAAAAAAACATGGTGATAATGTCGATATTATCTTAAACCATAAAGCTATACCTCTAGATACACTTTTACCGTGGAGCCGCTATGGCCGCTAGACTGAATACACGCGCTACGCACTTTGTACGCTATTTGCGTACAGAGTCCCGTACGTGGTACGTACTTGGCGTACACACGCCACGCTGAGTGTACAGAGTACGCACAGCGCGCGCACACACAATTGATAACCTTTAAACCTTATTAGTAATACAATGTAATAATATGGTTACACTTTAAACCTTTATGCAGCAAAGCACTGCAATGATGTTATACCTTAAACCTTAAGTAGCGCTGACAGTATAAAGTACCCGCAGTGCGTACACCTTATCAATACTTATAAACCTTATACAGTTAAATACGCTTTAAACCCTAGCAGGGAAATGAGGACACAACACCGATATGTAGTTGAACCACAGGGTTCTAAGGCCACTGTGGGTTATTTCAAAAGGTAAAACAGTACAAATTATACACTACAGGCTAACAAAATAAATCTACAACAGAATAATGGCTACAGAAAACGTACATACGTGAGAATGTTTGCAAGCGCAACCTGGACCAGTCCTCCGCTCATCAGGTAGAGAGCGTTCAGAGTCTTCTGACCGGCCAGGCAACAACGGGCTTTTTATACACAACTTACATACACAATACAATGGTCACTGTAATCTCATTGTCCATTGGACACAGAGGTGCATCTTTACATTACAGGAGAGGTCATAGGTTGATTTAAAAAGGTGGGCGATGTCTTTCTCAACTGCTCTTGGGGGTGGTATCCTCTGGATTCCCGCCGCATACATAATATACAGTAAATACAGTTTATATCTATATTCTACTTCTGCGCATAACTATACGCTGGAACATGTGATCTTTCTCTAACCAACACCGGAATGTTACCCTTAAAATACCCTACAGTTGAATACTAGACATCACCTTCTAACCTTTATCTGACCCTTCCTATCATGCAAAGGCGAATCCCTTAGTCCTGGAACTGTTGAAACTGTTGATACTCGCTGATGTGGTGCAAGGGAGCTATATCTAAAATGTACACTATTTGGGTTAAATATGTAATGTTCTAATAACCCTCTACGCGCTCACACACTCCGCCGTAAATACCCATACCACGCGCAGGAACGCGGGAGCAATCATACACAAATTGCGGATATGTGCACGCACGGCGAAGTAAGTGTACGCGCAGCGGGCATGTGCATGGGGTTAGTACATGGTGTATGCATTACAATATTTGTCGACTTTGACAATGGTTATTTACTAAAACGGCTCTTTGAGCCGGTCCTGGTTGTTAAAATACTGAGAAAAAATGTGTATAGGGTTCCCCAGTATTTTAACAACCAGCACCAGGCTCTTGGACCGGTCCTGGTTTCAAAAATATGGGAGGGGAAAGGACGTAGGGGTCCTCCGTATTTTTTAAACCATCACTGGACTCCACTAGCCAAGGAGATAATGCCACAGTCGGGGAACACATTTATACTGGTCCCTGCGGCCGTGGCATTACCGCCCCAACTAGTCACCCCTGGCCGGGGATGACTGGGGATGTGAATGCCGGGATGATAGCGCATGTGTAAAATTAGAATAAATATTATCTTTTACCTGTGGAACTACAGGTCCCCAGTAAGATACAAGTGCCAGCATTTGGGGCATGAAAGGGGCCGCTGGTACATGTAGTTCCACCTATAAAATAAATATTACAATAAAGACAAGGCATGGACACTGTACACAGTATAACTTTAATTAAACATACATGCACACTCACTCTTACATATACTGTACTTACCTACATCCCATGAAGTGATTCGGTACACTTGTCCAGTAGAATCCATAGGGGACCTTTAATAAAAAAAATTATACTCCCCTAATCCAGTGTAGATCGGTTCTCTTCGTTCCATGCACGCATCCACAGGGTGCCATTTGTAATTAGGATGGATTTATTCCCTGAGATATCAGATTGACAGATGCTTCTGATGGGGTTTTTTCTCTTCCTCTTCCACATCTAGACAAGTTGCTAAAAGTAGAATTTGATAAACTTACCTTTTTTCACCCTCATCACATATCTGAGTAGATGCTGTATAATCAAACTGTAAATAATAAAGGTTATTAGGTTATAACCTAATAACCTTTAGGTTATAAATGTTATAAAAACTTATGAGTAGGAATGGTCATCACTTAGTTAACCATCAATGATCATCATAGATCATCATTCACAGGAGAACCATGTTTCAGCCACCGATGGTCATCCCTGCTTCATTACTCGCTGGGCTATGGGCCAATCAGATCATGAGGGTGAAGCTTTGCAGATCCATTTTTTTTCGGGACTAGTTATCCTACTAATATATTTTTAGCTTATAGGAGGAGACTGGAGTACCCGGAGGCACAGGGAGAATATACAAACTCCACACAGTTAGGGCCATAGTGTAAATTGAGCCCATGACCTCAGTGCTATGGGGCAGTAATGCTCCACTACACCATAAAAACTGTTGTAAACACATGTAACATTTAAATATCATATAAAATGAATCTCATTGGCAGGTATGGTACTTTATAAGATAGTAATAGTATTTGTGCTTACGATTATATAAACGTGTGAGGCAGCAAGAGAAAGTGAATGAACTAACTACAGTAGGTAACAGACGTACAGTGTCACCTTGTGGTGAAACTTCAAATGCACCTGCTGTAAATACTACATGTTAAATACTGCTGGTCAGATACAGTATGTATGTATTTTGTACTTGTAGTACAAATAATGCTTGCCTTTAGTAGTTTAGTATTGTCCTATAGGGGGAGATCCAGTCTTCAGCCACACAGATCTGTGGCCATTATTACAGTATGGGAATCATGTATGTAATGCTTGCTAAAATAAGCATGATTTCCCTGCCCGGAGTTAGCCCCATAGTACAGGTTGAGTATCCCATATCCAAATATTCCGAAATACGGAATATTCCGAAATACGGACTTTTTTGAGTGAGAGTGAGATAGTGAAACCTTTGTTTTTTGATGGCTCAATGTACACAAACTTTGTTTAATACACAGAATTATTAAAAATATTGTATTAAATGACCTTCAGGCTGTGTGTATAAGGTGTATATGAAACATAAATGAATTGTGTGCTTAGATTTAGGTCCCATCACCATGATATCTGATTATGGTATGCAATTATTCCAAAATACGGAAAAATCCCATATCCAAATTCCAAAATACCTCTGGTCCCAAGCATTTTGGATAAGGGAGACTCAACCTGTACCTAAAAAAATTAGTTTCATGTATTTTTGCATGTACTGTAAGCAGTAGGTATGAATGCAAATCAGATTCTATTTAGGTTTCAAATACACATTTAAATCTTTCAGTCAGAATCCTCTATTGAGAGAGATAGGAATGTGGCATGTGATTGTGGGGTAAATGTATGATACATGCCGATATCACTCTTCCCGCTTCGCTTCTTTACCGAGGTGAAGCGAGACGCACTAGCACCGAGATGTATTAATTCCGTTGCTAATGAGGGGTAGTGAAAACACCCCCCCTCCTTCAATGCCTGTCAGCGACCACAGCACATAAGCCTAGTGCTGATACACTAAGTCTGTATGGACATTGACACCTGCAGCTGTCGAAATTAATAGCTGCAGATGTCAGCACGGTCGGTGCAACTAACCGTTCTTACATTGCCCCGCACATTGGCATGCTATCTTTTAGATAGCAGCGATGATAATGACAGGCACTGTCACACACTGTCACTGTAAATACATGGGGGAGAAGCGGCATCAGTGCACATAACGTGCGCTGATACCGCTTCTCCCCCATAACGAGTGTTCTTACATTTACCCCATTACATCATATTATTGTCATCTTTGTGTGAAAGAATGCTTTCTATTTCTATAATAATAATAATACAGGTTGAGTATCCCTTATCCAAAATGCTTGGGACCAGAGGTATTTTGGATATGGGATTTTTCCGTATTTTGGAATAATTGCATACCATAATGAGATATCATGGTGATGGGACCTTAATCTAAGCACAGAATGCATTTATGTTACATATACACCTTATACACACAGCCTGAAGGTCATTTAATACAATATTTTTAATAACTTTGTGTATTAAACAAAGTTTGTGTACATTGAGCCATCAGAAAACAAAGGTTTCACTATCTCACTCTCACTCAAAAAAGTCCGTATTTCGGAATATTCCGTATTTCGGAATATTTGGATATGGGATACTCAACCTGTAATAATAATAATAATAATAATAATCACCTGGGCCTCCATCCCTGTATACAGGAGCTGGGGGGAAGCAGATTGCTTAGAGGGCTACCTGCAATCAGGTGCTTTATTTTTAATCACATTAGTGCTGCACTCTTACCCTATTAGGAGATGGATGCCTGCCATGGCATATTCTAGGGCAGGCTTTTTCAACCAGTGTGCCGTGGCACACTAGTGTGCCACGACCAGTTCCAAGGTGTGCCGCAGAGCCAGAGCAGCCTTCTGCACCTTCAGAGTGAACTGTTGGGCCGGGCTCTTCTTAGAGGATCAGTCGTGCTCCGGCTGTGACGTATGCCTTGAAGACGCGGCGGTGTGATATCATAGGTCACTGCCGCTGCGTCTCACCCTCCAGCCCACCCGCCTGCATACATATCTTCCAGTTCCTGCCTGCATACACATCTTCCCTTGCCCACCCACATCCACACCTGCCTGACCGCCCACTGCTCAGTATTCGCAACACTCCACTATGAACAACCCCCGCCACTGAAAGACAGGGAGTGGGACAGCTGACCAGTAGGGGCAAATATTTGGGGGGGGGGGGGGGGGTTTCTCCTGTGGGGAACTATAGGATTTATGTGGGGAGAACAAGGATTTATGGGGGGAACAATGTGAATAATTCATGTGGGGAGCAATGTGATTGTTTTTTCTGTGTAAGCCAATGTATGTGTGGATTTTTTTTAACTATCAGGGCCAATGTGTGTCTTTGGTTTTATTCTGTTGGGAACTGATGGTGTGCCTTGGCAATTTTAAAATATTGTTCAGTGTGCCGCGAGTAAAAAAAGGTTGAAAATCACTGTTCTATGGGTTCAAGGGGCCCTCTGTTGCTCCAATACCTACCAGTCATTTGTTCCACAAATAAGCATACATTCATGTTATCATAAAGCCTGGTATCTTTATTTTTGAAGGGCACGTTAGCAGGGGAGCCAGATACACAGCTGCTACCATGTAGAGTAGGGAGGGAGGGCAGGCGGCATACAGCTGCTCTACCCCTCCTACTCTTTAGACATGTGAATCGAATAATGTTTCATCTGAACCATTGATGGTTTGGTTTAGTGACCAATGGCTAACTTTTCAATGGTGAGGATCCAATGTTTTCTCAACATCGCAAGTTTTATTTCTGTTGTCCTACCCATGTAGTGGGAGATGGGAGCAGGCAGGAAGGCTCATTTGATTTACTCCCACACCTAAACCTGTACATATAAGAGATGTGCATCTTCAGTTAAACCCCCAAACATTTCTCAGCATATCATACTCATACTCTGCAGTCAAACAGCTAACACTATTTGCTCCTGCGTAGGAAGCCTGTAATTCTAATTATATGAACCTAGTTGCAATGGCCAGTTTCAACCATTGCAGCTACGCAGAACTATGTAATGTTTGGGTTTAAGTGCTTATTGATTTGATGGGTTTTATAAGATACTAATACGAGACTGAGGGATGTAATTAGGGGTTTAATGTACATGATTTTATTTATTTGAGAATGTTGTGGCTAATTCATAATGGGGATTATAAAGGTAATTACTGTAAAGGGATGGATCATCTCTGCATTATATGGTGATCACTGTTCACTGATGCTCTCATTATTATATGGCAGTCACTGATATGGTCTGTAATGTAGGACAGCTACTGATGTTTTCTGTATTATATGTTGGGTACTAATCCTATATGCCTTTTTAGATAGTTACTGAAGCTCTATGCATTATATGATGGTCGCTGTGATGTTCTCTGTATTATATACCAGTCACTGTGATGGTCTCTTTATTACAGTGGTTCTCAAACTCGGCCCTCAGGACCCCACACAGTGCATGTTTTGCAGGTAACACAGCAGGTGCACAGGTGTATTAATTACTCACTGACACATTTGAAAAGATGCACAGGTGGAGCTAATTATTTCACTTGCGATTTTGTGAGGAGACCTGCAAAATATGCACTGTGTGGGGTCCTGAGGACCGAGTTTGAGAACCTGTGCTTTATTATATGGAGGTCACTGATGCTCTCAATATTATATGGAAATCAATATGATCTGTTTTTTACATGGTGGTTACTAATGATTTCTGTATTATTTGGCAGTCACTGATCTGGGGCATTTTAACAGAGGAGGGAGCCCATGTGCAGACTCCAGGTGGGACCACTCCTCTCCACGGCGCAGTAGGCTCCAGCATTGTACCGGAGTCTACTGTGCATGTCTCCGGAAACATGGCACCTGTCATGTTCCAGAGAGTAATTACAACTGCGCATGCGCAGCAGCCATTTTGGCAGCTATTTTTGTCAGGGCTTACGCGCTCAACACAAGAATTCGGAAAGGTAAGTATTAGAAAATGGGTGCAGTGTGTACGGTGTGGGCCACCACGGACCCAGGGGCCGTGTTCACCGCACATGTTGCACCCATTACAGAAACAGCAATTACTGTGATGCTTTCTTTAGTATATGGTGGTCATATAGGTAGAGGATGACTACTATCTTTTAGGGGAAAGGGCGCCAAGCTGAGTGCTTCCCATGGGCGACAGAAGGCCTAGCTTCACCCCTGCTCAAGGTATTTTCTTTCCAACATGTTCACCAGGCAGAAACGTAGAAACTACATTGCTGAAATAAAGAATTAGATATTTCAATTGTCTTTGGACATTTTCCAAACCAGGACATAAAGTTGTTATATAAACAGAAAGGGAAAATGAAACCATTAAAGAAACAGCTACAGTATCATTTTAAAATGGTTGAACTTCATGGATTTCTTTAAACCTCATTATATAACTATATAACCTTTTTCTGCAAACAGTGCTTATATTATGAGTACATGGGAAATCAATTAAGTGCTTCCAAGACAAAAATAATGGTTAACATTAATTGGTTCCTTATGTACAATGTTTAGAAACAGCTAAGAAATAAATGTATTCGGGTATACAAAGATATATTTGTATGCAGGGATTAAATTCCATGTTTCCCATTTTTAAATTATCATTCATTTAAGAAAAAATAAAGCAATACTTATTGTGAGTAATGCATATTTTTTGAGACATGCCCCCTATTCACCAATTTTTGGGTGCATGCATGTTGTTATATTGGAGGGCTTATTAGTGTGATATAAGATCAGATCAAACATTCCAGAAAGGAAAAGGAGAGAAGTTTTTCATCGCAACCAATCAGATTGTAGATATCATTTGTCTGATCCATTCTAGAATATGATAGCTGATAAGTTGCAATGGGCAACACCTCCAGATTTACTTTTTAGAGGGCTTCATAAATCTTCCCATAGAAACGCACTGAGTGCTACTTCATAATTCTATCGACAACTGTATTTACACTTCCCCCTTTCAATAATTTGATTATCTATGTAATAATCTCCTAACATGCATGCCCAGTAGGATCCAGGGCATGCCCCTCCAGTGGTTCAAACTGCTAGACCTTAGTTTAGCTGGAATTCTGGCACATAAAGGAGTGATTTTTGAGTACCCAGAGGTGTATTCAAGTGCAGATCTCATGTGTTACTTCAATGCAATAGCTTTGTTAAGTAGCAATTTATGCATGCCTCCCAACTGTCCCGAATACAGCTGCCCTACCCACGGGTCACAATGTCTAACGGGCGGGGAAGGGGGGGGGGGGGGGGGGCAGTTGGGAGAGCCAGTGATAACCGCTGCTCTGATCTGCAAAGCAGCTGGTGATCACTTCTATCAGCGCAGGGAGAGGAGCCGAGGGCACGCCCCCAAAATGATGAAAACGGGTCTCGCGGCAGCGCAGCTTGTCTCAATTTATGTACAGTTACCTTTCTGGTGAAGCAATGCAAAATCTAGGGCTCCAGCGTACCTGACTTCTGCTGCAGTCCTCTGCCTTACTGTGGAGTCAGAAAGGAGGTCCTGTCTGAGCATGCACCTACAGAGATGGAGCTGCTAATCACTGAATAATAGGGTTTTTACCTCAGTTCCCCCAAAATAACAACTTCCGGCTACAGATAACTTTAATGTATAATAAATTAAAAACTAGAAGCAGAATTGGTGATCCAACATAAGGCTAATAGGACACCTGAGGTCAGAAAACCGACATCGGGATCTCGGCCGCCAGAATGCTGGCAGTGAGGCAAGCGCTAGAAAGCCCCTTGTGGGCTCGGTGGCTTGCTGTGCTCGGCATAGGTTCTACTTTCACTCTATGGGTGTCGTGGACACCCACGAGTGAGAATAGCCATGGTGCAGCTGTCTGCAATCTCGGCGGTCGGGAGCCCGGCGTCGGTATTCTGACCGCCAGGATATTAACTACATCCCATATGAAGCATCATAGTGGATATTGATGGGAATGTAATAGGGTGTGAGAATCAGAAAGTGGCAGATTTTGGGAGAGTATCCTGATTTTTTTTAAAGTGGCATTCATTTACATTGCAAAACCAGATTGATTTTGCCATGTAAATGATTGCCACGTAAAAAAAAAACCAGGAGAACTCTCCAAAAATCTCTCACTTTCTGATTCTCACACCCTATTACCTCCACTAGTGTTTAATATGAAGCCTCATTGTGGATCCAGTATAACCTGAACCATGGAGGTCATTCCGAGTTGTTCGCTCGGTAAAAATCTTCGCATCGCAGCGATTTTCCGCTTAATGCGCATGCGCAATGTCCGCACTGCGACTGCGCCAAGTAAATTTGCTATGCAGTTAGGAATTTTACTCACGGCTTTTTCATCGTTCTGGCGATCGTAATGTGATTGACAGGAAATGGGTGTTACTGGGCGGAAACAGGCCGTTTTATGGGCCTGTGGGGAAAAACGCTACCGTTTCCGGAAAAAACGCAGGAGTGGCCGGAGAAACGGAGGAGTGTCTGGGCGAACGCTGGGTGTGTTTGTGACATCAAACCAGGAACGACAAGCACTGAAATGATCGCAGATGCCGAGTAAGGTTGAAGTTACTCAGAAACTGCTACGAGGTGTGTAATCGCAATATTGCGATTACTTCGTTCGCAATTTTAAGATGCTAAGATTCACTCCCAGTAGGCGGCGGCTTAGCATGAGCAAATCTGCTAAAATCCGCTTGCGAGCGAACAACTCGGAATGACCTCCCATATTGTGAATCCCTGCATAACCTGATGTGTCATTGTGAATAATGCATAAACTAAGCATCATTGTGGCTTGATGAATAATCTGAAGCATCATTGTGGATCTCTGTATAATTCAGAAAGATCATTGTGGATCCCTATATAATTCAGAAAGACCATTGTGGATCCTGTATAACCTGAGGCATCATTGTGATTAATGCATAATCTGAAGCATCATTATGATTAATGCATAATCTGAAGCATCATTACGCATAATCTGAAGTATCATTGCCAAAATCCTAGATTTAATAATAAACGGTATGTGACAAATTGTGACATCACATGTTTGTGTTTCACATGGCATTGGTATGCATGGCAACAGGAGGTATTGTCTGGAATGTGCAAATACATGCAGAGGGCAAGGGGTGGAGGCAGCAAGATTGTGACTCACAATGGTATTTGTGGAACTTCTGCATTGTACAGTACATTGCATTTTTTTAAATGACACCACATGTCCAAGTAAATACCGCATTTATTTTTTGTGAACTTTACAAATCTTTGTTATAGTCTAGAGAGAGAAAAGAAGACTCTATCTTGGGGGCACTCTTTGAAATATGACAAGGGCCAGATATACCCTCAAGTATCATTAAAATGTAACTTTTAATAGTATTTTTAAAAGAGAAATTTTTAACATATACACACACAAGTTTATTCATATACACCTTGCGATCAATTGTTTATCACAGGGGATTCAGAAAAAACACTAATTGCTCACTATGGAGCTTTTTGGTTCAAGGAACACTAATTGCTCACACACAGAAGTTTATTCATATACACCTTGCGATCAATTGTTTATCACAGGGGATTCAGAAAAAACACTAATTGCTCATTATGGAGCTTGTTTGTTCAAGGAACACTAATTGCTCACTAGGGAGCTAGTTTTTATTCATAGTTTTATATTCAGATTTTTTTTAAATCAATAATGGTGTCTCACTGAGCCCGGGCCAGACAGTGCAGTGAAGTGAGCAAGCCTACGGGTGAAAACGCGTTTTGGCACGGCTGGAATCAGCATGGCAATGTCGCCCTGTGAAAGTTAGATTCACTGGTCCTACAACCAACTTAAGCTGCTCCGCTCAGAAGTATTGCTGCCCTCAGAACGGTAATCTTTTTCCTTGTTTCAGCTAGCTCTCATCCACGAATTGCGGTGCAGCGTCCTTGCTCTGTCCCATGATATCAAGGCGCTGCAACCGCTCTAACGTGGACAGCAGTACAGCCACTTATCTTCTTTCCGGCCAGCAATACCCATAGCGCTGCTGTTTTCCTATTGCCGTCCGCTGCACCGGTCCTAGTGACCAGAGTACATGACGGAGAAGTGATCTCAGCGACAGGACTGGGTTTGCGGTCATATAATTTTCTATGCCACTCCTCAGCCCAACTTATACTTTAATTTAGAAAAAATATCTGTTAAAAGCCAGTGTGGAGAACGGCTTTTTTGGTAATTGCATTTTGTGTGATAATGTGCACGGCACCAGCTTAACCTTGAACTACTGCCGGTCATCTCCCTGCTATCACCTGAAAACAAGCAGGCAGGAATTATACCTTATTTCGGTTAACACTCATCCCAGGATTGCGATGCAGTGTCCTGCAATGTTCTAGAATATCAGGACATTCCATTCGCTCTAACAGGGAAAGCAGTAAGGCCATTTATCTTCTTTCCGGTCAGTAATTTCAAGGTCGCTGCCCTCTCATCCACCGGCCGCTGAGCTAACAAAAAAAGTTTGTGCTCATGACGGTGAGACAGCAGAGGCAATGTACCATGGCATACTGATCAGTTTCTCTCATTCTTTCCCTTTTTTCTTTCTTTTATAACAAATACTCATGTTGGGCTACGAATGAGCGCATAAGATACCATATAAATGTGATGGGCATTCTGTATCTCTCTACACTGTGTGTGTATATACGCTATTTGAGTATTTATTGAATTTATACAATAACACATGGTTTTTTGAGAAAATAGCAGCAGACGCTTGGTAAATTTATACCTGTTCACGATATGGTTGTTTTATCAGTGAGACACCATTATTGATTTTAAAAAAATCTGAATATAAAACTATGAATAAAAACTAGCTCCCTAGTGAGCAATTAGTGTTCCTTGAACAAACAAGCTCCATAATGAGCAATTAGTGTTTTTTCTGAATCCCCTGTGATAAACAATTGATCGCAAGGTGTATATGAATAAACTTCTGTGTGTGAGCAATTAGTGTTCCTTGAACCAAAAAGCTCCATAGTGAGCAATTAGTGTTTTTTCTGAATCCCCTGTGATAAACAATTGATCGCAAGGTGTATATGAATAAACTTGTGTGTGTATATGTTAAAAATTTCTCTTTTAAAAATACTATTAAAAGTTACATTTTAATGATACTTGAGGGTATATCTGGCCCTTGTCATATTTCAAAGAGTGCCCCCAAGATAGTCTTCTTTTCTCTCTCTAGACTATTTGGTTTTCTGACTCTGGGGAGCAACACCAACCCTATATTATAGGTGATTCGACCTGAATAATTATAGGTATTTGGTCTTTTTTTGAATTGACCCCCCTTGTGTGGTCATTTTGTGTGTAACTATGTTACCCATGCACAAACAAGGGGGTATCTTGTCGCGGATCATCACAAATGTTTCTTCCAAATCTTTGTTATATAAACTACATACATTTTGTTTATGTTTCTAGATAGAAGGGTTTCAGTTCTAACTGAATTATAAAAGGAGATTTATGGTAAGATTTACCATTGTTAAATCTCTTTCTGTGAGGTACACTGGATTCCACAGGGAATAACATTGGGCTGTAGAGTTGGATCTTGATCTGAGGCACCATCAGGCTAAAGCTTTGACTGTTCCCAGGATGCATAGCGCCACCTCCTCTATATCCCCGCATCCAGGCACTGGAGCTCAGTTTTGTTAACCAGTCCAATGCAGTAGCAGGTAAAAGAGACGGCAGTAGTCAGTAGTCACAGATAACCACATTCTCATGACAGGAGAAGGTACCAGTGGCTAATGCCATACAAACCCAAAGAAGCTAAGTGCGTCAGGGTGGGCGCCCTGTGGAATCCAATGCACCTCGCAGAAAGAGATTTAACAATGGTAAGTCTTTCCATAAATCTCCTTTTGTGCAGCGGGGTACACTGGGTTCCACAGGGAATAACATCGGGGATGTCCTAAAGCAGTCCCTCGTGGGAGGGGACGCACTGTAGCGGGCACAAGAACCCGGCGTCCAAAGGAAGCATCCTGGGAGGCGGAAATATCAAAGGCATAGAACCTGATGAACGTGTTCATTGAGGACCACATAAAGCTGCCTTGCACAATTGTTCTAGGGATGCGCCACGGCGGGCCACCCAAGAAGGTCCAACCGACCGAGTAGAATGGGCCTTGATAGTAGCAGGAGCTGGAAGTCCAGCCTGTACAAAAGCTTGTGCAATCACCATGCTAATCCGTCTGGCCAAGGTCTGCTTATTTGCAGGCCAGCCACGTTTGTGAATACCAAAAAGGACAAAGAGAGAATTAGATCTCCTAAGAGAGGCGGTTCTCTTCACATATGTATACGGAGAGCCCGTACTACATCCAAAGACCGTTCTTTGGAGGACAAACCAGGAGAGATAAAGGCCGGAACCACAATCTCTTGGTTAAGGTGGAAAGACTTGTGAGAAAGCGATTTGCAAAACGTGCATCAGGCTAGCTGCGCACATGAGAAAACCTCTGTAGTGACATGTATAATATGACAAGAGACCTATGTGTGTTATAGTCCCGAGATATAACAGCAGTGTTATGCT
Source organism: Pseudophryne corroboree (assembly GCF_028390025.1). Taxonomy (NCBI): domain Eukaryota; kingdom Metazoa; phylum Chordata; class Amphibia; order Anura; family Myobatrachidae; genus Pseudophryne; species Pseudophryne corroboree. Next base: position 378,710,059 of record NC_086448.1, read on the forward strand.
TTGAATCATTATACATGACCACATCTAATAAGTGAATGTGTGCCTGGCAGAAGTATATAGGAGATGCCAGAAAGTTCACAATAGTGGCAGTCTGCCCATACTCAATAGATATGCGCAGGAGACGCTGATAGATATAACAGCAGTGTCCGAGTTTGATAAGTGAGTGTGTGCCCAGTAGAAGTACATAGGGGAACACTGTTGATCATAACAACAGCAGTCGGCTCGTACATAACAGATACATGCAGGAGACGCTGATAGATATAACAGCGGTGTCCGTGCTTGATGAATAAGTGTGTGTTCGGCAGAAGCATATAGGAGACGCCAGTGGTCACAACAGCAACAGTCTGCTCATACTGTATATAATAGACACATGCAGAACATACATGTCAGCGGGTCCTGCGCTTTGAGCCCCTTGTGAGCATTAGTGGCCCACACCATCACTTCCGAAATTCAAGAAGCCTCACTCCACAAATATATATATATATATATAAAAAATATACACCAAATAAAGATGAAACTGAATATATATTGATCATTTTAATAGAAACTCACAGAATATACGTGTATAAAACAATAACAATTCATGTCAGTACATTGTATCACCACAGTCTATGATCTATGAATAAAGGTTAATATAATGTCACTGATATTATTGGTGGTGACTATTGCTGATATGCATGTGAGATGTTCTATTATATAGATGCAAATACACACAGAAAAAAACCTTATTATAGTGTGATATCATTTACATTCAGAGAATACTTATTATTGAATAACATTATAGGTGTAAAGATATATTTTAAGGAGAATATTTATGTCATCCTGAATTCTCCTTTTGGAAATAAGGGGAGACATCTTTTATAGATTTTTTGAGGTCCGGGAATAACAACTACATGGATCAGTAAGTCTACCATAAATTCAATAAGGTTGACACAATATCTATTCAGTGTATGCAGAAGAGATACAAATGTAACTGCCTAACTAGTAACAGTTGGAATCATATGTAACATCTGGGTGCACACACAGTGTTGTTTTTGCTACATCAGATCAAGTGAATAAATTTAAGCTGAACAGCCAGTACAACTATGTGTATATATAGATATACAGATGTAGCCACCTTTATCTTGACCGATTCTCTGCCTAGACGGACGTTTAGTCACGCTAAGGCGATATCTTAGCTTGCTGAGTTTAATCACAGGCAGGCGCGTTGAGGCGATTCTAGATACTCAGCATGCATAACACATCTCCACCACTGGGTGGTTAATGCTCCACTAATCCAGTACTTTCGATCGTATAGCGGCGGATTGATCTACAGCTCTGGCAAATGGTCAGTGACGACTGTAATGTTAATAGATGGTGACCAATGGTCAGACGGTGAGACTTCTCAATATAAATAAATAGTTTATACAGACACAAACGAACATGTTAAAACACTTGTGTATGCAGACGCAAGATTGTGTATGGAGACGCAACTAATTGTGTAAAAGGAAGTATGTACAATGCATAAACACCGTGCTTTTGAAATACATGTACAGTATGAGCGTCCGAGTTCCCATGACATTCACTTTATTATAATTTTTTTTCTTTGTTATACATTCAATGGAAGGGTGCACACAGGTTTCACATAAATCTTGTCTTGTAACCTGATCGAAACTCCCTACCTGTCTACTGCATGAACTGTGCAGGCTCCCAGGGGGGAAGGGGAAAGTGGAATGGGGGTAGGGCGAGGCAGTGGAAAATACTGTGTTCAAAGAACGGGCCAATGCTGAAGGAGCGTCAGAATCTCCTAGCTAAAATACACAGGGTTGATAGGGATAAGCGAGGTCTGATTGGTAACTGATTGGTTATTTTGATTGGGTCACCTATGGATCACTCAAATTTGAGTGATCAGCACATGACTATCTGATATAGAGCAATTGTGTCGCTCTTGGGCAATTGTTTCTAAGTACCAGGGCCTCATACCCCTGTATTCAGTATATATGTGTGTGATCTAATATAAACTAACCACTTTTTCACACAGGTGGCAATATCACACGGCTGGTGGATGGTATGTCCATGTCCACTGTATTGTTGCAAACAGCCCTACAGACATTTTTCGTTGACAACCGGGCCTCATACTGTTGTATAGGTGACCCAATCAAAATAACCAATCAGTGACCTATGATTCAAACTAATTGCCCTGAGAAACCTGTATATGGGCTATACAATTGATAAGATGATGGTCACACCATTTAATTTTTAAATATATCTTTATTTCTCAACACATTAGTGTTAAGGGAATCATTACGTAGACGGACCTTAACGTATTTCATTTTTCTGACTGAGGTCATTTAGCTAAGAATATATATATTTTCCAACATATTTTCGCATATGATCACATATTTACTAGTGAATTCACACAGGTTTTGTAGATTTCAATTTTTAAGGCATATCTAATAAAATTTGTAATTTTATGATTGTTTCATTAATACTAAAAATGATTGTGTTACCTCAGATTAGAGTGCTCCCTACCAGGGTTATCTTGTCTTCTCTGTAGTCTTTTTTGTGACTCTGTTTCTTTTTGTAAGTGCCTAATTGTATCAATTTGCCGCGGAGTACACATTTATGTGCTTCCCACACAGTTAGGTGGGAGACATCATCTGTAACATTCGTGGCAATGTAATCTTCCAGAGTTTTGTCTAAGGCCTCTCTACAAAGTGCATCGTAAAGAAGAGACTCGTTAAGCCTCCAGGTCCATTGTTTATGGGGACCGTGGGGGAGGTCTAAAGTCAAGGTCACCGGGGCGTGGTCCGACCATGTGATAGAGCCAATGGTGGCATCTATGAGAAGTGGGAGATGGCTATGGCTAAGGAACAAGTAGTCAATACGGGAGTAAACCCGGTGAGGGTGTGAATAGAAGGAGTAGTCACGTCCTGAGGGGTTAAGGGTCCTCCAAGAGTCAGCTAACTGTTGCGTGTGGAGCAGAGGCGTCACTAGGGTTGGTGTCACCCGGTGTGGTAACTCATGGTGTCACCCCCCATGGACCTCCTCCCTTATCACACCACACGGAATCCTGGCAGGGGGTGGTGATGGGGCGTCGACGCACCTTTTGAGGGGTGTGGTCCGGACAACGCAGACGTTTCCGGACCATTTGTGGGGCGGACCGCGGCGGCTGCATGACGGCACACACAGCCACTGCGATCCAAAAGATGGCGGCCCGGCGACTGCATTCACATTTAGGCTGTGGAGGCAGAGGGCTAACCTTAAAATGCGAGCGCATCTCTGTATAGCAATGCGCTCGCATATCAGGGGGGAAGGCGGACCCGGCATGCGGATGGCCTTGCCCTGTGATGGGAGGCCCCTCTCCTGCTAGAGAAAGCAACACTCATACTACGCTGACACTGTCACACAGCACCCATACTACGCTCACACAGCAGCACCCATACTATGCTCACACAGCACCCATACTACGCTCACACAGCACCCATACTCCGCTCACACAGCACCCATACTCCGCTCACACAGTAGCACCCATACTACGCTCACACAGCAGCACCCATACTACGCTCACACAGCAGCACCCATACTGCGTCACACAGCAGCACCCATACTACACAGCACCCATACTACGTCACACAGCAGCACCCATACTATGCTCACACAGCAGTACCTATACTACACAGCACCCATACTACAGTCACACAGTAGCACCTATACTACGCTCACACAGTAGCACCCATACTACACAGCACCCATACTACACAGCAGCACCCATACTACGTCACACAGCACCCATATTACACAGCACCCATACTACAGTCACACAGTGGCACCCATACTACACTCACACAGCCCCAATTTGCTCCCCCCCAGCACTCAGTAACCCAACAACTTGTATATGTATCCCAATGCCCATTAACACATTCACCCCCATACAGACACACACACACAACATAAATCGATTCTGCTCATCGTGGAGCATTTATAGAAATTACCTGGCATCATGCAGCAGCTCCTTCCTCCTGTAGTATAGTCTGGGGGGGCGGAGCTTGTGAGTGTCAGGCCCCGAGTGAGGAGAGAGTGGAATCTGCAGGAGAGGGGAGGGGCAGCCAGTGCACTGCCTGCACGGCTCTGTGGCTGCTGCCTGCTGATCTATCTCACTGACAAGTGAGAGTGTCGGGCTTTAGGAGACGTGGCCTAGTGTGGGGGGTGTGTTCGAGGAGGGGCTGTGGTCGCAGCCGTGAAGTGGACCAGGCTTTGTCACGTCAGGGGATAGGGGTGCCTGCATGTGAGTTTGCGGCTCGTTTTGGTGTCACCCTATTGAAGGGTGACACCCGGGTGTGGGCCACACCCCCCGCACCCACCTCATGACGCCACTGGTGTGGAGTAAGCGCTTGACACGGCGATACTTGGATGCAATAAATCTAGAGGTTTGGGACGACGTGTCCATGCTGGGGTCTAATGTCCAATTGAAGTCCCCACCCAAAACAGTGACGTCCTGGAATAAAGAGTCCAACCTCGGGAGATGGGAACTTAAGAAAAACAATTGGGCCTGGTTTGGGGCATAAATCTCTGCAAAAGTGAACATTCGCTCAAAGATTGTACAAGTCAAGAGGAGGAGCCTACCTGGTACCACCCTGTGTACGGAAACGTCAGAAACGCGCAAGTCTCTGGAGAAGATAATAGCCACTCCCTTGGATTTGCTACCTGGGGTGTTACTATAGTATGTTGTGGGGAAGTAGCGATTCGTAAGAGTAGGATTACGAATTCCAACCTTAAAATGGGTCTCCTGTATTAGTGCAACATCAGCTCTTTCAGATCTCAGTAGACGTAGAAGGCTAGATCTCTTCTCTGTCGCGTTGAGACCACGCGCGTTGAGGGACAGCACTTTAATCTTCCCCGGGGAACTCATGGTGGGGTGAAGTAAAACGAATTCCCATATATCTGGAAGTGGACAGAAAGAGGAGAGGGAGAAGGAAGAGCAAGCATGGAAAAAGAGACAAAGAAGAAAGAAAAACAATAACAATGTAATAACATCAGCAAACGACCCGCAGGAGAGAGACTGAGCCGTAACAACGTCAGCCTCCCTACCGGCATGTAGCCAAAGGTGGGTTTAATGGGGGGAGCGAGAGTGAACCGTAACAGGAACCATAGCGAAAAACATGTCTGGAACTGACACAAAAAGAAAGGAGAAAACCTGCAATAAGAGGGATAGCTGGCGGGCGACAAGGGCAACAGAAAATCCACAACCCTTACCACCCAGCAGCTTGAATAAGCAAACAAGTTAAACAATTATCAAGAACATCCGTTAGTAGCTAGAAATTGAACACAAGGAATATGTGAAAACTCTCCAAAAAAGGGAAAAAGAATACCCTCCAACACTGCGTTAGCAGCGTGAGTCCCTAGAAGTGTAGAACAAGCAGGGACAACAAGATCATTCAGAAGGGTTCTTCACAGCAAGTCAGTCTTGGAAGGAGAAGCAGTCAACTGGGCTCTTTTCTTGGCGCCTCGAACCTCGTGCCATGGCTGTGAGCTAGGAGCTCGTTTAGGGAGAGGAAGATCAGGGAGGGGAAACTCCCAGTCCGGAATGACCAACGGAGGCAGACCCAGTGAAGAGCAGAACGAGGAGAGGTCCGCTTGGGAGGACAGGGCGTACCATTTTCCAGAGGAACAGGCTTGGAGGTTAAAAGGGAAACCCCAACGATAACATAGTTGACGTTTTCGTAATTCATCTGTTAGGGGTTTCAAGGATTTCCGTTGTTGGAGCGTGTACCAGGAAAGATCTTGATAGAGGCTTATTTCAGAGCCATTGAAGTCGATACCGTCCAACTGACGGGCTGTGGACATAATTTCCTCTTTCTGGGCGAAATAATGGAGCCGGCAAATAACGTCACGGGGTCGGTCAGTGGAGAGGCCTCTCGGCCTGAGGGCTCCGTGGGCTCTATCAAAAGTGATAACGTTGTCTGAGTCCTTATTCAAGAGTTTGTTAAATATCTTGGTCAGAGCGTCCACTAATCCGGACTGGGGGACGTCCTCCGGAAGGCCACGGACGCGGATGTTATTCCGTCTGCCCCTGTTATCGATATCCGTCCTTCTGGACTGTAAGGCAGGGATTTCCTTGGATTGAGCAAGGATGGAGTCTCTCATCAAGGACTTACAGGAAACGCTAGCCTCCTGGTCTTCTTCCAGATTCACCAAGCGATCGGACAGGTGTGAGATCTCACTTTTAATGGAGGCAAGCTCAGACCTAATGGTATCTTGAAGGTCTTGCTTGGTGGGAAGGGACCTCATGAAGGTCAGGATTTCCTGGAGATCACGGCCGCCCGTTGACGCCGAGTCGGCCATATCGTCAGCCGGATTCTAGATTGAGGAGGCAGAAGGAGATGTCGGAGGGCGCGGAGAGGAACGGTTTTCCATCTGCGAGGAGATCATAGGATGTAGAAAGGGCCTCAGGTCCGTTTGAGACCTCATGACTTTTCGAGGTTGGTTGTTACTGCTCCGTCTAGAGGATTTCGAGGTACGCCCCATACTCCGGGGGGGACAGCAGGAGGATGTTTGCAATTAGCTCAGGATGTATCAGGATCAGTAAGATACATATAACAGCATAGCTTCTGGGGAGCGGTCACCCCCCGTGACCTGGCTCAGATGGCCATCAGATGGCTCCAAGCAAGATAGTAGAGAACAAGAGCACAAAGCGGAGCATCACCGCATGGGGCAGCAACGTCAGCAGGTTGTGGCAAAATTGCAGGGAGCCCGAGAGGGGACAGCACGCCAATCAGTTGAGGAGGGAAAATGGAGGAGGCAGGAGGCCTCTATAAATAAGGAGGGACCTGGCAGCTGGAAGCAAGGGTGGACGGTGGGCAAATCCTGCCTGCAAAGTCCCATGTGATCAGCCCTGCACGGGGCAAAGCAGAAGGACCCCTGCAATTCCGGCATATGCAGATCCTGATGGGACCTTATCAGTGCCCGGAGGGGTGAAATGTGGATTAGACCGAGGGCCATAGCAGAAAGGCCCCCAGCCAGACAGTGTTCGCCACAGGCGGGAAGATGCTGTGCGGGGTGAGGAGAAATTAGCGGGGCTGCGGGGGGAGACCCCAGGGGCACGTGGGGCAACCCCAAGGAGTCGCTGAATTCAGACCGGGGGGGGGGGGGCGCGGCCAAGCTGACAATAATCGCCACAGGGGGCGGGAAGGTGTTGTGTGGGCTGCGGTGGAATCAGCAGAGCAGCGGGGGGAGACTCTAGGTGCACGGGGGGGGGGGGCAACCCCAGAGAGCCGCTAAACACAGATAGGAGGGGACGCAGCCGCGCCGGCGGACCGCACAGCTCGTGAGGAGGGGAAGCGGGAGGGAGCGATCACCTTATGCAGGCTGGGGCGCCGGGCTGAGCACACCCGAACGCCGCTGGACACCTCCGCCGGGTTCACGTCCGATCCCACTCCGCCGTCCAGAAACAAAGATGGCCGCCGCCGGGGCTCCGGAGCACCCGGCCCGGCTTCAGTCAGGTCCCGGGTCACTTCTGCTGCTCAGTAAGGTATGCTGTGCAGGCTCGAGGGGGCTCCTGGCAGGGGGCAAGGTCCAGGAAGTTTCCTCAGGCGTCCCGGGGAAGCTAACCACTCGATGGGCGGAAGGTCCGAAATTGAGGCCCCGGCTTCAGGGCAGTGAGTAGGCCGCAATCCGCGGGAGCCAGGAAACCGGCTCCCCGACTCCGCAGCACCAACTCACTGCTAGCACCACTAATAGATATTACTGGCCAGAGCATACAATGTGAAAAACAGGCGTGAGGAGGCTGTTTGAAGTAGTAAAAACTCCCAGGTCCCTGGGAGCTCATATAAAGTGCAGCCTGCTTGATCAGCCTCCAGGCCACGCCCCCCGCGTATTATAAATGTTGTTTCTACTTTTCTGTGCATAGGGACATATGCAGAGCTGGTAATCTGGGTAAAGTTCCTTTCACACTGACAAATATTTCCCGGGTTATTGCACATGAACGCGCATCAACCCAGGAATTTGCTCAGTGTGAAAGGGTCCTGAAAATATATCCCGGGTAAAGCATCTCGACATTTCATCCCAGGTTGCGACCAGGGTTGAAGCCGGAATCGACCGGGAATGTGGTGCAGTGTGAATGTGCCCTACGTTACTTATATTTAAAAAAAAAGAAAGAAATACACTCACACAAAAATATGTATTACTGTCTATAAGCAGGGCTTGAGATGTTTTCCAGTCAGCATACTGTATGTATCTGGATTACACCAGGCACACACCCATGTTTTAATCCATTTATTTTACAGCAGAAACAACTCCCCATCTCACGTATGCGAAAACAAAATTGCTTAAACATGCTCACAAAAGCACGGTCTGGCCCAATCAAAGAGGACAGCCACAATCCATGCTGATTTAAGCCTGGCACACATCTGCTTTATACTAGACACATGGCCATGTTGCAGCAAACACAGTCACAGCAGCAAACATGGTCACTTTTAGGCACTAATTAATCTACAAAAACCCTTCTAATACAGCAAAGCACAAAGAACGCCATGGCCAGTATTTACTAAAAATCCGAGTTTGGCCGATTTGTGTTTTTTTTTCTAAGTCCCAATCCGGGAATTCACTAAGCATCAATCTCGGCAGTGTTTGGACTATTCGTAATGGTTTGATTTGCAAAGTTCCGAAATACGAATGAACAGACCATCGGTCAAACGCGGCTGTTATTTCATACAATACGGGAATTCACTATTCATTCGTATTTGGGTGTTAGTTTCTGAGTGCTCAAGTGCGGGTCTATTTTTTTTCGATTCGTTAAAAAAAGCAGCAGTAAAATAGACCTGTTTTTTCCAGTCGAGTTTGGATAAACATGCACGGATCAGTGAGATCTGTGCATGGTTATCTATGGGATAGAGATACAATGTAGCGCCTATGCGCTCCATTGTATCCAATGGTGGGAACTTTGCGGTCAGCGGTGAGGTTACTTTCGGTCAACCGCTGACCGCAAAGTTCCCACCATAGGATACAATGGAGCGCATAGGCGCTACATTGTATCTCTGCCGTGTGCTGCCTGACAGACACTACAGTAGCACACAGCCAATCAGGAGAGTGCCACAACGTGGCGCTCCCTGATTGGCTGAAGGGACCCTCTTTGACAGGAGTCAGGGGGGGTCCTGGCAGTCGGGGAAAGGGGTCCCATGTGTAAACATGGGACCCCTTTCAGTGCGTGGTCGGGTTTCCGTTTTATTATTTTGCCAAGTACGTGGATTATACAAAGGTCTGATTCTACTCTGGATTATGTGAGTAGAATTTTTTTCACAGGTACCCCAAGGATTCTACATGGAGAAGAGGACCGAGCCTCGTGGGAACATAGGTAAGTATGTGTGTATGGAGGTGTGCATGTATGTAATAAAATTATACTTTCACGGTGTGTGTGTGTGTCCTGTTTTTTGGGGGGTATTTTTTTAGTAGTAGTACTACAGGTACCAGCGGGCCCGGTTTTCCACCGCATGCTGGTACTTGTGGTTCTCCAAGTACCAGCTTGCGGGGGAGGCTTGCTGGGACTTGTAGTACTGCTACTAAAAACAATATTAACATTTTTTCAAAAGGCTATCAGCCCCCCATCCGCCACCCTTGGATGGGGGGACAGCTTCGGGCTTCACCCCTGGCCCTTGGGTGGCTGGAGGGGGGGACCCCTTGATTTAAGGGGCTCCCACTCCTCCAGGGTACCCCGGCCAGGGGTGACTAGTTGGGTATGTAATGCCAGGGCCGCAGGGACCACTATAAAAGTGTCCCCCGGCTGTGGCATTATGTACCTGGCTAGTGGAGCCCGGTGCTGGTTTCAAAAATACGGGGGATCCCTACGCTTTTTGTCCCCCGTATTTTTGGAACCAGGACCAGGCGCAGAGCCCAGTGCTGGTTGATTAAATATGGGGGAACCCCTGTCATTTCCCCCCCCATATTTTTTCAACCAGGACCGGCTCAAAGAGCCCGAGGCTGGTTGTGCTTAGGAGGGGGGACCCCACGCAATTTTTTTCAGATTTTTTAAGACTTTAATCAACTTTTTAAGGTACACAATGAAACCCTGCACGGATCTCACAGATCCGGCCGGGATTCCTTGTGTTTTGTCAGGCAGTGTTTTACTCATCACTCCCGTAAAACACTGCCTGATATTACGAATCACATCGACATCGGAAAAAACGAATGTGCAAAACTCGGCAGCTTAGTGAATGATCGTATCAGGATTCAAAAAGTTGCAGTAAAATGCACCCGATACCATTCGAGTTCAAACACCCTTCAAAACGGCCACAACACGAATCTTTGTAAATATACCCCCATGTCTGCTGTACACACACAAAGACACAAATGTCCCAAAACATATTCTAGGTCGGGCAAAAAAAAGAAAAGAAATCAGAAGAAGCACCAATCAGTGTCAGTGGAGGTCCAGAACCAGCCAGTCAGAAAGTGGGTTGCTGATATTCACCATCTTCATCATTTCAGACTCTCCACCTCTCTGCAAAACTTCAAACGGGCTCTCAAAACATACTTCTTAACCAAACGCTCACGGTCTACACCTTCTGTGTCACCACGGTCTGTAAGCCCTTCACCTTTTAGATTGTAAGCTCGCAAGAGCAGGGCCTTCTGCCCTCATGTGCCTTTCCTTCTCTTACTTACACTATCTTTACTCAATACTCCTTTGAAGGCACCTAACCCCTGGATTTCTGTATAAACCTTGTACTTGTCCTATATTGTCTCAAACTGTAAGTGCTTTTTTCTTGTTTTGCTAATTTCTTATGTACTCTGTAATAGGCGCTGCTGATCGCATGTGCCTCCGTATAAATAATAGATAATAATAATAATAATAATAATAATTTCCACCAGCCCCTGACCATAATACAGCTTTTTCAGATGTATCTGTAATTTCCAAAGTATGAATATGTTCACATTTGTGTAAAAATGCCTTATCTTGTAAATATCCACCCCCCACCCCCTCCTCTCTTCTGCCTATTCAGTTAGAATGTTATGTGCAAGATGCATGTGGGTGTGCAAGAATGCATATGCACTCACTCACTTTATGGGCATGCACAGTGTAAATTCACACAAAATACACTAAGCCGACTGGCATTTTCTGCTACAACAGCCCAACAATCAATATCTCTCATCCATGTCCATTATCTGAAGGTGCATACACACGGTGCCATGTAACCGTACGATTTTGACTATATAGTCAAAATCGTTAGGAAAGTTAGTGCAAATCGCACCATGTGTACACAGCTTGCGATACCGATGCGCGGCCCTGCGGGATCGGTATCACAAGAAAAAATAGACTGTGCAGGCAAGTCAATGTTGACTATCTAGTTCAAAGTATGCCATAGTTAAAATCACACATAACCAAAATCGCACCGTGTGTATAGACAATATCGGTGCTTCTGGGCTCTGGGGAAGTTCAAGGGAAATCGCACAGTCAAAATCAGGCATAGACAATAGCTCACCGTGTGTATGCACCTTTAGCAACATAGAAACAATCTGATGCCAGAAAATAATCTATTGAATCTTGTTGAATTTTGGCGGCGTTGTGTTTTTTTGTGTTTTTTTTTATTTGGTTTGGTTTATGCTTTTAGTATTTTTAGTATAAGCATTTGCAATATACAGTATTTGTCCCCTGATCACTCAAATGCCCTCTGAGCCCCAAACGAACTCCTGGGAAACCATTCTTTGGTTCTATCCTGCTTTCCGTAAATAAAATTATTTCCACTTACCAATTACACTTTCTCATTCTTTTTTTCAGCGTGTGTAACCTTCCTGAACTGTTAAAACATTCAACATATTTGAGTGTCATATGACCTATGTTCCTTCCCTAAAGCTTGATAGGGTGTAGTACTGCTGACCAGCGGTCAGGAGACCGCCGGTCAGCTTACCGACGCCGGGATCCCGGCAGCATACCGACACCGGGATCCCGGCGGGGAGGGGCGAGTGCAGCAAGCCCCTTGCGGGCTCGCCACGCTGCGGGCTCGGTGGCGACCTGTGGTCGCCACAGGTTCTATTCCCACTCTATGGGTGTCGTGGACACCCACGAGTGGAAATAGTCCCTGTTGGTTGGCATGCCAACCATCGGGATAGTGAGCCATCGGGCTGGTGGAGGAGGTCATGTGACTGTCGGTCAGCTGACCGGCGGTCACATGAATACCACCCGCTTGATATACTCTATAAAGGTGCCCATAGACTCAGTGCTGGATTAAGGCTATGGGGGGCCCGGGGCACTTCAGACAATGGGGCCCCTTATAAAGAGGCAGGCAGATGAATTAGATAGATAGATAGATAGATAGATAGATAGATAGATAGATAGATAGATAGATAGATAGATAGGTAGATAGGTAGATAGATGTATTTTTTTTTCTTTCTATTAGGTATCCTCTAGAAAGGAAGAGGCAGCACTCGGCTGACTTTTAAATTAGTGTAAATCTGTATTAATAGTTACTGACATGGGTTTTTCCTTTAGGGTACAGATTTACACTAACTAAAAAAACCTGTGGAGTGCCGTCAAGTGCCTTTCAAATCAAGTGTAGATATACAGAACAAACAGCGGCACTCATGGACCTCACAAAGATCAAGAAGACCACAAGAAGCTGTTCAACAGTTTCGGTTTATACAACCTTCATCAGAAATGAAGTCAGCCTGTAGAGATATATAGGGAAATGAACTGATTTTACACTATTCTGATTTTACATATAATGAATGAAATGGAGAATCAAGTTCTGTTATATAAAAATAATGTAAATGATACAGCAAATGCCAGTTTATATTATATTTAGAAAAATGTTATAAGCCATTACCAATTGTTTTATAGGCTGGATCACTATAAATGTGTTTGTAGCTGATAGGGATCACAACAGCGCAATCCCTCAATTTGTACGTATATGAGGGTATGTATGATAATTTTCATGCCCCCTCCTTTTTGGAGAAATTTTCTATCCTTATAGAGGAATATAGTTCCTTAAAAGTTAATATTTATATTATAGGCTGGATCAATGGTGAACACTGGTGCACTCAGCGCGATCTTGTTTTTAACTTTTTGGTATGTATAAAAAATAAAAAATAAAAACTCAAATGTCATTTTGGGTTATATGTAATTGGATCATTATATGGATAAATGAGACACCCGGTTCTATAGGAGACCTATAATTAAGTATCATATATGGACTCCTTTGATATAAGTCTTTCTATATTACAATACTTTATACATTGTTATTAATATATTAAGAAGCCCATTAGATCCATATATAAGTATTCATGATTTTTATGGAGAAATTTAATGTTCATATATTTGGGTCCCACATTCCTCTCTATCCACTTTCCCCCCTCCTCCTATAGTAGTGGATTATTTACAGATCTTGATTATACAATGATCTAATTTATACTATGATATGGTTCTTTCAGAATTTACTTGTGGAAACAACATTACCATATAAATCGGTTTCCTTTTCCTCATAACTCTTCCAATATTGATTGGTATGTATAAAAACACCAATTTAGATTATGATCACCTGATAGACCATACGGAAGTCTTATTTAATTCATATGTATTATCTAGACATGAACCCCTGATGAAGTCCTTTGGGACGAAACGCGTCGGGTACGATCTTGTTGTGAGAACATCAGACATCCTGTATACAATACTATTGGATGGAATATACTGATATATCATGTCTTCAACAAAAATTGGAACTTGTATTTTAAATATGTACACTATTTAATTTTTATGTTCACCAAATTTTAATGTACATAGACAATATATGAATAAACTAATTGTTGTTTTATCATTTTGTGGTCATAATCTGGAAGATTAATTTACAGAATTAACGCATCTAGCTCCCTTTGACATTCCACATTCATATATATATATATATATATATATATATATATATATATATATATATAAAATCCTAGAAATCAGGCTAATTAGCTATCGGGGAGAGTGTTGGTCCAAGTACGATATGTATGTATATATATATATATATGTGTGTGTGTGTGTGTGTGTGTGTGTGTGTGTGTGTGTGTATATATATATGTGTTTGTATGTATATATATATATATATATATATATATAACATCCATAAATGCAACACTCCTGGCGTCTTCAAGCAAAGTACACTCGTGGGCACATATCAAGCTGGCAACGTTTCAGTGCCTTTTATTAGCGTGGCCCTTTTGGCAGGTAACTTGACGAAAGTGCCACGCTAATAAAGGGCACTGAAATGTTGCCAGCTTGATATGTGCCCACGAGTTTACTTTGTTTTAAGACGCCAGGAGTGCTGTGAAATTTGCATGCGGGCACCCGGTGCAGTACGGGCTATTAAGGGGAGAGCTGGACACCCTGTTTTTTATATATATATATATATATATATATATATACACACACACACACACACACACACACACACACATACATACATACATACATACATACATACATACAAACACACACAATTATATATATATAAATACACATGTATACATATATACAGTATATACACATACACACGCACATATATACACAGTATATATACATACACACACACACACACACACGCACACACACACACACACACATATATATATATATATATATAAATATATATATATATATATATGTGACCCAGAGCCTACAGTGACTGTGACTGAGGCACACGAGAGCGAGAGCCTCTGCCTCCACGCTGCCAGGGACGTTTTCCTTCTTCCCTGCACTGTGCAGCCTGCGCGCTCAGCCAATGACTGAGCCGCAGCCTGCTGCTTCGCACACTATTGGACAGCTGAGCTGTCGCTCAGCTGCCCTGTACTAGTGTGCTATGCGCCGCCGGCGGCTGCTAGTGCTGCGGGGAGCTGGAAGCGCTGTAGATCGGATAGGTAAAAAAGATCCAATCTGTGGCGGATAGCGGGGGCCCTTTTAGAAAGGGGGGCCCGGGGTACGTACCCCCAGGCCCTCTCCCCCCTCCCTTAATCAGGCTCTGCATACACTAGACGATATTATGAGCGATTTGTCCATTTCCGACAGATAAGAACGACAAATCGTTCATAATAATGCAGATGGTTCGGTGTCTATGAACGATAACGATGTGCGGTCCTGCGGGTCGTTGATTGGATGTTCTGATTTTCCCTGCTGCAGGGAAGATCTGAAGCTATCGTTAATGACAGCATGCTCCTGGATGTGGCCACTCCTAGATATTTTGCAAAATCTTTAAGATATATCATATCGTGACACTCGGAGGTAAGTATCAAGTAGGATACAGTGTATAGGTAAATATTTAGTAGGACCTTTGGATTTAGGGAAGCAATTATGTAATTACTTCAGCTTACTACAATGAAATTCAACAGAACATACATAAAAGCAAGATTTATTACACTGGAGCTTATCTGTGAGTTTCTTTCTTTACTGAAGGTTATCACAAAAGACAGTAACTAATAGTGGACAAAGGGGGTTATTCAGGTCACATCGCTAAACAATGTGACTGCAATAATCTCATCGGTGGCGCCACTGCACATGCACCATCCTACACGTGTGCAGCCGCCGAATGCAATCAGCACGCAATGAGTTTGAACGCCTCTGCCTGATTGACAGATGACAGAACATTGTGGGGGCAGCGTGGGAAAACGGGGGCGGGTCGGCGACGTTTTCGGAGTGACTGCATGATGTCACACGCAGCCGCTCCAATGAGAAAAATGCTGGATGACTACATGCATACACAGCTCTCCACTCAGCAGACTGCATTGGCTTTATGGTAATACATGGCAATGTCTTAGTTTTGGCAAAGTGGTACTAATCTCTACTGCAACTAAACCTATAACTGCAGGGTTATGACTAAAGCTTATAACTGGTGCCGCTCTACTGACTGTGTTGCAGTGTAGCTGGCTATGTATAGTGCAATATACACTTACAAAACCTCTCAGCCGGCTGCTTCCCCGACACCTCTCTCAGCTATATAGGGGACTAAGTGGAGCTTTCACTTCTACAGCTGCATCTGTGCCACTGATGACACCGCTCCGCCTCCCAGCTGTTACTCGTCCCGCTGCTGCTCAGCCTTCCTGCTGTGACAGGGGAAGTCTTGGCTCTCAGTTCTAGTTTCCAGATACAGGCAGGGCCGGCCCAAGCTTAATTTTTTTCGGTAAGCGAATTTAGCGCCCCTTGATGGGATCAAATTTTAAAAGAGGTGTGGTCTCACAAGGAAGGGGCGTGGACACACAATAGTACCCCCAGGGGTACAGGGAGAATGTCGGTGACATGGAGAAAGTGCATGACTGGGTGGTAGAGGTGATTGAGATAGTGGGTGACTGAGGAGGTTGGGATGACAGGGAGATAGTGGGTGACAGGGGAGGCTGGGGTGACAGAGAGATAGTGGGTGACTTTGGAGGCTGGGGAGACAGGGAGATAGTGGGTGACTGAGGAGGCTGGGGTGACAGGGAGATAGTGGGTGACGGAGGAGGCTGGGGTGACAGGGAGATAGTGGGTGACCGAGGAGGCTGGGGTGACAGGGAGATAGTGGGTGACAAGCGAGGCTAGGGTGACCAGGAGATAGTGGGTGACTGTGGAGGCTGGGGTGACAGGGAGATAGTGGGTGACTGAGGAGGCTGGGGTGACAGAGGAGGCTGGGGTGACGGTGATAGTGGGTGACTGAGGAGGCTGGGGTGACAGGGAGATAGTGGGTTACTGAGGAGGCTGGGGTGACAGGGCGACAGTGGATGACTTTGGAGGCTGGGGTGACAGGGAGATAGTGGGTGACTTTGGAGGCTGGGGTACAGGGAGATAGTGGGTGACTGAGGAGGCTGGGGTGACAGGGAGACTGTAAGTGACTGAGGAGGCTGGTGTGACAGGGAGACAGTAGGTGACACATAGAAAACCTGCACTGCCTACTGAGTCCTGACACTAACGTGGGAGAAGTCCTCAAAGTTGGGGAGAAAATCTGAGTACCTGTGCATGGAGTGACAGCTCCATGCAGCAGCAGTAAGAAAGCCTGATGCAGTAGAAGGAGAAGCACGGAGGTCAGCATGGTGCCTGTGCATCTGCAGGCTCTTGCCTTCCCCGGCTGGCTGGGGACCATACTCCCCTCCACAGGTAAGATGTCCGAGTTGGTGCACAGAACACAGAGGCAATGGGGCTTCCCGCGCACTTTTCAAGCTCTGTTGACAGCTGTGCTGCACACTCCGCCTCCTCATACTGCTACTGTCACTTACAACCATAGGCGAAACTAGATATTTGGTAATGGGTGGTCCCAGTTGGGCCCCCACTCCCAAAAAGACCTGCAAAGCAAATGATGTGCGAGTGGCAAAAAAATGGGCATGGCCACATACCAGAAGGGGCATGGTCACTAAAAATGGGGCGTGTCGACATGACACGCCGCCTGTTTCTGATCACAGTGAGAACATTCTTTTCAATTCCACATGCACCTTACCTGTATGATGGTTCCTCACAATGTGGAACCTCTGAAGAAATGTATCCTCTAAGGCAGACAGCGTCTTCAGTCGGTATTCACTATTCATGTAAGAGATCCCATCGTCCAGAAGATGCCTGTTTGTGTAGGAATATTAGCAAGGTCAGCATCATACAACAGCAGTTCAACAAGACTCACATCCTGCCCCCTGCGTCTCTCAGCCACACCATCATCTCCCTCTCATGTCATCTCCCAGTCACACCATCACCTCCCCCAGTGTCATCACTCAGCATACCATCATCTCCCCCAGTGTCATCACTCAGCACATCATCACCTCCCCCGGTGTCATCACTCAGCACACCATCACCTATCCCCTGTGTCGTCTCTCAGCACACCATCACCTACCCCAGTGCCATCACTCAGCACACCATCACCTATGAGCTGAATCATAATGAAATACCTAATACCTGGAGAGTTTGTATTAAGTTCCTATGCCCACCATGCTCTTCTTCTTCTCTGCTGAAGGCCACCATGCTAGAAGGAAGAGGCTTCTCTCAGCAGGCAATGACTGACAGCTAGACAGACTTGCTTCTCAGAGATGTACACACACGCTAAACCTATGTTTGCTTGTCTGTAATTGTTTCAGACTGACAGCTACTACACAGTGACAGATAGATTTCCTTTAAGACGTCTCATCCCATTTTGCTCATTGAAAAACTTTTATGATGAGAGAAACTACATAAATACAGACCTTCTTATTAGGTCAGGAGAGTGGGACTTGGTAGGACAGGCAGGCTTCTCCTCAAGCTCTGGCTCAAGCTGCAGGCAGACCATGCCCCGTAGGAGGACAGCGCGTGAGGGAGGGAGGGGGGCACAGCGATACGGCAGCAGCTTCTCCTCAGGCTCAGGTAGCCTCTGACGGATAGAGGCGCGGGCTTGGGGGGGCCAGTGTAGTATGGCCGCAGTCCGCGCCCCGCAGGAGAAAAGAGCCGCTGTCTGGCTGGCAGTCAGACAGCGCGGCAGACGGGCACCCAGGCAGGAGGAGTCAGACAGCAGTAGCTTTGGCTTGAGTGCGGTGTGCACACAAAATATAATTGAATTAGATTGGATAAAACGGAGAATTGGATTGGATAAAACAGCTGGGCAGCAACACTGCGGCAATCATCTTCCCGGTCAAACCCTCCTCACGCGCCTTACTCGTGCGCGTACCCCGTGTAACGGGCCGGTCGGCCCTGGATACAGGCCTACGCCCCGGGCAGCCTTGCTGTAAATTGTACAGCCCCACCTGCTACATGCACAGCACCATCCCACTCCTTACTGTCAGCTGTTCCCCTATGATGGCCACCGTCCAACTGCCAACAGTCCCTGCACCTGGCTGTTAACTGTCCCAGTGCATGTCAGCTACAGCACATAATATTTATTTAACTCTTTCTCTGCTGCAAGCCACAAAGCACCTAGCCAGGCTGCATTTTATAGAGGGAAAAAGGGCACAAAAGTCACTTAAATGTCAGTGGCAGCTCTGATGGGGTGCCACATTATGTGTAGTGCACTATATCATGAGTCCGGGACTGCCGGGTAGTTCAAGGTAAATAATTAACAAGATTGCATCATTTACAAGTCGTCTAGTGTATGGGCACCATAAGATTATCTGTCCAATCTTCCTGGTTGGAATGAAATTCTGGTAATGTATGAGAGCAAATGACAATTGACCATTTGCGCTCCCAAACACTGTAAAACAGACAAAAATGGACATTCAGACAAATTGGCTAAGGGCCTTATTCAGGCTGGTTAGCAAACCAAAAATGTTCGCAACTGGGCAAAACCATATTGCACTGCAGGTGGGGCAGATGTAACATGTGCGGAAAGATTTAGATTTGGGTGGGGTGTGTTCAAACTAAAATCTAAATTGCAGTGTAGAAATTAAGCAGCCAGTATTTACCCTGCACAGAAACAATATAACCTACCCAAATCTAAAACTCTCTGCACATGTTACATCTGCCCCACCTGCAGTGCAACATGGTTTTGTTCAGTTGCTAGCTTTTTTGGTTTGCTAACAAACCTGAATAACCCCCTAAATCTATTTGATGTAACCAATTTATCCGAATGACCGTTTTTGGCCATTTTCCGGTGTTTGGGAGCAAATGGTTGCTTGTCATTTGCTCCCAGACATTACCAGATTTTCACTCCAACCAGAAAGATTGCACAGATAATATTATAGTTTGTATCCAGCTTAAGTTATACATGTTCAACTCTTTTAATGTTTCCTGATAAGTTTTGTTGTGCAACCAAAGTAGCCCTTTCTTTCTACTCTATTATTGTTTTCTTGAGATATGATCTCCAGAACATTACATAGAAGTGAAATTCTTAATAATGACCTTTAATCATACATTTTTTTTAATTGCAAACAATTTTACTAGCGTATTCAGGTCTTGAATGTCGCTGTAGGCTTCTCAAGGTACCTAACTTGTAGCAAACGCTCTGAATGGAACAAGGGTGGTCATTCCGAGTTGATCGCTCGTTATTTTTTTTCGCAACTGAGCGATTAGTCGCTAATGCGCATGCGCAATGTCCGCAGTGCGACTGCGCCAAGTAAATTTGCTATCCAGTTAGGTATTTTACTCACGGCATTACAAGGTTTTTTCTTCGTTCTGGTGATCGTAATGTGATTGACAGGAAGTGGATGTTTCTGGGCGGAAACTGGCCGTTTTATGGGAGTGTGTGAACAAACGCTACCGTTTCTGGAAAAAACGCGGGAGTGGCTGGAGAAATGGAGGAGTGTCTGGGCGAACGCTGGGTGTGTTTGTGACGTCAAACCAGGAACGACAAGCACTGAACTGATCGCACTGGCAGAGTAAGTCTCGAGCTACTCAGAAACTGCACAGAGAAGTCTTTTCGCAATATTGCGAATCTTTCGTTCACAATTTTGAGAAGCTAAGATTCACTCCCAGTAGGCGGCGGCTTAGCGTGTGCAAAGCTGCTAAAAGCAGCTTGCGAGCGAACAACTCGGAATGAGGGCCAAGATGCGTTCACAGAAAAGTAATGCAAATTAAAAATATCCAAACGCTAGTAAAAACATAAGTGAGTATGAAGTCAAAGGAAACAATGGGTTCTAATTTCCAATCTATTTTCGTGATCTTTATTAGTATTAAAAATTCTTGTAAAGCCCATGAAAGTACTGCTAATAGATGTAAAGCCATAAAAGAGTCAAGAAGAATAGAGTATGAAGAGAAGGGTAGGGAAGTGTTGTCAGCAATAGCAAGTAATGATAAGTAGCGTCGGGTGAGTAGGAAATAATCAAGAACTCAATGAACCTTTATCCAACAAGTGGTCAGACAGACAGGATCAGGGATAGGGAAGGAGAATGAAAGCGCACTGGTTATTTAGGAGGGAAGATGGAAGGGAGACCTGTCCGTGGGGGATTACATTCTAAGAGTAACTGAGGTTTGCCCCCTGGTCTGATCTTTTTCCTGGGCCCAGTGCTGAGGTGCTCTTTTGTAAAGGAGAATGGATTCTAGGCAAGGGTGAGAGAGGTCCATGGGATACACTTCACTAAACAACATCAGTGGAAGTCACAGCACTCTGCCCAGAGTTCCTTAACCCATGGAGCAGCAGTAGGAATTGCTGTTAGGAAGGGTTTGGTATGCGTGACCGGCGGTCAGGAGACCGCTGGTCAGCATACCTCCGCCGGTATCCCAGCAGCGGAATGCCGGCGTGGGGCGAGCGCAACAAGACCCTTGCGGGCTCAGTGGAGACCGCACCCATGAGTGGGAATAGTCCCTGCTAGTCGGCACGCCGACTGTCGGGATTCTCAGGGGGCAGGATGTAGGGAGAGGTGTTGTGACCGGCGGACTCCTGACTACATCCTGTTAGGAGGAACTTGGGGCACCACTGTCAAAAAAAATGGTCGGGAAAGCATATGTAACAAGTGGAGAGTGGGAAGCCTATTTCATCTGGTAGACACCAATCCCACCCTCCCATGCAACTGCATGTGGAAGCCTATCACACCCACTGTTTTCCGTCTGCACCCAACATCTTTAGTACCTGGACTTGTACCCACCCCATGCTGGGTGCAAATGAGCCCTCTAAAATAGGTGTTCCGCCTCTGTCCGCACGCTATGATCGAGCAAGGAAGTCAGCCCACACACCCCTAGACGGCACAGCTCCAGGCAATCACATGGTCGCTGCCCACCCAGTTACCCAATAGAAACACCCATTTCACAGAAAATGTGGTCCATTGATGGATCAATCTGTATGCAATAGTAATCTACGTTTGTTTGTGTGTGTATGTCTGCTCTGGAGGATGCACAGTCGCCAATTGCACAGTATGCTTAACTCTGCAAGGTCTGTCCACAATTCCACTTGGGCCAGAAACAGAACAAGGCCTTATATGTCAATTGTTGAGCAAATAGAAGTTAATATGCTTCTCTGAAATTGTGCCTTCAGATACTACTGCTCACCCTCCATTCCTTTGCCAATATAAGATGGTGAACTTACATTTTTGACCATTTCTATATGAAAGAAACATATAAATGACAGTGTCAGGGTACAATCTATTTGCCATTTCAAAAACTGGTCAAATGATAGAAAAATGAAGGTCATTACAACACAATGCATGCTGCATTCTTACATAACCCTATTTTTTTTTAAATAAATAATGCATAATGTTTCTTTAAGGAATGGACCATTACATTGTAAAATGGCATATTAGATTGTTTAACGGTCATGTTGTAAAGTATACTACAGTATGTCAACCAAGTGTCCTCCCAGCTACAAAGTTTCTTTAGATACTGTAGTCGGAGCCCTCACTCTTACCTTTCTGTATGTTCATTAATACCCAATCTTGGCCAATATTTACTAATATTCGTGTTTGAGTCGGTTTGTGTAGTGTTTAAACTCGTTTTGTATCGGGTGCATTTTCATGCAACTTTTTGAATCCATATACGCAAAGTTACGAAGCAGTCGACTTTATGGTTTTCGTGTTTTCCGATGTCGATGCCAGTCGTTTTTTTTTGGCACATTTACGACCGTCATTGTCGTTTGCGTACGTGTTTTTGTGGTTTTTGCTGTTTTTTTTCCTAAGTTAAACGCGGTAGAGTTTTTTTTCCCCGCAGCCGCATTTTCACTTTCAGTTTCGATTTTCATCCCCGTTCGTGATTGGTTGTGTTTCAGATGGTAGGAGTGTCTGTGCGCAACCATATAAATACGCCCCAAACCGTCCGCACCTCGTGGGTTTAGTTAGTGGTGAGGAGGAGGGAGGTTGTGCTGTGGAGGTAGGTGAATTTGTGGTTTGGTGAGGAGTGTTGGTAGCGATTTCTGAGTGTGGTATTGTGTTTGAAAGTCGTCTTGTCATTCTTGTTGTCTTGTATTTTGTGGTTTTGTCTCATTTTTAGTCCAAGTTATTTTTCTTTATAGTCCCTTGTCAGTGTGTGTGTGTGTGTGTGTGTGTGTGTGAGTTGTGTAGTGGTAGTGGAGGAGTGTGTTGTTTGTCTTTTTTTTTCCCTGTGTTAACTGTTTAGACACACAATTATGTGTGACTCAGAGGTGGAGGGTGTGAGTGAGGGGGAGGAGGTCGGTCAGGTGGAGGAGGTGAGTGTTAGTGAGGTTAGTGAGGTGGAGGAGGTGGGTGAGGTTGCTGCAGCAGCCTCAAGTGACAGTGACAGTCAGAGTGCTCCGCAGCCACGCACCACTACTAAGACTGGGCAGAATGTTAAGTTTAGTTTTGCTGAAAATGTGGCATTGGTGCATGAGCTGATGAAGTATCAGAGGCAGCTATTTGGCCCTGAGTCCGCCAAGGTGCCAACACGGAGGAAGACGGTGTTGTGGGCGAAAGTAGTTGCTGCTGTCAATAGTGAGGGGGTGGTCAAGCGGACGGAGGACACATGCCGCAAACGGTACTATGACATAAAGCGATGTGTCAAGTCCAAAATGGCCAAGGAGGCCAAGTCGGCTCGGCAAACCGGTGGTGGCTGCTCTATATTGCAAGTTATCTGGAGTATGAGGAGCCCATGCGGAGTGTAATACCTCCTGAAGTTGTCTCTGCAACCCATGTCCGGGATTCAGATAGGCCAAGGAAGAATGGTGAGCATGTGTATTTGCTTTTTTTGTTTTTTTAAATGTTTTATTTTGTAATCTGTGTCATGTGACGTTGCATATTACTCCCATCTTCAAGTGTGTGTCAGCAAATACATTGTTTTGGGTCATGTGTTAGCTAAAAGCCAATGTAACATCTTACTTTATTGTATGTCATGTGTTTTTCAGACAGATATTTAGCATGTGTAGTTTGGACTTGGTGTGTCTCTGATTTGTCCTGCAATAATGTTTTCCTTTTGGGCGTTTTTTTCGTTAAAAATTATGACTATGTTTTATATATAAGTGATCCATGTTTTTTTTTATTAAAAAAAGTCGTTGTCATGTTAGAGGCTGGAGTACTGGAAAGTGGTTTGTAAACCACTTACATGTGTAATGTCATCTTTAGAGAATGTTATGTTTTTGTTTTTTTTTATGTATTTTTTTTTTTGCATGTATTTGTACTGTGACACCATACTGCATTTTTTGTAATCCAAAAATGTGCAGCATTTTTTTTTTGGTCATATAGTGGTAATGTGTCTTTGGAGTGCCACATCACAGAGCAAATTAGATATTGCATCTGTAATATTTAAAAAAAAAAATCAAAATGAACTTGTGTGTTTTTTTTTTAAATAAAAAACCTTTCCTTGAACTTGTGGCCTATGTCAGTGTCCTGTACATGTTTGCCTGTCTTGATGTTGCCATAGTGCATATGTGTTTTGTTTGTTTTTTTATTTTAAAATTTTGTATTTCTGGTCCTTATGTTTGTTTGAATTAAAAACCAAGCATTTCTAAATGTAAAAATGTTTATAAGCATAATGGGTGGATGTATACACAATAGCATGATTTATGAATATATCTAATTTTATACAGTGTCTGAAAAAAGCAGTACTACTCGTCGGCCAGTAAATCCTAACACATCTGAGGATGATGACGCTGCGGAAGCAGGTAAAGTGTCCATTGTAGTATAGAGTATGCTTGTAAAGGAATGGCCATAACAAAATTGCACTTTCATTAAAAGGTCCATTAAAAGAAGTATGGAGCAGCAGAAGTGGCTCTTCTGTAAGACATCACCACAAGAAACCTGTGGCCGAAAAGAAAGCAAGGTCGTCTGTCCCGGCACAAACACAGCAGGCTACCCCGCCACGAAGATTATCGTCCGTGTGTTCTGTCCCCCCACTCCAAATTTTGGACACACCTCCAAGACGTCATCCACACTCCCCTCATCTTGATTGTGAGTATCAAACTGAAAAAAAAGTGTAAAATGTCAGAACATAATCATAATCAGTCATAACCGCATTAAGTCAAAACACATCCAAAACAAAAATACTTACCGCAGTAAGTAAAAGCTGAAATGGAATCCAAACTAAATGGCCTTGTCCACATCCAGTAAAGATATGTATGTCCACTTGAGTCATACAGTATGACATTGGGTATAAGATGCTGCAACAAAAAAGCATGTTGGTGTGTTTGTAAAAAGTAAGTTTGTTTTCCAAAAAATGTCATGTGTGCTTGAGGTAACATTGCAAAATACATACAAAAACATTACTATGTTTGTTTGAACAAAGCTATAAGGTAATACATTATGTATTTCAATGTTTTTTTTATAGTGGAGTATGTGTGATCTACAATAAAACTAAAGTGTTTGCTTTCACAATTAAGTAACCAGACACATTTGCCACAAACAGGCATATGTATGTATTTAAGCTATGAGTGATGATGTTGCTAGGCAGAATAGTTGAAAGCAACAGTGAATGACATGTGTTCCATGTGTAGTGATTTTTTATCATTTCACAAACATATGGATAGCTAACGGAGATATGTTTAACATTTCAGCTTCGAGTCCTGGGAACAGCATCCCTCCGCAACAACATCAACACAGTGACATGGAGGAGACAAACATCATAGAAATGCAGCCATTAATGCAAGGAATGAGCCCCCCAGCACCTGTGAGTACACCACCACAGCAAAGCACACCACCACCACAACACAGCCCAACAACACCAGGAACACAAGGCCCTGGTCAGGTGTTTTGGACTATTTGGGCTAGACAGCAGGCCACTAATGAAGATTGCCTGCGTAAGCCGACACAAATGTTTGCAAGCCTACCATCTCACCTCAGAAGAATCTCAAGAAATCTGAGTCGACAAAATGAGCAAACAACCAGAACAGGCAATACCATGGAACTCATGCGTACAGACATTACACAGGTCATGGGCAACTTACAGCGCATAATGGAAGAACAGCACAGACTAATGGAAGAACAGCACAGACTAATGGAAGAACAGCACAGACAACAGCAAAATTATATGAGCATTTTTCAAAACAGTCAAAAGATTAATGAAAGTTTATTCAGAATAGTAGACAATCAAAATGCTGCTACACGTGAACTCAATGCCACCCTAACTAACCTGAATGAAACACTCAGATGCATGCACCAACCGCAAACAACCAGCAGTTCTGGTACGACTACTCCAAATATCACGCCAGTCTCATCACCACCTAGACGGTCCACCAGAGCACGCCAACATGACAGTGCTAAAGGCAAAGGGCAGGACAAGCAGCCACCAAAAAAAACGTAAAAAAACAAGTTAGACATTTGTGATAAGTAACTCAAAATAGTTAGCAAGTGTTTTTGATGCTTTACAAAATATCACACTTTGCTCCTTGACCCTTTTTTTAACATCATTAATTATAAGTGGACCAAAATAATTGTTAAAAATAGTACGCACATTTATTCCTTTTCATTTTTTGGGGGTATTGGAGGAGGAAAATGTTGATGGAGCCACACATACATGTTAGCAGGAAGTAAACTGACCACTTGATTTTTTTCTAATCATTACTCTTTCTAGATTTCAATCATTCTCTTTGCCTGCAGATACAATAATGGCCAGCGAGGCAGAATGTCTTTAGCAGGAAGTAAACTGACCACTTGATTTTTTTCTAATCATTACTCTTTCTAGATTCCAATCATTCTCTTTGCCTGCAGACAATCCAAATTTCAATGTTAGTGTTACATATCTTAGCTATGTTATCTATCCAACATTACAAGATGAACACAAATGAGTGGCGTAAAAAGCTTGTAATATGTTGCCTTTGTTTTTTTTGAAAAACATTGTCCAAATGAATGTCAGTATTGTTAGGACATGTTTGTGTGTGTTAAAAATTATTAAGCATGTTTTTACACATGATGCTGAAACAAACAAACATGTACTTTTTTCAAAACAAAAAAACTGTGTATAATAATGTATATGTGTGGCAAACTGTGTATTTACTTACACATCATCAAGTTTACAGCATCAAACATTAGGAAATAAATTATTCCTGATTACAGTAAGTTTGTGAGTCTTAAATATGATGGGGCATCACACATAGGGACACATGTATTCCTCAAAGCTAACATATTATATGTTGAGGAGTGTTTTTTGGGAACACAGGTTCTCAAACTCGGCCATCAGGAACCTACACAGTGCATGTTTTGCAGGTCTACTCACAGAATCACAAGTGACATAATTAGCTCCACCTGTGAACCTTTTAACATATGTCTGTGAGTAATTCATACACCTGAGCTTCTACTGGGTTACGAGAAAAACATGCACTGTGTGTGGTCCTGAGGGCCGAGTTTGTGAACCTGTGCATTAGGACATTACACACAATGATAAAGTGAAATACTAAATGGATGATGTGGGCTTGTAAGAAATTAGCACTGCAAGATTTCGAACACTTATCCAGACTTAATGCATGCCAATCATAATCTGTTGTTTTGAAATTAAAAATACACACAATACACATGCGACATTTGTTTATCATATAGCGAGGGTATGTTTGTATGTTTCAAGGAGACAGACACATTCAGAGTAATGGATTTTGTTAAAAAAAACAAAACATCTATTTATGAAGACACAACAAATGAAATAAGCAAACCAAGCTTACCTTAGAAATAGCGATTGATGATCTGTTGCCTAACCTGCCTCCCTACATCAGTACTCCAAGTATCACCAGATGTCTCTAATTCCTCTGCTTGCTGGCTGCTTTCTTCCTCCTCCTCCTCCTCTTCCTCCTCAACATGTGGCAGATGTTGTTGCAAACACATGTTATGAAGAAAGCAGCAGCAGAACACAATTTGAGTCACCTTGGAGGGACTATACAACAAAAGGCCACCAGACTTATCCAGACACCGAAACCTAGATTTCAGCACACCAAAACATCTTTCTATCACATTCCGCGTGGATTTATGTGCATTATTGTAATTGTTGTAATTGTGTTCAGCAGGGGTATCAGGTCGGGACAATGGAGTTAGAAGCCAAGAGAAACAGCCATATCCTCCATCACCTAAAAGACAGATATAGTAACGTGATTCATGTTAAGATACAGCAACACATAAGTAACACACTGTGGGGCAGATGTATTAACCTGTAGAAGGCATAAGGAAGTGAAAACCCAGTGGTATGTGCAAGGTAATAAAGGCAGCAGACAATCTGTTCCTAAATGTTAATTTACATATTGGAGCAGATTGGCTGGTGCCTTTATCACCTTGCACAGATCACTGGTTTCTCACTTCCTTATGCCTTCTACAGGTTAATACATCTGCACCTGTATTTGGACAAAGTATACGCAGGCCTACACATATCAAATTACATACCCAGCAGCCATCCATCTGGCATTTGTCCGTCCTCAAACTTATCAAAGAGGGATGACTGACTGAGGATGAAGGAGTCATGGCAGCCCCCAGGGTAACCAGCAACAACACTCATTATTTTGAGATTTGCATCACAAACTACCTGCACATTTGTGGAGTGTTCAAAATGGCGGTTTGTATATATGTGCTGCCTGCCCCTAGGTGGTCTCAGCTGAATGTGTGTGCAATCTATGGCTCCAAGCACATTGGGCATAACAGCCAGCTCATAGAAATCTACCCTGACGGCATGCCACTGAGACTCCTGGGTAGGGAAGCAGATTGAGGCCTCGATGTGGGGCTGCAAAACAGTGTGAACATTTTAAAGAACAATAAACTTGAGATTTTAGGACAGAACTGGCCACTGAGAAATTAAAACAAACACAAAACAGAAGAGGTCGTTAGGTATACATCACCTGTGTTAAGATTCTGGAAAATGAGGGCTGTGAGATTCTTATGACATCCCCAGACTCAGCCTGAAAGCTGCCAGTAGCCAGAAAGTGCAACACAGCCAGGAGTTTGTGCAGGCCTGAGACAGGGCGAGAGCGTGCTGTCTCAGGGCCTAGGCCCAGTTTGACAAGGTCATACAGACGGAAAATGTTGTTACGATTTAGACGGAACATCTGTATGACCTTATTATCGGACAATGCGTTCAATTTTAAACGCCCCCTAAAAAAACGAGGCCTGCGCAGCCTCCGCGGAACCTGGACAACCTGCTGACCATGTTCAGTTTCTTGGCCCTGGGTACTTACAGGCTGATGTCTGAGTCTTAGGAATCCCACAGCACACAAAAGATCACTGGCCCACAGTCCTGCTGCCATTTCTGAGTGTAGGTGTATTGAAATGGGCCTAACATCCTTTTATAGGCATCCTAATTCAGGTGTGAGTGATTTTTTATTTGCAAACACATGTAAACACGACTGAAAAAAGCAGGTCTATTTTTTTGACGCTTTTTTTTACGAATCGCAAAAAAATACGACCGCATTTGAGCCCTCAGAGACTAACACCCAAATACGAATGAATAGTGAATTCCCGTATTCTATGAAATAACAGCCGCGTTTGACCGATGGTCTATTCATTCGTATTTCGGGACGTTGTCATTCAAACCATTACGAATAGACCAGACACTGCCGAGATTGGTGCTTAGTGAATTCCCGGATTGGGACTTAGAAAAAAAAACACAAATCGATCAAACTCGGATTTTTAGTAAATACTGGCCCTTGTTTCATTACTGTGTTAGGGGGTAATTTAGAGTTGATCGCAGCAGCAAATTTGTTAACAGTTGGGCAAAACCATGTGCACTGCACGGGGGCAGATATAACATTTGCAGAGAGAGTTAGATGTGGGTGGGTTATTTTGTTTCTGTGCAGGGTAAATACTGGCTGCTTTATTTTTACACTGCAATTTAGATTTCAGTTTGAACACACCCCACACAAATCTAACTCTCTCTACACATGTTATATCTGCCCCCCCCCCCTGCAGTGTACATAGTTTTGCCCAACTGCCAACAAATTTGCTGCTGCGATCAACTCTGAATTACCCCCTTAGTTCCCATTTGTACAGTGCTTCAGAGTATGTTGCTCCTATATAAACAAAAGACAAATGTTGATAGCAATACTTTTCATTGTAGTGAGCTACGTTAAGCCAGTTAAAAGTACAGTAAAGGGCCCTACTCACTGGCCGACCCGCCGCCGAGCTGCCCGACGGCGGATACGGCCGACGAGCGACCCGGCGGCGGGGGGGCAGTGACGGGGGGAGTGAAGTTTCTTCACTCCCCCCGTCACGCGGCTGCATTGAAGTGCAGGCAAATATGGACGAGATCGTCCATATTGGCCTGCATGCACAGCCGACGGGAGACCAGCGATGAACGAGCGCGGGGCCGCGCATCGTTCATCGCAGGAGTCTCCACACTGAAAGATATGAACGAGTTCTCGTTCATTTATGAACGAGATCGTTCATATCTTTCAAAAAATCGGCCAGAGTGTAGGGCCCTTATGTCTACTGCATATCTGCCATCACTACACGAAAGCTTAATAATAAAAATAAAATCCACGATGTAAAGTGTTGTAGAGCACTTGCAGTGTTTTAATGATTGCATATAGATTGCAAAGAAGAAGAAAAATTAACAGATTGGCCTGAGAGCAAGTTTATCAGTACAAGTTTTGTGAATATCTTAAAAATCGGGAATGTTTGTTTTCAGGTAAAGTTATAGCTCATCATTAAATACAAAATTATTAAGGGGGATAGTTATCAAAGTTTGGAGAGAGATAAAGAGGTAAATGTATTATACCCGCATTTATTGTGCCAGTATAACACTTCCTGCTTCACCTGGGTGTGGTATGGAAGGTAGATAGTAACTAGGTCGACAGTGTCTAGGTCGACCACTATTGGTCGACAGGATCTCTAGGTCGACATGGTCTAGGTCGACAGGTCAAAAGGTCGACATGAGTTTTTAAAAAAATGTTGGTGTCGTTTTCTTCGTAGAGGGACCAGGAACCCCAATTAGTGCACCGTGTCCCCTTGCATGGCTCGCTTCACTCGCCATGCTTCGGGCAAGGTATGAAAAGGTTCAAAAAAAGAAAAAAATCGTGAACAACTCATGTCGATCTTTTGACCTGTCGACCTAGAACATTTCGACCTAGAGACCCTGTCGACCTAGAAACCCTGTCGACCTAGTTACTGTCGACCAATAGTGGTCGACCTAGAGACCGGATCCTGCTTCACCTCTACTGAGGTGAAGCAGGAAGCAGCAGTGCCAAGATGTATGAAATATCCCCCTTCCGGCAATCACTGCCAGTGCCCCACAGTGCATCAGACTAGTGCTGATGCGCTGTGTCTCTCCCCCGGATGGCTCCAGTGTGCATGCGCGAGATCTCGCTACTCACGTGAGATCTCACATGCAGCCCGGAGCTGGCACCCACCTCAGCCAGGGACATGTGGTGAATGGGCAACGACACCTGCAGCTGTCAAAATCAATAGCTGCAGGTGTCGGATTAAGGTTTATGGGGGCCCTGGACTACAAACTTGGTGGGGCCCCTATCAATAAAAGTTATATAATGCCGATGTTATAAAAATAAAGTATAATTTATCAATCAGCATTGTGATTGTGTTCAATTTCTTAAGAAAGAAGATACAGCATTTTTTGAAAACCAAAATGCAAATCACACTTTACAAAATGTACCCTAATGTTCCAAATATCTTGTGTTTGCACTACCTTGTTTGCCTGGGATGTCATGGGGAAACAGTTACGATATCACTCCTGCAGCGTATCATCTAGTGTGTACCCAGCATAAGTGTGCCTGTGTTTGTAACTTTATTTAACTACAAGGGCAGCACAGATGGTGTAATGGTTAGCATTACTGCCTCACAGCACCAAGGTCATGGATTCAGTTCCCACCATGGCCATTACTGTGTGGAGTTTGTATAGTCTCCCCGTGCTTGCGTGGGTTTCCTCTGGGTACTCCTGTTTCCTCCCACAATCCAAAAATATACTGGTAGGTTAATTGGCTCCCAACAAAAATGAACCCCAACGAGTATGTATGTGCATGTACATGAGGTAGGGTATAGATTGTAAGCTATATAAATATAAATAACTGATACTAAATAAATAATAAATACTAATACTGGTTGTATGTACGTCTGTGGTGAAGATTCCCCCATGCTTGTATACAAACAATAGTGCGGCACTTCGGAGGAATAAGCAGACGCTAAGGCAGAAATTTGATCAAATTCTGCCCCAGCGTCTGCTTATTCCTCTGAAGTGCCGATATATTGTTTATATATAACAAACTATATATATATATATATATATATATATATATATATATATATATATATATACACTGCTCAAAAAAATAAAGGGAACCCTAAAATAACACATCCTAGATCTGAATGAATGAAATATTCTTATTAAATACTTTGTTCTTTACATAGTTGAATGTGCTGACAGCAAAATCACACAAAAATTATCAATGGAAATCAAATTTATTAACCCATGGCGGTCTGGATTTGGAGTCACACTCAAAATTAAAGTGGAAAAACACACTACATGCTGATCCAACTTTGATATAATGTCCTTAAAACAAGTCAAAATGAGGCTCAGTAGTGTATGTGGCCTCCACGTGCCTGTATGACCTCCCTACAACGCCTGGGCATGCTCCTGATGAGGTGGCGGATGGTCTCCTGAGGGATCTCCTCCCAGACCTGGACTAAAGCATCCGCCAACTCCTGGACAGTCTGTGGTGCAACGTGGCGTTGGTGGATGGAGCGAGACATGATGTCCCAGATGTGCTCAATTGGATTCAAGTCTGGGGAACGGGCGGGCCAGTCCATAGCATCAATGCCTTTGTCTTGCAGGCACTGCTGACACACTCCAGCCACATGAGGTCTAGCATTGTCTTGCATTAGGAGGAACCCAGGGCCAACCTCATCAGCATATGGTCTCACAAGGGTCTGAGGATCTCATCTCGCTACCTAATGGCCGTCAGGCTACCTCTGGCGAGCACATGGAGGGCTGTGCGGCCCCCCAAAGAAATGCCACCCCACACCATTACTGACCCACTGCCAAACCGGTCGTGCTGGAGGATGTTGCAGGCAGCAGAGCGTTCTCCTTGGCGTCTCCAGACTCTGTCACGTTTGTCACATGTGCTCAGTGAGAACCTGCTTTCATCTGTGAAGAGCACAGGGCGCCAGTGGCGAATTTGCCAATCTTGGTGTTCTCTGGCAAATGCCAAACGTCCTGCACCTGTGGACGTCAGGCCCTCATACCACCCTCATGGAGTCTGTTTCTGATCGTTTGAGTAGACACATGCACATTTGTGGCTTGCTGGAGGTAATTTTGCAGGGCTCTGGCAGTGCTCCTCCTGTTCCTCCTTGCACAAAGGCGGAGGTAGCGGTCCTGCTGCTGGGTTGTTGCCCTCCTACGGCCTCCTCCACGTCTCCTGATGTACTGGCCTGTCTCCTGGTAGTGCCTCCATG
The DNA here is from genome assembly GCF_028390025.1 of Pseudophryne corroboree. Taxonomy (NCBI): domain Eukaryota; kingdom Metazoa; phylum Chordata; class Amphibia; order Anura; family Myobatrachidae; genus Pseudophryne; species Pseudophryne corroboree. Next base: position 378,743,158 of record NC_086448.1, read on the forward strand.
CTCTGGACACTACGCTGACAGACACAGCAAACCTTCTTGCCACAGCTCGCATTGATGTGCCATCCTGGATGAGCTGCACTACCTGAGCCACTTGTGTGGGTTGTAGACTCCGTCTCATGCTACCACTAGAATGAAAGCACCGCCAGCTTTCAAAAGTGACCAAAACATCAGCCAGAAAGCATAGGAGCTGAGAAGTGGTCTGTGGTCATCACCTGCAGAACAACTCCTTTATTGGGGGTGTCTTGCTAATAGCCTATAATTCCCACCTGTTGTCTATTCCATCTGCACAACAGCATGTGAAATTGATTGTCAATCAGTGTTGCTTCCTAAGTGGACAGTTTGATTTCACAGAAGTGTGATTGACTTGGAGTTACATTGTGTTGTTTAAGTGTTCCCTTTATTTTTTGGAGCAGTGTATATTCCAGCAGCGGCACTCAGCAATGAATAAGGTTTTTCACCGCTTCAGGATCATCTATTTTGGCCCTATCGTCAGGTCGCTGCTTAGTCCGCTGCTGGAATTCATATTACTTATCCCTTATGGGATTGGAAGGTACCAAGACGCAGCTGCAATATTAGCAAGATATATTTATATATATATATATAAATATTGCAAAGGTTTTAATCCGGCACTCCGATAGTCAAATTAGACTGTGCTGCGGTGCCCTCCTAATTAGCTTGGCATAAGCTAATAATGCAGTGGAAGGTGTATGGCGGCACTCACGCAGACTGACTCAAATCGTAGAGAATAGGTTTCCCTTTAATGCCAACATGTTTCGGGGAATCTCCCCATCCTCAGGGCTTGACAAACCGGGTGTGAAACAAACAGAACATTTATACAATACAAAGACAAGGATATCAGTGCTCTAACTATTCTCACCTGACCGCACGGCTCGACCGCCCGCCAGCCTCCACTGCTCACTTCCGTGTCGCCGGGCCATGATGTAACGACGCTCGGTGCGGCAGGGAGGTTACCATGGTGACCAACAACAAAACCTGCAGGCGCTATCAAGGCTACGGATCCTGCACATATACAAAATTAGCAAAACATAACAAATTGAGACATTTAAAAAACACATAAATCACCTATAGTCATCACGATCGTGCATCTACATATAGCACCAATATAATGGCCAGGAGTAAAGCACAACAAAACAACTCCTGTACATTAGCTATCACTATAATTATTATTATTGTTTAAATTATTATTAATTTATTATTAATTTATTAAGATAGCCTATACAGAATGGGCCTACATTTCCTATTTACATATAGGTCTATTCCCTATCCAATAGGATATATGTAATCAATGACTGAAAGTCATAGGAAACATTGCAGTCCCAGATTTTCATTAAGACCGCCCGGGGACAAGGTACCCAGGTTGAAAATCCACCGTGACTCCTTCTGGAGGAGTAACCGATCCCTATTGCCACCTCTCAAAGTCGGGGGAGTATGGTCAATAAGGATCGCTTTGATACTAGCCACCCCATGTTTAGCCCCCAAACAATGTCGGGCAAATGGTTGGTCGCTAGACCCTTTCTCAAACGCTTTCTTTATAGCGCTTCTGTGAAGCGCCATCCTTTCTCTAAATTGCCGTATGGGCTTGCCCACATAGGCAAGACCACACGGACAAGTGAGTAAATAGATAACATGTGTTGACGTACATGTAAGACGATGTTTTATTGGTAGCTTCCTACCAGTTTGCGTGTGATTAAATGTAGTACCTGTCATTAGGGTATTACATGTGGCGCATCCAAGACATCTAAAACATCCTGCTTTTGGTCTGAGTAAAGGTGAATTTTACTGGATGTGATGTCGCATTGTGTTTGCTCCATACCAGTGTCAAATCATCCTTGGAGCCTTTCCAAAACACAATGAGATCGTCGATATAACGTCTATAATATACCACTTGAGGACTTACAACAGGGTCTAGGAAAAACATATCCTTCTCTACTTGGTACATAAATGCGTTAGCGTACGATGGGGCCACCGCAGACCCCATCGCACAGCCCGCTATTTATAAATAAAAACTACCATTAAACACAAAATAGTTTCTTTGCAAAACCAGATCCAGTAAATGTAAAAAGAAGGTGACTTCAGGACCCTGATAGATTACATTATCCTCAATAAGCCTTCTCACTGCCTCTACACCTGCATCATGTGGGATGCAGGTGTAGAGGCTAGTGACATCAGCCGTACACAGTAATGTGTGTTCAGGCAATTTACCCAACTGTTGTAATTGTAGCAGTAATGATGATGTATCCTTAAGAAAGGAAGGCAAGGCCTGGATACAAGGATTAAGGTATGCGTCCAAAAAGACTGAGATTGGTTGATACAGAGAACCCCTGGCCGACACAATCGGGTGGCCAGGGGGATTCTCCAACGTCTTATGCACCTTGGGTACAGTGTAGAACAGGGGTGTTAGAGGAAATTCAACCATGAGGGATGAATAAATGTATTGTGCTATGGTACCTTGATCTCTGGAACTTAACAAAAAGGAATCCAATTCAAGTTTAAACTCCCTAGTTGGATCCTTATTGAGACGTCTATATACTGTGGTATCATTCAACTGTCGCTCACATTCAGTTACATAATCCCCAATATCTGGAACTACTATAGATCCCCCGTTATCCGACTTACGGGTTACTATATCTGTCCTATTAGACAATTCTCTAAGGGTTGATCTTTCTTTTTTATTCAAATTAAAATGTACTGGATCATTCATAGCCTGTTGGCCCTCCCTATCTAGCATACGGACAAAAGTCCTAATGGAAGAGTTCTGACTTGGGGGGTCAAAGTTAGATCTCGGAGCTATCTTCCGTAGTTGATGGGGTATCTCAACTGATGGCGTCTCCAAAGGTGCGGATACAGGTGGTCGGTTATTAAAGTATTCCTTGCGTTTTAATGTCCTATTCAGACGATACACTTCAGTTTTCCATTCCAGAGGATCAGTAATCGTTGTGGGGACAAAAGAAAGTCCTTTGGCTAAAAGTCCATATTCGTGGTCAGTAAGTGGTGTAGATGAAAGGTTGAAGACAAGTTCTTTTAGGGACGTTGTGGTCTGGGCACGTAGAATCCTTTGATTCTGCCGCGACCTCCGCGTCCTCTGCCTCGTCCGCTTATTGGAGTGCGATTGGAACGCGTGCGCACTCCTGCTTGGTATGGCCCTAAAGGGACAGCCCCTTCTGTAGATGTCGAGGGAGCCGATGTTGCATCGGAATCGCTGGCTGAGGAAGTCATTCCTGGTCGCTCTCTGCGTAGCCACATCTGCTGTTGACGTCTATATGCCTGTTGTGTTTGATTAGGCCTGGAGCTGCCCAGCCAGGGATACACCTGCCTTTGTTCATAGTCCCTTTTGACTTTATTTAATTTATCCTTTTTAAATCTTATTAGATCTTGCCGATACTGCTCAATTTGGACATTAAGTTTGTTAATCCAATCATTCGGTGTGTCAGCACTCAGATCTGCTTTGTGTTGTTGCTCAAAGGACTGAATCTGCTCCTTCACTAAGCCCAATTCTCTAGTGGACTCCTCCACCACTAATAAAATTAAGTCCATTGAGCATTTATTTAGGATTGCCACCCACCGCCGGCAAAATTGGGCATTGTAGCGGCCAATTGTCGGCGAGTTAGCAATCCTAAAGCCCCTCGGTATCAGATTACTACGGTAGTAGTCTGACAATGTGATTCCGTGATATGTGTAATCACATTCCCTTTGTTTCAATTTGGACCACATCCGGAATAATTCTTCATTGGTGTTAGTAACAGGTTCATCAATTAATCTTCTTTCCACCAAAATAGCTTTAGCCTCCACATCAGAAAAACTCAACCGTTCACGTGCATCCTGATGCACCAATTCCAATGTAGCGTCCATATCTGTACTGGCTTCCATAGCTGATATACAGCTTAGTGCTTAATTATATGAGGAATCCTCCTGATGCACTAATCGGATGAATGATATGTTTAAAAAGCAGCATAGGACACACATATTGGTGCTATATGTAGATGCACGATCGTGATGACTATAGGTGATTTATGTGTATTTTAAATGTCTCACTTTGTTATGTTTTGCTAATTTTGTATATGTGCAGGATCCGTAGCCTTGATAGCACCTGCAGGTTTTGTTGTTGGTCACCATGGTAACCTCCCTGCCGCACCGAGCGTCGTTACGTCATGGCCCGGCGACACAGAACTGGCGGGCGGTCGAGCCGTGCGGTCAGGTGAGAATAGTTAGAGCACTGATATCCTTGTCTTTGTATTGTATAAATGTTCTGTTTGTTTCACACTCGGTTTGTCAAGCCCTGAGGATGGGGAGATTCCCCGAAACATGTTGGCATTAAAGGGAAACCTATTCTCTACGATTTGAGTCAGTCTGCGTGAGTGCCGCCATACACCTTCCACTATATATATATATATATATATGATATAGTATAATAATATATGTATATATATATATATATATATATATATATATATATATAAAATACATACATATATTTATATCAGGGCCAGATTTGGTGGGGTGGGGGGCGTTTGGGGCGAACGCCCCCCCGGAACTTTCACATACAGCCACGCCCACTTAGGGACTTTCTGTTGCTGCAGCTCTGGGCATGGAGGTGTGCTGCGATGTATAGCTCGTCTGCTGTGAAGGAACCCGCGGCCAGCCGGCGGCTTTGTAATGAGTCATTCTGACTCTTTAGTCTGCTGCTGCTCAATCGCTGTGATTAAAAGGATGCCGTCTGGCCGGAGGAGGATAAGGAGGAGGGACAAAAGGAGGCTGCTTCTGGGACTAGTCAGATGACATGTATGTATTATGTACTGTCAGACAGTACAGTGTTGTGGCAGTGTCCTGTCAATGTTAGTGCACTTTGTGTTGGTAGGCAGTGTGACAGGGCAGGGGTGCAGATAGTGAACTGCATTAGAAGAAGCTGCAGTTGCACTCACTTCCGCTGTTTAATTATTCTGTAAATTTATTTATGAGGTATGTGTTTCTATGCATCTTACGTCCTCAGAAATAATGCTATGGGAACTTTTGGCATATTGGTTGTATCAAGGCAGTACATTAAAGAGCAGCCAGGACACTGCATTATCTGAGGTGGGCAGGTGTTGCATACAGGAAGCCTTAGGAATACACTATTTTTATTGATAAAACTTGCAGACACGTCTTCAGGTTCTATGTAAGGCAGGTATGTCAAACTCATGGTCATCCAGCTGTTGTGAAACTACAAGTCCCATCATGCTTTACCAGCTGATCAGTGGAACGTATGCTGGCAAAGCATGCTGGGACTTGTAGTTTCAAAACAGCTGGAGGGCCACGAGTTTGACATGCCTGATAAGGTATCTAATGCAAGCTATATCTAATGTACCCTATAGTTTTTCAAGTGTGGTGGAACTGTAAGTTCCAGCATGCCCTGCTCCTCCCAGGGCCCTTGTCTCTCATACCCCTTTTCCACTGTAACACGGGTCGCAGCCGTGTCGCCTGACATGGCTGCGACCCGTGCTACAGCCCCCTTTCCCACAGCGCTCACCAAACTGGCATATTGCCGGGTTGGTGACGCTGCTAGTGACGCGGTAGGGGCGGCGCTGGGAGATCATGCTGTGCTCCGATTTCACTAGTGATGGTACATGCGCAATTAGTGGTAGTGTGGGGGCCCCTGATGTGCGGGGGCCCCGGGACGACCACCCCTGTCGCCCCTTGTTGGAGCCGGCCCTGGTGCTACTGACCATTCATACATTGCCACCGGACATTGGCGTGCTATCTAAAAGATAGCTGCACCGATGATGACAGTGACCACACACCACCGCATTAATACATGGGGAGCAAGCAGTATCAGTGCATATATGATGATGCATTGATACCACCCATATCACCATTTCATATATCTACCCCAAAGTACAAACCAGTTAGCTCCTAACTATCATGTTACAGGCTGTGTTTGAAAACATGTCAGTTAGGAGCTAATTTATTGGTACTTTGGAGCTACTGGGCAGATGTACTAAGCCTTGGACAGAAATAAAGTGGACGGAGATAAAGTACAAGCCAATCAGCTCATAATTGCCATGTTACAGACGGTGTTTGGAAAATGACAGTCAGGAGATGATTGGCTGGTCCTTTATCTCCGTCCACTCTATCTCTCTCCAAGGCTTGGTAAATGGACCCCTCCAAGCTGTAATAAATATCCCCCCAAATGTATAGGACCCCTTTTTTCTTTGGACATTCCCAGAGAAGCAGAGAAAAAGGGCACCATTTAATAACAGTACTTATTAGCAGCGGCATATTTTTTTTAGTATTGCAGTGATAATAACAAATATGCGGTTGGTATTTAACATCACTTTTGTCTCCGGCGAGGTCTAGTGATGTCCCCCTCCTTGGTGGCATCCTCCACTCTGCAATTGACAGGTTACCTCTGCTGAGTCATGTGCATGCGCAATGGCCAGTCTGCACATGTGCCTTACACTTTCACCTGACAATACCTGGAAGGCTTTGATGAAGCTGGAAAGGTGGCACTTGGGACCAATTGACAGCAATGGTGGACCATATCCCTATGGCCATTGTCGATGACGCAAGCTGTACAGTGACAACAGCACTGAGCTTACCGCTGTTTGTTAGATACTGAAAGGAGGACATAACCCCTTTAGAAAGAGTAAAATAATAAGAATTTACTCACCGGTAATTCTATTTCTCGTAGTCCGTACTGGATGCTGGGAACTCCGTAAGGACCATGGGGAATAGCGGGCTCCGAAGGAGGCTGGGCACTCTAGAAAGATTTATGACTACCTGGTGTGCACTGGCTCCTCCCACTATGACCCTCCTCCAAGCCTCAGTTAGGACACTGTGCCCGGACGAGCTGACATAATAAGGAAGGATTTAGAATCCCGGGTAAGACTCTTACCAGCCACACCAATCACACCGTACAACTCGTGATACTATATCCAGTTTGACAGTATGAAAACAACTGAGCCTCTCAACAGATGGCTCAACAATAACCCTTTAGTTAACAATAACTATTTACAAGTATTGCAGACAATCCGCACTTGGGATGGGCGCCCAGCATCCACTACGGACTACGAGAAATAGAATTACCGGTGAGTAAATTCTTATTTTCTCTAACGTCCTAGTGGATGCTGGGAACTCCGTAAAGACCATGGGGATTATACCAAAGCTCCCAAACGGGCGGGAGAGTGCGGATGACTCTGCAGCACCGAATGAGAGAACTCCAGGTCCTCCTCAGCCAGGGTATCAAATTTGTAGAATTTTGCAAACGTGTTTGCCCCTGACCAAGTAGCTGCTCGGCAAAGTTGTAAAGCCGAGACCCCTCGGGCAGCCGCCCAAGATGAGCCCACCTTCCTTGTGGAATGGGCATTTACAGATTTTGGCTGTGGCAGGCCTGCCACCGAATGTGCAAGCTGAATTGTACTACAAATCCAGCGAGCAATAGACTGCTTAGAAGCAGGAGCACCCAGCTTGTTGGGTGCATACAGGATAAACAGCGAGTCAGATTTTCTGACTCCAGCCGTCCTGGAAACATATATTTTCAGGGCCCTGACAACGTCTAGCAACTTGGAGTCCTCCAAATCCTTAGTAGCCGCAGGCACCACAATAGGCTGGTTCAGGTGAAACGCTGACACCACCTTAGGGAGAAATTGGGGACGAGTCCTCAATTCTGCCCTATCCATATGGAAAATCAGATAAGGGCTTTTACATGATAAAGCCGCCAATTCTGACACTCGCCTGGCTGAAGCCAAGGCCAATAACATGACCACTTTCCACGTGAGATATTTCAGATCCACGGTTTTTAGTGGCTCAAACCAATGTGATTTTAAGAAACTCAACACCACGTTGAGATCCCAAGGTGCCACAGGAGGCACAAACGGGGGCTGAATATGCAGCACTCCTTTCACAAATGTCTGAACTTCAGGTACTGAAGCTAGTTCTTTTTGAAAGAAAATCGACAGAGCCGAGATCTGTACTTTAATGGAGCCTAGTTTTAGGCCCATATTCACTCCTGCTTGCAGGAAATGCAGAAATCGACCTAGTTGAAATTCCTCTGTTGGGGCCTTTTTGGCCTCGCACCATGCAACATATTTCCGCCATATGCGGTGATAATGCTTTGCCGTAACATCTTTCCTGGCCTTAATAAGCGTAGGAATGACTTCTTCCGGAATACCCTTTTCCTTTAGGATCCGGTGTTCAACCGCCATGCCGTCAAACGCAGCCGCGGTAAGTCTTGGAACAGACAGGGCCCCTGCTGTAGCAGGTCCTGTCTGAGCGGTAGAGGCCACGGGTCCTCTGAGAGCATCTCTTGAAGTTCCGGGTACCACGCTCGTCTTGGCCAATCCGGAACCACGAGAATTGTGTTTACTCCTCGCTTTCTTATTATTCTCAATACCTTTGGTATGAGAGGCAGAGGAGGGAACACATAAACCGACTGGTACACCCACGGTGTCACTAGAGCGTCCACAGCTACCGCCTGAGGGTCCCTTGACCTGGCGCAATATCTTTTTAACTGTTTGTTGAGGCGGGACGCCATCATGTCCACCTGTGGTTTTTCCCAACGGTTTACCAGCATCTGGAAGACTTCTGGATGAAGTCCCCACTCTCCCGGGTGGAGGTCGTGTCTGCTGAGGAAGTCTGCTTCCCAGTTGTCCACTCCCGGAATGAACACTGCTGACAGTGCTAGTACATGATTCTCCGCCCATCGGAGGATTCTTGTGGCTTCTGCCATCGCCATCCTGCTTCTTGTGCCGCCCTGTCGATTTACATGGGCGACTGCCGTGATGTTGTCTGACTGGATCAGCACCGGCTGGTGTAGGAGCAGGGATTTTGCTTGACTTAGGGCATTGTAGATGGCCCTTAGTTCCAGAATATTTATGTGAAGGGAAGTCTCCTGACTCGACCATAGTCCTTGGAAGTTTCTTCCCTATGTGACTGCCCCCCAGCCTCGAAGGCTGGCATCCGTGGTCACCAGGACCCAGTCCTGTATGCCGAACCTGCGGCCCTCTAGAAGATGGGCACTCTGCAGCCACCACAGTAGAGACACCCTGGTTCTTGGAGACAGGGTTATCAAGCGATGCATCTGAAGATGCGATCCGGACCACTGGTCCAACAGGTCCCACTGAAAGATTCTGGCATGGAACCTGCCGAAGGGAATTGCTTCGTAAGAAGCCACCATCTTTCCCAGGACCCGCGTGCAGCGATGCACCGATACCTGTTTTGGTTTCAGGAGGTCTCTGACTAGAGATGACAACTCCCTGGCTTTCTCCTTCGGGAGAAACACTTTTTTTTTTTTTTTTGGACTGTATCCAGAATCATACCCAGGGACAGTAGCCGTGTCGTCGGAACCAGCTGTGACTTCGGGATATTCAGAATCCAGCCGTGCTGGTGCAGCACCTCCTGAGATAGTGCTACTCCCACCAACAACTGTTCCTTGGACCTCGCTTTTATTAGGAGATCGTCCAAGTACGGGATAATTAAAACTCCCTTTTTTCGAAGGAGTATCATCATTTCCGCCATCACCTTGGTAAATACCCTCGGTGCCGTGGACAGTCCAAACGGCAGCGTCTGGAATTGGTAATGGCAATCCTGTACCACAAATCTGAGGTACTCCTGGTGAGGATGGAAAATGGGGACATGCAAGTAAGCATCCTTGATGTCCAGGGATACCATGTAATCCCCCTCTTCCAGGCTCGCAATAACCGCCCTGAGCGATTCCATCTTGAACTTGAATTTTTTTATGTATGTGTTCAAGGATTTCAAATTTAAAATGGGTCTCACCGAACCGTCCGGTTTCGGTACCACAAATAGTGTGGAATAGTAACCCCGGCCCTGTTGAAGTAGGGGTACCTTGATTATCACCTGCTGGGAATACAGCTTGTGAATTGCCGCTAGCACCGCCTCCCTGTCTGAGGGAGCAATCGGCAAGGCAAATTTTAGGAACCGGTGGGGTGGAGACGCCTCGAATTCCAGTTTGTACCCCTGAGATACTATTTGAAGGATCCAGGGATCCACCTGTGAGCGAGCCCACTGATCGCTGAAATTCTTGAGGCGGCCCCCCACCATACCAGGCTCCGCCTGTGGAGCCCCACCGTCATGCGGCGGACTTGGCAGAAGAAGCGGGGGAGGACTTTTGCTCCTGGGAACCTGCTGTTTGTTGCAGCCTTTTTCCCCTACCTCTGCCTCTGGATAGAAAAGACCCGCCTTTTCCACGCCTGTTTTTCTGGGTCCGAAAGGACTGAACCTGATAAAACGGCGCCTTCTTAGGCTGTGAGGGGACATGGGGTAAAAATGCTGACTTCCCAGACGTTGCTGTGGAAACTAGGTCCGAGAGACCATCCCCAAATAATTCCTCACCCTTATATGGCAACACTTCCATGTGCCTTTTAGAATCTGCATCTCCTGTCCACTGGCGAGTCCATAAGCCTCTCCTATCAGAAATGGACAATGCACTAACTTTAGATGCCAGTCGGCAGATTTCCCTCTGTGCATCTCTCATATATAAGACTGAGTCTTTTATATGGTCTATGGTTAACAGGATCGTGTCTCTGTCTAATGTGTCAATATTTTCTGACAGTTTATCTGACCACACAGCGGAAGCACTGCACATCCAAGCTGACGCAATAGCTGGCCTAAGTATAATGCCTGAGTGTGTATATACAGACTTCAGGATCGCCTCCTGCTTTCTATCAGCAGGTTCCTTGAGGGCGGCCGTATCCGGAGACGGTAGTGCCACCTTTTTAGACAAACGTGTGAGCGCTTTATCCACCCTAGGAGGTGTTTCCCAACGTGACCTATCCTCTGGCGGGAAAGGGAACGCCATTAGTACCTTCTTAGGAATTACCAATTTTTTTATCAGGGAAAGCCCACGCTTCTTCACACACTTCATTTAATTCATCTGATGGGGGAAAAACTACGGGTAGTTTTTTCTCCCCAAACATAATACCCTTTTCAGTGGTACCTGTATTTATATCAGAAATGTGTAACACCTCTTTCATTGCCTCAATCATGCAGTGAATGGCCTTAGTGGGCATCAGATTAGACTCATCGTCGTCGACACTGGTGTCAGTATCAGTGTCGACATCTGGGTCTGCGGTCTGAGGTAGCGGGCGTTTTAGAGCCCCTGATGACCTGTGCGACGCCTGGACAGGCACGAGCTGAGAAGTCGGCTGTCCCACATTTGGCATGTCGTCAAATTTCTTATGTAAGGAGTCTATACGTGCACTCATTTCTTTCCATAAGCTCAACCACTCAGGTGTCTGCCCCGCAGGGGGTGACATCCCTTCTAAAGGCATCTGCTCCGTCTCCACATCATTATCCTCATCAAACATGTCGACACAGCCGTACCGACACACCGCACACACACAAGGAATGCTCCAACAGAGGACAGGACCCACAAAAGCCCTTTGGGGGGACAGAGTGAGAGTATGCCAGCACACACCAGAGCGCTATATAATGCAGGGACTAACTGAGTTATGTCCCCTATAGCTGCTTTTTCTATATAATTTATACAGCGCCTAAATATAGTGCCCCCCCTCTCTTTTTTTACCCTTTTCTGTAGTGTAGACTGCAGGGGAGAGCCAGGGAGCTTCCTTCCAGCGGATCTGTGAAGGAGAAATGGCGCCAGTGTGCTGCAGGAGATAGCTCCGCCCCTTTTCCGCTGCCTATTCTCCCGCTTTTTTCTGGATTCTGGCAGGGGTATTTTCCACATATATAGCCTCTGGGGCTATATATTGTGGTATTTTTTTGCCAGCCAAGGTGTTATAATTGCTTCTCAGGGCGCCCCCCCCCCCAGCGCCCTGCACCCTCAGTGACCGGAGTGTGAAGTGTGTATGAGGAGCAATGGCGCACAGCTGCAGTGCTGTGCGCTACCTTGGTGAAGACTGATGTCTTCTGCCGCCGATTTTCCGGACCTCTTCTTGCTTCTGGCTCTGTAAGGGGGACGGCGGCGCGGCTCCGGGACCGAACACCAAGGACTGGGCCTGCGGTCGATCCCTCTGGAGCTAATGGTGTCCAGTAGCCTAAGAAGCCCAATCCGGCTGCAAGCAGGCGAGTTCGCTTCTTCTCCCCTTAGTCCCTCGCTGCAGTGAGCCTGTTGCCAGCAGGTCTCACTGAAAATAAAAAACCTAAATCTATACTTTCTTTCTAAGGGCTCAGGAGAGCCTCTAGTGTGCATCCAACCTCGGCCGGGCACAAAATCTAACTGAGGCTTGGAGGAGGGTCATAGTGGGAGGAGCCAGTGCACACCAGGTAGTCATAAATCTTTCTAGAGTGCCCAGCCTCCTTCGGAGCCCGCTATTCCCCATGGTCCTTACGGAGTTCCCAGCATCCACTAGGACGTTAGAGAAAAATGTTTACGAACCATTGTGTAAAATGAAATAGTGTTTACCAAACTTACTAGGTCTTTTGTAAAAAACCCAAAACAACTGAATTCACAATTTTTTTTTTTTTTTTTTTTACTGACTACACAGTTATTAGAGTTGAAAAAAAGGGTACATCAAGTTCAAAGTCTCATTAATTCTAATTGTGTTGATCCAGTAGCAGAAAAAAAAAAAAAACCCCAGCGGCAACAGCCATTAGGTGTGGGGGAATATTCCCGTTTATATGCCAAAAATAGCAGTTGTATAAATTCCCTGGATCTCCAACCTCCATATAATATCCACTAATTATAGCTACAGATCCCATTTCTTGTATTGAAAGCATTCGATGTTTTATATGAAATCAGTGGAAGTCAGAGTCGAGATGAGTGCTGCCTGTGGATTGCAGTCACAGACACCACATATCATGTCAAACCAAACAGGAATGTTCCCTTTGACAAAATCCTAAAATAATAATGTCTTCATAAATGATTACATAGTTATCAATGTCACTAGTCTGAGACTTCCCCTTTCAGGAGCCCAAGGGCCCCACTGGAGAACTGTCTGTGAGATATTGCTGGGGAGGGGGGCTGGACCGATCAGATGTTGCAATCACAAAAAGTGATTGATCCCCTGCTCACAGCCCCCTCCTCCAATATTATGGTAAGTAGCACATTTAAATGTACACAAATAAAGATGCCAGTTACAGTAATACACAGTACATACATATCCATGTTACGTGCTGAGTTACACACGAGTTACTCACTGCACCCGCGATAACTGTAGAGCATAGCATTCCTTTCTCCCAGACTCAGCCAGCCAGCCCAGCCACCTTTGCACCTACCCGAAGGATACACGCTGCATTTAGTACAATAGGAATAAACGTGGCACACTTCTTCTACTGAGAGCCGATTTGTGACTTTATAAAGCAGCCTGAGACTTCTTTATGTAGTTACAATTCCTTTATGCTCCTATAAGCCACTTAAACTAGCCTCTATTATGTGTTGTATGTGTCAATGATGTGATCATGCTCCTCAGTGTCGCAGCAGCTCAGGAGGTGGGAGGTGAGTCTCCGGCCTGGCTGCTGCAGGGGGGTGGTGGCTGCAGGTTGTAAGCGCCCGCTGCTCACATTGGAGAGGAGGGAGGGTGTGCGGGCTCCGGCAGAGCCAGCAGTGATTCTTGCTGTGGAGTGGGAAGAAGTGTCGCCTGGCTGTGGAGTGGGAAGAAGTGGCTCCTGGCTCCTTTTTGGTTTTGCATTTACTTTTTACACATGGTCTTTGGCGGATGATATGAAACGTGGTACGTTGTGAAGTTCCCGAAGTCTGTTTCCAACGCCTCCTCCCTCCGGCATGCTGAGTAAGTGCAGCGTTCCTTCCAGCTGCTGGATATAAGGTACAGTGTAGCGGTAAGTGCTCGTCACTGGCAGCCTCACAGCACGCCTGGGATCAGTGTCTTGTTATGTGATGTCCTGCGAGTGCTGCTTATCTCCCAGTGTGGCTGCAGTGATTGCAGGATGAAATAAAACGTGTCTCAGGCAGATTAAAGTCCGCGCGTGATTCAGCGAGTGGGAGTTTGGGTGCACGGTGAAAGCAGTAACTTTAACATTGTGCAGTCTTTGTTATGTCTGTGTATTGAGAGATGAAAGTAGACCTGTCTCACCCTCTCTCCTGCACACATTAATCCAACCCGTGACACAAACACTGACAGGTCAACTTTGTTTTCCTTCAGGCTGGCACAATTGCTTGGCACACACAGTCATTACTCACAAGCACTTTCATGTGTTTCCCTCCCATGCAAGATTGTTCCTCGTGTTTGTTTTGCAGTTTGTATGATGAGAAGTTATTGTCTTCTTAAGGGTTCAAAAAGTAATTTTCAAATGACTTTATGTAGTGCTAGCAGAGATCTGCCCTGTGTCACACTGACTGTATAATCCCATAATGTTTATTATACTTTCTATTTATTATGTCAAATTGTAAGCATAAATGTGTATATTGCAAAACATACTCAATTACTTTTAGACAAAAAGTATTACTACATTTATTGAGGTTTGAGATGTATCTATGTAAAATTGGTAATTTATAGACACCCTTCATGTTCAGTGTCTCTGGTAAACATTTTATTTTTTTACCTTTTAATGGAAACATAAAGTTTTGATAATGTGATATTTTTGTTGCAAACGTTTTTATTTTGCTTTTTAATCATGTTCAGTTTGTGTTGTAGTTGTGGTTGTACCTTTATTTAAACTATAATAATCCATGATGTCACTGCATTGTTTTTTAGTGTCCCAACAGATACATTTGTGTGTGTGTGTGGGTCTTATTAAACATTGAATTCCTGTTGCCCAATGACAGTTGGCAAGGTGTTTACATTGTGTACATATGTTGTTCAGACTATTTTGCTGTATCTACAGCAGATTGCCTTCTAATGCCTCTAATAGAATAATGTATATCTGAATGCGTAATTATGGGCGTTTGTTCAGGTTCTGTTTACATAGGGGCGTATTTTTTAAAACTAATCTCCCCCTAAAATCATGAGGCAACAACAGTTTCTGTCTGATAGGTTACCTGCAAATTTAACATAGGAAATATTCACAATAGCTCCTGCCATTTAGGCAAACTGCGTAATGCTGCAGTCTCCATGATTCACAATGGGGATCAAACTCTTTGCAGTTTAACAAGCTCTTAAAAGGCCAGATTTTTGGGAACTTTTGTATCCAATTGCTAATGTCATCGTCAGATAGTGTAAGCCACTCTTTCCTATAGAGAGTTATCAGAGTGCTAAGAGAGATCTCATTGCACCACTGTACATACTGCACGATGTATCGTACGACAGTGCGATGTCTCTTTACATGCCACACATAACTGCATGTCGTAATCCGCAGATTGGATGTGCAGCACATTAGAAAGGACTATGCAGAGAACGTTCACCAGGCACATACCATCTTGGGTACACAATGTGCGTTGTGTATGATGTATCATTCCGATCCACATTGGAACAATATATCATATGATATATTGCTAAGGGGACTATTCATGAAGCAGTGAAAAGAGTGGAGAAGTTGCCCATAGCAGCCAATCAGTGTTGAGGTAACATTTATAAAGTGCATTCTATAAAATTACACTTTTCATTGCTTCATGTATAGACCCCTCAGTCTGTACCCAGCTTTAGATCCTTCCTCTCCACTCTTATGTAAACACCAGTTGCGACATAATAGTCTTTAGGTTCTATGAATAAACGTGGTACTCCCGTGATTATCAGTGTTTCTAATTGTTATTTACTTAAATATCCTTCTTATGTATGAAACTGATGTCGCATGGCCCACTTTTGTGAGAAAATGCTGTGCCTGCAAAGATCTTAGCAGTGAAGTAACAGCTATCACTTCGCTGCATTTCATGACACTGCGCCTCCATAGGCACAGAACCACTAAACCACAGAACATGGCATTAGCCAAAGGGGCGTGTTACTATGCAGCATACCTATTAAGAGGAAAAAGGGGACAGTAATTACCCTCCAGTTCATGTTTATTAATTAGTAGTTGTCCCAGGTTCTGCCTGCGATTCCCCCCCCCCCCCCTCTCTCCTCCTGTATCCTTCCTCTTCAGCGCTCACCTCCTCTCTCTCCATGTTTCTTCATCTCTCTATTATCATCATCTATTTCACTTTCTCCCACTGACATCCTTCTGTTTTTCTAGTACCTTTTTTTTCCTCTCTCTTCCGCTACTCTCTTGCCTCCTATCTCTCTTCTCCCATTATCTGTCTTGCTCTTTCTCCCCTACCCCTCTGTGTCTGCATAATTGTTTCTCTGTTACCCTTTTCTTTTTTTTCTTGCTTTATTTTTTTTAACTTCATTACACCGCCGCACACCTGTCATTGGTTCTTCCACTACCTGTTGCTCTTACCAGACACCTGCTGTGGTGTGCTATGTCCATGTCACTGCTTTGGCTGAACATGTGTGCACGGTGGGCCTAGCATGCATGCATCAATTCCGTTTGTAAGCTTTACGTAAAGCTAGTGCGAATGCTTCATATTTGTTTAGGGGGAAGTGGAGACAATTGCAGGACTCTCAGAATGAATGGAAGTAGTTTATTTTAATAAGAGTTATAGGTTAGCATGTGTGATGCATGATTGGTCCAATGTGCAGGCGCAAACAACGTCATTTTTTATCAGCGCATGATTAATTATCAATTCATCTTTATTATTTTATGTTGCGGGAGCTCCTCACTCTTTGTATTCTATGCTGTATGTGGCCTGTGCATCCATGTATGCTCCTTTTTTCCTTTCTTCTATACTGTTATTTTGGTTGAAGATCAAGTGTTGCGATGTTATTATTGGTTGATTCTAAGGAGTGTCTTTGTTTACACCATGAGGTGTTGTGAGTAGGTATAGGAAATAATGAAAGTGTTTGGAGACTGTAGGTGCGCGTTATTCCTGAACCCTGTGGAAGCAACATCACTGACACTGGTGGGATGGGTCAGAGTTCAGACCAGCTGTCATTAACTGCCAATGTGATTACATAATTTTTATCAGCAATCCAATTTATTATATATATTGTGTCAAATAATTAAGGTTATGCCAAGTTTCTTTAATAATAGATCCAAAAAACATAAGATGGAAATGTAGCCTAAAGGCTTCAGTGGCTAATGCTATGCTTACAGTATATATTAGGACAAAAGTCCAAAAAGCTTAGTCCTGTAAACTAAGCTCTATGGAGTATGGTTAATGGGCATTTTCGGAGTCCTCCCAGAAATCTATGCTAATGGATTTTGCAAGTGTGAAGAGAGGGACCGTAGCAGATAGCTCCAATATTTGTTACTATACCCCTCCCCCCCTTTTTTTTTTTTTTTTTCAAATATGTTTATTTACAGTCTTACAAGTACAAAAACAAAATACAACAATATTGGCATAGACAAGCAGGATAATGGTGAGATATGGGGGTATTCAGTTGAAGTCGGAAACTGCCGTCTTGTCGGATAGATGGCAGTTTCCGACTTTTTAGGTCGGAAGAGGTTCCGACCTATTCAATCCTGCCTCCATTTTTCCGACAAGTCGGGAATTCCAACTTGTCAGAAAGCACGTGGATCGGCGTCTTAAGCCACTGATCCACGTGTTTTGTCGGAAACGCGGCCAAATCCGACAGGTTTTAGCCCCGTTTCCAACAATATAAATCCGACTTTAAAAAAAAGACGGGTTAGCATTGTCGGGAACGGACAAATATGTTGGCAGTGTCGGGAATGGCTCATTGAATACTGAGATGTCCGATCCTCTCTGTCGGAAAAGATCCGGCATCTATTGAATACACCCCATAGAATACCAAGCCTAAGGTTACATGGGAACATGTGTAAACATATTCGATAGAGAGCTAGTCTGGGGAGGGAATGAAAGCAAGAACAAAGGTTATTGCTAAACACTAATGCACATATCTAGTGAGAGCAAAAATATTAGATCTAGAAACAGGGTAGAGGGACAGAGAAAACATGAAAACAGAGGAGAAGGGAAACAAGAGAGTGTAGAGGAAAGAAAGGTAGAGGTCTAATTCGGGTCCGTAGTATTATTATAAGGGACAAAAAAGGAAAAATTTACAAGAAAACTGCTAACATTATTAAGAAGGGAGATATGGCCGCGTTACAGCAAGGTGTCTGAAAAGCCAGAGGTAAGAGCTCCTTAAGCGTTGTTCTAGATAAGCCAGTGTTTATCATCCAAGTCATGAGGAACCTATGGGAGATATCATGGAGGTACTGTAGGCAGATATTTTCTCCATAGTAGCCACATGCCAGATTTTATTCAGAAGCTGCTGACGAGAAGGAGAATCAACGCACTTCCATTGCCTAGCAGTGAGACAGCGAGCCACATTTAAAATATGTAAAGAGAGCTTGTCAGCATATTTATTAACGCCTACTATGGGACAGCCAAGGTGAAAAGACCATGCCAATTTATTTAATGGTACCTTAAGTACCTCGGAGAGTAAGTGGTAAACCTTGTCCCAAAATTGGGCTATCTTAGGGCATGACCACCAGATATGTAAGTGCCCTAATCACCACAGCCCCTCCAGCACCAGTATGAATCCGAGCAGTACATTTTGTGTAATTGAGCAAGTATATAATAAATCTGGTATGCGTTTTTCTTAAACGAGGAGGAGAGAGAGGCTATAGAGAGCCTCTTGTTTATAATGCACCATGTGTCCTCATCAGTAGGGCTTCCAAGATCCCACTCCAACTGGAGCTCATGACTGGCCAGTAGCTTGACATGGAGCAGGAAGTTATAAAGAATAGAGATCATTCCCTTTTAAAGAGGATTACGGAAACATAGAGACTCAATCAGTGTCAACGGTCTAGTAATTGAATGAAGGGGAAGATAGCCAATAAAGTGGCGGATTTGGACGTAAGCAAAACAATTGATAGTAGGCAACTTAAATCTGCTCTGCAAATAATCCAGAGAAGCGCAACAACCCGAATCGAGGGGATCCGATACCACCCTAATGACATCTTCAAACTATAGTGAGAAGCGTCTGCGATGGATGCCAGGGGGAAATGCTGGGTTGTACCAGAACTATACCACATTGTAAAACAGCATTGATGCTCCAAAATGTGGCAATTCTAATAAATAATTAAAAATAAATTAATTTAAAAAAAAAAGCCATTTTTGGGGTGAGTGACTGCACTTTTGTCTTAATCTAAGTCTTTTTGGCTGCGGACGTTGGAATTACTATGTTGGTGACCAGTCACTAGTATCAATGCTTTTGAATATGCTCACATGCCTTCTGCCTGAGAACACCGAAAACAGTGCTACCCATAGCTTAGTGGCAATTCTTTACAAATGTGTTCCTCATGTGCTTAACACGTCACTAATGTTTATAAGCCACCCTCACATAAAAGAGATTTTAATTACTTTTTTATTTTAGTATGGGACATCTCTCTTAATTGTATTCCCTTAAACCAGGGATGGGGAACATTGGGCCCTTCAGCTGTTGTTGAACCACACATACCAGTATGCCTTGATACAGTTTTGCTATTTGGCCATGCTAAAACTGTTGCAGGGCATGCTGGGATGTGTACTTCAACAACCGCTGGAGGGCTGAAGGTTCTCCATCCCTGCCTTAAACCATACCGGTATTTGTATGTTATTGGGTGACGAACAGCTAAGTCAATCAAATTTCAATCATCTGAAAGGTGTTATTATCTTTTTCATTTAACAAAAAAAAAGTATAAGGTGTTATTGTATATTGACAACAAATAACTAACCATGACACTGTAAATATTTAAGTGGATACATCACATACCGGTATATACAATGGCAGAATTAATTTTATAGGCTAAACCAGTATGCAACTGATTTAGCCTTCAACAGTGTGATACTGTATGCTCTGATAAAAAAAGGAAATCTTTAATGCCTGTATGTTATACATGCATTTATCCTCTAATTGTGCCAAATAGACCCATTTGGCGCACCATGCAACTTTTTCTTGAAATATTTGTCTCAATCTACTACTTTCTACCAATGCATTTGTGGACTCTTAGCTATTTGGGCCTGATTCAGAGATGTACATAAATCTGATGGTTTGTATATACCTCATAAGGGCGTTCCGTGTTCTCTCATGCAGTGCTCCCCCCCTGAGCCTCAGCCTGATTGACAGGCTGCAAGAGTTTGGGAGCAGGGATGGGCAAAGCTGGGCAGTGTTTCCGTTAATGGGGGTATGTCGGCAGCGTGACCAGCACGCCCATTCTGCGTAACCGGACAGTTACTCAGATTGCCGATGTTCCCGCAAGTGATCTGATGCCGCATCTTCGGACGCAACATCAATCATGTTACTTTTGCATATCTTCGTACAGCATGGACATCCAAAGACTGCTGTACGAACTGTATCCATCCCTGAGTCAGGCCCTCACTGTTAGCGAACTAAGATACAAAATTCAGGCAAAAAAGTATGTAATCTGGGAAATACAGAGGTCCTTTACGAGTGACTCACACTACAATCATTACTATATGCTTAGTGCCCGATTCAGCTGGGAATGCATCTGTGATCACATGCTGAAGCCCAAATTACAGTGTGCGCACCCGCAGTAGCCGTACTGCACGTGCACACACAGTGACATGCGAAGGCATTTCACATATGCGAACGCCTCTGCCTGATTGACAGGCAGAGGCTTTCGTGAGGGGGGTGGCGCGACGGTGTTTTGGGGGCAGAGGGCTACCCTTATCATGCAAGCATTTTGCTGTAATAGCGATGCGCTCGCATGTTAGCGGTGTGGTGGGATCTGGGGCAGGACCCGGCATGTGGGGTGGACTTGGCCTGTGCTGAGCGTCTCCCCGTGTGCTAAGGGTATGTAAAGGGTTGTAGTAGGGTTTTTTTGCACAAGTATAACCCATGCTGAATTAGGCCCTTAGGGCAAGATTCAAGTCTTAACGCCCCCTCCCGCGGCAAGACAGCTATTCAAATTTTGCTGCCGATGGGTGCAACATCAGCATTTCAGCTCACTTACCCTCAAGGGTGGCGAGCTGAAATGCGTGAAAAAGTTACCCATTCGGGCGCCCATACGGGACTTTGCGCGTCACGCCCAATAGTTTAGTTGGGTTTAGCCGCTTTACGTGGCTAAACCCGACAGCTATGGCCGCGATCAGCGCGAAAAAGGGGGACATTTGTATATCACCCCCTGCGATCTCAAGTCATTATAGACGGGAGATAAGGGGCTATAACATTTGAATCTCACCCTA
Organism: Pseudophryne corroboree; assembly: GCF_028390025.1. Classification (NCBI taxonomy): domain Eukaryota; kingdom Metazoa; phylum Chordata; class Amphibia; order Anura; family Myobatrachidae; genus Pseudophryne; species Pseudophryne corroboree. Next base: position 378,764,213 of record NC_086448.1, read on the forward strand.
AGTCTGCTACTTTATACCAATTCCTTTGCGACAAAAATGACACCCTAAATAGTGTTTTGTACACAATTAGTGACTTAGGGGGTTATTCAGGTTTGTTACCAAACCAAAAAAGCACACTAATGGGCAAAACCATGTTGCACTGCAGGTGGGGAAGATGTAACATGTGCAGAGAGATTTAGATTTGGTTGAAACCTGAATAAGGCCCTTAGTACACAATTAGTTAATTAAGAAGCAAAAAGTACTAAGGGTTGTTTTTTGGAGAGGGCTTAAAGATTTGAAGACTGTGGTAGAGTCTGAAGGGATGCAGTTAATTTGCCGGCAGTCGGGATCCTGGCGGTCAGGATACCGACGCCAGCCTGAACAGGCAGTCATAACGGAAAATTACATTGGTGGGTAGTGACACAGGAGAGGTCTTGTTGGCAGGAGAGAGAGGTGGTTATCATGTAGGGTATCTGGATGATAGGTCGACAGTTAACAGAAATATGTTGACACCAAATGGTCGACATGCATATGGTCAACATAGTCAAGTGATGAATAGGATAATGGTCGACATGAGATTTAAAAAAAAATAAAAAAAATTCTTAATGGACTCTTTCATACTTTACCATCCACGTTAACTACAATTCAGAGCGATAACCTTTCCTGAAGGTTAGTAAATGCCGCTATGTATGTGGAGAGTGGCGGGATGCATTCCGCCCTAGTCTGTATACGGAACAGAACTTGAATTGACGCAGGGATTATCTTTCTTCTCGCAGCCTCCTGAGTTGGCACTTTGGTCGTCCATACGGGAGTTTAGATTCCTGAAAGAGGACTTTAGAAGGGTATAGCCGTTTTACGCTGCTAAATTCTGTTTGTTTTGCCGCGATATACATGTGCACCAAAACAACAATTGAACAGTGACAATTTTTTGGAAGTCTAAACAATCCCATTTAGACAGGACAATAAAACGCCCAAAACAATTGAATTCCAGCCAGTCTTTTCAGAATCCATCAGTGACAAAATATTCTTTGAAAAACAACAAACGAAAAAAGCCAATGAGAGAGTCTTGGTGCTTGTACTAACACACACATACGCATACGGTAGAATACAGAGGTTAATGATTAATCTGTTTTTTCTTTATTATCTGCTTAGGAAGTTATGCACGTACCTTTCATGTGTTTCTCATACATGAGAAGCCCATAAACCACTGGTTTCCAAACTTTTTGAGTCACAGCGCCCTAGATTATCAGAATTTTTTTTCACCACACCCCTAGGTCAAAAGTTTCTTATTGAGAAATTTTGAAAAAATATTTTATTAAGTAAATTGTGTTATATGTCCTTAGGTCCAGTTATTTGGCGAGGGAAAGGATTTGCTTCTGTTTCTCCACATTTTATGATTGGAAGCCACAAGCACTGGTTTTGCCTATTACATTACATTGACCATAAATTATTTCAGTTGGTCCTGGACCACCAACCCGAGACACCCCTTCAAGTGTCCTGAGGCACCCCAGCGTGCCACTGCACCCAGTTTGGTAACCGCTACCATATGCAGATACTTTTACACTGCTTAACTAGAAGTAATTGTTTAGTTACACTTACACTTGAAAGCATACATGCACATGGATGGTCAGTAATTTCAATCTGACTTATGGGGCCCATACATCAGCAATCAGTTGGGGCATTCCTGCTTAGATCTTTGTGTAATAAATAAATACATAAATAAATCTGCAATGTATGGGGTTCACCAATGCCCAATTCTGACAAAAAAGTGATCTGAATCGGTGAATCAGGTTGTCCTACATGTTAGATCACCAACCAGTTGTGGCTGTCGTTTGCTACGGTATGGTGACGATCAGCCGATTTGCAAACCATCTCTAGTATTTTCTAGTATAAGGTGATTCCAAAAAATCGTTGTTTGAAAATTACAACCACCAACCCGCCAAAATGTGCCATTATGTGAAAAAATTACAGTAATTTTTATTTTGAAATCAAATTATATTTAGAACATGCACAACTCAACCAAAGTTTATAATATGACGATTACATTGTGGTAATGCAGTACGGTAGAGTTAGAAACATCATGGATACTGAAGACCTTTTCCAGCATTATTTCAGAGATGTGCTTTCGACAAGCCAAATTTAGTAGCGGTCAGCCAATCTCAAACTCCAGCAGCACACAAACGCCACCTTTCACGCCAGTGTTAGATGCTGTGGTATCAAAACATAGCCCATGGATGTTGTCCCGCATTCTCCACTCGTCTATGGTTTCCACCATTGCCTTAGCCATAGTTTTTGCTGTTCCATCCTGAAGTTTCGGAACTGAGAGCAGCTTTATTACATTCTGTCCTGAAACCAGAATAGGGAGCCTGTCCTGATCTTGCCATTCCAGTGTAGAATCAGCGGTACATTTGGTTGAAACGTGGCTTTCATTTCACTTGTGAAAGCTTCTCAGTGCTTCGTTCTTGCTCGCCGTATAATTAGCTGTTCTACATCCGGCTGGTGTTGACTTGTAGCAGCTATTGCTGAAAATATGTGAGCAGCATTTTGTTCGCTGGTTTTAGTCCGATTGAGAGCTGCATCCACTTCTGGAGTCACAATTATTATTGTTCCACGCAGTCGTGGAGTTTTTGGTGTCGTTGGCGATGCATCAAACATCTCTTCTTCGGTGTCACTGCTAGTGCTTGCAGTTACGTAAGATGAGTCATCTAAATCGGCAACTGAGGTTGAAGCTTCTCCTTCTGACCGGCATTTCTTTATTCGAGATGTCGCAGCAGCCTTTCTCTTCATTACACGTTCTTCACGAACAGCTAAGGTTCGATCAAGTCCTCCCATAGCTCAGCGAGAGAAGGGTCGCAGAGGCTCTATCAAAAACTGCCGGTCTCCTTCAATTGTTATGATAACATTGGAATCACGTTGAGCCACATCAAACAGATCATTCAAGCTGTCCCTAAAAATTTGCTGATTCAACCTATTTCAGACTGATGATTTATTTGCTTCTTTAGCCCTTGCCATTCAGAATGAAGCTTGCCTATATGTTCTACCTCATGATTTGGAGCCTTTGTAGGAAGTCGAGCTTTCTCCCAGATTGGCAGTAACAGTTCGGTAGTCTTGTAAATGCTCGCCTTCAGACTCATGTGTTCTTCATTACGGTAATGAAATAGCACTTTCATGACATCTCCACACGATGGAAGTTGCAAATCCTTATACAGATTGCAAAAAACACCAAAACATTACTATGTAAGGAAATGCTAAATTATATCCTGCATTTTCCCTAGGTTGTCCCAAATAGTCAAATGAATTGGCGAGGGAATCAATATTTCCTTAAAAACTCTGCCTGAGATGCATTCTGTATCATTCAGCCTAAAGTATGTAGAATCTGCTACACAGCATTATAATTTCTCTAACGTCCTAGTGGATGCTAGGGACTCCGTAAGGACCATGGGGGAATAGACGGGCTCCGCAGGAGACAGGGCACTTTTAGAAAGAATTAGGAATACTGGTGTGCACTGGCTCCTCCCTCTATGTCCCTCCTCAAGACCTCAGTTTGAATGTGTGCCCGGACGAGCTGGGTGCACTTTAGTGAGCTCTCCTGAGCTTGCTAAATAGAAAGTATTTTGTTAGGATTTTTTTTTTATTTTCAGAGAGATCTGCTGGTAACAGACTCTCTGCTACGTGGGACTGAGGGGAGAGAAGCAGCCCTACTCACTGTGGATAGGTCATGCTTCTTAGGCTACTGGACACCATTAGCTCCAGAGGGGTCGTCCGATTCCAGAGCCGCGCCGCCGTCCCCCTCGCAGAGCCAGAAGCCGGCGTGAGAAGCAAGAAGACTTCAAAAGCGGCGGCAGAAGACTCCAGTCTTCATATGAGGTAGCGCACAGCACTGCAGCTGTGCGCCATTGCTCCCACATTAAACCCACACACTCCGGTCACTGTAGGGTGCAGGGTGCACGGGGGGGGGGGGGGGCGCGCCCAGGGCAGCAATTAGAGACCTCTTGGCAAAGTGGGCATATATACAGTTGGGCACTGTATATATGCATGAGCCCCCGCCATTATTTTACACAAAATCGCGGGACAGAAGCCCACCGCTGAGGGGGCGGGGCTTCTTCCTCAGCACTCACCAGCGCCATTTTCTCTCCACAGCTCCGCTGAGAGGAAGCTCCCCAGGCTCTCCCCTGCAGATTCACGGTAGAAAGAGGGTAAAAAGAAAGGGGGGGGCACATACATTTAGCGCAAAATCAGTATATACAGCAGCTACTGGGTAAACACTAAGTTACTGTGTAATTCCTGGGTCATATAGCGCTGGGGTGTGTGCTGGCATACTCTCTGTCTCTCCAAAAGGCCTTGTAGGGGTTCTGTCCTCAAATAGAGCATCCCCTGTGTGTGTGGTGTGTCGGTACGCTTGTGTCGGCATGTTTGACGAGGAAGGCTATGTGGAAGCAGAGCAGGTACAAATGAATGTGGGATCGCCGCCGACGCCCGATTGGATGGATATGTGGAAGGTTTTAAATGATAATGTTAATTCCTTGCATAAAAGGTTGGATAAAGCTGAAGCCTTGGGACAGTCAGGGTCTCAACCCATGCCTGCTCCTACAGCACAGAGGCCGTCAGGGTCTCAGAAGCGCCCACTATCCCAAGTTGTTGACACAGATATCGACACAGATTCTGACTCCAGTGTCGATTGCGATGATGCAAAGTTGCAGCCTAAAATGGCTAAAGCCATCCGCTACATGATTATAGCAATGAAGGATGTATTGCACATCTCAGAGGAGAACCCATTACCTGACAAGAGGGTTTATATGTTTGGGGAAAAAAGGCATGAGGTGACCTTTCCCCCTTCACATGAGTTAAATGAGTTATGTGAAAAAGCTTGGGAATCTCCAGATAGAAAAATGCAGATTTCCAAACGGTTGCTTATGACGTATCCTTTCCCGCCAACGGACAGGTTACGCTGGGAATCCTCCCCTAGGGTAGACAAAGCTTTGACACGCTTATCTAAGAAGGTAGCCCTGCCGTCACAGGATACAGCCACCCTAAAAGATCCTGTGGATAGAAAGTAGGAAGGTATCCTGAAGTCCATTTATACACATTCAGGTACCCTACTAAGGCCGGCAATTGCGTCGGCCTTGATGTGTAGTGCTGTAGCAGCTTGGACAGATACTTTATCTGAGGAACTTGATACCTTGGACAAGGATACTATATTACTGACCCTAGGGCATATAAAAGACGCTGTCCTATATATGAGAGATGCCCAGAGAGACATTAGCCTACTGGGCTATAGAATAAATGCAATGTCGATTTCTGCCAGAAGGGTCCTGTGGACTCGGCAATGGACAGGTGATGCCGACTCAAAAAGGCACATGGAGGTTTTACCTTACAAGGGTGAGGAATTGTTTGGGGACGGTCTCTCGGACCTAGGCTCCACAGCTACTGCTGGGAAGTCAAATTATTTGCCATATATTCCCTCACAACCTAAGAAAGCACCATATTACCAAATGCAGTCCTTTCGATCACAAAGAGGCATGAGAGTCCGAGGTGCGTCCTTTCTTGCCAGAGGCAGGGGTAGAGGAAAGAAGCTGCACAATACAGCTAGTTCCCAGGAACAGAAGTCCTCCCCGGCTTCCACTAAATCCACCGCATGACGCTGGGGCTCCACAGGTGGAGCCAGGATCGGTAGGGACGCGTCTCCGAAATTTCAGCCACCAGTGGGTTCGCTCACGGGTGGATCCCTGGGTTATACAGATTGTGTCTCAGGGATACAAGCTGGAATTCGAAGTGATGCCCCCTCACCGTTACCTCAAATCGGCCCTGCCAGCTTCCCCCATAGAGAGGGAAATAGTGTTAGCGGCAATTCACAAATTATATCTCCAGCAGGTGGTGGTAAAGGTTCCCCTCCTTCAACAGGGAAGGGGTTACTATTCGACAATGTTTGTGGTACCGAAACCGGACGGTTCGGTCAGACCCATATTGAATTTAAAATCCCTGAACAGTTACCTGAAACGGTTCAAGTTCAAGATGGAATCGCTCAGAGCGGTCATTGCAAGCCTGGAAGAGGGGGATTTTATGGTGTCTCTGGACATAAAGGATGCTTACCTGCATGTCCCCATTTATCCACCTCATCAGGAGTACCTCAGATTTGTGGTACAGGACTGTCATTACCAATTCCAGACGTTGCCGTTTGGTCTGTCCACGGCTCCGAGAATATTTACCAAGGTAATGGCAGAAATGATGGTGCTTCTGCGAAAGCAAGGAGTCACAATTATTCCATATTTGGACGATCTCCTCATAAAGGCGAGGTCCAGAGAGCAGTTGCTGATCAGCGTAGCACACTCTCGGGAAGTGTTGCAACAGCACGGCTGGATTCTGAATATTCCAAGGTCGCAGCGGATTCCTACGACACGTCTGCCCTTCCTGGGCATGATTCTGGACACAGACCAGCAGAAGGTTTTTCTCCCGACGGAGAAGGCTCAGGAGGTCGTGACTCTGGTCAGAGACCTCTTAAAACCAAAACAGGTGTCGGTGCATCACTGCACGCGAGTCCTGGGAAAGATGGTGGCGTCATACGAGGCCATTCTCTTCGGCAGGTTCCATGCGAGTTGGGATCTGTTGGACAAGTGGTCCGGATCGCATCTTCAGATGCATCGGCTGATCACCCTATCCCCCAGGGCCAGGGTGTCTCTTCTGTGGTGGCTGTAGAGTGCTCACCTTCTCGAGGGTCGCAGGTTCGGCATTCAGGACTGGGTCCTGGTGACCACGGATGCAAGCCTCCGAGGGTGGGGGGCGGTCACACAGGGAAGAAATTTCCAGGGTCTGTGGTCAAGTCAGGAGACTTGTCTGCACATCAATATCCTGGAACTAAGGGCCATATACAATGCCCTAAGGCAAGCGGAACCTCTGCTTCGCAACCATCCGGTGCTGATTCAGTCAGACAACATCACCGCAGTGGCTTATGTAAACCGCCAAGGCGGCACAAGGAGCAGGGTGGCGATGGCGGAAGCCACCAGAATTCTTCGCTGGGCGGAGAATCACGTAAGCGCACTGTCAGCAGTGTTCATTCCGGGAGTGGACAACTGGGAAGCAGACTTCCTCAGCAGGCACGACCTCCACCCGGGAGAGTGGGGACTTCATCAAGAAGTCTTCACACAGATTACAAGTCGATGGGAACTGCCACAGGTGGACATGATGGCATCCCGCCTCAACAAAAAGCTAAAAATGTATTGTGCCAGGTCAAGAGACCCTCAGGCGATAGCTGTGGACGCACTAGTGACACCGTGGGTGTTCCAGTCGGTTTATGTGTTTCCTCCTCTTCCTCTCATACCCAAGGTACTGAGAATCGTAAGAAAAAGAGGAGTGAGAACAAGACTCATTGTTCCGGATTGGCCAAGAAGGACTTGGTATCCGGAACTGCAAGAAATGCTCACAGAGGACCCATGGCCTCTGCCTCTCAGACAGGATCTGTTGCAACAGGGGCCCTGTCTGTTCCAAGACTTACCGCGGCTGCGTTTGACGGCATGGCGGTTGAACGCCGGATCCTAGCAGAAAAAAGCATTCCGGATGAGGTTATTCCTACGCTAATAAAGGCTAGGAAGGACGTGACGGCTAAACATTATCACCGTATATGGCGAAAATATGTTGCTTGGTGTAAGGTCAGGAATGCCCCTACAGAGGAATTCCAGCTGGGCCGTTTCCTTCACTTCCTACAGTCGGGAATGACTTTGGGCTTAAAATTGGGGTCCATTAAGGTCCAGATTTCAGCCCTATCCATTTTCTTTCAAAAGGAACTGGCTTCTCTTCCTGAAGTTCAGACGTTTGTAAAGGGAGTGATGCATATTCAACCCCCTTTTGTTCCACCAATGGCACCTTGGGATCTTAACGTGGTGTTGAGTTTCCTGAAATCACACTGGTTAGAACCGTGGAGTTAAAATTTCTCACGTGGAAGGTGGTCATGCTATTGGCCTTCGCTTCGGCTAGGCGGGTGTCAGAATTGGCGGCTTTGTCACATAAAAGCCCCTATCTGGTTTTCCATACGGACAGGGCAGAGTTACGGACTCGTCCGCAATTTCTGCCAAAAGTGGTGTCCTCTTTTCATTTGAACCAACCTATTGTGGTGCCTGCGGCTACTCGTGACTTGGAGGATTCCAAGTTACTAGATGTAGTCAGGGCTTTGAAGGTTTATGTAGCCAGAACGGCTGGAGTCAGGAAAACTGAGTCGCTGTTTATCCTGTATGCATCCAACAAGCTGGGTGCTCCTGCTTCAAAGCAAACTATTGCACGCTGGATCTGCAACATGATTCAGCAGGCTCATTCTGCGGCTGCATTGCCGCCTCCAAAATCAGTAAAAGCCCATTCCACAAGGAAGGTGGGCTCTTCTTGGGCGGCTGCCCGAGGGGTCTCGGCATTACAGCTTTGCCGAGCAGCTACTTGGTCGGGTTCAAACACTTTTGCAAAGTTCTACAAGTTTGATACCCTGGCTGAGGAGGACCTTGTGTTTGCTCATTCGGTGCTGCAGAGTCATCCGCACTCTCCCGCCCGTTTGGGAGCTTTGGTATAATCCCCATGGTCCTTACGGAGTCCCCAGCATCCACTAGGACGTTAGAGAAAATAAGATTTTACTTACCGATAAATCTATTTCTCGTAGTCCGTAGTGGATGCTGGGCGCCCGTCCCAAGTGCGGACTTCTTCTGCAATACTTGTATATAGTTATTGCTTACATAAGGGTTATGTTATGGTTGCATCAGGTTTATCTGGTGCTCTGTTGTTGTTCATACTGTTAACTGGGTAAGTTTATCACGAGTTATACGGTGTGATTGGTGTGGCTGGTATGAGTCTTACCCTGGATTCCAAAATCCTTTCCTTGTACTGTCAGCTCTTCCGGGCACAGTTTCCTTAACTGAGGTCTGGAGGAGGGACATAGAAGGAGGAGCCAGTGCACACCAGTATTCCTAATTCTTTCTAAAAGTGCCCTGTCTCTTGCGGAGCCCGTCTATTCCCCATGGTCCTTACGGAGTCCCCAGCATCCACTACGGACTACGAGAAATAGATTTACCGGTAAGTAAAATCTTATTATCTCCCAATCCAGGGAATAGAGGTAATTTGTGGTCCTCAGGCTAAATAAACAGGTGATAAAAGGAATGTATTTGCACTAAACCTCTGGTCATTGAAGTGCATTGATAATCTATTAGACAGGTGTGTAGAAGGAACCTTGCTGCTAGCCAACCATTACAACAAAAAAAGCCCTCAGAGATAATATACTGATAATATACTGATAAGGTGTTCTGAGACCAGGAAGTAGAAATCTCATGTTTACAAATGAAGATGAAAGGTGTGGACTGGTTTATGGGCAACTGTAACATCTTGCTTGTTGCAGATGGACATAATATAAAGAAATAAAGCTGAAATTACAAGATACATTAGTTTTTCATTTACTTTCAGTATAGATGTATGAAAATAGATCACTCTCACCTATGAGCCAGCAATCACATTTCTGCATTTCTTTTTTTCTTTTCCTTTTTTACTTCTTTGGGGTATATTCAATTGATGTCGAATTACTTAATTTGTCGAAAAACGGGGCTTTCTCGACAAAAAAAACCATCGGATTCGACAATTCAATACGGCACTTATCGACAAAAAACTGTAGTTTCAGTTTCGACTTTTGACTATTCGACATTTTCAAGTCTGTAATGTTAAAAATGCGTCATTTCGATAAAAGTATATTCAATTGAAGAATGTCGGTTCGACATCAGTGCTTTTCGACATTCATTTCGTCAATTTCATTGCGCTTACTTTTTCTGGCATGAGCTGATAAGAAATCTTAAATACTTTTATTTTTTGGTGCTTTTTTGATTTCTAATAGCATATCTATTTTATATTTGAAGTAATTATCTATGTGGTTTTTCTATTTATGACCCACAGTATTATATATTCGATTTAAAAAAAAAATGTTTTTTCCTGTACTCGGCTGAGGGAAATGTACCCATGATTCCACAGTTTACCCAGGATACACTTCTCCAAAGCCACTCCTCTCCTTACTCCACGTTTTTGAGACTTCAGGGAGACGAGCAGCCATTACAGTCAGCTCTCTTGTGGAATCGTTTTTTTAGGACAATCCCTGCGTTCTCTAACATATATATATATATATATATATCTTCTCAACTTTGCAGGTTACATTTTACATGTATAAGGCTAGAGCAAATTTCAGTGTCTGTGGTAAATGTCATGATATACAGTGTCTTACTACTCTTATCAAATCACACCAAATAACCCTATTTATCACTCCATGGAATTTGCTGCTACTTCTGAACTAAGATACAGGATTGTGGAAAAAGTAAACAGCACAGGAATCGCATCAGGTTCCTCTCACCACATGGCAGAAAAGAGAGAGGGGGGCATGGGCTTTGCGGGAATGACACCATTGCAAGCCCCATTTTACTCAATGTGGAGGCAATTTTGCGAGACAGTGCTAGTTTTTAGGGCACAGTCCTGCTGTCCCATCCGCGGGCTGTAGTGATGAGGTGCACCACTGCAGCCCGCGAGTGGGACTGGGCCCAAAAAACTGTGAGTGTCCCGCAAAATCGGGACAGTTGGGAGGTATGGATAGCTGTATGAGGAGGATGAATTTGTACATTGCTTAATGCTTGGGCAAAGCATAATAGTTGTGTAGATGGCATGATGTAATTGCTACATATCAACTTTGGGGCTGTGAGTTTTCATTCTGAACAAGGTTGATATTTATGTGGACAATAAAAAGGGGGGTTAGGGTACTGCGCTCGGTGAGAAAAATAAGGATTTTTAACTTAGGTTGCTGCTTGGAGTGGTGGAATCACTACCTTATTCCACTGTTAGGATACATAAAAGGGGGGTGTACTCCTAGCGCTACCGTGCATAAACGCACAATACTTGTTTTAAAAGAGGGTGTATTTATTGTACACAATCACAAAACAGCTTAAAATGACGTGGCATTGTGGAATTTCTTAGGTCTATTCTAAGGCAAGTAAATGATGTGAGCCTAGACCAGACTGTTGTTATTATTACTGGTCTTAAAATTTTTATTTCTCCGGTATAATTGCTATTTGCGGGGAGTGTTCCTAGTACCGGTAGACAAACTAATCCACAAACAAAAACAAATAACACACATATATAGAAAGGTAAAGTAAATTGCAGTACAAAAGATACTTTGGAGATCTGGATGGCTGTTATTGAAGTCACAAAGTTTTTCTTACTCCAAAGCTTGACCTCTAGTGCACAGTAATTAAAGTCAATTAAGTGTGATCACCTGAGGTGGATCAGAATAAACATCAGTTCAAAGTCATTAAGGTACATATGTGAGGGTGATGCGCTGTTTGCGTCTTACCCACTCCATCACTTTGTGCAATGGTAACGTTATTTGTAAGTTTCCTGGTTGTAGTTCGTTGCCTCAAAGCCTATTACAGGTTGAGTATCCCATATCCAAATATTCCGAAATACGGAATATTCCGAAATACGGACTTTTTTGAGTGAGAGTGAGATAGTGAAATCTTTGTTTTTTGATGGTTCAATGGCCCTCATTCCGAGTCGTTCGCTCGTTCTTTTTTTTCGCATCGCAGTGAAAATCAGCTTAGAGCGCATGCGCAATGTTCGCACTGCGACTGCGCTAAGTAATTCTGCTATGAAGAAAGGATTTTTACTCACGGCTTTTTGTTCGCACCGGCGAACGTAGTGTGATTGACAGGAAATGGGTGTTACTGGGCGGAAACACGGCGTTTTATGGGCGTGTGGCTGAAAACGCTACCGTTTCCGGAAAAAACGCAGGAGTGGCTGGAGAAACGGGGGAGTGTCTGGGCGAACGCTGGGAGTGTTTGTGACGTCAAACCAGGAACGACAAGCACTGAACTGATCGCACAGGCAGAGTAAGTCTGGAGCTACTCTAAAACTGCTAAGTTTTTTTTGTTCGCAATATTGCGTAAACTTCGTTCGCACTTTTAAGATGCTAAGATACACTCCCAGTAGGCGTAGACTAAGCGTGTGTAACTCTGCTAAATTCGCCTTGCGACCGATCAACTCGGAATGAGGGCCAATGTACACAAACTTTGTTTAATACACAAAGTTATTAATAATATTGTATTAAATGACCTTCAGGCTGTGTATATAAGGTGTATATGAAACATAAATGAATTGTGTGAATGTAGACACACTTTGTTTAATGCACAAAGTTATAAAAAATATTGGCTAAAATTACCTTCAGGCTGTGTGTATAAGGTGTATATGAAATATAAATGCATTCTGTGCTTAGATTTAGGTCCCATCACAATGATATCTCATTATGGTATGCAATTACTCCAAAATACGGAAAAATCTGATATCCAAAATACCTCTGGTCCCAAGCATTTTGGATAAGGGATACTCAACCTGTAAATGTCAGTGTGATTTTTATCTGCAATGTCAGACCCTCATGCCGGAAGGTAGATGTTAATTGAAAACACATCCACATTCACATCCAGTGAATGGATGTTGGAGTGGCATGTGTGGAGGTGGGTGCTGGTAAATACCTCTTGCGGCAAGTTGTCACGGCTTATGGGGCTTCTCTGTCCTCCTGGCTGCAGAGATCGGTCAGGTTTGTTGGGTGTCCGCCGGCGGAGCTTACCGATCAGTCCGCTGAGTGCACTGGTGCAGCTCTATTCGGGATCAGTATCTCTGTAATCAACTAGTTTCGCCTTGTGCAGGCTTCCTCAGGATTGCAGAAGCTGTTTTGTGATTGTGTACAATAAATAACCCTCTTTTAAAACAAGTATTGTGTGTTTATACGCGGTAGCGCTAAGAGTACACCCCCCTTTTATGATATTTATGTGGAGTTTGTGTATTCTCCCTTTGTTCAGTTTTTCTTCACCCATACCTCACAATGTGCATGTGAGGTTTAGGGCTTTTTCTAGAAGGGGTTTGTGATGTAGAAATTGTATGTGGTGTATTTCCCCGATAGAAAGCTGCCAGGAAGTGTTGGTCTATTTGTGGTTCGTTCTGTTATCCCTTTTCATTGGAAATGTAAAAACCGACCGACATAGCCATCTGTTTTCAATTGACACTTTAAACCGCCTTCTAGTAAATACTGTTTTTTGTTTTGTTTCTTGACACACAATGGGGTCAATTCTATTCGGCAACTAAAGAATAGCGCCGGGAATTAGCTCCCGACGCTATTCAATTCTGCTACTAGTTGCCCGCAATTGTCGGGAATTCTTCTCTCATCCCCGGGGGATGAGAGAATAAACCCGACAAAAGTGCTGCCTCGCGGCCGGCGCGAGGCTGATTCTGTCGGGAATCAGCCTCGCGCCGGGTAGTTAAGTCGGAGAATACCCGTTCTCCCGACAAAACTACCTGTTAAGTCGGCGAGAACGGGACATCGCCGACTTAACTTTAGCTGAATTGAATAGCGTCGGGAGCTAATTCCCGGCGCTATTCTTTAGTTGCCGAATAGAATTGACCCCATTGGTGATAACTGTCTTATTTTTCTTCTCACCAGTCCTCCTGATCATAGTCCATGTCCGCATAATAGACTGAGGGGTTTTGTAATAGCGTCTGATTGTGTAGAAGCTGTGGGATGTTTACAGCGGCAACAAGTTATAATGCTGATTCAGCCTCAGAGTCGATTAACGCTTTAAATTTAGCTGCACTCTCGCCGACATCCTGCAGCTTCTGTGAAATTGGAAGCTATTACATAAATTCCATAGTCTGTCGCTAGACGCAAAAGTAAAGACTTTGTTTTGGGTGGAATTAGGTGACCTAAAATTAACAATGTTTCACTTGCCAGTGCGTTGTGGAATCTAGTGATTTTGTTAGGTGCCATGATGAATCCGAGCACGAGCCAGGAGGCCCTTCCTCGAGCATCTGATTATCATGTTGTGAGCCTCTGCTGTGAACTTCAGTTTTATGAATGAGCTATTCAAGCATGTAGGGTTTTTCTCCCCCCCCCAAAAAATATATTTATTAAAACTCTGCATATTACAATGAAACAGATACGTATAGCACAGTGTAGTACAATCAAAGAAAAATAGCATGAGCATACATGGACAAAAGGAAAAGAAACAGTCCCTAGAATCTAGAATAATATAGTTGTAGACCTAAACAGAGTTAAGCTTGTAGGTTTTAACTACTCAACTGAGGTGTACCCGCACAAGGAGAGTGCAGATCTTCTGATCGGACCATAAGGTTCACATGGCATTGGCCAACTGCCAGTTCTCTCATTTGGAACGATTCAATTGTTTATTGCGCCCGATCACTCATCTAAAGTTCAGAGAGATGGGGGGCATTCAGTTGTTTTTTAAAATCGCGCTTATCGCGCACAAACAGGCCGGTTTTAGGTGCATAAAATAGTGTTCATTCTAGCACCCTGCACCTCGCACAACCCGTGCAGTTCCTCCTTTCTGCCTGGGATGTCACTCTCTCTGCTCTGGTGCTTCTAGCAGACTCCAGTCTGTATCTCAGCACTGAGGTATAGATCAGCATGTGCTAGAAGCATCCGGAGCAGAGAGCGACCCCAGGCAGGAAAGAGGAACTGCACAGGTTATGAGAGGTGCAGGGTGCTAGAATGAACACTTAATAAAATGGCTAAACATGTCCAAAGTGTTAGGCGTGATGCAAAAAGTGCAGTTTGGTCATACAAACGGGTCATATTTTGCATGTTTCTACTCGCCAGCACGGGCGTCTGCAAGCTGAAATGTTCCCCTGTGGCTCATCGCACCCAAAAATGCACGATGTGCATGTGATGGGTCGAATGACGTGCCAATGTTGTGTATTCGTACACAATATCGACCTACTATATGGCCAGCATTAGGTTTTGGTCAAGTTGACATTTAACATCACTAATTCCACCCTGAGCAAATGTGCATTTTGTTATGGTTTAATACATTGCCCATGCATTTCTGCTGTGCATTTTGTTTTTTTCTATTTTTGCAATGTTTAACACATGCAAGCTTTATATTCTATTTCTAAATGCTTGAGCTACAGCTTCCTCTCTGTATTTACTATATGGATAAAAACTACTGAGAATTGTCTGAACTTTACATACTATGGCTCTTGTGTTTACTTTGGTTTCTGCATTGTCGCGGTAGTTCAGGTAAAGAAATTGTTTTCCAGGTGTCAACTACAGAATTCTTTTTATCTGTTGATTCCTAATCCGTATAAAAATAGAGAGCAAATATTGACTGCACACTCAAGAAAAGGTACACACCCATCAGACACGCAATTTCTGTTGACTGAAATATGTTTCAGTTCAAGGTAACAAAAAACACAGTTGTGTTATTGCTTTGGAATATACAAAGCTATCTCTGTTTTCTCAACACATTGTGCCTCATCTATACTTTGTCATGTGATCATTTTTGTGTTGTAAATATATGTTTCTCTAACGTCCAAGTGGATGCTGGGGACTCCGTAAGGACCATGGGGAATAGACGGGCTCCGCAGGAGACAGGGCACTTTTAGAAAGAATTAGGATACTGGTATGCACTGGCTCCTCCCTCTATGTCCCTCCTCCAGACCTCAGTTTGAATCTGTGCCCGGACGAGCTGGGTGCACCTTAGTGAGCTCTCCTGAGCTTGCTAGAAAAGAAAGTATTTTGTTAGGATTTTTTATTTTCAGAGAGATCTGCTGGCAACAGACTCTCTGCTACGTGGGACTGAGGGGAGAGAAGCAGCCCTACTCACTAGAAGATAGGTCCTGCTTCTTAGGCTACTGGACACCATTAGCTCCGGAGGGATCGTACACAGTAACGCACCCTTGGTCGTCCGATCCCGGAGCCGCGCCGCCGTCCCCCTCGCAGAGCCAGAAGCCGGCGTGAGAAGCAAGAAGACTTCGAAATCGGCGGCAGAAGACTCCAGTATTTATATGAGGTAGCGCACAGCACTGCAGCTGTGCGCCATTGCTCCCACACTAAACCCATACACTCCGGTCACTGTAGGATGCAGGGCGCAGGGGGGGGCGCCCTGGGCAGCAATTAGGTACCTCTTGGCAAAAGCAGCATATGTACAGTTGGGCACTGTATATATGCATGAGCCCCCGCCATTATTTTTACACAAAACGCGGGACAGAAGCCCGCCGCTGAGGGGGCGGGGCTTCTTCCTCAGCACTCACCAGCGCCATTTTCTCTCCACAGCTCCGCTGAGAGGAAGCACCCCAGGCTCTCCCCTGCAGAATCACGGTAGAAAGAGGGTAAAAAGAGAGGGGGGCACATAAATTTGGCGCAAAAACAGTATATACAGCAGCTACTGGTTTAACACTAAGTTACTGTGTGATTCCTGGGACATATAGCGCTGGGGTGTGTGCTGGCATACTCTCTCTCTGTCTCTCCAAAAGGCCTTGTGGGGGAACTGTCTTCAAATAGAGCATCCCGTGTGTGTGTGCTGTGTCGGTACGCTTGTGTCGGCATGTTTGACGAGGAAGGCTATGTGGAAACAGAGCGGGTACAAATGAATGTGGGGTCGCCGCCGACGGCGCCGACACCCGATTGGATGGATATGTGGAAGGTTTTAAATGATAATGTTAATTCCTTGCATAAAAGGTTGGATAAAGCTGAAGCCTTGGGACAGTCAGGGTCTCAACCCATGCCTGATCCTACAGCGCAGAGGCCGTCAGGGTCTCAGAAGCACCCACTATGCCAAATTGTTGACACAGATATCGACACGGATTCTGACTCCAGTGTCGATGGCGATGATGCAAAGTTACAGCCTAAAATGGCTAAAGCCATCCGCTACATGATTATAGCAATGAAAGATGTGTTACACATCATAGAGGAACCCCAGTCCCTGACAAAAGGGTTTACATGTATGGGGAAAAAAGGCAAGAGGTGACCTTTCCCCCTTCACATGAGTTAAATGAGTTATGTGAAAAGGCTTGGGAATCTCCAGATAGGAAACTGCAGATTTCCAAATGGATGCTTATGGCGTATCCTTTCCCGCCAACGGACAGGTTACGCTGGGAATCCTCCCCTAGGGTAGATAAAACTTTAACACTCTTATCCAAGAGGGTAGCCCTGCCGTCACAGGACACGGCCACCCTAAAAGATGCTGCGGATAGAAAGCAGGGGGGTATCCTGAAGTCCATTTATACACATTCAGGTACCCTACTAAGGCCGGCAATTGCGTCGGCCTGAATGTGTAGTGCTGTAGCAGCATGGACAGATACCTTATCTGAGGAACTTGATACCTTGGACAAGGATACTATAATACTGACCCTAGGGCATATAAAAGACGCTGTCCTATATATGAGAGATGCCCAAAGAGACATTAGCCTACTGGGCTCTAGCATAAATGCAATGTCGATTTCTGCCAGAAGGGTCCTGTGGACTCTGCAATGGACAGGCGATGCCGACTCAAAAAGGCACATGGAGGTTTTACCTTACAAGGGTGAGGAATTGTTTGGGGACGGTCTCTCGGACCTGGTCTCCACAGCTACGGCTGGAAAGTCAATTTGTTTGCCATATATTCCCTCACAACCTAAGAAAGCACTGTATTACCAAATGCAGTCCTTTCGATCACAAAAAGGCAAGAATGTCCGCGGTGCGTCCTTTCTTGCCAGAGGCAGGGGTAGAGGAAAGAAGCTGCACAATACAGCTAGTTCCCAGGAACAGAAGTCCTCCCCGGCTTCCACAAAATCCACCGCATGACGTTGGGGCTCCACAGGCGGAGCCAGGCCCGGTGGGGGCGCGTCTCCGAAATTTCAGCCACAAGTGGGTTCACTCACAGGTGGATCCTGGGCTATAGAGATTGTGTCTCAGGGATACAAGCTGGAATTCAAAGTGATGCCCCCTCACCGTTACCTCAAATCGGCCCTGCCAGCTTCCCCCATAGAAAGGGAAATAGTGTTAGCTGCAATTCATAAATTGTATCTCCAGCAGGTGGTGGTAAAGGTTCCCCTCCTTCAACAGGGAAGGGGTTACTATTCGACAATGTTTGTGGTACCGAAACCGGACGGTTCGGTCAGACCCATATTGAATTTAAAATCCCTGAACATATACCTGAAAAGGTCAAAGTTCAAGATGGAATCGCTCAGAGCGGTCATCGCAAGCCTGGAGGAGGGGGATTTTATGGTGTCTCTGGACATAAAGGATGCTTACCTTCATGTCCCCATTTATCCACCGCATCAGGAGTACCTCAGATTTGTGGTACAGGATTGTCATTACCAATTCCAGACATTGCCGTTTGGTCTCTCCATGACACCGAGAATATCTACCAAGGTAATGGCAGAAATGATGGTGCTCCTGCGAAAGCAGGGAGTCACAATTATCCCATACTTGGACGATCTCCTCATAAAGGCGAGGTCCAGAGAGCAGTTGCTGATCAGTGCAGTACGCTCTCGGGAAGTGTATTTTCCCTATTGCGCATACGTACCAAAATGCTTCCATATTAGATTTGTGCATGCTGTATGTTAGACTTGCAGCACCTTAAGCCTGAATAGGCAGAACATGGTGAATAACATTAGGTGAGCACTGTAAAAGGCCCCATACACTACAACGATATGTCTGAGGCTGAAGTCGGATGTCATTTCCTTTGATCTCCCCCGGGACCTTCCCGGGAGTTATTCCATACGATTTGGTACTTTTGTACTATTTTTGCATAAGATATATCGCATGCGATTGATGAAGCCACTATACATCGCATGCAATATATCGTACGGCATACAATTGTACCATGAGATATATCTTATGGGCTGGATAGAGGGCTACGGGGGCTGGGAGTGTCCTGAGAATGCCAGTCAAACTTCCATGTGATATATCGCATGCGATATATCACATGCACAAAAAACACAACTTTTTTCATCCAATTCCGATATCATTAGTGCAGCACCAACGACCTAGGGGATCCTATCCGACAGCCACAGGGACGCGCATCAGAATGGATACGATCTAAAACACATACGATTGTACACAATTTCATACAATATACAGTATCAGACGGATGTGTCGGAATTGTATGAAATTGTGTAAAATCGTACTAGTGTATGGGGCCCTTAAGGTTATGCTCATGTAAGTCAGTGTATCTTGCAACCTAATGACACTTGGACGATAAATACAGTACTGTACTAGACCTATCTTTTGTGGCTAGTGGAGGCCCATTGTAAAGATACACAATAATGACATAAGCACAGTCTATGACTGGCTACTTTATTAGCATTGGTGCTATCCAGTGTCAAGTTATAGGACTCATTCAGGATACTTATTTAGACAACTACAGTAAAGAAGATTGCAGTTTGATTTATAAACTTGTACATATTTGCATTTATTAGTATCAGGACACACGCTCATTCTGAGTTTAATTGGATTTGTGTAAAAAATGCAGGCATACTGTAAAATGACATGTTCTGCCTTAAGATATGCACGACTTGGCATAATGCAGTAAATATGTCTTAGGCTGGGTACACGCTTGACGATGCGCATGAGATGCAACATCGACAAGTGAAAAGATATCGGACATGCACACTGAACAATATCGTCAGTGACGGCACCCACCCACGTCTAGGTGCATGCAGTCTTGATTTCAATGCTGGAACTCAGAATATAGGACTTCGTTAACGATATAGCATATACACATTGGACAATGTGAACGATATGGGGTGCATATCGTCAAGTGTGTTCCCAGCCATAATGATTAAAACATACGATACAATTTGTGTACCATGATGCTTTTTGAAATTTCAATTATTATCATCAACTTATTGATGATGGCTGGCAGTTTAATGTTAATGTTTTAAAATAATTAAGTCTAAAAAAGCAAAACTTAAAACCCCACACAAACTCCCACCCCAAAAGTGATCTAAATGCCATCAGCACCCTGGCTCGGGCTGGTAGTGGCAGTTATAGGGATGACAAACAACAAAAAATCCTATTGAAAGTGGCTACCAGTACTAGACTGTGACATACTGAGCTGGTGTCAATCCTCAATGGGATCTAAACTCTCTACTTGGCTCCTTCGACATGGGTCCCAGGAAAGGGCTTATCAGATAGGGTTCGTTTGATATAAAGAACTGCACTAAATAATGTCCCCTTTGTCATCCCTATTCTTTGTACTGGTCATCGAATCACCTGACAGGAAAGATCCATGTTGACAAGACTTCAAAGGAGGGCTTCTTGGTTTATCTTCATTATATGGACCTTACCTTAACTTCCCCATATGTCCATCTCCAATTTCTTCAAGTCCCTTTGCCGCTGCAAGTCTAACATGGCGGGTAGTCGTCTGACTTTGCAGCTAGGCTATGCAGGCAGAGGGCTACCCTTAACATGCAAGCGCTTTGCTGCTGAGCGAAGTGTTTACATTTTATGGCAAGGGAAGGTTCCGGCATGCGGGGTGGTTCTATGCTGCATGCTAGTGTAAAGGGATGTAGTTGTGCATTTTTTCACACAAATACAACCTATGCTGAATTAAGCCCTTAGGGGGACATGTACTAAGCAGTGATAAAAGTGAAGAAGTGAGTCAGTGGAGAAGTTGCCCATGGCAACCAATCAGCTGCTCTGTATAATTTTATAGTATGCAAATTATAAATGTTACGTCAATGCTGATTGGTTGCCATGGGCAACTTCTCCACTGGCTTACTTCTCCACTTTCATCACTGCTTAGTACATGTCCCTCTTAGTCCCTTGCACTACACCTGCATCCCTTGTTCCTGGACCTATTGCGCCGCAACTAGAGCTTTACATGATGAACCTCTAAAATTAAATATCTGTGGATTGATCCTTGTAGTCGCTATAACTTTTTATATACTGCAGACTTTCCCTCCCTTCTCAAATCTAGAAAACTTGTACAACTGCTTATTTCCTGGCTGGGTAGCATAGTGATTAGCATAGTGATTAGAAACATGAATCTCCTGCCCCTACTACTACTACATCTTTCAGACTCTCCCATTGAAAGTATTGAGATCTGTGTTGGCCCAGGTGCACAGATGGTTTTTACAATTTGTGTGGACTTAAACCACTGGGCATTAGCTGTTTTTTTTTTTTTAAACCTTTGTTGTGTCACTTCTAGTGGTGTGAGAGTGTTTTCAGATGTTCGTCTCCAGTGCATAGCTACTCACCTGTGGGGTATGGGTCATTAGGTCGACCACACTCAGGTCGACATGGTCACTAGATCGACATGAACAATGTTGATGTGTGAAAAAGTTCAACATGAGTTTTTTTTACTTTTTTGGTGTCGCTTTTCTTTAAGTGACAGAGAACCCCAATTAGTGCACCGTGTCCCCTCGCATGGCTCGCTTCACTCGCCATGCTTCGGGCAAGTTACCTCGCTACGCTACCGCTGCGCTTGGCGCAGGTTAATATTCCCAATCGTAGTCCACGTGGATCGTAAAGTATGAACAAGTGCAAAAATTAAAAAATTTGAAAAACTCATGTCAACCTTTTTCTGTGTCGACCGAGTGACTGTCGGCCTAATGCATGTCGACCAATAGTGGTCAACCTAATGACCGTATCCCCGACTGTGCCAGGCTGCAGTTTTGTTTGTTATATTACAAGCACCTTAATTGGTGAAAGTGGGGGCTAGCTTCTACAGTGCCACCTCATTGTCATAAATTGCAAAACTGTAATTAGAATCGCATTGGTACCAGTGAGATGCGGTGAGGTCAATGGCTAGATTTCTGAGCCAAATTTACACACACACACACACACACACACACACACACACACACACACACACACACACACATGATTTGGTGGTGAGTTTTAACTATAAAAATAATATGAAAAATACAAAGATATGAACAATATAAAGATTATATTTATAAGTTATAAATATCTTTATTTTAATCTAATCATTTTTATAGTAAAAACTGTGGAGTATACTTAGGTGTGACAGGTGAGGTTCTGCCTCCCCTTCCTACCCTGACTGGATTGGAAATTGAAGGATAGAAGAAGAATCCATCCATAGATGTAGGGTTGTAATATATAGGGAACGCTGCTGTGTGGACTGTTTGTTTAATAAAATATTTATTTTCCTTTCTGGTACTGAAAATTCTGTAATATTTATTTTGACAGTATACATAACTAAACTGTATTAAAAAAAGGAACTGCTGCAGAATGTATTGCGTTTACTAAAAAAGTGAACAAATAATATGCCATGACCAGGAGTATGGCATACGCTTACAGAAGTAAATGGTGGCAGTTCTTAAACAATGTTCTGATAACAGAAACCAGTGCTATTTTGACAGTCAAGGAGAAGCGAGATAGTCTTTTCCACTTTACATTCTAGAGTGACAAGTGTTTTTTCTTATGGTAATGCCTTTTTATACATCTTTTATGTTTCCACATTTTTCTTTGGTATGACTCACTCCAGAAATCTGTTGCTTGAGGGAACTAGTTTCATGTTTGCTATTGTTATGCTTTTTCAGTCTAGACCTGTTAACGTCCATACATACTGAGTGTTTTTGCCCAGCGTGTATGCACAGCGATCATCGCTGGGCTGAAAAGCGCTCAGTGCATACATACTGTGCGCTTTTCACCCCTGCCCAGCGATGTCAGCGGGGGTGAGCGTATTTCCATAGCAGGATGCTATGGAAAGCCGCTCACCCCGCCGCTCATCTACTGGTAATAACAGTAGATGAACGGCGGCCACCAGCGATGAAGCGGGAGCGAGCATCACCGCTCATCGCTTGTCCATACACACTGGGCGGCTTTGAGCTGAAAGCAGCTCAACACACCAAAAGTGACCTGCTTTCAGCTCAAAATTGCCCAGTGTGTATGGGCCTTTAGATTTTAGTGTTGTCACGTATTATAATAGGTTTCCCTGCTGTTTCAAATGGAATAGGTATTTTTGTAATTTTTTATAGTAACTAAATTTAACATATTTAAGTCTGTAAATTTAGAATGGATTAATGTGTGAGGGCCAACTGATTAATTTCTCTGCAATATTAACTGAGGGCTTCTCCTTGTTTGCCAAGCTGTCCCTGTGCAGTAGTGTATAACCATTGGGCCTAATTCAGACCCAATTGCTGCAAGGGCAGCGATCGCAGTCTGTAGCCCTTTCTGAAGTGTGCACACGCAGCGGCCGAACTGCGTGTGCGCACCCAGTGAGATGGGATCGCCTCTGCCTGATTGACAGGCAGAGGCGGTTGCGGGGTGGGAGGGAGTGTGCCAACGGCGGTAGAAAGCTGTTGGTGTGGTGCTGTCTGGACAATCAGGCATGTCCGAACCGTTGCGGGGGCGGGCTGCGATGGCTGCGTGACATCTCACGCAGCCGATGCGACCAAGAACGCGGCCCGGGTAGCCGCCTGCCAGCGCAGGTATGGAGCTACTTGGCGGGTGCGAAAGCATCACCGCCGTGCAATGCTTTAGCACCCGTGCAGTGGGGGGTTGCTGACATGCGGGGCGGACTAGCCCTGTGTTGGGCGTCCCCGCCCCCGCATGTCCGAGAAACTGATCGTAGATGTGCTAATTTAGCACATTAAGGATCTGGGGAAATTTTATCAGCGGAATATGCACAGCCACAATCCATCTTCCTAAAATGTGTGAAAAACATATTTTCTCTGGCTGGGTCCACAGGATTATCCACAGGATAACATTGGGATATCGACAGCGAAAATGGCACCAACACGGTCACAAGCTTTCTGGCCTCCCAGGATGCATTGGGGTCTCCACTATATAGTCCCGCCCACTGACTCAGTCAGATCAGTTTTTTGCTTGGTGCGGCAGGAAGCCGCATGGTCACAGGGCTGCTGTGAATAAAGCAGCCTGAAGCTTTTATTATTTTATTTTTTATAGACTTACAATATTGTTTTTTTGAGCGACTTCTCTTAACAGCGTCTTAAACGCATATTAGAAAGAGTCGCTCCAACAACTCCCCACCGGGTCGCAACAACGCTTACCTTCGGGTATCAGTGCTGTCTCGACGGGCGTCTGTGTCGGATGTTCTAGCAGGTCCAGCAGACGTAACCAGGCTGTGGCCGGAGCATGGGGAGACGGTGAGTCTATTGACTTCCTCTTACTAGAGGGGTCAGGACACCGCTACACTGATTTGGTGGAGACTACAAACAGTGTGTTGATGCGCCGAACATCTCGAGTGTGACAGCGCTACGCTCTGGGGATCATAGGCGCCAGGACTAGGTAGAGGCCGCGATCCTGGGAGTTTAAGTCAACGGGGGGTTTCAGACGCTCTCCTGGCCTTCCCTCCTCCGAGTTCATGGCCAGTTCCCGCGTGTCTCTCGTTTCATGAACTAAAATGACCTCACTTCCGGCTCAGACGCTACCACAAGGGTACTCGGTCGCAGCTTAGACGCTGCGGTTGTGTACACTGAAGATAAAACCCGCCAGACCGAGTCGCAGGCCTTAGCGTCTGCATACACGTGGATGTCGCTCAGCGTCCGTGTCCGTTGGTGAGCGTCCGTGTCCGTTATCAGTTACCAAGAGCGGCAGTGTACACTAGTAGCGTCTAAATCCACTCAGCGTCTTTCGAGCATATTTGCTTGGATATGGAAGTGTGGTGAGTCGCCCTGTATCCCGCTCTCCGGAGGCAGGGTATACAGTACTAAAAATTCCTTCTACTTTTTAGTATGCATTGTTAATTTTTAGTACATATTGCATATGAGACCTGTATATTACTGTGTTTTCTGCATGTTATGTTGAAAAAAAGAGCCAGTTAAAACAGAAGTACAATTTTCCTACTTATGTATAAGTTGTTATGGAGGTTGTATTCTCATATGACAATGTCTAATGCTTTAACATGTGACTGACTGCTAGTATGTGTGCTGACTTTTCTGTGTAATGTCAGTCCTGTTCTGACCCTCAAATCAGGTGCACTGTGGTCAGATTGATCTCACCTCTATATACTGACATATAGGGTGTTTTTCAGTCACAAAATTGTGTAGTCAATAACAGATTATTACCATGTCTGTGAGCGGCAAAAGTGATGAGGAGAATTGATCAAGCACTCCTATAGCCCTAACATGCTTATCTTGTAAGTCAGGGGTAATTGATATGAATCAATTGGTCACTTATGAGGGTTTGTGTGCAAACTGTTTCGCTTTTCAGCGAAGTAAAAGACAGGAGTTGGTTCAACCACCAACAGAGCCACCATGGAATATCTTCGCAAAGACTCTATCTTCTATAGCGGACAAGTTAACTACAGTAGCACCACCTCAGGGGTTAGGTTACACTATGAACCCATACATGCAGCTCCCTTTCTACGGCTTGGTTCCAGTAGCCTCTACTAGCAACCAAGAGACAGTTAAGACTAATAGGCCCTACACACATGCCAATATCACTGCACGATATGAACGATCTCGTTCATTAATGAACGAGATAACGTTCATATCGTGCAGTGTGGAGTCACCAGCGATGAACGATGCACGGCCGCGCGCTCGTTCATCGCTGGTGACATGTCGGCTGTGCATGCAGGCCAATATGGACGAAATCGTCCATATTTGCCTGCACGTCTATGGAGCCGGGTGACGGGGGGAGTGAAGAAACTTCGCTCCCCCCGCCGCTGGGTCGCCCGTCGGCCGTCGGGCACCTCGGCGGCACATCGCCTAATGTGTAGGGCCCATAATACAGATACGTCTATGTGGCAGACTACACAAGATGATACATCGGACGATGAGACAATAGATTCGACTCTGTATGATGATCAGTCGCAGAGTTTTAGTTCAGATGATGTAGCTGAACTTATTAATGCTGTGAAAGCTGTTGTGTTAAAATCTAAAGCACCTGTATTTAAACGAACAAAATCAGTGAAAGCTGAATTCCCAGCGTCAGATGAGCTGACAGAAATGATGGATGAGTCTTGGGCAGCGCCCAGTAAAAAGTATAAGATTCCTAAGAGATGGGATTCTTATTTTCTCTAACGTCCTAGTGGATGCTGGGGACTCCGTAAGGACCATGGAGATAGACGGGCTCCGCAGGAGACATGGGCACTTTAAGAAAGAAGTTAGGTTCTGGTGTGCACTGGCTCCTCCCTCTATGCCCCTCCTCCAGACCTCAGTTTGATACTGTGCCCAGACGAGCTAGGTGCTTTTCAGTGAGCTCTCCTGAGTTCGCTGAGAGAAAGTATTTTGTTAGGTTTTTTATTTTCAGGGAGCTCTGCTGGCAACAGACTCCCTGCATCGTGGGACAGAGGGGAGAGAAGCAGCCCTACTCTCTGAAGCTAGGTCCTGCTTCTTAGGCTACTGGACACCATCAGCTCCAGAGGGATCGTACGCAGGATCTCACCCTCGCCGTCCGATCCCAGAGCCGCGCCGCCGTTCCCCTCGCAGAGCCGGAAGACAGAAGCCGGGTGAGTATGAGAAGCAAGAAGACTTCAAATCGGCGGCAGAAGACTCCGTTCTTCATTGAGGTAACGCACAGCACTGCAGCTGTGCGCCATTGCTCCCACACACCTCACATACTCCGGACACTGTAAGGCTGCAGGGCGCAGGGGGGGCGCCCTGGGCAGCATTTGGAACCTCTTTTTGGTAAAAGTAAACATATATACAGTTGGGCACTGTATATATGTATGAGCCCCCGCCAAGAAATTGCATATTTAAGCGGGACAGAAGCCTGCCGTCGAGGGGGCGGGGCTTCTTCCTCAGCACTCACCAGCGCCATTTTTTCTCCACAGCTCCGCTGAGAGGAAGCTCCCCAGGCTCTCCCCTGCAGATTCACGGTAGAAGAGGGTTAAAAGAGAGGGGGGGCACATAAATTAGGCGCAAAAACACAATATAAACAGCAGCTACTGGGTTAACATTAAGTTACTGTGTTATTCCTGGGTTATAGCGCTGGGGTGTGTGCTGGCATACTCTCTCTCTGTCTCTCCAAAGGGCCTTGTGGGGGAACTGTCTTCAAAAAGGGCATTCCCTGTGTGTGTGGTGTCGGTACGCTTGTGTCGACATGTCTGATGAGGAAGGCTATGTGGAAGCAGAGCGAGAGCAAATGAATGTGGTGTCTCCGCCGACGGCGCCGACACCTGATTGGATGGATATGTGGAAGGTTTTAAATGATAATGTTAATTCCTTACATAAAAGGTTAGAAAAACCTGAAGCCTCAGGACAGTCAGGGTCCCAACACATACCTGATCCTATGTCGCAGAGGCCGACAGGGTCTCAGAAGCGCCCACTATCCCAAATTGTTGACACGGATACCGACATGGATTCTGACTCCAGTGTCGATTATGATGATGCAAAACTACAGGCAAAATTGGCTAGATCCATCCGTTATATGATTATAGCAATTAAGGATGTGTTGCACATCATAGAGGAAACCCCAGTCCCTGACGGGAGGGTACATATGTATGGGGAAAAGAAGCCACAGGTAACCTTTCCCCCCTCACACGAGCTAAATGAGTTATGTGAAAAGGCTTGGGAATCTCCAGATAAAAAACTACAGATTCCAAAAGGATTCTTATGGTGTATCCTTTCCCGCCAACGGACAGGTTACGCTAGGAATCCTCCCCTAGGGTGGACAAAGCTGTAACACGCTTATCCAAGAAGGTAGCCCTGCCGTCACAGGATATGGCTACCCTCAAAGATGCTGCGGATAGAAAACAGGAGGGTACCCTGAAGTCCATTTATACACATTCAGGTTACCTTACTGAGGCCGGCTATCGCGTCGGCCTTGGTGTGTAGTGCTGTAGCTGCGTGGACGGACACCCTGTCTGAGGAACTTTATACCTTAGACAAGGATACTATATTATTGACCCTGGGGCATATTAAAGACGCTGTGCTATATATGAGAGATGCTCAAAGAGACATTAGTCTACTGGGTTCTAGAATAAATGCTATGTCGATTTCTGCCATAAGGGTCCTGTGGACTCGGCAATGGACAGGTGATGCCGACTCAAAAAGGCATATGGAGGTTTTACCTTACAAGGGTGAGGAATTGTTTGGGGAGGGTCTCTCGGACCTGGTCTCCACAGCTACAGCTGGAAAGTCAAATTTTTTGCCATATGTTTCCTCACAGCCTAAGAGAGCACCGTATTATCAAATGCAGTCCTTTCGATCACAGAAAAACAAGAAAGTCCGAGGTACGTCCTTTCTTGCCAGAGGCAGGGGCAGAGGAAAGAAGCTGCACAACACAGCTAGTTCCCAGGAACAGAAGTCCTCCCCGGCCTGTACAAAATCCACCGCATGACGCTGGGGCTCCACAAGCGGAGCTATGCCCGGTGGGGGCACGTCTTCGAAATTTCAGCCACAAGTGGGTTCACTCCCAGTTGGATCCCTGGGCAATAGATATTGTGTCTCAGGGATACAAGCTGGAATTCGAGGAGATGCCCCCTCACCGATACCTCAAATCGGCCCTGCCAGCTTCCCCCCACGAGAGGGAAATCGTGTTAACTGCAATTCCCAAATTGTATCTTCAACAAGTGGTGGTCAAGGTTCCCCTCCTTCAACAAGGAAGGGGTTATTATTCGACCATGTTTGTAGTCCCGAAACCGGGCGGTTCAGTCAGACCCATATTGAATTTAAAATCCCTGAACATATACCTGAAACGTTTCAAGTTCAAGTTGGAATCGCTGAGAGCGGTCATCGCAAGCCTGGAAGGGGGGGTCTCTGGACATAAAGGATGCATACCTTCATGTCCCCATTTATCCACCTCATCAGGCGTACCTCAGATTTGTGGTACAGGATTGTCATTACCAATTTCAGACGTTGCCGTTTGGTCTCTCCACGACACCGAGAATATTTACCAAGGTAATGGCGGAGATGATGGTACTCCTGCGGAAGCAAGGAGTCACAATTATCCCATACTTGGACGATCTCATAAAAGCGAGATCAAGAGAGCAGTTGCTGATCAGCGTAGCACTTTCTCTGGAAGTGTTACGGCAACACGGCTGGATTCTAAATATTCCAAAGTCGCAGTTGGTTCCTACGACTCGTCTGCCTTTCCTGGGCATGATTCTAGACACAGACCAGAAAAGGGTTTATCTCCCGATGGAGAAAGCTCAGGAACTCATGACACTGGTCAGGAACCTATTAAAACCAAAACAGGTGTCAGTGCATCACTGCACTCGTGTCCTGGGAAAGATGGTGGCATCATACGAGGCCATTCCCTTCGGCAGGTTCCATGCAAGGACTTTTCAATGGGACTTACTGGACAAGTGGTCCGGATCACATCTTCAGATGCATCGGTTAATCACCCTATCCCCCAGGGCCAGGGTATCACTCCTGTGGTGGCTGCAGAGCGCTCACCTTCTCGAGGGCCGCAGATTCGGCATTCAGGACTGGGTCCTGGTGACCACGGACGCAAGGCTCCGAGGTTGGGGTGCAGTCACACAGGGAAGAAATTTCCAGGGTCTGTGGTCAAGTCAAGAGACTTGCCTTCACATCAACATCCTAAAACTAAGGGCCATATACAACGCCCTACATCAAGCGGAGACCCTGCTTCGCAACCAACCGGTTCTGATTCAGTCAGACAACATCACCGCAGTGGCTCTTGTAAACCGCCAAGGCGGCACAAGGAGCAGAGTGGCAATGGCAGAAGCCACCAGAATTCTTCGCTGGGCGGAGAATCACGTAAGCGCACTGTCAGCAGTGTTCATCCCGGGAGTGGACAACTGGGAAGCAGACTTCCTCAGCAGACACGACCTCCACCCGGGAGAGTGGGGACTTCATCAGGAAGTCTTCGCACAGATTACAAGTCGGTGGGAACTGCCACAGGTGGACATGATGGCATCCCGCCTCAACAAAGAGCTACAGAGGTATTGCGCCAGGTCAAGAGACCCTCAGGCGATAGCTGTAGACGTCCTGGTGACACCGTGGGTGTTCCAGTCGGTCTATGTATTTCCTCCTCTTCCTCTCATACCCAAGGTGCTGAGGATAATGAGAAAAAGAGGAGTGAGAACAATACTCATTGTTCCAGATTGGCCAAGAAGGACTTGGTATCCAGA
The DNA here is from genome assembly GCF_028390025.1 of Pseudophryne corroboree. NCBI lineage: Eukaryota > Metazoa > Chordata > Amphibia > Anura > Myobatrachidae > Pseudophryne > Pseudophryne corroboree. The sequence continues at coordinate 378,793,987 of NC_086448.1, forward strand.
TCTGCAAGAAATGCTCACAGAGGACCCGTGGCCTCTTCCTCTAAGACAGGACTTGTTGCAACAGGGGCCCTGTCTGTTCCAAGACTTACCGCGGCTGCGTTTGATGGCATGGTGGTTGAACGCCGGATCCTAGCAGAGAAAGGCATTCCGGATGAGGTCATTCCTACGCTGATAAAGGCTAGGAAGGACGTGACAGCTCAACATTATCACCGTATATGGCGAAAATATGTTGCTTGGTGTGAGGCCAGGAATGCTCCTACGGAGGAATTCCAACTGGGCCGTTTCCTTCACTTCCTACAGTCCGGAGTGAATTTGGGCCTAAAATTGGGTTCCATTAAGGTCCAGATTTCGGCCCTATCCATTTTCTTTCAAAAAGAGTTGGCTTCTCTACCTGAAGTTCAGACGTTTGTAAAGGGAGTGCCTCATATTTAGCCCCCTTTTGTGCCTCCAGTGGCACCTTGGGATCTTAACGTGGTGTTGAGTTTCCTGAAATCCCACTTGTTTGAACCACTTAAAACGGTGGAGTTGAAATATCTCACGTGGAAGGTGGTCATGCTATTGGCCTTGGCTTCGGCTAGGCGTGTGTCAGAGTTGGCGGCTTTGTCACATAAAAGCCCCTATCTGGTTTTCCATGCGGATAGAGCAGAATTGCGGACCCGTCCACAATTTCTGCCGAAAGTGGTTTCATCTTTTCATATAAACCAACCTATTGTGGTGCCTGTGGCTACTACTGTCTTGGAGGATTCCGAGTTACTTGATGTGGTCAGGGCTTTGAAGGTTTATGTAGCCAGAACGGCTAGGGTCAGGAAAACAGAGCCGTTGTTTATCCTGTATGCTTCCAACAAGCTTGGTGCTCCTGCTTCAAAGCAAACTATTGCTCGCTGGATCTGTAACACGATTCAGCAGGCTCATTCTGCGGCTGGATTGCCGCTGCCAAAATCAGTTAAGGCCCATTCCACTAGGAAGGTTGGCTCTTCTTGGGCGGCTGTCCGAGGGGTCTCGGCATTACAGCTTTGCCGTGCGGCTACTTGGTCAGGTTTAAATACTTTTGCAAAGTTCTGCAAGTTTGATACCCTGGCTGAGGAGGACCTTGTGTTTGCTCAATCGGTGCTGCAGAGTCATCCGCGCTCTCCCGCCCGTTTGGGAGCTTTGGTATAATCCCCATGGTCCTTACGGAGTCCCCAGCATCCACTAGGATGTTAGAGAAAATAAGATTTTACTTACCGGTAAATCTATTTCTCGTAGTCCGTAGTAGATGCTGGGCGCCCGTCCCAAGTGCGGAATTCTTCTGCAATTCTTGTATATAGTTATTGCTTCAATAAGGGTTATGTTATGGTTGCATCAGGGTTGACCTGATGCTCTGTTGTTTATCATACTGTTAACTGGTTGTTTTCACTTGTTATCCGCAAGAGGATCGTTTTTGCCGGTTAAGACAATCTGCCCAGTATTTGGAAGAAGCAGCAATTGATGTAGGCACAGTTGCTTCTAAAGCTTCAGCCTTGACAGTAGTCGCTCGCAGAGCAGTTTGACTACGGACCTGGAAGGCAGATGCGGAGTCCAAGAAAGAATTGGAAGCATTGCCTTTTGTCGGTAATATATTATTTGGAAAACCTTTATCGGATATCCTAGAATCAGAGGCTGAATCGAGAAAGGTCCGATTTCCGGCTGCTTATAACCCTAAGTCCAAGGGTTTAAAATTTCGCTCATTTCGCTGGCAAAGTAAAGCAAAAGCTAAAGAGGAGCCTAAGCAACCCCAGTTTAAATCCAGGGGTAGGAAGCAGTGGGCTAGCAAAAAGGCCAGCTTCCAAACCTGAACAGAAACCGTCAGCCTGAAGAGACGGGCCTCCTCCTGGAGGATTCCAGGGTTGGGGGCCGACTCCTTCAATTTGCACACATATGGCAACAGTCAACAGCAGATGCTTGGGTGCAGAAGGTAGTATCTCAGGGGTATGGGTTCCCATTCAGGAGGCAGCCTCCTCAAAGATTTTTTTCACCAGCCATTCTCGTATAGAGTCGAAGGCCAATGCCCTGCAAGAAGCAGTCCAAAAATTACTGCAGTCAGGTGTGAATGTCCCAGTACCTCCATCACAAAAGGGACAGGGGTATTACTCCAATCTATTTCTAATCCAGAAACCAAATGGGTCATATCGACCAATTCTAAATCTGAAAATGTTGAACAAATACATATGGATCCCGAAGTTCCACATGGAGACGTTACGCTCCATAATGTTGGCTATGGAACCGGGAGATTACATGATATCTCTGGATGTACGGGATGCTTACCTACATGTGCCTATAGCACTGTCACATCAGTGTTACCTCAGGTTTGCCATCGTCCAGGAACATTTCCAGTTCCAAGCTCTGCCTTTCGGGCTAGCTACAGCACCCAGGGTGTTTACCAAGATCATGGTGGTTATGGCAGCTTGTGTGCGCAAGCAGGGGATAAGAATATTCCCATACCTCGACGACCTGTTAATCTTAGCACAGTCGCAAGATTTACTGTTGAGCCATCTTCAACAGACGATAGTTTGTTTACAGAGACACGGGTGGCTCATAAATTGGGAGAAGTCGTCCCTGAATCCGTCACAGCGGATTGTTCATTTGGGGGCCATATTGGATTCAGACCTACAGAAAGTTCTCTTACCAGAGAAAAAGATAGTCAAGGTGCAGGTCATGGCTCAGGAAGCGTTGCAAGCCCAGATGCGCAATTCCACTCCAGACCATTGCAGCACCTTATTCTGACCAAATGGAATGGAAATCATCAGACGATAAAGAAGCAGATGATAAAGATTCCAATAAATGTAAAAAGGTCTCTAGCGTGGTGGCTACAGACAGACCATTTAAACAAGGGGAGACCCTTTTGGATAAAAGAGTGGCAAGTCCTGACAACAGATGCCAGCCTGCAGGGCTGGGGGGCGGTACTCGGAAGCCTATGGTTCCAGGGAAAGTGGACCGCAAGGGAAAGTCGCCTGCCGATAAATCTGTTGGAGATAAGGGCCGTTTACTTGGCTCTAGTTCAGGCAAAGGACAATCTACAAGGAAGACCAGTCCAGATCCGCTCAGACAATGCGACGGCAGTAGCATACCTCAATCATCAAGGAGGAACTCACAGCAAGAGTCTGATGGAGGAAGTAACTCCCATTCTAAAATGGGCGGAACTCCATCTCCCGGCATTGTCAGCAGTATTTGTCCCGGGTGTACTAAATTGGGAAGCGGATTTTCTCAGTCGGCACACCATTCCGGAAACCGAATGGGCACTACACCCAGAAGTGTTTCAGACACTGGTGAACAGATGGGGTCTACCGGAGATAGACCTTATGGCGTCTCGTCTAAACAACAAAGTTCCGAGGTACGGATCAAGAACAAGGGACCCAGGAGCGGTCCTGGTAGACGCACTGTCAGTAGAATGGAGGTTTCAGCTGGCATATCTGTTCCCTCCAATATCTTTGTTACCCAGAGTAGTGAGAAAGATAAAGCAGGCAAAAGGAGCAATCATTCTAATAGCTCCAGCTTGGCCAAGAAGGCATTGGTACACAGATCTGTTGAGAATGTCCGTGGAAGCACCGATACTGCTCCCTCAACGTCCAGATCTGTTAATGCAGGGTCCTTGTTATCACAGTCATCTGGATCGCCTATCTTTGACGGCGTGGCTGTTGAACCTTCTATCTTAGAGGCTAAAGGATTTTCGAAACAAGTAATCCAAACCATGCTTAGAGCAAGAAAGCCTTCTTCGGCCCGTGTGTATCATAGAATATGGCAAGCCTATATTCACTGGTGTACTGGAAAAAATTACGATCCGAGATCTTTTAAAGTAGCTAGGATTTTGGATTTCCTTCAGGCAGGATTGGATAAAGGGTTGAAAGTTGCTTCCTTGAGGGTGCAAGTCTCGGCGTTGACTGTATGGTTTCAGCAGAAGATTGCTGATTTACAGGATGTACGTACATTTTTCCAAGGAGTAGTACATATTCAACCTCCTTTTGTTCCTCCTGCAGCTCCCTGGGATTTGAATTTAGTTCTTAAATTTCTCCAGGGTCCTTTGTTTCAACCACTTGAGAGAGCAGATCTTAAGTGGTTAACGGTTAAAGTTCTTTTTTTACTGGCAATGGCGTCAGATTTAGGAGCATTATCATGTAAGTCTCCTTTCCTAAGTTTTTTTCCAGACAGAGCAGTTCTCAGAACGAGATCTAGCTATCTTCCAAAGGTGGTATCAAAGTTTCACCTGAATGAAGAAATTGTAGTCACAGCTTTTCAGATATCGGGACTACCTGCGGGAAAAGCGTCGCTGGATGTGGTCTGGGCTTTAAGAATCTACATAGATCGTACTAGTGCCATCAGGAAAACATATTCTCTCTTCATCCTCTACGGATTCCATAGGAGAGGTTGGCCTGCTAGTAAACAGACGCTGGCGAGATGGCTCCGAATGGTAATATCAGAAGCTTATTCTCATGCAGATCTCCCTATTCCGGCTAATGTCTCTGCACACTCTACACGTAAGGTAGGTCCTTCTTGGGCAGCACAGCAGGGTGCTTCAGCAGAACAGATATGTAGGGCAGCCACATGGTCTTCCATAAACACATTCATCAGACATTATGCCTTGGATACTTTTGCCTCTCATGACGCAGACTTCGGGCGAAAGGTTCTCCTGTGCAATCAGGAGCGTCCCCACCACTAGAATGGCTTTGGGAATCCCAATGTTATCCTGTGGATAATCCTGTGGACCCAGTCAGAGAAATATACGTTATGGTAAGAACTTACCGTTGATAACGTGATTTCTCTGACGTCCTAGTGGATGCTGGGACTCCGCCAGGACCATGGGGAATAGCGGCTCCGCAGGAGACAGGGCACAAAATTTAAAAGTTTGACCACTAGGTGGTGTGTACTGGCTCCTCCCCCTGTGACCCTCCTCCAAGCCTCAGTTAGGTTTTTGTGCCCGTCCGAGCAGGGTGCAATCTAGGTGGCTCTCCTAAAGAGCTGCTTAGAAAAAGTTTGTTAGGTTTTTTATTTTCAGTGAGTCCTGCTGGCAACAGGCTCACTGCAACGAGGGACTTAGGGGAGAAGAAGTGAACTCACCTGCGTGCAGGATGGATTTGCTTCTTAGGCTACTGGACACTAGCTCCAGAGGGACGATCACAGGTACAGCCTGGATGGGTCACCGGAGCCGCGCCGCCGACCCCCTTGCAGATGCCGAATAGAGAAGAGGTCCAGAAACCGGCGGCAGAAGACGTCTCAGTCTTCATGAGGTAGCGCACAGCACTGCAGCTGTGCGCCATTGCTCTCCGCACACTTCACACCAGCGGTCACTGAGGGTGCTGGGCGCTGGGGGGGGCGCCCTGGGCAGCAATGTAATATACCTATTCTGGCTAAAATATATCACATATAGCCCCTGGGGCTATATGGATGTATTTAACCCCTGCCAGGTTCCAAAAAAACCGGGAGAAGAAGCCCGCCGAAAAGGGGGCGGGGCCTATTCTCCTCAGCACACAGCGCCATTTTCCTGCCCAGCTCCGCTGCGAGGAAGGCTCCCAGGACTCTCCCCTGCACTGCACTACAGAAACAGGGTAAAAACAGAGAGGGGGGGCACTTATTGGCGATATTTATAATATTTGAGCTGCTATAAAGGGAACACACTTATTAAGGTTGTCCCTATATATATTTATAGCGCTTTGGTGTGTGCTGGCAAACTCTCCCTCTGTCTCCCCAAAGGGCTAGTGGGGTCCTGTCTTCTATCAGAGCATTCCCTGTGTGTCTGCTGTGTGTCGGTACGTGTGTGTCGACATGTATGAGGACGATGTTGGCGTGGAGGCGGAGCAATTGCCTGTAATGGTGATGTCACCCCCTAGGGAGTCGACACCAGAATGGATGGCTTTGTTTATGGAATTACGGGATAGTGTCAGCACGCTACAAAAGTCGGTTGACGACATGAGACAGCCGGCAAACCAGTTAGTACCTGTCCAGGTGTCTCAGACACCGTCAGGGGCTGTAAAACGCCCTTTACCTCAGTCGGTCGACACAGACCCAGACACTGACACTGAATCCAGTGTCGACGGTGAAGAAACAAACGTATTTTCCAGTAGGGCCACACGTTATATGATCACGGCAATGAAGGAGGCTTTGCATATCTCTGATACTGCAAGTACCACAAAAAGGGGTATTATGTGGGGTGTGAAAAAACTACCGATAGTTTTTCCTGAATCAGAGGAACTGAATGAAGTGTGTGATGAAGCGTGGGTTACCCCAGATAGAAAACTGCTAATTTCAAAGAAGTTATTGGCATTATACCCTTTCCCGCCAGAGGTTAGGGCGCGCTGGGAAACACCTCCTAGGGTGGATAAGGCGCTCACACGCTTATCAAAGCAAGTGGCGTTACCGTCTCCTGATACGGCCGCCCTCAAGGATCCAGCTGATAGGAGGCTGGAGAATACATTAAAAAGTATATACACACATACGGGTGTTATACTGAGACCAGCAATCGCCTCAGCCTGGATGTGCAGTGCTGGCGTGGCTTGGTCGGAGTCACTGTCTGAAAATATTGATACCCTGGATAGGGACAGTATTTTACTGACTATAGAGCAGTTAAAGGATGCATTTCTTTATATGCGAGATGCACAGAGAGATATTTGCACTCTGGCATCAAGAGTAAGTGCGATGTCCATATCTGCCAGAAGAAGTTTATGGACGCGCCAGTGGTCAGGTGATGCGGATTCCAAACGACATATGGAAGTATTGCCGTATAAGGGGGAGGAATTATTTGGGGTCGGTCTATCGGATCTGGTGGCCACGGCAACGGCCGGAAAATCCACCTTTTTACCCCAGGTCACCTCCCAGCAGAAAAAGCCGCAGGCTTTTCAGCCGCAGTCCTTTCGTTCCTATAAGAACAAACGAGCAAAAGGACATTCCTATTTGCCCCGAGGCAAAGGAAAGGGTAAGAGACTGCAACAAGCAGCTCCTTCCCAGGAGCAGAAGCCCTCCCCGGCTTCTACAAAGGCGTCAGCATGACGCTGGGACCTTACAAGCAGACTCAGGGGCGGTGGGGGGTCGCCTCAAACATTTCAGCGCACAGTGGGCTCACTCGCAGGTGGACCCCTGGATCCTGCAGGTAGTATCTCAGGGTTACAGGTTGGAATTCGAGAAGTCCCCTCCTCGCCGTTTCCTAAAGTCTGCTTTGCCAACGTCTCCCTCCGACAGGGCGACGGTATTGGAGGCCATTCACAAGCTGTATTCTCAGCAGGTGATAGTCAAGGTACCCCTCCTACAACAGGGACAGGGGTATTACTCCACGCTATTTGTGGTACCGAAGCCGGACGGCTCGGTAAGACCGATTCTAAATCTAAAATCTCTGAACCTGTACATACAAAAATTCAAGTTCAAGATGGAGTCACTCAGAGCAGTGATAGCGAATCTGGAAGAAGGGGATTTTATGGTGTCCTTGGACATCAAGGATGCTTACCTTCATGTTCCAATTTGTCCTTCACACCAAGGGTACCTCAGGTTCGTGGTCCAAAACTGTCATTATCAGTTTCAGACGCTGCCGTTTGGATTGTCCACGGCACCCCGGGTCTTTACCAAGGTAATGGCCGAAATGATGATCCTTCTTCGAAGAGAAGGCGTCTTAATTATCCCTTACTTGGACGATCTCCTGATAAGGGCAAGATCCAGAGAACAGCTGGAGGTCGGAGTAGCACTAACCCAAGTAGTGCTCCAACAACACGGGTGGATTCTGAATTTTCCAAAATCCCAACTGATCCCGACGACACGTCTGTTGTTCCTAGGGATGATTCTGGACACTGTTCAGAAAAAGGTATTTCTTCCGGAGGAGAAAGCCAGGGAGTTATCCGATCTAGTCAGGAACCTCCTAAAACCAGGAAAAGTATCTGTGCATCAATGCACAAGAGTCCTGGGAAAAATGGTAGCTTCTTACGAAGCGATTCCATTCGGCAGATTCCATGCACGAACTTTTCAGTGGGATCTGCTGGACAAATGGTCCGGATCGCATCTGCAGATGCATCAGCGGATAAAATTGTCCACAAGGACAAGAGTGTCTCTGCTATGGTGGTTGCAGAGTGCTCATCTGTTAGAGGGCCGCAGATTCGGCATACAGAACTGGGTCCTAGTGACCACGGATGCCAGCCTGAGAGGCTGGGGAGCGGTCACACAGGGAAGAAACTTCCAGGGCGTGTGGTCAAGCCTGGAGACGTCTCTTCACATAAATATACTGGAGCTAAGAGCAATCTACAATGCTCTAAGCCTGGCAAAACCTCTGCTTCAGGGTCAGCCGGTGTTGATTCAGTCGGACAACATCACGGCAGTCGCCCACGTAAACAGACAGGGCGGCACAAGAAGCAGGAGGGCAATGGCAGAAGCTGCAAGGATTCTCCGCTGGGCAGAAAATCATGTGTTAGCACTGTCAGCTGTGTTCATCCCGGGAGTGGACAACTGGGAAACAGACTTCCTCAGCAGACACGATCTGCACCCGGGAGAGTGGGGACTTCATCCAGAAGTCTTCCACATGATTGTGGTCCATTGGGAAAGACCAATGGTGGACATGATGGCGTCCCGCCTCAACAAAAAACTGGACAGGTATTGCGCCAGGTCAAGAGACCCTCAGGCAATAGCTGTAGACGCTCTGGTAACACCATGGGTGTACCAGTCAGTGTATGTGTTTCCTCCTCTGCCTCTCATACCAAAAGTACTGAGAATTATACGGCAAAGGGGAGTAAGAACGATACTCGTGGCTCCGGATTGGCCAAGAAAAACTTGGTACCCGGAACTTCAGGAGATACTCACGGAAGATCCGTGGCCTCTACCTCTAAGACGGGACCTGCTTCAGCAGGGACCGTGTCTATTCCAAGACTTACCGCGGCTGCGTTTGACGGCATGGCGGTTGAACGCCGAATCCTAAGGGAAAAAGGCATTCCGGAAGAGGTCATCCCTACCCTGGTAAAAGCCAGGAAGGAGGTGACTGCACAACATTATCACCGCATTTGGAGAAAATATGTTGCGTGGTGTGAGGCCAGGAAGGCCCCGACGGAGGAATTTCAACTGGGTCGATTCCTACATTTCCTGCAAACAGGATTGTCTATGGGCCTCAAATTAGGGTCCATTAAGGTTCAAATTTCGGCCCTGTCGATTTTCTTCCAGAAAGAATTGGCTTTAGTTCCTGAAGTCCAGACTTGTGTAAAAGGAGTACTACATATACAGCTCCCGGTTGTGCCCCCAGTGGCACCGTGGGATCTTAATGTAGTTTTGGATTTTCTCAAATCCCATTGGTTTGAGCCACTCAAATCGGTGGATTTGAAATATCTTACATGGAAAGTAACCATGCTACTGGCCCTGGCTTCAGCCAGGAGAGTGTCAGAATTGGCGGCTTTATCGTATAAAAGCCCATATCTGATTTTCCATTCGGACAGGGCAGAACTGCGGACGCGTCCTCACTTTCTGCCTAAGGTGGTTTCAGCGTTTCACCTGAACCAGCCTATTGTGGTGCCTGCGGCTACTAGCGATTTGGAGGATTCCAAGTTGCTGGACGTTGTCAGAGCATTGAAAATATATATTTCAAGGACGGCTGGAGTCAGAAAATCTGACTCGCTGTTTATACTGTATGCACCCAACAAGCTGGGTGCTCCTGCTTCTAAGCAGACGATTGCTCGTGGGATTTGTAGCACAATTCAACTTGCACATTCGGTGGCAGGCCTGCCACAGCCTAAATCTGTCAAGGCCCATTCCACAAGGAAGGTGGGCTCATCTTGGGCGGCTGCCCGAGGGGTCTCGGCATTACAACTCTGCCGAGCAGCTACGTGGTCAGGGGAGAACACGTTTGTAAAATTCTACAAATTTGATACCCTGGCTAAGGAGGACCTGGAGTTCTCTCATTCGGTGCTGCAGAGTCATCCGCACTCTCCCGCCCGTTTGGGAGCTTTGGTATAATCCCCATGGTCCTGACGGAGTCCCAGCATCCACTAGGACGTCAGAGAAAATAAGATTTTACTTACCGATAAATCTATTTCTCGTAGTCCGTAGTGGATGCTGGGCGCCCATCCCAAGTGCGGATTGTCTGCAATACTTGTACATAGTTATTGTTACAAAAAAATTGGGTTGTTATTGTTGTGAGCCGTCTGTTCAGAGGCTCCTACGTTTGTCATACTGTTAACTGGGTTCAGATCACAAGTTGTACGGTGTGATTGGTGTGGCTGGTATGAGTCTTACCCGGGATTCAAAATCCTTCCTTATTGTGTACGCTCGTCCGGGCACAGTATCCTAACTGAGGCTTGGAGGAGGGTCATAGGGGGAGGAGCCAGTACACACCACCTAGTGGTCAAACTTTTAAATTTTGTGCCCTGTCTCCTGCGGAGCCGCTATTCCCCATGGTCCTGACGGAGTCCCAGCATGCACTACGGACTACGAGAAATAGATTGATCGGTAAGTAAAATCTTATTTTCTCTTATGTCCACAGGTATCCACAGGGATCCCACCCTGACGCATCTGATTTGAGGATCTAGACAATCACTAAAAACCTCTTCCTTCTTGTATGGAAGGGTGTGCATGTGTGTTCTTATCGCCTAAACAACAGGTCTCTACCTAATGTTCCTGCCTAAAATCGCTGTGGAAAGAACTGATCTGACTGAGTCAGTGGGCGGGACTATATAGTGGAGGCTCCAATGCATCCTTGGAGGCTAGAAAGCTTGTGACCGTGTTGGTGCCATTTTCGCTGTCGCTCGACAATATCCCAATGTTATCCTGTGGATACCTGTGGACATAAGAGAAATCACGTTATCAACGGTAAGTTCTTACCATAACGTATATTTCAATCACTGTGATTGGCAGCAATAGAAAATCTTAGTTAATGCTGCCCGATACAGACCTGTTAAATTGATCTGAAATAAAAGACTGCTTGTTGGGAAATGGCACTGTTCGTTTGTCGTTACAAGCCATGCTTTAGCTTGTTTTGCAACTTTCATTAAGTAACTAAACTGACACTTTTAGTTCATGATGGCGATCTTTGCTATTCTTGCTTGTGCTGATAACCAGTCAGACTACTGTTCTACCAGTGAATGCCCACCTTGTCTGCATATGCTAATGGATATTCATTCGCCTAAAGGCTTGTTTTTTGGTCACTCTTCCAAGGTAATTTTTAAGCAGGATTATAAAATCTCTACTTAGACCAGAATTATCATTCCTAAAATAATTAGGAAGTTTTTTTAGGGCTTACAGAGTTACTACCCAATCTACAGATGCAACTTATTTGCCTTTTGTCTGTCTTGAGGCTTTGTTAAATAAAACCAAGTAGTGTTTACTTATAGCTAGTTACATTCTTCTTCAGGACCTTACTTGACAGATCAACCTTGTGATTGTATAATTTGCAATAGTGTGTACAAAATGTTGGGGAGCCGATTTTAAATTTAATTTACAAAGAAATTTTAATTTTCTTATTGATTATATTTGTGTATTGTATGGTTTAGCTTTGTTTTGGGGCATTTTAGTAATTGCCTCAAATTCACTATGGTCACAAAAAGGAAGCATCAAGGTCATGGGGGGATTGTATAGGCCAGTACTCACTGGCAGATGTGGGGAGAGATATGTGCTGAGCATGCGGGGGGAGTGAGCGACCCGCTAGATTGGCCTGCATGCAGGCCACACGGAGAGGGGTACACACGGAGAGATCCCTGCTTAAAATCTAAGCAATCTAGGGGTATATGCAATTGCTGTCGATTCCGGCTGGAAATCGACCGTTTTTGGATTCAACACAATTCGACAGTCGAATCCCGCCCGCCGGGACCCGAATTCGACATATTCAATAAAAAACGGATTCGACAGTCCCGCTGTCGAAAAACGGACCAATTGACGAATAGTGTGCGTCCTGGATTCGACTTCATGGACGGCACAAAAGTGTTCAGTAATCTTGAAAAAAAATGCGTGGGGTCCCCCCTCCTAAGCATAACCAGCCCCGGGCTCTTTGAGTCGGTCCTGGTTGTAAAAATACGGGGGGGAAAATGACAGGGGATCCCCCGTATTTTAACAACCAGCACCGCGCTCTGCGTCCGGTCCTGGTGCCAAAAATACGGGGGATAAAAGACATAGGGGTCCCCGTATTCTTCTCACTTGCACCGGGCTCCACTAGTCAGAGAGATAATGCCACAGCCAGGGACACTTTTATATAGGTCCCTGCGCCCTGGCATTAAATCACTAACTAGTCACCACTGGCTGGGGTACCCTCCAGCCACCCAAGGGCCAGGGGTGAAGCCCGAGGCTGTCCCCCCCCCCCCCCCCCCCCATCCAAGGGCGGCGGATAAGGGGCTGATAGCCTTGTGTAAAAAAAAAAAAAAGAATATTGTTTTTTGTAGCAGAGGCTATGTGGGGTCACCCTCGCGGTCAACCGCTGACCGCAAAGTTCCCACCATTGGATACAATGGAGCGCCTATGCGCTACAGTGTATCTCGAGTGCGCCGCCTGACAGCTCAGACGCGCACAGCCAATCAGGAGAGTGCCACGACGTGGTGCTCCCTGATTTGCTGAAGGGACCCTCTTTGACAGCAGTCACGGGGGGTCCCGGCAGTCAGGGAAAGGGGTTCAATGTGTAAACATGGGACCCCTTTCAGTGCGTGGATCGTGTTTGTCGTTTTTTTATTTTGCCAAGTAAGTGTATTACAAACAAAGAAGAGCACCGATCTACACTGGATTGTTGTGAGTATAATTTTTTTTACAGGTACCCCGTGGATTCTACGTGGAGAAGGGGACTGACACTTCGTGTCAACATAGGTAAGTATGTGTGTATGTTGGTGTGCATGTATGTAATAAAGTTATACTGTTATGGTGTGTGTGTACTGTTTTTATTTGGGTATTTTTTTTGTAGTAGAACTACTGGTACCAGCGGGCCCGTTTCCCCCCCGCATGCTGGTACTTGTGATTCTCCAAGTACCAGCTTGCGGGGGAGGCTTGCTGGGACTTGTAGTTCTGCTACAAAAACAATATTCTTTTTTTTGACACAAGGCTATCAGCCCCCCATCCGCCGCCCTTGGGTGGGGGGGACAGCCTCGGGTGACTAGTTAGTGATTTAATGCCAGGGCGCAGGGACCTATATAAAAGTGTCCCCCGGCTGTGGCATTATCTCTCTGACTAGTGGAGCCCGGTGCTGGTGTGAAAAATACGGGGGACCCCTACGTCTTTTGTCCCCCGTATTTTTGGCACCAGGACCGGACGCAGAGCCCGGTGCTGGTTGTTAAAATATGGTGGATCCTCTGTCATTTTCCCCCCTGTTTTTTTACAACCAGGACTGGCTCAAAGAGTCTGGGGCTGGTTATGCTTAGGAGGGGGGGGGGGGGGGGGGCCCACACATTTTTTTTTCTGAAATTTTAACCCATTTCCACCCCTTCCCACTGAAAAACATCCACTGATCTCTCCATATTATTTTAGTCAGTAAAAAAATAATAATATTCTTTAAAAAAAAATCTATTAAATAATACTTGTGGCTCATAAATAGACAAACCAAGTATATAACCCCTTCTAACATAAATAGATATGCTATTAGCAATCAAAAAAACACAAAAAAAAAGTTTTTAATTTTTTTTTATTAGATCACGATAGCAAAATGAGGCGGAATGAAATTGACGAAATGTCTGTCGAAAAGCACTGTTGTCGAATTGACATTCTTCAATTGAATATACTTTTGTCGAAAAGCCGCATTTTTACCATTGCAGACATGTTGAATTGCAAAAAGTCGAATCTGAAACGGCAGTTTTTTTGTCAAAGTACTGTATTGCATTGTCAAATCCAATTCGACAGGTTTTTTTTGTCGAAAATGCCCCGTTTTTCGACATTTGCGGCAATTCGACCGCAATTGCATATACCCCTAGTCAGATTGCTTAGATTTTAAGCAGCGATCGCTCCGTGAGTACCCCCCTTATTAGGGTGTGAGAATCAGAAAGAGAGAGATTTTGGTTTTGCCTGGTTTTGCCATGTAAATGATTGCCACTTTAAAAACACAGGAGAATTCTCCCAAAATGTCTCTTACGTTCTAGGGGATACTGGGGTCCACATTAGTACCATGGGGTATAGACGGGTCTACTAGAAGCCACGGGCACTTTAAGAAATCAATAGTGTGGGCTGGCTCCTCCCTCTATGCCCCTCCTACCAGACTTGGTTTAGAAAATGTGCCCGGAGGAGCTGGTCACGCTTTGGAGAGCGCCTGAAGAGTTTTCTACTTTTATTTTAAATTTTATTTTCAGTCAGGGCTGTTTGGCAACAGCCTGGCTCCTTCGTTGGACTTAGGGGGGAGAACGGCCCAACTTCCTTAGAGTTAATGGTCCCGTTCCTCTGCTGACAGGACACTGAGCACCTGAGGGAGCGATTCGCATGCCACACCACGGCGCAGCGTACCCTCCCGCAGCACGCCACCACCCCTTAACAGAGCCAGAAGATGACGAGTGTTGAGTACAATGCCAGCGTCCCAGTTAGCGGGGTGCCGGCGGGAATGGCGGCACAAGGGCTAGAGCGCAGACAGACACGCTGATGGTGTGTCCCGCTGTGAGGGGCGCACTGAGCCTCCGAGGATTCCCACACTGGCCACAACGTACTAACAGGGGTTCTAACTGTTGGTTAGACATTTTTTACCTCAGGGCCAGTATAAAAAATGCGGGAAGCTGTGCGCCATTACAGGGGGCAGGGCTTCACTCAGACCAGATCCTACAGTTCTCCAGCGCCATTTCCCTCTGCAGCTCATACGGGCAGCATTCCCAGGGACGCGCAGCTTCTCCACAAGTCTCCTCAGTGGTACCAGGGGTCATAGTAAAGGGGGGGAGCAAGTTTAAGATTATAACCACTACTAAGGTGCTTATTTCTGTGCGACTCGGCTAGGATTTACCTTGCTAGAAGGGGCGCTGTGTGGCTGGCTCTGATTTCTGTGTCTCTCTGAGGACCCTGCCTACATATACTGAGTTTTCACTAGTGTGTGTGTGTGTGTGTATAGAGAGGTGTCCCTTTACAATCATGTCCAGGGACTGTGTGTCTTGTACAGTAGACTGTCTCTCATCCCCTGGGGACTTGCTACCCTGTACTCAGGATAGTGTTCACTCCCAGTCCAGTGGGGCTGAACCCCCATGGTTGGCCTCCATTAAAGGGATGATTTCAAATATTTTTATTAAGCTGTCTCATACTGAGAATGAGACAAAATTCTTACGGCAGTCTGAATGACCTGATAAATAGAGATTCAGCTGCCATGCCTGCACCCCACACTCTCGCCATTTGCCCACAAAAGCGTACTCTGGCACCAAATTATGCAGGGTGACACTGATCCGGACACGTCTGATCCAGAGGAGGGTGAAGTGGATGTGAGTGGTGGGGTTGCTGTCCTGTCACAGGATATACAGGCCCTCATTGAGGCTATTAGATCTGTCCTACATATTTCTGACAAGACTGAAGATGTAGAAGAGGAATCTTATTTTAACACTAAAAAGAAATCCTCAGCTACTTTCCCCGCTTCAAAGGAATTAAATGCCCTGTTTGAAGAGATGTGGGTGAACCTTGACAAAAAGTTTCAGATCCTTAAAAGGCTGATTTCTTCCTATCCCTTTCCTGTGGAGGATAGGAAGAAATGGGAAAACCCGCTGATTGTGGACGCATCAGTGTCCAGGTTGTCGCATAAGATAGTCTTACCGGTTTCAGGGGCCGCATCCTTAAAGGATGCAGCTGACCGCAAGATTGAGACCACTCTCAAATCTTTATACACTGCGGCTGGGGTGGCCAAGAGACCACTATTGCTTGTGCATGGATCACTAGGGCCATTGCTAAGTGGTCAGGTAACCTAATTGACGGCTTAGATTCCTTACTCAGGGGGGAGATCATTTTACTCCTATAGCATATTCAGGATTCTGCTAACTTTATGGTGGAGGCCTTAAAGGAAATTGGTTTGCTCAACGCACGCACCGCTGCCATGGCAGTGTCAGCATGCAGAGGCTTGTGGCTACGCCAGTGAACTGCGGATGCGGATTCCAGAAAAGGCGTGGAAAGCCTACCATTCACGGGTGAGGCTCTTTTTGGAGATGAACTGGATACGTGGATATCCACTGGTACGGCGGGTAAGTCTACATACCTTCCATCCGCAGCAACCCCAGCTAGGAAAACCTACTCTGCTCCAACTCTGCAGTCCTTTCGGACTGCAAAATTTTAAGGAAAATCCAAGGGTTCTTCTACAACCTTCCGAGGCGGTAAAAGTAAACCCAGAAAACCCGCTGCTGCAGGTTCTCAGGAACAGACCTCCGGATCTGCTTCCTCAAAGCCTTCAGCATGATGGTGGACCGCACCAGGCAGCTGGGAGCCCGGTTACATTATTTCAGTCACATATGGGCGACATCATGTCAAGATCCCTGGGTCAAAGAGCTTATTGCATAGGGATACAGACTGGAATTTCAGGAACTCCCACCTCCCAGATTCTTCAAATCCGGCTTACCAGCTTCTCCAGAAGCAGGTTTGACTTTGCAGGCAGCGATTCAAAAACTGGTACAGACTCAGGTCTTTGTTCCAATTCCACTGCAGCTACAAAACCAAGGGTTATTGGGGGTCATTCCGAGTTGAACGCTCGCTAGCAGTTTTTAGCAGCCGTGCAAGCGCTAAGCAGCCGCCCTCTGGGAGTGTATCTTGGCTTAGCAGAAGTGCGAACGAATGGATCGCAGAGCGGCTACAAAAAAATATTGTGCAGTTTCTGAGTAGCTTCAGACCTACTCAGCGCTTGCGATCACTTCTTCAGACCATTCAGTTCCGAATTTGACGTCCCAAACACGCCCTGCGTTCGGCCAGCCACGCCTGCGTATTTCCTGGCACGCCTGCGTTTTTTTGAACATTACCTGAAAACGGTCAGTTTACACCCAGAAACGCCCACTTCATGTCAGTCACTCTGCGGTCAGCAGTGCGATTGAAAAGCTTTGCTAGACCTTGTGTGAAATTACATCGGCCGTTGTGAAAGTACGTCGTGCGTGCGCACTGCGCCGCATGCGCAGAATTGCCATTTTTTCCCTTAATCGCAGCGAACATTTTCAGCTAGCGATCAACTCAGAATGACCCCCATTATTCCAACCTGTTTGTAGTACCGAAACCGGACGGTTCGGTAAGGCCCATTTTAAACCTCAAGTCACTGAACCCTTACTTACGGGTATTCAAATTCACCACTGTTCAGTTAAATTCTTCTCTTAAAGTATGTCCGTCTCCTTAGGCACAGTTTCTAGACTGAGTCTGATAGGAGGGGCATAGAGGTAGGAGCCAGCCCACACTATTGATTTCTTAAAGTGCCCATGGCTCCTAGTGAACCCGGCTATACCCCATGGTACTAATGTGGGCCCCAGTGTCCTCTACGAACTATGAGTAAAGGATTTACCGGTAGGTAATTAAAATCCTATTTTCTCACACCCTATGACGTTCCCCTCTAAATATACAAAATTATAGTGGCAAAAACATGTTATGTAGCCCATACACTTGTGTGAGATCAGGTACAATCCTTCGATTTCGACCACATCTGTGAGATAAATCAAAGGATTGTATGCACATTTTAGGTACCATGCGATGCGTGGACACACCGGTGGAATGTCTCGTCGCTAGATATTAAGTGCTGCATGTAATATCTATCGCATCGCCTTTGCGATTGCGCGATATATATCACTGTGATGCTCGATGGGCACCCGCCGGGAGCGGCCAGAGGCCGCTCCCACTCAGCGGTGACGTGCCCATTACGTGATTGCCATGCAATATATCGCATGATCGCATGGTAATCACTTTGGCAGTTCATTTCATCGCACCTGAACTGCCGGTGCGATGCCCCGCGATGCCGCGACCAGGGGCATCGCACAAGTGTATGGGCACTATTAGGTTAAATTACAAAGATACATCTAATGTCGATCTTTCAATTTACTTTTGCATATGGGTTTCATAGATTCCAAAACATTGTTTTGTTTTTGATGGCTTTTATGATATAATATATTACGGCCCAGATTTATCCAGCCTTGGAGAGTGATAAATTGCCTGGTAATAAAGTAGCAGCCAATCAGCTCCGAACGGTCATTTTTCAAATATAGCCTGTAACATGGCAGTTAGGAGCTGATCGGTTGATACTTTATCACTGTGCAATGTATCACTCTCCAAGGCTTGATAAATTCAGTACCTGTAATATGTTTCTTAACTGTGAGTCTCCTAATGACCCATCCTGCCCGAACCAAATCATAACTACATTACTACATCCTGCGGTCTCCCTTTCACAACAAATTCCCAGGTTCAGCCCGGGTAACTGACCATGGGTATCAAGCCTGTGACAGTGGCTTGAAACCCTTTCACACCGCAGGGTGGACTCAGGTTATTGCCAGGGATTCACCTTTGCCGGTGCTTGGCTCTCCATACAGTGTTAACAGGACCCAGGTCGGATGTCCAAGGTTACCTGTACACACTGTCCCGTAAACTGGTGTCCAACCCAAGTTGCTACCCGGGGTGGATTCCCAGGTCACTCGACCAGGGTTTTTTTTTTTGGGAGGTATCTTTTAACACAGAGCGCGACCCGGGTTAACCATGTAATAAATAACCCAGGTCGAATCCGTGGTGTGGTAGGGATGTAAGTGTGCTAGGCATCCATAGAAGATTTTGTAAAACCTAGAGAGCTTCTAGCTGCCCCTAGTGTTAGAGCTTTTGTTGCACTGACATCAGAGTTTATGTATTTGCATGTTTGTACATGACCATTTTATTGTAAAAATACCCTCTCTTTACAAACATAAAAAAATACTAGTGGCTAAATGTTTTTCTCTTACGTCCTAGAGGATGCGGGGGACTCCGTAAGGACCATGGGGGTATAGACGGCTCCACAGGAGACATGGGCACTGTAAGACTTTAGAATGTGTGTGCACTGGCTCCTCCCTCTATGCCCCTCCTCCAGACCTCAGTTAGATCCTGTGCCCAGAGGAGACTGGATGCACTGCAGGGGAGCTCTACTGAGTTTCTCTGAAAAGACTTTTGTTAGGTTTTTTATTTTCAGGGAGCACTGCTGGCAACAGGCTCCCTGCTTCATGGGACTGAGGGGAGAGAAGCAGACCCACTTTCCTGGACTGATGGGCTCTGCTTCTTAGGCTACTGGACACCATTAGCTCCAGAGGGTCGGAACACAGGTGTCGTCCTTGCTATTCGTCCCAGAGCCGCGCCGCCGTCCTCCTCACAGAGCCGGAAGATAGTAGCCAGGTAAGTATATGAAGTATGAAGACTTCAAAGGCGGCAGAAGACTTCAGATCTTCACTGAGGTACCGCTCTGCGCGCCATTGCTCTCACACACACACACACACACACACACACACACACACACACACACACACACACACACACACACACACACACGGCACAGCATGGGTCCAAGGCGCAGGGGGGGCGCCCTGTGCAGCAATAATCACCTCAAATGAAACTGGCAGCATTCTTAGATACTGCGGATGCAGTATATTATATAACCCCCGCCAGTATAAATAAATGAGCGGGACCGAAGCCCGCCGTCGAGGGGGCGGGGCTTGATCCTCCAGCACTAACCAGCGCCATTTTCCATTTTCTCCACAGCATGCTGCAGAGAAGCTGCTCCCGGACTCTCCCCTGCTGAACACAGTAACAGGGGGCAAAAACGAGGGGGGAGACATATTATTTGGTGCAAAATTGTATATTTATAAAGCGCTATTTAGGCTGGGACTTTTGGTTTCAGTTATCCCAGTGTGTGTGGGGGTGTCAGTACGTGTGTGTCGACATGTTTCCGTCGGCACAGCCGACACCTGATTGGGTGGACATGTGAAATGCTTTGAATGCTAATGTGGCTTTATTACATAAAATAGTGGACAAAGGAGTCCAAAGACAAAGCTGGGAATCAACCCATGGCTTTTACTGTGTCACAGGACCACAGGGTCCCATAAACGTCCCTTTACCCAGATAGCAGACACTGATACCGACACGGATTCCGACTCCAGTGTCGATTTATGATAAGGCGAGGTTGCACCCTAGAGTCGCCAATAGTATTCAACATATGATTATTGCAATAAAAGATGTTTTGCATATCACAGAGGACCCCTCTGTCCCTGACACAAGGGTCTGCATGTTTAAAGAAAAGAAACCTGAGGTAATTTTTCCCCATCTCATGAGCTGAACGCTTTATTTGAATAAGCTTGGGAAACTCCTGACAAGAGACTGCAGGTTCCCAAGAAAATTATTATGGCGTATCCTTTCTCCTCAAAGGACAGTTTACGGTGGGAATCCTCGCCCTCAGTGGACAAGGCCTTAACGCGCTTGTCCAAAAAGGTAACACTACCGTCCCCGGATACAGCGGCCCTAAAGGATCCTGCGGATTGTAGGCTGGAGTCTACCTTGAAATCAATTTATGCGACTACGGGTGCCCTGTTCAGACCTGCAGTAGCGTCGGCATGGGTAGGTAGCGCAATTGCAGCTTGGGCTGATAACTTGGCATCTGACATTGCCACCCTAGACAAAGATAGTTTTGTGTTGACCTTAGGTCACATCAAGGACGCAGCGTTATATATGAGAGAGGCTGCGAGAGATATTCGGCTGTTGGGTTCAAGAGCTAATGCCATGGCAGTTTCTGCTAGAAGGTCCCTGTGGACCCGTCAATGGACAGGGGATGCTGACTCAAAGAGGCATATGGAGGCTTTACCTTACAAAGGTGAACTTTTATTTGGGGATGGCCTCGCGGACCTGGTTTACACAGCTACCGCGGGTAAGTCTTCTTTTTTGCCTTACGTTTCCCCACAGCTAAAGAAAACGCCTCATTACCAGATGCAGTCCTTTCGGTCGCATAAGTTCAGAAGGGGGCGTGGCTCTTCTTTCCTCGCCAGAGGAAGAGGTAGGGGAAAAAGAACACCGGCTACGGCTAGTTCCCAGGAATAAAAATCCTCCCCGGCCTCTACAAAATCCACCGCATGACGCTGGGGCTCCGCTACGGGAGTCCGCACCGGTGGGGACACGTCTTCGACTCTTCAGCCAAGTCTGGGTTCAGTCTGATTTGGATCCTTGGGTGGTCGAAATTGTATCCCAAGGCTACAAACTGGAGTTCGAAGATGTGCCTCCACACCGATTTTTCAAATCGGCCTTGCCAACTTCTTCCCCAGAGAGGGAAATAGTTTCGGCTGACATACTAAAGCTGTGTCAACAGCAAGTGATTATCAAGGTTCCCCTAGTGCAACAGGGGAAAGGGTTTTATTCAACCCTATTTGTGGTCCCGAAGCCGGATGGCTCGGTCAGACCAATTCTGAATCTAAAATCCCTAAACCTATATTTGAGGAGGTTCAAATTCAAGATGGAATCTCTCAGGGCAGGGATCTCCAGCCTGGAAGGGGGGGATTTTATGGTGTCACTAGACATAAAGGATGCATACCTTTATGTTCCCATATATCCTCCTCATCAGGCGTACCTGAGATTCGCTGTACAGGATTGTCATTACCAGTTTCAGACGTTGCCGTTTGGGCTTTCCACGGCCCCGAGGATTTTCACCAAGGTAATGGCGGAAATGATGGTGCTCCCGCGCAAGCAAGGCGTCACAATTATCCCATACTTGGACGATCTCCTGATAAAAGCGAGTTCAAGGGAACAGTTATTAAAAAGCGTTTCTCTCTCCCTGAGAGTACTACAACAGCACGGCTGGATTCTAAATCTACCAAAGTCGCAGTTGGTTCCGACAACTCGACTGTCATTTTTGGGCATGATTCTGGACACGGAAGAACAAAGGGTTTTTCTCCCAATGGAAAAAGCCCAGGAACTCCAGAACATGGTCAAGGACCTGTTAAAGCCAAAAAGTGTCAGTTCATCACTGCACTCGAGTATTGGAAAAGATGGTGGCGGCCTACAAGGCCATTCCATTCGGCAGGTTCCATGCAAGGACTTTTCAGTGGGGCCTTCTGGACAAGTGGTCAGGGTCCCATCTACAGATGCATCGGAAGATAACCCTGTCCCCCAGGGCCAGGGTCTCTCTCCTGTGGTGGCTCCAGAGTACTCGCCTTCTAGAGGGTCGCAGGTTCGGCATTCAAGATTGGGTTCTTGTGACCACGGACGCGAGCCTCCGAGGATCGGGAGCAGTCACACAAGGAAAAAAATTTCAGGGAATATGGTCAAGCCAGGAGGCTTGTCTACACATCAATGTGCTGGAATTAAGGGCCATATACAATGGCCTGCGACAGGCGGAGAATCTTCTTCACAAGCTACCTGTTCTGATCCAGTCAGACAACATCACAGCTGTGGCGCATGTATACCGCCAGGGCGGGACAAGAAGCAGAGCAGCAATGGCAGCAGCCACCAGGATTCTTTGCTGGGCGGAAAATCATGTAAGCGCTCTGTCAGCGGTCTTCATTCCGGGAGTAGACAACTGGGAAGCAGACTTCCTCAGCAGACACAATCTCCATCCAGGAGAGTGGGGACTTCATCAAGAAGTCTTTGCAGAGGTAACAAGTCGTTGGGGACTTCCTCAAATAGACATGATGGCGTCACGCCTCAACAGAAAGCTTCGGACGTATTGTTCCAGGTCAAGCTGTGCAGTGTAATTGGTAGCGGCGCAACAGTGCTCGTTGACTGCCCCTCCTCACAGGCGTGTGATCCCCCCTCCCTCCCTCCCTCGTGCGCTGCCCAGCTTCTCTGCATGCCTGGTGCTGGGTTCCCGAGGCCGCGACCGGCGAGGTCTCTATCAGTTCCCGCTCCCGTGAGCTGTGCACCACTCGCCACAGAGAGTCAGGTACACCAGATACCTTCCGACTCCTGGACTTGCAGCCGCCGCCGCCCAGACTGAGAAGCCTCTGCATCTTCCTCTCCCTGTCATGGCATTCTCTGAGTAGAAAGGTGAGCCCCCGCCGTCGGTCCCGCAGTGTACTCCTCGCCCGCAGCAAGGTTACTGATCGGGTACGCTAGTGCCATGCTCCCTGTGTGTGTTATTGGCATATCCGGCCACCTGTGCCCCCTAGTATGGCAGGGTCAGGGGCATCCCCAGGATAAGGCTTGCTCTCTGGCTTGATAGGCAACATTGCTGGGCATACCTAGGCTGCAGTGTTGGGAGCCCCTGGCATGTGTGGCAAGAGTATCTATCTACCTACTGTACCTACCTATTGTATATCTATCTCTGTCTATCTGTCTGCTGTAGATATAGATGTGTGTGTATATGTATGTGTGTGTATATATATATATATATATATATGAATAAATAAATATATATGTGTGTATGTATATATATATATTTAAGTTATTATTAAACATTATAGGTCACCACAAGTGGTTCGCTACATATATATGGGGGGTGGGGGGAAACTTTACCAGCCATACAGGGTTTGGTTTAGGCTGCAGGGGTAGGGAGGTTAGGGTTAGGCTCCAAATGGGTGGTGGAGGGGTGGGTTAGGCTGCGGTCACGGAGGGTTGGAGGGGGGGGAGTGAGTTAGAATACATAACCTACCTCTATCGGGATCATCATCCGGATCCCGGTGTCGATATTCTGAGCGCCCACATCCTGTGCGCCGTGATATTCTACCGAACCCAACACAGCTAGTGTCATTGACGTTTCGATGCTTTAATGTCTCGTTGTCAGGATATAAAAATTGCATACAAACAAAATGATATATAATGACATCCAAAGAATCCATAATAAGAATACATAGTAATATCTACAGCAGAGGTTCTCAAACTCGGTCCTCGGGAGCCCACACAGTGCATGTTTTGCAGGTAACCCAGCAGGTGCACAGGTGTATTAATTACTCACTGACACATTTTAAAAGGTCTACAGGTGGAGCTAATTATTTCACTTGCGATTCTGTGAGGAGACCTGCAAAACATGCACTGTGTGGTCCCCCGAGGACCGAGTTTGAGATCCTCTGATCTACAGTATATCGATAATACATTAAAAACATTCAGCTTTAAGATAGAAACATCTATAATATCATCATTACATCTATAATAATAATATGTATTCTTATTATGGATTCTTTGGGTGTCATTATGGATTGTTTTGCTATATTTCTCTAACGTCCTAGTGGATGCTGGGACTCCGTCAGGACCATGGGGAATAGCGGGCTCCGCAGGAGACAGGGCACATCTAAATAAAGCTTTTAGGATCACATGGTGCGTACTGGCTCCTCCCCCTATGACCCTCCTCCAAGCCTCAGTTAGGTTTTTGTGCCCGTCCGAGAAGGGTGCAATCTAGGTGGCTCTCCTAAAGAGCTGCTTAGAAAAAGTTTTTTTAGGTTTAAAGCTCAGTGAATCCTGCTGGCAACAGGATCACTGCATCGAGGGACTTAGGGGAGAGATTTCCAACTCACCTGCGTGCAGGATGGATTGGAGTCTTAGGCTACTGGACACTTAGCTCCAGAGGGAGTCGGAACACAGGTCCTCCTGGGGTTCGTCCCGGAGCCGCGCCGCCGATCCCCCTTACAGACGCTGAAGACGGAGGTCCGGAAAGCAGGCGGCAGAAGACTCCTCAGTCTTCATGAAGGTAGCGCACAGCACTGCAGCTGTGCGCCATTGTTGCTACACGTCTCACTGATTCAGTCACGGAGGGTGCAGGGCGCTGCTGGGGGCGCCCTGGGCAGCAATATTAAATACCTTTAGTGGCAAAATAAATACATCACATATAGCCATTAAGGCTATATGTATGTATTTAACCCAGGCCAGTTTTCTTAAAACCCGGGAGAAAAGCCCGCCGCAAAAGGGGCGGAGCTTATTCTCCTCAGCACTCAGCGCCATTTTCCTGCTCAGCTCCGCTGGTGAGGAAGGCTCCCAGGACTCTCCCCTGCACTGCACTACAGAAACAGGGTAACAAAGAGAAGGGGGGCATAATTTGGCGATATTGATATATTAAAAGCGCTTATATCAAAAACAACACCTTCTAGGGTTGTTTATATACATTTATAGCGTTTTTTGGTGTGTGCTGGCAAACTCTCCCTCTGTCTCCCCAAAGGGCTAAGAGGGTCCTGTCTTCGATTAGAGCATTCCCTGTGTGGCTGCTGTGTGTCGGTACGTGTGTGTCGACATGTATGAGGACGATGTTGGTGTGGAGGCAGAGCAATTGCCGGTAATGGTGATGTCACCCCCTAGGGAGTCGACACCGGAATGGATGGCTTTAGTTATGGAATTACGTGATAATGTTAGCACATTACAAAAGTCAGTTGACGAAATGAGACGGCCGGAAAACCAGTTAGTACCGGCTCAGGCGTCTCAGACACCGTCAGGGGCTGTAAAACGTCCCTTACCTCAGTCAGTCGACACGGGTACCGACACAGATGAATCTAGTGTCGACGGTGAAGAAACAAACGTATTTTCCAATAGGGCCACACTATATGATCACGGCAATGAAGGAGGCTTTGCAGATCTCTGATACTGCTGGTACCTCAAAAAGGGGTATTATGTGGGGGGTGAAAAAACTACCTGTAGCTTTTCCAGAATCAGAGGAATTGAATGACGTGTGTGACGAAGCGTGGGTTAACCCAGATAGAAAACTGCTAATTTCCAAGAAGTTATTGGCATTATACCCTTTCCCACCAGAGGTTAGGGCGCGCTGGGAAACACCCCCTAGGGTGGATAAGGCGCTCACACGTTTATCAAAGCAAGTGGCGTTGCCGTCTCCTGATACGGCCGCCCTCAAGGATCCAGCAGATAGGAGGCTGGAAACTACACTGAAGAGTATATACACACATACTGGTGTTATACTGCGACCGGCAATAGCCTCAGCCTGGATGTGCAGTGCTGGGGTAGTGTGGTTGGATTCTCTGACTGAAAATATTGATACCCTGGATAGGGACAGTATTTTATTGACTCTAGAGCAATTAAAGGATGCTTTTCTTTATATGCGAGATGCTCAGAGGGATATTTGTACTCTAGCATCAAGAGTAAGCGCGATGTCCATATCTGCCAGAAGAAGTTTATGGACGCGACAGTGGTCAGGTGATGCGGATTCCAAAAGGCATATGGAAGTATTGCCATATAAAGGAGAGGAATTATTTGGGGTCGGTCTTTCGGACCTGGTGGCCACGGCAACTGCCGGCAAATCCACTTTTTTACCTCAGACCCCCTCCCAACAGAAAAAGACACCGTCTTTTCAGCCGCAGTCCTTTCGCTCCTATAAAAACAAGCGACCAAAAGGACAGTCTTATCTGTCGCGAGGCAGAGGAAAGGGTAAGAGAGGGCAGCAAGCAGCCCCTGCCCAGGACCAGAAGCCCGCCCCGGGTTCTACAAAGCCATCAGCATGACGCTGGGGCTTTACAAGCGGACTCAGGAGCGGTGGGGGGTCGACTCAAGATTTTCAGCAATCAGTGGGCTCGCTCACAAGTGGACCCGTGGATCCTGCAGATAATATCTCAGGGTTACATGTTGGAGTTCGAAAGGTCTCCCCCTCGCCGGTTCCTAAAGTCTGCTTTACCAACGTCTCCCTCAGAAAGGACGTCGGTTTTGGAAGCCATTCACAAGCTGTATTCTCAGCAGGTGATAGTCAAGGTACCCCTCCTACAACAGGGAAAGGGGTATTATTCCACACTATTTGTGGTACCGAAGCCGGACGGTTCGGTAAGACCTATTCTAAACCTGAAATCCTTGAACCTGTACATACAGAAATTCAAGTTCAAGATGGAGTCACTCAGAGCAGTGATAGCGAATCTGGAAGAAGGGGACTTCATGGTGTCCCTGGACATAAAAGATGCTTATCTGCATGTCCCAATTTACCCCTCACACCAAGGGTATCTCAGGTTCATGATACAAGACTGTCATTATCAGTTTCAAACGCTGCCGTTTGGTTTGTCCACGGCCCCTCGGGTCTTTACCAAGGTAATGACCGAAATGATGGTTCTTCTACGAAGAAAAGGCGTATTAATTATCCCTTACTTGGACGATCTCCTGATAAGGGCAAAGTCCAGAGAACAGCTGGAAGTCGGTGTAGCACTAACCCAGGTAGTGCTTCAGCAACACGGGTGGATTCTGAATCTTCCAAAATCTCAATTGACCCCGACAACTCGTCTGCTGTTCCTGGGAATGATTCTGGACACGGTTCAGAAAAAGGTGTTTCTCCCGGAGGAGAAAGCAAGGGAGTTATCCGAACTTGTCAGGAACCTCCTAAAACCAGGAACTGTGTCAGTACATCAATGCACAAGAGTCCTGGGAAAGATGGTGGCTTCTTACGAAGCGATTCCATTCGGCAGATTCCATGCACGGACATTTCAGTGGGATCTGCTGGACAAATGGTCCGGATCGCATCTGCACATGCATCAGCGGATAACACTGTCACCAAGAACAAGGTTGTCTCTCCTGTGGTGGTTGCAGAGTGCCCATCTGTTAGAGGGCCGCAGATTCGGCATACAGGACTGGGTCCTGGTGACTACGGATGCCAGCCTACGAGGCTGGGGAGCAGTCACACAGGGAAGAAACTTCCAGGGCGTGTGGTCAAACCTGGAGACGTCCCTTCACATAAATATACTGGAGCTAAGAGCGATCTACAATGCTCTAAGCCTGGCAAAATCGCTGCTTCAGGGTCAGCCGGTGTTGATCCAGTCGGACAACATCACGGCAGTCGCCCACGTAAACCGACAAGGCGGCACGAGAAGCAGAAGAGCAATGACAGAAGCTGCAAGGATTCTGCGCTGGGCGGAGAATCATGTCATAGCACTGTCAGCAGTGTTCATCCCGGGAGTGGACAACTGGGAAGCAGACTTCCTCAGCAGACACGACCTTCACCCGGGAGAGTGGGGACTTCATCCAGAAGTCTTCCACATGATTGTGAACCGTTGGGAAAAACCAAAGGTGGACATGATGGCGTCTCGCCTCAACAAAAAATTGGACAGATATTGCGCCAGGTCAAGAGACCCTCAGGCAATAGCTGTGGACGCTCTGGTAACACCGTGGGTGTACCAGTCAGTGTATGTGTTCCCTCCTCTGCCTCTCATACCAAAGGTACTGAGAATTATACGGAAAAGAGGAGTAAGAACAATACTGGTGGCTCCGGACTGGCCAAGAAGAACTTGGTATCCGGAACTTCAAGAGATGCTCACGGAGGATCCGTGGCCTCTACCTCTAAGAAGGGATCTGCTTCAGCAGGGACCTTGTATGTTCCAAGACTTACCGCGTCTGCGTTTGACGGCATGGCGGTTGAACGCCGGATTCTAAAAGAAAAGGGCATTCCAGAGGAAGTTATTCCTACCTTGATTAAGGCTAGAAAGGAAGTGACTGTACAACATTATCACCGCATTTGGCAGAAATATGTTGCGTGGTGTGAGGCCAAGAAGGCTCCAACGGAAGAATTTCAATTGGGTCGATTCTTACATTTCCTGCAAGCAGGATTGTCTATGGGCCTAAAATTGGGGTCCATTAAAGTTCTAATTTCGGCCTTATCAATCTTCTTCCAGAAGGAATTGGCATCAGTGCCTGAAGTACAAACTTTTGTCAAAGGTGTACTACATATACAACCCCCAATAGTGCCTCCAGTGGCACCGTGGGATTTGAACGTAGTTTTGAATTTTCTCAAATCTCATTGGTTTGAGCCTCTAAAATCGGTAGATTTAAAATACCTTACATGGAAGGTAACCATGCTATTGGCCCTGGCTTCAGCCAGGAGAGTTTCAGAGTTGGCGGCTTTATCATACAAAAGCCCATATCTGATTTTCCATTCGGACAGGGCAGAACTGCGGACACGTCCTCATTTTCTCCCTAAGGTGGTTTCGGCTTTTCACTTGAACCAGCCTATTGTGGTGCCTGCGGCTACTAGCGACTTGGAGGACTCCAAGTTACTGGACGTTGTCAGAGCATTAAAAATATATATTTCAAGGACAGCTGGAGTCAGAAAATCTGACTCGTTGTTTATATTGTATGCACCCAACAAGATGGGTGCTCCTGCGTCTAAACAGACGATTGCACGTTGGATCTGTAGCACAATCCAACTTGCACATTCTGTGGCAGGCCTGCCACAGCCTAAATCTGTAAAGGCCCACTCCACAAGGAAAGTGGGCTCATCTTGGGCGGCTGCCCGAGGGGTCTCGGCATTACAACTTTGCCGAGCAGCTACGTGGTCAGGGGAGAACACGTTTGTAAAATTTTACAAATTTGATACTCTGGCTAAGGAGGACCTGGAGTTCTCTCATTCGGTGCTGCAGAGTCATCCGCACTCTCCCGCCCGTTTGGGAGCTTTGGTATAATCCCCATGGTCCTGACGGAGTCCCAGCATCCACTAGGACGTTAGAGAAAATAAGAATTTACTTACCGATAATTCTATTTCTCATAGTCCGTAGTGGATGCTGGGCGCCCATCCCAAGTGCGGATTGTCTGCAATACTTGTACATAGTTATTGTTACAAAGATCGGGTTATTACTATTGTTGTGAGCCATCTTTTCAGAGGCTACTTCGTTTTTTGTTATCATACTGTTAACTGGGTTCAGATCACAAGTTGTACGGTGTGATTGGTGTGGCTGGTATGAGTCTTACCCGGGATTCAAGATCCTTCCTTATTGTGTACGCTCGTCCGGGCACAGTACCTAACTGAGGCTTGGAGGAGGGTCATAGGGGGAGGAGCCAGTACGCACCATGTGATCCTAAAAGCTTTATTTAGATGTGCCCTGTCTCCTGCGGAGCCCGCTATTCCCCATGGTCCTGACGGAGTCCCAGCATCCACTACGGACTATGAGAAATAGAATTATCGGTAAGTAAATTCTTATTTTTATTTTTGTTTATTTTGCTGGATTATTGTATGTTTTATATATATATATTTGTTGTATGGTAGCCACGGTTACTGGCTGGTGATGGTGACGGCATTAGTGGGCGTCATCGCAGCTGGCTCCGGGTGCCAGTGGCGGGACACGTGGTGATGGTGGTGGTCAGTATTAGGTCAGTGTTTGTTTTCAATTTTTATATCCTAATAATGAATCATTAAGGCTTAGAAACGTTGATGACATTAGCTGTGTTCTAGTTTTCTTTCTTTATTTGAGTGCCGCCATTGTGCTGTTTGTATTGGACTCCCCGCCAGGGATACCAAGCAGGGCATCGGGATCAGAAATCATTTCAAATTATATATATATATATATATATATATATATATATATATATATATATATGTATGTATGTGTATATATATATATATATATATATATATATATGTATGTATGTATGTGTATATATATATATATATATATATATATATATATATATATATATATATATATAAAATTCACACTAATAGTTTATTTATAATGTCATTTAAATGTATACTTTTCTAATTCCGTACTGCAAGTTTGTGGAGAAGTAACCAACAGCATAAGACGCATCACACACATTTTCTAACTAAAAGGCAGCTGATTATAAAAAAAAATAAAAAAAAAATTGAATTGCAATGCCTAGCATGTCATTGATTTCTTGTTAAACTTGCAGTAACATGACTGGCTATACCTGTCTGTGAATTCAATGTAAAGAACAGTTCTATAACCTAGGAGACTCCTAGTCTGCAACTGTGTGTTATTTTGCGTAGAATGAGATTTATCTACAGTTGTATCCATAATTGGTTGTACGTTGAGAGGGAAAACATGTTGTGATGTCCAAATAAATCCCCATCCCAATATACTTTGAGGAGTTCTGTTCGTGACGTGGGCCTGAATCCTTATTATTGTCAATTGTTGTTCCAATGTGTTCATACCACAAAACATGTCTATGTCTTCCTTTAATAAATGCTGCTTTCTGCAGCGAGGTACACTGGGTTCCACAGGGAATAACATTGGGGTGTAGAGTTAGATCTTGAGCCGAGGCACCAACAGGCTAAAGCTTTGACTGTTCCCAGGATGCCTTGCACTGCCTCCTCTATAACCCCGCCTCCAGGCGCTGGAGCTCAGTTTGTAAGTTGGTGCCCGCAGTGCAGGCAGCTAACAGGGAGGGCTGTGCTAGGCAGCCCTGGAAAGATCTTTTCTAAAGAAAGAAGACTTCAAAGGCCGCAGCACAGGCACTTAGAAGTGCTATATGTCCGGCACACACCCGCCGCTGCTCTCCGGGATCGCGTGGCCACAAGTTCAGGGAGGAGGTAAGAGGGCCCCCAGACGGGACTCACCGAAATCGCGATCCGGCGCGTTCTCTGGAGACGGACCACGCCGCTGGCGTGGACACTGTGGCCGTGCAGGGACCCCACTATATCCACCAGGGCAAGGGGCACAGGTCGGATTTGCTAAAATCCGTTTGATATAGGCCCCGCAGTACCCGGTGGTGAAGTCCAGCAGAGGGGATAAGGCTCTGACCTGTAGCCCCTCCCCCAGCCACCATTTACTGCAAATGTTCCCTCTCTGGAGCTGCATCTCTCTCTCTCTCTCTCTCTCTCTCTCTCTCTCTCTCTCTCTCTCTCTCTCTCTCCCTCATTCCGTGTCAGCGTTTGGACGCCATTACACAGAGCTGCGCTGATCTGAGACTGCTGGGCATTGTCTCCTCTGTAAAGGCGCCCGCCTCATCAGCGATGTGCATTTACAGGACACTTAAGTATTCTACATGTCGTCTAGACAGTGTTAGTTAAGAAAAAATATATTACTACAGGGATATTTCAGTACAAGTACACTGTGATATACATCCAGTATTTACTGTGCATTGTTGTATCTGTATACGGGTGAAGTATGGTATGCCGGTGGCCGGACTCCCGGCGACCGGTATACCGGCGCCGGCATACCGGTGCCGGCATACCGACAGCGTGGCGAGCACAAATGAGCCCCTTGCAGGCTCGCTGCGCTCGCCACGCTTCGGGCACGGTGGCGCGCTATTTATTCTCCCTCCAGGGGGGTCGTGGACCCCCACGAGGGAGAATATCTGTCGGTATGCTGGGTGTCGGGATTCCGGCGCCGGGATCCCGACATTCGGCAACCTGAAGACCACCCCTGTATACCTATATAGCTTTACTTAGTATTGCTACTCCAGTGCAGTTTTATTGTTTTTGTAATATTTTCTGCATTGTACATGTGACTGTGTGTGTGTGTGTGTGCGTATATATGTGTGTGTGTGTGTGTGTATATATATATATATATATATATATATATATATATATATATGTATATATATATATATATGTATAGGTGTGTGTATATATATAAAGGATGCTAGAACCGGCACTCCCCCTAAATGTATTATGCTCCGGTGCCCTCTGGAATCATCAGTATAGAGTCAAGGGAAGCAAACAGCGGCACTCGGGAGACTTGTTCAAAGTAGATAAAGTGCAGAAATATTTTAATCCATGCTGAAATCGGGTGACCAACGTCTCGGGGCCGTATCACCTTGACAAAGGGGCGCCACGGCCCCGAAACGTTGGTCACCCGATTTCAGCATGGAATAAAATATTTCTGCACTTTATCTACTTTGAACAAGTCTCCTGAGTGCCGCTGTTTGCTTCCCTTGACTCTGACTCTCTCTCTCTCTCTATATCTATCTATATCTATATTTCTCTGACGTCCTAAATGGATGCTGGGACTCCGTAAGGACCATGGGGAATAGCGGCTCCGCAGGAGACTGGGCACAACTAAAAGAAAGCTTTTGGTCTACCTGGTGTGCACTGGCTCCTCCCTCTATGACCCTCCTCCAGACCTCAGTTAGAATCTTGTGCCCGGCTGAGCTGGATGCACACTAGGGGCTCTCCTGAGCTCCTAGAAAAGAAAGTATATTTTATTTTTTTTTATTTTCAGTGAGATCTGCTGGCAACAGACTCACTGCTACGAGGGACTAAGGGGAGAAGAAGCGAACCTACCTGCTTGCAGCTACCTTGGGCTTCTTAGGCTACTGGACACCATTAGCTCCAGAGGGATCGAACACAGGGCCCGACCTCGATCGTCCGGTCCCGGAGCCGCGCCGCCGTCCCCCTTACAGAGCCAGAAGCAAGAAGATGGTCCTGAAAATCGGCGGCAGAAGACTTCGGTCTTCAACAAGGTAGCGCACAGCACTGCAGCTGTGCGCCATTGCTCCTCATGCACACCTCACACTCCGGTCACTGATGGGTGCAGGGCGCTGGGGGGGGGGCACCCTGAGCAGCAATATTAACACCTTGGCTGGCAAAATAATCCCAATATATAGTCCTAGAGGCTATATATGTGAAAAATACCCCTGCCAGAGATCCATAAAAAAGCGGGAGAAGCCCGCCGAAAAAGGGGCGGGGCTATCTCCCTCAGCACACTGGCGCCATTTTTCCCTCACTGCTCCTCTGGAAGGATCGCTCCCAGGCTCTCCCCTGCAGTTTCAAGACTACAAAGGGTAAAAAAAAGAGGGGGGGCACTAAATTTAGGCGCAGCAGTATATATATAAGCAGCTATAAGGGAAAATCACTCAGTTATAGTGTTCATCCCTGTGTTATATAGCGCTCTGGTGTGTGCTGGCATACTCTCTCTCTGTCTCCCCAAAGGGCTTTGTGGGGTCCTGTCCTCTGTCAGAGCATTCCCTGTGTGTGTGCGGTGTGTCGGTACGGCTGTGTCGACATGTTTGATGAGGAGGCTTATGTGGAGGCGGAGCAGATGCCGATAAATGTGATGTCACCCCCTGCGGGGTCGACACCTGAGTGGATGGTTATGTGGAAGGAATTACGCGACAGTGTCGACTCCTTACATAAAAGGTTTGACGACATACCAAATATGGGACAGCCGGCTTCTCAGCCTGTGCCTGCCCAGGCATCTTAAAAGCCATCAGGGGCTCTAAAACGCCCGCTACCTCAGATGGCAGACACAGATGTCGACACGGATACTGACTCCAGTGTCGACGATGATGAGACTAATGTAACTTCCAATAGGGCCACACGTTACATGATTGAGGCAATGAAAAATGTGTTGCACATTTCTGATGTTACCCCAGGAACCACAAAAAAGGGTATTATGTTTGGAAAGAAAAAACTACCAGTAGTTTTTCCTCCATCTGAGGAGTTAAATGAAGTGTGTGAAGAAGCGTGGGCTTCCCCCGATAAGAAACTGGTGATTTCTAAAAGGTTACTAATGACGTACCCTTTCCCGCCAGAGGATAGGTCACGTTGGGAAACATCCCCTAGGGTGGATAAAGCGCTCACATGCTTGTCAAAGAAGGTGGCACTACCGTCTCCGGATACGGCCGCCCTAAAGAAGCCTGCTGATAGGAAGCAGCAGGCTATCCTGAAGTCTGTATATACACACACAGGTATTATACTGAGACCAACTATTGCTTCAGCATGGATGTGCAGTGCTGCAGCTGCGTGGTCAGATTCCCTGTCGGAAAATATTGATACCCTAGACAGGGACACTATATTGCTAACCGTAGAGCATATTAAAGACGCAGTCTTATACATGAGAGATGCACATAGGGATATTTGCCGGCAATAAGTGCAATGTCCATTTCTGCCAGGAGAGGGTTATGGACTCGGCAGTGGACAGGTGATGCAGATTCTAAAAGGCACATGGAAGTTTTGCCTTATAAGTGTGAGGAGTTGTTCGGGGACGGTCTCTCGGACCTCGTTTCCACAGCGACAGCTGGGAAGTCAGCATTTTTACCCCATGTTCCCTCACAGCCAAAGAAAGCACCGTATTATCAGGTACAGTCCTTTCGGCCCCATAAGGGCAAGCGGGTTAAAGGCGCATCCTTTCTGCCCAGAGGCAGAGGTAGAGGGAAAAAGCTGCAGCATACAGCCAGTTCCCAGGAGCAAAAGTCCTCCCCCGCTTCCTCCAAGTCCACCGCATGACGCTGGGGCT
The DNA here is from genome assembly GCF_028390025.1 of Pseudophryne corroboree. NCBI lineage: Eukaryota > Metazoa > Chordata > Amphibia > Anura > Myobatrachidae > Pseudophryne > Pseudophryne corroboree. The sequence continues at coordinate 378,828,645 of NC_086448.1, forward strand.
CCACAGGCGGAGCCAGGTACGGTGGGGGCCCGTCTCAAAAACTTCAGCAATCAGTGGGCTCGCTCACGGGTGGATCCCTGGATCCTTCAAGTAGTATCTCAGGGCGTCTCCCCCCCGCCGTTTCCTCAAATCTGCAACCAACAACTCCCTCAGGCAGGGAGGCAGTGCTAGAGGCAATTCACAAGCTGTATTCCCAGCAGGTGATAGTCAAGGTGCCCCTCCTTCAACAAGGACGGGGTTACTATTCCACAATGTTTGTGGTACCGAAACCGGACGGTTCGGTAAGACCCATTTTAAATTTGAAATCCTTGAACACATATATAAAAAAATTCAAGTTCAAGATGGAATCGCTCAGGGCGGTTATTGCAAGCCTGGACGAGGGGGATTACATGGTATCACTGGACATCAAGGATGCTTACCTGCATGTCCCCATTTACCATCCTCACCAGGAGTACCTCAGATTTGTGGTACAGGATTGTCATTACCAATTCCAGACGTTGCCGTTTGGTCTGTCCACGGCACCGAGGGTATTTACCAAGGTAATGGCCGAAATGATGATACTCCTTCGAAAAAAGGGAGTTTTAATTATCCCGTACTTGGACGATCTCCTGATAAAGGCGAGGTCCAGGGAGCAGTTGTTGGTCGGGGTAGCACTATCTCGGGAGGTGCTACAACAGCACGGTTGGATTCTAAATATTCCAAAGTCACAGCTGGTCCCTACGACACGTCTACTGTTCCTGGGGATGGTTCTGGACACAGAACAGAAAAAAGTGTTTCTCCCGGAGGAGAAGGCCAAGGAGCTGTCATCTCTAGTCAGAGGCCTCCTAAAACCAAAACAGGTGTTGGTGCATCACTGCACGCGAGTCCTGGGAAAAATGGTAGCTTCCTACGAAGCAATTCCATTCGGCAGGTTCCATGCAAGAACTTTTCAGTGGGACCTGTTGGACAAGTGGTCCGGATTGCATCTTCAGATGCATCGGCTGATAACCCTGTCTCCAAGGACCAGGGTGTCTCTGCTGTGGTGGCTGCAGAGTGCTCATCTTCAAGAGGGCCGCAGATTCGGCATACAGGACTGGGTCCTGGTGACCACGGATGCCAGCCTTCGAGGCTGGGGGGCAGTCACACAGGGAAGAAACTTCCAAGGGACTATGGTCAAGTCAGGAGACTTCCCTACACATAAATATTCTGGAACTGAGGGCCATTTTCAATGCCCTAAGTCAGGCAAAACCCCTGCTTCAAAACCAGCCGGTACTGATCCAGTCAGACAACATCACGGCAGTCGCCCATGTAAACGGACAGGGCGGCACAAGAAGCAGGACGGCGATGGCAGAAGCCACAAGGATTCTCCGATGGGCGGAAAGTCACGTGTTAGCACTGTCAGCAGTGTTCATTCTGGGAGTGGACAACTGGGAAGCAGACTTCCTCAGCAGGCACGACCTCCACCCGGGAGAGTGGGGACTTCATCCAGAAGTCTTCCAACTGATTGTAAACCGTTGGGAAAGGCCACAGGTGGACATGATGGCGTCCCGCCTAAACAAAAAGCTAGAGAGATATTGCGCCAGGTCAAGAGACCCTCAGGCGATAGCTGTGGACGCTCTAGTGGCACCGTGGGTGTACCGGTCGGTTTATGTGTTCCCTCCTCTTCCTCTCATACCCAAGGTACTGAGGATAATAAGGAGAAGAGGAGTAAGAACTATACTCATTGTTCCGGATTGGCCAAGAAGAGCTTGGTACCCGGAACTTCAAGAAATGATCTCAGAGGACCCATGGCCTCTGCCGCTCAGACAGGACCTGCTGCAGCAGGGGCCCTGTCTGTTCCAAGACTTACCGCGGCTGCGTTTGACGGCATGGCGGTTGAACACCGGATCCTGAAGGAAAAGGGCATTCCGGAGGAAGTCATTCCTACGCTGATTAAAGCTAGGAAAGAAGTGACCGCAAACCATTATCACCGCATTTGGCGAAAATATGTTGCGTGGTGTGAGGCCAGGAAGGCCCCAACGGAGGAATTTCAGCTGGGCCGTTTTCTGCACTTCCTACAGTCAGGGGTGACTATGGGCCTAAAATTGGGTTCCATTAAGGTCCAGATTCGGCTCTATCGATTTTCTTCCAGAGAGAACTGGCTTCACTACCTGAAGTTCAGACTTTTGTTAAGGGAGTGCTGCATATTCAGCCCCCTTTTGTGCCTCCAGTGGCAACTTGGGATCTCAACGTGGTGTTGGATTTCCTAAAGTCACATTGGTTTGAGCCACTTAAAACCGTGGAATTAAAATATCTCACGTGAAAAGTGGTCATGCTGTTGGCCTTGGCTTCGGCCAGGCGTGTGTCAGAATTGGCGGCTTTGTCATGTAAAAGCCCTTATCTGATTTTCCATATGGATAGGGCAGAATTGAGGACTCGTCCCCAGTTTCTCCCTAAGGTGGTATCAGCCTTTCATTTGAACCAACCTATCGTGGTGCCTGCGGCTACTAAAGACTTGGAGGCTTCCAAGTTGTTGGACGTAGTCAGGGCCCTGAAAATTTATGTTTCCAGGACAGCTAGTGTCAGGAAAACTGACTCGTTGTTTATCCTGTATGCACCCAACAAGCTGGGTGCTCCTGCTTCAAAGCAGACTATTGCTCACTGGATCTGTAGTACGATTCAGCTTGCACATTCTGCGGCTGGACTGCCGCATCCTAAATCAGTGAAAGCCCATTCCACGAGGAAGGTGGGCTCTTCTTGGGCGGCTGCCCGAGGGGTCTCGGCTCTACAACTTTGCCGAGCAGCTACTTGGTCGGGGTCAAACACATTTGCTGAATTCTACAAGTTTTGACACCCTGGCTGAGGAGGACCTAGAGTTTGCCCATTCGGTGCTGCAGAGTCATCCGCACTCTCCCGCCCGTTTGGGAGCTTTGGTATAATCCCCATGGTCCTTACGGAGTCCCAGCATCCACTTAGGACATCAGAGAAAATAAGATTTTACTCACCGGTAAATCTATTTCTCGTAGTCCGTAGTGGATGCTGGGCGCCCATCCCAAGTGCGGATTGTCTGCAATACTTGTATATAGTTATTGTTTAACTAAAGGGTTATTGTTGAGCCATCTGTTGAGAGGCTCAGTTATTGTTCATACTGTTAACTGGGTATAGTATCACGAGTTATACGGTGTGATTGGTGTGGCTGGTATGAGTCTTACCCGGGATTCAAAATCCTTCCTTATTGTGTCAGCTCTTCTGGGCACAGTATCCTAACTGAGGTCTGGAGGAGGGTCATAGAGGGAGGAGCCAGTGCACACCAGGTAGACCAAAAGCTTTCCTTTAGTTGTGCCCAGTCTCCTGCGGAGCCGCTATTCCCCATGGTCCTTACGGAGTCCCAGCATCCACTACGGACTACGAGAAATAGATTTACCGGTGAGTAAAATCTTATTTTATATATATATATATATATATATATATATATATATATATATACCTGACGAAAAATGCCATTTTAATAAACGGGCATTGAAACGTTGCATCTCAAATACCTCTGCCTTTGTGAATCATTGGAGTGCCGCACCACCCTGTGTCTGCTATCTACCTTTTGTGAGGGCACCCGATGTATTAATTTCTATAAGTGGCTGTGCCGGACCCACCTCGTTCTCTCTCTCTCTATCTATCTATCTATCTATCTATCTATCTATCTATCTATCTATCTATCTATCTATCTATCTATCTATCTATCTATCTATCTATATATATATATATATATATATATATCCTAGATCTGAATGAATGAAACATTCTTATTAAATACTTTGTTCTTTACATAGTTGAATGTGCTGACCACAAAATCACACAAAATTTATCAATGCAAATAAAATTTATTAACCCATGGAGGTCATGATTTGGAGTCACACTCAAAATTAAAGTGGAAAAACACACTACAGGCTGATCCAACTTTGATGTAATGTCCTTAAAACAAGTCAGAATGAGGCTCAGTAGTATGTGTGGCCTCCACGTGCCTGTATGACCTCCCTACAACGCCTGGGCATGCTCCTGATGAGGTGGCGGATGGTCTCCTGAGGGATCTCCTCCCAGACCTGGACTATAGCATCCGCCAACTCCTGGACAGTCTGTGGTGCAGTGTGGCGTTGGTGGATGGAGCGAGACATGATGTCCCAGATGTGCTCAATTGGATTCAGGTCTGAGGAATGGGCGGGCCAGTCCATAGCATCAATGCCTTCGTCTTGCAGGAACTGCTGACACACTCCAGCCACATGAGGTCTAGCATTGTCTTGCATTAGGAGGAACCCAGGGCCAACCGCACCAGCATATGGTCTCACAAGGGGTCTGAGGATCTCATCTCGGTTCCTAATGGCAGTGAGGCTACCTCTGGCGAGCACATGGAGGGCTGTGCGGCCTCCAAAGAAATGCCACCCGACACCATTACTGACCCACTGCCAAACCGGTCATGCTGGAGGATGTTGCAGGCAGCAGAACGTTCTCCTTGGCGTCTCCAGACTCTGTCACGTCTGTCACATGTGCTCAGTGAGAACCTGCTTTCATCTGTGAAGAGCACAGGGAGCCAGTGGTGATTTTGCGAATCTTGGTGTTCTCTGGCAAATGCCAAACATCCTGCACGGTGTTGGGCTGTAAGCACAACCCCCACCTGTGGACGTCGGGCCCTCATACCACCCTCATGGAGTCTGTTTCTGGTCGTTTGAGTAGACACATGCACATTTGTGGCTTGCTGGAGGTCATTTTGCAGAGCTCTGGCAGTGCTCCTCCTGTTCCTCCTTGCACAAAGGCGGAGGTAGCGGTCCTGCTGCTGGGTTGTTGCCTTCCTACAGCTTCCTCCACATCTCCTGATGTACTGGCCTGTCTCCTTGTAGCGCCTCCATGCTCTGGACACTACGCTGACAATAGTGCTTGATAATTATGACTCCTAAAATTATCAAATGAGGCGTTCTGATATAAGGCACAAAATAAAACTGTTGGTCACCCAATTTGTATAATAGAATTGATATACTGATATCTATATACTTATAGCTGCTCCCACATGAGTATTCTGCGATACTCAAATAGATACTAAGTAATTGTGAAACATGCAATATCACAAGAGAGCGCTAGATACTGATCATTACTATATAAACATTTTATTCAATCGCATAAAATAAAAGCATAAAAAATGCAATGCATATTTTCATAAAAGAATTATTCCCACTGCTGATATTATTTACACGCTGCCATATACTGTATCCCAATTGTATATTGCACAGATGTCCATATCCAAAAGACCAGTGTGGCTGGTTCGCTCCAAAGCAAATTATAAAGTCCCAATTTGTTTTAGGGAATGTGAATGGTGTTCACTAGATGGTGAATGTTCAGCTGTATAAACGATAGGTGCTATGCTACTGCCTCCCCCGACCGCCAAACAATTTTGTGCTCACCACTTATTCCTTAGAGTCTCATGTGAGGCTGGCTGTCAGCATGCGGAATCCGTTGTGGTTGGTGGGAGCGGCGGTGTTCTATTCAGTTCACCGGGGAGGGAGGGCGCCGTTCGTAGCTGCAGAATTCAGGCAGTTTGCCGTGTGCTGGAGTCCGGACTGTGGTGCTGTGCTTGTGTAGATCTCAGGGAAAAACAGCAGCGTGAGATGTCCTTAACATGTTTCTCCGTGAAAATCAAACCACGGTTTCATCAGAACCACAACGGATTTATACAGCTGAACATTCACCATCTAGTGAACACCATTCACATTCCCTAAAATAAATTGGGACTTTATAATTTGCTTTGGAGCGAACCAGCCACACTGGTCTTTTGGATGTGGACATCTGTGCAATATACAATTGGGATACAGTATATGGCAGCGTGTAAATAATATCAGCAGTGGGAATAATTCTTTTATGAAAATATGCATTGCATTTTTATGCTTTTATTTTATGTGATTGAATAAAATGTTTATATAGTAATGATCGGTATCTAGCACTACGCTGACAGACACAGCAAACCTTCTTGCCACAGCTCGCATTGATGTGCCATCCTGGATGAGCTACACTACCTGAGCCACTTGTGTGGGTTGTAGGGAGGTCATACAGGCACGTGGAGGCCACACACACTACTGAGCCTCATTTTGACTTGTTTTAAGGACATTACATCAAAGTTGGATTTTGAGGGTGACTCCAAATCCAGACCTCCATGGGTTAATAAATTTGATTTCCATTGATCATTTTTGTGTGATTTTGTTGTCAGCACATTCAACTATGTAAAGAACAAAGTATTTAATAAGAATATTTCATTCATTCAGATCTAAGATGTGTTTTTTTAGTGTTCCCTTTTATTTTTTTGAGCAGTGTGTGTGTATGTATGTATGTATATCAGCGCCGTAACTACGTGTGTGCCAAGGGGGCTTGGCACACAGCGCAGTTGCCCTGAGGGCGCAACGGCCAGCGGCATGTAATGAGTCAAATTGACTCATTACATGCCGCCTCTGTGTGCGCCGTGCACGGCTGGAGGGAGAAGAGACCAGCGCCGGGTTCAAGGAGGAGGAGGGAGGGGGAGCAGGGAGCCGCAGCAGCGCTATTTGATTGGTAGTAAGCGCCGCTGCAGCATCCCCCTCTCCTTCTGTATTGGCTGCCCGGCGCTGCTATGGATGCTGGGATGCGGTTCCTTCATCCCAGCATCCATAGCAGCGCCGGGCAGCCAATACAGAAGGAGAGGGGGATGCTGCAGCGGCGCTTACTACCAATCAAATAGCGCTGCTGCGGCTCCCTGCTCCCCCTCCCTCCTCCTCCTTCTCATCTCACTGCCTGCACCGAGAGGGAGATGCCAGCACGAGGAGCCTGACTGCGGGGATAAGGTAAGTATCTCTCTCTCTCTCTTTCTTTCTCTCTCTCTCTTTCTCTCTCTCTCTCTCTCTCTCTCAGGGGGACACCGTCTGCCGCAATGTGTAAAAAGGGGTCCTGGCTGCCGCAATGTATAAAAAGGGTCTGGCTGCCGCAATGTATAAAAAGGGGGTCTGGCTGCCGCAATGTGTAAAAAGGGGGGGTCCTGGCTGCCGCAATGTGTAAAATGGGGTCCTGGCTGCCGCAATGTGTAAAAAGGGGGCCTGGCTGCCGCAATGTGTAAAGAGGGGGCCTGGCTGCCGCAATGTGTAAAAAGGGGTCCTGGCTGCCGCAATGTGTAAAAAGGGGGACTGGCTGCCGTAATGTGTAAAAAGGGGTCCTGGCTGCCGCAATGTATAAAAAGGGGGTCTGGCTGCCGCAATGTGTAAAAAGGGGTCCTGGCTGCCGCAATGTGTAAAATGGGGTCCTGGCTGCCGCAATGTGTAAAAAGGGGGCCTGGCTGCCGCAATGTGTAAAGAGGGGGCCTGGCTGCCGCAATGTGTAAAAAGGGGGCCTGGCTGCCGCAATGTGTAAAAAGGGGTCCTGGCTGCCGCAATGTGTAAAAAGGGGGCCTGGCTGCCGCAATGTGTAAAAAGGGGGCCTGGCTGCCGCAATGTGTAAAATGGGGTCCTGGCTGCCGCAATGTGTAAAAAGGGGGCCTGGCTGCCGCAATGTGTAAAGAGGGGGCCTGGCTGCCGCAATGTGTAAAAAGGGGTCCTGGCTGCCGCAATGTGTAAAAAGGGGGACTGGCTGCCGCAATGTGTAAAAAGGGGTCCTGGCTGCCGCAATGTGTAAAAAGGGGGACTGGCTGCCGTAATGTGTAAAAAGGGGGACGCTGTCTGCTGTAATGTATAAAAGGGGCTCTACCTGGTGTAGTGGCGCTACTGTGCAGCGTAATTTGAATAATGTAGACTACTGTGCACCGTAGTATGAATTGCTATTATTTCTCTAACGTCCTAGTGGATGCTGGGGACTCCGTCAGGACCATGGGGAATAGCGGGCTCCGCAGGGGACAGGGCACATCTAAAAAAGCTTTTAGGTCACATGGTGCGTACTGGCTCCTCCCCCTATGACCCTCCTCCAAGCCTCAGTTAGGTTTTTGTGCCCGTCCGAGAGGGTGCAATCTAGGTGGCTCTCTTAAAGAGCTGTTTAGAAAAGTTTTTTTTTTAGGTTTCAATCTCAGTGATTCCTGCTGGCAACAGGATCACTGCATCGAGGGACTTAGGGGAGAGATTTCCAACTCACCTGCGTGCAGGATGGATTGGAGTCTTAGGCTACTGGACACTTAGCTCCAGAGGGAGTCGGAACACAGGTCAGCCTGGGGTTCGTCCCGGAGCCGCGCCGCCGATCCCCCTTACAGACGCTGAAGAGACGGCAGAATGGAGGTCCGGAAAACAGGCGGCAGAAGACTCCACAGTCTTCATGAAGGTAGCGCACAGCACTGCAGCTGTGCGCCATTGTTGTCACGCGGCTCACTGACTCAGTCACGGAGGGTGCAGGGCGCTGCTGGGGGCGCCCTGGGCAGCAATATAATTACCTTTAGTGGCAAAATAAATACATCACATATACCCATTAAGGCTATATGTATGTATTTTGACCCAGGCCAGTTTCTTAAAAACCGGGAGAAAAAGCCCGCCGAAAAAGGGGCGGAGCTTATTCTCCTCGGCACTCAGCGCCATTTTCCTGCTCAGCTCCGCTGGTGAGGAAGGCTCCCAGGACTCTCCCCTGCACTGCACTACAGAAACAGGGTAACAAAGAGAAGGGGGGCATAAATTGGCGATATTTATATATTAAGAGCGCATATATAGTAAACAACACCTTCTAGGGTTGTTTATATACATTTATAGCGCTTTTGGTGTGTGCTGGCAAACTCTCCCTCTGTCTCCCCAAAGGGCTAAGGGGTCCTGTCTTCGATTAGAGCATTCCCTGTGTGGCTGCTGTGTGTCGGTACGTGTGTGTCGACATGTATGAGGACGATGTTGGTGTGGAGGCAGAGCAATTGCCGATGATGGTAATGTCACCCCCTAGGGAGTCGACACCGGAATGGATGGCTTTAGTTATGGAATTACGTGATAATGTCAACACACTACAAAAGTCAGTTGACGAAATAAGACGCCCGGCAAACCAGTTAGTACCGGTTCAGGCGTCTCAGACACCGTCAGGGGCTGTAAAACGTCCTTTACCTCAGTCAGTCGACACGGGTACCGACACAGATGAATCTAGTGTCGACGGTGAAGAAACAAACGTATTTTCCAATAGGGCCACACGTTATATGATCACGGCAATGAAGGAGGCGTTGCAGATCTCTGATACTGCTGGTACCTCAAAAAGGGGTATTATGTGGGGGGTGAAAAAACTACCTGTATTTTTCCCAGAATCAGAGGAATTGAATGATGTGTGTGATGAAGCGTGGGTTACCCCCGATAGGAAATTGCTAATTTCAAAGAAGTTATTGGCATTATACCCTTTCCCACCAGAGGTTAGGGCGCGCTGGGAAACACCCCCTAAGGTGGATAAGGCGCTCACACGTTTATCAAAGCAAGTGGCGTTGCCGTCTCCTGATACGGCCGCCCTCAAGGATCCAGCAGATAGGAGGCTGGAAACTACACTGAAGAGTATATACACACATACTGGTGTTATACTGCGACCGGCAATAGCCTCAGCCTGGATGTGCAGTGCTGGGGTAGTGTGGTTGGATTCTCTGACTGAAAATATTGAGACCCTGGATAGGGACAGTATTTTATTGACTCTAGAGCAATTAAAGGATGCTTTTCTTTATATGCGAGATGCTCAGAGGGATGTTTGTACTCTAGCATCAAGAGTAAGCGCGATGTCCATATCTGCCAGAAGAAGTTTATGGACGCGACAGTGGTCAGGTGATGCGGATTCCAAGAGGCATATGGAAGTATTGCCATATAAAGGAGAGGAATTGTTTGGGGTCGGTCTTTTGGACCTGGTGACCACGGCAACTGCCGGCAAATCCACCTTTTTACCTCAGACCCCTTCACAACAGAAAAAGACACCGTCTTTTCAGCCGCAGTCCTTTCGCTCCTATAAAAAGCGACCAAAAGGACAGTCTTATCTGCCGAGAGGCAGAGGAAAGGGTAAGAAAGGGCAGCACGCAGCCCCTGCCCAGGAACAGAAGCCCGCCCCGGCTTCTACAAAGCCATCAGCATGACGCTGGGGCTTTACAAGCGGACTCAGGAACGGTGGGGGGTCGACTCAAGATTTTCAGCAATCAATGGGCTCACTCACAAGTGGACCCGTGGGTCCTGCAGATAATATCTCAGGGTTACATGCTGGAGTTCGAAAGGTTTCCCCCTCGCCGGTTCCTAAAGTCTGCTTTACCAACGTCTCCCTCAGAAAGGACGTCGGTTTTGGAAGCCATTCACAAGCTGTATTCTCAGCAGGTGATAGTCAAGGTACCCCTTCTACAACAGGGAAAGGGGTATTATTCCACTCTATTTGTGGTACCGAAACCGGACGGTTCGGTAAGGCCTATTCTAAATCTGAAATCCTTGAACCTGTACATACAGAAATTCAAGTTCAAGATGGAGTCACTCAGGGCAGTGATAGCGAATCTGGAAGAAGGAGACTTCATGGTGTCCTTGGACATAAAAGATGCTTATCTACATGTCCCGATTTACCCCTCACACCAAGGGTATCTCAGGTTCGTGATACAAGACTGTCATTATCCGTTTCAAACGCTGCCGTTTGGTTTGTCCACGGCCCCTCGGGTCTTTACCAAGGTAATGACCGAAATGATGGTTCTTCTACGAAGAAAAGGCGTATTAATTATCCCTTACTTGGACGATCTCCTGATAAGGGCAAAGTCCAGAGAACAGCTGGAAGTCGGTGTGGCGCTAACACAAGTAGTGCTTCAGCAACACGGGTGGATTCTAAATCTTCCAAAATCTCAATTGACCCCGACAACGCATCTGCTGTTCCTGGGTATGATTCTGGACACGGTTCAGAAAAAGGTATTTCTCCCGGAAGAGAAAGCAAGGGAGTTATCCGAACTTGTCAGGAACCTCCTAAAACCAGGAACTGTGTCAGTACATCAATGCACAAGAGTCCTGGGAAAGATGGTGGCTTCGTACGAAGCGATTCCATTCGGCAGATTCCATGCACGGACATTTCAGTGGGATCTGCTGGACAAATGGTCCGGATCGCATCTGCACATGCATCAGCGGATAACACTGTCACCGAGAACAAGGTTGTCTCTCCTGTGGTGGTTGCAGACTGCCCATCTGTTAGTGGGCCGCAGATTCGGCATACAGGACTGGGTCCTGGTGACTACGGATGCCAGCCTACGAGGTTGGGGAGCAGTCACAAAGGGAAGAAACTTCCAGGGCGTGTGGTCAAACCTGGAGACGTCTCTTCACATAAATATACTGGAGCTAAGAGCGATCTACAATGCTCTAAGTCTGGCAAAACCGCTGCTTCAGGGTCAGCCGGTGTTGATCCAGTCCGACAACATCACGGCAGTCGCCCACGTAAACCGACAAGGCGGCACGAGAAGCAGGAGTGCAATGGCAGAAGCTGCAAGGATTCTGCGCTGGGCGGAGAATCATGTCATAGCACTGTCAGCAGTGTTCATCCCGGGAGTGGACAACTGGGAAGCAGATTTCCTCAGCAGACACGACCTTCACCCGGGAGAGTGGGGACTTCATCCAGAAGTTTTCCACATGATTGTGAACCGTTGGGAAAAACCAAAGGTGGACATGAGGGCGTCTCGCCTCAACAAAAAATTGGACAGGTATTGCGCCAGGTCAAGAGACCCTCAGGCAATAGCTGTGGACGCTCTGGTAACACCGTGGGTGTACCAGTCAGTGTATGTGTTCCCTCCTCTGCCTCTCATACCAAAGGTACTGAGAATTATACGGAAAAGAGGAGTAAGAACGATACTGGTGGCTCCGGACTGGCCAAGAAGAACTTGGTATCCGGAACTTCAAGAGATGCTCACGGAGGATCCGTGGCCTCTACCTCTAAGAAGGGATCTGCTTCAGCAGGGACCTTGTATGTTCCAAGACTTACCGCGTCTGCGTTTGACGGCATGGCGGTTGAACGCCGGATTCTAAAAGAAAAGGGCATTCCAGAGGAAGTTATTCCTACCTTGATTAAGGCTAGAAAGGAAGTGACTGTACAACATTATCACCGCATTTGGCGAAAATATGTTGCGTGGTGTGAGGCCAAGAAGGCTCCAACGGAAGAATTTCAATTGGGTCGATTCTTACATTTCCTGCAAGCAGGATTGTCTATGGGCCTAAAATTGGGGTCCATTAAAGTTCAAATTTCGGCCTTATCAATTTTCTTCCAGAAGGAATTGGCGTCAGTGCCTGAAGTACAAACTTTTGTCAAAGGTGTACTACATATACAACCCCCAATAGTGCCTCCAGTGGCACCGTGGGATTTGAACGTGGTTCTAAATTTTCTCAAATCTCATTGGTTTGAGCCGTTAAAATCGGTAGAATTAAAATACCTTACATGGAAGGTAACCATGCTGTTGGCCCTGGCTTCTGCCAGGAGAGTTTCAGAGTTGGCAGCTTTGTCATACAAGAGCCCATATCTGATATTCCATTCGGACAGGGCAGAATTGAGGACACGTCCTCAATTTCTCCCTAAGGTGGTTTCGGCATTTCACTTGAACCAGCCTATTGTGGTGCCTGCGGCTACTAGCGACTTGGAGGACTCCAAGTTACTGGACGTTGTCAGAGCATTAAAAATATATATTTCAAGGACAGCTGGAGTCAGAAAAACTGACTCGTTGTTTACATTGTATGCACCCAACAAGATGGGTGCTCCTGCGTCTAAACAGACGATTGCACGTTGGATCTGTAGCACAATCCAACTTGCACATTCTGTGGCAGGCGTGCCACAGCCTAAATCTGTAAAGGCCCACTCCACAAGGAAGGTGGGCTCATCTTGGGCGGCTGCCCGAGGGGTCTCGGCATTACAACTTTGCCGAGCAGCTACGTGGTCAGGGGAGAACACGTTTGTAAAATTTTACAAATTTGATACTCTGGCTAAAGAGGACCTGGAGTTTTCTCATTCGGTGCTGCAGAGTCATCCGCACTCTCCCGCCCGTTTGGGAGCTTTGGTATAATCCCCATGGTCCTGACGGAGTCCCCAGCATCCACTAGGACGTTAGAGAAAATAAGAATTTACTTACCGATAATTCTATTTCTCATAGTCCGTAGTGGATGCTGGGCGCCCATCCCAAGTGCGGATTGTCTGCAATGCTTGTACATAGTTATTGTTACAAAATCGGGTTATTACTGTTGTTGTGAGCCATCTTTTCAGAGGCTACTTCGTTTTGTTATCATACTGTTAACTGGGTTCAGATCACAAGTTGTACGGTGTGATTGGTGTGGCTGGTATGAGTCTTACCCGGGATTCAAGATCCTTCCTTATTGTGTACGCTCGTCCGGGCACAGTACCTAACTGAGGCTTGGAGGAGGGTCATAGGGGGAGGAGCCAGTACGCACCATGTGACCTAAAAGCTTTTTTAGATGTGCCCTGTCTCCTGCGGAGCCCGCTATTCCCCATGGTCCTGACGGAGTCCCCAGCATCCACTACGGACTATGAGAAATAGAATTATCGGTAAGTAAATTCTTATTTTTGTGGCCACGCCCCTTCCCCGTGAAGCCACGCCTCTATAAATTTTTCGTGCGACTACGGCGTACACTGCCCCTATCTTACATGGGGGGCGCCACTGTCGTTTCTTGCACACAGCGCTAAAATGCCTAGTTACGGCACTGATGTATATATATATTACAAGGTGAAAAAGCTTGGATCAAGCAGCAAAAGGTTTTACCTGCTCCTGTGAATGAAGGAAAACAGACCTATTGTGGTGGTCTGATCCGCTTCGTCATATCCCCTTGAAGAAGTCCAGGCTTTTGAACGGACGAAACGCGTTGGGACTACTCTGCTGCTGTAACTCCTCTAATGGACAGATAAGCGATTGAACTTTTAAACTCCTGTACGCATGTATTCTGGCTATTTTATATGTGTCGGGACAGTCTGCTGCTGAGTCCTTTTTAGATGGACAGATAAGCCTCAATATACCTTTTATCTTGTAGGTTTTTAGTGTAGCCATTTGTATGTCTTTTATATTAAATTGTTATTGTGTTTACCTTTAAAAATGTCTGGGCTATCAAATAGATATAATTGGGAATAAGCACGTTCCCTAATTCATTGCCCTTTACTGCTAAATGACATTTTTTTGTGAAAACAGTACACACTATGCTTTGCTATCTTTTTTCTTTACATGTGAATCTCAAATGATCAACAATCATTGGAAATCCTTATAAAACCAGATAAGTGCTCTTGGTTTTAATTATACCCACCTGATTTTGTTTCCCCTTTTAAAACTCGTTATTGCGCTCCCATGCGCTTATTTTCTCCACTACTTATCTTTGTTTTTAAGTGTACACCTTACATTTATTCTTTTATTCTGTATTATGAGCAGCTACTCTTAAAAGAGCTAAGGAGTGTTACTCAGAACAATTTAACACTGCACATCTGTACTGAAGCGCCTAGGTTTCTGCTATTTATATATATATATATATATATATATATATATATATATATGCGTGTGTGTGTTTCACAGGATATACTACCTTGGTATTTTTCTCTGTGTATTTCAGTCACCATATACCACTTGAATCCTCTGTTTGTGCTCTGCATTTGCAGTCGCACTACATAGGTTTTTTTTGTCAGGTACTGTGACTGACTATATTGTACTGTTACACCCTAAGGCTACATTCACACATAATGTCTGCTACACAGGGCGGGAGATCCATGGCTCAGGACAGGATAAGATGCTTCCTTTCTCGTCCGCGAGTGTCGATACACTCGTTGATGCAAGTACTAGGCTTCATGGTATCAGCTTTCGACATGGTAGACTTAAAAGTAGGCAAGTATGTACTAAACTATCAACATACAATTAGTGCTCAAAAGATTGTGGACAATCTTCAGTAATCTTTTCTTAAAGAAAATTCTCAGTGTTACCTTTATTTGGAATGGCAAGATATGATGTTATGTTATATTTAGAATATCACTATAGATTTTTAGTGTAACTATGGGACTTTTCACACATAGGGTAAAACTGATTTTGTCATTGAAAATTCCCTAGATGTTTTACTGCGACAGTGCCTTCTCCAAACTGTTCTCTTACACAATATCACATTTTCTGCAAACTAGTACAGGTTGAGTATCCCAAATCCAAATATTCCGAAATACAGAATTTTTTGAGTGAGACTGAGATAGTGAAACCTTTGTTGTCTGATGGCTCAATGTACACAAACTTTGTTTAATACACAAAGTTATTAAAAATATTGTATTAAATGACCTTTAGGCTGTGTTTGTGGGGGGAGAGTTGGGAGGCTCCTGTCACTCGCTGCTCTATTCACAGTAGACATAGGGACAGAGGGCATAGCCAGCAGCTCACAGAGGGCCGGCCATGCCCCCACTGTGCCGAAAACGGGAGGTACGGCTTCGCTGCAATGCCGCGGCCACCTGCCATTTACAGAGGCTATGCCCCTTTTTGGGGCGGTCGAGCAGAATCCCACCTCTGCACTAAGAAAAGTTAGGAGGTATGCCTTACGGCAGTCCTTCTTTTTTGGAATTGACTCCACAAGCTTTATCTCATACTTGCCTACTCTCCCAGTACCTGTGGGAGACGCACAATTTTTCAGGTAGTCTCCAGCACCCTCCCACATCCCGCTAACTTCCTAGTGAAGTGGACAGAATCAGGACAATTTGCAGTCACCGAGGAAGGAATGGCACCTAATGACGCAATTCTATGTGGGGTTTAATGACACAACTAGTCCGGCCTCGCCCATCTCCGTCTACATGAAATGTAGGTAAGTATGCTTTATCTACCTCCTGTTGTAGAGAGAGGGCAGCCCCATACATACAGTAAAATTGTATAATGCAACAGAATTGATAGAATAATCGAATGGATTTATTAAAGGGGAATTGGAGGACGAAGGCCACTGTATGACAAAAATAATGATCGCTGCTGCAGCAGCTCTTTGGATATAGCTAGGGGTGATGCAGTTTCTCAGTTATCTCAATATACAGGGTGTTTCAAAAAGATGGACCCAATTTGAAATCGCTATATCTCTGCAACCACGAACCGCCCATGAATGAAACTCTTACCACTAGAAAGGACGGTGCATAGAGTTTCAAATGGCTACTGCTAGATGCCTCTCCCAGTGCACCAACAGCCCCTAGTCGTTTGCAAGATGGCAACCCCGCAACACAAGGCATTTTGTGTGCAGCAGTTCAGCAAGACTGAATTCTTAATTGTGGTGCAGTGTACATTTTAACTGCATTTTGCCATTGATCTGCAAATGCCAAAGAGCATTCATCGTTTGTTCTGACACTAATGAAAAAGGCTTTTTATGTAAGGGGAAGAGCACAGAGCAATCACACACTTCAGAGGAAAGCGTGAGAAGAATTCAGGAGTTTTCTGCACAGCCCGCGCAAGCCCACTTGTTATGCCAGCTGAGAACTTGCTATCCCTCATATGACTGTCTGGCGTGTTTTAAGGTGATGTTTAATCATGACGCCATACCGGTTGCAACTGAACAGACTCTTTATGCAAGTGACAAAGGAAAATGTGTAGAATTTAGTGATGCGATGTATGTTACAGAACATAGAAGATGACATCTTCTTACCACGTTTAATTTTTAGTGATGAAGCATCGTTTCAACTAAGTGGTAAAGTTAACCTTAGAAATGTGCGCATATAGAGATTAGAGAGCTCACATGAAACTGTAGAGCATGAGTGTGATTCCCCGAAAGTGAATGTGTTTTGTGCCATTTCTAAACGAAAGCCCTTTCCACAACTTATTGAAGATTTAGATTACTTCATTTTTCAGCAAGACGGAGCACCATCATACTGGCACCTGCAGGTTCAACGTTTTTCTAAATGTCACACTGTCTCAACATTGGATCGGTCGCAAGGGATCCCAAGACTTGGCACTGCACTTTTGGCACCCAAGATCCCCAGACATTGTACCCTACAACTTTTTTCTTGTGGGGATACTGTACTTCAAAGACACTGTTTTTGTGCCACCATTAGCGACTAATCTGAATAACCTCAAAAACAAAATCACGGCAGCGGTGACTTTAGTGGAAGAAGACGAATTCAACTATTGTCTCAATGTTGTCTGTGCAGCAGGTGGAGCATTAGACCATTTATAAAATGGTTACAGGTTGAGTATCCCTTATCCAAAATGCTTGGGACCAGAGGTATTTTGGATATCGGATTTTTCCGTATTTTGGAATAATTGCATAATATAATGAAATATCATGGTGATGGGACCCAAGTCTAAGCACAGAATTGTCACGATCCGGGTATCTGGACGCCATTACTTACCCTTCAGATGCCTCCTAAGGCTGTCTCAGCGTTCCAGGACCGGATCCCGCTGTTCCTGAGTTTCCACATGCAGAATCTCAGAGTGGTGATTTCATCAGCCGCGGCCTCCGCTGTGCCCGCGTGGTTAAATGTGCGCTTGTCAGTCTGGCGTCTCCTGTCTCCTGTGGCCGGCGTCGCCATTACTGTTTCAATTCTCACATGGATTACAAACCAAACTTCCCTCCAAGTGTCTGCATGGGCGCAGCCATCTTGGATTTTGTCATCTGATTATTTCCACCAATCTGCTGTCTGTATTGTTGATTTGCATAATTGCCTAGCCAACCCCTTCCTTGCTGCAGGTATAAGTATGCTGTGCCTGAGCAAGGAAGGCGTCAGTGCTTTGGTTGTCTAACCTAGTTCCAGTTTGTCTCTCTCCTGTGGTTGTCTTCCAGGTTCCAGCTCCTGTCTCCAGACTTCTGCTATAGAGACCCGCACCAGCATTCCATCTGCGGTGTAGCCTGACTCCCCGATCCATTCTGGACTCACCTGTTTCCAGCTACAACAATCACCTGCTTCCAGCCCAGCTTCCAGCAGTGTATAGCTTCTCTTAAAGGGCCAGTGTCCTTTTCTGCAGTTTACCACTCTCCACCGGTATTATTATTTCACCGCTCTCAAACTCCAAACTTCATTATTATTTCATCGCTCTCAAGTTCGTTTATTATTTAACTGGTTCCAGCCAGTATCCACTCCGTACCAACAACAGTCTGGTTCCAGCCAGTATCCACAGCAGCCGTTTTACCTTCAGCAGCCCAGCCTTTCCTGGAACATCAGCTGGTACGATCCTGGGTTCTCTCCATTGCTACAGTCAGGCCTGGTAAGGACTTTCCAACTAGAAGATTATAAGAACTGTCTCACACTACCAGTGCCTGTGGCCCTTGCCACCCTGTAGTACCCAGGAATTGTATTTATCCTCTGTTGACTTTTATGTTTCCTTTTACTGCTGCTGTGTTACGGAGTTTGTCATAATAAACATCATTGACTTTTATCCTGGTTGTCGTGGTCACGCCTTCGGGCAGTTATTCTACATGTTACTTACATGTCTAGGGGTCTGATACAACCTCCCAGGTTCCGTAACATCTCAGCCCCTACAACTGAGGCTGCCTCCCGTCAGCTCAGGCCCTCAGTTGTGACAGTAAGCACTGACCTAATGAATCCAGCCGGAGACCAGGATCAAGCGGCCAGGCCGATGCAAGAACTGGCAGCCCGACTTGAACATCAGGAGGCTGCACAGGGCCACATCATCCGCTGTCTCCAGGATCTCTCTACACGGCTGGATGGGATTCAAATGACCCTCCGTGGACCTGGCACGTCCGGTGCGTCCACTACAGTAACACCAGCTGTAACCCCACCCACCTTACCCATTTCCAGTCCACATCTTCATCTTCCAACGCCAGCAAAATTTGATGGATCTCCAAGGTTCTGCAGGGGATTTCTCAATCAATGTGAAATTCACTTTGAGCTTCTACCTGGCAATTTCTTCAGTGACCGTACCAAAATTGCCTATATCATCTCCCTTCTCAGTGGCTCAGCCCTTGACTGGGCATCACCTTTATGGGAGAAGTCTGATCCCCTGCTATCCTCCTATACTGACTTTGTAGCTACATTCAGGCGCATCTTCGACGAGCCAGGCCGGATAACATCTGCTTCATCTGAGATTCTCCGTTTACGCCAGGGAACACGTACTGTGGGACAGTATCTTATACAGTTTAAAATCCTGGCATCCGAACTGGCATGGAACGACGAGGCCCTGTATGCTGCATTCTGGCATGGCTTATCAGAACGCATCAAGGATGAGTTAGCTACCAGAGACTTGCCCTCTAAGTTGGATGAGCTAATTTCTCTTTGCACGAAGGTTGATCTACGTTTCAGAGAGAGAGCAACCGAGCGAGGAAGATCATCTACTCCTAAATCTTCTGCTCCTCCTCCTCGTCAACCATCTCCATCCAAGGATGAGCCTATGCAAATTAGTCGTTCCCGTCTATCTCCCGCTGAGCGCCGAAGACGTCTCTCTGAGTCTCTCTGTCTCTACTGTGCAGCTCCGTCGCACACTATCGATGCCTGTCCCAAACGTCCGGGAAACTCCAGATCCTAGCTCGTCAAGGAGAGGGCCGGCTAGGAGTAATGATCTCCTCTCCATCTCCTCATGACTGTAACCTCCCAGTGTCGCTCCAAATTGCTCAACGTTACAGGAACGTCATTGCCCTCCTTGATTCCGGAGCAGCTGGGAATTTCATAACCGAAGCTTATGTTAAACGGTGGTCCCTACCCACCGAGAGACTGTCCTCGTCCATCTCTTTGACTGCCGTGGATGGCAGCAAGATTTTTGACGCAGTCATTTCCTTAAGGACTCTTCCAGTTCGTCTGAGAGTGGGAGTTCTTCATTCTGAGTATATTTCTTTTTTAGTGATTCCAAGAGCCACACATCCAGTGGTTTTAGGCCTTCCATGGCTCCGTCTCCACAACCCATCAATTGACTGGACGACTACGCAAATACTGGCATGGGGTCCCTCCTGTGCTGAGACTTGTTTAGCCAAAGTTCTTCCTGTTTGTTCTTCCTTCCCCAGGTCATCTGATGTTCCGCCTCCTCCATATCAAGACTTCACGGACGTGTTCAGTAAAACCTCTGCTGATATCCTTCCTCCTCATAGAGAATGGGACTGCCCAATCGACCTCATTCCAGGGAAGGTTCCACCGCGAGGCCGAACTTATCCGTTGTCTCTGCCTGAGACACACTCCATGGAAGAGTACATCAAAGAGAACCTGGCGAAGGGTTTCATCCGACCATCTTCTTCTCCAGCCGGCGCAGGCTTCTTCTTCGTTAAGAAGAAAGACGGTGGTCTGCGTCCGTGCATCGATTACAGAGGTCTGAACGACATTACCGTCAAGAACCGATACCCTTTACCCCTGATTACCGAGCTCTTTGATAGAGTTAGTGGTGCAACTATTTTCACAAAGCTGGACTTGAGGGGTGCCTACAATCTCATCCGAATCCGTGAGGGTGACGAGTGGAAGACCGCCTTTAACACCCGTGACGGACATTATGAGTACCTCGTCATGCCCTTCGGATTGAGCAACGCTCCAGCAGTCTTCCAGCACTTCGTGAATGAGATTTTCAGGGACATCTTGTACCGCCATGTCGTGGTTTATCTAGACGACATCCTCATCTTTGCTAATAATCTCGAAGATCATCGTTTCTGGGTAAAAGAGGTTCTTTCCCGTCTCCGTGTCAATCACCTCTATTGTAAATTGGAGAAGTGTGTGTTTGAAGTTAAAACCATTCCGTTTCTAGGTTACATTGTGTCCGGTTCCGGACTAGAGATGGATCCTGAGAAACTCCAAGCAATCCAGAATTGGCCTATACCCTTAAGCCTCAAAGGGGTCCAGAGGTTCTTAGGGTTCGCCAATTATTATAGAAAATTTATACGAGACTTTTCCACCATCGTGGCGCCTATCACTGCATTAACCAAGAAAGGTGCTAATCCGTCCAAGTGGTCCGAGGAAGCTACACAGGCCTTTCACCTTCTGAAGCAACGGTTCATCTCTGCACCAGTTCTGAAACAGCCCGACACCGACTCTCCTTTTATCTTAGAGGTAGATGCCTCCTCCGTTGGAGTAGGAGCGGTGTTATCCCAGAGGGCCAAAGATGGACATCTACATCCTTGCAGTTTCTTCTCCCGGAAGTTCTCCCCAGCTGAGCGCAACTATGCCATTGGCGATCAGGAGTTGCTAGCCATCAAGCTCGCTCTGGAGGAGTGGAGATACCTGTTGGAGGGAGCTTCCCACTCAATCACCATACTTACCGACCACAAAAATCTTTTATATCTCAAAGGCGCACAATGTCTGAATCCTCGTCAGGCCAGATGGGCACTTTTCTTTTCTAGGTTTGACTTTAAACTCCAGTTCTGTCCGGGTTCTCAGAATCGTAAGGCCGATGCCCTTTCCCGCTCATGGGAGCAAGAAAATGAGTCCGAGTCTGCAGACAAGCATCCTATTATTAATCCGTTGGCATTCTCCACGGTAGGGATGGACTCTACGCCTCCACCAGGGAAAAGTTTTGTTAAGCCAGTTCTAAGGAAGAAGCTCATGCATTGGGCCCATGCTTCCCGTTTTGCTGGACATACAGGCATTCAGAAAACCCTTGAATTTATTTCTAGGTCCTACTGGTGGCCAACTCTGAAGAAGGACGTTATGGAATTTATTGCCTCCTGCCCAAAGTGTGCCCAACACAAAGTCTCCCGCCAGTCGCCTGCGGGGCAACTGGTTCCATTATCTGTTCCCCGTCGACCTTGGACCCATTTGTCGATGGACTTTGTTTCCGATCTACCTATCTGCAACAAGTTTAATACCATCTGGGTGGTAGTTGACCGGTTCACCAAGATGGCACATTTCATCCCTCTCACCGGTCTTCCGTCAGCTTCCAAGTTGGCTCAAGTGTTTATACAAGAGATCTTCCGACTTCACGGTCTTCCTGAAGAGATCATCTCGGATCGTGGAGTACAATTTGTAGCCAAATTTTGGCGAAGTTTGTGTCAAGCCCTCCAAGTCAAGTTAAAGTTTTCCACGGCTTACCATCCTCAGACCAATGGTCAAACCGAGAGGGTGAATCAGGACTTGGAGGCCTTCCTCCGTATATATGTGTCTTCCTCTCAAGATGACTGGGTTCAACTCCTTCCTTGGGCCGAGTTCAGCCACAACAATCAATACCATTCCTCATCTTCTTCTACACCATTCTTCATTAATTATGGATTCCACCCTAAAGTCCCAGAATTCCAACCGCTTCCCGCAACTTCTGTTCCAGCAGTGGATGTCACCTTGCGTCAGTTTTCAAATAACTGGAGGAACGTCCGCGCAGCCCTGCTTAAAGCCTCATTCAGGTATAAGAAGTTTGCCGATAGGAAGCGTAGAGCGGTTCCTGCTCTCAAGGTGGGTGATCGTGTGTGGCTGTCCACGAAGAATTTGAGGTTGAGAGTTCCCAGCATGAAATTTGCACCTCGCTACATCGGACCCTTCAAGATTGAACAAGTCATCAATCCTGTTGCCTACAGGTTACAGTTACCATCCTTCTTGAAAATACCCAGGACATTTCATGTTTCTTTGTTGAAACCGCTGATCCTGAATCGGTTTCATTCCGCACTTCCTCCAGCTCCCAAAGTTCAGACTCAACGGGGAGTCGAGTACGAGGTGGCCAAGATTTTGGACTCACGTTTCCGTTACGGTCAGTTACAATACCTCATTGACTGGAAGGGCTATGGTCCTGAAGAACGCTCTTGGACCAATGCCTCAGACGTCCATGCTCCTGCCTTGGTCCGAAATTTCCACGCAAAGTTTCCTTTAAAGCCTAAGAAGTGTCCTGGGGCCACTCCTAAAGGGGGGGTGCTGTCACGATCCGGGTATCTGGACGCCATTACTTACCCTTCAGATGCCTCCTAAGGCTGGCTCAGCGTTCCAGGACCGGATCCCGCTGTTCCTGAGTTTCCACATGCAGAATCTCAGAGTGGTGATTTCATCAGCCGCGGCCTCCGCTGTGCCCGCGTGGTTAAATGTGCGCTTGTCAGTCTGGCGTCTCCTGTGGCCGGCGTCGCCATTACTGTTTCAATTCTCACATGGATTACAAACCAAACTTCCCTCCAAGTGTCTGCATGGGCGCAGCCATCTTGGATTTTGTCATCTGATTATTTCCACCAATCTGCTGTCTGTATTGTTGATTTGCATAATTGCCTAGCCAACCCCTTCCTTGCTGCAGGTATAAGTATGCTGTGCCTGAGCAAGGAAGGCGTCAGTGCTTTGGTTGTCTAACCTAGTTCCAGTTTGTCTCTCTCCTGTGGTTGTCTTCCAGGTTCCAGCTCCTGTCTCCAGACTTCTGCTATAGAGACCCGCACCAGCATTCCATCTGCGGTGTAGCCTGACTCCCCGATCCATTCTGGACTCACCTGTTTCCAGCTACAACAATCACCTGCTTCCAGCCCAGCTTCCAGCAGTGTACAGCTTCTCTTAAAGGGCCGGTGTCCTTTCTGCAGTTTACCACTCTCCACCGGTATTATTATTTCACCGCTCTCAAACAATCACCTGCTTCCAGCCCAGCTTCCAGCAGTGTACAGCTTCTCTTAAAGGGCCGGTGTCCTTTCTGCAGTTTACCACTCTCCACCGGTATTATTATTTCACCGCTCTCAAACTCCAAACTTCATTATTATTTCATCGCTCTCAAGTTCGTTTATTATTTAACTGGTTCCAGACAGTATCCACTCCGTACCAACAACAGTCTGGTTCCAGCCAGTATCCACAGCAGCCGTTTTACCTTCAGCAGCCCAGCCTTTCCTGGAACATCAGCTGGTACGATCCTGGGTTCTCTCCATTGCTACAGTCAGGCCTGGTAAGGACTTTCCAACTAGAAGATTATAAGAACTGTCTCACACTACCAGTGCCTGTGGCCCTTGCCACCCTGTAGTACCCAGGAATTGTATTTATCCTCTGTTGACTTTTATGTTTCCTTTTACTGCTGCTGTGTTACGGAGTTTGTCATAATAAACATCATTGACTTTTATCCTGGTTGTCGTGGTCACGCCTTCGGGCAGTTATTCTACATGTTACTTACATGTCTAGGGGTCTGATACAACCTCCCAGGTTCCGTTACATCTCAGCCCCTACAACTGAGGCTGCCTCCCGTCAGCTCAGGCCCTCAGTTGTGACAAGAATGCATTTATGTTACATATACACCTTATACACACGGCCTGAAGGTCATTTTAGCCAATATTTGTAGTAACTTTGTGCATTAAACAAAGTGTGTGTACATTCACGCAATTCATTTATGTTTCAAATACACCTTATACACAGCCTGAAGGTCATTTAATACAATATTTTTAATAACTTTGTGTATTAAACAAAGTTTGTGTACATTGAGCCATCAAAAAACAAAGGTTTCACTATCTCACTCTCACGCCACAAATTCTGTATTTTGGAATATTCTGTATTTCGGAATATTTGGATATGGGATACTCAACCAGTATTATAATTTGATTACTCAGTAAACCGTTTTATCTTTTTGTGTAATTATAACATGTTGCAATAATGAAATATATTGATTTAATTTGGGTCAAACTTTTTGAAATACACTAAATACACAATAAACTTAGCAAAGCACAGATATATGGTAATAGCATCATGGATTATGACAATTTGCATAACTCTTAAAACTATTCAGTATTGTACTCTAATGTGCACGCAAAGTGCTGTCACTGGAGTACCCTGTTGCTGGGTGATCACTGATCTATAACATGCATGTATTTGTAGTTCACATTAGAAAATGGTTACAGGCGTAACATCTAATGCTGGTCTTTCCTGATTCCAGGGAACAATAGCTTTGGCTTTGTGATAAGGCACAATCACACTGTTCCACTTTATATATGGCGATTATCTTCAACACTATACTGTATCCATAACTCTGTCCCACAGTTCTTTTACTCATTTTATGATTCACGCAAAATGGCTGCCACTCTTAACAGTGTTAAACTCTGGCACTTTCGCACTAGTAGCTCAAACCAGATATACATCACACTGTCTGCACAAACTTTTTCTTGCACAAGTTAGGATTTTGTAGTACTTGGAATAAGCTTCTTAATATACTTTCAATATCTCTTAGCAGATCTCAGTGTCTCTAAAGAATTCTCAGTATCTATTAAAAGTTCTCAGAATCGCATATACTCTCAATGGTACTTTGAACAATTCTCAGCTCTTAAAAACAATTCTCAGTAGCTCTTCAGAAATATCTAGAGTTTACAACTCTTTCACTTGTTCACAGATCTCAGCAGCAGCTCCCAGTGCTGACACACTGTCTCCAGTCTCACTCTCAGCTGGCATTTCTGCAGTGATCACTCAGTGCACCACCTTCACTTCAGCGATAATGCTTTGCGCAGTCTTTTGTCTCTCACAGCAGATCTACGGCTCCTCATCCTACACTGCCTCTGCTCATTCGTATGCCCTGATCAGCAAATCCTTGTTTCTCTATCGTCCTAAGTGGATGCTGGGGTTCCTGAAAGGACCATGGGGAATAGCGGCTCCGCAGGAGACAGGGCACAAAAAAGTAAAGCTTTACTAGGTCAGGTGGTGTGCACTGGCTCCTCCCCCTATGACCCTCCTCCAGACTCCAGTTAGATTTTGTGCCCGAACGAGAAGGGTGCAATCTAGGTGGCTCTCCTAAAGAGCTGCTTAGAGAAAGTTTAGTTTAGGTTTTTTTTCTTTACAGTGAGTCCTGCTGGCAACAGGATCACTGCAACGTGGGACTTAGGGGGAAAGTAGTAAACTCACCTGCATGCAGAGTGGATTTGCTGCTTGGCTACTGGACACCATTAGCTCCAGAGGGATCGAACACAGGCCCAGCCGTGGAGTCCGGTCCCGGAGCCGCGCCGCCGACCCCCTTGCAGATGCTGAAGCGTGAAGAGGTCCGGAAACCGGCGGCTGAAGACTCCTCAGTCTTCATAAGGTAGCGCACAGCACTGCAGCTGTGCGCCATTTTCCTCTCAGCACACTTCACTGGGCAGTCACTGAGGGTGCAGAGCGCTGGGGGGGGGCGCTCTGAGAGGCAAATATAAACCTTATACAAGGCTAAAAATACCTCACATATAGCCCATAGGGGCTATATGGAGATATTTAACCCCTGCCTGACTGGAAAAATAGCGGGAGAAGAACCCGCCGAAAAAGGGGCGGGGCCTATCTCCTCAGCACACGGCGCCATTTTCTGTCACAGCTCCGCTGGTCAGAACGGCTCCCAGGTCTCTCCCCTGCACTGCACTACAGAAACAGGGTAAAACAGAGAGGGGGGGCACATTAATGGCTATATATATATATATATTAAAGCAGCTATAAGGGAGCACTTAATATAAGGATATCCCTTGTATATATAGCGCTTTGTGGTGTGTGCTGGCAGACTCTCCCTCTGTCTCCCCAAAAGGGCTAGTGGGTCCTGTCTTCATTAGAGCATTCCCTGTGAGTTTGCGGTGTGTGTCGGTACGTGGTGTCGACATGTATGAGGACGATATTGGTGTGGAGGCGGAGCAATTGCCAAATATGCAGATGTCACCCCCCAGGGGGTCGACACCAGAATGGATGCCTTTATTTGTGGAATTACGTGATGGTTTATCTTCCCTTAAACAGTCAGTTGAGGACATGAGGCGGCCGGACAATCAATTAATGCCTGTCCAGGCGCCTCAAACACCGTCAGGGGCTGTAAAACGCCCTTTGCCTCAGTCGGTCGACACAGACCCAGACACGGGCACTGATTCCAGTGACGACGGTAGAAATTCAAACGTATTTTCCAGTAGGGCCACACGTTATATGATTTTGGCAATGAAGGAGACGTTACATTTAGCTGATACTACAGATACCGTAAAACAGGGTATTATGTATGGTGTGAAAAAACTACAAACAGTTTTTCCTGAATCAGAAGAATTAAATGACGTGTGTGATGAAGCGTGGGTTGCTCCTGATAAAAAGTTGATAATTTCAAAAAAGTTATTGGCATTATACCCTTTCCCGCCAGAGGTTAGGGCGCGCTGGGAAACACCCCCTAAGGTGGACAAGGCGCTCACACGCTTATCCAAACAAGTGGCGTTACCCTCTCCTGAGACGGCCGCACTTAAGGATCCATCAGATAGAAAGATGGAAGTTATTCAAAAGAATATATACACACATGCAGGTGTTATACTACGACCAGCTATAGCAACTGCCTGGATGTGCAGTGCTGGAGTAGTTTGGTCAGAATCCCTGATTGAAAATATTGATACCCTAGATAGGGACAATGTTTTACTGTCGTTAGAACAAATAAAGGATGCATTTATCTATATGCGTGATGCACAGAGGGATATTTGCACACTGGCATCTCGGGTGAGTGCTATGTCCATTTCAGCCAGAAGAGCCTTATGGACACGACAGTGGACAGGCGATGCGGATTCAAAACGTCACATGGAGGTTTTGCCGTATAAAGGGGAGGAGTTATTTGGAGTTGGTCTATCAGACTTGGTGGCCACGGCTACTGCCGGGAAATCCACTTTTTTACCTCAAGTCACTCCCCAACAGAGAAAGGCACCGACCTTTCAACCGCAGCCTTTTCGCTCCTACAAAAATAAGAGAGCAAAGGGCTTGTCGTACCTGCCACGAGGCAGAGGAAGAGGGAAGAGACACCAACAGGCAGCTCCTTCCCAGGAACAGAAGCCCTCCCCGGCTCCTGCAAAAACCTCAGCATGACGCTGGGGCCTCTCAAGCGGACTCGGGGACAGTGGGGGGCCGTCTCAAAAATTACAGCGCGCAGTGGGCTCACTCGCAGGTAGACCCCTGGATCCTGCAGATAATATCTCAGGGGTACAGGTTGGAATTAGAGACGGATCCTCCTCATCGTTTCCTGAAGTCTGCCTTACCAACCGTCTCTTCCGAAAGGGAGAGGGTGTTGGAAGCCATTCACAAGCTGTACGCTCAGCAGGTGATAGTCAAAGTACCCCTATTACAACAAGGAAAGGGGTATTATTCCACTCTATTTGTGGTACCGAAGCCGGATGGCTCGGTAAGGCCTATTCTAAATCTGAAGTCCTTGAACCTCTACATAAAAAAGTTCAAGTTCAAGATGGAGTCACTCAGAGCAGTGATAGCGAACCTGGAAGAAGGGGACTTTATGGTATCCTTGGACATCAAGGATGCGTATCTACACGTTCCGATTTACCCCGCACACCAGGGGTACCTCAGGTTCATTGTTCAAAACTGTCACTATCAGTTTCAGACGCTGCCGTTCGGATTGTCCACGGCGCCTCGGGTCTTTACCAAGGTAATGGCCGAGATGATGATTCTTCTTCGAAGAAAAGGCGTATTAGTTATCCCATACTTGGACGATCTCCTAATAAGGGCAAGGTCCAGAGAACAGCTGGAGACAGCTTTAGCACTATCTCAAGAGGTGCTAAGACAACACGGGTGGATTCTGAATATTCCAAAATCCCATTTAATCCCGACAACTCGTCTGCTGTTCCTAGGAATGATTCTGGACACGGTTCAGAAAAAGGTTTTCCTTCCAGAGGAAAAAGCCAAGGAGTTATCCGATCTGGTCAGGAACCTCCTAAAACCAGGAAAAGTGTCAGTACATCAATGCACAAGAGTCCTGGGAAAAATGGTGGCTTCTTACGAAGCAATTCCATTCGGCAGATTCCATGCAAGAATATTCCAAAGGGATCTGTTGGACAAATGGTCAGGGTCGCATCTGCAGATGCACCTGCGAATAACCCTGTCACCAAAGACAAGGGTGTCACTTCTGTGGTGGTTGCAGAAGGCTCACCTATTAGAAGGCCGCAGATTCGGCATTCAGGATTGGATCCTGGTGACCACGGACGCCAGCCTGAGAGGCTGGGGAGCAGTCACACAAGGAAGAAACTTCCAGGGAGTATGGACGAGTCTGGAAAAGTCTCTTCACATAAACATTCTGGAACTAAGAGCAATCTACAATGCTCTAAGCCAGGCGGAACTTCTCCTGCAAGGAAAGCCGGTGTTGATTCAGTCGGACAACATCACGGCGGTCGCCCATGTAAACAGGCAGGGCGGCACAAGAAGCAGGAGTGCAATGGCAGAAGCTGCCAAGATTCTTCGCTGGGCGGAGAATCACGTGATAGCACTGTCAGCAGTGTTCATCCCGGGCGTGGACAACTGGGAAGCAGACTTCCTCAGCAGACACGATCTTCATCCGGGAGAGTGGGGTCTACATCCAGAAGTCTTCAACATGTTAATAGACCGTTGGGAAAGACCAATTGTAGACATGATGGCGTCTCGCCTCAACAAGAAACTGGACAAATATTGCGCCAGGTCAAGAGATCCACAGGCAATAGCTGTGGACGCACTGGTAACTCCTTGGGTGTACCAGTCAGTGTATGTGTTTCCTCCTCTGCCGCTCATACCAAAGGTATTGAAGATCATACGGCAAAGAAGAGTAAGAACAATACTAGTGGTTCCGGATTGGCCGAGAAGGACTTGGTATCCGGAACTTCAAGAGATGCTCACGGACGAACCGTGGCCTCTACCTCTGAGAAGGGACCTGCTACAGCAGGGTCCCTGTCTTTTTCAAGACTTACCGCGGCTGCGTTTGACGGCATGGCGGTTGAACGCCAGATCCTAAAAGGGAAAGGCATTCCAGAAGAAGTCATTCCTACCTTGATTAAGGCACGGAAGGAAGTCACCGTGAAACATTATCACCGCATTTGGCGAAAATATGTAGCGTGGTGCGAGGATCGGAAGGTTCCGACGGAGGAATTCCAACTGGGTCGTTTCCTACATTTCCTGCAATCAGGATTATCTATGGGTCTCAAATTGGGATCCATTAAGGTTCAAATTTCGGCCCTGTCAATATTCTTCCAAAAAGAATTGGCCTCTGTCCCTGAGGTCCAGACTTTTGTCAAGGGAGTACTGCATATACAGCCTCCTGTGGTGCCTCCGGTGGCACCGTGGGATCTAAATGTAGTTTTAGATTTCCTCAAATCCCATTGGTTTGAACCATTGAAAAAGGTGGATTTGAAATATCTCACATTGAAAGTGACTATGTTACTAGCCCTGGCCTCTGCCAGGAGAGTATCTGAATTGGCGGCTTTATCTTATAAAAGTCCTTATCTAATCTTCCATTCGGATAGGGCAGAACTGCGGACTCGTCCGCATTTTCTCCCTAAAGTGGTATCAGCATTTCATCTGAACCAACCTATTGTGGTGCCTGCGGCCACTAGCGACTTGGAGGACTCCAAGTTGTTGGACGTTGTCAGAGCCTTAAAAATATACATTGCAAGGACGGCTGGAGTCAGAAAATCTGACTCGCTGTTTATATTGTATGCACCCAACAAGTTGGGCGCACCTGCTTCTAAGCAGTCGATTGCTCGTTGGATTTGTAACACAATTCAACTTGCACATTCTGTGGCAGGCCTGCCACAGCCTAAAACTGTAAAAGCCCACTCCACAAGGAAGGTGGGCTCATCTTGGGCGGCTGCCCGAGGGGTCTCGGCATTACAACTCTGCCGAGCAGCTACGTGGTCGGGGGAGAACACGTTTGTAAAATTTTACAAATTTGATACCCTGGCAAAGGAGGACCTGGAGTTCTCTCATTCGGTGCTGCAGAGTCATCCGCACTCTCCCGCCCGTTTGGGAGCTTTGGTATAATCCCCATGGTCCTTTCAGGAACCCCAGCATCCACTTAGGACGATAGAGAAAATAAGAATTTACTTACCGATAATTCTATTTCTCGGAGTCCGTAGTGGATGCTGGGCGCCCATCCCAAGTGCGGATTATCTGCAATACTTGTACATAGTTATTGTTAACTAATTCGGGTTATTGTTAAGGAGCCATCTTTAAGAGGCCCTTTCTGTTGTCATACTGTTAACTGGGTTTAGATCACAAGTTGTACGGTGTGATTGGTGTGGCTGGTATGAGTCTTACCCGGGATTCAAAATGCCTCCCTTATTGTGTATGCTCGTCCGGGCACAGTACCTAACTGGAGTCTGGAGGAGGGTCATAGGGGGAGGAGCCAGTGCACACCACCTGACCTAGTAAAGCTTTACTTTTTTGTGCCCTGTCTCCTGCGGAGCCGCTATTCCCCATGGTCCTTTCAGGAACCCCAGCATCCACTACGGACTCCGAGAAATAGAATTATCGGTAAGTAAATTCTTATTTTTGCTGCTGGCTTGTCTTTGTTTTGGCATGTAGTGGCTTCACCTAGTGGAGGGAGCAGAGTGGAGCTCTTTCTGAGTTTTAAGGGTTCAGGGACATATGCAGTAAAACTATTAATAGGATATATTTAATATGAGCCCCTGCCTTATTTGCATTGTTAAATATACTGCTGATTTCTCTGACGTCCTAGTGGATGCTGGGGACTCCGTCAGGACCATGGAATAGCGGCTCCGCAGGAGACAGGGCACAAAATTTAAAAGTTTGACCACTAGGTGGTGTGTACTGGCTCCTCCCCCTATGACCCTCCTCCAAGCCTCAGTTAGGTTTTTGTGCCCGTCCGAGCAGGGTGCAATCTAGGTGGCTCTCATAAAGAGCTGCTTAGAGTAAAAGTTTTGATAGTTTTATTATTTTCAGTGAGTCCTGCTGGCAACAGGCTCACTGCAACGAGGGACCTAGGGGAGAAGAAGTGAACTCACCTGCGTGCAGGATGGATTTGCTTCTTAGGCTACTGGACACTAGCTCCAGAGGGACGATCACAGGTACAGCCTGGATGGGTCACCGGAGCCGCGCCGCCGACCCCCTTGCAGATGCCGAAGTAAGAAGAGGTCCAGAAACCGGCGGCTGAAGGCTTTTCAATCTTCATGAGGTAGCGCACAGCACTGCAGCTGTGCGCCATTGCGCTCAGGCACACTTCACACCGGCGGTCACTGAGGGTGCAGGGCGCTGGGGGGGGCGCCCTGGGCAGCAATGTTAATACCTTTCTGGCTAAAAAGAATACATCACATATAGTCCATGAGGCTATATGGATGTATTTCACCCCTGCCAGGTCTCAGAAAAACCGGGAGAAGAGCCCGCCGGAATAGGGGGCGGGGCCTATCTCCTCAGCACACAGCGCCATTTTCCTACACAGCTCCGCTGCTAGGAAGGCTCCCAGGCTCTCCCCTGCACTGCACTACAGAAACAGGGTAAAAAACAGAGAGGGGGGGCATTTTTTGGCGATATTATATATATTTAAGCAGCTATAAGGAAACAACACTTATATAAGGTTGTTCCTATATAATTATAGCGCTTTGGTGTGTGCTGGCAAACTCTCCCTCTGTCTCCCCAGACCCCTAGTGGGGTCCTGTCTTCTATCAGAGCATTCCCTGTGTGTCTGCTGTGTGTCGGTACGTGTGTGTCGACATGTATGAGGACGATGTTGGTGTGGAGGCGGAGCAATTGCCGGTAATGGTGATGTCACCCCCTAGGGAGTCGACACCGGAATGGATGGCTTTGTTTATGGAATTACGTGATAATGTCAGCACGCTGCAAAAGTCGGTTGACGACATGAGACGACCGGCAAACCAGTTAGTACCTGTACAGGCGTCTCAAACACCGTCAGGGGCTGTAAAACGCCCTTTGCCTCAGTCGGTCGACACAGACCCAGACACCGAATCTAGTGTCGACGGTGAAGAAACGAACGTATTTTCTAGTAGGGCCACACGTTATATGATCACGGCAATGAAGGAGGCTTTGCATATCTCTGATACTGCAAGTACCACAAAAAGGGGTATTATGTGGGGTCTGAAAAAACTACCTGTAGTTTTTCCTGAATCAGAGGAATTGAATGACGTGTGTGATGAAGGATCCAGCTGATAGGAGGCTGGAAAATACTCTAAAAAGTATATACACACATACTGGTGTTATACTGCGACCAGCAATCGCCTCAGCCTGGATGTGCAGTGCTGGGGTGGCTTGGTCGGATTCCCTGACTGAAAATATTGATACCCTGGATAGGGACAGTATTTTATTGACTATAGAGCAATTAAAGGATGCATTCCTTTATATGCGAGATGCACAGAGGGATATCTGCACTCTGGCATCAAGAGTAAGTGCGATGTCCATATCTGCCAGAAGAAGTCTATGGACACGACAGTGGTCAGGTGATGCGGATTCCAAACGGCATATGGAAGTATTGCCGTATAAAGGGGAGGAATTATTTGGGGTCGGTCTATCGGATTTGGTAGCCACGGCAACAGCCGGGAAGTCCACCTTTTTACCTCAAGTCCCCTCCCAGCAGAAAAAGACGCAGTCTTTTCAGCCGCAGTCCTTTCGTTCCTATAAGAACAAGCGAGCAAAAGGACATTCATATTTGCCCCGAGGCAAAGGAAAGGGTAAGAGACTGCAGCAAGCAGCCCCTTCCCAGGAGCAGAAGTCCTCCCCGGCTTCTGCAAAGGCCTCAGCATGACGCTGGGACCTTACAAGCGGACTCAGGGGCGGTGGGGGGTCGCCTCAAGAATTTCAGCGCACAGTGGGCTCACTCGCAGGTGGACCCCTGGATCCTGCAGGTAGTATCTCAGGGTTACAGGTTGGAATTCGAGAAGTCTCCCCCTCGCCGGTTCCTAAAATCTGCTTTGCCAACGTCTCCCTCAGACAGGGCGACGGTATTGGAAGCCATTCACAAGCTGTATTCTCAGCAGGTGATAATCAAGGTACCCCTTCTACAACAGGGAAAGGGGTATTACTCCACGCTATTTGTGGTACCGAAGCCGGACGGCTCGGTAAGACCTATTCTAAATCTGAAATCTCTGAACCTGTACATACAAAAATTCAAGTTCAAGATGGAGTCACTCAGAGCAGTGATAGCGAATCTAGAAGAAGGGGATTTTATGGTGTCCTTGGACATCAAGGATGCTTACCTTCATGTCCCAATTTGCCCTTCACACCAAGGGTACCTCAGGTTCGTGGTACAAAACTGTCATTATCAGTTTCAGACGCTGCCGTTTGGATTGTCCACGGCACCCAGGGTCTTTAACAAGGTAATGGCCGAAATGATGATCCTTCTTCGAAGAGAAGGCGTATTAATTATCCCTTACTTGGACGATCTCCTGATAAGGGCAAGATCCAGAGAACAGCTGGAGGTCGGAGTAGCACTAACTCAAGTAGTGCTCCAACAGCACGGGTGGATTCTGAATTTTCCAAAATCCCAACTGATCCCGACGACACGTCTGCTGTTCCTAGGGATGATTCTGGACACTGTTCAGAAAAAGGTATTTCTTCCGGAGGAGAAAGCCAGGGAGTTATCCGAACTCGTCAGGAACCTCCTAAAACCAGGGACAGTGTCTGTGCATCAATGCACAAGAGTCCTGGAAAAAAGGGTCTCTCTGCTATGGTGGTTGCAGAGTGCTCATCTGTTAGAGGGCCGCAGATTCGGCATACAGAACTGGGTCCTAGTGACCACGGATGCCAGCCTGAGAGGCTGGGGAGCGGTCACACAAGGAAGAAACTTCCAGGGCGTGTGGTCAAGCCTGGAAACGTCTCTTCACATAAATATACTGGAACTAAGAGCAATCTACAATGCTCTAAGCCTGGCAAACCCTCTGCTTCAGGGTCAGCCGGTGTTGATCCAGTCGGACAACATCATGGCAGTCGCCCATGTGAACCGACAGGGCGGCACAAGAAGCAGGATGGCGATGGCGGAAGCCACAAGGATTCTCTCGATGGGCGGAAAATCACGTACTAGCACTGTCAGCAGTGTTCATTCCGGGAGTGGACAACTGGGAAGCAGACTTCCTCAGCAGACACGACCTACACCCGGGAGAGTGGGGACTTCATCCAGAAGTCTTCCTACTGTTGGTAAACCGTTGGGAAAGGCCACAGGTGGACATGATGGCGTCCCGCCTCAACAAAAAACTAAAGAGATATTGCGCCAGGTCAAGGGACCCTCAGGCAATAGCTGTGGACGCTCTGGTAACACCATGGGTGTACCAGTCAGTGTATGTGTTTCCTCCTCTGCCTCTCATACCCAAGGTACTGAGAATTATACGGCAAAGGGGAGTAAGAACGATACTAGTGGCTCCGGACTGGCCAAGAAGGACTTGGTACCCGGAACTTCAGGAGATGCTCACGGAAGATCCGTGGCCTCTACCTCTAAGAAAGGATCTGCTTCAGCAGGGACCGTGTCTATTCCAAGACTTACCGCGGCTGCGTTTGACGGCATGGCGGTTGAACGCCGGATCCTAAGGGAAAAAGGCATTCCGGAAG
Organism: Pseudophryne corroboree; assembly: GCF_028390025.1. Lineage (NCBI taxonomy): Eukaryota > Metazoa > Chordata > Amphibia > Anura > Myobatrachidae > Pseudophryne > Pseudophryne corroboree. The sequence goes on from NC_086448.1 coordinate 378,863,604, forward strand.
AGGTCATCCCTACCCTGGTCAAAGCCAGGAAGGAGGTGACTGCACAACATTATCACCGCATTTGGAGAAAATATGTTGCATGGTGTGAGGCCAGGAAGGCCCCGACAGAGGAATTTAAACTGGGTCGATTCCTACATTTCCTGCAAACAGGATTATCTATGGGCCTCAAATTAGGGTCCATTAAGGTTCAAATTTCGGCCCTGTCGATTTTCTTCCAGAAAGAATTGGCTTCAGTTCCTGAAGTCCAGACTTTTGTAAAAGGAGTACTACATATACAGCCCCCGGTTGTGCCCCCAGTGGCACCGTGGGATCTCAATGTAGTTTTGGATTTTCTCAAATCCCATTGGTTTGAGCCACTCAAATCGGTAGATTTGAAATATCTTACATGGAAAGTAACCATGCTACTGGCCCTGGCTTCAGCCAGGAGAGTGTCGGAATTGGCGGCTTTATCGTATAAAAGCCCATATCTGATTTTCCATTCGGACAGGGCAGAATTGAGGACGCGTCCTCATTTTCTGCCTATGGTGGTATCAGCGTTTCACCTGAACCAGCCTATTGTGGTGCCTGCGGCTACTAGCGATTCGGAGGATTCCAAGTTGCTGGACGTTGTCAGAGCATTGAAAATATATATTTCAAGGACGGCTGGAGTCAGAAAATCTGACTCGCTGTTTATACTGTATGCACCCAACAAGCTGGGTGCTCCTGCTTCTAAGCAGACGATTGCTCGTTGGATTTGTAGCACAATTCAACTGGCACATTCTGTGGCAGGCCTGCCACAGCCTAAATCTGTCAATGCCCACTCCACAAGGAAGGTGGGCTCATCTTGGGCGGCTGCCCGAGGGGTCTCGGCATTACAACTCTGCCGAGCAGCTACGTGGTCAGGGGAGAACACGTTTGTAAAATTCTACAAATTTGATACCCTGGCTAAGGAGGACCTGGAGTTCTCTCATTCGGTGCTGCAGAGTCATCCGCACTCTCCCGCCCGTTTGGGAGCTTTGGTATAATCCCCATGGTCCTGACGGAGTCCCCAGCATCCACTAGGACGTCAGAGAAAATAAGAATTTACTCACCGATAATTCTATTTCTCGTAGTCCGTAGTGGATGCTGGGCGCCCATCCCAAGTGCGGATTGTCTGCAATACTTGTACATAGTTATTGTTACAAAAAAATCGGGTTGTTTATTGTTGTGAGCCATCTTTTCAGAGGCTCCTACGTTATCATACTGTTAACTGGGTTCAGATCACAAGTTGTACGGTGTGATTGGTGTGGCTGGTATGAGTCTTACCCGGGATTCAAAATCCTTCCTTATTGTGTACGCTCGTCCGGGCACAATATCCTAACTGAGGCTTGGAGGAGGGTCATAGGGGGAGGAGCCAGTACACACCACCTAGTGGTCAAACTTTAAAATTTTGTGCCCTGTCTCCTGCGGAGCCGCTATTCCATGGTCCTGACGGAGTCCCCAGCATCCACTACGGACTACGAGAAATAGAATTACCGGTGAGTAAATTCTTATTTTCTGGTCAGCTACAACTATATAGTAAAGTAGCATTTACTATCTGCTTCGCTCATGTAGATGTTTGTAATTGCTCAGCTTAACTAATTTTACAAAGACAGTAGTGTTATCTAATATAGTGATGTATATTTTGTATTGTACACATTACAGGAAACTGCAGGCTTACATGAAACTGCAGGTGCTTGATTGAAAAGGAGAATTGGGGTGTGGTTCATAGGGTCGACCATACTTAGGTCGACAGTGTCTAGGTCGACCACTATTAGTCGACAGTGACTAAGTCGACATCTAAAATAGGTCGACACAATCATTAGGTCGACATGAGCAAGGTTGACATGACAAAAGGTGCACTGTGTCCCCTTGTATGGCTCTCTTCACTCGCCATGCTTCGGTTACCGTTCCCAATTGTAGTCCACGTGGATCGTAAAGTATGAAAAAGTAAAAAAAATTAAGATTTTTTTTTTGAAAAACTCATGTTGACCATTTGTCATGTCGACCTAGAAACTATGTCGACCTAATGCATGTTGACCAATAGTGATCGACCTAATGACTTCGACCTAGAGACCGGATACCGGAAAATTGTTGTATGCTGTACATGGTATAAACAAATCTCACGAGTCATATCCCATTGGAATCTCTGCCTCAATTAGGTTCCCCTGCAGAGCAGTACTGTAAGTCAGGTTCCGTTGCATAACTTGGGCCGAGTCAAGTTCTGCAGAAGCATGATCGGATCACCAACTTTCAGTGCGAAGTTTTGCTCTGCGTCTGGTGTTTCCTTTATTTCTCCTCTCCCTGATGTCACATCAAGATCATACATACCTCAGTTTTTCTGTGATGCCGGAACAAACAGACAGACAGACGCACAAAAAAATCTTTTTTTTTTTGTGTGTCCATAAACTGTCCCTAGAGGAATATTTATTTTAAAAATTGCTGTGTGCAAACATAACCCTTACAGTTTTATTATTTGTATACCTACACCATCATGATATTTTGTTTTTGGCAACTAACTACAATAATAACATTAGACACACCTCAATACAACAGCTGATGACTGGTTTGGTATGATTTACCGTCGCACGGGATGCAGAATGTCAGTATACTGGCATCCCTAGTGGTAGAATACTGGCAGGGGGGGCGAGTGCAACAAAGCCCCTTGCGGGCTCGCTGCGCTCACCATGCTGCTGACTCGGTGGCGAGCTACACTTTCCACAGGTTCTATTCTCCCTTTATGGGTGTTGTGGACACCCATAGAGGGGAAATTGCCTGCCTCGCCGGTATACCGGTGGCGGTATGGTGCCCCCATCAGGATCCCGCCGGCGGTATTGTGACAGCCGCGATTCCGACGAGCCATATGTTAACCGCATACCCTTCTAATACATGATGAATTGAGGCAGTCCATTTTTCTTAGAGCTTTATAATTTATTGACCTAGTGAATCACTCTAACCTATACCAATTCTGTTGTGCTAATTTCAAATCTATTTTAACACTTCTGTTCAGGCAAGTAGTCCAAACATTTTTTCATCATCAATCTGCATAAAGATGTTCATATATCCGTTTCATGACACAAACATTGTGAAAACATAGCATGCAAATACCGAATGCCTTTAGTGCACATCACTTGAAGTGGAAAGTATGTTTTAAGCTTGGAGCTATTGTTGATAGGAATTTGGCCTGATTTAAGCCATTGACATTGGTACAGCACACTAAAAACTGCATGTTTTGTATTGGTATAATGAAGTTGTTTCACATTTTAGTTGTTACTTAGTACCTTCATATAATAATGTTTTTTCTCTTGCGTCCTAGAAGATACTGGGCTCCACATTAGTACCATGGGGTATAGACAGGTCCACTAGGAGCCTTGGGCACTTTAAGAAATTAATAGTGTGGACTGGCTCCTCCCTCTATGCCCCTCCTACCAGACTCAGTTTAGAAAATGTGCCCGGATTAGCCGGTCACGCTTAGGGAAGCTCCTGAAGAGTTTTCTGCATTTGTTTTCTGTTTGTTATTTTCAGACACTGCTGGGTGGCACCAGCATGCCTGCTTCGTGGAACTTAGGGGGGAGAATGGGCCAACTTCCTAAAGAGTTAATGGTCCCGTTTCTCCACTGACAGGACACTGAGCTCCTGAGGGAGTCATTCGCAAGCCCCACCACGGCGAGCGTACCCTTCCGCAGCATGCCGCTACCCCTAACCACTAGAAGAAAGAAGAGTGGTGAGTAGAACGCCAGCGTCCCGATTAGTGGGTCGCCAGCGGTAATGGCGGCACAAAGATAGGAGCGCAGCGCTTGCAAGAATGCGGCTCCAGACTTCAGTAACATGTTTAGGTGTGTATCCGCGGTGAGGGGCGAGTTGAAGTCGCAAACACTACCCACACTGGAGCTATCGCTTACAGGGGTTTTAACCCACTGTTAAGCACATAAAATACCTCAAGCCAGTATAAAAACCGGGAAGACCGCGTGCCATTAAGGGGGCGGAGCTTCACTATGAGCGGATCCAGCAGCTTACCAGCGTCATTTTCCCTCTACAGGTCTCACAGGGACGCACAGCTCCTACTTCAAGACTCCAGTTTACCTCAGCGGTACCAGGGGCTTATAGCAAAGGGGGGGGGGGGGGAGCAATAATGGTATACTAAGCCCCTATTAAGGGTACTTAATTTGCGACCCGGCTAAGTCTCTTATTGGCCATAGGGGTGCGTTGTGGCTGGCTCCGTCATACTCTGTGTCTCCCTAGAGGGCTCTGGGTGGGTTAACTATGATATACCCTCTACTCTACTGTGTGGCTGTGTTTTTACTTGTTGCCATGTCAAAAGAGTGTGTGTCCTGCACTGCAGAGTGCTTCTCGTCCCCAGGGGGATCTATACAGTGTACACCTTCTCAGGCTAGATGGTCGGAACCAGTGTGGTTAGATTCACTGAAAGGGATGTTCTCACACATTTCTCATAAATTGTCCCAAATTGAGAAAGACGCAATACTTAAGACAGCCTATGAATGACCTGATGAATAGAGATTCAGTGCCCATACCAGCGTCTCAGACCCCTGCCATTTGTCCACAAAAACGTACGCTGGCACAAATCCTGCATACTGACACCGATGATGATGTCACTGATGCAGATGTCGGTGATGTGGATTTAGGTGGGGGGGATGCAGCTCTATCACAGGGAATACAGGCCCTAACAGAGGCTATTAGGGAGGTCCTGCACATTCCTGAAACAGTGATAGAGGACACTGAGGAATCTCATTTCAATATAAAAAAGAAATCCTCTGCTACCTTCTCTGCATCTAAAGAGTTAAATTCTCTATTTTAAGAAGCTTGGCTCATTCCTGACAAGAAGTTTCAGATCCCTAAACGGTTAATAGCATCTTTCCCTTTTCTGTAGGATGATAGGAAAAAGTGGGAAGTCCCGCCAATTGTTGATGCCTCAATTTCTAGATTGTCCCGTAACATAATCTTACCGGTCCCAGGTGCAGCCTCCTTAAAGGAAACAGCTGACCACAAGATTGAGACCACTCTCAAGTCTCTGTACATGGCTGTGGGGGTGGCCCAGAGGCCCACTACAGCTTGCGTTTGGATCTCTAGGGCCATTTCCAGATGGTCAAGTACTCTAATTGAGGACTTAGATTCTTTACATAGGGGGGAGATAGTTTTACTCCTACAACATGTGCAGGACTCTGCTAATTTTATGGTCGAAGCCCTAAAAGAAATTGGCTTACTCCATGCACGCTCCACGGCCATGGCTGTGTCGGCGTGTCTGGGCTTATGACTAAGTCAGTGGAATGCGGATACGTATTCCAGAAAGGGAGTGGAAAGCCTACCATTCAAAGGTGACACCCTGTTTGGAGATGAACTGGATGCGTGGATATCTAAGGCTACGGTGGGTAAGTCTGCATACCTCCCGTCCCCAGCTAGAAAAACCTACTCTGCTCCAACTCTGCAGTCCTTTCGGAACAGCAAAGTTCAAAGGTAAATCCAAGGGTGGTTCTGCTTCCGTCAAAGGTAATAGAGGTAAACTCAGAAAACATGCTCCTGCAGGTTCACAGGAACAGACTTCCGGCTCTGCTTCCTCAAAGCCTTCGACATGACGGTGGACCGCACTGCCTGGAAGACAGGCAGGTGGGTGCCCGCATGAGATATTTCAGTCACATATGGGCAACATCAGGCCTAGATCCCTGGGACAAAGATCTTATCACCCAGGGCTACAGACTTGAGTTTCAGGAACTCCCACCTCACAGATTCTTCAAATCAGGCTTTCCAGCTTCTCCAGAAGCAAGTATGACTTTACAGGCAGCCATACAAAAACTAGTACAGACCCTGGTCATTATTCCAGTTCCACCTCACCTACAGAACAAAGGTTTCTATTCCAACCTGTTTGTGGTTCCGAAACCGGACGGTTCGGTAAGGACCATTTTAAACCTCAAATCCCTGAACCCGTACTTACGGGTATTCAAATTCAAGATGGAGTCTCTGAGAGCGGTGATCTCAGGTCTGGAGGAAGGGGAATTCTTGGTGTCTCTGGATATCAAGGATGCGTATCTTCACATCCCGATCTGGCTGCCTCACCAGGCTTATCTAAGGTTTGCATTACAGGACTGTCACTACCAGTTCCAGGCCCTGCCATTTGGCCTCTACACGGCACCACGGGTATTCATTAAGGACATGGCAGAGATGATGTTCCTCCTACACAAACAGGGAGTGAACATAATTCCATACCTGGACGACCTCCTGATAAGAGCATCATCCAGGGAGAAGCTGCTGGACAGTATTGCAATTTCAACTCAACTTCTCCAGGATTACGGGTGGATTCTGAACCTACCAAAATCTCATCTGGAACCGACGAGGAAACGTCTGTTTCTGGGCATGATACTGAACACGGAAGTAATGAGAGTTTTCTTTCCATTGGAAAAGGCATTGGTAATTTAGTCGAGGGTGTGGGAGGTTCTACAACCTCCCTGGATATCGGTGCTGGGGAAGATGGTAGCGGCTTACGAGGCGCTGTAGTACGGAAGGTTTCATGCAAGGCCCTTCCAACTGGATCTGTTGGACAAATGGTCCGGATCGCATCTACACATGCACCAGAGGATACGTCTGTCGCCAAGAGCCAGGATTTCTCTGCTGTGGTGGTTTCAGACTCCTCACCTCACAGAAGGCCGAACGTTCGGGATTCAAAATTGGATTCTTCTAACCACGGATGCAAGCCTAAGAGTTTGGGGAGCAGTCACCAGGGGGGAGGAATTCCAAGGAAGATGGACAAGTCAGGAAGCCACTCTTCCAAGCAACATTCTGGAACTAAGGGCTGTATACAATGCCCTTTTGCAGGCTTCACATCTTCTTCAAGATCAAGCCATTCAGGTTCAGTCGGACAATGTGATGGCAGTGACGTACATAAACCGACAAGGTGGAACAAAGAGCAGAGCAGCGATGTCAGAGGTAACAAGGATTCTCCTCTGGACGGAAAGACACGCGATAGCGTTATCCGCAATCTTCATTCCGGGAGTGGACAACTGGGAAGCAGTCTTCCTCAGCAGACATGATCTCCATCCAGGAGAGTGGGCCCTTCACCCAGAGGTGTTCGGGTGCTTGACAAGTCGGTGGGGACTTCCACAGATCGACATGATGGCCTCTTGTCTCAACACGAAACTCCAGCAGTATTGTTCCAGGTTGATAGAACCGGTGGCGGTAGGCGCACTGGTGACTCCGTGGGTCTATCAGAGGGTGTACGTGTTTCCACCACTTCCATTGATCTCAAGGATTCTCAAATGTATAAAAAGGGTTCAAGCAATTCTCATTGCTCCGGATTGGCCAAGAAGGGATTGGTACGCAGACCTACTGGAGACACTCCTGGAGGATCCGTCGCCTCTACCTCTTCGGGAGGACCTTCTGCAACAAGGGCCGTTCGTCTATCAATACTTACCGCGGCTATGTTTGATGGCATGGAAGTTCAGCGTCAAATTCTAGCCCGGAAAGGCATTCCGGACAAGGTTATTCCTACCTTGATCCAGGCCAGGAAGGGGGTAACGTCTAAACATTACCTCCGGATTTGGAGAAAATATATTTCTTGGTGTGAACTCAGAAAATTCCCTGCGTAGGAATTTCACCTGGGACGTTTTCTGCTCTTTCTGCAGTCAGTCGTGGATGCGGGCCTACGCCTGGGCCCCTTAAAAGTCCAGATTTCGGCCTAGTCCATTTTCTTCCAGAAACAATTGCCTTCTCTCCCTGAGGTTCAGATGTTCTTAAAAGGAGTTCTGCACATTCAACCGCCCTTTGTGCCTCCCACGGCACCTTGGGATCTCAACATGGTGTTGCATTTCCTGCAGTCTGAATGGTTTGAGCCTTTACAGGACGTTGATGTCAAGTTTCTTACATGGAAGACTGTCACACTGTTGGCCTTGGCGTCTGCAAGACATGTGTTGGAAATGGGGGCCTTGCCTCACAAGAGCCCCTATTTGGTTTTTCATGAGGATCGAGCTGAACTCAGAACTCGTCAGCAATTTCTTCTTAAGGTGGTGTCTGCGTTTCATATCAACCAACCTATTGTGGTTCAGGTGGTTACCGACAACTCTGCTACTTCAAAGTCCTTGGATGTTGTGAGGGCTCTGAAGATCTATGGGAAGCGGACAGCTCTTCGCAGAAAATCGGACTCGCTGTTTGTTCTCTATGATCCCAATAAAATTGGGTGTCCTGCTTCAAAGCAGACAATTGCACTCTGGATCAGGCTTACTCTACGGCAGGTTTGCCGGTTCCTAACTCTGTTCATGCCCACTCTACTAGGTCAGTGGGTTCTTACTGGGCGGCTGCCTGGGGTGTCTTGGCTTTACAGCTCTGCCGAGCAATTACTTGGTCAGGTTCGAACACGTTTGCTAAGTTCTACAAGTTCAATACTTTGGCCTCTGAGGACCTTCAGTTTGGTCAATCCGTTCTGCAGGATCCTCCAGAACTCTCCCACCCGGTTTGGGAGCTTTGGTACATCCCCATGGTACTAATGTGGACCCCAGTATCTTCTAGGACGTAGGAGAAAGTAGGATTTTAATTACCTACCGGTAAATCCTTTTCTCGTAGTCCGTAGAGGATACTGGGCGCCCGCCCAGTGCTTCGTGTTTTCCTGCGCTGTTACTTACGTTAAGTATTGTTATTGGTTCAGCCGTTGCTGTTCCTGTTCAAGTTTTGGTTAGCATGGCTTTCCTCTCTTGTTTGGTGTGTGCTGGTTCGAATCTCACCACTGTTCTGTTAAATCCTTCTCTCAAGGTATGTCCGTCTCCTCGGGCACAGTTTCTAGACTGAGTCTGGTAGGAGGGGCATAGAGGGAGGAGCCAGCACTCACTATTGATTTCCTAGTGGACCCGTCTATACCCCAGTATCCTCAACAGACTATGAGAAAAGGATTTACCGGTAGGCAATTAAAATCCTTTTTTTAAAGTGTATGCTGTTCTATTCATATTTTCAGCAGAGACCTAATTATTGAACAAACGTTATGTTCTTTTGTTATTTTTATTTTTAATTTTTTTTCCTTCTCATTTTATGTATGTTAATTCAGAAAAGTTTCTTTAGAGGAACCATCATCATTGTTGTGCAGAATACTGCTACTATGCAGAAGACACCAGCTTCATAGTAGCAGTATTAGAGTACAATACACCTGGCATTTTCCAAGTATGTTTTCCTCTTAAAGTTTAAATGTTTCACTATCCTACATCCTGTTAATTGTCAAAATGTAATTTATGAATGTGTTGACTGTACAGTGTGACGGGTTTTACCAATACTTCAAGTCTGCATGAGTGTTTATGATTATACCTCAATATAAATGCTTCTGAACAAAAGTATATTGACTACTCCTGGGAATAGATACACAGAAGTATTGATATTGGGCCTAGAGGCCTGGGGGTTTCCTGACCCAGCTCACATAGTTGTCTACCAAGTTCCCGAAACAAAAATGTGGAATAATATGATTTGGTGGTGCTGAGCGGTATGATTTGAACTAGGGTATTATTATGGGGCATAAAATGAGCAAACACTGTGGAGAGAGCTATCTCTCTAGAAGAACTTATAAAAATGATTAAAGCTCCATATACAGTTGGTCGCAGAGCTGGTCTAAAGTCCGAGCAGTTGTTAAATAGGTAGTTCGTTAAGTGGGGAGCATTTGCAATAATGTACCATAATAATGGGTGGCAAGAATTGTGAGGGACATTTGACAATTGTAGTGGTAAATTTGTTCTTGTAGCGTGTGTGTGTGTTTTCATTATTTTTTAATTGTTCATTATTTCCTGAATAAAACTGAACCCACCCCCACACACAATTTTATTATCACCCACAATGAAGTTTGTCCAGCCCATTCATCATCAGTATATACAATACAGTTTATTAAATAACACATTTCAAAATACTGCCATACCCAGGATTCAAATCTATAACCTGTTGAATTCTAATCAAACACCCCACTCATTGAGCTATTTGATCTTACATAAAAAAAAGTATGAGATATTTAACTATATGAAGCTACTGGTACTTTGTAAAAAAAAATAATCATAATTGCAATTGAGCAGATCTGACTAGACTTATGCCGACAGTGTCTAGGTCGACCACTATTTGTCGACATGGTTTCTAGGTTGACAGGGACTTTAGGTCGATGTTTACTAAGTCGTCACGAAAAAATGTCGACATGAGTTTTCAAGGTTTTTTGGTGTCCTTTTCTTCGTAGAGTGACCGGGAACCCCAATTAGTGCACTGTGTCCCCTCTCATGGCTCACGGCTTTGGGCAAGGTGCCTCGCTGTGCTCAGCACAGGTTACCATTCCCAATTGTAGTCCACGTGGATCGTAAAGTATGAAAAAGTTCAAAAAATTAACCTCATGTCGACCTAAAAACCATGTCAACCTAGACCTTGTCGACCTAAGTCTTGTCGACCTAGAGACCGGATCCCTGTGCAGCCACACATCCAATCCCTTGCAGCCACACTACATAGATCTCAGCCGCAATGCTGATCATTTTGTCACAAAGTACAAGGTAAGCTTCAAATTGCGTAAACTCTAGAAACAGGCCCATTCATTATTAGGGGCTTAGTAGGCTCAACTAATATTCATCAACCTCTGAAAACTGAAAGTTTTCTGCATTTAATTAACAACATCTTCAGATTGTGCTGATTCCTGGAGCCCAGCTCCTTCCTAAGGGAAGGAGGTCTGAGGTTGCAATGCAGGAACCATGCAGATCCCGCTACCTCATCCGCAACGACTGCCCAGTGGCTGTGCACACATGCGCACAGGGCAGTCCAACATCTGTAAGTATCACTGCTACGGGTTGTGGGGACCCAGCTTTTCAGAGTGGTTGTCCTCGCACTGGAGCATGGTGAATTGTCCTAGTAATTAAATATCTACCTCGGCAACTTGCCTCACGATAATGAATAGACCCTTAAGCAATGAAAAAATTGCAGCACTTTCCACTTCCATATCTGGGGTAGGACTTAGTGCTAGGAAGGGACATTTTTGGCATACTGTAAGTGATGTGTATCTAACTATGCACAAAACTTTTGTAGAAATAATCGGGATTGCCCCATTCTTCAGATCTGTCAGACAAAGGTATTTTTTTCTTAGTCTATTATGCACATATTTAAGGAAAGTTTGTTTAGTTATCATTGTGAGGTCTGCTTTAAGAGATCTGCTAAAATAAAACATTTATGTTTAATACATTAATAACTTAATAAATCACTTAAGCAGCAATTTTCTTTTTTTAAATGATCACTGTATTCTTGAAAGATCCTTTAGAAGCCTATTTTCCACATGTGGCCGCTGTGATGTCAGCCACTGATAGTCTCAGTGAACTGTAAATAAATACTGTGGGATAATTGACTCAGAACAAAACTGCTCCAATACATTTCCTGCTGAGACACAGGATTAGCAGTGTTTTCTTTGTTCCATTAAGAACTGTGCTTTCGTAGTGGGAAAAAAGTTACATTTAGAAATGAGGGGAGTCGTTTAGCATTGTTCAGAACTTGTTTGAGTTTGACTGATTCAGGGGTATCCGCTAAGCACCATGAAAGCAAGTTTAGTCATAGAGGATTATTTGGATCTGTATAACAAAGTAATAGTAAACAAACACCCCCAAAAAGTAACACCTTTGTATGACCGTAAATAATTGTCCTTACAAGCAAATTCTTAAATAACCTTTTATATTGAGCCATATGTTGAAAATTTTGGGTCAGTCTCTCTTTTCATGCACTGTCCTGCCATCCCGCCCATTACTGTAAGAGGATGTGGGGGTTTGGGAGGCCCCCTCTCACCCCCTGCTTTGCTTAGCAGGACAAGTGTTTGAATAGATGCGTCTGGGCAGTAGCAAAGGGTGTGCAATCTGTGCCGCCGCGCAGGGCTCTGTGGGTGGCATTGTAGCTGCCCCACGGGCCATGCATTTCGCAAGCAGGGCGCCTAGAATGGCACCCTGCAGTCAAGATCTCCGCTGCAGCGCCTAGTGGAGCATCTTTTAGTTGCTTCAGGCAGGCACCCTGCAAGCTCTGTAACCATCTGCACTCTGGACACTGCTGCAGTCACCTTTGCATGTGGCCCCGCTTCCTCTGTGACATCATCATTACCAGTGGCCATGCCTCTTTTGCGCATCCCCATTGGTTGGGGGTGTGGCTGGTATATGACATCGAGCTGCCCTGCTTACTGCACTGTGTGTATTCATTGGAGAGACAGACTGGGGGCATGCCCTCAGCATGATAAAAATGGGACATGGCTTGCAAGTGCTGCACTACCCATGAGGTCACTCTCCTTTCTGTGAAGCTATGCCCCCATTTCCAGGTGTGTGCCAAAGTCCCTAATACTATTTCAAGAATGTTGGGTCCTAGGTACAAATACCCCATTGCCGCCAGTTACACTCATTTGTACACAAGCGGATGCTGGGCCTAATTCAGCATAGATCACCATTCAGAGAATTGCAGTCATCTGCAAGTAGAAAGGCGCCGCCCGTGCAAAATTGCAAATGCATTGCTATCCACTTGCATATGCATACGCAATTCCCAGAACATTGAAGAAACTTTGCCTTCAGAGCAAATGTGAGTAGGTCTGAGGCTGCACTAATCTGCAACAGAGACGGCCTGGAAGTGGTCTGCGCTGATACCCTACCCAAAAACGCATGGGGGACACACCCAGAAAATGTCATGTTTCCACCCAGAAATACCGGATTCCTGTCAAACAGCGGCTACATTGTGATTACAATCTGTATGCATTTTCTGTAGCTATTACCCCTTGCACTTGCGCAATGCGAATGCTATGCATTGCTTATTGTTCAGTCATAAAATTCTAATTAAACTCTCTTTACCTACACTAGTGGGAGGGCATATAGTGCCACCAAATGAATGATTCTACCTATATTACTAACCACTGAATCTATATTTTACTACCATACATACATAAAATAGGATTATTATATCCTTATATGGTAGTTTAATCACACTGTAAGACAAATAAGGATCATCTCCTTTAACAGTGTGAGTAATGTAAATTATGTTTTGGTATGTGCAAAATCACTCTTCAATAAAATTGATTTGAATTATTTGCACTAGAAAGAAACCGTGCTGATAAATAGCCTGCTTTCTAATAAAATTGGGGCTGGTATACCCCTAACGAAAGCTATATATATTGTTGACATCTCCAGCATGACTAAATATTGGCTAAATACCGATACAAATGTGGACTGTGGGATTCGAATAACAGAAATTGCTATATTTCATAAAAACAACTTTATCCATCAGCTTTAATGGAGGAAACATCACTTTGATTTAGGAGTATAATCTCTATCTACTACTATATAAAAATAGGACTATTATATCCTTAAATAGTAGTATAATCACACTGTAAGACAAATAAGGATCATTTCCTTTAACAGTGTGAGTAATGTTATGCTGCATTCACACCGCAAATGCCGGGTCCTACCCGGTAAGACAAACGTGTACTTACCGGGTGGGATCCGGCATTTGCGCTCCGTTGCAGGCTTCCCGACCCGGCAATATACCGGGTCGGTTGCCATGACAACGGAGGCCGCAGCAGCAGCAGGGGCGGGGGTGGAGGCGGCGTCGGGAGATGAGCTCATCTCCAGCGCCGCCTCTCCCTATCTTGTGAATGGGTACCTTGTCGCATCGACACGGCTCCCATTCACACCGCACCTGACCCGGTAATCAACCCGAGTAAAACCCTTCTTTTTTACCGGGTTGATTTACCGGGTCAGGCGACCCGCTAAATCGCCCAGTGTGCTTTCACATCGCACACTGACCCGGTTCGACACGGCAATATGCCGTGTCGGTACCGGGTTATTTGTGCGATGTGAAAGGGGTATAAGTGATGTCCTGATATATGTAAATTTACTTTCTAGTGAAATTAGACATATTAAATAGATTCAGTGGGGGATAGAACATTTGGGACAAAATAACTAATCAAAATCATCTATACTGGCAAGACTCATGCCCATATAGCTATCTGATAGGATCTTATAATCAAACACACACGTGGACACACTTTTTAAATCTTTATTAACTTTTTCATCTCTTTAATACACATATATGTTAGTTTGTCATTTTTTAACTCTGTTTCACTGTAGTCTGGATCAATCATTCATAATATAATTTTAATGAATATCGAATAAAGGTTATATTTTAATAAAAATCCTAGTTAGTGCGTCAACATTACAGATTCTTCTGTTTCTTTTTCTTCTCCAAATCTGAATGTATGCATACTGTAGTTGACGGCACCCCCTAAAGACATAGGACATTACCTAATAATTGGAAAATAGGGGTCCCATTCAATGGACGTGTGGTGACGAATTCCACACATCCATAATAATTTTTATACTATACTGAGTGTGCAGATACCAAGCTTGTGTATTCCATGATCTCCATGCCCTTAATTAGTTTTGTCGCCCTCCTCTGAACCTTTTCTAGCTCCAGGATATCCTTTTTGTAGTGCGGTGCCCAGAATTGTACGCAGTATTCAAGGTGTGGCCTCACTAGTGATTTATATAACGGGAATATAACACCCTCGTCCCTTGCATCAATTCCCCGTTTTATGCATGCTAGTATCTTATTAGCCTTTTTTGCTGACATCCTACTTTGGGAACTGCTGCTTAGTTTGCTATCTATGAGAACACCTAAGTCTTTTTCCAGTACAGTATCCCCTAATGTTACCCCATTCAGTTTGTAGGTGTTATTTTTGTTCTTGCTACCACAGTGCATTACCTTACACTTGTCTGTGTTGAAGCGCATTCTCCATTTGGCTGCCCATGCTTCTAATTTAACTAATTACTGAAGAGACTCTGCATCCTACTCTGTATTTATAGCCTTACACAATTTGGTATCATCTGCAAAAATTGACACCATGCTCTCTAGATCTTCTGTTAGGTCGTTAATGAAAATGTTGAACAATAGCGGTCCTAATACCGAGCCTTGTGGCACACCACTTAACACTTCAGTCCAATTTGAAAGCGATCCATTAACCACAACGCGCTGCTCCCTATTATCTAACCAATTCTTGACCCAAGTGCATATAGTGCTTCCTAGCCCTATTTCTTGTAGCTTATAGATAAGTCGCATGTGTGGTACTGTGTCGAAAGCTTTGGCAAAGTCTAAAAAGATTACACCCACGTCTTTACACTGATCGAGGTTTGCACTTACTGTTTCGTAAAAACCAAGTAAGTTGGTTTGACAGGATCTGTCCTTCACGAATCCATGTTGAATCCTTTTAAGGATTTTATTGGCTTCAAAGAACTTCTGAATACTATCCCTTAGAATACCTTCCAGTACTTTCCCCACTATAGATGTAAGACTAACTGGTCTATAGTTACCCGGTTCAGCTTTACTTCCCTTTTTGAATATAGGCACTACTTCCGCTATACGCCAGTCTTTGGGAACCATACCTGATATTACTGAATCCTTAAAGATCAAAAATAGCGGTTTTGCCAGTTCAGAGTGAAGCTCCATTAGAACCCTTGGGTGAATTCCATTGGGCCGCGGTGACTTATTAATCTTTAAATGTTTTAATCGGTCACACACTACCTCCTCACTTAAATAAGTACCTATCGGTGGGATATTCTCATTATTGAGATTGTGTGTCAGTCCCTGAATTGGATCCTCTCTAGTAAATACTGTTGAAAAAAATTCATTAATTATGTCCGCTATGTCATTATCATTTTTTATTAAGACTCCCGACTTGTCTTTTACAGGGCCTATACTCTCCTTCTTTAATCTCTTGCTATTAATGTATTTAAATAATTTTTGGGGATTAGATTTGCTTTCCTTAGCTACTAGTTTTTCTGTTTCTACTTTAGCCGCTCTTATTTCTTTTTTGCATATTTTGTTACAGTCTTTATAGTGCTTAAATGATTCCGCATTCCCATCAGATTTGTATTTTTTCTCTAACGTCCTAAGTGGATGCTGGGACTCCGTAAGGACCATGGGGAATAGCGGCTCCGCAGGAGACAGGGCACAAAATAAAAGCTTGAGATATCAGGTGGTGTGCACTGGCTCCTCCCCCTATGACCCTCCTCCAAGCCAGTTAGATTTTTGTGCCCGGCCGAGAAGGGTGCAAACTAGGTAGCTCTCCAGAGCTGCTTAGAATAAAAGTTTAGTTAGGTTTTTTTATTTTCAGTGAGTCCTGCTGGCAACAGGCTCACTGCATCGTGGGACTAAGGGGAGAAGAAGCGAACTCACCTGAGTGCAGAGTGGATTGGGCTTCTTAGGCTACTGGACGTTAGCTCCAGAGGGACGATCACAGGTTCAGCCTGGATGGGTCACCGGAGCCGCGCCGCCGTCCCCCTTACAGAGCCAGAAGAGACGAAGGTCCGGTGAAAGCGGCGGCAGAAGACATCCTGTCTTCAAGACTAAGGTAGCGCACAGCACCGCAGCTGTGCGCCATTGCTCTCAGCACACTTCACACTCCGGTCACTGAGGGTGCAGGGCGCTGGGGGGGAGCGCCCTGAGACGCAATATAACACACATATACCTTAGCTGGCAAAAGGAATACATCACATATAGCTCCAGGGCTATATGGATGTATTTTTTCCCCTGCCATTTTACACAAAAAAGCGGGAGTTAAGGACGTCGTGAAGGGGCGGGGCCTATCTCCTCAGCACACTGGCGCCATTATTCCCTCACAGCTCCGCTGGAAGGACGGCTCCCTGATTCTCCCCTGCAGTACTGCATCTGATTCAGGGTAAAAAAGAGAAGGGGGGGCATTTTGGCAGCAAATAACTAGATTAACAGCAGCTATAAGGGATTAACACTTATATAAGGTTATCCCTGTATATATATAGCGCTGGGTGTGTGCTGGCAGACTCTCCCTCTGTCTCTCCAAAGGGCTAAGTAGGGTCCTGTCCTCTATCAGAGCATTCCCGGTGTGTGTGCTGTGTGTCGGTACGCGTGTGTCGACATGTATGAGGAGGAAAATGAGGTGGAGGCGGAGCAGTTGCCTGTGTTAGTGATGTCACCCCCTAGGGAGTCGACACCTGACTGGATGATTGTGTTTAAGCAATTAAGTGATAATGTCAGCAATTTACAAAAAACTGTTGACGACATGAGAAAGCCGGCAAATCAATTAGTGCCTGTTCAGGCGTCTCAGACACCCTCAGGGGCCCTAAAACGGCCGCTACCTCAGTGGGTCGACACGGATCCAGATACAGATACTGAATCTAGTGTCGACGGTGACGAGACAAACGTAATGTCCAGTAGGGCCACACGTTACATGATCACGGCAATGAAAGAGGCATTGAACCTTTCTGACACTACAAATACCTCAAAGGCGGGTATTATGTGGGGTGTGAAAAAACTGCCAATAGTTTTTCCTGAGTCTGAGGAAATAAATGAGGTGTGTGATAAAGCGTGGGTTTCCCCCGATAAAAAACAGCTAATTTCTAATAAGTTATTAGCACTATACCCTTTCCCGCCAGAGGTTAGGGCACGGTGGGAAACACCCCCTAGGGTAGATAAGGCGCTCACACGTTTATCTAAACAAGTAGCGTTACCGTCCCCTGATACGGCCACCCTCAAAGAACCAGCTGATAGGAGGCTGGAAAATATCCTGAAAAGTATATACACACATACTGGTGTTATACTGCGACCAGCAATCGCATCAGCCTGGATGTGCAGTGCTGGAGTCGCATGGGCGGATTCCCTGACTGAGAATATTGATACCCTGGATAGGGACAATATTCTGTTAACTATAGAACATTTAAAGGATGCATTGCTATATATGCGTGATGCGCAGAGGGATATTTGTACCCTGGCATCAAGAGTAAGCGCAATGTCCATCTCTGCCAGTAGAGCATTATGGACCAGACAGTGGTCAGGGGACGCAGATTCCAAACGGCACATGGAAGTATTGCCGTATAAGGGGGAGGAGTTATTTGGGGCTGGTCTAACAGACCTGGTGGCCACGGCAACGGCTGGAAAATCCACCTTTTTACCCCAGGTTACTTCACATCAACAGAAAAAGACACAGTCTTTTCAAACTCAGTCCTTTCGTTCCCATAAGTACAAGCGAGCAAAAGGTCACTCTTTTCTGCCCAAGGGCAGAGGAAGAGGAAAAAGGCAGCACCATGCAGCCGCTTCCCAGGAGCAGAAGCCCTCCCCTGCTTCTGCCAAGTCTTCAGCATGACGCTGGGGCTTTACAAGCAGACTCAGACAAAACCAAAGTCTCCCTCCGACAGGGAGGCAGTTCTGGAAGCCATTCACAAGCTGTACTCCCAGCAGGTGATAATCAAGGTACCCCTCTTACAACAGGGGAAGGGGTATTATTCCACACTATTTGTGGTACCGAAGCCGGACGGCTCGGTGAGACCAATATTAAATCTAAAATCTTTGAACACTTACATAAAAAGGTTCAAATTCAAGATGGAGTCACTCAGAGCGGTGATAGCGAACCTGGAAGAGGGGGACTATATGGTGTCGCTGGACATCAAGGATGCGTATCTCCACGTCCCAATATATCCTTCTCACCAAGGGTACCTCAGGTTTGTAGTACAAAACTGTCATTATCAGTTTCAGACGCTGCCGTTTGGATTGTCCACGGCGCCTCGGGTCTTTACCAAGGTAATGGCCGAAATGATGATTCTTCTACGAAGAAAAGGCATCTTAATTATCCCTTACTTGGACGATCTCCTGATAAGGGCAAGAACCAAGGAACAGTTAGAAGTCGGAGTGGCACTATCTCAGGTAGTGCTAAGTCAGCACGGATGGATTCTAAATATTCCAAAATCGCAGCTGATTCCAACGACACGTCTACTGTTCTTAGGAATGATTCTGGACACTGTCCAGAAGAAGGTGTTTCTCCCAGAGGAGAAGGCCAGGGAGTTATCCGAGCTAGTCAGGAACCTCCTAAAACCAGGACAGGTCTCAGTGCATCAGTGCACAAGGGTCCTGGGAAAAATGGTGGCTTCTTACGAAGCGATTCCATTCGGAAGATTCCATGCAAGAACTTTTCAGTGGGATCTACTGGGAAAATGGTCCGGATCGCATCTTCAGATGCATCAACGGATAACCCTGTCGCCAAGGACAAGGGTGTCTCTCCTGTGGTGGCTTCAGAGGGCTCATCTACTAGAGGGCCGCAGATTTGGCATTCAGGATTGGATCCTGGTAACCACGGATGCCAGCCTGAGAGGCTGGGGAGCAGTCACACAGGGAAGGAATTTCCAGGGCTTGTGGTCAAGCATGGAAACATCTCTTCATATAAACATTCTAGAACTAAGGGCCATTTACGATGCCTTAATTCAAGCAAAACCTCTGCTTCAGGGTCAGGCGGTGTTGATCCAGTCGGACAACATCACGTCAGTCGCCCACATAAACAGACAGGGCGGCACGAGAAGCAGGAGGGCAATGGCAGAAACTGCAAGGATTCTTCGCTGGGCGGAAAATCATGTGATAGCACTGTCAGCAGTGTTCATTCCGGGAGTGGACAACTGGGAAGCAGACTTCCTCAGCAGACACGACCTTCACCCGGGAGAGTGGGGACTTCACCCAGAAGTCTTCCACCAAATTGTAAACCGTTGGGAAAGACCAAAGGTGGACATGATGGCGTCACGTCTAAACAAAAAACTGGACAGATATTGCGCCAGGTCAAGGGACCCCCAGGCAATAGCAGTGGACGCTCTGGTAACGCCGTGGGTGTACCAGTCAGTGTATGTATTCCCTCCTCTGCCCCTCATACCGAAAGTATTGAGAATCATAAGAAGGAGAGGAGTAAGAACTATACTCGTGGTTCCGGATTGGCCAAGAAGGTCTTGGTACCCGGAACTTCAAGAGATGCTCACGGACGAACCGTGGCCTCTACCTCTAAGACAGGACCTGCTACTGCAGGGGCCTTGTCTGTTCCAAGACTTACCGCGGCTGCGTTTGACGGCATGGCGGTTGAACGCCGGATCCTGAAGGACAAGGGCATTCCAGAAGAAGTCATCCCTACTCTGGTTAAAGCCAGAAAGGAAGTAACCGCAAAACATTATCACCGCATTTGGCGTAAATATGTTGCGTGGTGTGAGGCCAAGAAGGCCCCTACACAGAAATTTCAACTGGGTCGTTTCTTGCATTTCCTGCAAACAGGACTGTCTATGGGCCTAAAATTAGGGTCCATTAAGGTTCAAATTTCGGCCCTGTCGATATTCTTCCAGAAAGAACTGGCTTCAGTACCTGAAGTTCAGACATTTGTAAAAGGGGTGCTGCACATACAGCCTCCTTTTGTGCCTCCAGTGGCACCTTGGGATCTCAATGTTGTGTTGAGATTTCTAAAATCACACTGGTTTGAACCATTGTCTACGGTAGATTTAAAATATCTCACGTGGAAGGTGTCGATGCTGTTGGCCTTGGCTTCAGCTAGGCGTGTGTCAGAATTGGCGGCTTTATCATGTAAAAGCCCTTACCTAAATTTTCATTCTGACAGGGCGGAATTGAGGACTCGTCCTCAATTTCTACCTAAGGTGGTTTCTGCATTTCACATGAACCAACCTATTGTGGTACCTGCGGCTACTAGGGACTTAGAGGACTCTAAGTTGCTGGACGTTGTCAGGGCCTTGAAAATATATGTTTCCAGGACGGCTGGAGTCAGGAAAACTGACTCGCTGTTTATCCTGTATGCACTCAACAAGCTGGGTGCTCCTGCTTCAAAGCAGACGATTGCTCGTTGGATTTGTAGTACAATTCAGCTTGCACATTCCGTGGCAGGATTGCCACAGCCAAAATCAGTAAAAGCCCATTCCACAAGGAAAGTGGGCTCATCTTGGGCGGCTGCCCGAGGGGTCTCGGCTTTACAACTTTGCCGAGCAGCTACTTGGTCAGGGGCAAACACGTTTGCTAAATTCTACAAATTTGATACCCTGGCTGAGGAGGACCTGGAGTTCTCTCATTCGGTGCTGCAGAGTCATCCGCACTCTCCCGCCCGTTTGGGAGCTTTGGTATAATCCCCATGGTCCTTACGGAGTCCCAGCATCCACTTAGGACGTTAGAGAAAATAAGATTTTACTTACCGATAAATCTATTTCTCGTAGTCCGTAGTGGATGCTGGGCGCCCATCCCTAGTGCGGATTGTCTGCAATACTTGTTTATAGTTATTGTTACAAAAAATTCGGGTTATTATTGTTGAGCCATCTTTTCAGAGGCTCCTTTAAAATTATCATACTGTTAACTGGGTTCAGATCACGAGTTGTACGGTGTGATTGGTGTGGCTGGTATGAGTCTTACCCGGGATTCAATATCCTTCCTTATTATGTACGCTCGTCCGGGCACAGTATCCTAACTGGCTTAGAGGAGGGTCATAGGGGGAGGAGCCAGTGCACACCACCTGATATCTCAAGCTTTTATTTTGTGCCCTGTCTCCTGCGGAGCCGCTATTCCCCATGGTCCTTACGGAGTCCCAGCATCCACTACGGACTACGAGAAATAGATTTATCGGTAAGTAAAATCTTATTTTAAATGCTCGCCTTTTCTTGCCCATAAGTTCCTTTATTTTTTTTTAAGCCACATCGGTTTATTATTAATCTTTTTTTTTGCTGCTCGTAGGAATAAATTTGAGAGTATTTTTTAGCTAGTAGTGATTTTAATACATCCCATTTCTCTGTAGTATTTTTTTCTAGAAACAAACCTTCCCAATCAATATTCCTAAAAGTTTCCCCCATCATTTCAAAGTTGGCTTTGCTAAAGTTTAGAGTCCTAGTTGAGCCAGTATAAGACTGTTTATGAAAACTTATATTGAAAGTGACCTTATTGTGGTTGCTGTTTCCTATGGGCTCCCCCACTTTAATATCTGATACCAATTCACCATTGTTTGTTAATACCAGGTCTAAGATTGCATTGTACCTGGTGGGTTCCTCAATTAGTTGAACTAAGTAGTTATCATTAAGTGTGTTTAAAAACCTATTACCCCTAGCAGTATCGCATGAATCATTTTTCCAGTTTATCTCTGGAAAGTTAAAATCTCCCATCACTACTATGTCACCTACTCCTGCTGCTCTTTCAATCAGCTTCAGTAACAATTCCTCATCAGATACATTAATACCAGGCGGCCTGTAGCATACCCCCAAAACTAACTCTTTTATTCCTTTTTCGCCACATGCAATTTCTACCAATAGCGTCTCAACCATATCTACAGTCCCCTCCTGCAAATCCTCCTGTATATCGGGTTTTAAAAATGGTTTTACGTAAAGACACACACCACCACCCCTTTTAAACTTTTACAGTATAATATTGCTGCTGTGTTTTTTTTAATAATACAGTTTATAGAACACAAATGCCCAGATTTATCAAGCCTTGGAGATTGATAAATAGCACGGTGATAAAGAACCAACCAAACCAGCCTGTAAATGTCATTTTTCAAACACAGCCTGTGACATGGCAGTAATACTCTGTTACCAGTGGTACAGTACAGAGCACATACTTTGCCTTTTGTGCTGTTCAAAACCCATTCTCTAGTACTATCTCTTGTATCTAGTGTAGAATATAGAACCAAGTAAATGTGGTAAGAAGAAATCTTTGTTCTCCAAATTTTCTCCTGGAGATTATTGATGCATTGATCCATTTTGTTTTATAAAATCGATACTGTTGTTAAATGTCAGTGTTATGAGCTATTTATTGTGTGTTGCTGTACCATCTCAGCTAATCAGAGCATAATTAAAGCCTGTAAATGGAGTGTTATCAATCTCAGATGTTGATATGCGCTCAGAAGTTAAATTTATTATTATTATTAATATTATTATTATTATTAATGATAATAGAAATAACTGATTATTATATGGCATCTCATCTTGGTTGGAATTGGTCATGTTGCTACTGTGAGGCTACAATGCTAACCACTGTGATAAAGGCAGCAGTGGTAGGCATAATGGGAAGTGATAGTTTGTGCATCCATAAGAACAACATTTTATTTTTAATCTTCTTAACTATATTATGAAAATCATTGTCATGTCTGCATTACTTTCTGTTAATTATTTAAGATGTTATGTTAATTATTTTCTTGTCTATACACTGGTATTATTTTAAAGTATTTAATGCACATTCTCAAAGCCATTTAAATGCACTTTAGGTAGATGGTTAAAAAAACCCTCATGATTGACCCTACAGTATATACAAAGTTTGACAGGCGGGAGTATCAAGTTCAGCATAGACTGCAACATTTAGTAGTTTTAACACTGGCTAAAAATACAATGGCTTTCTATGGGAACACTCTGGGTACATGGTACAGAGTGTTGCAAGGGTGCTTTGAAACAAACCATTTACCCATGTTTTCTATACTATTCTTTTCTTTTCTAAAACCCATGTTTAAAAGTCCCCAAACAACCAGCTGAAATACATGGACTTGTGTCCATTGCTAGACAAAACAAATAATTATACTTTGACGTGATCTGACAGTTGTCATTCTTTAGAAGTTAAAGCCCTAACCCCCCTCCACCCATAGATTTGTATATAATTTTTAATGGATTTCACTATACTGTATACTATGAGTTTAGCCAAGTTAGTAGTCTAATAATAATAATTAGAATAATTGTAATTAGAATAATAATTAATAATAAATACATATTATTATTTATTATTAAGATTGTATTTAGACTACTTTAATGTACTAGAAATATTTTATGTGGCAATCAGGTGCTAATAATCTTTTTCTTATAAATAATATGTTGTAATTTTCTGTATGGATGAGTACTTTTATGTATTTTATTTTTGTATGTATGTATTTTATTTTCTGTATGGATGATACTTTTATTGAGTAACAACAAGTATAAAGTGGAAGGGAAGAGAATTCCTTTAGGGGATTCATTTTGAAGTGACTCAGACACTTTGATCCTTTCCATCTGGAAGCTGGCTTGTTGTAGCTTGTTAAAATGTATGCACATTTACATCTACCCTTATTTGTTTTCCTTTTTCATAAATTTGCGCCATTACCCACAGCCCACACATTTTATAGTTGAAAAGGATTGTTCATTCATTCCACTAAAGACTTGGATCTTTGATATTTCTCTTCCAAAGAACAATCCAAATATATTTGATGTGTGCTGTGTATAATTGTTGGCTGATTGTAAGATAGTAGATGGGGAAAAAAAAAAATACTGGCATTCTTTATTGTCTTAACTACAGTCAGTAGGCGCTGGCAGTTAATTCATATTAATAAGCTAAACACAATAAAATGGGTGTAGTACGGGTGACCGGCGGTCTCCTTACCGACGCCGGGATCCCGGCAGCATACCGACGCCGGGATCCCGGCGGGGAGGGGCGAGTGCAGCAAGCCCCTTGCGGGCTCGCTGCGCTTGCCACGCTGCGGGCTCGGTGGCGACCTGCGGTCGCCATGGATTCTATTCCCACACTATGGGTGTCGTGGACACCCACGAGTGGAAATAGTCCCTGTTGGTCGGCATGCCGACCATCGGGATAGTGAGCCATCGGGCTCACGGAGGAGGTCATGTGACTGTCGGTCAGCCGACCAGCGGTCACATGACTACCACCCAATAAAATATACCAGAGTCCAACATTCATCATACTCCTGATTTTAATCTAGTAAATCATTCTCATAGACAAACTGGGGAAGTGGGAATATACAGAGATATGTCTCGAAAGTAGAGTCTATTGATAATGTCGGTATTATCTTAAACCGCAAAGCTATACCCCTGAGTACACTATTACTGTTGAACCGCTATGGCCGCTAGACTACGTGCACTTGCTACGCACTTGGTACGCTATTTGCGTACAGAGTCCCACACGTTGTACGTACTTGACGTACACACGCCGCGCTGAGTGTACGGAGTACGCTCAGCGTGCGCACACACAATGGATAACCTTTAAACCTTGTTAATGATATAATGTAATGATATGCTTACACTTAAAACCTTAACAGTAAAGTACTGTGATGATGTTATACCTTTAAAACTTAAGTAGCGCTGGCGATACAAAGTACCCGCAGTGCGTACACCTTATCAATGTTTATACACCTTATACAGATAAATCTACTTTAAAGCCCATGCAGGAAAGTGAAAACACAACACTGATTTGAAGTTGAAACCACAGGGTTCTAAGGCCTCAGTGGATTAATTCCAAAAGGGTAAAAACAATACAAATCATACACTACAGGCTAACAAGTAAATCTAAACAGAATAATGGCTACAGAGAATATACATACGTGAGAAAGTAAGCAAGCGCAACCCGGCTCGGTCCTCCGCTGGTCATACAGATAGCGTTTAGAGTCTTCTGACCAGCCAAGCAACAATGGTCTTTTTATACACAACAGGCATACACAATACAATGGTCACTGTAATCTCATTGTCCATTGGACACAGGGATGTGTCTCTACATTACAGTAAGGTCATAGGTGGATTTGAAAAGGTGGGCGATGTCTTTCCCCAACTGCTCTTGTGGGTGATATCCTCTGGATTCCCGCCGCATATGTAATTTACAGTAAATACAGTTAATGTTCATATTCTACTTTTGTACATAACTATACGCATGAACAAGCGATCTTTCTCTAACTAACACCGGAATGTTACCCTCAAAATACCCTACAGCTGGATACTAGACATCACCTTCCAACCTTTATCTGACCCTTCCTATCATGCAAAGGCGAATCCCTCTGTCCAGGAACTGTTTAAACTAATAATACTCGCTGACATGGTCTAGGGGAACTATATCTACAATATACACTATTTGGGTTAAATATGTAATGTTCTAATAACCCTCTATTCGCTCACAAACTCTACTGTAAATGTGCATACCACGCGCAAAGGCGCATGGCCGTGAAAGCTCCATTATGCAAAGTGCGGATATGCGCACGCACGGCAGAGCGAGTGCACGCGCAGCAGCGGGCATGTGCATGGGGTTAGTACGTTAGGCATGTATTACAATATTTTTCGACTTTGACGCTATGAAACTTTCATATGGGCATTTTGGAGGGCTCTCTAGGACTGTTGACAATAATGTTCTTCCTCACATGTATATATGAGATAATCAGCAGCGATAAATTCTATGATCTCAAAATCTCCAGTGTTTTAAAACCAGAATATGAATTGTAAGGCCTACTGAGTAGCATCCTTTTCGTCCTCCAGTATAGTAATGTTTCAGTTTGTAATGATTGTATGGAAATTTTAGAAATTAAGCTATGCAATGCAATGTTTTATGGATATTGAATAATAATGCATAAAGGGGGACAGACTAAGGTGTGTTTTTGAGACAAATTCCCAGTATAAGTGAAATGTCTTTAAACATACCTCACAACATTGTAGATTTGGTGATCATGACATTGTAGATTTGGTGATCAACATTGTAGATTTGGTGATCATGATCATGCTAAATGTGAAAAGGGGGTGTGACTTAGATTCTGTTAGGCCATGCCCCATGAATGATAACATTTTGGGGGCATGATTGAATGTCACCCTTCCATTTTCATGTCGTGCTGGGGGTGAGCCCAGCTCTCTGGCAGATGCAGGGCTGCCACCAGCCTCCTCTGTGCACTGAATGGTCACAGTGTGTATGAATGCGGCATCAAGTCACCTTCTCTGGCAACCTCAACCTCCTGACTGCCCATGGGACACTGCGGCCCGTAGGTGGGGCAGCAGGACAGTACTTGAATAGTGGGGTTGTCCCGTTAAAATCAGGACAGTTCTTTATCTTCCAATTATTTTTCTGAAATTAGTACCCTACAGGCGGGGTCAGACTGGGCCACAAGGGTACAGGGGAAACCCCTGGTAGTTTTACTTATCAATAGTATTCATTTGTTTGCATGCTCCATCGTGGCATTATGCATGACGTGCCAGGCTGTGAAAATTTGTAGCTGGCGATTGCTCAATTAATTCCATTAGGATTTAATAAAGCAATTGCAGGCTGCGACTATTTGCAGCCCAGCATGCCATGCAAGCATCACAGCAAAGATGAGCATGACAACATTATATATATATATATATATATATATATATGTTATATATATATAATATCATTTTTTCCTCCTGTTTCGAGACCCTCATACCGGAGTACACCCAATAAACTCAACCAGTCACTTTCTTTTCCATTGTTACATAACTTAAGTGTTTTCTTAGAACAAAACTATTTTTCATCACACTTGCATCATGGCTACTTTGAGACAGATGGTGGTAAAACTCGCTGCCACCCTTACAAAAGGCAAGCTCATTGATGGCTAGTTTTGTCCACTTTTGATCACGATAGCCTATCGCCCAACATGTTTCGTCGGAATCTGGTCTGGGGGGGGGGGGATTAGGTTTAGGCTGCAGGGGTAGGGTTCGGGATAGGCTGCAAGGAAAAGGGAGGGTTTAGGTCTAGGCATACCCGGAGAGGGTTAGTATTAGACTGCGGAGGAGGGGGTGTGGGGTGTAAGCTGCTAGAAGGGAGGTTTTGGGGGCCATTGGGTGGAGGTAAGTATCCTTACCTTCCCCCTGTAAGAATTATCAGCTTTGGGATGCTACGGTCGGTATTCTGACGCCAACATCCCAACTGCTAATATTTCAATCCCAACCCGTTTCGTCGATAACTGCTTCCCCAGAGGTGTTTAGTTCATATGTGTGAACTTCTAATGTATACTTTACTCCTCAATTTAATAGCCAAATGATAGTCCTTTAAAGTGCACTTAATTTTAAATAGCTGTCTGCTCCTAAAAGATCTCTCTGGTCTGGCGTGTATTATTTCCCCCAGGAATATAGTGGAGAGCAGCCTCTCTGCACCAAGTGTACAGCTCACAGGTTAGACAAAGGAATTGTTTGGCAAGTTTTGCACCAAGGGGGTCATTCCGACCCGATCACTCGCTGCAGTTTCTCGCAGCGATCGGGTCGGAGCTGCGCATGCGCCGGCGCCGCAGTGCGCCTGCGCATGGCAGCCGTTGTTGCCTAACAATTGCCTCTGAGGCAGAGGCGGTCGCTGGGCGGGAGGGGGCGTGGTCTGGCCATTGCAGGCGTGGCCGGACCGTTGGGGGGGTGGTCCGCGGTGGCTGCGTGACGTCACACGCAGCCGTTGCGGGCTGGGGACAGACGAGTAGCTCCCGCCCAGCACGCTAAAGCTGCGCTGGTCGGGAGCTACTCTTGAAGTGCAAAGGCATCGCCGCTGTGCGATGCCTTTGCACTTCTGCGGGGGCCCTGTGCTGGGCGTCCCCCCACATGTCCCCCCACATGTCAGTGTGAATGATCGTAGCTGTGCTAAATTGCTATGATCAACTCGGAATGACCCCCCCAATTTCTTAGCATGACTAGAGTTTGTGCTAAGGTGGTTCGAGGGCTTCTCACTGCTGAACAAAAAGAAAATTGAAACCATATTTGTACAGACATTTTGGAGCAAAATCAAGTGGATTCACATTTTGTAAATAAAGTTTTTACCTATGATAAAACAAAATGCCAGTCCATGCACTGGAAAACACCGTCACCAAGAATGAAGAAAAGCACGTCAATGCAAATCCAAATTCAAAACCATGTTAATTGTTTTCTTTGAAATCAAGGGTGTTCTGTTTTTTTGGGGGGCAGACTAGGTACCAAAAGGCGCAAAAGTGCACCGATGTTATTACAAAAAATGTTCTAGAAGCTTTGCATGAATTAATCAGAAGAAAGAGGACAGAGTTGTGGAAAAATGATTTCATCCTCCATCAGGACAACACACCAGCCCATACAGCTCCATCTGTGAAACAGTTTGCAGTGCTAGAACAACCTCCATACTGTCCAGACACTGGGTGACATCTTTCTTTTTCATTAAGTCAAATCTGTACTCGAGAGAACCAGTTTTGCATCAGTTACTGAGGTTAAGAAGAAAACGACAGAGCAGTTGAGACAGCTGGACAGATAAGAGCTACAGTATAGCATGGCTTTGACCAATGGAAAATAAGAATGCAGCGGTGGAAATACATAGAAGGGAAGCAGAGAGTTAAAATGTACTTGATATAATTTCTGTTTAATTATCAGTCTCGTTATTTAATAGACATAACTCGTATATATATTTATATATGTATTTCTAAGTAAGTCGACATGAGATTTTTAGTGTAGTTTGCTCCGCTAAGTGACAGGGAACCCCATTTAGCTTGGAAAAAAAAAAGAAAAAAATTATAAAAAGGTCACGTTGGCCACTGACACGTCAACCTTTTGTCCGTGTCAACATTTTAACCATGACGACCTAATGCCTGTCAACCTATTGACTGTCGAACTTATCCAGGTAGACCTAGCACCTGGATACCCACAAATTTGTCCATGTATGTATGTATGTATGTATGTATGTATGTATGTATGTGTGTATATGTATATACAGTAAGTATATCTGTCCATCTATATGTATGTATATATATATATATATATATGTGTGTGTGTGTGTGTGTGTGTGTATATATATATGTATGTATGTATATATGTATGTATATATATATATATGTATGTATATATATATATATATATATATACATATGTGTATATGTATGTATATATATATATATATATATATACAAAAGGTTTTTACGGCCTCACTCCCACTAACAAACAATTAGTGCCCGGTGCCCTCCTATACCCGCATGGCTACGGGTCAAATATTAGGTACAGTAGGCGGCACTCTGGTAAATAATACATACAACAGCAGGTCTGCTGTTGTATGTATTATTTACCAGAGTGCCGCCTACTGGACCTTATATTGTTGTTACAGCAAAAATCAAAACAAAAAAACCCCAGTACTCACTGGTCACATTCCAACGTTATATATGTGTGTGGGATGAATTTTCTGTTCGGTTAATTTACTACACTATGGGCACCTATTCTAATGCTGCTGCCGACGGACGTGACAAGTTCATTTCAGCTTGCTACCTCTGGGGGTAGCGAGCTGAAATGCCCAAATTGATCTTTTCACACTCGCACCCTTTACCTTAGTCGGATTTAGGTGTTTTGCGCACCTAAACCCAAGTGTAATGGACGCGATAAGTGGGGCATTTGAATGTCGCCCCGTGATCTCCTGTCACTTTAGACGGGAGATCGGAGGTGCGATAACATTTGAATTCCCAACCTATGAGTGCTTTCCTGCTCTGTTTTGTATAGTTGTGATTTTCAGATCCACTGCTCCCAGGGATACTGCAGTAAGAGCTGCTGATTTTGTTGGTGTTAATGCATTAATGTGATTGGTTTTTCTAATAGCACACTGAAGAGTTTATTTAAAAGACATATAAAATCTAGATCTGCTGTTGTCATTTATGCTGTGTTTTACATGATTTTGAGGGGTCTACTACGATAGACTGGAATGCCGGCAGCGGGGCAAGCGCAAAAGAGCCCCTTGCTGGCACGGTTATTCTCCCTCCAGGGGTGTCGTAGACACCCCATGAGGGAGAGTAGTTGTCGGTATCCCAGCG
The DNA here is from genome assembly GCF_028390025.1 of Pseudophryne corroboree. Taxonomy (NCBI): domain Eukaryota; kingdom Metazoa; phylum Chordata; class Amphibia; order Anura; family Myobatrachidae; genus Pseudophryne; species Pseudophryne corroboree. The sequence continues at coordinate 378,893,911 of NC_086448.1, forward strand.
GTCGGGATTCTGGTGCCGGTATGCAGAGTGCCGGGATACCGACAGCCGGGATATCAAGCACCCACCGATTTTGAGAACTGCTGTACAAATATACAGTATATTGAAGAGTTTTGTGTGTAAATCATTGCCAGGTCATAGAAACATAGAAACATAGAATTTGACGGCAGATAAGAACCACTTGGCCCATCTAGTCTGCCCCTTTTTTATTTTATCCTTTAGGCAATCTCAACCCTTTTTTAACCTTAATTCTTTGTAAGGATATTTGTAAGGATAAGGTCAGATTGCTTGGTGTTTAAGCCTACTGCACAATAATATCCTAACATCTTTGTGACTTGTATTTTTTGTTTGGTACGATATTACTTTTTGTCGTGTATCTGTTTGTGTTGTCCAGTTCAAAGTATTTGTTTGTTTTGACATAATGGTGTATGTGTTTTTCTTTCTTGCAGCCAGAAGATATAGCTTCCAGCTCTCACACTTTTAAACAGAAATTTTTCACAAAGTCAAAACCTTGTGCAGTCTGCAAGCAACTTGTGAATGACCACGGAATTTCATGCCGAGGTACCCATACATATATTAGTATATATATTATGTAAATGTCCTACAATTTCATAGTTGAATAAATGTATGACAAAAAAAAAAACTGTAGTGAACTACAACATAGAAACAAATAATAGAGAATGACACACGTAGAGAATTGTGACAAAATGACATAATGGAATATTGATAAAATTGCACTTTGTGCAATTGTGTCTTTTCTACAGTACAACATCCTAAGAACAGCCCAGGTGCCAAGGCTATGGTTATGCATAATATGTGGTTTTATTGGTAGAAGTCTTGTTGATATTACAAGTGTAGTAGGTAACACTAAATTTATGAATGTATGTTTCTCTAACGTCCTAGTGGATGCTGGGGACTCCGTAAGGACCATGGGGAATAGACGGGCTCCGCAGGAGACTGGGCACTCTATAAGAAAGATTTGGTACTATCTGGTGTGCACTGGCTCCTCCCTCTATGCCCCTCCTCCAGACCTCAGTTAGATTTCTGTGCCCGGCCCGAGCTGGATGCACACTAGGAGCTCTCCTGAGCTTCTAGAAAGAAAGTTTAAAATTAGGTTTTTTATTTTACAGTGAGACCTGCTGGCAACAGGCTCACTGCATCGAGGGACTAAGGGGAGAAGAAGCGAACCTACCTGCTTGCAGCTAGCTTGGGCTTCTTAGGCTACTGGACACCATTAGCTCCAGAGGGATCGACCGCAGGACCCGTCCTTGGTGTTCGTTCCCGGAGCCGCGCCGCCGTCCCCCTTACAGAGCCAGAAGCATGAAGATGGTCCTGAAAATCGGCGGCAGAAGACATCAGTCTTCACAAAGGTAGCGCACAGCACTGCAGCTGTGCGCCAGTGCTCCTCATTACACACTTCACACTCCGGTCACTGAGGGTGCAGGGCGCTGGGGGGGGGGCGCCCTGAGCAGCAATAAAAACACCTTGGCTGGCAAAATAACCACAATATATAGCCCCAGAGGCTATATATGTGGTAATTACCCCTGCCAGATTACAGAAAAAAGTGGGAGAAAGGCCGCCGAAAAAGGGGCGGAGCCTTCTCCCTCAGCACACTGGCGCCATTATTCCCTCACAGTTCCGCTGGAAGGAAGCTCCCTGACTCTCCCCTGCAGTCTACACTACGGAAAGGGTAAAAAAGAGAGGGGGGCACTAAAATTGGGCGCAGTTTAATATAATAAGCAGCTATAAAGGGTCATAATTCAGTTAGTCCCTGTATTATTATAGCGCTCTGGTGTGTGCTGGCATACTTTCTCTCTGTCTCCCCAAAGGGCTTTTGTGGGGTCCTGTCTCCTTGTAAGAGCATTCCCTGTGTGTGTGTGTGTGTGTCGGTACGGCTGTGTCGACATGTTTGATGAGGAGACTTATGTGGAGGCGGAGCAGATGCCTATTAATGTGATGTCACCCCCTGCGGGGCAGACACCTGAGTGGATGGATTTATGGAAGGAATTACGTGCAAGTGTCGACTCCTTACATAAAAAATTTGACAACATGCCAAATGCGGGACAGCCGGCTTCTCAGCTCGTGCCTGCCCAGACGATTCAAAGGCCGTCAGGGGCCCTGAAACGACCACTACCTCAGATGGCAGACACAGATGTCGACACGGATACTGATGCAAGTGTCGACGACGATGAGTCAAATTTAATGTCCACTAGGGCCATTTGTGGCATGATTGAGGCAATGAAAGAGGTATTGCACCTTACTGATATAAATCCAGGTACCTCATAAAAGGGTATTATGTTTGGGGAGAAAAAAATACCTATAGTTTTTCCCCCATCTGAGGAGTTGAATGAGGTGTGTGAAGAAGCGTGGGCTTTCCCCGATAAAAAATTGGTTATTTCAAAAAAATTACTAATGGCGTTCCCTTTCTCGCCAGAGGATAGGTCACGTTGGGAAACTCCCCCTAGGGTGGATAAAGCGCTCACACGTTTGTCTAAAAAGGTGGCACTACCGTCTCTGGATACGGCCGCCCTAAAGGAACCTGCTGATAGAAAGCAGGAGGCTATCCTAAAATCTATTTACACACACACTGGTGTTATACTGAGACCAGCTATTGCTTCAGCCTGGATGTGCAGTGCTGCTGCTGCTTGGTCAGATTCCCTGTCGGAAAATATTGACACCCTAGACAGAGACACTATATTGCTAACCATAGAGCATATAAAAGACTCAGTCTTATACATGAGAGATGCACAGAGGGAGAGCTGCCGGCTGGCATCTAGAATAAGTGCTTTGTCCATTTCTGCTAGAAGAGGCTTATGGACTCGGCAGTGGACAGGAGATGCAGATTCTAAAAGGCACATGGAAGTTTTGCCTTATAAGGGTGAGGAGTTATTCGGGGACGGTCTCTCAGACCTTGTTTCCACAGCAACGGCTGGGAAGTCTGCATTTTTGCCCCATGTCCCCTCACAGCCTAAGAAAGCACCGTATTACCAAGTACAGTCCTTTCGACCCCAGAAAAACAGGCGGGGAAAAGGCGGGTCCTTTCTGTCTAGAGGCAGAGGAAGGGGAAAAAAGCTGCAACACACAGCAGGTTCCCAGGACCAAAAGTCCTCCCCCGCTTCTTCCAAATCCGCTGCATGACGGTGGGGCTCCACAGGCGGAGCCAAGTACGGTGGGGGGCCACCTCAAGAATTTCAGCGATCAGTGGGCTCGCTCACGGGTGGATCCCTGGATCTTTCAAGTAGTATCTCAGGGGTACAAGTTGGAATTCGAGGCGCCTCCCCCCCGCCGTTTCCTCAAATCAGCCTTACCGACGACTCCATCGGGCAGGGAGGCTGTGCTAGAGGCCATTCACAAGCTGTATTCCCAGCAGGTGATAGTCAAGGTACCCCTACTTCAACAAGGCCGGGGCTACTATTCCACACTGTTTGTGGTACCGAAACCAGACGGTTCGGTGAGACCCATTTTAAATTTGAAATCCTTGAACACTTACATAACAAAATTCAAGTTCAAGATGGAATCGCTCAGGGCGGTTATTGCAAGCCTGGACGAGGGGGATTACATGGTATCCCTGGACATCAAGGATGCTTACCTGCATGTCCCTATTTACCTTCCTCACCAGGAGTACCTCAGATTTGTGGTACAGGATTGCCATTACCAATTCCAGACACTACCGTTTGGACTGTCCACGGCACCGAGGGTGTTTACCAAGGTAATGGCAGAAATGATGATACTCCTTCGAAAAAAGGGAGTTTTAATTATCCCGTACTTGGACGATCTCCTTATAAAGGCGAGGTCCAGGGAGCAGTTACTGGTCGGAGTAGCACTATCTCGGGAAGTGCTACAACAGCATGGCTGGATTCTAAACATTCCAAAGTCACAACTGGTTCCTTCCACTCGCTTACTGTTCCTGGGGATGATTTTGGACACAGAACTGAAAAAAGTGTTTCTCCCGCAGGAGAAAGCCAAGGAGCTGTCATCTCTAGTCAGACACCTCCTAAAACCAAAACGGGTATCGGTGCATCGCTGCACACGAGTACTGGGAAAAATGGTGGCTTCATACGAAGCAATTCCATTCGGCAGGTTCCATGCAAGGACCTTCCAGTGGGACCTCTTGGACAAGTGGTCGGGATCGCATCTTCAGATGCATCAAATGATAACCCTGTCTCCAAGGACCAGGGTGTCTCTACTGTGGTGGCTGCAGAGTGCTCATCTTCTAGAGGGCCGCAGATTCGGCATACAGGACTGGGTCCTGGTAACCACGGATGCCAGCCTTCGAGGCTGGGGAGCAGTCACACAGGGAAGAAACTTCCAAGGACTATGGTCAAGTCAGGAGACTTCCCTACACATAAATATTCTGGAACTAAGGGCCATTTACAATGCCCTAAGTCAGGCAAGACCCCTGCTTCAAAGCCAGCCGGTACTGATCCAGTCAGACAACATCAAGGCAGTCGCCCATGTGAACCGACAGGGCGGCACAAGAAGCAGGATGGCGATGGCGGAAGCCACAAGGATTCTCTCGATGGGCGGAAAATCACGTACTAGCACTGTCAGCAGTGTTCATTCCGGGAGTGGACAACTGGGAAGCAGACTTCCTCAGCAGACACGACCTACACCCGGGAGAGTGGGGACTTCATCCAGAAGTCTTCCTACTGTTGGTAAACCGTTGGGAAAGGCCACAGGTGGACATGATGGCGTCCCGCCTCAACAAAAAACTAAAGAGATATTGCGCCAGGTCAAGGGACCCTCAGGCAATAGCTGTGGACGCTCTAGTGACACCGTGGGTGTACCAGTCGGTTTATGTGTTCCCTCCTCTGCCTCTCGTAACAAAGGTACTGAGAATAATAAGAAGGCGAGGAGTAAGAACGATTCTCGTGGTTCCGGATTGGCCAAGAAGGGCTTGGTACCCGGAACTTCAAGAAATGATATCAGAGGACCCATGGCCTCTACCGCTCAGACAGGATCTGCTGCAGCAGGGGCCCTGTCTGTTCCAAGACTTACCGCGGCTGCGTTTGACGGCATGGCGGTTGAATTCCGGATCCTAAAGGAAAAGGGCATTCCGGAGGAAGTCATTCCTACGCTAATAAAAGCCAGGAAAGAAGTAACCGCAAACCATTATCACCGTATTTGGCGGAGATATGTTGCGTGGTGTGATGCCAGGAAGGCCCCAACAGAGGAATTTCAGCTGGGTCGCTTTATACACTTCGGAAGTGACTATGGGCCTAAAATTGGGTTCCATTAAAGTCCAGATTTCGGCCCTGTCGATTTTCTTCCAGAAAGAACTGGCTTCACTACCTGAAGTTCAGACTTTTGTAAAGGGAGTGCTTCATATTCAGCCCCCTTTTGTGCCTCCTGTGGCACCTTGGGATCTCAATGTGGTGTTGAGTTTCCTAAAATCACATTGGTTTGAACCACTTAAAACTGTGGATCTGAAATATCTCACGTGGAAAGTGGTCATGCTATTGGCCTTGGCTTCGGCCAGGCGTGTGTCAGAATTGGCGGCCTTGTCTTGTAAAAGCCCGTATCTGATTTTTCATATGGATAGGGCAGAATTGAGGACCCGTCCCCAGTTTCTCCCTAAGGTGGTATCTGCTTTTCACTTGAACCAACCTATTGTGGTGCCTGCGGCTACTGGGGACTTGGAGGATTCCAAGTTACTGGATGTAGTCAGGGCCTTGAAACTTTGTTTCCAGGACGGCTGGAGTCAGAAAGACTGACTCGCTTTTTGTCCTGTATGCACCCAACAAGATAGGTGCTCCTGCTTCTAAGCAGTCTATTGCGCGCTGGATTTGTAGCACTATTCAGCTGGCGCATTCTGCGGTAGGCTTACCGAAGCCTAAATCTGTAAAAGCCCATTCCACACGGAAGGTGGGCTCATCTTGGGCGGCTGCCCGAGGGGTCTCGGCTTTACAACTTTGCCGAGCTGCTACTTGGTCAGGGGCAAACACGTTTGCAAAATTCTACAAATTTGATACCCTGGCTGAGGAGGACCTGGAGTTCTCGCATTCGGTGCTACAGAGTCATCCGCACTCTCGCGCCCGTTTGGGAGCTTTGGTATAATCCCCATGGTCCTTACGGAGTCCCCAGCATCCACTAGGACGTTAGAGAAAATAAGATTTTACTCACCGGTAAATCTATTTCTCGTAGTCCGTAATGGATGCTGGGCGCCCATCCCAAGTGCGGATTGTCTGCAATACTTGTATATAGTTATTGCCTAACTAAAGGGTTATTGTTGAGCCATCTGTTGAGAGGCTCAGTTATATTTCATACTGTTAACTGGGTATAGTATCACGAGTTATACGGTGTGATTGGTGTGGCTGGTATGAGTCTTACCCGGGATTCAAAAATCCTTCCTTATTGTGTCAGCTCTTCCGGGCACAGTATCCTAATTGAGGTCTGGAGGAGGGGCATAGAGGGAGGAGCCAGTGCACACCAGATAGTACCAAATCTTTCTTATAAAGTGCCCAGTCTCCTGCGGAGCCCGTCTATTCCCCATGGTCCTTACGGAGTCCCCAGCATCCACTACGGACTACGAGAAATAGATTTACCGGTGAGTAAAATCTTATTTTCTGTGCTCTAAATACATACGAATCTTCCATGTAGACCTATTCCATAGGGCTGAGGTTCTCAAACGTAGTCCTCGAGGCACCCCAACGTCCAGGTTTTAGGTATATCCATGGCTTAGAACAGATGGTTACATCAAATTGAGGTGCTAATTAAGTCACCTGTTATCAAGTATGGATAAACTTAAATCCTGGACTATTGGGGTGCCTTGAGGAACGCGTTTGAGAACCTTTGCCATAGGGAATAAAATGATTTATTATATCTTCCTGTTAAACATGGCACTGGCTTTATTTTTGTTTTATAATTCTGAACAGTGCATTTAGTCATTGCAGTTAGATTAATTAAACAGTTTCAAATATTCATCCTTCTGTTACTGAAATATTGTTGTAACTGTTATATTTTGTTTTTAGTCTGCAAGTATGTCTGTCACAAAAGATGTGAATTAAAGGTAAGATGGTATAGTTTGACCTTGCATGTTTTATTATGTCTAAAATAATTTAACAAATTAGATTATAAACTTTTTATCATATGGCAGTGAATTGGGCACAACAGTATTTTGTTTCTGTTTGATAGGACAGCCGTCTACTGACTAAAACTCAATCTATCCTGCTTATCTGTAATCCATATGTGCCTACCCTAATGGAACGTCTGGGAGACTCCCAAATCTCTGTTCCCCAGAACGCCTGGAAAAGTGGGCAAGTCTCCCAGTGGCCACCCACTTCCCTAATAAAGTGAGCAGTCAGGTGGCCTGATGATGCACATCACACTGCATTACACCATTGTGGCAATCCTCCCTGCTTTAAAATGGCCATAATCACGGGAGCCAGGGACACAATGGCGTGGACCATGATAATGCATTATTATCGTCCCGCTGCCCCATCACTGCCACCAGGCAAGTATGCTCCACATCATCCCCACACTATGACATTGCCCCCGTTCCCTGTGCTAACTTATGGGCCGATGTAGAGTTGAATACAAGTCAGATAGAAATTACATTCACATGGTGTATATGGCGAAAAATTATCACCATCGGCTTAAGCTTACTCAGAAAGACTGCCGGAACTACTTTTACGGGGCCAGGATATCTGCTTCAGGAAGATGCAGTCCATAGTCACTGCATGCTTACATAATGGGGGTGACCCCCTTCCTGGTTTTGTAGAACGCTCCACTCAACCGCACCCCAAATTGCTGCAGGATATTAATCATACTGTGTCTTGGGGGCACTGTGAGCACAATGCAGGACCAGTTCTCCACATATGCACAACGGTCCTGTGCATGCACAGTACAGCCACCATCAGAGTAGTATGCAAACTATTCGTGCACTTGCACTTATGTATACAAAACTTAACTGTATACTGAAATATGACCAGATTTGGGGGTTCTAGACCATGTCAATCTGGTGAGACGAGCACTTCTCAGTGCTACTCTGCCAAATTGGTTACATATGATCCTGACACCTGGTTGATCCTATTCTGTTGGCCACCCAGTTGTGACACTTTATGGCTTTAATTATTTGTGTAATGTGGTTCATTTCATTACAGTTAACCAGAGAATGAGTTTTGGGATTGGAAATGTTGATGTTTTTACTTCATATACCAGTAAAATGTAATGAATAAATCTGATTTAAAAAAACCGGAAGTGCAAATAGATCACAATTCACAATTTTGCATCGTCTGCAGTTCCATCTAAACTACCTGTAGCTTACACGCAAACTCCCTGTTACCTTTTTTATGCCCTTTCCTCCACAAGTGGAGCTGTGACTAAGTAGTGTACAGCTCGAAATCGCCCATAGATGAATACTTTCTGCTACTGAGCTATGCACAGTGTGCAAACAAGCAAAATCCATCCACACAATAGACTTTTATTATTTCTACAATGGCCCCTTAGTGTAAGTTCTTATAGGAAGTTGTACACGCTGTGTAGCCTTCTAGCATTCAACAGATGTTTTGATCACTCTGAGGAACACTTCATTTTAGTTAGGAATGCTGATTGGACAAGTTATAGACTAAGGTATTTCAGTTTCTGTCTTCACAGACCCTATATTGTATTGACAAAGTATTATTCTTAATTATCAATTGATCATGCTTTTAAAGTTTAACTGTGTTTATCTGGCATTGCAGAAGAATACACAGTGGGTGGATATCATACCTCCTTGGAGTTCTTGCTTACACAATCACACAAGTGGATAAGTCACTGCCTTCAACAATTTATTGGCACACTCATCTTCTGAAATACTCTAGGCTGCTGTGAACTGATTATTTTATTTTCACTGTTAAAACTAGAGACATAATGGATGAGCAGAAATCAAAAACAGAATTCTAAAATGAGCTCTGGCATAATTCTAAAACATTACTCATTCTGAAAACATGAATATAACAGTCTGAAACCTGAATAAAACAATGCTACCTCCTTAAGGCATTTTCAGAATTCAGTGTTTGAAACAGGCAAGCAACAATGGGTTCCTCCACTAAATTATGTTTATGGCTTTTGATTGTCTCTGCTTACCATGTCCAGTTTGCCTCTTAGCTAAATGGCAACTTGGAAATCGATTGACGTAGTCCCGATACTTGACAATTTTTTTGCTACCCCCTTTGGGAGGGGGCAGCCAGGTGTGTGTGGCCAGGAGTGTGGCACTGAATTAGCAGGTGGCATTGTAGGCATCCTACAAAGGTTAGTCTGTCCTAATCGGGAAGTGGATGACCATGAGTAGCCTCTTAGAGACTTGCCTACTCATCCAGGAAAACTACCTGTAATTTGTGTGTTTCCTGGACGTTCTGGTAGAGTAGGCAAGTATGATGGGCAGTGATGATCAGAGTGTTTAAATGGAGTGTAAGATTTATCAATTCTCAGAGAGATAGGGTCAGGGCTGTAACTAGGATGGTGCAGAAGGTGCTTTGCCCACAGCTCATTTGCCCTGTGGCTGCATTGTGCGTAACCACCCTGACTGGCTGCTTATGTGCAGACGGCTGCAGCGATGGTTGCTGTATACAGCAGGCAGCACTAGGAAGTCAGAATCTCCACCTCTCCTCCTCCTCCTGTCTTGCATTGTGTGAAGAGTGACTTCCTCGTTACAGGAGGTGGCTGCTGACTACTGGTGCTCATCATAAGGCACATGTAATGTAGTGCTCTGGGGAAGGGGTGCTCTCACTCATTCTCTCTCTCTCTCCTCACTATACCCAACACACACACACACACACACACACACACACACACACACACACACACACACTGCTCACCAGGGACGTGCAGTCAGGTGAGGCAGTGCATATTATGTGTCATAAGTATATGTTTTATATTATTGTAATCATTTGTACATTGTAAAAGTAGGTTTAAATTAGTTTCGGAGGCACCGAGAGCGTTGCCTCCTGCGGCCAATTTTAAAGTCCCGGAAGTGGGGGAGGGGGGGGGATAAATGATGGGCAGTAAAAAGCCCATTTAAAAAAGCCGTGTAAGCGGCACTAGTATGAGTGCCTCAGTGACAGATGCTTTCATCCCATATGAAAACACGCCCCGGTCTCCCAAAGAGAGGGCGGCATGCTCTCGTGAAATCTATTTTACTGTACTTAAAAATCAATTTTTTGACCAAACAGCCAATGCCAGCTGAAGGGTTGCGGCCACAGATGATGTATTCCAAGTTCCAGGCCGCTTCGCCGGACACCAACCCCTTCGGAGCCCACGCTGCTGTCTGACTAGGAGCGGAGGAGGAGGCGGCGGGAGCCCTGTTACTGCTGTGTGCAGAAGTGACGGGCTTGGGGATGCCAGGGGCGCAGCCTCTCTGGATGGAGACATCGGGGACCAGCAGAGGCAGCGGAGAGTGGAGACGAGACAGTGGTGATCAGCAGCGTAAATCCAGAGATCAGGTCACTCCTCCCCGCTCACCTCTCCCTGCTCTCCATGTTAACCCTGTGACTCTTCCTGCCGCGGTGCACACGGCTGGTAACGGGAGAAAGAGCAGTGGTCACAGTGCAGAAGGAGGGCGGTAGCTCTGTCTGTGTTTGTATAATTGCATGCTGTACGTGTGTGTGATCTGTGTGTGTATATATGTGCATTCTGTGTGTGTGATCTGTGTGTATATATGTGCATTCTGTGTGTGATCTGTGTGTGTATATATGCATTCTGTGTGTGATCTGAGTGTGTATATATGTGCATGCTGTGTGTGTGATCTGTGTGTGTATATATAGTATGTGCATGCGGTGTGTGTGATCTGTGTATATATGTGCATGCTGTGTGTATGATCTGTGTGTTTATATATTTGCATGCTGTGTGTGTATATATGTGCATGCTGTGTGTGTGATCTGTGTGTGTATATATGTTATGTGCATGCGGTGTGTGTGATCTGTGTGTGTATATATGTGCATGTTGTGTGTGTGATCTGTGTGTGTATATATGTGCATGCTGTGTGTGTGATCTGTGTGTTTATATATTTGCATGCTGTGTGTGTGTGTGATCTGTGTGTGTATATACAGTATGTGCATGCGGTGTGTGTATATATGTGCATGCTATATGTGTGATATGTGGTTGTATATATGCATGCAGTATATGTGCATGCTATGTATCCCCCATCACAGACACATTGCTCTCAGTTTCTGCGCCCTATGAAGACCCCTAGTAACGATTGGAGGCTTTGCAAACCCATAGTTTTATTAATAAAGAGAGATACTACTTAGCTATACCTTATCTGGATTTGGGACTGGGTTCACTTTAACATATGTCATTTATGTAATACTGTATGGGGGGGTTTCCAATTATTAGTCAATGACCGCAGGTAATTGCATCAATGGGGGCTATCCAGTTAGCTCCTCCCCCCTATGTCGGCACTTATTGCGGATTATGCTTAAACATAATCCCAGATAAGTGGCCTGCCAGAGCTGCGGTAGCACATGAGATTGGGGATTTATCCCCAATTCCCATGTGTTTGCGCGATCGTGGGTCCAATTCTGGCAGATCAAAGCGGTCTATAATTGGATACTGCGATAATGACCCTCTGTCATTAATCGCGCTATCTGGATGTTTTGATCGCCTGAACTTTGCCTAGGGCGTTGAGAAACCTTGCACCGGCCCTGATGCTGAGGGCTGCTGTATACTGACCACAGGCTACCCAGTGCTCTTTGTTTCATAACTGCCATATGGGCTCTGCCAGCAAGATGTATTCACTGTGCTGGGGTATAAGGGGAGGGGGGGGGGGGGGTGATTAGTGCATGTGTCCAGGGGTATAAGGGGAGGGGTGGAGATCACTGCGTGTGTGCCGTGGTGTAAGGGGAGGGGGGAGTGGTTAGTGCATGTGTGCTGGGGTATAAGGAGGGGGGCGATTACTGCCGCTGTCTTGTTCAACCGCCCTGCAGCTCTAATCCCGCTTCCATGCCTACAGGCAGACCCTCTGCTGCTCTTCTTAACCCTGGGCATCTCTACTGCCCAGACGCTGGCTGCTGCTGTTCCCCATACTTCGCGGGCATTAGCGGCAGCATCAGCCTGGGAATTAGCTGTGGGGGTGGTAGCTGGCGGCAACTTTAGCAGGCAGTTGAGAGTACAGTAGGCATGCATGACAGTACAGTAGGGGCACTGGGAGCGGCGGTATTGGGCATGCCTCACCAGCCACTGACCAAACCGCACACCACTGCTGCTCACTGAAATTACACCCTGCTCTCATATACACACACTAACACACACACAGGCGGATTGGTCCGCCGGGAGGTCGGGTCAGTCCTCATTTGGCCGGGCCTTGTGGCCACCTCATTGGCCGTGCCCTCCCCTCCGACGCTGGGCCAATTCACTTAATTGCGGCTGCTGCAATCTGACCGCGGAGATCATTCAAGCTGTGGCCATGATGTTGCTGACCTAGCGGCCAACCAAGCAGCGAGAACATTCCCTGGCCTGCATAGAGGAGGACAGATTACTGCACACAGCGCTGGCTCATGGCTGTCAGTGCAGAAGAGGCCTGGAACACCCTGGCAGCGCAACTCTGGTCAGGAGCTCTCTTAGGTGATGGCCGGGAGCAGGCAGCAGAGGTGGAGAGATCCAGGCTCCTGGGTGACAGCTAGAGAAGCTATGCGGAATGAAGCGCAAAGACATCACTGAGCAGATCCGCTGGCAGCACTGTTCTGCAGTATCTCTCTCATACATTCTGGGAGATCAAAGGTGACGCTCACACATTATACTCTGGAGCATTCACTTGCTGACAACTGGCACCACACTGACGATCTCTCAGGGAGTCATCCTGTAGAATATCCAGGCAGCTGTTGTTGCTGTTGCCCAAGAGGACTGTAAGCCAAAAGCCAACCAAAAGCAAGTAACCCTGTGTGTGATGATGCAGTGTAGTGTAGCCCTGTGTGTGCTGGTGCATTGCAGTGTAATTCTGTGTGTGCAGCCATTGTACAGTGTAACGCTTTTGTGCTGGTTCAACGCGGTGTGACCCTGTGTGTGCTGGTGCAGTACAGTGTGGCCCTGTGTGTGCTAGTGCAGTGTGGTGTAGCCCTGTGTGTGCTGGTGCAGTACAGTGTAGTTCTGTGTGTGCTGCCACTGTACAGTGTAACTCTTGTGTGCTGGAGCAGTGTGGTGTAACCCTGTGTGTGCTGGTACAGTACAGTGTGACCCTGTGTGTGCTACCACTCTATGGTGTAATCCTTTGTGTACTACCACTATAAATTGTAGCCCTGTGTATGCTGCTATTGTACTACACTGTACTCTTGTGTGCTGGTGCAATGCAGTGTAACCCTGTATGTGCTGGTGCAGTACAGTGCAACCCAGTGTGTGCTACCACTGTACAGTGTAGTGCAGTGTAACTCTGTGTGCTTGTGTAGTTTAGTGCAGTATAACCCTGTGTGTGCTGATGTAGTGCAGTGTAACACTGTGTGTACTGGTGCAGTGCGGAGAGTGGGAGTGATGGGAGCAGAGCTGGTTGGGAATAGGCAGGTGCGACAGAGGTGGCTGTTGGCTAAGCTTGACCTGGCATATGCTTTGTCCACTACTATAATGTTTATTAAATATGTTTTTTTTAGCTTTTATATTCATTTCACCTGTTTTTAGACTTAGAATGAGTGAGATCAGCATATAGAAGGGGAGGGACATTATTTAAATGTGTCCTTTTTGTAGTTATTTTACATAGCAAGCACCCAGGGGCAGATTGGGCCTCCAGGACGTTGTGACGGTCTTGACTCAGTAAGGCCCCGTGTACCCCTCAGTGGGCGTGCTTCCTCACACCGGGCCAATTACATAACTTCGGCTGCCGCGATCTGACATTCTGCACTGCACAGAAGCTCATTCACGCCGCAGCCATCTGTAGACACTGACAGCAGGTGTCTCAGCCCTTCCACAATTTGATGCACGGATGAACACCAGTGAAGGGCGTTCTAGCAGCATTAGCATAAAGTCACAGACCCAACTGCTGCAAAAGACGCAAGGAAGGCAACAAATGCATCCGACTCAGGATCAGGCCTTATGAGAAGGAATTTCCGCCCCACTCGATAGATCCCACCCCCTCAAGAGACTCCGCCTCCATCACGGCTGCATCCAGGAAATTCCCGGGCTGGTTTTTTATCCCAGTCTGCACCTGAACACACACACATGCTCGCTGACACTACACTGTGATCACATACACTCTGGGGTCTATTCCTGAAGCAGTGAAAGTGTGGAGAAGTTGACCATGGCAACCAGTCAGCTACTCTGTATCATTTTATAATTTGCAAATTATAAATGTTACTTCAATGCTGATATATCTTCAATGTGCTGGGAGGAATGATGAGTAGGAGGAATACTGAGGAGAAAAAGGAATGTGTGTGTAAATATACAGTAGTAAAACAGGATTTTAATACCTACCAGTAAATCCTTTTCTCCTAGTCCGTAGAGGATGCTGGGGTCCACTTCAGTACCATGGGGGGTATAGATGGTTCCGCAGGAGCCATGGGCACTTTAAGACTTTTCTAGAGTGTGAAACACACTTAATAATAACTACTTAGTTCAACTAATTGAGGAACCAACTAGGTACAATGCAATCTTAGACCTGGTATTAACAAACAATGGGGATTTGGTATCAGGTATTATAGTAGGGGAACCCATAGGAAACAGCGACCACAATATGGTCACATTCAATATCAGTTTCCATAAACAGCCCTATACTGGCTCAACTAGGACTCTAAACTTTAGCAAAGCAAATTTTGAAAAGATGAGGGTATTTTTCAGGGATATTGAATGGGAAGGTTTGTATTTAGGAAAAAATACTACGGAGAAATGGGAGGTACTAAAATTCCTACTATCTAAAAATACACTCAAATTTATTCCTGTGAGCAGCAAAAAAAGGAATAAAAATCATAAACCGATGTGGCTTAACAAAAAGATTAAGGAGCTTATGGGCAAGAAAAGGCGAGCATTTAAAAAATACAAATCTGACGGGGAAGCAGAGTCATTTCAGCACTATAAGAATGTAACAAAATTTGCAAAAAGGAAATAAGAGCGGCTAAAGTAGAAACTGAAAAACTAGTAGCAAAGGAAAGCAAAGCGAATCCCAAGAAATTCTTTAAATACATTGATAGCAAGAGATTAAAGAAGGAGAGTATAGGCCCTTTAAAAGACAAGTTGGGAGTCTTAAGCAAAAATGATAATGACATAGCGGACACACTAAATGAGTTTTTTTCAACAGTATTTACTAGAGAGGACCCAATTCAGGAACTGACACACAATCACAATAATGTGAATATCCCACTGATAGGTACTTATTTAAGTGAGGAAGTAGTCTGTGACCGATTAAAACATTTAAAGATTAATAAATCACCAGGGCCCGATGGTATTCACCCAAGGGTTCTAATGGAGCTTCACTCTGAACTGGCAAAACCGCTATTTTTGATCTTTAAGGATTCAGTTATATCAGATATGGGCCCTCATTCCGAGTTGTTCGCTCGCAAGCTGTTTTTAGCAGATTTACTTACGCTAAGCCGCCGCCTACTGGGAGTGAATCTTAGCATCTTAAAATTGCGAACGACGTATTCGCAATATTGCGAATACACCTCTCTTAGCAGTTTCTGAGTAGCTCCAGACTTGGCATCTGCGATCAGTTCAGTGCTTGTCGTTCCTGGTTTGACGTCACAAACACACCCAGCGTTCGCCCAGACACTCCTCCATTTCTCCAGCCACTCCCGCGTTTTTCCCAGAAACGGTAGCGTTTTTCCGCACACACCCATAAAACGGCCAGTTTCCGCCCAGTAACACCCACTTCCTGTCAATCACACTATGATCACCAGAACGAAGAAAAAGCCGTGAGTAAAATTCCTAACTACATAGCAAATTTACTTGGCGCAGTCGCACTGCGGACATTGCGCATGCGCACTAAGCGGAAAATCGCTGCGATGCGAAAAAATTACCGAGCGAACAACTCGGAATGACCACCATGGTTCCCAAAGACTGGCGTATAGCGGAAGTAGTGCCTATATTCAAAAAGGGAATTAAAGCTGAACCAGGTAATTATAGACCAGTTAGTCTTACATCTATAGTGGGGAAAGTATTGGAAGGTATTCTAAGAGATAGTATTCAGAAGTTCCTTGAAGTCAATAAGGTCATTAAAAGGAATCAACATGGGTTTATGAAGGACAGATCCTGTCAAACCAACTTACTTGGCTTTTATGAAACAGTAAGCGCAAACCTAGATCAGGGTAAAGACGTGGATGTAATCTTTTTAGACTTTGCCAAAGCGTTCGATACTGTACCACACATGAGACTTATCTACAAGCTACAAGAATCAGGGCTAGGAAGCACAATATGCACTTGGGTCAAAAACTGGTTAGATAATAGGGAGCAGCGCGTTGCGGTTAATGAATCTTTTTCAACTTGGACTGAAGTGCTAAGTGGTGTGCTGCAAGGCTCAGTATTAGGACCGCTATTGTTCAATATTTTCATTAACGACCTAACAGAAGGTCTAGAGAGCATGGTGCCAATTTTTGCAGATGATGCCAAATTGTATAAAGCTATAAATACAGAGGAGGATGCCGAGTCTCTTCAGAACGACTTAGTTAAATTAGAAGCATGGGCAGCCAAATGGAGAATGCGCTTCAACACAGACAAGTGTAAGGTAATGCACTGTGGTAACAAGAACAAAAATTACACCTACCTACTAAATGGGGTAAAATTAGGGGTGATATTGTCATTATTGAGATTGTGTATCAGTCCCTGAATTGGGTCCTCTCTAGTGAATACTGTTGAAAAAAACTCATTTAGTGTGTCCGCTATGTTATTATCATTTTTGCTTAAGACTCCCAACTTGTCTTTCAAGGGGCCTATACTCTCCTTTTTTAATCTCTTGCTATTAATGTATTTAAAGAATTTTTTTTGGGGATTCGCTTTGCTTTCCTTTGCTACTAGTTTTTCAGTTTCTACTTTAGCCGCTCTTATTTCCTTTTTGCAATTTTTGTTACATTCCTTATAGTGCTGAAATGACTCTGCTTCCCCGTCAGATTTGTATTTTTTAAATGCTCGCCTTTTCTTGCCCATAAGTTCCTTAATCTTTTTGTTAAGCCACATCGGTTTATGATTTTTATTCCCTTTTTTGCTACTCATAGGAATATATTTGAGTGTATTTTTAGCTAGCAGGAATTTTAGTACCTCCCATTTCTCCGTAGTATTTTTTCCTAAAAACAAACCTTCCCATTCAATATCCCTGAAAAATACCCTCATCTTTTCAAAATTTGCTTTGCTAAAGTTTAAAGTCCTAGTTGAGCCAGTATAGGGCTGTTTGTAGAAACTGATATTGAATGTGACCATATTGTGGTCGCTGTTTCCTATGGGTTCCCCTACTATAATACCCGATACCAAATCCTGATTGTTTGTTAATACCAGGTCTAAGATTGCATTGTACCTAGTTGGTTCCTCAATTAGTTGGACTAGGTAGTTATCATTTAGTGTGTTTAAAAACATACTGCCCCTAGCAGTATCACATGAATCGTTTTTCCAGTTTATCTCTGGATAGTTAAAATCTCCCATCACTACTATGTCTCCTACTCCTGCTGCTTTTTCAATTTGCTTAAGTAACAATTCATCATCAGATGCGTTGATACCAGGCGGCCTATAGCATACACCCAGTACTAACTTTTTTGTTCCTTTTTCCCCGCATGCAATTTCTACCCATAATGTCTCAACAGTGTCTACAGTCCCCTCCTGAATATCTTCCCATATATTAGGTTTTAAAAACGGCTTTACGTACAGACACACCCCTCCACCCTTTTTATTTAGTCTGTCTCTCCTAAACAGTGTATAGCCCTCTAGATTGACTGTCCAATCATGAGATTCATCCCACCAAGTTTCAGTAATGCCTATAATATCATACTGTTTGCTTGCTGCAAGTATTTCTAGTTCACCCTTTTTACCAGTAATGCTTCTGGCGTTTACATACATACAACTAAGATAAGTATTTTCCCTTGCGTTAGGGACATCTTTCACCTTATGTGGCAAGGATGACCTGTAATCGTCATTGGTTAGTGCTTTGGTAAAATCCCTTTTAGTACCCATGTTAGTAACCTTACTGCCTGCTCTTACCCTCCCCCCAACTTCTCCCCCATTTCGTTTACTACCGCCATCCCCACTATTCTCACTGCATGACCCGTAGTTTCTAGCTAAACCCTCCCCCCAGACTCCTAGTTTAAAATCTCCTCCAACCTTCTAACCATCCTTCCCCCCAGCACCGCTGCCCCCTCCTCAGTCAGGTGCAATCCGTCACGACAAAAGAGAGGGCGCCTGACTGAGAAGTCCGCCCAGTGTTCCAGGAACACAAACCCCTCTTTCCTGCACCAATCCCTAAGCCACACATTTACCTCCCTAATCTCCCTCTGCCTCCCTGGACTAGCGCGTGGCATGGGTAATAATTCCGAGAATATTACCTTAGATGTCCTTGCCTTCAGTTTCTTTCCTAAGTCCCTATAGTCTTTCTTAAGGACATCCCACCTTCCGCTAACTTTGTCATTGGTGCCAACGTGCACCAAGACCGCCGGGTCTTTGCCAGCCCCTCCCAACAATCTATCTACCCGGTCCGCGATGTGCCGTACCCGAGCACCCGGGAGACAACAGACTGTACGGCGATCACGGTCCCGGTAGCAGATTGCCCTATCTGCCTTCCTGATGATAGAATCCCCTACCACCACCATTTGACTAGGTACCTCTCTATCTTTTATCCCAACCGCGCCAGAGGGACCGCACCTCTGGATGCTAGAGGGAGCAGTCTCTTCCGGCACCGTCATTTCTTCACTATCATCCTCCGATTCCTCGTCCAATCGGGCAAATTTGTTCGGGTTTGATAGTTCGGAGTTGTCGTGCCTCCCCCTCTTTTTCTTCCTTATAACTGTGACCCAACTGGCTACCTGATCATCATCCTCTTCTATCAGTGACCCCTCCCGCAACTCCTCCACCGTTCTGTCTAAACTACGCTCGAGATTGTGAATCTCCCTCAGTTGCGTAACGGTTTGCTCTAGATCAGTTACCTGGGCTTCCAGGGCAACCGTTCGCACACACCTCGTGCAGATGTATTCACACTGGGCCGGTAGCTCCAGGTGTGCATACATCTTGCATGACATGCACTGAGTGAGGTCCTCAATCACAGCCCCTCCCATATTGTTTGCAAGATCTAACTCACTGTTACACTCAAAGAAAAAGCAGCAAAAATAAAAAATAGAAGACAAGCAATATCACTTATACAATAATTAAGCTGGCTTATACTTATCTATCTTTGTGTGGGGTCCTTCACTTTTATGCAGCCGTAGTACTCTCTCCTGCGGCACCTATACTCCACTTAGCAGTTGCAGTTGTTCCAGCTCACTGCTCCTCCTTTTCACTTGGCTTCCAGCTCCTGCTAAGAAAAAAAAAAAAAAAATGCCCCTCACACCCGCACAATCACAGCCCCTCTGCCACTCCAAGTAAGAGACCCTCTCACTCACTCACAAGGTCAGCCCCTTGCAGCCTCACCAGAAGTTTAATGGTACTGTAAATGTGTGTTCCTGATTGTGTATTATAAAACTCACCTTTTTCTGTATTCTAACTCACCTTTTTACTGTTTCCAACTCACACTTAGAAATCCCAGCAGCACTTGGAAGAGACCAGCCCCACAGAGCAGGCTCCAAGAGTCTAGTCACTGCTTATATAGGCTCACCCAGCTGCTTCAATCAGCCCCTCTCCCTCCTGATTACTCCTGATTACTCACACCTGAGTTAACCCCTCTGGCTATCACCTCACACTTTATTTGTTTTTTTATTTTTTTCCCTCCAAAAGAAAAAAAAAACCCAGTACAGATATATTAAAACAAAAAGAAACAGTATAGATACAAACAATCAATCAGAATCAGATTACTTTCTCTCACAAAATTACTATCCCTATATGGATAGACAGAGATTAATCAGAGTTCACCTTTTTACTGTTTCCAACTCACACTTAGAAATCCCAGCAGCACTTGGAAGAGACCAGCCCCACAGAGCAGGCTCCAAGAGTCTAGTCACTGCTTATATAGGCTCACCCAGCTGCTTCAATCAGCCCCTCTCCCTCCTGATTACTCCTGATTACTCACACCTGAGTTAACCCCTCTGGCTATCACCTCACACTTTATTTGTTTTTTTATTTTTTTCCCTCCAAAAGAAAAAGAAAAAGAAAAAAAAACCCAGTACAGATATATTAAAACAAAAAGAAACAGTATAGATACAAACAATCAATCAGAATCAGATTACGTTCTCTCACAAAATTACTATCCCTATATGGATAGACAGAGATTAATCAGAGTTCACCTTTTTACTGTTTCCAACTCACACTTAGAAATCCCAGCAGCACTTGGAAGAGACCAGCCCCACAGAGCAGGCTCCAAGAGTCTAGTCACTGCTTATATAGGCTCACCCAGCTGCTTCAATCAGCCCCTCTCCCTCCTGATTACTCCTGATTACTCACACCTGAGTTAACCCCTCTGGCTATCACCTCACACTTTATTTGTTTTTTTATTTTTTTCCCTCCAAAAGAAAAAAACAAAAACAAAAACCCAGTACAGATATATTAAAACAAAAAGAAACAGTATAGATACAAACAATCAATCAGAATCAGATTACTTTCTCTCACAAAATTACTATCCCTATATGGATAGACAGAGATTAATCAGAGTTCACCTTTTTACTGTTTCCAACTCACACTTAGAAATCCCAGCAGCACTTGGAAGAGACCAGCCCCACAGAGCAGGCTCCAAGAGTCTAGTCACTGCTTATATAGGCTCACCCAGCTGCTTCAATCAGCCCCTCTCCCTCCTGATTACTCCTGATTACTCACACCTGAGTTAACCCCTCTGGCTATCACCTCACACTTTATTTGTTTTTTTATTTTTTTCCCTCCAAAAGAAAAAAAAAACCCAGTACAGATATATTAAAACAAAAAGAAACAGTATATATACAAACAATCAATCAGAATCAGATTACTTTCTCTCACAAAATTACTATCCCTATATGGATAGACAGAGATTAATCAGAGTTCACCTTTTTACTGTTTCCAACTCACACTTAGAAATCCCAGCAGCACTTGGAAGAGACCAGCCCCACAGAGCAGGCTCCAAGAGTCTAGTCACTGCTTATATAGGCTCACCCAGCTGCTTCAATCAGCCCCTCTCCCTCCTGATTACTCCTGATTACTCACACCTGAGTTAACCCCTCTGGCTATCACCTCACACTTTATTTGTTTTTTTATTTTTTTCCCTCCAAAAGAAAAAAAAAAACCCAGTACAGATATATTAAAACAAAAAGAAACAGTATAGATACAAACAATCAATCAGAATCAGATTACTTTCTCTCACAAAATTACTATCCCTATATGGATAGACAGAGATTAATCAGAGTTCACCTTTTTACTGTTTCCAACTCACACTTAGAAATCCCAGCAGCACTTGGAAGAGACCAGCCCCACAGAGCAGGCTCCAAGAGTCTAGTCACTGCTTATATAGGCTCACCCAGCTGCTTCAATCAGCCCCTCTCCCTCCTGATTACTCCTGATTACTCACACCTGAGTTAACCCCTCTGGCTATCACCTCACACTTTATTTGTTTTTTTATTTTTTTCCCTCCAAAAGAAAAAGAAAAAGAAAAAAAAACCCAGTACAGATATATTAAAACAAAAAGAAACAGTATAGATACAAACAATCAATCAGAATCAGATTACGTTCTCTCACAAAATTACTATCCCTATATGGATAGACAGAGATTAATCAGAGTTCACCTTTTTACTGTTTCCAACTCACACTTAGAAATCCCAGCAGCACTTGGAAGAGACCAGCCCCACAGAGCAGGCTCCAAGAGTCTAGTCACTGCTTATATAGGCTCACCCAGCTGCTTCAATCAGCCCCTCTCCCTCCTGATTACTCCTGATTACTCACACCTGAGTTAACCCCTCTGGCTATCACCTCACACTTTATTTGTTTTTTTATTTTTTTCCCTCCAAAAGAAAAAAACAAAAACAAAAACCCAGTACAGATATATTAAAACAAAAAGAAACAGTATAGATACAAACAATCAATCAGAATCAGATTACTTTCTCTCACAAAATTACTATCCCTATATGGATAGACAGAGATTAATCAGAGTTCACCTTTTTACTGTTTCCAACTCACACTTAGAAATCCCAGCAGCACTTGGAAGAGACCAGCCCCACAGAGCAGGCTCCAAGAGTCTAGTCACTGCTTATATAGGCTCACCCAGCTGCTTCAATCAGCCCCTCTCCCTCCTGATTACTCCTGATTACTCACACCTGAGTTAACCCCTCTGGCTATCACCTCACACTTTATTTGTTTTTTTTATTTTTTTCCCTCCAAAAGAAAAAAAAAACCCCAGTACAGATATATTAAAACAAAAAGAAACAGTATAGATACAAACAATCAATCAGAATCAGATTACTTTCTCTCACAAAATTACTATCTCTATATGGATAGACAGAGATTAATCAGAGTTCACCTTTTTACTGTTTCCAACTCACACTTAGAAATCCCAGCAGCACTTGGAAGAGACCAGCCCCACAGAGCAGGCTCCAAGAGTCTAGTCACTGCTTATATAGGCTCACCCAGCTGCTTCAATCAGCCCCTCTCCCTCCTGATTACTCCTGATTACTCACACCTGAGTTAACCCCTCTGGCTATCACCTCACACTTTATTTGTTTTTTTATTTCTCTAACGTCCTAGTGGATGCTGGGAACTCCGTAAGGACCATGGGGAATAGCGGGCTCCGAAGGAGGCTGGGCACTCTAGAAAGAACTTAGACTACCTGGTGTGCACTGGCTCCTCCCACTATGACCCTCCTCCAAGCCTCAGTTAGATTTCGTGCCCGGCCGAGGTTGGATGCACACTAGGGGCTCTCCTGAGCTCTTAGAAAGTTATAGTCTTAGAATTTGTTATTTTCAGTGAGACCTGCTGGCAACAGGCTCACTGCAGCGAGGGACTAAGGGGAGAAGAAGCGAACTCGCCTGCTTGCAGCCGGATTGGGCTTCTTAGGCTACTGGACACCATTAGCTCCAGAGGGATCGACCGCAGGCCCAGCCTTGATGTTCGGTCCCGGAGCCGCGCCGCCGTCCCCCTTACAGAGCCAGAAGCAAGAAGATGGTCCGGAAAATCGGCGGCATGAAGACTCTGTCTTCACCAAGGTAGCGCACAGCACTGCAGCTGTGCGCCATTGCTCCTCTCACACACTTCACACTCCGGTCACTGAGGGTGCAGGGCGCTAGGGGGGGGGGGGGCGCCCTGAGGCAGCAATAAAAACACCTTGGCTGGCTAAAATACCTCAATATATAGCCCCAGGGGCTATATATGAGGTAAATACCCCTGCCAGAATTCCATAAAAAACGGGAGAATAGGCCGCGAAAAAGGGGCGGAGCTATCTCCTCAGCACACTGGCGCCATTTTTCCCTCACAGCTCGGCTGGAAGGAAGCTCCCTGGCTCTTCCCTGCAATTCTACAGTACAGTAAGAGGGAAAAGAGAGGGGGGGCATTAAAATTGGCACTGTATACAGTATATTATATAAAAAGCAGCTATTAGGGACATAACTCAGTTAGTCCCTGTATATATATATAGCGCTCTGGTGTGTGCTGGCATACTCTTACTCTGTCCCCCCAAAGGGCTTTTGTGGGTCCTGTCCTCGTTTAGAGCATTCCCTGTGTGTCTGCGGTGTGTCGGTACGGCTGTGTCGACATGTTGAATGAGGAGGCTTATATGGTGACAGAACAGAGGCCGATATATGTGATGTCGCCCCCTGTGGGGCCGACACCAGAGTGGATGGATAGGTGAAAGGTATTAACCGACAGTGTCAACTCCTTACATAAAAGGGTGGATGACGTAACAGCTGTGGGACAGCCGGCTTCGCAGCCCGCGCCTGCCCAGGCGTCTCAAAGGCCATCAGGGGCTCAAAAACGCCCGCTCTCTCAGATGGCAGACACAGATGTCGACACGGAGTCTGACTCCAGTGTCGACAAGGTGGAGACATATACACAATCCACTAGGAACATCCGTGACGTGATCCCGGCAATAAAAAATGTGTTATACATTTCTGACTTTAACCCAAGCACCTCTAAAAATGGGTTTTAGGTTTGGGGAGAAAAAACAGGCAGTGTTTTGTTCCCCCATCAGATGAATAAATGAAGTGTGTGAAAGCGTGGGTTCCCCCGTTAAGAAACTGGTAATTTATAAAAAGTTACTGATGGCGTACCCTTTCCCGCCAGGTGGATAAGTTACGCTGGGAGATATCCCCTAGGGTGGATAAGGCGCTCACACGTTTGTCAAAAAAGGTGGCACTGCCGTCTTAGGATACGGCCACTTTAATAGGTACCTGTTGATAAAAAACAGGAGGCTATCCTGAAGTCTGTATTTACACACTCAGGTACTAGACTGAGACCTGCAGATAGTGCTGCTCCAGCGTGGTCGGTGACCCTGTCAAACAGGGATACTAGTTGGCAAACATAAAAACATATTAAAGACGTCGTCTTATATATGGGGGATGCACAGAGGGATATTTTGCCGGCTGGCATCCAAAATAAATGTAATGTCCATTCTGTCAGGAGGGTATTAGAGACCTGTCACTGGACAGGTGATGCTGACTTAAAAAGCGCATAGAGAGCCTTATAAGGGTGAGGAATTATTTGGGGATGGTCTCTGGGACCTCGTATCCACAGCAACTGCTGGGAAGAAATAATTTTACCTCAGGTTTCCTCACAGACAAAGGTACAGTCCTTTCGGCTTCAGAAAAGCAAGCGGGTCAAATGGCGCTTCCTTTCTGTACAGAGACAAGGGTAGAGGGAAAAAAGCTGCACCAGTCAGCCTGTTCCCAGAATCAAGATTCTTCCCCCGCCTCCTGTGAGGCCACACCATGACGCGGGTGCTCCACAGGTGTAGCCAGGTACGGTGGGGGGCCGTCTCAAAAATTTCAGCAATTAGTGAGCTCGCTCACAGGTGGATCCCTGTTTCTTTCAAGTAGTATTTCAGGGGTACAAGCTGGAATTCGAGATGTCTCCCCCCAGCCGTTTCCTAAAATATGCCTTGCTGACAACTCCCTCAGGCAGGGAGGCTGTGCTAGAGGCAATTAATAAGCGGTATTCCCAGCAGGTAATACTCAAGGTGCCCCTACTTCAACAAGGACGGGGTTACTATTCCACACGGGTTGGGGTACCGAAACCGCATGGTTCGGTGTGACCCATTTTATATTTAAAATCCTTGAACACAAAAATTCAAGTTCAAGATGGAATCGCTCTGGGCGGTTATTCCAAGCCTGGACGAGGGGGATTACATGGTATCCTGGGACATCAAGGATGCTTACCTGCATGTCCCCATTTACCATCCTCGCCAGGAGTACCTCAGATTTGTGGTACAGGATTACCATTACCAAGTCCAGACACTGCCGTTTGGACTGTACATGGCACCGAGGGTGTTTTATCAAGGTAATGGCCGAAATGTTGATACTCCTTCAAAAAAAGGGAGTTGTAATTATCCCGTACTTGGACAATCTCGTTATAAGGGCGAGGTCCAAGGAGCAGTTGGTAGTCGGGGTAGCACTATTTTGGAAAGTGCTACAACAGCATGGTTGGATTCTAAACAGTCCAAAGTCACAGCTGGTTCCTATGACACGTCTACTGTTCCTGGGGATGGTTCTGGACATAAACCAGAAATAGTGTTTCTCCCAGAGGAGAAAGCCAAGGAGTTGTCATCTCTAGTCAGAGACCTCCTGAAGCCAAAATAGGTAGCGGTGCATCATTGCACGCGAGTCCTGGGAAAAATGGTAGCTTCCTACGAAGCAATCCCATTAGGCAGGTTCCATACAAGAACTTTTCAGAGGGACCTGTTGGACAAGTGGTCCGGATCGCATCTTCCGATGCATAGGCTGATAACCCTGTCTCCAAGGACCAGGGTATCTCTACTGTGGTGGCTGCAGAGTGCCCATCTTCAAGAGGGCCGCAGGTTCGGCATACAGGACTAGGTCCTAGTGACCATGGATTCCAGCCTTTGAGGCTGGGAGGCAGTCACACAGGGAAGAAATTTCCAGGGACTTTGGTCAAGTCAGGTTATTTCCCTACACATAAATATTCTGGACCTGAGGGCCATTTACAATGCCCTGAGGCCGGCAAGGCCTCTGCTTCAAAACCAGCCGGTACTGATCCAATCAGACAACATCACGGCAGTCGCCCATGTAAACCAACAGGGCGGCACAAGAAGCAGGATGGCGATGGCAGAAGCCACAAGGATTCTCCGATAGGCGGAAAATCATGTGTTAGCACTGTCAGCAGTGTTCATTCCCGGAGTGGACAACTGGGAAGCAGATCTTCTCAACAGACACGACCTCCACCCGGGAGAATGGGGACTTCCTCCAGAAGTCTTCCAATAGGATTGTACACCATTGGGAAAGGCCACAGGTGGACATGATGGCGTCCCGCCTCAACAAAAAGCTATAAAAGATATTGCACCGGGTCAAGGGACCCTCAGGCGATAGCTATGGACGCTCTGGTAACACCGTGGGTGTACCAGTCGGTTTATGTGTTCTCCCCTCTGCCTCTCATACCAAAGGTACTGAGAATAATAAGAAGGCGAGGAGTAAGAACGATACTCGTGGATGGCCAAGAAGAGCTTGGTACCCAGAACTTCAAGAATTTATATCAGAGGACCCATGGCCTCTGCCACTCAGACAGGACCTGCGGCAGCAGGGGCCCTGTCTGTTCCAAGACTTACCGCGGCTGCGTTTGTCGGCATGGCGGTTGAACGCCGGATCCTGAAGGAAAAGGGCATTCCGGAGGAAGTCATTCCTACGCTTACTAAAGCCAGGAAAGAGGTTACAGCAACTCATTATCACCGCATATGGCGAAAATATGTTGCATGGTGTGAGGCCGAAAGGGCCCCAACAGAGGAATTTCAACTAGGTCGATTTCTGCATTTCCTGCAAGCAGGAGTGACTATGGGCCTTAAATTGGGTTCCATTAAGGTACAGATCTCGGCTCTGTCGATTTTCTTTCAAAAAGAACTAGCTTCAGTACCTGAAGTTCAGACATTTATAAAAGGAGTGCTGCAGAGTCAGCCCCCGTTTGTGCCTCCTGTGGCACCTTGGGATCTCAACGTGGTGTTGAGTTTCTTAAAATCACATTGGTTTGAACCACTAAAAACCATGGATCTGAAATATCTCACGTGGAAGGTGGTTATGTTATTGGCCTTGGCTTCTGCCAGGCGAGTATCAAAGTTGGCGGCTTTGTCTTGTAAAAGCCCTTATTTGATTTTCCATATGGATAGGGCAGAATTGAGGACTCGTCCCCAGTTTCTCCCAAAGGTGGTGTCAGCGTTTCACCTGAACCAGCCTATTGTGGTGCCTAGGCTACTAGGGACTTGGAGGACTCCAAGTTGCTAGACGTTGTCAGGGCACTGAAAATATATGTTTCCAGAACGGCTAGAGTCAGAAAATCTGACTCGCTGTTTATCCTATATGCACCTAACAAGCTGGGTGCTCCTGCTTCTAAGCAGACTATTGCTCGTTGGATTTGTAGTACAATTCAGCTTGCACATACTGTGGCAGGCCTGCCACAGCCAAAATCTGTCAATGCCCATTCCACAAGGAAGGTGGGCTCATCTTGGGCGGCTGCCCGAGGGGTCTCGGCTTTACAACTTTGCCGAGCAGCTACTTGGTCAGGGGCAAACACGTTTGCAAAATTCTACAAATTTGATACCCTGGCTGAGGAGGACCTGGAGTTCTCTCATTCAGTGCTGCAGAGTCATCCGCACTCTCCCGCCCGTTTGGGAGCTTTGGTATAATCCCCATGGTCCTTACGGAGTTCCCAGCATCCACTAGGACGTTAGAGAAAATAAGAATTTACTCACCGGTAATTCTATTTCTCGTAGTCCGTAGTGGATGCTGGGCGCCCATCCCAAGTGCGGTTTATCTGCAATACTTGTACATAGTTATTGTTAACTAAATCGGGTTATTGTTGAGCCATCTGTTGAGAGGCTCTATTGTTTCATACTGTTAACTGTGTTTCATATCACGAGTTGTACGGTGTGATTGGTGTGGCTGGTATGAGTCTTACCCGGGATTCAAAATCCTTCCTTATTGTGTACGCTCGTCCGGGCACAGTACCTAACTGAGGCTTGGAGGAGGGTCATAGTGGGAGGAGCCAGTGCACACCAGGTAGTCTAAGATCTTTCTAGAGTGCCCAGCCTCCTTCGGAGCCCGCTATTCCCCATGGTCCTTACGGAGTTCCCAGCATCCACTACGGACTACGAGAAATAGAATTACCGGTGAGTAAATTCTTATTTTTTTTCCCTCCAAAAAAAACAACAACAAAAAAACCCAGTACAGATATATTAAAACAAAAAAAAACAGTATAGATACAAACAATCAATCAGAATCCGATTACTTTCTCTCACAAAATTACTATCCCTATATGGATAGACAGAGATTAATCAGAGTTCACCTTTTTACTGTTTCCAACTCACACTTAGAAATCCCAGCAGCACTTGGAAGAGACCAGCCCCACAGAGCAGGCTCCAAGAGTCTAGTCACTGCTTATATAGGCTCACCCAGCTGCTTCAATCGGCCCCTCTCCCTCCTGATTACTCACACCTGAGTTAACCCCTCTGGCTATCACCTCACACTTTATTTGTTTTTTTATTTTTTTCCCTCCAAAAGAAAAAGAAAAAAGAAAAAAAAACCCAGTACAGATATATTAAAACAAAAAGAAACAGTATAGATACAATCAATCAGAATCAGATTACTTTCTCTCACAAAATTACTATCCCTATATGGATAGACAGAGATTAATCAGAGTTCACCTTTTTACTGTTTCCAACTCACACTTAGAAATCCCAGCAGCACTTGGAAGAGACCAGCCCCACAGAGCAGGCTCCAAGAGTCTAGTCACTGCTTATATAGGCTCACCCAGCTGCTTCAATCAGCCCCTCTCCCTCCTGATTACTCCTGATTACTCACACCTGAGTTAACCCCTCTGGCTATCACCTCACACTTTATTTGTTTTTTTATTTTTTCCCTCCAAAAAAAAAACAAAAAAAACCCAGTACAGATATATTAAAACAAAAAGAAACAGTATAGATACAATCAATCAGAATCAGATTACTTTCTCTCACAAAATCACTATCCCTATATGGATAGACAGAGATTAATCAGAGTTCACCTTTTTACTGTTTCCAACTCACACTTAGAAATCCCAGCAGCACTTGGAAGAGACCAGCCCCACAGAGGGGTATTGATGCTAGGGAAGAGAGTATTATACTCCCGTTATATAAATCACTAGTGAGGCCACACCTTGAATACTGTGTACAGTTCTGGGCACCGTACTACAAAAAGGATATCCTGAAGCTAGAAAAGGTTCAGAGGAGGGCGACCAAACTAATTAAGTGCATGGAGACGATGGAATACTAGGAAAGGCTTGAAAGACTAGGCATGTTTACATTGGAAAAGCGGAGACTAAGAGGGGATATGATCAACATCTACAAATATATAAGGGGACAATACAAAGAGCTTGCGCGGGACCTGTTTTTGGTTAGATCAACACAGAGGACTCGTGGACACTCGCTCAGGTTAGAGGAGAGGAGATTCCGCACAATACGGCGTAAAGGCTTTTTCACGGTAAGGACAATACGTATTTGGAATTCCCTACCTGAGGGAGTTGTAATGGCGGAATCTGTCAACACCTTTAAGAATGGGTTAGATAAATTCCTAATGGATAAGGATATCCAGGGGTATGGTGCATAGTCATGCATTATAGTTACTATAAATAGGGATAAAATGCAACGGCTGACATCAGCATCAGTCAGAAATTTTAGTCCAATCATCATGCATAGGAGACCACAAATAGGTTGAACTCGATGGACAATTGTCTTTTTTCAACCTCAGATACTATGTTACTATGTTACTATGAACTGGCTCCTCCCTCTATGCCTCTCTTCCAGACCTCAGTAAAGGAACTGTGCCCAGGGAGATGGACATTTAGAGGAAAGGATTTACTTTTATGTTAACGGTGAGATTTATACCAGCTCACACTTCAACCATGCCGCACACATGACATTCAACAAAACACATGCCAACGGGCATGAACATTACAGCAACCGTGCTGAAAACATCTTTAGCAAAATAACAACTGCAGGTAAAGTACGCACTGGGCTGGGTGCCCAGCATCCTCTACGGACTAGGAGAAAAGGATTTACCGGTAGGTATTAAAATCCTGTTTTCTCATATGTCCTAGAGGTTGTTGGGGTCCACTTCAGTATCATGGGGTTATACCAAAGCTCCAGTACGGGCGGGAGAGTGTGGATGACCCTGCAGCACCAATTGACCAAACTTGAGGTCCTCATCGGCCAAGGTGTCAAACTTGTAAAACTTAGCAAACGTTTTTGCCCCTGACCAAGTAGCTGCTCGGCAAAGTTGTAACGCCGAGACCCCCCGGGCAGCCGCCCAGGATGAGCCCACCTTTCTAGTAGAATGAGCATTCACTGAATTTGGTGTCGGCAATCCTGCCGTGGAATCGTACCTCTGATCCAGCGCGCAATGGTCTGCTTCGAAGCAGGACACCCAATCTTGTTGGGAGCATACAGGACAAACAGAGCCTCTGTTTTCCGTATCCGAGCTGTTCTTGCGATATAAATTTTCAAAGCTCTGACCACATCCAGAGACTTTGACGCAGCAAAGGTATCAGTAGCCACTGGCACCACAATAGGTCGGTTTATATGGAAAGAAGAAACCACCTTCGGAAGAAATTGCTGACGAGTTCTTAACTCAGCCCTATCTTCATGGAAGATCAAGTAAGGACTCTTGTGAGACAAGGCCCCTAACTCAGACACCCTCCTTGCGGATGCCAAGGCTAACAGCATGACCACTTTCCAAGTGAGAAACTTCAACTCTATCTCCTGTAGAGGTTCAAACCAATCCGATTGAAGGAACTGCAACACCACGGTAAGATCCCATGGTGCCACTGGAGGCACAAATGGAGGTTGGATGTGCAGAACCCCTTTCACGAACGTCTGAACTTCTGGAACGGAGGCCAATTGTTTCTGAAAGAAAACGAACAAGGCCGAAATCTGGGCCTTGATTGAACCCAATCTTAGGCCCGCATCCACACCTGCCTGCAGAAAATAGAGAAAACGTCCTAACTGAAACTCTTCCGTAGGAGCCTTCTTGGATTCACACCAAGACGCATATTTTCTCCAAATACAGTGGTAATGTTTAGACGTTACTCCTTTCCTGGCCTGAATCAGAGTTGGGAATGACTTCTTTTGGAATACCCTTTCGGGCTAGGATCCGGCGCTCAACAGCCATGCCGTCAAACGTAGGCGCAGTAAGTCTTGATACACGCATGGCCCCTGCTGCAGCAGGTCCTCGCGAAGAGGAAGAGGCTGAGGATCTTCTATTAGTAACTCCTGAAGATCTGGATACCAAGCTCTCCTTGGCCTGTCTGGGACAATGAGGATCGCTCGAACCCTTGTTCTTCTCACGATCTTGAGCACTTTTGGTATTAGTGGAAGTGGAGGAAAGACATACACTGACCGAAACACCCACTGGGTCACCAGTGCATCCACTGCTATTGCTTGAGGGTCTCCCAACCTGGAACAATATCTTTGAAGCTTCTTGTTGAGACGAGATGCCATCATGTCTACTTGAGGAACTCCCCAAAGACCTGTCACCTCTGCGAAGACTTCTTGGTGGATGCCCCATTCTCCTGGATGGAGATTGTGTTTGCTGAGGAAGTCTGCTTCCCAGTTGTCCACTCCCGGAATGAAAATTGCCGACAGAGCTCTTTGCATGTCTTTCTGCCCAGAGGAGGATCTTTGTCACCTCTGCCATCGCCGCTCTGCTTTTCGTTCCGCCCTGATGGTATATGTACGTAACTGCTGTTACATTGTCCGACTGGATCTGTACGGGTTGATATTGAAGAAGATGGCCCGCTGGTAGAAGGCCGTTGTACATGGCTCTCAACTCCAGAATGTTTATGTGAAGACAGGTTTCCTGACTTGACCATCTTCCTTGGAAGCTTTCTCCCTGCGTGACTGCACCCCAGCCTCGGAGACTTGCATCCGTGGTTACTAGGACCCAGTCCTGAATCCCGATCATGCATCCCTCTAGTAGGTGAGAACTGTTTAGCCACCACAGGAGCGAAATTCTGGCTTTGGATGACAGGATTATCCGGTGCATGTGTAGGTGAGATCCGGACCACTTGTCCAACAGGTCCCACTGGAATACTCTGGCATGGAACCGGCCAAACTGTATGGCCTCGTAGGCCGCTACCATCTTTCCCAACAACCGAATGCATTGATGAATCGACACTCTTGTTGGTTTCAGAATTTGTTTGACCATTCTCTGGATTTCCAGAGCCTTTTCCACTGGAAGAAATACCCTCTGTACTTCTGTGTCCAGTATCATCCCGAGAAAGGATAATCTTGTTGTTGGTTCCAACTGTGACTTTGGAAAATTTATGATCCAACCGTGTTGTTGAAGTACTGTCAGAGAGAGTGCAATGTTCTGCACCAACTTTTCCCTGGACCTCGCTTTTATCAGGAGATCATCCAGGTAAGGAATTATATTGACTCCTTTCTGTCGAAGGAGGATCATCATCTCCGCCATCACCTTGGTGAACACCCTCGGTGCCGTGGAGAGTCCAAACGGCAACGTCTGAAATTGGTAATGACAGATAAGCTTGATGAGGAGGATAGATGGGAACATGTAAGTAGGCATCCTTTATGTCCACTGACACCATGAACTCCCCTTCCTCCAGACTGGAAATCACTGCCCTCAGAGACTCCATCTTAAACTTGAACCTTTGCAGGTAGATTTCAGGTTTAGAATTGGTCTGACCGAGCAGTCCGGCTTCGGAACTACAAAGAGGCTTGAATAAAACCCTTCTCCTTGTTGTGACAAGGGAAACAGGACAATGACCTGATCCTGACATAATTTTTGTATTGCTGCTGCTACTACTTCCCTGTCTGGAAGAGAAGCTGGTAAGGCCGATTTGTAAAATCGGCATGGGGGAACGTTTTGAAACTCCAGTTTGTACCTATGGGACACAATTTGTAAGATCCACGGGTCCAGGCCAGATTGAACCCAGAACTGACTGAAAAGTTTCCGACGTGCCCCACCTGAGCGGACTCCCGCAAGGGAGCCTCAGCGTCATGCTGAAGATTTGGCAGAAGTAGGGGTTGATTTCTGCTCCTGTGATCCTGGAGACGCTGCAGTCTTTTTTCCTTTTCCACTTCCTCTACCCGCAAAGAGAGGGGAACCTTTACCCTTTTTGTATTTATTGGGCCGAAAGGACTGCATCTGAGAGTGATGTGTCTTTTTCGCCGGCACAGGAGCATAAGGCAAGAATGTCGACTTACCTGCGGTAGCCGCAGAAACTAAAGCATCCAGTCCATCTCCAAACGAGGCCTCACCTTTATACAGGAGAGCCTCCATATTTCTTTCGGAATCTGCGTCAGCATTCCATTGGCGAATCCACAACGCCCTCCTTGCTGAAATAGCCATGGTAGCGGCTTTTGATCACAAGAGCCCAATATCTTTCATGGCTTCTTTTGATATGACCCAACGTTAGGAGAATCTCGTCTCTATCTATTGTGTCAATCTTTGATGACAAGTTTTCTGACCACTTTTCAATAGCACTACTCACCCACGCACAGGCAATGGTAGGTCTGAGTAGTGTCCCATTGGCCACATAAATAGATTTTAACGTAGTCTCTAACTTGCGGTCTGCCGGTTCCTTTAGGGAAGCCGTCCCAGGTGCAGGGAGAATCACCTTTTTTGTTAATCGTGACAGGGCACTGTCTAAAACGGGGGGTGACTCCCACCTTTTCCTGTCCTCTGCCGGGAAAAGATAAACTACCTGAATTCTTTTGGGAATCTTAAATTTATTTTCAGGGTTTACCCAGACTCCCTCAAAGAGAGTGTTCAGCTCATGAGATGGAGGAAAAGTTATGTTAATTTTCTTTTCTTTATAAAAGTTAGCCTTCTCCTGAGGTAAAGGAGGGGGTTCTGTAACTTCTAAGACCTCCTTTATAGCAACAATCATGTACTGAATGTTTTTCGCTAATTTTAGATGTATTCCCCTGGAATCACTAGTGTCGACACAGGAATCAGAGTCCGTGTCGGTATCAGTTTGTACTACTTGTGCAAATGACCTTTTATGTGACCCAGAGGGGTCCCCTGTGGATGAAAAAGCAGAACTATTAAAAATCACATCTTCCACGGATTTTCTCCAGGTTTCTGCATGAGACTTAGACTTATCCAATCTCATACTGATATGATTCACACCATCACGTAATTCTTTCACCCACTCAGGCTCGTGGTGTGCCGGCAGCGCCACCACATTACAACTCTGAGTCCCTAAAATGGCTCCCTCAGGGGAAGAGCTCCCTGCCTCAGACATGTCACCACACGTGCACAATCACACCACAGACACTCCGGGGCTTATAGGGGACAGGCCCACAGTAAAATCTGTCAGAAGGACACAGAAAGTATTTGCCAGTTTACAACTCAGCGCCAATATAAAATCCCTGTGTAATATAAAATGTCCACAGAGACCTGTAGCGCTTTCATAATGTCAAATTATACAATACAGCACCAAATACACTCTGCCCCCCCCTTATGTACACCCTGATACTTGGTTCAGAAGTGGAGGAGGACCGGCGTTTCTTCCCCTGCAGCCTGTGTGGAGAAAATGGCGCTGAGCAGTGTGCTGGCTGACTGAGGAGGAAGCCCCGCCCCCTGTAATGGCGCGTTTCCCCTCAGAATTTCTCACTAAAATATTTATACTGGCGGGGGTGCAGGATTGGGCCACGGCATAATATGCTACTTTTGCCAGTGTAAGAGTAGGTTTTCATGCTGCCCAGGGCGCCCCCCCCCCGTGCCCTGCACCCTGCTGTGCGCTGTGTATGGGTAGCATGTCCGCGCAGCGTTCCCGCCCGCTGCACGGTACCTTGAGCCATCACGATGACCGGAGGTCCCTCTTGCAGATCTCCGGTAATAATACTCACGCGTCTTCTGACTTCTGGCTCTGTTAGGGGAGTGACGGCGTGCTGTGGGAGTGAGCGGATAGCCGCAGCTAGTGTTCAGTATCCTTCAGGAGCTAATGGTGTCCTGTCAGCAAGAAGCAGAGGCCATGAAACTATTTAGGAAGTTGGTTCCTACTTCTGCCCCCTAAGTCCCACGAAGCAGGGAGACTGTTGCCAGCAGTCTCCCTGAAAATAAAAAACCTAACATTAAAGTCTTTTCAGTGAAACTCAGTAGAGCTCCACTGGAGTGCGACCAGTCTGCCTGGGTACATTTTCTAAACTGAGGTCTGGAGGAGGGGCATAGAGGGAGGAGGCAGTTCACACTCTAGAAAAGTCTTAAAGTGCCCACGGCTCCTGTGGAACTGTCTATACCCCCATGGTGCTGAAGTGGACCCCAGCATCCTCTAGGACGTATGAGAAATATATATATATATATATATATATATATATACACACACACACACACACACACACACACACACACACACACACACACACACACACACTTCTCTGTTTGTGTATACAGTACATTTATGCATGTGTGTGTATGTATGTATATATATATATATATATATATACATACACATACATACACATACATACATACATACATACATACATACAGTGGGGATCGAAAGTTTGGGCACCCCAGGCAAAAATTCATTTTAATGTGCAAAAAGAAGCCAAGGAAAGATGGAAAAATCTCCAAAAGGCATCAAATTACAGATTAGACATTGTTTTAACATGTCAAAAAAAGTTTGATTTTATTTCCATCATTTACACTATCAAAAGAACAGAAAACAATAAATGGCATCTGCAAAAGTTTGGGTACCCTGCAGAGTTAATACCTTGTACTGCCCCCTTTGGACAGCTGAGACCTGGCAGTGTCATAGATTGTTCTCAATCATCATCTGGAAAGACCAGGTGATGTCAATCTCAAAGGTTTTAAAAGCCAAGACTCATCTGACCTTGCTCCAACAATCAGCACCATGGGTTCCTCTAAGCAGTTGTGTAGAACACTGAAACTGAGAATAGTTGACGCTCACAAAGCAGGAGAAGGCTACAAGAAGATAGCAAAGTGTTATCAGATACCCATATCCCCTGTTCGGAATGTAATTAAGAAATGACAGTTATCAGGAACAGTGGAAGTTAAAGCAAGATCTGGAAGACCAAGAAAATTATCAGACAGAACAGCTCACAGGATTGTGAGAAA
This sequence comes from Pseudophryne corroboree, assembly GCF_028390025.1. Lineage (NCBI taxonomy): Eukaryota > Metazoa > Chordata > Amphibia > Anura > Myobatrachidae > Pseudophryne > Pseudophryne corroboree. Next base: position 378,930,171 of record NC_086448.1, read on the forward strand.
AGCAAGTCAAAATCCACGTTTGACTGAACGATCCCTCCAGGAAGATCTGGCAGACACTGGAGTTGTGGTACACTATTCCACTATAAAGAGATACTTGTACAAATATGGTCTTCATGGAAGAGTCATCAGAAGAAAACCTCTTCTACGTCCTCACCACAAAAATCAGCGTATGAAGTTTGCAAATGAACATATAGACAAGCCTGATGCATTTTGAAATAAAGTTCTGTGGACCGATGAGATTAAAATAGAACTTTTTGGCCGGAATGAGCAAAGGTACGTTTGGAGAAGGAAGGGCACAGAATTTAATGAAAATAACCTCTGTCCAACTGTTAAGCATGGAGGTGGATCAATCATGTTTTGGGGTTGTATTGCAGCCAGTGGCACAGGGAACATTTCACGAGTAGAAGGAAAAATTGATTCAATAAGATTCCAGCAAATTTTGGACGCTAACTTGATGCCATCTGTGAAAAAGCTGAAGTTAAAGAGAGGCTGGCTTCTACAAATGGATAATGATCCTAAACACACCTCAAAATCCACGATGGAGTACATCAAGAGGCGTAAACTGAAGGTTTTGCCATGGACCAATCTCCTGACCTCAACATAATTGAAAATATATGGATAGACCTTAAAATAGCAGTGCGTCACAGACAGCCCAGGAATCTCAAAGAACTGGAAGACTTTTGTAAGGAAGAATGGGGGAAGATACCTCAAACAAGAATTGAAAGACTCTTGGCTGGCTACAAAAAGCGTTTAAAAGCTGTGATACTTGCCAAAGGGGGCAGTACAAGGTATTAACTGTGCAGGGTGCCCAAACTTTTGCAGACGCCATTTTTTGTTTTCTGTTCTTTTGATAGTGTAAATGATGGAAATAAAATCAAACTTTTTTTGACATGTTATAAGAATGTCTAATCTGTAATTTGATGCCTTTTGGAGATTTTTCCATCTTTCCTTGGCTTCTTCTTGCACATTAAAATGAATTTTTGCCTGGGGTGCCCAAACTTTCAATCCCCACTGTATATATGTGTGTATATATATATATATATATATATATATATATATACATTGCCCACACACACATACATAATGCACACATATTGTAGTGCTAACTACTTCTTTCACAAATGCCACCTATTCTCCTCTGTGTGGTATTAAGGGATATGGCACAACATTTCTTGCACATAACTGGGAGATGTGTCCATATTAACCCATTTACTTATATTTTGTTATGGCTTTGTTACTAAGAGTGTGTCCTCTTTATGGGGGTAATTCCAAGTTGATCGCAGCAGGAATTTTGTTAGCAGTTGGGCAAAACCATGTGCACTGCTGGAGAGGCAGATATAACGTGCAGAAAGAGTTAGATTTGGGTGGGTTATTTTGTTTCTGTGCAGGGTAAATACTGGCTGCTTTATTTTTACACTGCAAATTAGATTGCAGATTGAACACACCACACCCAAATCTAACTCTCTCTGCACATGTTAAATCTGCCTCCCCTGCAGTGCACATGGTTTTGCCCAACTGCTAACAAAATTCCTGCTGCGATCAATTTAGAATTACCCCCTATAATCTGTGAATACCAATAATTTCATCCCTGACTTTCATTCTTTATCAGTAATGTCACTGCACTTACACCCCATCCCCCTGGCCTATTTTTTCCTCCTTACCCTAAAGCAAGCAGGCTAGACACAGACATCTGTTTCTATTCAGAGAGAGGTGAGGTGGATTGATTCCAGATCCTAGCTGTAACAGAGCCAGTGGTTTTGGTAAGCTGAGGCTGATTGTTCACATAAGGCCAAATTATTTTGAATAAATAATATTGAGGGTATTATGTTACATAGCATACTTTTCTGCAAGGAAAGGAACAGTAATATGACCCATAACACTCCTGTTGCATCAGTTTAATAAATGTAGGCAAAACAAAGACTAATAAAAAATAGTACATTTTAGAAAGTATATTTTTAACTGTGCATTTTAGTTATTGGAACCATATCTGTAACATCTTTTCACATTGTTTTTGTTTCTTTAGTAATCAAGTCTTATCAATGCCACCTATTTTTTATGCATGGAAACCTAACAATAGTAAACGTTTTTGAGATTCTGCAAAGTATTACTTTTTTTTTTTTTTTTTCTTTCTGCTTTTAGGTGGTGACTCCATGTTTTCTTCCTGTGAATTATGAGTTGGTAAGACTTTTACTAAATAAAATTTCCAGAATCAAATATGTTTTTTGTACATTGAAGATACATATTATTTGTCTGCCTGGTGCAAGAAAAAAATGCTCTTATAGCGCTTATGATTTTAAATCTGAATACAATATATTCGCTATGTTTGTTAATTACATTTATTTACTGCTCTTTATCTTGCAAGTCAAAAATTTGTTTCTGTTAATGACTGCGGCAAGGACTAATCAAACCTTGATCATAATATGTGAACAGGAGTTATGCATATGAACATGTTTTTAAAGCTAGTTTGTAAAATATTCCATATCCCAAAGTGAATATGATAAAGTATTATTGCCCTTTGTGTGAAAACACAACCTTTAATGATTGTTTAAGTTAACAAACCTAGCCAAGCCAAGTCTTCATGTTAAGTTAAAAAGGATTTTCTTACCCTCTTAGTAATCAGAGCTACAGTGCGCCCACATCTGGGAACAATTGTGGTCATTTTTAAACTCAGAAAAAGATATACATGGTCATCAAAGTTCTAGACTTGGAGGATGCAGTTGTTACATAATTTTGCGCAAAAAGTATTTTCAGTTTTATTGCATTCTGTGATGAACAGACAGAATGATGAAGTGGTTGGAGCAGGAGATAATAATAAGTGAGACATTGCTGCTTTGCAAGGCTCTTTTGGAGTGAACCTGAAAAACAGTCATTTCAAATTGATACAAAAGACAGTGTGGGCGAAATGTCATAGCCTGCGAGATGCGGCTGTGCGGGACTTTGTTCAAGTCTGCCCATATTTTGAAAGTGGTAATCATTTACACGGCAAAACCAAACCGGTTTGTTGTGTAAATGATTGCCGCTTTAAAAATATGGGCAGACTCGCAAAAGTCCCACAAAAGTGTGCAACTTGCATGCTATTAAACTGGTTTTGCTATGTAATTGATTGCCACTTTAAAAATATGGGCAGACTCATACAAAGTCCCGCACAACTTTCATGCTATTAAAATTCACACAGTGGGATATATATATATATATATATATATATATATATATATATATAAAATATATGTTTGTTGGGGGCGTGGCCACGGCGGCAAGTGAGTAGGACGTGGGTAGTGTGAGCTCCCGGGTCCCACATCCTGTACTTTTATCCTGAGCCCGGTTCCCGCCGCACTTGTGCACACCCGTGTTGCCCAGACACTGCTGCACCTAAAGCGGCTCCCTGCTGACCGCCCGGGCCGCTCGTGCGCGCGCTCTGGCTGGCGTCCTGTGAGGCCCTGCAAACCATACGGAGCTCCGGTCCTCCCCCACTTCCGGTCTCTCCCCGGCTCCCGCTAGTCGCGCTGAAGCTCTTTGCCTCTACACTCACACAGGGGCTGCAGTGACCATCTGACAGGCGGCTGACTGGATGCTTCACCCTCCTGATCTGGCTGCTCCGTTAAGGTACTCTGGGGGACTGGGAGCTGTGTGGGAGGCGGCCATTTTGACTTCTACCTGGTATGGGGGCATCTTCAGGCTCACCCTGCTTGCTGCTACAGTCCTGTACCCTACCAGAACCCTAACCTACCAAAAAACACCTCTCTCTCTGTCACCGGACTTTGGAATTATACATAATCCCCACCTTGTGTTAAAATGGGGAAGAATCCTCCTCCTAATGCTGCTGCTGCTAAACTGTAGCAGTATGCTAGAAATGCAGGGACGACAGCATCTACTTCTCCCCCTGCTAATGCTGACCTTCTCGACTCTGATCTCTCACAGGACTCTGCTGCTACAGCCCCGTCTCAGGCTTCGCTGCAACAGGTCCTGGCGGCCATAGCAAATAGCGAGAAGAGATTATCTGACAAATTTGAGAGGGTGCAGTGTGATTTATCACTCCTGAGGCACGATGTACAACGTATATGGAAACGAGTCAGAGAAGTGGAAACTCGCGTCTCGAACCTGGAAGATTCCTACACTCCTCTTAATTATACTGTTTCCAATATATCTCAGCAAGTCGCTACCATGCAGTCTAAGCTCCTGGATATGGAGGGGCGCCTCCGCAGAAACAATATACGCTTTGTGGGCCTGCCGGAAAGGGAAGAGGGTTCCTCTCTGGAATCGTTTCTGGAATGCTGGATCCTAGAATTATACGGCATAGAATCCTTCACTCCGCAATTGAGCAGGCTCATAAAATTCCTAATCGCCCTCCGCCACCTGGTGCACTCCCTCGCACCTTTATTGCGAAATTTTTACATTACAAGGACAGGGACACTGTTCTGCGCGTACAAAAGGCCCTTTGACCAGAAACAGGGCGAGGATTGCTGCTTTCCCGGACTTCGCTGCTGAAGTCCAGAAGGACAGAGCTCAATTTGGCCCAGTGAAGCGCAGACTTCGGGACTTGACTTTATCGTACTCCATGTTGTTCCCTTCCGAACAACATGGATTGTCGACGGACAACCCAAATTCTTCAATTCCCCATGTAAGGCCTCTGTTTGGCTGGATCGCTATGCCCCGAGTGGGCGTCAGATGGCTCCGGACTGATTCGTAGTTGCTGTCTCATTGAGTGCGCAGCAGTTCAGTGCAACCTGCCCGTATTCACATTATTTTGCCACTACTGCTAAAGTTTTATATTACAATGTATAGATAACGGGTTGTGTGCTCTGTATCACTTGCTCTTTTACGGTACGGCCAGGGAACCGGCCACATATTGGTGGTCATTCCGAGTTGTTCGCTCGTTGCTGATTTTCGCTCTTTTGCGATTAGTCGCTTACTGCGCATGCGCAAGGTTCGCAGAGCGCATGCGGTTAGTTATTTTACACAAAAGTTAGGTATTTTACTCACGCATAACTAGGATTTTTCATCGTTCTGGTGATCGTAGTGTGATTGACAGGAAGTGGGTGTTTCTGGGCGGAAAATGGCCGTTTTCTGGGCGTGTGTGAAAAAACGCTGGCATTTCTGGGAAAAACGCGGGAGTGTCTGGGTGAACGCTGGGAGTGTTTGTGACGTCAAACCAGGAACGAAACTGACTGAACTGATCGCAATGGCTGAGTAAGTCTGGAGCTACTCAGAAACTGCTAAGAAATTTCTATTCGCAATTCTGCGAATCTTTCGTTCGCAATTCTGCTAAGCTAAGATACACTCCCAGAGGGCGGCGGCTTAGCGTGTGCAATGCTGCTAAAAGCAGCTAGCGAGCGAACAACTCGGAATGAGGGCCATTGTTGGTTACTGAATGTACCCGTGGAGCTCCCTTGCTCTGGTGGTCTCTTCATACATTGCTCCCGCTTTCTACCTTTTCTCTTTTTTTTTCTTTCTTTTTTTCTTGCATCTAGTTTCTTGTAAAGTTTTTATATAGCTGCTCGGAGGGACGGTTGGTGGGTGACCTTGTTCACTCTCACTGTACTCTTGGTGCGCTATTCACTGGTTGGTTTGTGGGTTCTTTTTGTAGTTAGGGCTCCAAGTATGCCAAGGTTGGGGGTGGTATACGGGGTGGGGGGTTGTTCTGGGGTATTTTGGGTTACCAAAGAGTTGTTGTTTTTATTTTTATTTTCTGGTATATGTACTTTGATTACTTGGATGTCTCATCTATTCATATGGTTTTGTACTCCCAGCATGACAGTATGGCTAGCCTGGCTTGATAGCTGTAAGACAGTGCCTTGTGATCTCTGTTTGTCCATGATCTTGACCTTTGGATATGTCTAGTTTGAACTTCCTTACGTGGAATGTCCGCGGGATAAATGACAGGATTAAGAGGTCGCTTGTTCTTGTTCTCAGGTTGATAAAGCAGTATAACTCAGATGTGGTATGTCTTACTGAATCTCACTTAGAGGGCAGCAAACTCTTGTCTCTGCACAGGCCATGGGTGGGCTGAGCTTATCATGCCTCCCACACTTCTCACTCCATGGGTGTATCAGTGCTTATTAAAAAGCCCGTGCCCTTTGTACTAAATGCAGTGAAAACTGATCCCTATGGTAAATACGTATTTCTAGATTGTAAACTTAACTCCCAGTCCTTTTTTATCCTTGCAGTATATATACCGCCTCCCTTTAATTATGATGTACTGAAGCTAGCAGCTTCCTTTATAGCGAATTTCCCTGACACCCCTGTTATATGCATGGGGGATTTTAATAACCTTATGGACCCTCATTTGGACAAATGGAGGGCTGTGCCTGCGACTGGCCTGGGGAGCGGCCCTTATGGGTTTGCAAAATTTGTGGGTACTATGGGTCTAATCGATATTTGGAGATTTAAAAATCCTAATGTTGGCCAATTTTCTTGCTTCTCTCATTCCCATCATTCTTTCTCCTGTATAGACCTTGCATTGGTGTCTCCTTCGCTGATGCCTCGAATCACAGACGTCCAATACAAAGCCAGAGCGGTGTCTGACCATTCTCTCTTGTTTCTGATGGTAGACATAAGGGGCCAGCCGTTTTGGAAGCTTCACCCGTCATGGCTCCTTCAGTTACAGGCTATGTGGGATAGCTATTTCAATGCTAATGTGGGCTCTGCGCCTGTGGACATCATATGGGACTTGTTTAAAGCGTATATAGGAGGCTCGCTGATTCAGAGAATAGCCTCCTTAAAGTTACATTTTAGGAAAACGGAGGCTGAGCTAGAAGCTGATTGTTCTTCATTGGAAAGTCAATATTTGGCGGATGGATTGGCTGACTAGATCCCACTGTTATAGAGCGCGCACAACATGGCTTTCTCATATAAATGATTGAAACTTGCGCAGTCTCTTGTTTAGATCCCATCATTGCTATATGAATGCGTATAGTCTGGGTAGTTATCTTGCTCACCTAGTTCACTACGACCGCCCCACTGCCACTGTTGCACAACTTATAGATGAGTCGGGCAGAGGGGTACATACCACGTCTGTATTGTGTAAGTATTTCTCGCATTCTATAGAAGTTTATATCATTCTTGCCTAACATATTCCGTACTGGATATGCAGACATTCCTCTGCGGGATTGACCTGCCTAAATTGTCCTTAGAAGCTAGAGATTTCTTGGAAGCCCCCCTAACATTGGATGAGGTGGACGGGGCACGCCGATCCTTTCCGTGCGGTAAAGCCCCGGGTACAGATTGAATTAAACAAAAAACACTCTGCAGCATTTGTCCCCAGGCTGTTGAACCTATTTAACGTCCTCCTTGAGGCTGACACTTTCCCAGCTTCTATGTCCAAGGCTATTATAGTGGTGTTGCCGAAACCCGGAAAGGATCTTCGGTCCCCCGACTCCTATAGACCAATTTCCCTGATCCCTACGGATGCTAAGATACTAGCAAAAATCTTAGCCATACATCTTAATAACGTGATCTCTTCCATAATTTCACCCGAATCAAACCGGTTTTATGCCAGGAATGTCCACTTCTGTCAATTTGAGGCGGTTCTTCACTCATCTCCAGGTTGACCATGAGGGGGAATCTAACTCTGCTATATTCTCCTTAGATACCACTAAGGCGTTTGACTCCATTGAGTGGCTATACTTATGGGAAGTCATTCGCCGCATGGGGATTGGCCCCACCTTCATTGAATGGGTTTGACTCTTATATTGCAGACCGACGGCCAGGATTTCTGTCAATGACTATGTGTCTACACCCTTTCCTCTGTCTAGGGGTACTAGGCAGGAGTGTCCCCTGTCACCCTCATTATTTGCTATAGCCATTGAACCGTTGGCCTGTTTTATACGATCCAATCCAAATATATTAGGGTTGCAAATACATGATAGAATTGACACGTTAGCCTTATATGCAGATGACCCTTTATTATTTTTACGTGACTATAGGACTGCTATGCCAGCTATTTTTGATGTTATTGAGATTTTGGTAGATATTCGGGTTTGACTATTAATTGGGCTAAGTCCTCTATAATGCCCTTGCGTGGTCCTTCCCTCTCTGGACCTGAGGTGCCTTTACCATTGCGTTGAGTTGATCAATTCAAATATTTAGGGATATTAGTCACCAATGACTCTGCTGATTTTCTCCTTAATAATTTACTACCGTTACTCGATTGGTTAAGGGAAAAATCCAAAGCGTGGTGTAAACTCCCTCTTACGGTAACTGGGCGAATAAATCTTATTAAGATGATAGTGCAACCTAAAATTTTATACGTGTTGCAACAATCCCCAAGTTATATCCCAGCCTCCTTCTTTAGAAAGTTGAACAGTATTCTGTAATGTCTCGTCTGGGCCAATAAACGCCCCAGGATTAGTATCAATACACTCACTAGACCCAAAATAGATGGTGGTCTAGCACTGCCTCATTTTATTTTGCCTCCCAGCTATCCCACATAGGATTCTGGATTAGGGATGGTGACCCGCTCTCTCTCTCTCTGTCGCTTTGCTGCAGAGGGTGGCCCCAAGTTATACTCCTATACAAGCACTTCTTAGTGGCACATCGTTTACTCATGCACCGCCCATTTTTTCTCAGGCCCTTCGGGTTTGGCGGGAGGTTGGGACTCCTCCCTCTGGCATTCCCACTGGTTGTCTAAATTAGATACTCTGTCAGGTGTCGGGGACTAGGGGAATTGTTGCGATTGGTTAAATGTACTGCAACAGTGCCCTTAAATCTTTCCAACAGCTGAAAGATGAATTTAATCTACTACAATCCTTTTTCTACCGATATTTATTTATTTATTAACAGTTTCTTATATAGCGCAGCATATTCCGTTGCGCTTTACAATTAGAACAACAGTAATAGAACAAAACTGGGTAAAAACAGACAGACATAGAGGTAGGAAGGCCCTGCTCGCAAGCTTACAATCTATAGGACTATTTACAACTAAGGCATGCTCTCCAGGTCCAGTTTGGGGATACAGCACCAGTCCTTGCTCCCACTCCTTTGAAAACTTTTATTGTCAATTTAGGATGGGCTAAGTCTGTTTCCCTGGCCTAGTCTTTTTTGGTTAATAGTCACCATAAAGACGATCTCCCTGGGTTGCGGGGATGATGGGAGGATAGCCTTGGTCCGCTTAGTGATGAAGAGTGGGATGCAGCCAGAATGTTTCCGCGCAGGGCCACTGCCTCTATTAGATACCAACAGATACAACTGTTTATTCTACATAGAACCTATTTGACTCCTGTTAGGTTAGTCAAGTTTGGTGGACGGTCCTCTGACTCCTGCCCTAAATGCAACACGGCCAGTGGCTCCTTTTGGCACCTACTCTGGCAGTGCCCGACGGTCTCCAGTTTTTGGACCCAGGTTAAGGGCGCTATAATATCTACAGGCATCCCTGCTGATGTACTCATGCCCAAGGCGTGTGCGTTGGGGGCTGGAGTTGGAGGGGCACTTAGTGGCCCTGATATACAATACTTTCAAAACCTGTGTGCTTTAGCCAAGGTGTGTATAGCCCGCTCGTGTTTTGCGCAGACAGGCCCTGTTATCGGGGCATGGATAGTCCTGGTTAACGATTCCATAGAGCATGAAAGATTTACATATATGTCTCGTGGAGCTATTGTCAAGTTCCACAATATTTGAGCCAGGTGGATGGACTCCTCTTACACAACCAGGGTCTAACTTGTCTAAATCCTTACTCTTCTATTTTCCACTGTGTGCTGGTATTGTATATATCGGATGCACTTGAGATATCTTGGACCACGAAAATCAAATGTAGATCTGTATGTCTTTATGAGATTTCTTTGAGACTGATTCGCTTGATCTGATGGTTTGCACTCCTTTGTGCACACCACTTATTATCAATCTATACATATACTTTTATTTTATTTTTATTATTGTGGGGTGGGCGGATAGTTTTGTTACTTAATTTTTAGATTTTTACAAACTAGAAATAACTAACGAATACTCATATGCACGGTGTATAGGGTCTACGAAAATTATAACATTTGGTATGAGTAAGCTGTACTCCCCTTAATTTGACATGACACTGTGTACAGTTTCTCTCTTTCACAGTAATATGACCTGATGTATTGTATTATATCTCTATGTATGAACTACCACACTATGGTGGTCATTCCGAGTTGTTCGCTCGCTAGATGCTTTAAGCAGCATTGCAAACGCTAGGCCGCCGCCCTCTGGCAGTGTATCTTAGCTTAGCAGAATTGCGAACGAAAGATTAGCAGAATTGCTACTGAATAATTCCTTGCAGTTTCTGAGTAGCTCCAGACCTACTCCTACATTGTGATCACCTCAGTCCGTTTAGTTCCTGGTTTGACGTCACAAACACGCCCTGCGTTTGGACAGCCACTCCCCCATTTCTCCAGCCACTCCTGCGTATTTACTTGGCATGCCTGCATTTTTTAGCACACTCCCTGAAAACGCCAAGTTGCCGCTCAGAAACACCCACTTCCTATCAATCACACTACGATCACTCGAGCGTTGAAAAAATGTCGCTCGAGCTTGTTCAAATCTCCAAAGTTTTGTGTTAAATTACTAAGCGCATGCGCGCTGCGTACCATGTGCATGCGCATTTTCCACCTAATCGCTGTGTTGCGAAAAACGGCAACGAGCGAACAACTCGGAATGACCACTTATGTCTTCATGCTGCGGACTAACTTTATATTCCGGCCCTGCCATTGTATGACTGTATGATATTATGCTGTGTCAATAAAAATACTTTATTTAAAAATAAAAAATAAAAAAGATGTTTGTTATGCAACTTCTATTTTTAGCTTACATTTCAGAGTGTGGCTGTACCTGCAACAGTATGACGCATGTTAAAAAGTTCCACAACAATCTTGTACACCGTCAAAGTCAGAGTTGTACAATGCATTAGTGATGCATTTGAGCCCCTTGGGGAAATGTAATAGCCTGCAACAATATACCAACTGTATCCAGTTGGTAAACTATTATTTCTCTATCGTCCTAAGTGGATGCTGGGGTTCCTGAAAGGACCATGGGGAATAGCGGCTCCGCAGGAGACAGGGCACAAAAAAGTAAAGCTTTTACCAGATCAGGTGGTGTGCACTGGCTCCTCCCCCTATGACCCTCCTCCAGACTCCAGTTAGATTTTGTGCCCGAACGAGAAGGGTGCAATCTAGGTGGCTCTCCTAAAGAGCTGCTTAGAGAAAGTTTAGCTTAGGTTTTTTACTTTACAGTGAGTCCTGCTGGCAACAGGATCACTGCAACGAGGGACTTAGGGGAGAAGTAGTGAACTCACCTGCGTGCAGAGTGGATTTGCTGCTTGGCTACTGGACACTAGCTCCAGAGGGACGATCACAGGTACAGCCTGGATGGTCACCGGAGCCACGCCGCCGGCCCCCTTGCAGACGCTGAAGAGAGAAGAGGTCCAAAATCGGCGGCTGAAGACTCCTGAGTCTTCATAAAGGTAGCGCACAGCACTGCAGCTGTGCGCCATTTTCCTCTCAGCACACTTCACACAACAGTCACTGAGGGTGCAGAGCGCTGGGGGGGGCGCTCTGAGAGGCAAATAAAAACCTTATTAGAGGCAAAAAATACCTCACATATAGCCCACAGAGGCTATATGGAGATATTTAACCCCTGCCTAACTTCAAAAATAGCGGGAGACGAGCCCGCCGAAAAAGGGGCGGGGCCTATCTCCTCAGCACACAGCGCCATTTTCTCTCACAGAAAAGCTGGAGAGAAGGCTCCCAGGCTCTCCCCTGCACTGCACTACAGAAACAGGGTTAAAACAGAGAGGGGGGGCACTGATTTTGGCGATATTGTATATATATAAAAGATGCTATAAGGGAGAAACACTTATATAAGGTTGTCCCTATATAATTATAGCGTTTTTGGTGTGTGCTGGCAGACTCTCCCTCTGTCTCCCCAAAGGGCTAGTGGGTCCTGTCCTCTGTCAGAGCATTCCCGGTGTGTGTGCTGTGTGTCGGTACGTGTGTGTCGACATGTATGAGGACGATGTTGGTGAGGAGGCGGAGAAATTGCCTGTAATGGTGATGTCACTCTCTAGGGAGTCGACACCGGAATGGATGGCTTATTTAGAGAATTACGTGAGAATGTCAACACGCTGCAAGGTCGGTTGACGACATGAGACGGCCGACAATCTATTAGGACCGGTCCAGGCGTCTCAGAAACACCGTCAGGGGTTTTAAAAACGCCCATTTACCTCAGTCGGTCGACACAGACACAGACACGGACACTGAATACAGTGTCGACGGTGAATAAACAAACGTATTTCTCATTAGGGCCACACGTTAAGGGCAATGAAGGAGGTGTTACGTGTTTCTGATACTACAAGTACCACAAGAAAGGGTATTATGTGGGAGTGAAAAAACTACCTGTAGTTTTTCCTGAATCAGATAAAATAAAATGAAGTGTGTGATGATGCGTAGGGTTACCCCGATAGCAAATATTGGCGTTATACCCTTTCCCGCCAGAAATTAGGGTACGTTGGGAAACACCCCTTAGGGTGATAAGGCGCTCACACGCTTATCAAGTGGCGTTACCGTCTCCAGATACGGCCGCCCTCAAGGAGCCAGCTGATAGGAAGCTGGAAAAATATCCTAAAAAGTATATACACACATACGGTGGTTATACTGCGACCAGCGATCGCCATCAGCCTGGAGATGCAGTGCTGGGTTGGCTTGGTCGGATTCCCTGACTGAAAATATTTTATTCATGTAGAGCATTTAATAGGATGCATTCTATATATATGTATGTGAGATGCACAGAGGGATATTTGCTCTCTGGCATCAAGATAAGTGCGTTGTCCATATCTCCCAGAAGATGTCAGGGACACGACAGTGGTCAGGTGATACAGATCCCATACGGCAGATGGAAGTATTGCTGTATAAAGGGAAGGAGTTATTTGGGGGTCGGTCCATCGGACCTGGGGACCACAGCAACAGCTGGGAAATCCAACCTTTTTTACCCCAAGTTACATCTCAGCTAAAAAAGACACCGTCTTTTCAGCCTCAATCTTTCCTTTCCCATGAGGGCATGCAGGCAAAAGGCCAGTCATATCTGCCCAGACATAGAGGTAAGGGAAGTAGACTGCAGCAGGCAGCCCTTTCCCAGGAAAAGAAGCCCTCCACCGCGTCTGCCAAGTCCTCAGCATGACGCTGGGGCCGTGCAAGCGGACTCAAGGTGGGGGGGTAGTCTCAAGAGTCTCAGGGCGCAGTGGGATCACTCGCAAGTTGACCCCTAGATCGTACGAGTATTATCCCAGGGGTAAAGATTGGAGAGTCGAGACATCTTCTCCTCGCAGGTTCCTGAAGTCTGCTTTACCAACGGCTCCCTCCGACAGGGAGGCAGCATTGGAAACAATTCACAAGCTGTATATCCAGCAGGTGATAATCAAAGTACCCCTCCTACGACAAGGAAAAGGGTATTATTTTTCCACACTATATTGTGGTACTGAAGCCAGACGGCTTGGTGACACATAGTCTAAATCTAAAATGTTTTGAACACTTACATAAAAGGTTCAAATCGAGATAAAGTCACTCAGAGCAGTGATAGCGAACCGGAAAAAAGGGGACTATATGGTGTCCCTGGACATCAAGGATTACCTCCATGTCCAAATTTTGTCCTTCTCATCAAGGGTACCTCTGGTTCGTGGTACAGAACTGTCAATATCAGTTTCAGACGATGCCGTTTGAATTATCCACGGCACCCCGGGCCTTTTTACCAAGGTAATGGCCGAAAAGATGTTTCTTCAAAGAAAAAAGGCATCTAAATTATCCCTTACTTGCACGACCTAAAAAGGGCAAGTTCCAGAGAACAGTTGGAGGTCGGAAGAGCACTATCTAAAGTAGTTCTTCGACGGCACGACTGGATTCTAAATATTCCAAGAATCGCAGCTGTTTTCCGACGATACGTCTGCTGTTCCTAGGGATGATTCTGGACACGGTTCAGAAAAAGGTTTTTCTTCCCGAGGAAAAAGCCAAGGAGTTATCCGACCTGTCAGGAACCTCCTAAAACCAGGAAAGGTGTCTGTACATCAATGCACAAGAGTCCTGGGAAAAATGGTGGCTTTTTACGAAGCAATTCCATTCGGCAGATTCCATGCAAGAATTTTCCAAAGGGATCTGTTGGACAAATGGTCAGGGTCGCATCCTCAGATGCACCTGCGAATAACCCTGTCGCCAAGGACAAGGGTATATCTTCTGTGGTGGTTGCAAAAGGCTCATCTATTGGAGGGCCGCAGATTCGGCATACAGGATTTGATCCTGGTGACCACGGACGCCAGCCTGAGAGGTTGGGGAGCAGTCACACAAGGAAGAAACTTCCAGGGGGTATGGACGAACCTGGAAAAGTCTCTTCACATAAACATTCTGGTACTAAGAGCAATCTAAAATGCTCTAAGCCAGGCGGAACCACTCCTGCAAGGAAAACCGGTGTTGATTCAGTCGGACAACATCACGGCGGTCGCCCATGTAAACAGACAGGGCGGCACAAGAAGCAGGAGTGCAATGGCAGAAGCTGCCAAGATTCTTCGCTGGGCGGAGAATCACGTAATAGCACTGTCAGCAGTGTTCTTCCCGGGCGTGGACAACTGGGAAGCAGACTTCCTCAGCAGACACGATATTCACCCGGGAGAGGGGGGTCTTCATCCAGAAGTCTTCCACATGCTAATAAACTGTTGGGAAAGACCAATGGTAGACATGATGGCGTCTCGCCTCAACAAGAAACTGGACAAGTATTGCGCCAGGTCAAGAGATCCACAGGCAATAGCTGTGGACGCACTGGTAACACCTTGGGTGTACAAATCAGTATATGTGTTTCCTCCTCTGCCTCTCATACCAAAGGTATTGAAGATTATACGGTGAGGAGGAGTAAGAACAATACTAGTGGCTCCGGATTGGCCAAGAAGGACTTGGTACCCGGAACTTCAAGAGTTGGTCACGGACGACCCGTGCCCTCTACTTCTGAGAAGGGACCTGCTACAACAGGGTCCCTGTCTCTTTCAAGACTTACCGCGGCTGCGTTTGACGGCATGGCGGTTGAACGCCAGATCCTAAAAGGGAAAGGCATTCCAGAAGAAGTCATTCCTACCTTGATTAAGGCAAGGAAGGAAGTCACCGCGAAACATTATCACCGCATTTGGCGAAAATATGTCGCGTGGTGCGAGGATCGGAGTGTTCCGACGGAGGAATTTCAACTGGGTCGTTTCCTACATTTCCTACAATCAGGATTGTCTATGGGTCTCAAATTGAGATCTATTAAGGTTCAAATTTCGGCCCTGTCAATATTCTTCCAAAAAGAATTGGCCTCAGTTCCTGAGGTACAGACTTTTGTTAAAGGAGTACTGCATATACAGCCTCCTGTGGTGCCTCCGGTGGCACCGTGGGATCTAAATGTAGTTTTAGATTTCCTCAAATCCCATTGGTTTGAACCATTGAAAAAGGTGGATTTTAAATATCTCACATGGAAAGTGACTATGTTACTGGCCCTGGCTTCCGCCAGGAGAGTATCTGAATTGGTGGCTTTATCTTATAAAAGCCCTTATCTAATCTTCCATTCGGATAGGGCAGAACTGAGGACTCGTCCGCATTTTCTCCCTAAGGTGGTATCAGCGTTTCACCTGAACCAACCTATTGTGGTGCCTGCGGCCACTGGCGACTTGGAGGACTCCAAGTTGTTGGACGTTGTCAGAGCCTTAAAAATATACATTTCAAGGACGGCTGAAGTCAGAAAATCTGACTCGCTGTTGATACTATATGCACCCAACAAGTTGGGTGCCCCTGCTTCTAAGCAGACGATTGCTCGTTGGATTTGTAACACAATTCAACTTGCTCATTCTGTGGCAGGCCTGCCACAGCCTAAATCTGTTAAGGCCCATTCCACAAGGAAGGTGGGCTCATCTTGGGCGGCTGCCCGAGGGGTCTCGGCATTACAATTCTGCCGAGCAGCTACGTGGTCGGGGGAAAACACGTTTGTAAAATTCTACAAATTTGATACCCTGGCAAAAGAGGACTTGGAATTCTCTCATTCGGTGCTGCAGAGTCATCCGCACTCTCCCGCCCGTTTGGGAGCTTTGGTATAATCCCCATGGTCCTTTCAGGAACCCCAGCATCCACTTAGGACGATAGAGAAAATAAGAATTTACTTACCGATAATTCTATTTCTCGGAGTCCGTAGTGGATGCTGGGCGCCCATCCCAAGTGCGGATTATCTGCAATACTGTACATAGTTATTGTTAACAAATTCGGGTTATATTGTTAAGGAGCCATCTTTAAGAGGCTCTTTCTGTTATCATACTGTTAACTGGGTTTAGATCACAAGTTGTACGGTGTGATTGGTGTGGCTGGTATGAGTCTTACCCGGGATTCAAATTGCCTCCCTTATTGTGTACGCTCGTCCGGGCACAGTACCTAACTGGAGTCTGGAGGAGGGTCATAGGGGGAGGAGCCAGTGCACACCACCTGATCTGGTAAAAGCTTTACTTTTTTGTGCCCTGTCTCCTGCGGAGCCGCTATTCCCCATGGTCCTTTCAGGAACCCCAGCATCCACTACGGACTCCGAGAAATAGAATTATCGGTAAGTAAATTCTTATTTTCTAAAACCCTTAATAGATTGTGACTTATTATACATAATTATATTTACTAAATAATAGAAGTGGTTGAGAAACTGATTGTTGTCTGGTATTGCTTTGGAACTACACATCTCAGTTTGCCTAAACCTGAGCTAGAGGAGGAGATAATTTAGATTTTGGCTTTGTCACGTGTCCTGCAATACATGTTGGTTTTACCTTCGGTTACAGTATGCTTTGTCAACTGCACTTAGATATGAAACATGCTGATTTTAATAAACTATTCACTCCATTTTTTGTTTGTAGTATTTTCTCTTCTCCATCAATCAAAACTGTTCCATATGTATAAACATGAGTTTTCTTTTACTGAAATCTATTTTTTTAACTTATTTTGCAGCCTAACAACATTGATGCTTGTTTGAGCCATGTAAATGAATCAGTAAGTATTCATTTTTACTTAAAATCTGATTATTAGGCATGCGAGTTAAATGTGACAAGTTTTTGCGGAGCAGCTCCTTCCTGATTTCGGAAGCATAGAACAAGCAGTGATGCTCACTTATTGCTTGAAGCTGCAGACTGAATGGAAAAACAAGTTTGGATGTAAAGGGCCCCATACACTAGACCGATAATGCTCAATTGCAGCCCAATTCGAGCATTCAGCCCGATATATTGGGTGAAATCGGGCATTTTCAGTGTGCTTTTCCCCCGATCTGATCCGATGCGCGTTCCCGTGTGCATCGGATCGGATCCCCCTAGATCCGACATATCACGAGTGCTGCACTCGTTATATGTCTAATCCCGCAGTAAATGGATGGGAAAGTAAAAGATACATCGTATGCAAAAAAAACCTGCATACGATATATCTAATACTATCCTGCCAACGGGGAGGCTGCCGGGAGGTTGGAGGAAATCTTATATGGCATGACGGACCGTCGTGTCGGATAAGTGTATGGGGCCCTTAAGAGACGAACAGAGTCTGGGAGGTCTTGCTGAATATTCTGAAATTAGATAGATCTTTTGCCCAGACAAAAATTTCGATTACAAGCTTTATTGACATTGATTAAAGTGGAAACTGTATTCATCCTGATAAAATTGAGGTATCATCAAGATATGTTGACTGGATTACTTCTGACATTTCCATCTCAGTCGTTAGCATAAACTACCAGAGGCAACAGGGAAGTAAATACAATTCATATAGTGCTTTAAAAACATGATGGGGCAGATGTATTAAGCCTGGAGAAGGGGTAAAGACGTGATAAATCAGTGATAAGCGCAAGGTGATAACGCACCAGCCAATCAGCTCCTAACTGTCATTTTTCAACCGTAATGATTTGCTGGTGCGTTATCACCTTGCGCTTATCACTGCTTTATCACTTCTCCAGGTTAATACATCTGCGATTTCAAATTTTATTTTTAATTTTTTTAAACAAAGAACCACCTATAGTAGACAGTCTGTTTATGAGCATGTTACTTTAGTATTGTTTTTTTGCAAACATTATCAATGATGTAAGTAGCTTTGTTGTGTCTATTGTTAGAGATTGTACATCATGGGCCTTTTGTGTGCGGTCATGAAGTGTACTTCCAAGTTCCAAACCAATTGTAATTGTTTTGCTTATAGCCTGAGTTATATCATACATGAAATATACAAGATAAGGAAATTATGTCACGTAAAGTTATAATGCACAACATTAATTACTGTGTAATTAAAATAATGTTTAGGTACCATAATATGATTGTAGCTTGCAACTAAATAATTGTCTGTTCTGGTTTTCAAGCTCCCTCTGCTGGCAGGATGTGAATAAACATGAGTAACATATTTCAACCACATTATATTTCTTTAAACATGCATTATATATGTACATGCAGTGGCATATTTATAATAGCTGCAGTGTTGCAGTACACACAGGTCCCTGGGCCCACCCTGCACTCATTAATTCAATACTTACCTCCCTGGAGTCCCACATCGGCACTGCGCAAATCACAAGTAAAATGGCGTGGCTGGCATTTTTCCCGGTGTCTTGCACAGTACAAAATGCACATGCACAGTAGACTCTGGCACAGTGCTAGAGTCTACTGCGCTGCCTGCTAGAGAGGAGGGGGCCTGGACGGAGCCTGCACGCGGGCCCTCTCCTCGCTTAATACGATCCTGCATACATGATTAGTATTGTGCTCCATTTGTTTTTGTCCAAATCAAACAGTTCCTTAATGTTTCATAGAATAAGATTAGTTCACTAGTGTACACTTTGGAGGTGACTGCAATAATAAGTTTGTCCAGGTCCACTGAGGTTCATCATAGGTCTGCTGCTTCATGTTGCATAAACTGTCCCTCCTTTGGGTGGAAACATCTAGAGATGAAAGTAAGTAAAGGGGCATTACATTCTGCAGTCCATTATTTTATTAAACAATGATATTAGCCTAGCAATCAGCTGCACGCATGT
The DNA here is from genome assembly GCF_028390025.1 of Pseudophryne corroboree. NCBI lineage: Eukaryota > Metazoa > Chordata > Amphibia > Anura > Myobatrachidae > Pseudophryne > Pseudophryne corroboree. The sequence continues at coordinate 378,949,152 of NC_086448.1, forward strand.
ATCTATTCACCACTGTTCTGATAAGCAGAGCAGCGATAACAGAGTGTCCTCACCATCCTTACCCCGCCAAACCACATACTGATGTGTCCCACTGAAATCAGGGATGTAAGGTGTACTTAACCATATTTTGTCCATATAGATGTGACCTTACTAAGCTTTGCTAAAATCATGCAAAAGTCCTCGTGCCACACTATTGGATGTTATAGACTGTTGGTAATGTATGAGTTCTCTCAAAACATGACTATTAATCTATATCAAATATGCAAGAAAACAACATTTAGAATTTCACAAAATTTGCCTAGAAGTAGCATGATATTAGTGGAAAAATAGCAAAGAGTGTGAAGAGAAATCAGCATTGAGGTCTATACAGAATAGTGAGGAAAAAATACTGTCATGATGTGCATTGTTGTTTGTCATGTAGATCAGAGTATTATATGTGTGACATGATTTTTCTTACGTCCTAGAGGATGCTGGGGTCCATATTAGTACCATGGGTTATAGACAGGTCCACCAGGAGCCATTGGCATTTTAAGAGTTTAATAGTGTGAGCTGGCCCCTCCCTCTATGCCCCTCCTACCAGACTCAGTTTAGAAAATGTGCCCGGAGTAGCCGATCACAGCTAGGGGAGCTCTACAGAGTTCTCTCAGAGTTCTTCAGGTTTTTTTTATTTTACAGGGAGGCTGTTGGCAACAGCCTGCCTGCAGCGTGGGACTGGGGCAAGGGGGGGGGGGGGGAGCAGTGTCCGCCTCGTGGGGTCTTGAGCCACTGCTCCCGCTCACTGGACGCTGGCTCCAGAGGGGTCTGATCGCGCCCCGCCGCAGGGGAACGCTCGCCCCGGCAGCCAGCCGCCACCCCTTCAGGAGCTGAAGAGTGGCGAGTGAGTCACTGTCCCCCCTTGCAAGCGGGGGGACAGTGTGAAGAGGGTGGCTACGGGTCAGGAGCGCGGTCTTGCCCGCGCTCCTGGAAGGCTCAGCGGTACCCTGGTGCGGCGCTAGGAGGGAGCGCCCTGGGCCAGCTCCGGACCCTACACTGCTCGTTTCAGGCATGTCGAGGTCTGCGAATCCGGGTCAGCACAATCCTCCGGGCCAGTATAATCCTTATGTGAGCAGGAAGACTGCGCCATTGAAGGGGGCGGAGCTTCTCTTCAGAGCGGACCCAGCAGTGTTCAGCGCCATTTTTCCTGCCTGCAGTCACGGTTCACTGGATTCAGGTCCCTCCAGAACTTTCTCCAGCAGTCTGTACGGTGTGTGTGGGTTGGCTCCAATCTCTGTGTCTCTCTGCCATTCTTGGGGGGAAACTCTGTCTACATAATACCCTGTGTGTTTGTGGGGTGTTTGAGTGTGTGGGACAACATGTCTAGGGACACTGTTTCATATGCTCCAGAGGATTTGTCTTCCCAGGAAGAATCCATTCCATGTAATCAGGATTGCACTGTTTTTGCGCAGATCCCTGCTAGAGAGCTAGTATGGTTAGTCTCTCTGAGGGGGACTATTTCTCAGATATCTGATAGAGTTGCTAGGACTGAGCATGCCACTCAGGTCCTCCAGTCCCCTATGGTGGTATGGTCTGATTCTGCCTCCTCGCGGTCCCCTGCGGTACATTCTCATAAACGTGCGCTTGCAATTTTGCAGGATGACACGGACACCGACTCTGATGCTGCAGACGGTGATGGGGATGTGTTGAGGGGGACGGCATCACTTGCCAAGGGGGTGCAGTTGATGATTGAGGCTGTTAGGGATGTTTTAAACATTTCACACACAGCTCCGGAACAGGTGGAGGAGGCCTTCTTTACGGATAATAAGAAGCCCCCCTCACCTTCCCGGCATCCAAAGAATTGAATGCTATCTTTGAAAAGGCATGGGAAACTCCGGAAAAGAAATTCCAGATCCCCAAGAGGGTCTTGGTGGCTTTTCCCTTCCCAGAGGAAGATAGGAAGAGATGGGAGTCCCCGCCGATAGTCGACGACTCTGTATCCAGGCTGTCCAAGCAGGTGGTATTACCGGTCCCGGGATCTACCGCATTAAAGGACCCGGCAGATTGCAAGGTGGATGCTACGCTAAAATCCATTTACACGGCTTCAGGGGCTATATTGTGGCCTACTATAGCCTGTGCTTGGATTGCTAAAGCTATTGCCAGGTGGTCGATCACTCTGCAGGAGGAATCTACTACGCTGGACAAAGGTGGCGTTGATTTATTTTTACGTGATATTCAGGATTATGCAGGGTTCCTGGTGGATTCCATGAAGGACCTGGGTTCCTTGGCATGCGGGGATCTCCTCCATTTCAGTCTCTGCTCGCAAAGGTCCCTGGCTGCGCAACTGGTCTGCGGACGCGGAATCCAGGAAGTGTGTGGAGGGCCTACCATGCAAGGGTCAGGCTCTCTTTGGGGAAGCGCTGGATGCGTGGATTGCCACGGCTACCGCGGGTAAGTCTCCTTTTCTCCCCTCAGCTGCACCGGCTACGAAGAAGCCTTTTACACCAGCCACGTCACAGTCCTTTCGGGCCGCGAGGTCTAGAAAGAACAAGCCTTCGAACACCTTCTTCAGAGGTGGTCGTGCCAAGGGAAAGAAACCTGCTCCCGCAGGCTCCCAAGCCCAGAAGCCCGCTTCTGATACCCCTAAGTCCTCCGCATGACGGTGGACAGCTAGGCCTGGAAGAAGGTCAGGTGGGGGCAAGACTCCGGCAGTTCAGCCATGTCTGAATGTCGTCTGGCCTGGACCCCTGGGTCCTGGATATAGTGTCCAGGGGGTACAGACTGGAGTTTCAAGATCCCCCACCTCACCGTTTATTCAAGTCAGGCTTGCCAGCTCTGCTGGTGGACAGAACAATTCTTCTGGAGGCCATCAGAAAATTGATGGTGTCAGAGGTCATTGTTCCAGTTCCACCTCCGCAGTGGAACAAGGGTTATTATTCGAACCTTTTTGTGGTACCAAAACCGGATGGTTCGGTACGGCCTATTCTAAACTTAAAGTCTTTGAACCCTTATCTCAGGGAGTTCAAATTCAAGATGGAATCTCTGAGAGCTGTCATCTCAGGACTCGCGGAGGGGGAGTTCCTGGTGTCGCTGGACATCAAGGATGCTTACCTCCACATTCCCATTTGGTCGCCGCATCAGGCATATCTCAGGTTTGCACTGTTGGACGATCACTATCCGTTCCAGGCGCTGCCGTTTGGCCTCTCCACAGCACCAAGGATCTTCACCAAGGTGATGGCGGAGATGATGGTTCTCCTCCGCAAGCAAGGGGTAAACATAATTCTATATCTGGACAATCTCCTGATCAAGGCGTCGTCCAGGGAGAGGTTGTTGCGAGCCATCGCGCTCACGACACAGCTGCTCAGGAAGCACGGTTGGATCCTGAACCTTCCAAAGTCTCATCTGGAACCGACAAGGAGGCTGTCTTTCCTGGGAATGATCCTCGACACGGAAGTGCAGAGGGTTTTTCTCCCGGTGGAGAAGGCATTGGTGATTCAAGCAATGGTCCAGGATGTCTTAAAACCTACCCGGGTTTCGGTTCATCAATGCACCCGTCTTCTGAGGAAGATGGTTGCTGCCTACGAGGCTCTGCAGTACGGCAGGTATCATGCCTGACCTTTTCAGCAGGACCTATTGGACCAGTGGTCGGGCTCTCACCTACACATGCACAAGAGGATACGCCTGTCTCCAAAGGCCAGGATTTCACTCCTCTGTTGGCTACAACTTCCGCACCTTATGGAAGGCCGAAGGTTCGGAATTCAAGACTGGATCATTTTAACCACAGATGCAAGTCTAAGAGGTTGGGGAGCAGTCGCTCTGGGGGAAACCTTTCAGGGAAGGTGGTCGAATCAAGAATCCCTTCTCCCAATAAACATCCTGGAGCTCAGGACCGTGTACAACGCCCTTCTGCATGCAGCACACCTTCTACAGGATCGGACTGTTCAGGTGCAGTCGGCCAACGTGACCACGGTGGCCTACATAAACCGACAAGGCAGAACGAAGAGCAGGGCTGCCATGTCAGAGGTGTCAAGTATCCTCCTCTGGGCAGAAAGACACGTAGTGGCGATGTCGGCAATATTCATTCCGGGAGTAGACAACTGGGAAGCAGACTTCCTCAGCCGCCACGATCTCCAGCCGCAAGAGTGGGGCCTCCACCCGGAGGTGTACGAGGAGGTAACCGGTTTGTGGGGGGTTCCTCACATAGACATGATGGCCTCCCGCCTCAACAAGAAGCTGGGGAGGTACTGTTCCAGGTCAAGAGACCCACAGGCAGTGGCAGTGGATGCACTGGTGACACCGTGGGTGTTCAAGTCAGTGTATGTGTTCCCTCCACTTCCTCTGATACCAAAGGTTCTTCAGCTGGTGAGAAGAACAAAGGTTCTGGCAATCCTCATTGCTCCGGACTGGCCAAGGAGGGCTTGGTACGCGAATCTGCTGGATCTTCTGTTAGAGGATCCAAGGCCCTTACCTCTTCGGGAGGATCTGCTACTGCAGTGGCCGTTCGCTTATCAAGACTTACCACGGCTACGTTTGACGGCATGGCGGTTGAACGCCAGATCTTAGCTCGGAAAGGTATCCCGAGTGAGGTTATTCCTACCCTGATACAGGCTAGAAAGGGGGTAACGTCTAAACATTACCATCATATTTGGAAAAAATATGTTTCTTGGTGTGAATCCAAGAATTTCCTGTGGTGGAGTTTCAACTTGGACGTTTGCTCCTCTTCCTGCAAGCAGGTGTGGATATGGGTCTGAGATTGGGCTCCATCAAGGTCCAAATCTCTTCTTTGTCCATCTTCTTCCAAAAACAATTGGCTGTCCTCCCTGAGGTTCAGACCTTTTTGAAAAGGGTTCTGCACATCCAGCCTCCCTTTGTGGTGCCAACGGCTCCCTGGGATCTGGACGTGGTGCTGCCGTTCCTGCAATCTGCTTGGTTTCAGCCTCTGCTGGAGGCTGACATCAAGTTTTCTCACGTGGAAGGCGGTCACTTTGTTGGCCTTAGCTTCTGCTTGACGCGTGTCGGAATTGGGGGCTTTATCCTGGAAGAGTCACTATCTAATCTTCCATGAAGATAGGGCGGAACTTAGGACTCGTCCACAGTTCCTGCCTAAGGTTGTATTGGCTTTCCATATCAACCAGCCTATTGTGGTGCCAGTGGCTACTGACTCCTCAATTGCTTTAAAGGCCTTGGATGTTGTGAGGGCTTTGAAGATGTATGTGAAGAGGACAGCTAGTCATCGAAAGACTGACTCCTTGTTTGTCCTCTATGATCCCAAGAAAATTGGGTGTCCTGCTTCTAAGCAGTCGATTTCACGCTGGATCAGGTTCACCATCCAGCATGCATATTCTACGGCAGGATTGCCGTGTCCAAAATCTGTAAAGGCCCGTTCTACTCATAAAGTGGGCTCTTCCTGGGCGGCTGCCCGGGGTGCCTCGGCTGTACAACTTTGCCGAGCTGCTACTTGGTCTGGGTCGAACACGTTTGCCAAGTTTTACAAGTTCGATACTTTGGCCTCTGATGACCTCATGTTTGTTCAACGAGTGTTGCAGGAGCCTCCGCGCTCTCCCTCCCGTACTGGGAGCTTTGGTACATCCCCATGGTACTAATATGGAACCCAGCATCCTCTAGGACGTAAGAGAAAATAGGATTTTAATTACCTGAACGGTAAATCCTTTTCTCGTAGTCCGTAGAGGATGCTGGGCGCCCGCCCAGCGCTTCGTTTTCCTGCTTTGGTTTTTGTAGTTCAGTACTGCCTGGTTCCTAGGTAAGTTCTGCGTTATTTACTGTTTCAATACTGTTTCAGCTGTTGCTGAGTTGTTCCGGCATGTTGGCCGGATTTGCCTGTTGTGTGAGCTGGTATGAATCTCGCCACTATCTGTAATTCCTTCTCTCGAAGTATGTCTTCTCCTCCGGCACAGTTTCTAGACTGAGTCTGGTAGGAGGGGCATAGAGGCAGGAGCCATCCCACGCTATTAAACTCTTAAAGTGCCAATGGCTCCTGGTGGACCCGTCTATACCTCATGGTACTAATATGGACCCCCCAGCATCCTCTACGGACTACGAGAAAAGAATTTACCGTTCAGGTAATTTAAAATCCTATTTTTTCATGTTAAGCCGCATATAAGTCTTTTGTATTGGCCTCAATGTTGAGTCATCTTCACAGTCTCTGCTACTTTCCCCCTAATATTATGCTATTTTAACATCCTTTCATGCTCAAAAAGCCAGTGTGGTTTATTACAATCACTACTAAAATGAACACTGGCAGTACAGTCTCTGAAGTGAAGTTTTAGCATAATTCTGTGTTAAGCATTTTAGTGAAAGTTTAATGTATGTAATTAGAATGTCACATATAATATTGCAATATTAAGAAAGCTGATCATACAGAATTTTAAGACTGTTTTGAGCCAGCCATTTAATCTGATTCTAATTGGTGTTTGGTTTGTGTTTTTCTTTGACAGGAGTTAAACCGCTTTTCAAAAAGTTCATCCTTTTCCTGTGACAAATTGTCTCAGTGAGTATTCTTTGATTTCTCACAATTTAATTGTTAGGTGCTGCCTGAAATTGCCGTGAATGCAGTTTATTTATGTTTTAGCTATGCGTCTTTAAATAATCTCTCTATCAAATTCCTCTGTAAGCTGGTGCGTCTGCCTTCTATCAGTACTTTTGTTTACACAGTTTTTATAACGTTGATTAAAGTATTGCCTTAGTACATGTTTCCCTTATCATTCTGTCCATGTTTTAGCATTCCTGACATTGTTGTTATTTAACACAAATGTAAGAATTATGTTTTTTTTTTTAAATTGTTAATAATGTTTTAAATTCAACTGCAGAAACATGGACTTTGACCGCATTATGGAGGAAGGTTATGAACTCGACCTCACCTTTATCACAGAGCGAATAATCTCTGTATCCTTCCCCAGTAGCTGTTCAGATGAAATTTATCTTCACAACCTCCATGACGTGACCCGCATGCTGAAATCAAAACATGGAGATAATTATTTGGTAATTAGAAGGAGCGAAGAGTATACACACTGTGACTGTGATTAGTGAATGGCAGAATGTGCAGATCGTATTACTTTATATACACACATATTATCTTGTTCTTATAGCACCACTGTCCACAAAGCCTTTGGGAACATCCCTAAAAACAATCTATTTTTCAGGTCAGAGGATGCTCTAGAAAGTTCACATGGTGTAAATTGTGAAAACAATAAAGTCTAACCTTTAGTGCAGAAGTTCCCTAATAGTCTAGATTTTAAGAACAGTATATTCATGCTTAACTGGTAGTGACTTAGTTAGTATCTCAGTCAGTTTGATTTAGCCATCTATGTGGAGATATGGATATCTTTAAAAACCCAGACAGGGTGCCTTGAGGGGCGAATTTGGGAACCCCTGCTTTGGGGGATTGTAGTATGTTATGCCGGCGCTTGGGATTCCGGCGCCCAGCATACCGGCAACGTGATCCCGGCCGCTGGCATGCAGGTAGCTGGGTGAGCACGAAAGAGCCCCTTGTGGGCTCGCTGCGCTCTCTACGCTGCGGACACGGTGGCGTGCATATTTCTATAGCCACGCTATTTATTCTCCCTCCAGGGATGTCGTGGACACCCCAAGAGGTAGACTAGTTATCGGTATGCCGGCTGTCGGGATTCCAGCAGCAAATTTGTTAGCAGTTGGGCAATACCATGTGCACTGCAGGGGAGGCAGATATAACATGTGCTGAGAGAGTTAGATTTGGGTGGGTTATTTTGTTTCTGTGCAGGGTAAATACTGGCTGCTTTATTTTTACACTGCAAATTAGATGTCAGTTTGAACACACCCCACCCAAATCTAACTCTCTCTGCACATGTTATATCTGCCCCCCCTGCAGTGCACATGGTTTTGCCCAAGTGGTAACAAATTTACTGCTGCGATCTACTCTAAATTAGGCCCATTGTCTCTTCATCTTCTACATAAAATCACTAACATGTTACAGTTATGTTTTGGGGGTATATTTATTATACACATTTTGTGGGACACCCTTAAAATGTACAGTAAGTATCCCCTGATAGTGTTACAAGGGTTCCGCAGCAGTTATCAGAGATATATGCTGCTCTTTCCCTGTTTCCCATATATCTGATGTGCTTTCCCTGTTTCCCATCGCAGTAGCTATGGCGTTAGCCTTTCTAGTCTATGGGCTACATAGCACAATTTACTGGGAGAGGGATTGTCTGGATTCCATCCTGGTGACAACCACTGGTGCATGCGTTGTCTAGTGACCACAGTAGGTCTGCAGCATAAAGTGAAGTGATCCCTGATGCGATAACTGTAGTTTACACATTGCTGGGATGGGCTGTTATCAGAACACCTGTCCCTGTATGTGATTTTTAACACATTTTTGTGGAAATTAATTTCTTATTGCCGAATAGCAGCATTAAGAAATTCTATTTATCGAGTCTAAACCTCAATAAACAGTAAAAGGCCCCGAAATGTTGTATTTTTCTAATGATACACTATTTTCTGCACTGCCCATAGTGTCCTCTATGCTGTTTTTTACATAAATATGTACGTATGTGTGTGTATGTATTGATAAAGCTAGATATTTATCGTATATAAAACCCTTTATGAGGTCTAAGAACACTGTACGCTATTTACGTATGAAGTACCGTAAGGGTACGCTCGCTGCGTAACAATCGCTTAGCCGTAGTCGAGACGCTCAAGCGTCACGTTCGCTCACGGCCAAGAGATCACAGGCAGGCACGCTATTGGCTGCTGACTAACGTAATGATTCGCTATAGCGTAACGGACGCTGTATCGGGAGCGGGCTGCTCGAGCGATACAGACGCTCACGAGAATACGCTGTTGGTATCGGGCACACTTATAGGTGAGCGACTACCGTAATGCTACGCTATCAGCGTAGCGGACGCTCGAGACCACGAGGAGATCACGAGCGGCGCTGACGCTCACGATGTTAAACCTTTATATCTAAACCATAAACAATGAAATATGCTGTAAAACCTTAGTGTAGAGATAGGGTGTAGATGCAACCTAGTGTAACCTTATTAACTCAAAAGCTGAATGAGCGTCACCGACGCTCTGAGAATACTTAACACTATAAGAATTACACAGATACCGTGCTTAGGGTCCAACGCCTAATATATATATTTCATGAATGTTATACTTGCAAAAGAATTAGTACAAATACAAATCATACACTACAATATAACATAGACTACCTAACCAGATAACTACACAGGAAATATAATACAATTACTATTTAAGGGAAAATAAGAGAAAAAGAGGAGGAGAGAGAGAGAGAAATTGGCCCACAATAACAAGAAGATCAATATAGCTGCGGAGAAACACTTACGCACAAGGGGGAACGATCGCATGCGCCTCGATATCCAGCTCCCGATTATCAGCAATGAGAACCGTTGAAGAGAGTGAACTGGATATGGTCGGCCTGCCTATTTATGCCCCACACACAATGCAATTCAATGGTCCCTACAATCTCATTGTTCATTGGACACAGGAATTCGGCTTCGCATTATAACAAAAGGTCATAGGTTGATTCATACAGGTGGGCTGTGACTGCTTCCAACTGTTCAGGTGGGTGGGACACTGAGTTTCCCGCCGCATGACTAAATAAGAACAAATAATAGTAAATGGACATAAACTTCTTATGTCCATAACTATTCGCACGAGCGATTAATCCGCTCCAAACCAACACCGGAATATTGCTATTTAAATACTCTTCCGATGGGTACGAAACACCACTGTATGACCCCTGTTAGACCCTTCGTACAATACAAAGAGGGATCTCTCTGTTCAGGAACATGCTATGTTAACTAAACTTTCAGAATCTATCAAAGGGACCATGATCTACAAAATACATTATATATTGAAAATATGTAACGATTGAGTCGCACGCTACGATCACATAAACTCTACCGTAAATACGCATACCGTGCGCCTGCGGGTGCCTGCGACTGTGAGTATGCACACGTACGGGAGAGCGCACGCATGCGCAGCACGGACCTGTGTGAGGTGCAAATATGGTAGTGTGCATAGAGATATTTTTCTGACTTTGACAGTCCACCCTTTGGCAGTCAATAATAACTGCCACCTTCTAAAACATTTCAAAAGAGAAAAATATATGTCAGGGGTTAATACATTTACATGGTTGGGTAGGGGAGGAGAGGAGAAGGTAGGAAAAGGGTATGACCTAGTGAGATAGCAGAAGCATGTGTGTATAAGTCCATGTTTGGGGGGTCATGTATCATCGTGCCGTACGTGTGGTACATCAAGCTTCGAGGTATTGCGAAGTATACATTTGAATTCCTTCTTATCCCGTGGTACGGGTCTGTGGATGGGCTGTCAAACTTTACCAAGCTCTTTTTTTCGGCTTTGGTTGTAACAAAATGGGGGAGCACATTTTAGTTGATGATACATGAATGGGGGAGATATGTGATTGCTGATATCTGTGTCTGTATTCCCTATCGACTATGTGTGTCATTTACCTGAGGGTTGTAGAAATGAAGAAAAGACATAATTACGGTAAATGCGGTGGTATTCTATGTCAGGTAAATGTACATTCGTCGATTGAGGTCTTGTTTGATGTCTGTTGAATGCAGTCTTCTTTGTGCTTTTGCCCATAAGGTGCGAGCAAAAGCTGTCAATGTCCATAGATTTACAAAAGTGTTGGGCTAGCGTAATTTTAAAATTTCTAGGGAAACTGGGGATCCATGGCATAGTTCATCAAAAATCTGTGTATCAGGTTGTCAAACTTCTTCTTTAATCCCTCTGTTGTCTGTATATCGGCTCATCAAATTCCTCGTCCAAGTGGGTCTTTTTACCTTGGAGGAAACGGAAAAACAGGTGAAAGAAACGGACCGTAGAAATCGCATTTTCATCACATCATTGTTTCTACATTTGGGTCATAAATCAAGTCCATTGGAATTACAGTTTCCTTACTCCTTAAACTCATTACCCTAGTACGACGATTGCACCTCATTAAAGCCTGACCGCATCTAAACATCAAACCAATCGTTATGATAACACCTAAGATACATAGGAGAAACTTCCCAACATCCATTATGACTCCTTGAGCCCAGTCTCCTAAACCAGAGAACCAATTTCGCGGGTTCAACCATGACACCCAACCAGTCAGCTCATTACCTACAGCAGCAAGAGTGAGATTGTGTCTCCTGCGAAATTCCCACTTCAGTTGGAGAATATCGTCCATCTTTTGGTCTATGACCTCGACCGGGTCCTCGGTGCTATTCGTAATATATGTGCAACATTTCACGCCGTATTGTGTTGCCAGTGTGACACAATATCCGCCTGTCACTGCTGTGAGGTAATTAAGAACCATTCTATGCTGTACCAGTTCTGTTTTATAAGCTTGAAGTTCCCTTCCAGTATACCTAAACGTGTCATCATACATTTCAGTGATATTATCTAACAAATTGGCGAGCGCAGATATGTATTTATAATTCAACACTCCTCTAGCGGTGCGAGTGATATCTAACGCGATTAGAAACTGAATCCCGGTGGATTCATGGATCATGTCAGAGGCCGGATGCTCTGTTCTTTCTATCAGGTGTCGTTTAACTACGTGCTCGTAATGGGTGTGAGTATAAGGAGTTTGGGCAACACGGTGTATGTCTTTCATTTTGTCATGTGATACAGTCATTACTTCAGGCAGTACTTTTCCAATATAACACAATCCTTCAGAGTTTGGGGCAAGCCACTTATACGCCTTTCTCCCGCATATGAAATATGCATCATCGGGGAGAACATATGGGACGGAGTAGGACATAACCATATTACACACCTTCCATGTGAAATCTCCTAACCCTAATTCTTCCATCTGCTTAGTACACGTATCAGGTTGTACGATATGTGCACAGTATCCTGGTGATACCTCTCCAACTCTCGTAATCCTATTTCCTAAGGTATATCTATACCGGAAAGATTTTCCTCTACTGGCTATGTGGCGTATAAGCTCTGTATCTGTAGGCATTCTATCTGCTCTATGCGAAAAGGTCATGGTCTGATTACTCCATGACACTTCCCAATTTCCCGGCTTTCGGGGATTGGAGATGTTAAAACATAATAGGGACCTATCCACATGGTATTGGTGGAGCTTCAAACTAGGAGGGCTGGAGATATTAAACCTCCTGTCCACCGGTCTCCCACCACTTAACTCAAGTACCTCCCCTAACGTTAAAGGAAATGGTACTAGCCCTGATTTGCTATGACCTTGAGGTACTTGAGAGCATACCCAACAATCTGTTTTATTTAACACACTACCCACTAAGGAGTGATAGTCACTCAATGGATGCCGGTCCATATGGATATTAAAACTGGATTGGCATTTCTTTATGCACCCATCCTCAATGACATTGTTACAGAGCCGACAGATACAGTTTTCTTCAGCTAACAATCCTTCACAATTCCTTCTATGGTCAATGCTATCGGATCGTTTTCTGATACTCGCCTTTGCTTGTTGATTATGTTGTTCTTGGAAAACTACGCCTCCATCTCTGTCATCAGAACCCATTCCAGAACCTCTCTCGACCTCCATGGTACTCTCGCCGGAACAGACTGCTCTGGTCAACATCATGGTCAACAGGAAAATCCGGATCACAGTCTCTTGGGGCAAGTCCATCTTGTAGGAGGAAACGGAGAAGAATGAGAAGGGGGAAAAAATAATTTGAAGGAGAGGGGATGGGAAGTTGGAGAAAAACAATAAAAGGGAACAGGGGATCGACAACTGCTTTTGGTCTTGTGATTTTCAATGCTCAGGTGCCGCCTTAATCCTCCTGGAACAGACACTCCAGTGATACAACCTCTACCGTCTGTTCCTTATCACGGGACCTCTCTGGATCAGCAACCTTTTTACAGTGGGACGAATGAACCCAAGTCTCTCTCTCAGCAACCTTCAATGCTGTAGTGCTAGTCAATAAGACCTGGTATGGTCCTTCCCATCTGTCAATAAGGCAACCTGAGCGTAGAAAATTCCGTATCATTACATAATCCCCAGGTTCAATGTCATGACAATTACTATCTGGTAAATCAGGAATCACTAACTTCAGATTATCATTTTGATTCCTCAACTGTTTACTCATGTTAATCAAGTATTTTACAGTCACTTCATTGTTACACTTCAAATCATCCTGAGGGTTAATCATAACATGCGGTTGTCGACCAAACAAGATTTCAAAGGGAGACAGATTAAGAGGGGACCTGGGAGTGGTTCTGATGCTGTACAGTACAATGGGTAAAGCTTCTGGCCATGTCAATCCTGTCTCTGCCATCACTTTACTCAGTTTATTTTTAATAGTGCTGTTCACTCTTTCCACTTTCGCACTCGCCTGTGGACGGTATGGAGTGTGCAGCTTGCTATCAATTCCCATCAATTTACACATTCCTTGAAAGACATCACCTGTAAAATGGGTACCCCTATCACTTTCGATAATTCTAGGGATACCATATCTACATACAAATTCCTGCACAATTTTCTTAGCAGTAAACATAGCGGTATTTGTGGCCGCTGGAAATGCTTCGACCCAATTTGAAAAAACATCTATACAAACAAGTACATATTTCAAATTTCGACAAGGGGGTAATTGAATAAAGTCAATCTGTATTACCTGGAAAGGGCCGCCGGCAGGTGGGATATGAGATGGTTCTGTAGGTATTGCCTTTCCGATGTTCTTTCTCAGACAGGTAAGGCATGACATTGCCCTTTTACTCGCATGAGAAGAAAATCCTGGGGCACACCAATATGCTCTTACCAACTTGCACATCCCTTCCTTGCCCAGATGAGTCAGCCCGTGAGCTGCCTCAGCTAAGCATGGAAGGTATGCTTTGGGGGCCACTGGTTTACCGTGTCCATCCGTCCAGAGTCCTGAGGACTCCTGACCATATCCCTTTGCCTTCCAGACTGCCTTTTCCTGTGTGGAACACAAATTTTGCATCTCACACAACTTCTGTGTGTTGATGGTATTAAATACCATCAGTTGTGTGGTGTCTGTCTGTCTGGGGGTAGCAGCTGCTAATTTAGCAGCTTCGTCTGCTCGGCTGTTACCAAGTGATACTGGGTCTTGGCTATATGTGTGTGCTTTACATTTGATAACAGCCACTCTGTCGGGTTCCTGTATCGCTGTTAGAAGCCTTTTTATGTGAGCTGCATGCGCTACCGGTGTACCAGCTGCCGTCATGAAATTTCTGAGGCGCCATAGGGCTCCGAAATCATGGACTACCCCGAATGCGTATCTAGAGTCGGTGTAGATATTGGCTGATTTGCCCTTAGCCAATTCACATGCTCTGGTTAGGGCGACCAGTTCAGCAACCTGGGCTGAGTGAGGTGGGCCTAGCGGTTCCGCTTCTATGGTGCCTTGGTCATCTACGACTGCGTATCCAGTACACAAGTCTCCCGAGTCTGATTGTCTATGACAACTACCGTCCGTGTAGAACGTAAGTTCTACATCTTCCAGTGGGTTGTCACTGATGTCAGGCCTTGCGGTAAAATTTTGGGTCAAATATTCCATACAATCATGAGTGTCTTCCTTTGTGTTAAATTCTCCTTCCCCACCACTCTCATCCTCCACCCTTTGTGCCTGTCCAGGCACACCTGGGAGATATGTTGCAAGATTTAATGCACTGCATCTCCTTATGGTGATGTTTACGGGGGCCATTAGTGCCAATTCCCATCTTGTAAACCGCGCTGATGAGACGTGTCTGGTTTGTGCAGAATTTAACAAGGCTGACACTGCATGTGGTGTATGAATTGTGAGGTTGTGACCTAGCACGACGTCTTCGCTTTTCGTTACTAGCAATGCTATCGCAGCAACGCTTCGCAAGCATGTGGGGAGGGATCGCGCTACCGTATCTAGCTGAGCGCTGTAATATGCTACCGGCCTGCTGGCATCACCGTGCTTTTGGGTTAGTACGCCTGCGGCGCAACCAGCATTTTCTGTTCCGTATAGTTCAAAGGGTTTCCCATAGTCAGGCATACCTAATGCTGGTGCCTGCGTTAGGCACTGTTTAAGTCTCTCAAATGCTGTCTCAGACTCGTCTGTATGCGAAATCCGATCAGGTTTGTTTGAGGAGACCATCTCCTGCAAGGGTAACGCTAGGATGGAAAACCCTGGGATCCAGTTACGGCAATACCCACACATTCCTAAAAATGTTCTGATCTGTTGCTGGGTTTGTGGCAGAGTCATGTCTCTAATTGCTTGAATTCTATCAGCGGTCAGGTGTCTCAGTCCTTGTGTTAAACAGTGTCCCAAATATTTTACCTTAGTTTGGCATAATTGCAACTTGTCTTTGGAAACCTTGTGTCCTGTGTCTGAAAGATGAAACAGGAGCTGTTTCGTATCCTTCAGGGATGCTTCCAATGAATCAGAACACAGTAGTAGATCATCCACGTACTGTATTAATACTGATCCACTCACTGGTTGGAAAGACTGTAAACAATCATGCAAAGCCTGAGAAAATATACTTGGGCTATCTATGAATCCTTGTGGTAATCGAGTCCATGTGTATTGGACTCCTCTGTATGTAAATGCAAACAAATATTGACTGTCAGGGTGCAGAGGTACCGAAAAGAAAGCGGAGCAGAGGTCAATAACAGTGAAAAATTTCGCAGTGGGAGGGATTTGCATTAAGATGACAGCTGGATTTGGCACTACGGGGAACTGACTCTCAACTATTTTGTTAATCCCCCTTAGATCCTGCACTAGCCGGTAACCCCTCCCCCCACTCTTTTTAACAGGGAAGATGGGACTATTGGCAGTGCTGGACGTTCTTACCAGAATGCCCTGTTGTAGCAAGCGCTCTATTACGGGATACACTCCTAACTCCACCTCTGGCTTCAGAGGGTACTGTGGGATTTTTGGAGCTATCCTACCATCTTTTACTTGTACAACTACTGGAGCTACGTTTGCCATTAATCCAGTGTCCTGTCCATCTTTAGTCCAAAGTGACTCTGGTATCTGAGATGTCATTTCTTCTTCTTGGGAGGGAGTCCTATTTGTCATAATGGTATGTGACATTAGTTTTGACGGGGAGTCTAACATGTCTCGCACTTCCCGAGCGTGATTCTCAGGTATGTCCAAGAATACACCTTCAGGAGTACAATAAATGAAGCACCCCATTTTACACAGTAAGTCTCTTCCCAGGAGATTAGTCGGTGCCGATGCAGCCAGCAAAAAGGAATGCTCGGTATGTAAAGGCCCTACTGTAATCTCGGCTGGTTGTCTAACAGGGTAGTGCTGGACTACTCCCGTTACCCCTATGGCTGGAATTGTCTTACCAGTGGTTCTCATGCCCACTGTCGAATTTATCACTGATTTGGCCGCCCCTGTGTCTACAAGAAAGTTTAATGATTTACCAGCTACATTGATTGCAATTTCTGGTTCACTTCCAAGACTTGCAATCAATTTTACTGGCTGCAGATTACAGGTATGGCCACACCCCTATTGGGTATGGTGACCTCCCTGAATCCCGCTGGCAGCAACTACTTGTGATGGAGTTAATTGGGAGCTACCAGAGGCTTGCCAGTCTCTGTTCGGGGGGTATCTTTTTGTTTCCCCTGTATGTGGCTCATAACTCCGTTTCTGCGGACCTTGCTCCCAATGTCGTGTGTCGTGTCGTTGTCTAGGGGGTTGGTATGAGTTTCGTGAATTCTTCATTCTACAATCTCGTGCCATGTGTCCCTGTTTATGACAAGAATAACAAGTAACCACACTTGACTTACCCACAGGGTTTGGTGATATAAACAAAGGCTGCCTTGTGGTCAGGGCCTGTATACTTACTGACATTAATTTATCACCTTGTTGTTCCCTGTGTCTGGTGATGTTCCTATCGTGATCAATAGCAGCCTCTCTCAAAGTAGCCACAGACAGACCTCGCCAACATGGTTGTGTGGTCTGTACCCTAGTCTTCAATGACTCTTTTAAACCATCCATCAGTACCGATACTGCTACTTCTCGATGGTTTATGTTTGTTTTAATGTCCTCTATGCCTGTGTATTTTGCCATTTCTGATAATGCTCTGTGAAAATACTCTGCAGCTGTTTCTGACTCCTTCTGTTTAATGGAGAATATTTTGTTCCATTTAACTACGGCTGGGAAATACTCTTTTAACTGTAAGCTTATTCTTTTTACATTGTCTTTGTTGTACACATCTGTAAGAGGTACATCCTGATCTAATCCACAGTCAGCTAAAAATTGAGCTGCGTCGACATTGGAGGGTAAACATGCTCTCAGCAATATCTGCCAGTCTTTGTTGTTGGGCTCTAACGTGTTACCTAGGTCTCTGATGTATTTTTGGCTGGCAACTAAGTCTTTTCTAGGGTCAGGGAATTCCGACACTATGGTCCTTAATTCCATTCGGGAAAATGGGCTGTACATGGCAATGTTCCTAACAGGAGTGACTCCTGAAGTGTCTGTTTTCCCATTTGGAACTACTATTACCTTAACAGGATTAACTCTAACAACCTCATCCTGTGTAGATTCTACAGGCTGTGGTGAAATAGTTTCAGCATAGTGTATGGTGCCGTACTTACCCGTCGATACGACCTCACCTATCCCTCCGCTAGGGGCTTTCGTTACTAATCTCGGGGGTTGAGCTGTGCCTACAGTGGTCTCTGCTATGGTGGCTGCTAGAGAGAGCGCTGAAATTGTTGCCGATTCGTCCTCTTGATCACACTCCTGAGGAAAGTTCAAAACAGGGTACAACTTGCACGGGTTAATACTTGCATTGGTTAATTGGTTAACATTATCTTTAACATTTACACAGTTGCTAAGTGTTTGTGTGTTACACCTTAGTGCGTCATTCTCCGCAACCAATTTCTCTCCTGTTATGTATGGTGGCGGTGGGGCCGTGGCTATCAGTTTTCTGATCGAGCCAGATCCCGCCGCCTGAGCCAATCCTCTCTGTATGTCACCCTCCTGTTGCCACAACTGTAAATAATCATAATGCTTGATTCGTCTCTTGGCTGATTTAATGAGACATATCCTTCTCCTTAAATTCGTTAACACTTCTGTGCTGAAGCTACCTACTCTTGGGAATTTCTCCCCGTCATGTATTGTCATTCTCTCCCATTCATCACATAAAGCTTCTGTGTGACTTCCGTATTTCTCACACATTACGTATCTTGCCGACCCGACTGGTCAGTTCACTGAATCAACCCGAACCGAGGTTGATCGCCCCCTACCTGAACAAGTGGCCCCCATAGTTCGAAGGTGTTGCTTTATTCAACCAACCCTTACGCAAACCAAAATGTTCAAAATAGGCTGACGGTGGCGGTTTACCGAGTACCCCACTCACTCGCCCACGCCGACCAATACGACCTGATCACACCGATATGGTGCTGGCGTACTCGACCTAGGGCCCCTGCGACCTGAACCTCTATTTACTGGAACCTGTGAGGGTGATCCGAAGAACACTTACTCTTTCCAGTAACTATTGGTTGTTGGATAGTTCCTGAGTGAGCAGCGAACCTCCCTTAAAATAAAAAAAAATTACACAAATCACGTTAGAATGTACAAATAGCGTTTATGACCTTCGTACACAAATAGTACCGGTCAGGTTTAGTAATGCACACAATTACGTGCGGTACAATCGTTCAGCACATAAGCAACTAATCTTATGTACGGAGCGACCAGTGGAATCGAAAATTGCGGCTGCGAATTCCTTCAGCCAGAGCTTGTATGGCCTATATGGGTGTTGCACCAACCCTTTCTTGGTATTGTGCCTGTGGACTGTATAGCGGACTTCCTTGTCTGCTGTACCTGAACCTGCTGGTCTGCTATGACCTCCTGGTCTGTTACAGTATGACCTCCTGGTCTGCTACACTCTAATGCTCAGATTGTATGTTTTAACCAGGGATGCCTCCCTAGCCACCATGTACGTCACTTACACGCATGTACCTCACGAGAACTCGACTTTTCTTGTGGTTCAACCTCAAAAATTGTAAAAACAAACACTCACTCACCACATATACACTTTTGTTTCTATTTCAATTTCTGCGCAGAAATTTTCTTTAGACCAGATGTGTTACAAATTAGGAGAAGGATCTATTAATTTAAATTTTGAATGTTAAAATAGATTTGCGCGATTTATCGCCTGGCGTTATTTACCGCGTTGCGCTATTTATCGCGTTGGAAAAAAAAAATAACACTTGTGATTTGAGTTACGTGGGCGTACCCGTACGCTCCGTTGCGTAATATACGCTGCGTGCGTCGGCCCTTGGATTGCGTACACAAGTCTCAGTCCTTTGTTAGAGACACGTGTACGCAAAGCAAAGATCCACCGTAACACAATTTATACGTTTATCAATGTAGATGATCCTTTATCATCTACCACGCACCACACTGACTTCGCCTTGTCTCTTAGGCACAGCTGTGTGTTTGTCTATACTTTAACTATATTACCTTTACTCTTAAACTATTAAAATAGCGGCAAATCTCTCTCAGCACGTTTATCAATTATAAAAAGGCAAACAGAAGAGTGATATACGAAAATACACAAATGAAAAAGAAATGCAGATATATATGTGCGTGCGTGTGTACGCAAGACAGAAAAATAAACAGTTTTAAAAGAGACTAGCGTGTTGTTCTTACCTCCGGTTCCCGGATTCCTTCACTAAGAGAAGCAGACGCTTATCCAAACAGCACTACGAGGAATATGATCTCCCGCCCTTTGCTGCTGGATAATGTCTGCTGAAATTACCTAGTGCAGATATGTGAAGGACGGGCGAGCCGCCAATTGATAAAGCTAGATATTTATCGTATATAAAACCCTTTATGAGGTCTAAGAACACTGTACGCTATTTACGTATGAAGTACCGTAAGGGTACGCTCGCTGCGTAACAATCGCTTAGCCGTAGTCGAGACGCTCAAGCGTCACGTTCGCTCACGGCCAAGAGATCACAGGCAGGCACGCTATTGGCTGCTGACTAACGTAATGATTCGCTATAGCGTAACGGACGCTGTATCGGGAGCGGGCTGCTCGAGCGATACAGACGCTCACGAGAATACGCTGTTGGTATCGGGCACACTTATAGGTGAGCGACTACCGTAATGCTACGCTATCAGCGTAGCGGACGCTCGAGACCACGAGGAGATCACGAGCGGCGCTGACGCTCACGATGTTAAACCTTTATATCTAAACCATAAACAATGAAATATGCTGTAAAACCTTAGTGTAGAGATAGGGTGTAGATGCAACCTAGTGTAACCTTATTAACTCAAAAGCTGAATGAGCGTCACCGACGCTCTGAGAATACTTAACACTATAAGAATTACACAGATACCGTGCTTAGGGTCCAACGCCTAATATATATATTTCATGAATGTTATACTTGCAAAAGAATTAGTACAAATACAAATCATACACTACAATATAACATAGACTACCTAACCAGATAACTACACAGGAAATATAATACAATTACTATTTAAGGGAAAATAAGAGAAAAAGAGGAGGAGAGAGAGAGAGAGAGAAATTGGCCCACAATAACAAGAAGATCAATATAGCTGCGGAGAAACACTTACGCACAAGGGGAAACGATCGCATGCGCCTCGATATCCAGCTCCCGATTATCAGCAATGAGAACCGTTGAAGAGAGTGAACTGGATATGGTCGGCCTGCCTATTTATGCCCCACACACAATGCAATTCAATGGTCCCTACAATCTCATTGTTCATTGGACACAGGAATTCGGCTTCGCATTATAACAAAAGGTCATAGGTTGATTCATACAGGTGGGCTGTGACTGCTTCCAACTGTTCAGGTGGGTGGGACACTGAGTTTCCCGCCGCATGACTAAATAAGAACAAATAATAGTAAATGGACATAAACTTCTTATGTCCATAACTATTCGCACGAGCGATTAATCCGCTCCAAACCAACACCGGAATATTGCTATTTAAATACTCTTCCGATGGGTACCAAACACCACTGTATGACCCCTGTTAGACCCTTCGTACAATACAAAGAGGGATCTCTCTGTTCAGGAACATGCTATGTTAACTAAACTTTCAGAATCTATCAAAGGGACCATGATCTACAAAATACATTATATATTGAAAATATGTAACGATTGAGTCGCACGCTACGATCACATAAACTCTACCGTAAATACGCATACCGTGCGCCTGCGGGTGCCCGCGACTGTGAGTATGCACACGTACGGGAGAGCGCACGCATGCGCAGCACGGACCTGTGTGAGGTGCAAATATGGTAGTGTGCATAGAGATATTTTTCTGACTTTGACAGTATATAGAGAAAGATAGATGTAATCAGGTAGGTGATGTGGCGCCTGAGGTGGCGACATTCATTGATATAGGGGTACCAAATTGAAATTATATCTTGTGCCCTCCAACCAAAAAGTTTGAAGAACCCCTGGCTATGCCCTTTACTCATTTTAACATGTAGTTTTTCCCAGCAAAATACTGCTCAGGTATCTTACTTTATGCTTTAAATTCACTATGATTGTGATCCGTTGGGACTCCTTTTTTCTTAAATTTTTCACTCACTGGGACTTAAAACTAATTGCACTGGAAAATTCATGGTAAGGTGCAAAGTGCATCAACTTATTAAAAAAAATGAGTCCTGGGACCTCGGAAAGGTGAATTAGTCAAGACCTTTTGCAAGAAGTAAGAATAACAAGTTGTGCATCCACCCGAAAAGTAGTGAACAGTGGTGTAAATGTACACCTGTTTCCCTTTCTCATTTAATAACTTCCTCTCACAAAAATGCAGCCTAAACCTAACATCCTGCCCCCCTCCCCCCGTGCGGCTTACCTCCAAGCAGTGCTGACAGTCATTTGCTTGGAATCCTGTCATTCGGGATTCTGGTGCCGGCATTGAGATCCATGTCAGGATCCTGGTTTCGGCTTTCTGAGCAGTGTCATGATTCAGACGGTGTTCCGACTGCCAGGATTCTGACCAGATCCCTAATGTAGACCCACTAGCACATACTATGCACATTTTACAACTCAATGACAGGTGCAAACTTTTGCACCCCCACAGACTCTCCCATGTTAATAAACATGACCATGCATTTCATATCAATTCTGCTGCAATTGTGCCAAAGTAGAGTTGTAACCTCTGAAAGAGCATTTATGCCGTATTTGTAATACATATAAGCGATATTGGGTAACATAGTAACTAAGGTTGAAAAAAGACAATTGTCCATCGAGTTCCCCCTATTAGTGGTCTCCTATGCATTCTTATTATCGGACTAGTAATTTTTATGTTAGGACTAGTTAAATGAACTATAATGTGTGCCTACGCACCATAACCCTGAATATCTTTATCCAATAGGAATTTATCTAACCCATTCTTAAAGGTGTTGACTGAGCCCGCAGTCACTACTCTCTCAGGCAGGGAATGTGCAGAAATTCCTCTCCTTTAACCTAAGCGAGTGACCACGTGTTCTCTGTGCTGATCTTATAGAAAACAGGTCCCTCCCAAGCTCTGTGTATTGACCCCTTATATATTTGTAGATGTTGATCATGTCCCCTCTTAGTCTCCTCTTTTCCAATGTAAACATGCCTAGCCTTGCTAGCCTTTCCTCGTATTCCAGCGTCTCCATGCCCTTGATTAGTTTGGTCGCCCGCCTCTGAACCTTTTCTAGCTCCAGGATATCCTTTTTGTAATATGGTGCCCAGAATTGCACACAGTATTCAAGATGTGGCCTCACTAGTGATTTATATAATGGGAGTATAATACTCTCGTCCCTTGCATCAATTCCCCGTTTTATGCATGTTAATATCTTATTAGCCTTCTTTGCTGCACTCCTACTTTGGGTACTGCTGTTTTATTTGTTATCTATGTGAACCCCTAAGTCTTTTTCCAGTACAGAATCCCCTAATATAGTACCCCATTTAGTATGTAGGTGTAGTTTTCTGATATTGCACATACTCTAGATCCTTATGCAAGACACACTCCCATTATATTGTAGATGAGTGCATGTCTTGCATAAAGCTACATATGCTGTAGATGACATTAATTCATTACTGATGAAGGGTCACGGATCTGAAAACCATTGCATAATATTGCCCACTGCAAGCAATCAGGTTCTCTATACTTCACTAGTTAACATGACAGCATATGCTTCACTGCTACGGCCATCACCGCAGTTCTCCTGTGCACTTGTTTTCATAAACGATCCTCTGTTTAATTAGCTTTTGGTTGCAGTATACTTTAGTGTCAAAAGCCATATAATAGACTGGCAAAGAAACAACAGTAACAATATACACTTTTATACAGAATTTGAACTACACGCAATATCTATAAACTATATATGTCTAAATATAAGTTTTACTATTTTGTTTAGTACATTAAATATTTAAACTAAAGTAAAAAAAGCCCATTACAGTTCTTGTATGGTCAGTGGTAATTAAACAACGTGTAACTAATTTTCTCTAACGTCCTAAGTGGATGCTGGGGACTCTGTCAGGACCATGGGGAATAGCGGCTCCGCAGGAGACAGGGCACAAAAATAAAGCTTTAGGATTAGGTGGTGTGTACTGGCTCCTCCCCCTATGACCCTCCTCCAAGCCTCAGTTAGGTTTTTGTGCCCGTCCGAGCAGGGTGCAATCTAGGTGGCTCTCCTAAAGAGCTGCTTAGAAAAAGTTTTTTAGGTTTTTTATTTTCAGTGAGTCCTGCTGGCAACAGGCTCACTGCATCGAGGGACTTAGGGGAGAGAATTTCAACTCACCTGCGTGCAGGATGGATTGGATTCTTAGGCTACTGGACACCATTAGCTCCAGAGGGAGTCGGAACACAGGTCTCACCCTGGGGTTCGTCCCGGAGCCGCGCCGCCGACCCCCCTTACAGATGCTGAAGATTGAAGGTCCGGAAACAGGCGGCAGAAGGCTCTTCAGTCTTCATGAAGGTAGCGCACAGCACTGCAGCTGTGCGCCATTGTTGTCACACACTTCACACCAAGCGGTCACGGAGGGTGCAGGGCGCTGCTGGGGGCGCCCTGGGCAGCAATATTTTAATACCTTATGGCAAAAGAATACATCACATATAGCCATTGAGGCTATATGTATGTATTTAACCCATGCCAGTTATCTAAAACTACGGGAGAAAAGCCCGCCGAAATAGGGGGCGGGGCTTATTCTCCTCAGCACACAGCGCCATTTTCCTGCTCAGCTCCGCTGTGAGGAAGGCTCCCAGGACTCTCCCCTGCACTGCACTACAGAAACAGGGTAAAACAGAGAGGGGGGGCATTTTTTGGCGATATATTGGATATATTTAAGCTGCTATAAGGAACAACACTTATAAGGTTGTTCCCATATATATTATAGCGCTTGGGTGTGTGCTGGCAAACTCTCCCTCTGTCTCCCCAAAGGGCTAGTGGGGTCCTGTCTTCGATAAGAGCATTCCCTGTGTGTCTGCTGTGTCGGTACGTGTGTGTCGACATGTATGAGGACGATGTTGGTGTGGAGGCAGAGCAATTGCCGATAATGGTGATGTCACCCCCCAGGGAGTCGACACCGGAATGGATGGCTTTGTTTATGGAATTACGTGATAATGTCAGCACATTACAAAAATCAGTTGACGACATGAGACGGCCGGCAAACCAGTTAGTACCTGCCCAGGCGTCTCAGACACCGTCAGGGGCTGTAAAGCGCCCTTTACCTCAGTCGGTCGACACAGACCCAGACACAGACACTGAATCTAGTGTCGACGGTGATGAAACAAACGTATTTTCAAGTAGGGCCACACGTTATATGATCACGGCAATGAAGGAGGCTTTGCATATCTCTGATACTGCAAGTACCACAAAAAGGGGTATTATGTGGGGGGTGAAAAAACTACCTGTAGTTTTTCCTGAATCAGAGGAATTAAATGATGTATGTGATGAAGCGTGGGTTAACCCAGATAGAAAAATGCTAATTTCAAAAAAGTTATTAGCATTATACCCTTTCCCGCCAGAGGTTAGGGCGCGCTGGGAAACACCCCCTAGGGTGGATAAGGCGCTCACACGCTTATCAAAACAAGTGGCGTTACCGTCTCCTGATACGGCCGCCCTCAGGGATCCAGCGGATAGGAGACTGGAAACTACCCTAAAAAGTATATACACACATACTGGTGTTATACTGCAACCAGCCATCGCCTCAGCCTGGATGTGCAGTGCTGGGGTCGTCTGGTTGGATTCCCTGACTGAAAATATTGATACCCTGGATAGGGACAGTATTTTATTGACTATAGAGCAATTAAAGGATGCTTTCCTTTATATGCGAGATGCGCAGAGAGATATTTGCACTCTGGCATCGAGAGTAAATGCGATGTCCATATCTGCCAGAAGGAGTTTATGGACGCGACAGTGGTCAGGTGATGCGGATTCCAAACGACATATGGAAGTATTGCCGTATAAAGGGGAGGAATTATTTGGCGTCGGTCTATCGGATCTGGTGGCCACGGCAACTGCCGGAAAATCCACCTTTTTACCTCAGACCCCCTCCCAACAGAAAAAGACACCGTCTTTTCAGCCGCAGTCCTTTCGGTCCTATAAGAACAAGCGGACAAAAGGACAGTCATATCTGCCTCGGGGCAGAGGAAGGGGTAAGAGAGGGCAGCAAGCAGCCCCTGCCCAGGAACAGAAGCCCTCCCAGGGTTCTGCAAAGCCCTCAGAATGACGCTGGGGCCTTACAATCGGACTCAGGAGCGGTGGGGGGTCGACTCAAGAATTTCAGCGCACAGTGGGCTTGCTCACAGGTGGACCCCTGGATTCTGCAGGTAGTATCTCAGGGTTACAGGTTGGAATTCGAGAAGTCTCCCCCTCGCCGGTTCCTAAAGTCTGCTTTGCCAACGTCTCCCTCAGACAGGGCGACGGTATTGGAAGCCATTCACAAGCTGTTTTCTCAGCAGGTGATAGTCAAGGTACCCCTCCTACAACAGGGAAAGGGGTATTACTCCACGCTATTTGTGGTACCGAAGCCGGACGGCTCGGTAAGACCTATTCTAAATCTGAAATCTTTGAACCTGTACATACAAAAATTCAAGTTCAAGATGGAGTCACTCAGAGCAGTGATAGCGAATCTGGAAGAAGGGGACTTTATGGTGTCCCTGGACATAAAGGATGCTTACCTGCATGTCCCAATTTGCCCTTCACATCAAGGGTACCTCAGGTTCGTGGTGCAAAACTGTCATTATCAGTTTCAGACGCTGCCGTTCGGATTGTCCACGGCACCTCGGGTCTTTACCAAGGTAATGGCCGAAATTATGATTCTTCTGCGAAGAAGAGGCGTATTAATTATCCCTTACTTGGACGATCTCCTGATAAGGGCAAGGTCCAGAGAACAGCTGGAGGACGGAGTAGCACTAACCCAACTAGTGCTGCAACAACACGGGTGGATTCTGAATTTTCCAAAATCTCAGTTGACCCCGACGACACGTCTGCTGTTCCTGGGAATGATTCTGGACACGGTTCAGAAAAAGGTGTTTCTTCCGGAGGAGAAAGCCAGGGAGTTATCCGAACTTGTCAGGAACCTCCTAAAACCAGGGACAGTGTCTGTGCATCAATGCACAAGAGTCCTGGGAAAGATGGTGGCTTCTTACGAAGCGATTCCATTCGGCAGATTCCACGCACGAACTTTTCAGTGGGATCTGCTGGACAAATGGTCCGGATCGCATCTGCAGATGCATCAGCGGATAACCTTATCGCCACGGACAAGGGTGTCTCTTCTGTGGTGGTTGCAGAGTGCTCATCTGTTAGAGGGCCGCAGATTCGGCATACAGGACTGGGTCCTGGTGACCACGGATGCCAGTCTGAGAGGCTGGGGAGCGGTCACACAGGGAAGAAACTTCCAGGGAGTATGGTCAAGCCTGGAGATGTCTCTTCACATAAATATACTGGAGCTAAGAGCGATTTACAATGCTCTAAGTCTGGCAAAACCCCTGCTTCAGGGTCAGCCGGTGTTGATCCAGTCGGACAACATCACGGCAGTCGCCCACGTAAACAGACAGGGCGGCATAAGAAGCAGGACAGCAATGGCAGAAGCTGCAAGGATTCTTCGCTGGGCAGAAGATCATGTGATAGCACTGTCAGCAGTATTCATTCCGGGAGTGGACAACTGGGAAGCAGACTTCCTCAGCAGACACGATCTACACCCGGGAGAGTGGGGACTTCATCCAGAAGTCTTCCACATGATTGTGAACCGTTGGGAAAAACCAATGGTGGATATGATGGCGTCCCGCCTCAACAAAAAACTGGACAGGTATTGCGCCAGGTCAAGAGACCCTCAGGCAATAGCTGTGGACGCTCTGGTAACACCGTGGGTGTTCCAGTCAGTGTATGTGTTCCCTCCTCTGCCTCTCATACCAAAAGTACTGAGAATTATACGGCAAAAGGGAGTAAGAACGATACTAGTGGCTCCGGATTGGCCAAGAAGAACTTGGTACCCGGAACTTCAAGAGATGCTCACGGAGGATCCGTGGCCTCTACCTCTAAGACGGGACCTGCTTCAGCAGGGACCGTGTCTATTCCAAGACTTACCGCGGCTGCGTTTGACGGCATGGCGGTTGAACGCCGAATTCTAAGGGAAAAAGGCATTCCGGAAGAGGTCATTCCTACACTGGTAAAAGCCAGGAAGGAGGTGACTGCACAACATTATCACCGCATTTGGAGAAAATATGTTGCGTGGTGTGAGGCCAGGAAGGCCCCCACGGAGGAATTTCAACTGGGTCGATTCCTACATTTCCTGCAAACAGGATTGTCTATGGGCCTCAAATTGGGGTCCATTAAGGTTCAAATTTCGGCCCTGTCGATTTTCTTCCAGAAAGAATTGGCTTCAGTTCCTGAAGTCCAGACTTTTGTAAAAGGAGTACTACATATACAGCCCCCGGTTGTGCCCCCAGTGGCACCGTGGGATCTTAATGTAGTCTTGGATTTTCTCAAATCCCATTGGTTTGAGCCGCTCAAATCGGTGGAGTTGAAGTATCTTACATGGAAAGTAACCATGCTACTGGCCCTGGCTTCAGCCAGGAGAGTATCAGAATTGGCGGCTTTATCATATAAGAGCCCATATCTGATTTTCCATACGGACAGGGCAGAACTGCGGACGCGTCCTCATTTTCTGCCTAAGGTGGTGTCAGCGTTTCACCTGAACCAGCCTATTGTGGTGCCTGCGGCTACTAACGATTTGGAGGATTCCAAGTTGTTGGACGTGGTCCGGGCATTGAAAATATATATTTCAAGAACGGCGGGAGTCAGAAAGTCTGACTCACTGTTTATATTGTATGCACCCAACAAGATGGGTGCTCCTGCTTCTAAGCAGACGATTGCTCGTTGGATTTGTAGCACAATTCAACTTGCACATTCTGTGGCAGGCTTGCCACAACCTAAATCTGTCAAGGCCCATTCCACAAGGAAAGTGGGCTCATCCTGGGCGGCTGCCCGGGGGGTCTCGGCATTACAACTCTGCCGAGCTGCTACTTGGTCAGGGGCAAACACGTTTGCAAAATTCTACAAATTTGATACCCTGGCTGAGGAGGACCTTGAGTTCTCTCATTCGGTGCTGCAGAGTCATCCGCACTCTCCCGCCCGTTTGGGAGCTTTGGTATAATCCCCATGGTCCTGACGGAGTCCCCAGCATCCACTTAGGACGTTAGAGAAAATAAGAATTTACTTACCGATAATTCTATTTCTCGTAGTCCGTAGTGGATGCTGGGCGCCCATCCCAAGTGCGGATTGTCTGCAATACTTGTACATAGTTATTGTTACAAACAAATTCGGGTTGTTATTGTTGTGAGCCGTCTGTTCAGAGGCTCCTATGTTTGTCATACTGTTAACTGGGTCCAGATCACAAGTTATACGGTGTGATTGGTGTGGCTGGTATGAGTCTTACCCGGGATTCAATATCCTTCCTTATTGTGTACGCTCGTCCGGGCACAGTATCCTAACTGAGGCTTGGAGGAGGGTC
Organism: Pseudophryne corroboree; assembly: GCF_028390025.1. Lineage (NCBI taxonomy): Eukaryota > Metazoa > Chordata > Amphibia > Anura > Myobatrachidae > Pseudophryne > Pseudophryne corroboree. The sequence continues at coordinate 378,978,055 of NC_086448.1, forward strand.
ATAGGGGGAGGAGCCAGTACACACCACCTAATCCTAAAGCTTTATTTTTGTGCCCTGTCTCCTGCGGAGCCGCTATTCCCCATGGTCCTGACGGAGTCCCCAGCATCCACTACGGACTACGAGAAATAGAATTATCGGTAAGTAAATTCTTATTGTTGCTTACAATTAAATGTGTGTATACAATTGTTTGTTTATATATGATTTTTTTTTATAATTTCTTTTAAACAGGTATTAAATCTATCAGAAAAGCGTTATGAACTTTCTAAACTTAACACTAAGGTATTTATTAAGAGAATGATTTGCATTACAATAGATTTCTTTAAAAATAATGTTGCTTTACTTCTTTTTCATATAGCTACCTTTATATTATGGTGTATATTTGTCTTTATTGTATTTTTAGACTTAGTTGGCAATTCACTGTAGTATGACTCTCTCCTTGGAGTGATGTTGATAGATATAACTATGCATCAATATGTCTTCAGTACACAATATAATTCATGCATATTAAAGGAGACCTATCAGGTTTATGAAGATAAAGTAAAATAAATGGTCCTAAACACATTGTTAGCCCTGCTGTTCTTCAGAACATTTCTTCTGATATGATACAGATGTGTCAACTGACATCTAGTCTTTCTGCACGTTAAACAACCCTTCTAGTCATGCCGCGCCATGCCATGGAGTGACTTGGTAACGCCGAATGTCTTTTCATGTGACCTTTTTCATTAAAATGCGTTGCAAAACGATGTGAATAGAACGCACAAGCAGCTTATGCTGACTAAAATGATATGCAGCTTGCATATATTCTGTGTGCGACTGTAGCTGTACCTGCATATGAAATGCCATGCTACAGTGTTTTCCTAGTAAACACTGTAAGGGGGTTGGGGTCATCCCCTGTAAAGTACTGTAGCATTTCGTATGCAGATACAGTCACGGTCGCACACAGAATATAGGCATACCGCATATTATTTATCAACAGTGTCTGCTTGTGCGTCTTATTCACATAGCGATGCAAATACGTCACATTTTCAGCAAAATAGAAAACAAAAACTGCTTGACGCTAATGGAGTTGCACTGGATCTGTCCGTTCACTCACACCAGGCATCTCCCACTGCGTGGCGTATTGAGGCAAGATGTATGAGGACACATCTGTAGGAGACCTCTGCCTTTTCTTCTGGAATAGTGGCAGTAGGACAGTACAGTAGCTGACAAGACTGTAGGCAGTCAGAAGTATATAGTGTTGGCCACGCAGCTGTTCGATGTAGAATATGAACCATTCAAATCAGTGACGTGCGGTGAGGTCAATGGCTGGAGAGGCACTGGCTTCTCCAGTACATCCCCAGCAGCAAAAGAATACAAACCTCAGCTCACTTTTTAGGAACGTATATGGGGGGGATGGGCTGGTACTGCATATTGTGTATATACTGTGATTACAGGACAGACTCCAAAGTACCAAGACAGCTCCAGGCCTACTAGCACCCTGAGCGAGATCTTTTGAAGTGTCCTCCCCTCTCTCCAATGTGCGCGCGCTCCTAGGAAAGTGGATGTGGCCTCGAAACTATACTGTATTTCGTGTTATCAAATGACAAATATATATATATATACTGTATTATCACCCCCCCCTAAATACACAATTGGCAGCCTTACTCATAATGCCCACAGTAGTGCTCCTTACACCTAATGCCCCAGTATAGTTCCAGATAAAAGTAATGCTCTAATATACTGCCAGTTACATGTAATGCCCTAGTATACTGCCAGATAAATTGAATGCCCCAGTATAGTGCCAGTTACACGTAATGCCCCCAGTATAGTGTCGGTTACATGTAATGCCCCACTATAGTGCCAGATACACGTAATGCCCCAGTATAGTGCCAATTACACGTAATGCTTCCTGTAGTGCCAGTTACATGTAATGCTTCCTGTATTCCCAGTTACACTTATGCCCCCTGTAGTGCCAGTTACACTTAAAACGCACGTCATTTATGCACCAAATAAAAGGGAAGAAATGACATTCAGTACACATGGGTATTACAGAGACACAATAACTGCGTGCCAGGATTCCGATACCCACATGATGATATACAGTATAACCATACATTAAGCTGTTCCACCAGTTACAACGAGGGTTATATTGCTCACAACAAACTACCAATGTTGATGGTGATGCTGAAGAAACAACTACCATCAAAATATGTTCAATAGTTTAGCAGCCAGAATACGGAGAGCACTTTGAATCGGGGCCACAGGGGTGGTCGTCCCGGGACCCCACACATTAGTAGCCCCCACACACTGCCCCCAGACTCTCTACTGCTCACATAAAACTAAAGCATTTAGCTGTCTCCGGCTGCTGTTAGGGAACAGCTCAGCCGCCGAGGAGCTTCAGTGAAGTCAGTCTCCTGGGTGGTGTCAGCGGGGGTCGAGTGAGCACTGACAGTATCTTCCACACTGATGTTCCTCCAGCGGGATCCAGTCAGTATAACGCGTCACAATCCATGTTCCAACCGCCTCCCGCCTACCCCCTCACGGCCGCCTAAAGCCTGAATGCGGGGAACCCGCCACAGTCACTGCATATCCCTGGCCAGCGTCTAGCCGGATAGACAACGCAGTGGCCTCCCACCGACCTTCAGGTCTTCTGGGCACGTGAGTGCAATCTCTTCTGCCCAGTCTCTCATTCTATTTCAGCCCTCTCATTCCATGCCTGTCTCTTTCCCCAATGCCTCTCTCTCCATGTACCCTCTCTTTCCCATGCCCCCTTCTCTGTCTATCCCCATGCCTCTCTCTCCCTTTGCCCCCCTTTCTCCATGCCCCCTCTCTCCCCTCCATGCCTCTCTGTCTTCGTGTCCCCACCTCTCTCTTGCTCTGTGTTTGTGCAGATATATAAACTTTTACCATTTTATTTAAAGGGGCCCCCCCAGTCATTAATCCAGCCCTGAATGGAATCAGTGACAATACCTGCCACTTTCTCCCCTAGCCACTCTCACCTGCGTCCCGTGTGCAGAGCCGCTGGCGGGGGAGTTCAGCAGGAGGAGGAGAGCGCCGGCCGCCGCTGCATAATGCACTTTACCGCCGCTGCCTCCGAGTCCGCGGCCGCCGATTATGTGCTGCGGCACTTGGCTCTCCAGCCGCCTCCGGGTAAGTGCTTTACCGCCGCTGCCTCCGGGTCCACCGCCGCCGATTTACCGCCACTGCCTCCGGGTCCACCGCCGCCGATTTACCGCCACTGCCTCCGGGTCCATCACCGCCGATTTACCGCCGCTGCCTCCGGGTCCACTGCCGCCGATTATCTGCTGCTGCTGGTTAACGGAGAGCACCAGGCGCGGGCGGCTCCCGTCAGGCTCACAGCACCACCAGCAAGGGAGCAGTCAGAGGGAATTAAGAGAGGGGAGTGCTCATATCGGTGATTGGACCAGCGGATCGAGCACTGGATCCGCTGTCCAATTACATGTGCCTCGCTGACAGGGGGGTGTTTTGATGTGGACTAAAAGCCCGTCCCTGTCAACTAGGCACTTGTATATGTGCCGCTTTCACTGTTTTTTTCAATGGGATTTTACAGCCCAGCGCATGGCCCTGCCCCCCGCTTTGTCCTGTTCCCACTGGCTACGGGAGGCACTAGCTGTCAGTGCCTTCCAAACGTATTACATGGACTACAATGATTAAATTAATATAAAGAGGATACATATGACACAGAATATGTGTCATAAGTATCTTCTTTTTATTATTGTAATCATTAATGACAGGGGAGGCACTGCCTCCCCTGACTGCACGTCCCTGATTCAAATAGGGTGATTAAAGAAATACTGGCAAAAGATTATGCAGTGCCTACATGTATAGGAATACTACATTGCTTTCTCCTACAGGTTTCATTAAACATGGAAGTCTTTCTATCGCAAAGGACATCTCTTATCGGGAAAGCTGTCCTTTGCAATTTTCTTCAAGCATACAGCGCTAATAAACACTTACGTTTGCTATGACTGACGGCATGCATCGCAAACAACAAAAACAACAATGTGCTATGTTATGCTATTATGAGATTGATCTCTGTGCAGTATGTTACACGGGTCAAAGCATCTTAAAAAAAATGACATGAATCAGATTACACGATTCAGATGCTGTCTTTTTATAATCCATACAAACAAATAACATATTTGTCTTGTTCTAAAATGTGGAATTTTATATTTGTGTGTTTGTGTTACATGTATTTTATGTAACTTATGTTTGTGTATATAATTGGGCCAATGCAGTAAACCTTGCACGAGGTGCGTCTAATCACAAATGTAAAATGTTCTTGGGGAGGATACTATACCTTTTTGCTATTTATTCAGCCTTCAATGAGATGCATCCAGCTCTGCGTGCATCCTACACCTTATTCCAGCAGACACCAGGAGCAGATTTGTACTGATTGTCTCAGGTTCAGAGGTGGAACTACCAGTGGTGCAGCAGCTTCATGCAGGGTCCCAACACTGCCCAGACCAGCATTTAGTTGTCTCCTGGGCCCCCTGTAAACCATTTTGAGCAATGCCAGATAATGGCCCAGTGCAGAGAGCAGGGTGGGCCTCACTGTCTGAGGAACCTTCCCCTTACCTTAGGGAGGCAAGGCTGACCTTGTGTGTTCTGGACTGATAGAGGAGTCCAGCAACCTATCAGCACTGATGATCACAGACACGCACGGTCTCTAGTTAACAGACAGCTGTACATAATTTCTAATTCACTACTGTCTGTGAATTAAAGGCGGCTCACAACCAGTGTAACTGGCACCGTCAGAGACTGCCTGCCAAACTGAGGAAAGCACAAGAGACCACTGTGTTCCTGCCCCCACCAAGGCACATACCCCCTGTTCTCTGCATATAAAGCATGACTTTGTCTTTGTACCCCTGTCATCTACTGTCTCTCCTTGTCACCCTCTTCATCACCCTCTGCCTCCCCTTGCCTTCTGTTGTCACCCTCTGCCTCTCTATGTCAACCTCTGCCTCGCCCTGCCATAGGCTGTCACCCACTGCCATCTGGCATATTGTGAACTTGGGTTGGGGTGGATGAGGGGGGACCAAATTATAGTTTTGCGCCTGGGCTCACCACTCACAAGTTCTGCCACTGCACAGCTTCACAGTCGTACTAAAAAATGCTTACAAATCAGTACGCAATACAAACACATTACAGTACATGGCGGGACTGTGTTATTAATAGGTAATGAAATAAAAATAATAAGTACACAGTAATAAACATATCAGTAGCCTTCCCTTTTAGATGCTGACTAGAAAATATATTTTATTAGTATGAACTGATCACTGTAATCCTGTGACTAGATCACAGCAGCATTATTATGAGAATATTAGCATCATTGGGAGCAATTTAGATGCACTGAGCCATCCCGATGCAACCACTTTAGCTCATTAGCTCACAACTTGCATGGAGTTGCCCCCAAAGAGATCTTTTAAAATCTTCCCATTTTGTGTTCACATGAAATGAGGTGTAAGGGTGTATTCACTTAAAATGGGCCTCACATCCACAGCATCCTCCTTCGTGTGCAGCGTGAAAAGATATTTTTGACATTAAAAAAGCAGCAAATTGGGAGGTGGCCTGGCTAGCACAGGGAGCAGCCACGTTTTTTCCTAGCTCCTGTATTCCAGCTCTCCAAACTGGCTTTTTGGATGACTACAGTGTTCCCCAGCAGTCCTCATTCCCCCCCCATCAGTGCCCATTTTCTCCAAGGGATCGTCCTGGGGGGCTCTAAGAAGTCAGCCTGTGGCTCCTTCCAGTGGTCATATACCCTGTGGCCTACCTCAGGGTGAAGCCGCGGCCTCGATTTTTGGGTCCTGCCACTGACAGCTTCTGGAGCCTCGCACTGATCGCCCCTGCTGGCCGCCGCCGCTTCCGACCCTTCCTCCCCTACCCGGGCGGCTGCAGACCGCTGCCCCCGAGTGCTACAGAGCTGCTGGGAAGGGAGTCATCAGTGGCTGGTCCCCAGTATTGGCTCCCGGAGAGCGCCGTGCCAGCTATCTTGGACGTGGCTTCCGGATTTGGAGACCCGCTGCCCTCTCCTGGGGTGACTCGGACGCCGGAGCCCGCTCTGTGCTGCTGAACTCCCTGCCCTCCTTCTGCTGCCCATGCATACCCACAACAGGATACAGGGGATTTGACCTGCAGGACAGATACAGACGGCAGGGGCTCAGTTGGGAGGATATACTCCCCCCTAAGTCCCCCATATAACCACACAGTGTGCCCCCAGTGCAGTGGGCCATATCATTACTGGAGGTGAAGCTCTGGCTCTATGCACCATTTACCTTTGCTGCTGAAACAGGGTCCCACATTCTGCACTACCTGCATTTCTAAATAAGGCTGACCTTGCTTGTGCTGTGGATAAGTTTGGCAGTAAACACACCTTTTCTCCTATAACGCATGCAACTGGGACTTTCTCACCCCCCCCCCCCCCCCCCCCCCTTGCTTTCCTGAGTTTTTTTGTACTGTTTGTCCATGTTTTGCAGTGTCTCACTGGAGTCAGGCATGGCATTTACTACAGGACTGAAGCTGCATTGCCACACAGCTGCTGGCTTTTGGGTTTGCCTGCTGTGCTTGACTGTACTGTTACTCAGCACTGGCCCGGCCCATGGTAGCTGGATAGTCTATCCTCCAGCGCTTGTTACCGGAAGGATCTATCACTTTGTGGGGTATGCCCAAGCCTGATATGTTCTGAAATCGTCTCCTCTTGTTCACCCGGAACCTCTGCTGCCCCGCTTGTTTACTACGTCTTTATTGACCGTGTCTCACTTTGTCCAAAAATAACAACAAAGGGGTAAACCAAAAAATCCCCAACAGGGTATAATGCAACACCTTTCCAGAACATCACATCACCCCTCTGACTCACCGCCTGCTTCCCCAGCGGAATCTCTTGGCGCAGATGTCGCGCCTGGTGATTCTTTTGCAACTAAAAATTACATTCATGCCATGATGGCGGATTTGAATAAAACCCTCACTTCCAATTTCCAGCAACTGTTTGCAGATCTACGAAGTGATTTGGCCTCTCTTTCCAACCGCACAACTGCAGTGGAATCTAAGGTGGACTCTAACTCTAAAGGGTCTACTGGAATTCTCTCAGGAAGTGAATTATCTTTACTGTGAAGTGGAATTTCTCTGTGATAAAACAGAAGATCTCGAAAATATAGAAAGGAGATGTAATCTCCGCATTCGGAATGTCCCAGAATCACTTGCCCCTCATGGAACCTTACCTTCTTTGTTTATTCCAGATGCTTGTGCCTTCTCAAGGATCAACCATGTTATATTGAACGGGCACACAGGGCCCTCCAGCTGAAACCTAGAGATGGTGACCCCCCCCCCCCCCAGGGATGTGGTGATTAAATTCCTATCCTTCAAGACTAAGGAACAGGTGTCTGCCTCTAGCAGAGCAATGCCACGCATATTTTTCGAGGGATCGCACCGACATCTTCCAGGATTTGACTCCTTCCACCATCATTAAGCGCAGGGAATTGCGTGATACCACGTCGATTCTTTGGGACAATGGATATGCAGTAAGTGGGGATTCCCTTTTCGCCTCATAGTTGATGTAAATGGCCGCCCGGTGTCGGTGAGGGATCCTAAGGAGGGGAAAGACCTGAACCATAGACTTCAGCTATCAGCGACTGGGGTCAGTCCATCCTCTGGTAATCCGTCTAGATCTTGAAAATGGACTTTACATAGGTGATCGGAGGTTCTGTGATTATGTCTGATGTCCTCAGTATATGTTACACCCAGTACGAGGTGATGCTGGTTTATTTGCTACTACCTTTATTTATTGTTACCATTGATATTTTGTTCCGCTTTTTTTTTGTACACCTATTGTCCTCCTGAATTGCGCTACACAGTACTGACGGTAGACGGGTTTTCCCTACGCTCTTACTTTGTCATGTTAACCTGCTTGCCAACATGGTATAGTTATTGCTACCGATTTTCGTTTTGTATAATGTTTTTACTGTTCGCCTATTTGTAGTTGGGTTTTTTTTTGTGTTCATTGTTTTCTGGTTTCGGGTGGACAGTCTCCAGTCCACTTAGCCTCTGTCACCCCCTCTACACCTGGGACTTTCTTGAGAGCTATCCTGCTCCCTCTGCTGTCTTTGTATTCCTATTTACTGGTAATATTATTGCAGCCCTCCCAATACCTGGGTCCTTTTTGCTGAAGCATACCTTACTCCCCTTCCAGCTCCCCCTTGAGACCTGGCCTCTGTGAACCCTTCTTTTCCTTGTGATGCATTATTTAGTTCGTAACTTCCTCCCCCCTCCCCCTTTTTTTTTTCTTTTCTTTACCTTCTAGTGTATTACTACCCCCATCTCCAACACTGCTCTCTTTATAATTCTCTGAGCATTTACAGTATTTATAGATTGTGTATACCTGGGTGAGTGGGTGTTCCGTCCGACATCATGCCTTTCAATGTGCTCTCTATGAACGTTAAGGGCTTGAACTCCCCCGCCAAACGTTATCTCCTATACGATACACTCAATACTCATCATGGGGACATTGTGTTCCTTCAAGAAACCCATTTTAAAAAAGGTTCTCATCCATCACGGTTCTGTATTCTTCCCACGCCTCCAAGAAGAAGGGGGTAGCTATTATGATACGATCGTCAGTACCCTCCCAGGTTCTTTATACTACTGTAGATACGGAAGGGCGGTATATCATTATGGTGTGTCAATTGGGCCCTCGGACTGTGACTTTGGTAAATCTGTACGCACCCAATGTGTTCCAACGTAGCTTTTTCCGATAACTCTTTCTGGAACTTCAGTCCCTCCGTAGAGGTATCCTTTCGGTTGGTGGGGACTTTCATTCTGTAATTTTGCCCAAATTGGATAGGAGTACCCCACGACGTTCTCCTCTTCCACGCCCTCTTCTGGGAAATCTTAGGAAACACATGACCGATGCTGGTCGCTTCGATACGTGGCGGACGCATTATCTGACCTCCAGGGATTACACATTCTTTTCCAATCCCCATGGTTCGTATTCACAAATTGACATAATTCTTGGTTGTAGTGGGCTACTACAAACCTTGGCAAAGGTTGACATTGTTCCTACCGTTTGGTTTGACCATGCGATAGTTCTGGCCACCATAGATCTTCTAGAATCCCCAGGAGGCCCCCCTACCTTGCGGTTGAATGAGACTCTCATCCGCATTCCCCATTATAAGGAGCAAATTAAATCCAAAATAGAGGATTATTTTAATAACAATGTCACTGCAGATGTTCCCTTCCCTACAATCTGGGAAGCACATAAGGCTGTCATTAGAGGGGCAATGATTAAATATGCCACACATAGAAAAATGCAACAGACTGAGCGACTGACTACTCTCACCTCTCAACTGACCCAGCTTGAGTGTGTACATAATCCCACTTGCCACAGGTACTCCGTCAGATTCAAAGTATTAGAGGCGAGCTTTAATCCCTCCTCGCGGAACGAAATCCCTTAGGTATTTAAACCAAAGATTTTATAAAAAAAAGTAACAAATCTGATTCCCTATTAGCGGCCACTCTTAGAGCCAAAAAGGCTTCGCAGATCATCCTGGCTCTTAGAAATGGTTCAGATGTTCTTAGCTAAGACCCGGGTTCTATTAACGAATCCTTCTATTCTTACTACAAATCTCTTTATAATCTTGTAGAACCTGTGAGAGGCCCTGAACTACCATCCACGGTGGCCCAAGATTATCTGGATGCCTGTAACCTTCCTCGCCTTCCTACCTCCGCAGTTAGCAAGTTGAACTCTCCCATATGAATCAAGGAATTTGATGCGGCCCCGAAATCTCAAAAACCATCTAAAGCATCTGGGCCGGATGGATTCCCCATGTCCTACTATAAATCCTTTTCAGGTTCATTGGTCCCATCTGCTCACTGTTTTTAATAAAATAATGCTTGGTGAACGTTTCCATGCAGACTCCCTAAAATCAGTGATCATTGTGTTGCCTAAACCTGGAAAGGACCCGACTAGTTGCACCAGCTATATGCCAATTTCTCTTCTTAATGCAGACATTAAGTTATTTGCTAAGATTCTAGCAATCCAGTTGAATACTTATTTGGTCCAATTGATGGACGCCGACCAAGTGTGATTTGTTTCAACTAGACAGTCCCTTGACAACACGAGGCACACAGTCAACCTGATTACGTTTATTAATAAACACAAACTGCCATCCATTCTTCTGCCATTGGATGCTGAGAAGGCCTTTGACCGCCTGTCCTGGCCGTTTCTGTTTCAAACTCTGCGATCCTGTGGTTTCTGCGGTAACTTTCTATCTGCAATTCAAGCTTTATACCACAGCCCCATGGCATCTGTCTCTACCAATGGGCTCTCTTCCCCATCCTTCGGTTTAGGTAATGGCACCAGACAGGGATGTCCTGTATCGCCCCTGTTATATGCCCTTAGCATCGAACCACTGGCAGCCCACATTAAGCTACAACCAGATATTAAAGGGATTGTTGTCCTTGGTACCCAATATAAAATATCTCATTTTTTGCAGATAATGTCCTGCTCTCCCTGTCCTCACCTCTGACCTCACTCCCTAACTTGCATACCGCACTTTCGTGGTTTGGTAGGTTATCAGGACACAAAATTAATAGTACTAAATCCGAGGCACTAGCATTTCACCTTCCCGCTGATACTGTGAAGCTTTTGGAAACAAATTTTTAGTTTATTTGGCGGCCTCAATCCATTAGATACCTGGGGATCCAGATAATGAAATACTATGATCAGTTGTTCAAAGCCAATTTTCTCCCGCTTCTACAAAATATCAGGAAGGACTTGGCTAAATGGGATTCCTTGTGTATTTCATGGACTGGTAGAATTAATTCCATTAAAATGACTGTTTTGCCGTGGCTGCTCTGTCTGTTCCCGACTGCATATCTCCGTACGGTGCAATCTGTGTGTGGCAAATTTATTTGTTCAACAAATGCCCCAGACTCCGTAGATCGTGCCTCTCTAAATCGTCGACTGCCGGCGGTTTGGGCCTCCCTATATTTGAACGATATTTTCAAGGTACGCAGTTGATACTCCTCACCGCCTCGCACTCACCTGAGGGTAGTAAGAAGTGGGTGTCCCTGGAAAGTGCACTTATTAATTACTGCTCGTTTAATTTCCTTCCGAGGCTTCTGCCACACTTGTGACCGGCCTCGGTACATGATACCCCTTGCGTCCATTCTGTTCTGAAGGTGTGGGATAGTTTAAGAAATTTGATTTAGCACCTTATCCCTCCCCTCTGGCGTAATCCCCATTTTCCTATGGGTTGTATATCATCCTACATGCACCCTTGGGTTGAAGCAGGCATAAACAGGATCTTCCATATCTCCGGGCATTTTGCTCCGAAAAATGTCTCACCTCTACGTGAGAAATACGGTATTTATGAAATCCGATATTTTGACTATTTGCAAATTACTAGCTTTGTGCGCTCTTCTACTGAATCTGGTACCCTTAGAAAACCTCACCCGTTTCAGCGTATTTGTATTTATGACCCAAGGCACAGGGGCCGGCCCCTCATCTCCTAAGGAATCATTTGAATTGGCCTGGGAACAAGACTTGGGAGTGTCCTTGGAGGAGGAGGAGGAGGAGGAGGAGTGGGCGGAGATCAGGTGTATGATAGCCAAGGACAAGACCTCCATAAACATGAATCTTAAGGAAAATGCTTTCAAAGTCTACTCGAGGTGGTATATGGTCCCTGAGAGGTTACATCAAATCTTTCCAACATGCTCAGATCTCTGCTGGAGACAGTGTGGAGCCACAGGCTCTTTCTTGCATGTGTGGTGGGACTGCCCGTTGATTAGTTCCTATTGGAATGACACCCTCACCCTCGTCCGGAACATTCTTCGGATTTCCTCCCCTGTTAGCCCCTTACACGCCTTGTCGTGCAAACCACTGGAAAGGATCCCTAGATCCCTCACTACCCTGGTTCAAGACTCGGTAGCCAAATTTCAGGACACTTGGGAGGGATTGAAGCTCGCCTCTTGTTAATATTTATTTTCTAAAGTTATGTGACTGGAGTCCTTCTTGTCCTATTTGTTCTGTTCTACTGTCAACAGCACGGATTATAGCAGTATTGTCCTCCCCTTCCTCCTTTCCCTTCCCTTTCCTTTCCCGTTTCCCCCTTTTCTCTTACGTCCTAGAGGATGCTGGGGACTCCGTAAGGACCATGGGGTATAGACGGGCTCCGCAGGAGACTTGGGCACTCTAAGACCTTTTAATGGGTGTGAGCTGGCTCCTCCCTCTATGCCCCTCCTCCAGACCTCAGTTAGATCCTGTGCCCAGAGGAGACTGGTTGCACACTAGGGGAGCTCTACTGAGTTTCTCTAGAAAAGACTTTTGTTAGGTTTTTATTTTCAGGGAGCACTGCTGGCAACAGACTCCCTGCTTCGGGGGACTGAGGGGAGCGAAGCAGACCCACTTTCCTGGACTGATGGGCTCTGCTTCTTAGGCTACTGGACACCATTAGTTTCAGAGGGTCGGAACACAGGTGTCGTCCTTGCTGTTCGTCCCGGAGCCGCGCCGCCGTCCTCCTCACAGCGCCGGAAGATAGAAGCCGGGTAAGTATAGGAAACAAGAAGGCTTCAAAGGCGGCAGAAGACTTCAGATCTTCACTGAGGTACCGCGCAGTGGTCGCGCTGCGCGCCATTGCTCCCACACACACGCAAGGCACAGCAAGGGCGCAGGGGGGGGAGCCCTGGGCAGCAATTATGGCCTCATATTAGACTGGCACAAATATATAGACACTGCGGAGGCAGTATATATAAAAACCCCGCCAGTACAAACAAATAGCGGGACCGAAGCCCGCCATCGAGGGGGCGGAGCTTGATCCCTCAGCACTAACCAGCGCCATTTTCTCCACAGCTTGCTGCAGAGAAGCTGCTCCCGGACTCTTCCCCTGCTGTACAAGTAACAGGGGGCAGAAACGAGGGGGGCACATTGATTTGGTGCTAAATTTGTTATAAAAAGCGCTTACAGGTCTGGGACTTTGTTTCAGAACGAAGTGGCGCTGGGTGTGTGCTGACATACTCTCTCTCTGTCTCTCCAAAGGGCCTTATTGTGGGTCTGTCCCCATATCCATATATCCCAGTGTGTGTGGGGGTCTCAGTACGCGTGTGTCGACATGTCTGAAGCGGAATGCTCGTCTAGGGAGGAAGCAGAGCAGATGGTGGTAGTGTCTCCGTCGGCACAGCCGACGGCGGATTGGGTGGACATGTGGAGTGTTTTGAATGCTAGTGTGGCTTTATTACTTAAGAGATTGGACAAGGCAGAGTCCAAAGACCAGGCAGGGAGTCCATCCATGGCTCTTACGGTGTCACAAGACCCTTCAGGGTCCCATAAACGTCCCTTTACCCAGATAGCAGACACTGATACTGACACGGATTCCGACTCCAGTGTCGACTATGATGATGCACGGTTACACCCAAGGGTGGCCAAGAGTATTCAATACATGATTATTGCAATAAAAGATGTATTACATATCACAGAGGACCCCTCTGTCCCTGACACAAGGGTCTGCATGTTTAAGGAAAAGAAACCTGAGGTAACGTTTCCCCCTTCTCATGAGCTGAACGCTTTATTTGAAAAAGCTTGGGAAACTCCAGACAAGAGACTGCAGGTTCCCAAGAGAATTATTATGGCGTATCCTTTCCCCTCAAAGGACAGGTTACGGTGGGAATCCTCACCCACGGTGGACAAGGCCTTGACGCGCTTGTCCAAGAAGGTGGCCCTACCGTCCCTGGACACGGCGACCCTAAAGGATCCTGCGGATCGCAGGCAAGAAACTACCTTAAAAGCAATTTATGCGACTACGGGAGCCCTGCTCAGACCGGCAGTAGTGTCGGCATAGGTGGGTAGTGCAATTGCAGCTAGGGCAGATAACTTGTCATCTGACATGGACACCCTAGATAAAGATAGTATTTTATTGACCTTAGGTCACATCAAGGACACAGCGTTATATATGAGGGAGGCTGCGAGAGAGGTCTTTTGGGTTCAAGAGCCAATGCCATGGCAATTTCTGCTAGAAGGTCCCTGTGGACCCGTCAATGGACTGGTGATGCTGACTCAAAGAGACATATGGAGGCTTTACCTTACAAGGGTGAAGTTTTATTTGGGGAGGGCCTCGCGGACCCTGTTTCCACAGCTACCGCGGGTAAGTCTTCTTTTTTGCCTTACGTTCCCCCACAGCAAAAGAAAACACCTCAATATCAGATGCAGTCTTTTCGGTCTCATAAGTTCAGAAAGGGGCGTGGCTCATCCTTCCTCGCCAGAGGTAGAGGGAAAAGAACACCAGCTACGACTAGTTCCCAGGAGCAAAAGTCCTCCCCGGCCTCTACAAAATCCACCGCATGACGCTGGGGTTCCGCTGCGGGGTCCGCACCGGTAGGGGCACGTCTTCAACTCTTCAGCCAGGTCTGGGTTCAGTCAGACTTGGATCCTTGGGTAGTCAAAATTGTATCCCAAGGCTACAAACTGGAGTTCGAAGATGTGCCTCCACACCGATTTTTCAAATCGGCCTTGCCAGCTTCTCCCCCAGAGAGCAATAGTTTCAGCTGCCATACAAAAGCTGTGTCAACAGCAAGTGATTATCAAGGTTCCCCTATTGCAACAGGGGAAGGGGTTTTATTCAACCCTATTTGTGGTCCCAAAGCCGGATGGCTCAGTCAGACCAATTCTGAATCTAAAATCCCTAAACCTATATTTGAAGAGGTTCAAATTCAAGATGGAATCTCTCCGGGCAGTGATCTCCAGCCTGGAAGGGGGGGATTTTATGGTGTCATTAGACATAAAGGATGCATACCTTCATGTCCCCATATATCCTCATCAGGCGTACCTGAGATTCGCTGTACAGGATTGTCATTACCAGTTTCAGACGTTGCCGTTTGGTCTTTCCACGGCCCCGAGAATTTTCACCAAGGTAATGGCGGAAATGATCCCATACTTGGACGATCTCCTGATAAAAGCAAGATCAAGAGAACATTTACTAAAAAGCGTGTCTCTCTCCCTGAGAGTACTACAACAACACGGCTGGATTTTAAATCTGCCAAAGTCGCAGTTGGTTTCCGACAACTCGGCTGTCGTTTTTGGGCATGATTCTGGACACGGAAAAAACAGAGGGTTTTTCTCCCAATGGAAAAGGCCCAGGAACTCAAGAACATGGTCCAGGACCTGCTGAAACCAAAAAGAGTGTCAGTTCATCAATGCACTCGAGTATTGGGAAAAATGGTGGCGGCCTACGAGGCCATTCCATTCGGCAGGTTCCATGCAAGAACTTTTCAGTGGGACCTTCTGGACAAGTGGTCAGGGTCCCATCTCCAGATGCATCGGAGGATACGCCTGTTCCCCAGGGCCAGGGTCTCTCTCCTGTGGTGGCTCCAGAGTGCTCACCTTCTAGAGGGTCTCAGGTTCGGAATTCAAGATTGGGTTCACGTGACCACGGATGCGAGCCTCCGAGGATGGGGAGCGGTCACCCAGGGAAAAAATTTTCAGGGAATATGGTCAAGCCAGGAGGCTTGTCTACACATCAATGTGCTGGAATTAAGGGCCATATACAACGGCCTGAAGCAGGCAGAGAATCTTCTTCGCAACCTACCCGTTCTGATCCAGTCAGACAACATCACAGCCGTGGCGCATGTAAACCGCCAGGGTGGGACAAGGAGCAGAGCAGCAATGGCGGAAGCCACCAGGATTCTTTGCTGGGCGGAAATTCATGTAAGCGCTCTATCAGTAGTTTTCATTCCGGAAGTAGACAACTGGGAAGCAGACTTCCTCAGCAGGCACGATCTCCATCCAGGGGAGTGGGGACTTCATCAAGGAGTCTTTGCAGAGGTAACAAATAGACATGATGGCGTCACGCCTCAACAGAAAGCTTTGGATGTATTGTTCCAGGTCGAGGGACCCTCAGGCAGTGGCAGTGGACGCCCTAGTGACACCGTGGCTGTTTCAGTCGGTCTATGTGTTCCCTCCACTTCCACTCATCTCAAAAATATTGAGAATCATAAGACGAACAAGAGTGCAGACAATACTCATTGTTCCAGATTGGCCTCGAAGGGCCTGGTATTCAGATCTTCAGGAAATGCTCACATAGGATCCGTGGCCTCTTCCTCCCAGGGAGGACCTGTTACAACAGGGGCCATGTGTGTTCCAAGACTTACCGCGGTTACGTTTGACGGCATGGCGGTTGAACGCCAGATCCTAGCTAGGAAATGTATTCCGGGGGAAGTCATCCCTACTCTAATTAAAGCTAGGAAGGAGGTAACGGCGAAGCATGATCACCGTATCTGGAGGAAATATGTGTCTTGGTGTGAAGCCAAGAATGCTCCTACGGAAGATTTTCAGCTAGGCCGTTTTCTCCATTTTCTACAAACAGGAGTGGATATGGGCCTAAAGTTAGGCTCCATTAAGGTGCAGATTTCGGCCTTATCTATATTCTTTCAGAAGGAATTGGCTTCTCTCCCAGAAGTCCAGACTTTTGTAAAGGGAGTGCTGCACATCCAACCTCCTTTTGTGCCCCCAGTGGCACCGTGGGACTTTAACGTGGTGTTACAGTTCCTTAAATCGCACTGGTTTGAGCCTCTTCAAGCAGTTTAATTGAAGTTTCTCACTTGGAAAGTGGTCATGTTGTTGGCCTTGGCGTCTGCAAGGCGATTGTCCGAATTGGCGGCTTTGTTGCACAAGAGCCCCTATCTGATTTTCCATGTGGATCGAGCAGAGTTGAGGACTCGTCCTCAATTTCTGCCTAAGGTGGTTTCGTCTTTTCACATAAACCAACCTATTGTGGTGCCTGTGGCTACGGATGCCTTGGAGGATTCCAAGTCCCTTGATATAGTCAGGGCCTTAAAAATTTATATAGACAGAACGGCTCGGGTTAGGAAAACAGATGCACTGTTTGTCCTGTATGCAGCCAACAAGGTTGGCGCTCCTGCTTCTAAGCAGACTATTGCACGCTTGATCTGTAACACGATTCAGCAGGCTCATTCTACGGCTCGATTGCCGTTACCAAAATCGGTAAAGGCCCATTCCACTAGGAAGGTGGGCTCTTCTTGGGCGGCTGCCCGAGGCGTCTCGGCATTGCAGCTTTGCCGAGCAGCTACGTGGTCGGGTTCAAACACTTTTGCAAAATTCTGCAAGTTTGATACCCTGGCTGATGAGGACCTCATGTTTGCTCAATCGGTGCTGCAGAGTCATCCGCACTCTCCTGCCTGGTCTGGAGCTTTGGTATAAACCCCATGGTCCTTACGGAGTCCCCAGCATCCTCTAGGACGTAAGAGAAAATAAGATTTTAAACCTACCAGTAAATCTTTTTCTCCTAGTTCGTAGAGGATGCTGGGCGCCCGTCCCAGTGCGGACTAAATCTGCAAGGCTTGTATATAGTTGTTACATAAAAGAAGGAAAACAAAAAAAGAAATTTCCAATGTGTAGTAGTTCTTTAAGACATAATCAGAGTTATACAGCGGGAATGTGGGATGTGAATTCTCCCCTCCTCCGTGTCTGTGTATGATATTCTGGGACCACCCGGAAAGTGTATCAGTCAGAATTAACCAAATGCTCACTTCTTGCTTACTTCGACAAATGTATGTGGACTCCTATAAAGGTATCTTTCAAACTTCTAAGAGCAAAACTTCACTCTCAAAGACTCCTGATGTATGTGATTTTTCTCCAAGATGCGGAACATGGGAAAAAAGGTACACAAAAACAAATCTAGTGTGTAGTATTTCTTAAGCACCCGTTAAATGGGGTATGATGGATGAGGGAAGAAATTAAAAATAAAAATAAATCCCTTTTGCTCTGTGTCTTTATATCACGTAAGGGGACCACCCAAACACAAGTGATAGATCACGAATACAAGATGCTCACTCTTAGGCTTACATATAGACAGGTGAATGGAGACACATAAAGGTATCTTTCAAACTTGAAATAATAGATGTTTAAGAAAGATTCTTGATATAACACGCTTACACGTGATCTTACTTGAAGAATACGTGGTATGTTCACGTAGCGGGTTCTTTCAAATTATATCTGTAGTCAATTTCCACCAATAGCCGTACTCATAGCAAACAAGTTTTATTCCATAAAAATAAATAAAATATATACATTAAAAATAATGAGAGCCTGGGTCACCTTGCCTCGGCAGTTGTAGTAATCCCAAAAGAGGGCAAGAAACATATGAAGAATCCAAATGATCTTACCCAAAACTGCTGGGAGCCGCCAAAAGACAAAAGTCACCAAGTTCTTAACAAACAAGCATGCCACCAACGCGTTTCGACTACTTTAGTCTTCCTCAGGGTGATAGTGAAGGTAGGATCCCAGAGCAATCTATTTATGCTCTGTGGGATCCCACCCCTTTGAATTGTATAATGGAGGAACTACAGATATATACTTAGGTAAAAGCCACAAAAATTGCCCATATGACTAGCCATGGCACAACAATATCCAACTGATATATAACTTACACAATTAAAATCACACAAAGGTTAATTTCATCAAATAAACACCAAACGGGTTGTCATAGCAACCTATACGAATAGCCAATGAGAATCATTTCCTGTCTCCGTGTTTAAAATGAACGGAGCCAGCGTGGAACGCATACTACGGGGCAGCGCGATGCACACAGGAAGTTCGGATGACGTACTTCCTCCCTATTGCGCTCCACGGATGCGAGATACCGGCAGGGCCGGCTCTAGGCATGTTCGAATAGAGCGGCCGCGCAGGGCGCCACCCTTAATGGGCGCCGCGCTGGCGCCGCCATATTCGATGCTGGAGCCGGCCCTGTGTGTGCAGCATAGCATTGGCCCGTCCCGCCGTGTGTGCGCGCGGCGCCGGCGTCGAACGTCAGACGCCGGCGCCGCGCAACGTGCATAGCGCACGCAAGTGGCCGCACGCCCGGACCCGGACCCAGACCCAGGCTCACTCGCCCGGCCGCCCGCCAGCACTCCCGCACTCGGACAGGCGGACACCAGTACTCCTCCCCATCGCCGCAGGTATTTTGGGGGGGGATCCGCACTGTGGGGGCATTTCTGGCACACAGGGGGCATTTTTGGCTCTGTGGGGGGCATTTCTGGCACTGTGGGGGCATGTGGGGGCATTTATCTGGTACTGTGGGGGCATTTATCTGGCACTGTGGGGGCATTTATCTGGCACTGTGGGGGCATTTATCTGGCTCTGTGGGGGCATTTATCTGGCTCTGTGGGGGCATTTATCTGGCTCTGTGGGGGCATTTATCTGGCTCTGTGGGGGCATTTATCTGGCAATGTGGGGGCATTTATCTGGCTCTGTGGGGGCATTTATCTGGCTCTGTGGGGGCATTTATCTGGCTCTGTGGGGGCATTTATGTATCAGGCACTGTGGGGGCATTTATGTATCAGGCACCGTGGGGGCATTTATGTATCAGGCACCGTGGGGGCATTTATGTATCAGGCACCGTGATGGCATTTATGTATCAGGCACCGTGGGGGCATTTATGTATCAGGCACCGTGATGGCATTTATGTATCAGGCACCGTGGGGGCATTTATGTATCAGGCACCGTGGGGGCATTTATGTATCAGGCACCGTGGGGGCATTTATGTATCAGGCACCGTGGGGGCATTTATGTATCTGGCACCGTGGGGGCATTTATGTATTGGCACCGTGGGGGCATTTATGTATCTGGCACAGTGGGGGCATTTATGTATCTGGCACTGTGGGGGCATTTCTTGCACTGTGGGGGCATATCTTGCACTGTGAGGGCATTAATGTATCTGGCACTGTGGGGGCATATCTGCGCTGTGGGGGCATTTATCCATCTGGAACTGTGTGGCCATTTATGTAGCTGGCACTGCTGGGGGGCATGTCACCTGTAGCTGGCACTGCTGGGGGGCATGTCATGTGTAGCTGGCACTGCTAGGGGGCATATCATGTAGTGTTCCCGCTAGGCGTCTGTGGCTGGGCAGTGTGTCTCAGTGCTCTACCTGGCGCAATGTGTCTAACGTGCTCTTATAGGAGGTTCTACCTGGTGCAATGTGTATTAGCTGCACTACTGTGTGGTGTAATGTGAATTGCCACTATAATGTGGCTACGCACCTTCCCCACGAAGCAACTCCCCTAAATTTTTGCTGCGCGCCTTTGGCGCGCACTGTCCATGCTTTAGCATGTGGAAATGGGAACAACAAGCATTACAATATGTACATCATTTTGCCCACCTAACTTAAAAATGTGCCCTCCCTGTGATCAGCAACCTGCCCTAAAAAGTGAACACTATCATGTGTAGCTGGCACTGCTGGGAGTCATGTCACGTGTAGCTGGCACTGCTGGAGGGCATGTCATGTGTAGCTGGCACTGCTGGGGGGCGAGGCCACGCCCACTTTTTCAGAGGCCACGCCCACTTTTCCAGGAGTGCGCGCGCATAGGTGGGGGGGGGGGGGGACTTTTAAATTTTCTCGCTCAGGGTGCTAGTAGGCCTGGAGCCGGCCCTGGATACCGGATATGTGCGTTCCACTTTTACGGGGTCGTGGTAACGCACCCTAAAAACCTTTTTTATATTATTGAAATGAACAATAAAAATACATCAACATACTTGTATTGATAAACAAATGAAATGCCCTTATTTCTGAAGGTTATATAAAAAAGGGAAAGTGTGCCTCGATATAGTTCACAAGAAACCTCACCCTAAAAAGATTTTTCATCTCACAAAGAGAAGCGAGCTCTGAGATCAAGAACATATTCAAACCGAAATCCACATTTTTTCCCTCACATATGAAAGGAAGTTATGTGGAAACATTCAACAAACTGGTAGGAGATGATCTAGAAAAAATTATACCTAAAGGGAAGAAATATCCAAATATAACCAAGAAAGAAAAGGACGCCATTAAATCTTTGGAGGAGAACAAAAATATCATCATAAAACCATCGGATAAAGGGGGCAGCATAGTCATAATAAACAAAGAGGACTATGAACAGGAGGCTTTACGTCAACTTAACGATAAAACCACATACAAAATTTTGAAAGGAGATCCAAGTTTACGAATACAGAAAGAAATGGAATCTTTAATTAGTAAATACAAAACTCTCAATACCACCAATGAGAAAGAGGCTGGCTTTATTATTAACAAAAACCAGAGCCTACCAGTGTTTTATCTACTCCCCAAGATCCATAAAAATGTAGAAAATCCACCGGGATTTGACAACCTGTTTGGTGTATATTTGATGAAATTAACCTTTGTGTGATTTTAATTGTGTAAGTTATATATCAGTTGGATATTGTTGTGCCATGGCTATTCATATGGGCAATTTTTGTGGCTTTTACCTAAGTATATATCTGTAGTTCCTCCATTATACAATTCAAAGGGGTGGGATCCCACAGAGCATAAATAGATTGCTCTGGGATCCTACCTTCACTATCACCCTGAGGAAGACTAAAGTAGCCGAAACGCGTTGGTGGCATGCTTGTTTGTTAAGAACTTGGTGACTTTTGTCTTTTGGCGGCTCCCAGCAGTTTTGGGTAAGATCATTTGGATCCTTCATATGTTTCTTGCCCTCTTTTAGGATTACTACAACTGCCGAGGCAAGGTGACCCAGGCTCTTATTATTTTTAATGTATATATTTTATTTATTTTTATGGAATAAAACTCGTTTGCTATGAGTACGGCTATTGGTGGAAATTGACTACAGATATAATTTGAAAGAACCCGCTACGTGAACATACCACGTATTCTTCAAGTAAGATCACGTGTAAGCGTGTGATATCAAGAATCTTTCTTAAACATATATTATTTCAAGTTTGAAAGATACCTTTATGTGTGTCCATTCACCTGTCTATATGTAAGCCTAAGAGTGAGCATCTTGTATTCGTGATCTATCACTTGTGTTTGGGTGGTCCCCTTACGTGATATAAAGACACAGAGCAAAAGGGATTTATTTTTATTTTTCATTTCTTCCCTCATCCATCATACCCCATGTAACGGGTGCTTAAGAAATACTACACATTGGATTTGTTTTTGTGTACCTTTTTTCCCATGTTCCGCATCTTGGAGAACAATCACATACATCAGGAGTCTTTGAGAGTGAAGTTTTGCTCTTAGAAGTTTGAAAGATACCTTTATAGGAGTCCACATACATTTGTCGAAGTAAGCAAGAAGTGAGCATTTGGTTAATTCTGACTGATACACTTTCCGGGTGGTCCCAGAATATCATACACAGACACGGAGGAGGGGAGAATTCACATCCCACATTCCCGCTGTATAACTCTGTTTATGTCTTAAAGAATTACTACACATTGGAAATTTCTTTTTTTGTTTTCCTTCTTTTATTTGCCATCGGATTGGAGAAAATTCCCTGAAACATTTGACAAAAACTGTGAGGTTTCCTGAAAAACTAACTGTATTTGAAACTATATTCACTGTACCTAGTGTCTAAGCGCATTTTTGTATATAACCTGTGCACTGTATATTTGTTCATTTTCCGGTCGATAACTCCGGAACATATACATATTTGCAGCGGTGACATTTCCAGCGCAGGGAGGTATTACCTTTTTTTCTGTCTTGTATATAGTTGTTGCTTACATAAGGGTTATGTTACAGTTGAGATCAGTCTCTGGCTGATACTGTTTGTTCATGATGTTAACTAGTTTAGTATATACCATGTTGTACGGTGTGTGTGGTGTGGGCTGGTATGTATCTCGCCCTTAGATTAACAAAATTCCTTTCCTCGTACTGTCGGTCTCCTCTGGGCACAGTTCTATAACTGAGGTCTGGAGGAGGGGCATAGAGGGAGGAGCCAGCTCACGCCCATTAAAAGGTCTTAGAGTGCCCATGTCTCCTGCGGAGTCCGTCTATACCCCATGGTCCTTACAGAGTCTCCAGCATCCTCTACGGACTAGGAGAAAAAGATTTACCGGTAGGTTTAAAATCTTATTTCTCTGACGTCCTAAGTGGATGCTGGGGACTCCGTCAGGACCATGGGGGAATAGCGGCTCCGCAGGAGACAGGGCACAAAAGTAAAAGCTTTAGGATCAGGTGGTGTGCACTGGCTCCTCCCCCTATGACCCTCCTCCAAGCCTCAGTTAGATTTTTGTGCCCGGCCGAGAAGGGTGCAATCTAGGTGGCTCTCCTAAAGAGCTGCTTAGAGTAAAAGTTTTGTTAGGTTTTTTTATTTTCAGTGAGTCCTGCTGGCAACAGGCTCACTGCATCGAGGGACTTAGGGGAGAGAAGTGAACTCACCTGCGTGCAGGATGGATTGGCTTCTTAGGCTACTGGACACCATTAGCTCCAGAGGGAGTCGGAACACAGGTCTCACCCTGGGGTTCGTGCCGGAGCCGCGCCGCCGACCCCCTTGCAGATGCCGAAAAGTGAAGAGGTCCAGAAACCGGCGGCAGAAGACTTTTCAGTCTTCATAAGGTAGCGCACAGCACTGCAGCTGTGCGCCATTGTTGTCAGCACACTTCATAGCAGCGGTCACTGAGGGTGCAGGGCGCTGGGGGGGGCGCCCTGGGCAGCAATGATAGTACCTTATTCTGGCTAAAAATACATCACATATAGCCCCTGGGGGCTATATGGATGTATTTAACCCCTGCCAGGTCTCAGAAAAACGGGAGAAGAAGCCCGCCGAAAAGGGGGCGGGGCCTATTCTCCTCAGCACACAGCGCCATTTTCCCTCACAGAAATGCTGGTGGGAAGGCTCCCAGGCTCTCCCCTGCACTGCACTACAGAAACAGGGTTAAAACAGAGAGGGGGGGCACTTATTTGGCGATATGTATATTTATAATAAAATGCTATAAGGGAAAAACACTTATATAAAGGTTGTCCCTGTATAATTATAGCGTTTTTGGTGTGTGCTGGCAAACTCTCCCTCTGTCTCCCCAAAGGGCTAGTGGGGTCCTGTCCTCTATCAGAGCATTCCCTGTGTGTGTGATGTGTGTCGGTACGTGTGTGTCGACATGTATGAGGACGATGTTGGTGAGGAGGCGGAGCAATTGCCTGTAATGGTGATGTCACTCTCTAGGGAGTCGACACCGGAATGGATGGCTTATTTAAGGAATTACGTGATAATGTCAACACGCTGCAAGGTCGGTTGACGACATGAGACGGCCGGCAAACCAATTAGTACCTGTCCAGGCGTCTCAAACACCGTCAGGGGCGTTAAAACGTCCTTTTACCTCAGTCGGTCGACACAGACACAGACACGGACACTGACTCCAGTGTCGACGGTGAAGAAACAAACGTATTTTCCTTTAGGGCCACACGTTACTTGTTAAGGGCAATGAAGGAGATGTTACATATTTCTGATACTACAAGTACCATAAAAAAGGGTATTATGTGGAGTGTGAAAAAACTACATGTGGTTTTTCCTGAATCAGATAAATTAAATGAAGTGTGTGATGATGCGTGGGTTTCCCCCGATAGAAAATTATTGGCGGTATACCCTTTCCCGCCAGAAGTTATGGCGCGTTGGGAAACACCCCTTAGGGTGGATAAGGCGCTCACACGCTTATCAAAACAAGTGGCGTTACCGTCTCCAGATACGGCCGCCCTCAAGGAGCCAACTGATAGGAGGCTGGAAAATATCCTAAAAAGTATATACACACATACTGGTGTTATACTGCGACCAGCGATCGCCTCAGCCTGGATGGGCAGCGCTGGGGTGGCTTGGTCGGATTCCCTGACTGGAAATATTGATACCCTTGACAGGGACAGTATTTTATTGACTATAGAGCATTTAAAGGATGCATTTCTATATATGCGAGATGCTCAGAGGGATATTTGCACTCTGGCATCAAGAGTAAGTGCGATGTCCATATCTGCCAGAAGATGTTTATGGACACGACAGTGGTCAGGTGATGCAGATTCCAAACGGCACATGGAAGTATTGCCGTATAAAGGGGAGGAGTTATTTGGGGTCGGTCCATCGGATCTGGTGGCCACGGCAACAGCTGGAAAATCCACCTTTTTACCCCAAGTCACATCTCAGCAGAAAAAGACATCGTCTTTTCAGCCTCAGTCCTTTCGTCCCCATAAGGGAAGAAGACTGCAGCAGGCAGCCCATTCCCAGGAACAGAAGCCTTCCACCGCTTCTGCCAAGTCCTCAGCATGACGCTGGGGCCGTACAAACAGGTGCGGTGGGGGGTCGTCTCAAGAGTTTCAGCACGCAGTGGGCTTACTCGCAAGTGGACCCCTGGATCCTACAAGTAGTATCCCAGGGGTACAGATTGGAAATTCGAGACGTCTCCCCCTCGCAGGTTCCTGAAGTTTGCTTTACCAACGTCTCCCTCCGACAGGGAGGCAGTATTGGAAACAATTCACAAGCTGTATTCCCAGCAGGTGATAATCAAAGTACCCCTCCTACAACAAGGAAAGGGGTATTATTCCACACTATATTGTGGTACTGAAGCCAGACGGTTCGGTGAGACCTATTCTAAATCTGAAATATTTGAACACTTACATACAAAGGTTCAAATCAAGATGGAGTCACTCAGAGCAGTGATAGCGAACCAGAAAGAAGGGGACTATATGTGTCCCTGGACATCAAGGATGCTTACCTCCATGTCCCAATTTGCCCTTCTCACCAAGGGTACCTCAGGTTCGTGGTACAAAACTGTCACTATCAGTTTCAGACGCTGCCGTTTGGATTGTCCACGGCACCCCGGGTCTTTACCAAGGTAATGGCCGAAATGATGATTCTTCTTCAAAGAAAAGGCGTCTTAATTAACCCTTACTTGGACGATCTCCTGATAAGGGCAAGGTCCAGAGAACAGTTGGAGGTCGGAGTAGCACTATCTCAAGTAGTTCTACGACAGCACGGGTGGATTCTAAATATTCCAAAATCGCAGCTGTCTCCGACGACATGTCTGCTGTTCCTAGGGATGATTCTGGACACAGTCCAGAAAAAGGTGTTTCTCCCGGAGGAGAAAGCCAGGGAGTTATCCGAGCTAGTCAGGAACCTCCTAAAACCAGGCCAAGTGTCAGTGCATCACTGCACAAGGGTCCTGGGAAAAATGGTGGCTTCTTACGAAGCGATTCCATTCGGCAGATTCCACGCAAGAACTTTTCAGTGGGATCTGCTGGGAAAATGGTCCGGATCGCATCTTCAGATGCATCAGCGGATAACCCTGTCTCCAAGGACAAGGGTGTCTCTTCTGTGGTGGCTGCAGAGTGCTCATCTACTAAAGGGCCACAGATTCGGCATTCAGGACTGGGTCCTGGTGACCACGGATGCCAGCCTGAAAGGCTGGGGAGCAGTCACACAAGGAAAAAATTTCCAGGGAGTGTGATCAAGTCTGGAGACTTCTCTCCACATAAATATACTGGAGCTAAGAACAATTTACAATGCTCTAAGCTTAGCAAGACCTCTGCTTCAAGGTCAGCCGGTATTGATCCAGTGGGACAACATCACGGCAGTCGCCCACGTAAACAGACAGGGCGGCACAAGAAGCAGGAGGGCAATGGCAGAAACTGCAAGGATTCTTCGCTGGGCGGAAAATCATGTGATAGCACTGTCAGCAGTGTTCATTCCGGGAGTGGACAACTGGGAAGCAGACTTCCTCAGCACGACCTCCACCCGGGAGAGTGGGGACTTCATCGGGAAGTCTTCCACATGATTGTGAACCGTTGGGAAAGACCAAAGGTGGACATGATGGCGTCCCGCCTGAACAAAAAACTGGACAGGTATTGCGCCAGGTCAAGAGACCCTCAGGCAATAGCTGTGGACGTTCTGGTAACACCGTGGGTGTACCAGTCGGTGTATGTGTTCCCTCCTCTGCTTCTCATACCTAAGGTACTGAGAATTATAAGACGTAGAGGAGTAAGAACTATACTCGTGGCTCCGGATTGGCCAAGAAGGACTTGGTACCCGGAACTTCAAGAGATGCTCACAGAGGACTCATGGCCTCTGCCGCTAAGAAGGGACTTGCTTCAGCAAGTACCATGTCTGTTCCAAGACTTACCGCGGCTGCGTTTGACGGCATGGCGGTTGAACGCCGGATCCTAAGGGAAAAAGTCATTCCGGAAGAGGTCATTCCTACCCTGGTCAAAGCCAGGAAGGAGGTGACCGCACAACATTATCACCACATGTGGCGAAAATATGTTGCGTGGTGGGAGGCCAGGAAGGCCCCACGAAGAAATTTCAACTCGGTCGATTCCTGCATTTCCTGCAAACAGGAGTGTCTATGGGCCTCAAATTGGGGTCCATTAAGGTTCAAATTTCGGCCCTGTCGATTTTCTTCCAGAAAGAATTGGCTTCAGTTCCTGAAGTCCAGAAGTTTGTCAAGGGAGTACTGCATATACAACCCCCTTTTGTGCCTCCAGTGGCACTGTGGGATCTCAACGTAGTTCTGGGATTCCTCAAATCACATTGGTTTAAACCGCTCAAATCTGTGGATTTGAAATATCTCACATGGAAAGTGACCATGATGTTGGCCTTGGCCTCGGCCAGGCGAGTGTCAGAATTGGCGGCTTTGTCTCACAAAAGCCCATATCTGATTGTCCATTCGGACAGTGCAGAGCTGCGGACTCGTCCCCAGTTTCTCCCTAAGGTGGTGTCAGCGTTTCACCTGAACCAGCTTATTGTGGTACCTGCGGCTACTAGGGACTTGGAGGACTCCAAGTTGCTAGATGTTGTCAGGGCCCTGAAAATATAGGTTTCCAGGACGGCTGGAGTCAGGAAAACTGACTTGCTGTTATCCTGTATGCACCCAACAAACTGGGTGCTCTTGCTTCTAAGCAGACGATTGCTAGTTGGATGTGTAGTACAATTCAGCTTGCACATTCTGTGGCAGGTCTGCCACAGCCAAAATATGTAAATGCCCATTCCACAAGGAAGGTGGGCTCATCTTGGGCGGCTGCCCGAGGGGTCTCGGCTTTACAACTTTGCCGAGCTGCTACTTGGTCAGGGACACACCCTGGCTGAGGAGGACCTGGAGTTCTCTCACTCGGTGCTGCAGAGTCATCCGCACTCTCCCGCCCGTTTGGGAGCTTTGGTATAATCCCCATGGTCCTGACGGAGTCCCCAGCATCCACTTAGGACGTCAGAGAAAATAAGAATTTACTTACCGATAATTCTATTTCTCGTAGTCTGTAGTGGATGCTGGGCGCCCATCCCAAGTGCGGATTGTCTGCAATACTTGTACATAGTTATTGTTACAAAAATCGGGTTATTATTGTTGTGAGCCATCTTTTCAGAGGCTCCGCTGTTATCATGCTGTTACCTGGGTTCAGATCACAGGTTGTACAGTGTGATTGGTGTGGCTGGTATGAGTCTTACCCGGGATTCAAAATCCTTCCTTATTGTGTACGCTCGTCCGGGCACAGTATCCTAACTGAGGCTTGGAGGAGGGTCATAGGGGGAGGAGCCAGTGCACACCACCTGATCCTAAAGCTTTTACTTTTGTGCCCTGTCTCCTGCGGAGCCGCTATTCCCCCATGGTCCTGACGGAGTCCCCAGCATCCACTACGGACTACGAGAAATAGAATTATCGGTAAGTAAATTCTTATTTTTTAGTTCCCTTATACAGTTGTTGTCCTACTATAGAATTGTTTTGTTATCTCCCCCTCCACAAAAATTTAACAAATAAGGGAAAATGACATTGTATGTTTTGATAGGAATGTACTTTTTTGCTTTATGTATCATGGCGCATCGTCTGTATGTTACCATTTGTTTTATATTTTTTTTGTTGTGTGCCTTTACATGTATTGTACACTCCTCTGTCCACCTTCACAAATAAAGAAATAAAAAAGCAGCAAATTGCAATTATGTTCAAATGTGCATGAGCCCCCAATGTTTGTATTATTTATAGTAGCATATGCTGTTGGTAATGATTGCCATTGATCATATATTTTAGAAATAATGCAGTAAGTAACGCTGTTCTTAATCACCAGCTAGTAGATGATGTATAGTACATAAATACAATTTGTCTTATTTTGAATATAGGTAATGGATTTGGGCTGGCCTGATCTGCATGCCCCCCCTCTAGATAAAATGTGCACCATATGCAAGGCAATGGAAACTTGGCTGAACAGTGATCCTCTGCATGTGGTTGTAATTCATTGCAGAGTAAGTACATGGACGTTATTTTTAATTTGATTTTCATCAACTGTCTTTAATGTTTTTTTTTATTCTTTCTTTTCCATACAGCTAGATTTTTTTTAATTATACGTAAAGCTGGCCATGCACATAAAGGTCTGGTTGGACAATTTCTACTTAACTATCCAAGAGTTACAGTATACATGCCCCCAAAAACAACAATTCTGTTTGACTTAGAGATTCCCCAATCTTATCTGAGTTTATACCGCAAGAATGCTAAGACCAGCTATTACAAGAGCTAGTACATGTAACTTGGGGTTGGCGGTGCTCCCCAGGAATTTGGGGTAATAATAGATGAATCGAAACAGGATACCGTCCCAATAAGAGGTTAGGAGGGATAACAGAGGAAATACTCCTTTTTGGGGGCACATTTTGTACAGAAAATGTTAAAATATAACTTTTTTTCAAACTTAGGTAAAATATAGAATAAGACTTTACTCGCAATACAACAAAAAAGAGAAACCGTTTTAGGAAAAATATTTTTTGCTGAGGGGTATGTAATAAAACTTTTCTTAAAAAAGAAAAATAGTAATCGGTAAGGGTGATTCACCTTACCACAAGTGAAAGCTTGTGAATATTTTTACTCTTAGTATTCGTCAGCCGTTAAATATATTGTGTCAATCGTGTGTGGGTGACATGCACAAACCAAAATCACGTCTCATCATAAATTGTGGATGAGAAATAATTATTATGGTGTCTGTATAAGCCGGAGACACTAATACCTAGTGGTACCTTTTAAAGTAATTGAAAAGCATTTCCCAGTTCTCACAAATGATGCATTTCATAATATATACACCTTACTGACACATTTAGTATTAATGCTCAGAGAGAAAAACTGTATTAATATATCAGTATACTGTATTCATAACATGGATCAGAACAGTATATATATCTCTATATCATCACACTAGCTGTTCTTCCTGTTCTTCGCACGGGAGTTTCTGATTTTCACGGTTGTACAGTGCTTCCGGAAAGTATTCACAGCGCTTCACTTTTTACACATTTTGTTATGTTACAGCCTTATTCCAGAATAGAATAAATTAATTTTTACCCTCATAATTCTACACACAATACCCCATAATGACAATGTGAAAAAAGTTTTTTTGGAGATATTTGCAAATCTATTAAAAATAAAAAAAACTAACAACATGTACATAAGTATTCACATCATTTGCCATGAAGCTCAAAATTGAGCTCGGGTGCATCCTGTTTCCACTTATCATCTTTGAGATGTTCCTAGTTCCTACAGCTTATTTGGAGTCCAACTGTGGTACATTCAGTTGATTGGACATGATTTGGAAAGGCACACACCTGTCTATATAAGGTCCCACACTTGACAGTGACAGTGCATGTCTGAGCACAAATCACAGCATGAAGTCAAAGGAATTGTCTGTAGACCTCCGAGACAGGATTGTCTAGTGGCACAAATCTTGGGAAGGGTACAGAAAAATATCTGCTGCTTTGAAGGTCCCAATGAGCACAGTGGCCTTCATCATCCATAAATGGAAGACGTTCGGAACCACCAGGACTCTTCCTACAGCTGGACAGCCGTCTAAACTGAGTGATCGGGGGAGAAGGCCCTTAGGGAGGTGACCAAGATCCCAATGGTCACTCTGTCAGAGCTACAGCATTCCTCTGTGGAGAGAGGAGAACCTTCCAGAAGGACAACCATCTCTGCACTAATCCACCAATCAGGCCTGTATGGTAGAGTGGCCAGATGGAAGCCACTCCTCAGTAAAAAGCACATGACAGCCGCCTGGAGTTTGCCAAAATACATCTGAAGGACTCTCAGACGATGAGAAACAAAATTCTCTGGTCTGGTCTGATGAGACAAAGATTGAAGTCTTTGGCGTAACCAGGTACCGCTCATCACCAGGCCAATACCATCCCTACAGTGAAGCATGGTGGTGGCAGCATCATGCTGTGGGGATGTTTTCAGCGGCAGGAACTGGGAAACTAGTGAGGATAGAGGGAAAGATGAATGCAGCAATGTACAGAGACATCCTGGATGAAAACCTGCTCCAGAGCGCTGTTGACCTCAGACTGGGGTGACCGTTCATCTTTCAGCAGGACAACGACCCTAGGCACACAGCCCAGACATCAAAGGAGTGGCTTCAGGACATCTCTGTGAATGCCCTTGAGTGGCCCATCCAGAGCCCAGATTTGAATCCAGTTGAACATCTCTGGCGAGATCTGAAAATGGCTGTGCACCAATGCTTCCCATCCAACCTGAGAGGTGCTGCAAAGAGGAATTGGCGAAACTGCCCAAATATAGGTGTGCCAAGCTTGTGGCATCATATTCAAAAAGACTTGAGGCTGTTTTTTATTTTTAATAAATTTGCAAAATTCTCAAAAAAACTTTGTTCACGTTGTCATTATGGGGTATTGTGTGTAGAATTTTGAGGGGAAAAATGAATCAGGCCGTAACATAATAAAATGTGGAAAAAGTGAAGCGCTGTGAATACTTTGCGGATGCACTGTACATATACATGAGTGTGTTAATAATTTGGTAAATCTGTAGAGATGTAAATTTGAGACGTCTTAATGTAGGCAAATCCATGGTTCTTGGCGTTACCCGAGGAGCGCCCATAGCATATACGGTAAAGGACCATTTTTGTAGTTTATTAGATTCTACACACTGGAGGTACCGTCCAAATTTTTATCCGATTGTCCGTTTGGCGTTATCGTTCATGCAACGCAAGCCACATATTGGTATTGATGTCATTATGTGAACCCCTTTTCATCTCCTCAGGGATATTTATTAAAAATCTAATTACGTAATTTTCCTATCTTCCACCTGAAGAATACCTGTGTTAGAAGTAAGATAATTAGTGGTCAGTCAGTGAGTGAGGGCTTTCGCATTTTTATATATATATATATATATATATATAATATATATATATATATTTTACAAAGCGAATCTGAGGGCGCTAAACGAGATTGAATGATTATCATTTTATCCACAATTACTAAAAATTACTTAAAAACATTGTTTGAGTACAGTAATTTACTGGCAGACATTCGGTAAACACCGGTTTGAAGGGTTCTTCGTTTGATCAATCAAACCGGTGTTTACCGAATATCTGCCAATAAGATACTGTACTCAGACTGAATGTCAAATTGTGATCTGTACAGCAAGTTCATTTACTGTATCTCTGTAAATGATGTAAAATGAATGATCATTATTGACTTTGTGATTAAATATTTTTTAATACAATGTTTTTAAGTAATTTTTAGTAATTGTGGATAAAATTATAATCATTCAGTCTCGTTTAGCGCTCTCAGATTCGCTTTGTATGTATTGTCTGAACCTTTGCTAACAGAAGGTTCATCTTGAGGTGCTGCTCATTTGATACTCCTGAGCGCAATTGGGTACCATTTTGTTATATATATATATATATATATATATATATATATATATATATATATATATATATAATTTATTTTTCATCCACTAGGGGTCACTGGAGTACTCTTGGGATATGGACGGCTTAGCAGAAACAAAGGCACTGAATATTTAAATTTAGAACTCTCCACCCCTCCATATCCCCGAGTACCTCAGTGTAGTATCTCAGTGTTTTTTCTGTGCTCACAGCACTAACAAGGCTTGTGTGGAGTTCCCACACTTGGTGGAAGATTTTATTAATTTTTCATTTTTACTTTTACATTTTACTTTTTTTTCACTTAGCACATCCCTTCCCAGTTTCTGGAAAAACATGGGTCCGGGATAGTGCCGCTGCACGGACAGCGCATGGCGTGTCGGTCCTCACAAAGAGCACCCTCACAGCCACAGGCAGCCCACTGTCTCCTGCAACAGCTGGACGGGGCTTACAGATAGAAGCCCCGTCGCAGCCATGACCTGAAGGGCTGGACGGAGCTTACAAATAGAAGCACCGTCGCAGCCATGACCGGAAGAGCTCGGAGCTTAGAAGCCCGTCGCAGGCCTCCCTACAACAAGGTATGCTGGGGAAACGGGGCGGTCAGCGCAGGCTGCCGCCCCGCTGTGTGGGGTCACTGTTGTAATGCCGCCGCTGCTCATACAGCCGCCCGCCCCAGCCGCTCCGTCCGGCCGCCCCAGCCGCTCCGGCCGGCCGCCCCAGCCGCTCCGGCCGGCCGCCCCAGCCGGCCGCCCCAGCCGCTCCGTCCGGCCGCCCCAGCCGCTCCGGCCGGCCGCCCCAGCCGCTCCGTCCGGCCGCCCCAGCCGCTCCGTCCGGCCGCCCCAGCACCGTCCGCCCGCCCAGATGCTCCATCAGTGCAGTCTTGGTGCCAGCGCTGAGAGGGGGAGAACCGCCGCAGCTCGGCTAGCGACGCCGGAAGCCGCTACGCGCCGCTCCGGCCAGCCGACCTCCGCTGCTCGGCAAGAAGTGTCCCTCGCCTCACTGCAACTTCCCGGCGCTCCCCGCTGAGACACAGCGCTACAGGGAGTACAGGGGGAAGGGGGGGGGGAATCTGGCTGATTACAGCGCGGCTACAAGGGAATGTAAAGGGCTGCCATACCTATATAAACAGCAGGCAGAGTTAATGTATGATAGGCTAGTGAGCCTATATTAATACTAGATCCATGTATTGTAGACTGCCTGTGATTTTCACTGTGTAATAGACTATTGAGCCTATATTAACACTACAGCATGTATTGTGGTCTGCCTGTGATTATCACTGTATAATAGGCTATTGAACCTATATTAACACTACAGCATGTATTGTAACCTGCCTATGATTTTCACTGTATAATAGGCTATTCAGCCTATATTAACACTGTAGCAATTGTAACTGTGATTATCAGTGTAAGCATGGCATGGGGGCCATTTTAACCATGCTTCCTGTTTCTTCCAGTTTGTAATTCCAGAACATTCCTGCTCTACATCACTACTCCACCGGAGGCGCAGGGGTGTTAGTGGGAAGTTTGGTTCAGGTTTCACATAGGCTGGCCATGTGAACTGCATTTCGGCCATAAATAGATAGATATATATTACACACCTTAAGTAATAATTTTACTGAGTCGTGCAAGTGTCTGTCCTTTGCCTATTGTGTTGTCTGTCGGCATAAGGAGTAAGGCTCCAGCACAGACTAAAAATACTTTTAAACAAAAGTCTGGACATAAATCTACCACATGTTCAGTATGTTTTGTAGGTTTCCACTCCGGAAGCCGGTTCATTCCCAGATCCTATGTTAAGCATTGACAATTCAAATGACTCTGCTCGACAGGAGCGGTAAGATCGGAGTCTCGGAAGTTACTCCGCCAGCTTTAACGGAGGAGTCTCAGTCCAATTTCACTTTGGATACCAGGGTGTTAATTTAACTGGTCTTATAATTTAAACATTTCTTCTATGTTGCAGTCCTGACAATTCTATGTCAAACCTCACAGCGCTAAATACGAGTGAGGAGGGCACATTAGACAGTCAGATAGTGCGGGTTTTGACAACCATACATTGATAATGACCAGTGAGTCAGTCTCTGAAATTTACAGAGAATAAGGAGGCTCTAACATCTAAATTTACAGAGAATAAGGAGCCTCTAACATCTAATCCGTTGTATTTACTAAACGACAGATCTTCAATGGTTTTCTTATTTAGGATATCTTACTAAGATTTAAGGCTATTTACCCGTTTCCACACACTGACATCTAAATTGGAGAATCCGCCATTGGTGAATTCGTCTGTGTCAAACCTTATAAAGACCCAAGATACATTTGGGTCACTAGGGTGCTCTGTGTATGGAAACAATGACTATCACGTTATACTTATCGTTAATGAGAAGCTGCTGAGTATCTCGGTACAGCGTCTGCTGCCGCCTGTTACCTTGCTTCTCGTTTTTCATCGTCGCTAGTTTCAGCACGACAAGGCCAGAAGTGTTTGGTCCTAAATTTGACAAAATGGCCTCCTACGGTATCAAGCCGGAAATACTCTGGTCCGGCGTTTAAAGCCTTTAGACTTCAGTCTTTTCAAGGCTGTGGTACAAAAATAGTCACGCCTTGTAACGCCAGGGCGCTAAAGTCACAACAAGCCAGTGGCTTGACGGGCTCTCAGCCCATCTCGAATTTCCAATTGTGGGAGTGCGCCTTTACACGTTACATTTGCCGGGTTTCCAGCCATCCACTCATGGATGTATCCGCTATTTAGGGTTAAAAGACAGGACTGCCTCTGTCGGACGAAATAAGGCGTTTTGGCAGGTTGCCATTCAGTCTCTGCTGGTTTCAGCAGTTTTTATTTCCAGGCCTGGTACACCAACAAAGTCAGGGTTATTATTCCCGTCTGTTTGTGGTACCGAAGCCGGAGGGCTCCGTCGCAGTCTCAATCAGCAAGTCACTTACTACAGATTGAAGATGGATTTTCTGCGGTTAGTATTTGCATATTTGGAGCCACAAGATTGCATGATTGTGCTTGATCTCCAGGATGCGTACTTACACATTCCGGTTTGGTCACCTCATCACAGGTTCTTGCGTTTTGCAATACGCCACAACCATTAACCGTTTCAGGTTCTACCGTTTGGCCTCTTGTCAGCCCCCCGGGTATTCACCAAAGTGATGTTTGTGATGATAGCTCATCTCAGATCCCTGGCAGTGACAATCGTTCCATACTTAGACGATCTGCTCATAAGAGCTCCGTCTCAACAGATGCTCCTCCGACTTGCGCTGCTAACGTACACCACGGTTGCAGTGTCAAGTTCAAAAACAATCGCATCTAATTCCGTCTCAACGACTTCAATTCCTAGGTATGATTCCAGATACGGTAAATCAAAGAATTTACCTACTACACCAGAAAGAACAGATTATACGCCATCTGGTACAATTAGTGCTCAAGCGGTACATTGGTGTATTCGCCTATTAGGAACAATGATGGGCTTTCGAAGCGCTTCAGTTCGGAGGTTTTCACTCGCGTATCCCACAGGGGGGCGAGGGTGTTTCTACTCTGGGCGAGAGTCTCAGAGGTTGGGGAGTTGTAGTTTAAAATGGTCAGCGACAGGGTTTCTAAACGGATCACGACAGATTGCTGTCTATAAAGGTCCTGGAACTCCGTGCAATTTAGTATGCACTACATGCTTCGCTCTCAGACTGTCGAAGGCCAGTCACACAACGCGACGGCAGTCGCATACACAACAACCAGGGAGGAACGAGAAGCCGCATGGCAATGCGGGAAGTAGCTCGAATCCTCAATTGCCCAGAATACCACAAGGTGATATTGTAGACTGGGTTCATTCCGGGAGTGGACATCTGTTAGACAGATGATCTCAGCCGTCGGGATTTTCATCCAGGAGACTGGGCATTAAATCCAGAGGTGTTTCACAGGTTGGTCCACAGGTGGGGTTACCCTCAGGTGGACATGATGGCATCTCGCCACAATTACAAACGCCCAGTATGTGTCCAGAACGACAGTTCCCAAGGGCAGTGGCGGTGGATGCTCTCACAATCGCGTGGCCGTACAGCCTCGTGTATCTGTTTCCACCGTTTTCCGCTGTTCTCTCCGTTGCTAAAACGGATCATAAGAGAGTCCGTCACAGTCATACTAGTGATATCTCATGGGTCTCGGAGAGTTTGGTTCTCGAATCTCCGAGGACTACTCGCAGACGATACTTGGCCGCTCATACTACATCCAACCCGTTACAACAGGGGCCGTTCTTTTACCCCTATTTCGCGCGGCTGCGGTTGACGAGGTGGTTGTTGAGACCGCCCTCTTCAGAAGAAAGAGAGGGCATTACAGTATCGGTTATACCAACCATGTTACGAGCTAGGAAGCCGGTTACGGCAGCTCATTATTACAGAATTTGGCGTGCCTATATAGGTTGGTGTGAAGCTCGGAAGTTTCCGACATCATTTTTCAAGTTACCCGTATTCTGTTATTTTTACAGACGGGGTTGGATGGAGGACTGCGTTTATCTACACTGAAGGTGCAGGTATCTGTGTTGTCAATTTATTTTCAAAGACGATTGGCTCTATTGCCGTCGGTACAAATTTTTCTGCAGGGTGTCCTCAGAGTACAGCC
Source organism: Pseudophryne corroboree (assembly GCF_028390025.1). Classification (NCBI taxonomy): domain Eukaryota; kingdom Metazoa; phylum Chordata; class Amphibia; order Anura; family Myobatrachidae; genus Pseudophryne; species Pseudophryne corroboree. The sequence continues at coordinate 379,015,059 of NC_086448.1, forward strand.
TCCATTTATCCCACCTACAGCGCCATGGGACTTGAATTTGGGTTCAGATTTCTTACAGTCTTCATATTTTGAACCCTTACAGCAAGTGGATATTAAGTTTCTGACTTGGAAAACGTTTTTTCTTCTAGCCTTAGCTTCGGCAAGGCGTTTTTCAAATTTGGGTGCCTTGTCTTGCAAGCCACCGTATTTGGTGTTTCCTGATGACAGAGCGTAACTTCGGACGATTTCCGATTTCTTACCAAAGCTAGTGTCATCTTTTCACATCAATCAACCAATAGTGGTTCCTGTGTTGACAGTACATTCTAGAATTCTGAATGTGGTACGCGCATTACGCGTTTATATGTCCCGAACGTCTACAGTTCGTAATACGGATACGTTGTTTGTTCTCTATGATGCTGCCAAGTGGGGTTGGCCAGCTTCTCAGCAGACCTTATCCAGATGGATAAAACTGACTATACGTCAGGCTTACCTTAAGGCTAAGTTACAGTCGCCTACATCAGTAATAGCTCATCCCACAGGTTCTGTGGGAACGTCATGGCCAGCTGGTCGTGGAGCTTCTACGACACAGCTTGACCGTGCGGCTACATGGTCTTCAGTGCACACGTTTGTGCGCTTTTACAAGTTTGATACGTTTGCGGCATCAGCATCTAGCTTTGGCCGCCTAGTGTTACAGGTGTCAAACAGCTCTCCCGCCCACGGGGGAAGCTTTGGTACGTCCCAAGAGTACTCCAGTGACCCCTAGTGGATGAAAAAGAAAATAGGATTTTGGTACTTACCAGGTAAATCCTTTTCTTTGAATCCATAGGGGGCACTGGACGCCCACCCAGAGCAGTTTTACCTGGGTTGTATTAAGCTCAGGGGATCTTATGGTAACACATTTTCACCGACTGGTTCAATTATAAGGTTCTATCGGTTATGGTGTCAACTGTTTCGTTGTCAGTAACGTTATGTGTCAACTTATGTTGTCCGTTATGTTATAGGAATTCTCCATTGTCAACCTCTCTATAGTTCCTGTTCGGCTCAGTAAAAAACACTGAGATACTACACTGAGGTACTCGGGGATATGGAGGGGTGGAGAGTTCTAAATTTAAATATTCAGTGCCTTTGTTTCTGCTAAGCCGTCCATATCCCAAGAGTACTCCAGTGCCCCCTATGGATTCAAAGAAAAGGATTTACCTGGTAAGTACCAAAATCCTATTATATATATATATATATATATATATATATATAGGTAAGCGTAAGGGCAGTTTGAATCTCGAATTTCAGCATCTGACCTTCTCACAAGTAATGCATTAAAGACTCACGGGGTATAAGCAATTGTGGTCGAATTCCCGAAAATGTCGAAAAACGGGACATTTTCGCCCAAAAAAAAAAATCGACAATGGAATTCAGTACTTTCCGTCAAAAAAACGGACTTTCCAAATTCGACTTTTTGAAATTCGACATTTGTCAAATTCGACATTTCTGCAATGGTAAAAAATGCGGCAATTCGCCAAAAGTATAGTCAATTGAAGTTTGGAAATTCGACAACAGTGCTTTTAGACAGTAAATTCGTCATTTTCAATCCGCCACACTTTGGTGGCGGAATCTAATAAAATTTTTTAAAAACATGTTTTTTTTTTGTGTTTTTTTTATTGTTAATAGCATATCTATTTATATTAGAAGGGATTAGGTACTCGGTTTGTCTATTTTGGAGGCACAAGTATTATTTATATATTTTTAAAAATATTATTTTTTTAATTTTTTAAATTGAATGGTAAAATTCAGAAAAAAAATTGCGTGGGATCCCCCCTCCTAAGCATAACCAGCCTCGGGCTCTTCGAGCCGGTCCTGGTTCTAAAAATCCGAGGGGAAAAATGACAGGGGATCCCCCGTATTTTTAAAACTAGCACCGGGCTCTGGTGCTGGTGCAAAAAATACGGGGGACAAAAAGAGTAGGGATCCCCCGTATTTTTTACACCAGCATCGGGCTCCACTAGCTGGACAGATAATGCCACAGCCGGGGGTCACTTTTATACAGCGCCCTGCGGCCGTGGCATTAAATATCCAACTAGTCACCCCTGGCCGAGGTAAGCTGGGGGAGTGGGGACCCCTTCAATCAAGGGGTCCCCCCCCAGCCACCCAAGGGCCAGGGGGTGAAGCCCGAGGCTGTCCGCCCCATCCAAGGGCTGCGGATGGGGGGCTGATAGCCTTGCGAAAATTTAAAGAATATTGTTTTTTTCCAGCAGTACTACAAGTCCCAGCAAGCCTCCCCCGCAAGCTGGTACTTGGAGAACCACAAGTACCAGCATGCGGGAGAAAAACGGACCCGCTGGTACCTGTAGTTCTACTGGGAAAAAAATACCCAAATAAAAACAGGACACGCACACCTTGAAAGTACAACTTTATTACATACACGTCGACACACACACATACTTACCTATGTTGACACGACGTTCGGTCCACTTGTCCAAGTAGAATCCACGTGTACCTGTGAATAAAATTATACTCACCTGATCCAGTGTCCAGATTATAATCCACGTACTTGGCACACAAAAAAACGAACACCCGGACCAAACGGACTGAAAGGGGTCCCATGTTTACACATGGGACCCCTTTCCCACGAATGCAGAGATCCCCCCGTGACTGCTGTCACAGAAAGGTCCCTTCAGCCAATCAGCGAGCGCAACGTCGTGGCACTCTGCTGATTGGCTATGCGCGTCTGAGCTGTCAGACAGCGCATCGCAAAGCCTCTCCATTATATTCAATGGTGGGAACTTTACAGTCAGCGGTGAGGTCACCCGCGGGTAACCCCACCGCTGACTGCAAAGTTCCCACCATTGAAACTAATGGAGGGAGCTGTGCGATGCGCTGTCTGCCAGCAGACGTGCATACAGCCAATCAGGAGTGTGCCACGAAGAAGCGCTTCCTAATTGGCTGAAGGGACCTTTCTGTGACAGCAGTCACGTGGGGTCCCGGCATTCGTGGAAAGGGGTCCCATGTGTAAACATGGGACCCCTTTCAGTCCGTTTGGTCCGGGTGTTAGTTTTTTTTTTTTGCTAAGTACGTGGATTATAATCTGGACACTGGATCAGGTGAGTATAATTTTATTCACAGGTACACGTGGATTCTACTTGGACAAGTGGACCGAACGTCGTGTCAACATAGGTAAGTATGTGTATGTGTCGACATGTATGTAATAAAGTTGTACAGTACTTTCAAGGTGTGCGTGTCCTGTTTTTGTTTGGGTATTTTTTCCCCAGTAGAACTACAGGTACCAGCGGGCCCGTTTTTCTCCCGCATGCTGTTACTTGTGGTTCTCTTTAGGGCAGATGTATTAAGCCTGGAAAAGTGATAAAGTGGAAGGTGATAACGCACCAGCCAATCAGCTGCTGACTGCCAAGTTACAGGCTGGTTTTGAAAAATGACAGGAGCTGACTGGCTGGTGCGTTATCACCTTCCACTTTATCACTTCTACAGGCTTAATACATCTGCCCCTCTATTCACAGACTATATATTCTGTGACCTGCAAATTTAGAAATATACTACAGAATATACATGGGTAAAACTGTATTGATTTCAGTGAAATTGCACTTAGTTTGTCACCTCTGGTTGTTGTATTTAGGGTCTTTAAAAAAAATAAAAATCTAGCACCCTTGTTTACACCTTTGTACAAAACTATTGATACTTTTTTTTTTTCATGTGTTAGGGAGAAGTTTATGTCACTCACTTTCCTTCAGCACCTTATATCCAGTAGTAAATGAAATGTTAAGCAGCTGCAGTAGGATTTATGTTAATTTTTCTGATTTTAGGGTGGAAAAGGAAGAATTGGAGTTGTGATATCATCTTACATGCACTTTACAAATGTTTCTGCAAGGTGAGTTGCAATAAGATTTTTTTTTTCCTTCGCTAAGTAAATTCTGCTTTAATATGCCAGTTTAGACATATTTAGTTTGATATCAAAATGACAGGCCTATTCACATGCTCAATCCTTTCTAGTAGAGTATACCAAAATGTGCCGACTTGTATAATGACTCACTGGGGAAACTTGTCAAAACCATGGTGCACTCTGGGGGGGGATAGCAGATTTTAAAATGTGCAGAGATTTAGATTTGGGTGAGGTGTGTCCAATCTCCAAAATTGCGGTGTAAAACTAAAGCTGTCCTGTATTTGTGGGCTACATGCAAAAGCAGCCAGTATTTACCCGGGATGCATTTACGTTGCTGGCGCCAGAAATCCTGGCGGTCAGCATACCGACGCCGTGATCCCGAACACTTGCAGTGCCGCCAGCCGGAATCCCGGCTAACTGGGGATTCCCATTCGTGGGTGTCCATGACACCCATAGAGTGGGAATAGAACCTGTGGCGAGGGCAGTGAGTCACCGAGCCCGCAGCGTGACAAGCGCAGTGAGCCCGCAACGGGACCCTTTTCGCTCACCCCCTGCCGGCATTCTGGCAGCCGAGATCCTGGTGTCGGTATGCTGACCGCCGGGATCCCGGCTACCAGCAATATTACCCTGTATGTAAAAACAAGAAATGTGTTTGCAGCCCTTGCATTGCAGCATGGTTTGTTCCAGATACAGTGCACAGTTACTTGCTCTTTTTGTTTTGCTCCCACCTCAGAATCAGCCCCATTGCCTCATCTATAGGACGCTCAAACCAAAAAATGTTTCCTCAGTATAAAAGTAAAAAAATAAATTGCTGAATATTGAGGCAAAGGAAAATATTATATTGTCAGTGTTACCAATAGAAATATTTCAGAACATACAGTATTAACAATATTTTCATTCTTTAAAAAAAATAATAATATAATAAAACAATACTGCACAATAAAACTGTAGCAGAAGAAATTAAGCAATTAAATATCCCCAAATGTATTTGGCTCCGTTATATAAATCCACATAGATACAGAAGAAGAAAAGACAACTCTTTTTCATGGGGCACTCTTTACAGATAATCTAAAACTTAACTTTTATTAATAGAAATTAGGACTCACATTGACATACTAACATATAACATATATTCACAATTAAGATAATAGAGATGTCACTGACTTGACCTCAAGAGGTACTTTTCTGAATTACCTTCTGACTCAAAATTTATACCTGATAATAAATTTATTTATATCTATGTCTGACCAGTGTCTTGCCAAAGATTGGTTGTGACCAAATACACCAATCAGATGTTTATTAAACTCCAACCTCTGATGTGTTGTGGTAATTAATAGTTCCTACAATTATGTACAAGTCACTAGAAGCAGCTGGCAGGACACACTCCCAAACAGTCCTATATGCTAGGGCCGAATTTTTCTGCCGATCACAGATATATAATTTTATGACTAGTTGGAATATGACACAGATTATATGATAAACAAATATGAAAATATATATAAAAGGAAAAAGTCAGAAAGAAGAAAGGGAAAAATAGGTGACTAAATGCCGGGTTTCTGCTTTTGGTAATCTGCTAAAAAGCATCGAATTACCAATGAGAGAACCACCTGGAGCACATGCACCAATCCCAAGACCTGTATCTGCTGCTAACTTATACTGCCCAATTAAGGGCAAAGTTAGTGAGAGTGCAGGGGAGAGGTCCCTAATCAGTGAATTATATCTATATAATTTAATACTTATACGCCCATTGAAAAATTAGTAATGATTAGGATAATAACCACAATGTTTATGGTATTAAACCATTTATGACCATTCAGTCATACTAAATTACTATAACATCCAAGGAGAACACTCTAAAATCAAAAAGGACAGAGGAGTAACTAATCAAATCATTCCCAATTAGGATATTATTAGTTAATTGACCAGAAAGTCTCTAGGAAATACAGATTTCATATGCAATAACATCCAGGATTTCTACTGTCCTCAATCATATCAATCGACATTGAATTGAAGATGAGAGGATCCTTTGGGCGTTTATGCAAATTGAAAAAAGCGTGCTTCTGCTGTTGGTATCTCAATAAATGAGTTAAGCCAATGAGAGTGCACAGAAAAGAGAGAAAAAAATCATATAACCAATATATCCATATCCTTATGAGTGTGTTAATGGATTATATAGTAACATACCATGTACCTGAGTATCTAATAAATTTATCCTCATATATTCTGTTGATATAATAAATATAACATTGTTTTTTCAAAAGTGTAATTGAGGTTATTTCAATAGAGACAGACTATATTAGCCTAGGTACATCTACAGCGGTATTATCACAATTGCATCATATTTGCATGGTATTTAATATCTTTTTCTGCTGTCACATGACACTGCAGCATTGTAGATGCAAAGACATTACTAGCTGATGTAAGTGCCAGTGCTTTACTTTTGTTCATAACGAAGAATTGAGGTAAATTCAAGCAAAATTAGATGTTTTGCACATGATAGGGCCAATTTGCTTGACTCTATACACTGCATACAGGCATGAAACTTTGGGTGTGTAAATAAGGAGGAAACCCCTTAACTCTCTATAGACTGCAAGTGGAAATAAGCAAGGTTATCCTGCCTAGATAACCCACATAGTAGTAAGCGAGTTTGCGACCATTATATTTTCTACTGACAATTAAATGGAGTATTATTCCTGATAAAAAGAAAAAGAGGAGGCTAAAATTTACCCAAGATATTGGTTCAGGACATGTATCACATAAGCTCTATAGGATCCGTTCCCGATATTGCATGTCCTGAACCAATATCTTGGGTAAATTTTATTCCTTTTCATGCATGCAAATGGCACAATATAACTGTACAGAATACTGTTGTTTTTTAATGAGTTAGTGTTTTTAATAAATTGTCATAAAATTGTACACATTTAGTGGATTATTGTTCTTTTCCTCTTGAAGCGCAGCCTCCTCTTTTTCTTTTTATCAGTGTACATATATTGGGAGTGACTTCCCTCTTAACATTGGCTGCCGCTTAGCTGAGCACCTTGCCTCACAGCGCTCGAATACCCTTGGGTATTTCTTATTACCTTCTCTTGGAGTATTATTCCTCCCTGAAATGATATAAGTAGAAATCCATATTATATGATTATTTTTTTCTAGTGCTGACCAGGCTTTAGATCGCTTTGCAATGAAGAAATTTTTTGATGATAAAGTGTCCATGCTTATGCAGCCGTCTCAGATAAGGTGAGTCCTTATTTTGGTAGATTTTAATGTAAAGAATGTAACACGATTATATAATAAGACTATCAACTAGAAATTATTCATTGAATGCAAATATATTTATAATGTTTCAAGTGAAAGTGTTCTCTTAGCACCAGGATTTATTCTCTTTGGTTTTATTCAACACGTTTAGTAAAATATTTTCATATAAATCTCTATGAGAATGTAATATCTCTGTATGCTGCTGTCTCTACTCCCTATGTTGTAGCATTAGTGACAGACGTGAAATATCCGCTCAAAGATGTCAGTGGTACAGGGTTGACAAGCCATATCTTATTTCAAATAAAAATAGTTTTTAAAACTATAATATTAACTTCATCTCCTAGCTTATTACATTTCAAAGCAAAATTCTTCTGTTGTAATATTCAGATAATGCACACCAAATTTTATTTACTAGGAACACCTGATCCTTTTACTTTTTGATGACATGCTTATGTTGAGTAATTATGGTAAAATTGTTTAGATGTATAGATAGAGTATTCCAATATGCCAGCGTAATGTATGAGACAGGTGTCACATCGCCATATTGTTCCTCTGTTGATATATTCCTAGATATGTCAGTTTCCTGAACGGCCTCCTCTCTGGTGTGGAGAAGATGAATGCTACACCGCTCTTTTTGCATTACGTTATTCTTCATGCCATTCCCAACTTTGATACAGGTGGAGGTGAGTGTTTTATGCAAACGTATCTTAAGAGGATCCCTTTCTTCAGGATTTTGAAGGCAAACACAGACGTGGTCTGTAGTTATCAAAATTGTTATGTGATTTCAGTAAAGCTAGATTTCTTAAATCTAGAGGGATTTTGTATGTATTTTTATTTCATTCACCAACATTCAACATTTTGTACTGTTAATTGGCTATAATTGTTTTTAAAAGCCGGGCTGATACTGACAGACTTTCTTATTATTGCTCTTACACTCATTAATCTCTTTATTTTCAGAATAGGATGGTTATTTTATGTAGATCAAAGGCCACTTTACCCTTAAAATGTCATTAAAAAAAATCAGCAATTTTCTAGGAAATGCTATTTTTAGAGGAGCCTACTTCCCTATAGTGTATATGTACTATCTTATCTGACATCCCTGCCATTGTGCCAACTTTATCACCTTCTGCATTATCTTTTTACCCACCAAAACTATAATTCCAGTATAGTGGAATTGGCCTTTTAACATATGGAAGGCCTTTTTGAAACATTTTCACTATTACTTTCACCCATTCCTTCACCTCACCATCCCCCTCCCCCGAACCCTAACCCATTATATCCCCTCTTTCACCACTTTTCTACTCTGTCTCCACTCCCCATTTGTCTGCACCCTCTTCCGTAGTTTCCCTCCTCAAACACCTTCACTCTTTCACTTTTTCTACCTTCCTCCTCTTTATTTATTTTATTCAGCCATATTCATATAACACACTAACTTTGTGTAAAAAAAAAAAAAAGTTTATTGACCAGGAGGTGGTATGCTACAAGAAAATGTCTACAGCTCAGTTCACATATAGTCATTAGTATTCTCCACTGTGCTTGACAGATAGTGATGACTAGAATAGTGTCACCACATTTCTCTTCATGTTTCCATGCCTGGTCCATCTTACAGGATATCACCAGCCACTCTCTGGTGTCTTGGACATTACCCACTATTTCAGGAGATGCCAACTATGATGTACATATATCAACACTTTCTCATTCCTCCACTTTTGGGAACAGTGGTGACGGTTGGGTGGAGAGGGTGCTGCTTAATACTTAAAACCATTCTAATCCAATTTATTAGTATTCACACTCCACCCCCTCTTATACCGTACATTTAATAACAATTACATTCTTTCTGCATGCCTTGCGTGGCAGGTGCTCTTATAGATAGCTGCTCCTTTATGTTCTTCTGATAGGTCCTGAGTACTGTGGCAGAACTTGTGAGTAGGGGGTCAGGTGCAAACATATGTTCTGTGTACCCCCTCCTCTGCCCTACGGGGGAAATGCAGTGGGTGACGGGGAGAGGCTGCGGGTGACTGAGGCAGGTGGGGATTGGGGAGTCACTGGGTGAAACATAGAAGTGGCTTGAATAGGCAGATGGTGACAAGGAGAGGCAGTGGGCAGCAGGTAGAGGTATATATGGAGAGACAGTGGGTGATTGGGAGGTAGTGGGTAATGGGGAGTGGCAGAGGTTGAAGGGTAGAGGCAGAGGATGACTGGGGAGGCAGAGTGCGGTAGGTGGTGACTGGGGAGTCAGTGGGTGATGGAGAGGTAGAGGGTGGCAAGGAGATAGTGGCTGATGGGGAGAGGCAGGGGTGACAGCGAGATAGGGAGAGGCAGTGGGTGACTGGGAAGGCAGAGGTAAGTAGAGACAGTGGGTAGCAGGGAGATGTAGAGGTTGACAGTGGAAGACCGTGGGTGACAAGGAGATAGTGTGTGAGGGGGAGAGACAGGAGGTGACAGGAAGATGATGACATTGAGATAGTGGGTGACAGGGAGATAGTCGGTTACAGCAAGGTAGTGGGTGACATTAAGGTAGTGGTTGACAGGGGAGGATGTTACAGAGAAATAGTGGATGACAGGTAGATAGTGATAGTGAGAGGGTGACATTGAGATGGTGGGTGACAGGGAGAAGTTGACATTGAAATAGTGGGATACAGAGATATAGTAACAGTGAGATAGTGGGTGATGGGGGTAGTGGGTGACGGGAGGCAGTGGATGAAAGCTGTGAGATGGATGCAAGCAGTGACATTAATAAGTTTGCTTACTTCTGGGACCGGGTCCATGGCCTGTACCCACTTTAACACTTCAAATCAGCATGGCTTGGCTGACTCATCAGTCTGTGAGATGGGCTGGCTGTTTCTGCAGGCATGGACATTTCTCATCTGCAAGTCTAATAGTTTGAGTATTATTTATATTGTAAATCTATAGAAAAGTCTTTTCAAACAATATGCATATTAAAAAAACAAAAAAAACAACTGTCTCACGGAGGGCTTGTTTATGAATCAATGCTGAAAAGCCCTCATCTCATGCTTAGTACATTGAAAATAGAGCAGGCATCGGGAAAATTAAACGCTACAGTAGCATACATTTGTTGTTCATATAGTATGTAGTTGTCCAGACACATTAAATGTGCATAATTATTTGAAAAGGGACAGATCGGTTGGATCAGTGATCCCAATGACTGGTGCTGGTTGGCTTGAGTGGTATATTCATGCCAAGGCACAGACCACTTTGTCACTGATATGTGAATGCGGCCTGGTATTGAAAAAGTGCATTCATTTTAAAATGGATGAAAACCAATCCATCATGTATTTTGTTTTGCAGTATGTCGACCCTTTATAAAAATTTACCAGGCGATGCAACCTGTGTTCACATCTGGAATTTAGTAAGTAGCATCCATAATAAATATATTCATACCATGGTTTTTAATTCATAGGTGCAAAATGGGAATATTAAGTATTCTTGTAATGCATGTTCTATTTTTTTGATTTTATTATGGTTTATTTAGTCTAAGTACAACTACAACATGTCTGGGGCAGTATGTGGCTTCACAGGCATTGTGAATCTAAAAGTTCCAGCATACCCTACCAGCTGGCACAGTATGCCATGGCTTGTAGTTTCACAACACCTGGAGAGCCACAGGTTGTGCATACCTGAATAGCTCTATCTGTGTTAGGTGCAACTAGTACTGGTAAGAGGTAGCAAGCATGAGAGAGCACTTATGTTAATTTCAATTATTAAACATACCTCTATTTCCAGTCAGGAAAGGGGTGTGTTTAACTGACGTTCTAATTGTGGTCAGTGTGTGTGTGCTCGGGGGAACGGGGTTACCATATTGAAACCCCCCGCCCCCCCACTAAATAAAGGTCTTCAGTATGGTGGCGTAACAAAGAATGGCCAAGTAAAACACAAACATACCATGCAAACATTGGTGAACAATCCTCCATTAATACTTCAAATGACGGATCCACCCTGTTGTGGTAGTGTCACTGACTCCAGTAGGGTGATTGGCCTAAAACAAACTGAAAAGTAGAGAGCACTCAAACAATAAAAAATATTATAACCGAAAAACTGGCATTCTTTACCACTCTAGCCATTTGAAAAATGCAAGCAAACACAAACACAAACAGCGAAGAGGGTGAGAGAAGATCAAGAATCATAAAAACATGTAAGCCTGCCTTAAATCTACTTCTAATGGTGCCCATACACTTGTGAGATAATAGGTGCTATCCTTCGATTTCGACCTCATCTGTGTGAAAAATTGAAGGATTGTATGCACATTTTAGGTACCTTGAGACGCGATGCGCGGGCACGCCGCTCGAATGTCACGTCTCGATAGTATGTGCTGCACCTAATATTTCTCGCATCGCAGTGCGATCGCATGTGGTTTTGTAAACCACATGCGATATATCGCACTGTGATGGGCACCTGCCGGGAGCGGCCTGAGTCCGCTCCCACTCGGCGGTGAAGTTCCGACCATGTGATTACCATGCGATCTATTGCATGATCGCATGGTAATCACTTTGGCATTTCAGGTGCGATTTCATCGCACCTGAACTGCCGGTGCGATGTTGTGTCGCGGGGCATCACACAAGTGTATGGGCACCATAAAACCCATCCCCTCTAAATTTTTCAATTGTAATCATTGACTCCGCAAGAATTGCCTCTCACCAAGCCCTTGGCTAAGCCTAAACCTTAAAGAAAAATAACACAGACACACAATGGGAACCATTGTTCACAACCTTGGGGTTTCCATTAGGTATAAATACAGCTTAATGGTATTTCTTTTTCATCCACTAGGGGTCACTGGAGTACTCTTGGGGATATGGACGGCTTCCACAGGAAAGAGGCACTGAATAAATTAATTTTGGAACTACTCCTCCCCTCCATATCCCAGAGTACCTCAGTGTTTTTTTTGTGCTCGACACAGCAAGAAGGCTTGTGGAGTTTGTCCACATTCATTGGAATTTTTTTCTAAGTTTCTCAACAATTTCCACATCTCTTCCCCCCTTCCAATAGGCGTGGGTCCGGGATAGTGGAAGCTGCTACTAGCAGCTGTGGGTGTCGGGCCTCTCTAAAAAGAGCTCCCTCACACCACGTGCTTGAACAAGAAGCCCCGTCATAGCCCTCACTACAGGGAGTCCAGGTATGTTGGGTTGGGACGGTCAGCTCACGCAGCCCCCCTGCTGTGTGGGGAACTGTATTGGGGAGAGTCGGCCGCCGCCGCTTCCAGCGCTGCCGCCGCTTACAAGTCCCCACCGATACCCGGAGCCGCGCGCACATAGGCCGCTCCACGGCTCTATGCTGTGCGCTCCCCGGCTCCCACTAGCCGCCTCCCGGCCTTTTCTCAGCCGCATGTAAGGCCGGCTCCGTGTACAGAGAGCGGTACACGGAGCACGGGGGGTGGGGGAGGCACATAGAAAATGCACTTAGCAGCAGCAGCAGCGCTGCAGGGGTTTTTAGTAGGCTATTAAGCCTTGGTATCAGGATCTATATATGCAGTTTAGTGGGGATAATCTGCATTTTGTGTTATACTGGAAACTTGGCATATTTAACCATGCTTCCTGTTTTTTTTTTCCTGTCTGTTTCCAGAGTTCCTATACTACATCTCTACTTCACTAAAGGCGCAGGGGTGTTAGGGGAATTTGGGATCAGGTTTTTCATATTACTGGCGTGCACTGCACTTAGCCAGATATATATATATATATATATATATATACAAGAACCTTAGTGCTATTTACTGAATCGTGCAAATTGTCTGTGTTTGTAGTTTGTATTGTCTGTCTGCATAATGAGTAAGGCACCAGCAAAGACTAAAAAGCAATTTCCTTGCCATGTCTGTAAAAGTGTGTTGCCTGATGGATCTACCACATGTACAGTATGTTTTGTGAATTCAGCTACAAATACAATTTCCACTCCGGTTTTAAAGCCAGTTTCATCTCCGGACCCTCCATGGGCTATGCTTGCAAGTGTCCTGGTTGGATTGCAATCAGAATTGGCCGCCACTCGTCAAGAGCGGGAAGTGGCAAGATCTGAGTCTAAGATGAGACCGCTAGAGTTACTGGAGGGGTCTCAATCTTACCAAAAGTCCAAGTCCACCTTGGGTGGAAAGGATAAGTTTCTTTTGTCTTATGATTTGCCAGTTTCTGCTATGCTAGACCTCACTGCGAATGAGGGTGAGGAGGGCGAAATAGACCAGCAGTCAGATAGTGACGATTTTGACAGCCCAGGCATTGATAATCTCATCAGAGCGGTGCGTCAGTCTCTGAAGTTTACAGAAACTGAGGAGCCTCTGACAAATGATGAAGGCGTCTTTACTAAACGACAGAGATCTCCGATGTGTTTTCCTGTTTCGGAATCTCTTAATAAAATGTTAATAGAAACACGAAAGAATCCGGATAAACGGTTTTCTATACCTCGCAGATTTAAGTCGAGTTACCCGTTTCCAGAGTCCATGACAGCTACATAGGAGAATCCGCCATTGGTAGATTCGTCCGTATCTAATCTTACAAAGAAATTAACCATACCAGTACCAACTGCTACTACACTTAAAGACCCTTCAGACCATAAAATAGAAGCTATGCTAAAGTCCATGTTTATAGCAGCAGGGGTGCTGCTGAGACCTGGGTTGGTTGGCATTTGGGAAACTAAGGCGCTAATGGTATGGATGAAAGAGCTCAAGTCTGCTCTACAGGTTGATCATCTTATACTTCTCGCGGGTCAAATCTGGGAAGCTGCTGACTATCAATGTACAGCTTCTACTGACGTCTGTCAGCTCACTTCTCGCCTTTCATCATCGCTAGTTACAGCACGACGAGCACTCGGGCTACGTTCTTGGCAAGCGGAGGCGGAGGTCAAAAAAAGTATAGAGGCGTTACCTTACGGTGGCGAGAAGCTGTTCGGTCCTGAATTGGACAGATGGATTTCTGAGGCCACTGGAGGAAAGTCTGTTTTCTTACCATTGCCTCCAACGGTACCTAGACGCAAATACTCTGGTCCGGCGTTCAAATCTTTTAGACCTCAGTCCTTTCGTGGGCGCGGCAGAGGAGCGGCCACACTTGGTAGAAGAGGTCGGGGACGTGGTTTCCAACAAACCAACACAAGTCGTCAGGACGCTAAGGTCGCCATCAAGCCAGTGGCATGACGGGCTTCCAGCCCATCTCGGATCTCCAATTGTGGGAGCACGCCTTCAGACATTCCAGGGGGCGTGGCTTCAGACGTCCACAGATGGGTGGATCCGCAATTTAGTGTTAAAGGGTTACAAAATAGAGTTTGATTGTCTTCCGCCAATGCGGTTTTTCAAGACAGGTCTGCCTGTGTCGGACGACAAGAAGGCGGTTCTGCAAATTGCCATTCAGTCTCTGCTGTATGCAGCAGTTTTGATTCCGGTCCCTGTACAACAACAGGGGCAGGGTTATTATTCCAGTCTGTTTGTGGTACCAAAGCCGGATGGCTCGGTCAGGCCTATATTGAACTTAAAAGGTCTCAATCAATACGTCACTTACTACAGATTCAAGATGGAATCTCTGCGGTCAGTAATTGCAGGTTTAGAGCCACAGGAATTCATGATTGCACTGGATCTCAAAGATGCGTACCTACACATTCCGATTTGGCCACCTCATCAGAGGTTCTTGCGGTTTGCAATACGGCAAGACCATTACCAGTTTCAGGCTCTACCGTTTGGCCTTTCATCAGCGCTTCGGGTATTCACCAAGGTGATGTCGGTGATGATAGCTCATCTCAGATCCCTGGGAGTAATAATTGTTCCGTATTTGGACGATTTGCTCATCAAGGCTCCGTCTCAACAGATGCTTCTCCAACAGGCGTTGCTAACGTACAATGTACTAGTTCGGCACGGTTGGATAGTCAATTTCAAGAAATCACATCTGATTCCGTCTCAACGACTTCAATTCCTAGGTATGATTCTCGATACGGTAAATCAAAGAATTTACCTACCAGAACAGAAAGTACAGGTCATTCGTCATCTAGTACAATTAGTACTCAAGCCACGCACAGTCTCTGTACATTTGTGCATTCGCCTCTTAGGCACAATGTTGGCGGCTTTCGAAGCGCTTCAGTTCAGAAGATTTCACTCACGTCCTTTTCAACTAGATGTGCTAGCACAGTGGTCGGGCTCGCATCTGCAGATTCACCACAGGGTGAAGCTGTCGCCACAGGCCAGAGTGTCTCTTCTCTGGTGGCTCAAAGCACACAATCTAACCGCAGGGAAACGGTTCGGTGTCTGGAATCGGCTGGGGAGCTGTAGTTCAAAGTTATCGGCTCCAGGGTCTCTGGGCAGATCACGAAAGATTGCTGTCTATAAATGTCCTGCAATTCCGGGCAATTTACAATGCGCTACGACAAGCAGTGCACATGTTTCGGTTTCAGACTGTTCGGGTGCAGTCAGACAATGCGACGGCGGTCGCATACATCAACAAGCAAGGAGGAACGAGAAGCCGCATGGCAATGCGGGAAGTAGCTTGGATCCTCAGGTGGGCCGAGTATCACCAAGTGATATTGTCGGCAGTGTTCATTCCGGGAGTAGACAACTGGGAGGCGGATTATCTCAGTCGTCGGGATTTTCATCCAGGAGAATGGGCATTAAATCCAAAAGTGTTTCACATGTTGGTCCAGAGGTGAGGTTACCCTCAGGTGGATCTGATGGCATCTCGCCACAATCACCAAATGCCCCAGTATGTGTCCAGAACGAGAGATCCAAAGGCAGTGGCGGTGGATGCTCTCACAGTCGTGTGGCCGTACAGCCTCGTGTATCTGTTTCCACCGTTTCCGCTGCTCCCTCTGTTGCTAAAACGGATCAAAAGAGAGTACATCACAGTCATACTAGTGGCGCCTCATTGGCCTCGGAGAGCTTGGTTCTCGGATCTCCGCGGACTACTCGCAGACGATCCTTGGCCGCTCCCACTACGTCCGGACCTGTTACAACAGGGTCCGTTCCTTTACCCCGATTTAGCGCGCCTGCGTTTGACGGGGTGGCTGTTGAGACCGCCCTCTTAAGAAGAGAGGGCATTCCAGAATCGGTTATACAAACCATGTTACGAGCTAGGAAGTCTGTTACGGCAGCTCATTATTACAGAATCTGGCATGCCTATATAGGTTGGTGTGAAGCTCGAAAGTTTCCGACATCATCTTTCAAGTTATCCCGTCTTTTGTTATTTCTACAGATGGGGTTAGATGGAGGACTGCGTCTATCCACACTAAAAGTGCAGATATCTGCGTTGTCCGTTTACTTTCAAAGAAAATTGGCTCTATTGCCGTCGGTACACACGTTTCTGCAGGGTGTCCTCAGAGTACAGCCTCCATTCATTCCACCTACAGCGCCATGGGACTTGAATCTGGTTTTAGATTTCTTACAGTCCTTATACTTTGAACCCTTACAACAAGTGGATATTAAATTTCTCACTTGGAAAACAATTTTTCTCTTAGCCTTAGCTTCAGCAAGGCGTGTTTCAGATTTGGGTGCCTTGTCGTGCAAGCCACCGTATTTGGTGTTTCATGATGACAGAGCGGAACTTCGGACGAATCCCGCTTTCCTACCAAAGGTAGTGTCATCTTTTCACATCAATCAACCAATAGTAGTTCATGTGTTAACAGGAGATTCTGGAACGTTGGATGTGGTACGCGCATTACGCGTTTATGTATCCCGAACGTCGACAGTTCGTAAGACGGATACGTTGTTTGTTCTCTATGATGCTGCCAAGATGGGTTGGCCAGCTTCTAAGCAGACCTTATCCAGACGGATAAAACTGACCATACGTCAGGCTTACCTTCATGCTAGGTTACAGCCGCCTACATCAGTAACAGCTCATTCCACACGTGCTGTGGGAACGTCATGGGCAGCGAGTCGTGGAGCTTCTACGACACAGCTTTGCCGGGCGGCTACATGGTCTTCAGTGCACACGTTTGTGCGCTTTTACAAGTTTGATACGTTTGCGGCATCAGCATCTAGCTTTGGCCGCCTAGTGTTACAGGTGCCAAACAGCTCTCCCGCCCACAGGGGAAACTTTGGTACGTCCGAAGAGTACTCCAGTGACCCCTAGTGGATGAAAAAGAAAATAGGATTTTGGTACTTACCAGGTAAATCCTTTTCTTTGAATCCATAGGGGGCACTGGACGCCAACCCAGAGCAGTTTACCTGGTTTGGGGTAAGTTCAGTAGATCTTATGATAACACATTCTCACCGACTTGTTCAAATTAAGTTCTAATCGGTTATGGTGTCAACTGTTTAGTTGTCGGTAATGTTGTGTCAACTTTATTTTTGTCCGTTATGTAATATGTAATTCTCCATTGTCAACCTCTCTATAGTTCCTGTTCGGCTCAGTAAAAAACACTGAGGTACTCTGGGATATGGAGGGGAGGAGTAGTTCCAAAATTAATTTATTCAGTGCCTTCTTCCTGTGGAAGCCGTCCATATCCCCAAGAATATTCCAGTGCCCCCTATGGATTCAAAGAAAAGGATTTACCTGGTAAGTACCAAAATCCTATTATTTCTCCTTGTCGTGCTTAGTTTGTTGGCTAATACAAACTGCATCCTTTCTTGAAGTAGGATGTGAAAGCAAACCTTTTAACTTTTGAAATTGAGGAGGACAACTCTGTGCAGGCAGGAGGTAGGCCATGGACAGTGGCCATATTTCCCAGTGCTGTTGATGTGCTAATCCTCCCCTATCACCTGCCCCTTCCCCTCAAAACCTATTTTGAAGGAGCAAACATCACATGTTCACTGTTGCTTTGCAGGGTTTGGTACATCCTGATATTAGTAATAATGTTCAAAGTGGGCACACCAAAGCTCTGCAGTGTGATGGACCTTGACTTTGTTGCTGTTTTTCTTTCATTCTTGATGACCTTTAAGAAATGTATGCAACGTGTTCTTGATTTTCTAATGCTCTCTGTTGTTGTTGTTTAGCAATGTTGGACCAGAAAACCAAAGCAGAGTTTGCATTGCAATTGAACCAGCTCAACTTATCAAAGGTGACATTATGGTGAGTGTGCCTGAGACCAAACCAAAATTACCTGTTGAATGTTAACCAAGAGTGTATGTTTTGCTAAATCCTTTCAGTATCCTTTGTTAACACTCGGGGCCGGATGTAATGATGCCCAAGATCGCTGGAGGTGCAAGATACCAGACGAAAATAAGTTTATAATATTAAATCCTTAAACATGTTTTCTATGCGGATTTAAAGTTATACCGCCGTTATGATAACATTCTCCCAAGTAGCATTTTTACTGGTTGGGATAGTGCTGCTGACATTCTACTTTTGGTGTAGTCACTGTTCGCAGAGTGACCATTGACTTGTTAACTGCATCCTCTGTAGTAGGGTGTCATTAGTTGCCCACATCTTAGCGTGCACCAGCTACATACAGATCATGTTTCTGTAAAAAATTTTATTCTCTTGAACATTCCCTACCAAGAGGTTTTTTTAAATGTATTATTATCCTAATGAATTCAGTGATAAATCTTGTCTTGTTACTGTGTTAATTGGTGAGCTCAGTGCCATACCTAGACATTTTATCGCTGTGTGCAAGAAACTGCATTGGAGCCCCCACCTCCCCATATTTAAAACAGGGCCAGTACGCACCAAAAACATAGGGGCGTGGCCACAAAATAATATCAATTCATATTACGCTGTTCAGTAGTCTCCATTATTAAAATTACGCCGCACAGTAGCGCCACTTAAAACACATTACAAAAGGTAGAGCCTCATTTTACACATTACCCCATGTAGAGCCCCTATCACACATTACGCCAGGTAGAGCTCCCTTTTACCCATTACGGCAGGTAAAGTCCCCTTTTACAGATTACGGCAGGTAGTGTCCCCTTTTACACAGTACGGCAGGTAGAGCCCCCTTTTACACACTGCGCCAGGTAGAGCCCCCTTTTGCACACTGCGCCAGGTAGAGCCCCCTTTTGCACACTGCGCCAGGTAGAGCCCCCTTTTACACACTGCACCAGTTAGAGCCCCCTTTTACACACTGCACCAGTTAGAGCCCCCTTTTAAACATTGCACCAGTTAGAGCCCCCTTTTACATACTGCACCAGGTAGAGTCCCCTATTACTTACCGCACCAGGTAGAGATCCCTTTCCTTTTATACACTGCACCAGGCAGAGTATGCAGCTATGCACAAACACACACACACTCTGCAGTCATGCAGACTGACAATCTGCAGCCATGCACAAACACACACACTGTGCAGCCATGCACAAAATCCGTCTTCTACCTCAGCCTGGCTGCAAACCTAATTACCCGGCCTCCTTCTGTCATATCCTGAAAGGGGCTGCATGTTTCTCCAGTGCATCGGCTTCACTCCCTTCTAGAGGCACGTTGTGAGGTCACGCGCGCCACAAATAAACTTTATTGTGCTGCTGCAGTGAGCAGTAGCCAGCGGACAGCAGGATCTGGGCCCTTTCTCACTTTCTGGCAGGGACATGTGAGCAGATTTGCAGGTAGGCGGACGGCCAGGCAGAGGACTGGCCAGGTCATGGGTGCTTGATGTTGTGGCAGGAGCGCGGTCGTGCGGGTGCTACTGGTGGTACTGCGCCCACAGTGCATTTGGGCAAGGCACCACTAGCACACTGCTAGTTACGGCCCTGAAATTTTATGTGTGTGTGTGTGTATATATATATATATATATATATATATATCAGACATATTATACGTACCAGTCAGTTGAGATGTACCCCTAATGAAGTCTTGATATAAGACGAAACGTGTTGGGTTATCTGTATTGTGATGTTATCTCCGAATCAACATTAAGGAGAAGGAGACTATATTGTGAATCACCTACAATTGTATTCAACGCTAAAAGTCAAACTACTATAAATGTGGAACAGCGCATCTCCTCTGTAACGATTTTGATATTATTTTGTTTTAATACATTTTTTATGATGGAACATGTTATCAATATGTTTTTAGATGTTTAAACCATTTAAAAGTTCTTTGGTAAAAAATGAGGTGTTGATGATATAAATGTATACTTATACTTTACTCAGTAAATATAATCAAATATGAAAACACAAATTTTGGATACAGTATTGAACAAGTACACGATGACGGTGAATTTTGTAAAGGGAACAGAGATATGAGCTACAATGGTGAAAGGAAGAAAAGGGAAGAATGAATGAAAAATGTTTTAGAGGAAGTATATTCTTGTGTGCTTTGAAATAGGATTAGGAATGTGATCACTTTGATTGAGCAGTAAAAACATTTTTCATTCATTCTTCCCTTTTCTTCCTTTCTTCTTTCTTTCACCATTGTAGCTCATATCTCTGTTCCCTTTACATAATTCACAATCATCGTGTACTTGTTCAATACTATTTCCAAAATTTGTGTTTTCATATTTGATTATATTTACTGAGTAAACTCAGTAAAGTATACATTTATATGAATTCGTATTATTCTCATTTGTCGCATTAGGCTGAACACAGCAGTGACACATGATTTTTTTGCTTAGCTGTATAATATTACATCCAATACTTGGTTTATGCTCATTTAGTATAGTAGACAATTTATGAATTTAGATCAGTTTTATTGGTAACAAGCATAGTGCTTGTTACCAATAAAAATTCATACATGTAAATAGGTAACCAACCTATGCGTGGGCAAATTATAATACAAAAGATGTGCTGCGCTCAGCTTAGTGTGTGAGTATTGTAGTATGTGCTGCAGCTAGCCAGGTCTACCCTTAACGGCACAGTGCGCAGGTGCATAGCATTATTTACTGTTAGAGTATCCACTACGAATGTCCAGGAACATCTCATTGCAGGAAATCAGAGAAATGCGATTTTAGCGACATGTCTCAATGTAGAAACTTTCATTTTGATGTTTGTGTTCTAGGCTTCTTGGGATTGATCTTTGTACCTTCATTTGATTTGCATTCATTTATATTTCTTATATATGTAAAAATGTATAACTTTGTATGGATATATGTCAAATCTTGATAAGCCGACCTGATAGACAAAAACTAATGTAATTTTCAGAATCTACAACCGCAAACTACCCCAAACAGCGTCTAACATCTCCGTCACAAAAAGTTGTATTCCCCAGTGTTATAAATACTTCCAGGAAATGCAAATCTTTAAGAAATATTTTCAGGCTAATAATTTAACCATTCACTAAGTTAAATAAACTGTCTCTTATGTAATAATTTTCTCCAATCTATTTTATTAGATGGTAGCACTATACCTTTTATGTAGCTTCTCTCCTATAAGTAAAGTCACTTTGTTGACATTGTCATAACGGCAAACCTTTATAGTTAACGGGAACTATCTATTATATTACACTAGTTGCTTAGTTGCCCCGAACAACATTCCTCAATTCTTTGAGGTTTACATTCCCCATAATCCCAAAGTGGTGTGGTTAGGCTTCACCTTCAGGCACGTGCATTTCCTTGCTCAGTTTATGTGCTCTTTAAAATCTAAACCTGTTATCACAAATGCTGCTTATCTTAACATTTTGCTGTCTATCACCAGTTTGTAGTATGTGTTGTCTCCAAAATGTCCAGTTTTGCAGACTAAGCGGTTTATTCTTTGGTAAAGGATAATAATGTTGTTTAATCCCACCAGTGCAGTTCCTTGCGGCAGGCGAGCCGTGCAATCGCACGGGGCGCCCGCCGCTGCACTTCTTGAACACTTGAAAATACCCCCTCCTCCCGAGTACCCAGCTCGGGGGGCGGAGTTTCGTGGAATGACTCGGTGCGTCGTGACGTCACGACGCAATCGTGTCATTCCACGAAACTCCGCCCCCCGAGCTGGGTACTCGGGAGGAGGGGGAGCCAAGCCGGCAGCGCCGCGAAGAGGAGCGAGAGGCGGCAAAGAGCGGGAAGAACCGCTTCAACTGTAAGTCAGCCTCTCCCTCTCTCTCTCTCCCCCCTCCTTTGCCACCTGCCGTCATGTATAAAAAGGTGACACTTGCCTGACATAATGTGTTAAATGGGGACACCTGTCTGCCATAATGTATTAAATGGGGACACCTGCCTGCCGTAATGTGTAAAATGGGGACACCTGCCTGCCGTACTGTGTAAAATGGGGACACCTGCCTGCCGTACTGTGTAAAATGGGGACACCTGCCTGGCGTACTGTGTAAAATGGGGACACGTGCCTGCCGTATTGTGTAAAATGGGGACTCTTGCCTGCCATACTGTGTAAAATGGGGACACCTGCCTGCCGTACTGTGTAAAATGGGCACACCTGCCTGCCGTACTGTGTAAAATGGGGACACCTGCCTGCCGTACTGTGTAAAATGGGGACACCTGCCTGCCGTAATGTGTAAAATGGGGACACGTGCCTGCCGTATTGTGTAAAATGTGGGCTCTTGCCTGCCGTATTGTGTAAAATGGAGACTCTTGCCTGCCGTACTGTGTAAAATGGGGACACCTGCCTGCCGTATTGTGTAAAATGGGGATACGTGCCTGCTATATTGTGTAAAATGGGGGCTCTTGCCTGCCGTATTGTGTAAAATGGGGGCTCTTGCCTGCCGTAATGTAGAAAATGGGGACACTTGCCTGCCGTATTGTGTAAAATGGGGACTCTTGCCTGCCGTAACGTGTAAAATGGGGACTTAATGTATCAAGGGCATTGTGGTGTATGGCGTAATATATATATATATATATATATATATATATATATATATATATATTTTTTTTTTTTTTTTTTTTTTTCCTGTGCTCGCCGTGATCTGTCTGTGCAAGGTCAAAAACTCGGTTGTAAGGTAGTCTTTTCAGATGAGGCCACGCCCATTTTACAGAGACCACGCCCATTTTCATGAGGCCACGTCCCCTTTGCCAGGAGCGCGCGCGCATACCTTATACTTTTTATATCTAAGGGGTGCACGCATTTTTTTTGTTATGTCAAGGGAAGGGAAGGGGGGGGGGGGGAGCATTTTTAAATCTCGCAAATTGGCTAGAAACAGCCCTGAATCCCACACATTTATATGATTGACTTTATTTAATCTTACACACAATGTCATTGTTATTCTTCCATCAGGCTTTTAGAGTACAGGTTAAGCCTCCCATATCCAAAATTCCAAAATGCTAAATATTTAGAAACACACCATTTTTTAGCTTGACTGCGATAGTGACACATTTGCTTTCTGATGGGTCAGTGTACACAAACTTTGTTTCTTGGACAAAATTATTAAAATATATTGTATAAAATTACCTTCAGGCTATGTGTATATAAAACATAACTGCATTTCTTGTTTAGACTTGGGTCCCATACCCAAGATATCTCATTATCGTATGCAAATGTTGCAAAATCCAAATACTTTTCGTCCCAAGCATTTTGTATATGGGAGATTCAACCTTTACAGGGTCAGGAGCCTACTTGGCTCGGGGCCATAAAGACTATGGGGGTAATTCTGAGTTGATCGCAGCAGCAAGTTTGTTAGCAGATGGGCAAATCCATGTGCACTGCAGGGGGGGGGGGGGGCAGATATAACGTGCAGAGAGAGTTAGATTTGGGTGGCTTATTTTGTTTCTGTGCAGGGTAAATACTGGCTGCTTTATTTTTACACTGCAATTTAGATTTCAGTTTGAATGCACCACACCCAAATCTAACTCTCTCTGCATATGTTACATCTGCCCCTCCTGCAATGCACATGGTTTTGCCCAACTGCTAACAAAATTGCTGCTGCGATCAACTCAGAATTAGGCCCTATGAGGGCTGACATGTCATCCCAGCTTGATGCTAATAAACAAACAATGCTACAGCTGCAACAGGCAGTTGCAGACCTACACAGCTAAGGCTGATGACAGACATCCTTTCCTCCATAGTTCAGGGCCACTTAAGCGTAGGCTGCCTTCTCTTCTAGCAGACTCTGAGGAGGATACTCTGGAAGAGGGGGATGAATTGGAACCTGATATTGATGATTCCACTCCTGCAGAGGGTATTGAACCCCTAATTCTTGCTATCAGGTATGTTCTGAAAGTCCCTTTGGAAGAAGCTGCTTCACTGCAGTCGTTTTCTCTGACGTCCTAAGTGGATGCTGGGACTCCGTAAGGACCATGGGGAATAGCGGCTCCGCAGGAGACTGGGCACAACTATAAAGAAAGCTTTAGGTCTAACTGGTGTGCACTGGCTCCTCCCACTGTGACCCTCCTCCAGACTTCAGTTAGAATCTTGTGCCCGGCTGAGCTGGATGCACACTAGGGGCTCTCCTGAGCTCCTAGAAAGGAAGTATATTTTAGGTTTTTTATTTTACAGTGAGATCTGCGGGCAACAGACTCACTGCAGCGAGGGACTAAGGGGAGAAGAAGCGAACCTACCTAACTGGTGGTAGCTTGGGCTTCTTAGGCTACTGGACACCATTAGCTCCAGAGGGATCGAACACAGGACCCGACCTCGATCGTTCGGTCCCGGAGCCGCGCCGCCGGCCCCCTTACAGAGCCAGAAGCAAGAAGTGTTCCGGAAAATCGGCGGCAGAAGACTTCTGTCTTCAACAAGGTAGCGCACAGCACTGCAGCTGTGCGCCATTGCTCCTCATGCACACCTCACACTCCGGTCACTGATGGGTGCAGGGCGCTGGGGGGGGGGGGGGCGCCCTGAGGGCAATATAATACACCTTGGCTGGCAAATCTACACCATATATAGTCAGGATGGCTATATAGGTGTAAAAATACCCCTGCCAGAATTCCAGAAAAAGCGGGAGAAGTCCGCCGGAAAAGGGGCGGGGCCATCTCCCTCAGCACACTGGCGCCATTTTTCCCTCACAGCTCCGCTGGAAGGACGCTCCCTGGCTCTCCCCTGCAGTGTCAAGCTACATAAGGGTAAAAAAGAGAGGGGGGGCACTAAATTTAGGCGCAGTATATATATATATAATATAAGCAGCTATAAGGGAAAAAACATTCATTTATAGTGGGATCCCTTTGTTATATAGCGCTCTGGTGTGTGCTGACATACTCTCTCTCTGTCTCCCCAAAGGGCTTTGTGGGGTCCTGTCCTCTGTCAGAGCATTCCCTGTGTGTTTGCGGTGTGTCGGTACGGCTGTGTCGACATGTTTGATGAGGAGGCTTATGTGGAGGCGGAGCAGATGCCGATAAATGTGATGTCACCCCCTGCGGGGTCGACACCTGAGTGGATGGTTCTGTGGAAGGAATTACGCGACAGCGTCGACTCCTTGCATAAAAGGTTTGACGATATACCAAATATGGGACAGCCGGCTTCTCAGCCTGTGCCTGCCCAGGCGTCTCAAAAGCCATCAGGGGCTCTAAAACGCCCGCTACCTCAGATGGCAGACACAGATGTCGACACGGATACTGAATCCAGTGTCGACGACGATGAGACTAATGTATCTTCCAATAGGGCCACACGTTATATGATTGAGGCAATGAAAAATGTGTTGCATATTTCTGATGTTACCCCGGGTACCACAAAAAAGGGTATTATGTTTGGAGAGAAAAAACTACCAGTTGTTTTTCCTCCATCTGAGGAATTAAATGAAGTGTGTGAAGAAGCGTGGGCTTCCCCCGATAAGAAACTGGTAATTTCTAAGAGGTTACTAATGGCGTTCCCTTTCCCGCCAGAGGATAGGTCACGTTGGGAAACATCCCCTAGGGTTGATAAAGCGCTCTCACGCTTGTCAAAGAAGGTGGCACTATCGTCTCCGGATACGGCCGCCCTGAAGGAATCTGCTGATAGAAAGCAGGAGGCTATCCTGAAGTCTATATATACACACACAGGTGTTATACTGAGACCAGCTATTGCTTCAGCATGGATGTGCAGTGCTGCAGCTGCGTGGTCAGATTCCCTGTCGGAAAATATTGATACCCTAGACAGGGACACTATATTGCTAACCGTAGAGCATATTAAAGACGCACTCTTATACATGAGGGATGCACAGAGGGATATTTGCCGGCTGGCATCTAAAATAAGTGCAATGTCCATTTCTGCCAGGAGAGGGTTATGGACTCTGCAGTGGACAGGAGATGCAGATTCTAAAAGGCACATGGAAGTTTTGCCTTATAAGGGTGAGGAGTTGTTCAGGGATGGTCTCTCGGACCTCGTTTCCACAGCAACAGCTGGGAAGTCTACATTTTTACCCCATGTTCCCTCACAGCCAAAGAAAGCACTGTATTATCAGGTACAGTCCTTTCGGCCCAATAAGGGCAAGCGGGTTAAAGGCGTCCTTTCTGCCCAGAGGCAGAGGTAGAGGGAAAAAGCTGCAGCATACAGCCAGTTCCCAGGAACAAAAGTCCTCCCCCGCTTCCTCTAAGTCCACAGCATGACGCTGGGGCTCCACAGGCGGAGCCAGGTACGGTGGGGGCCCGTCTCAAAAATTTCAGCGCTCAGTGGGCTCGCTCACGGGTGGATCCCTGGATCCTTCAAGTAGTATCTCAGGGGTACAAGCTGGAATTCGAGACGTCTCCCCCCCGCTGTTTCCTCAAATCTGCCTTGCCAACAACTCCCTCAGGCAGGGAGGGAGTGTTAGAGGCAATTCACAAGCTGTATTCCCAGCAGGTGATAGTAAAGGTGCCCCTACTTCAACAAGGACGGGGTTACTATTCCACAATGTTTGTGGTACCGAAACCGGACGGTTCGGTGAGACCCATTTTAAATTTGAAATCCTTGAACACGTATATAAAAAAATTCAAGTTCAAGATGGAATCGCTCAGGGCGGTTATTGCAAGCCTGGACGAGGGGGATTACATGGTATCACTGGACATCAAGGATGCTTACCTGCATGTCCCCATTTACCATCCTCACCAGGAGTACCTCAGATTTGTGGTACAGGATTGTCATTACCAATTCCAGACGTTGCCGTTCGGTCTATCCACGGCTCCGAGGGTCTTTACCAAGGTAATGGCCGAAATGATGATAAACCTTCGAAAGAAGGGAGTTTTAATTATCCCGTACTTGGACGATCTCCTGATAAAGGCGAGGTCCAGGGAGCAGTTGTTGGTCGGGGTAGCACTATCTCGGGAGGTGCTACAACAGCACGGCTGGATTCTAAATATTCCAAAGTCACAGCTGGTCCCTACGACACGTCTACTGTTCCTGGGGATGGTTCTGGACACAGAACAGAAAAAAGTGTTTCTCCCGGAGGAGAAGGCCAAGGAGCTGTCATCTTTAGTCAGAGGCCTCCTAAAACCAAAACAGGTGTCGGTGCATCACTGCACGCGGATCCTGGGAAAGATGGTAGCTTCCTACGAAGCAATTCCATTCGGCAGGTTCCATGCAAGAACCTTTCAGTGGGACCTGTTGGACAAGTGGTCCGGATCGCATCTTCAGATGCATCGGCTGATAACCCTGTCTCCAAGGACCAGGGTGTCTCTGCTGTGGTGGCTGCAGAGTGCTCATCTTCAAGAGGGCCGCAGATTCGGCATACAGGACTGGGTCCTGGTGACCACGGATGCCAGCCTTCGAGGCTGGGGGGCAGTCACACAGGAAAGAAACTTCCAAGGACTATGGTCAAGTCAGGAGACTTCCCTGCACATAAATATTCTGGAGCTGAGGGCCATTTACAATGCCCTAAGTCAGGCAAAACCCCTGCTTCAAAACCAGCCGGTACTGATCCAGTCAGACAACATCACGGCGGTCGCCCATGTAAACAGACAGGGCGGCACGAGAAGCAGAACGGCGATGGCAGAAGCCACAAGGATTCTCCGATGGGCGGAAAATCACGTGTTAGCACTGTCAGCAGTGTTCATTCCGGGAGTGGACAACTGGGAAGCAGACTTTCTCAGCAGGCACGACCTCCACCCGGGAGAGTGGGGACTTCATCCAGAAGTCTTCCAACTGATTGTAAACTATTGGGAAAGGCCACAGGTGGACATGATGGCATCCCGCCTAAACAAAAAGCTAGAAAGATATTGCGCCAGGTCAAGAGACCCGCAGGCGATAGCTGTGGACGCTCTAGTGACACCGTGGGTGTACCGGTCGGTTTATGTGTTCCCTCCTCTTCCTCTCATACCAAAGGTACTGAGGATAATAAGGAGAAGAGGAGTAAGAACTATACTCATTGTTCCGGATTGGCCAAGAAGAGCTTGGTACCCGGAACTTCAAGAAATGATGTCAGAGGACCCATGGCCTCTGCCGCTCAGACAGGACCTGCTGCAGCAGGGGCCCTGTCCCAAGACTTACCGCGGCTGCGTTTGACGGCATGGCGGTTGAACACCGGATCCTGAAGGAAAAGGGCATTCCGGAGGAAGTCATTCCTACGCTGATTAAAGCTAGGAAAGAAGTAACCGCAAACCATTATCACCGCATATGGCGAAAATATGTTGCGTGGTGTGAGGCCAGGAAGGCCCCAACGGAGGAATTTCAGCTGGGCCGTTTCCTGCACTTCCTACAGTTGGGTGACTATAGGCCTAAAATTGGGTTCCATTAAGGTCCAGATTTCGGCTCTATCGATTTTCTTCCAGGGAGAACTGGCTTCACTACCTGAAGTTCAGACTTTTGTTAAGGGAGTGCTGCATATTCAGCCCCCTTTTGTGCCTCCAGTGGCACCTTGGGATCTCAACGTGGTGTTGGATTTCCTAAAGTCACATTGGTTTGAGCCACTTAAAACCGTGGAATTGAAATATCTCACATGGAAAGTGGTCATGTTGTTGGCCTTGGCTTCGGCCAGGCGTGTATCAGAATTGGCGGCTTTGTCATGTAAAAGCCCTTATCTGATTTTCCATATGGATAGGGCAGAATTGAGGACTCGCCCCCAGTTTCTTCCTAAAGTGGTATGAGCTTTTCATCTGAACCAACCTATCGTGGTGCCTGCGGCTGCTACAGACTTGGAGGCTACCAAGTTGTTGGACGTAGTCAGGGCCCTGAAAAGCTATGTTTCCAGGACAGCTGGAGTCAGAAAGACTGACTTGCTATTTATCCTGTATGCGCCCAACAAGTTGGGTGCACCTGCTTCAAAGCAGACTATTGCTCGCTGGATCTGTAGTACGATTCAGCTTGCACATTCTGCGGCTGGACTGCAGCATCCTAAATCAGTGAAAGCCCATTCCACGAGGAAGGTGGGCTCATCTTGGGCGGCTGCCCGAGGGGTCTCGGCTTTACAACTTTGCCGAGCAGCTACTTGGTCGGGGTCAAACACATTTGCTAAATTCTACAAGTTTGACACCCTGGCTGAGGAGGACCTAGAGTTTGCCCATTCGGTGCTGCAGAGTCATCCGCACTCTCCCGCCCGTTTGGGAGCTTTGGTATAATCCCCATGGTCCTTACGGAGTCCCAGCATCCACTTAGGACGTCAGAGAAAATAAGAATTTACTCACCGGTAATTCTATTTCTCGTAGTCCGTAGTGGATGCTGGGCGCCCATCCCAAGTGCGGATTGTCTGCAATACTTGTATATAGTTATTGTTTAACTAAAGGGTTATTGTTGAGCCATCTGTTGAGAGGCTCCGTTGTTGTCATACTGTTAACTGGGTATAATATCACGAGTTATACGGTGTGATTGGTGTGGCTGGTATGAGTCTTACCCGGGATTCTAAATCCTTCCTTATTGTGTCAGCTCTTCCGGGCACAGTATCCTAACTGAAGTCTGGAGGAGGGTCATAGTGGGAGGAGCCAGTGCACACCAGTTAGACCTAAAGCTTTCTTTATAGTTGTGCCCAGTCTCCTGCGGAGCCGCTATTCCCCATGGTCCTTACGGAGTCCCAGCATCCACTACGGACTACGAGAAATAGAATTACCGGTGAGTAAATTCTTTTTTTTTCTTGCACAGAAAAAAATCAGCATCACCTTTCCTGATTCTCCGGAATTAGATGAGGTTTTTAAACGAGGCTGGAAAAATCCTGATAAAAGATATCAGGTTACTAGGAAGTTTTTACGCTCTTTCCCGTTTACACTCGAAGGTCACAAACATTGGGAAGAACCCCCAGCCATAGGTGTCTCAGTGTCCCGCCTCTCTAAGAAGGCAGTGTTACTGGCCCCTGGGTCCTTTCAGCTCAAGGACCCTAGGGATAGGAAAATAGAAACTACATTAAAGTCTATATACACAGCGGCTGGCTTATCACAAAGACCTGTGATAGCGTGTTGCTGAATGACGCATGCCATCCACACCTGGGCTACTCAAATTCAAGAGGGCTTTGCAGGGGATATGCCCCCGGTCACTATGGTGGCCCTCATTAAGCACATTCAGGACACTGCACGAGTACTGTGTGACTCTCTCAAGAAAATAGGCACTATTAACGCTAGAACTACTGCCATGGCGGTGTCGGCGCGCAGAGCTTTGTGGTTGCGTCTGCGTCAGTGGATTGCAGATGCAGATTCCTTGGATACATGGATTTCTAAGGTCACTGTGGGGAAATCCATGTTTCTCCCCTCTGGGGCCCCACCAGGTAGGCGTGCCTACCCGGGGCCATCTACTCTTTCCTTTCGGACCTCCAGATTCAGGTTAAGGGCCAGAGGTGCCTCCAATGTGGCACTAGGCACCAGAGGTAAGACTAGAAAACCAGTTGCTGACGATGTTTCCCAGGAATTAAGCACCAGTGCAACTTCCTTACAAGCCTCAACATGTCGGTGCCTCCCCACCCCGAGGGGATCTCGAGGTGGGAGCTTGTCTGTGTCACTTCAGCCACATCTGGGCAGCCTCCTGCCAGGATACCTGGGTAAAGGATCTAATTTCCCAGGGCTACTATCAGAAAGACAGATTCCTTGTTCGTGCTATGTGATGCGCAGAAAAAGGGTTGCCCTGCTTCTAAGCTGTCCATTGCTCATTGGATTAGGGCCCTCATTCCGAGTTGATCGGTCGCAAGGCGAATTTAGCAGAGTTACACACGCTAAGCCGCCGCCTACTGGGAGTGAATCTTAGCTTCTTAAAATTGCGACCGATGTATTCGCAATATTGCGATTACTAACTACTTAGCAGTTTCAGAGTAGCTCCAGACTTACTCTGCCTGTGCGATCATTTCAGTGCTTGTCGTTCCTGGTTGACGTCACAAACACACCCAGCGTTCGCCCAGGCACTCCCACCGTTTCTCCGGCCACTCCTGCGTTTTTTCCGGAAACGGTAGCGTTTTCAGCCACACGCCCCTGAAACGCCGTGTTTCCGCCCAGTAACACCCATTTCCTGTCAATCACATTACGAACGCCGGAGCGAAGAAAAAGCCGTGAGTAAAAATACTTTCTTCATAGTAAAGTTACTTGGCGCAGTCGCAGTGCGAACATTGCGCATGCGTACTAAGCGGATTTTCACTGCGATGCGATGAAAAATACCGAGCGAGCAACTCGGAATGAGGGCCTAGGTTGACTATCCAACAGGCTTATGTGTTGGCAGGCTTGCATGTTCCACAGTCTCTGAAGGCCCACTCTCCAAGATCGGTAATGGTCTTCCTGGGCGGCTGCCCGTGGAGTCTCGGCCATGCAACTGTGCCGAGCTGCTACCTGGTCGGGGAGGAACACCTTTGTGAAGTTCTACAAGTTTGATACCCTGGCCAAAGAGGATACCCAGTTTGGGCAGGCGTCTCTGCACGTTACCGCCCGTCCTGGATGCATTTAGATGTCCCCATCGTATTACGTAAACCCCAGTATACCTTATGGATTGCAGAGAAAACTGGATTTTAATACCTACTGGTAAATTCCTTTCTCGTAGTCCATAAGGGATACTGGGTGCCCGCCTCAGTGCGTTGACTTCTCTACAGGTTTTCTTTTCAAAATATTACCTGTTCAGCTGTTGCTGTTTTTGTTCCAGACATTTGCTGGTGTTTTTATGTGATGGTGTGCTGGTGTGTGAATCTCACTGCTCCTTGTTTGTTATTTTCCTTCTCTCAAGTATGTCCTTTCTCCTTTGGGCACTATTTTGCTTAACTGCCCGTGGTAGGGGGCATAGAGGGAAGGAGCTTGCACACCCAGTGGAAGAAATTTAAAGTGCACCTGCTCCTTTGAAACCCTTCTATACCCCAATGTATTAAGTAAACCCCAGTATCCCTTATGGACTACGAGAAAGGGATTTACCGGTAGTTATTAAAATCCCATTTTCTATCATGTCCCTCCTTTCCCTTCTCTGCTCCAAACTATACATATTGAGATTTTTTAGTCTTTCAGGGTATGTTTTGTTATGTAGGCCATGCACATTTTAGTTGCCCTTCTTTCTACAGGGTCGAATGTATTAATATCCTGCTGAAGATATGGTCTCCAGAACTGGACACAGTATTCTAGATGAGGCCGTACTAATGACCTGTACAGTGGTATTATTACTTTTTTTCCTTCTGCTGATTCCTCTCCCTATGCAACCAAGCATGTGACTAGCCTTCCTCATTGCTTTGTTACATTGCTTACCTGCCTTTGTCACCTGAAATAGTGACTCCTAGATCCCTTTCCTCCTCAGTAGTTTCTAGTATAGTGCCATTAATACTGTATTTAGCCTTTGGATTTTTGATGCCAAAGTGATGATATTGCATTTTTTGGCATTAAACTGTAATTGCAACGCTCTTGAGCATGCCTCTAGTCTACCTAGATCAGGGGTAGGCAACCTGCGGCTCTCCAGCTGCTGTGGAACTACACATCCCAGCATGCCCTGCCACAGTTTAAGGACATCCTAGCAGCAAACCTGTGTTAGAGCATGTTGGGATGTATAGTTACACAGCAGCTGGAGAGCCACAGGTTGCCTACCCCTGACCTAGATACTCAATCATTTGTTATTCTTGTGCTGTTATAGTGTGTTTGAGGCTGGTAGAATGATCACTTGTTTTGCTTCCCAGACTATATACGAGGGGTGATAGATAAAACCGGTTTTAATTAGAATTGATAACTGTCCAGAGTTGATTCCAAATTGAATCATTATAGTACCAGAGGCAGAGTTGCCAGCAAGTCATTTTTCACACACATCTTGCGTTTTTAGCATGTACATGCTCCAGAGCATACACACAAGTATCTATGGGAGTGAGCCACATTCATGTCTATGGGCAAGCCGCAGTCATACACAGCTCAGTTGCATATCCATTTGTAGCTGAATTAACATAACTGGGTGGCAGTAAAGCATTTGCACATAGGCTAAGTTTAGTGAAGCTGGATATATGGAATTGCAAAGGCAGTGCTACCTTGTACATTTGCAGGAATTCATGTGTTTTCAGGGGGATCTCAGGCCCGAGGATGCGACTGGTACAACTGCACACTGATTATGGTTATGAAACAAAGCTTATGGATAGGCGCAGTGCTGTGGTATTTATGTGGGCAACTCAGTGTGTAAGGGCGAATAACCAATTTTAATTCTGTTCGTGCAATGTGGATGCAACTACAGCCAACTTGCATGCAACTCCGAACTGTCCCCATTTTGCATAAGAACATAGGGGTCTATTTACTAAGCCTTGGATGGAGATAAAGTACCAGCCAATCAGCTTCTAACTGTC
This sequence comes from Pseudophryne corroboree, assembly GCF_028390025.1. Taxonomy (NCBI): domain Eukaryota; kingdom Metazoa; phylum Chordata; class Amphibia; order Anura; family Myobatrachidae; genus Pseudophryne; species Pseudophryne corroboree. The sequence continues at coordinate 379,048,467 of NC_086448.1, forward strand.
ATTTTTTCCCAACACAGCCTGTGGAATGGCAGTTAGGAGCCGATTGGCTGGTACTTTATCTCCGCCCACTTTATCTCCATCAGAGGCTTGGCCTTAGTCTCTAAAATTTACCTTGAAACCCATAAACAGGCTCATATATGCATTTTGAATGTATTTTTAGAAAAAAATTATTTTAAGAAAACTGCGTTCTAGTTGACGAAAAACGGTCTCAATGTAGTCATTATGGCTTAATCCATGGCAATAGAGATATAGATATAAGACACACAAACAGGCTCTGCTGATTAAAATTGTATGCTGCATGCCTATATTCTCTGTGTGACTGTGGCTGTATCTGCATATGAAAAACACTGTAATGTAGCATTTCGTATGAAGATACAACCGCAGTCGCACACACAGAATATAGGGGGTCATTCCGAGTTGATCGCTAGCCGCCATTGGTCTGAGCGCAGCGATCAGGCTAAAAATCTGCATTTCTGCGCATGCGTATGCACCACAATGCGCACGCGCGACGTACGGATACAAAGAACTTTGTGGTTTTGCACAGGTTCTAGCGAAGCTTTAAGTCGCACGGCACAACGCAAGAAGATTGACAGGAAGGGGGCGTTTCTGGGTGTCAACTGACCGTTTTCAGGGAGTGTTTGGAAAAACGCAGGCATGCCAGGGAAAACGCAGGCATGGCTGGGCGAACGCTGGGCGGGTGTGTGAAGTCAAAAGCCAACCCTCCAACGTTAGAATCAACTCACACGAAGAGTAAGTCCGGGGCTGGTCTTGTTTTGCGCAAAATGTTTTTGCTGGCGCTCTGCTGCACAGGCGTTTGCACTTCTGCAAAGCGAAAATACACTCCCCGGTGGGTGGTGACAATGCATTTGCACGGCTGCTAAAAACTGCTAGCGAGCGATCAACTCGGAATGACCCCCATAGGCATGTTGCATATCATTTTAATCAGCAGAGTCTGCTTGTGCGCGTTAGTGTGAAGAAGATGCATTTTGGGGGAAAAATGCACTAAGAGATGCCCGGCATTAGTAAATGTGCTCACGACTAGGTGAGACTTGAAGGGCTGTTTAGCGTGACTGCAGCAACAATATAGGAGGGCCTTTTTCTGTCAGGCAGTGTAAATTATCCCAGCACTCTGCAATAATATAGCTGCCAATGATTTGAACAGTATAAATCTAAAACTTACAACAACTCATTTTTACTATCGTAACACTTGTCTGGACCCGATCCAATCTCCGAAATAAACAAAGCACTAATGATTACCACCAGTTAACCAAATGTTACAATACTACTAAAAAAAAAATGCCTAATTAGCACTTACCAAGCAGTGCATGGGCTTACAATATGAGAATATGTTTTGAGTATACAAAATTGGCTAAATTTTAATTTAAAGATAAAATGAAAGTTGTAATAAAATATTTGCGCTTATAAATCTGTGACAACCAATAGCCACTAAGTGCATTGTTCTTTTTGTAACTTTTATTCCTTGATTAACAAAAATTTGTACTATAAAATAAACAATATGAATACATTTCATCTTATAGGAAATACTCATGTTTTATTTTTTTTTTTATTGACAGATCAAAGGTTACCATAAGAAATACCGTTCTGTAACCCGTGATGTCATTTTCAGGCTGCAGTTCCATACAGGGGCTGTGCATGGCCACCGACTGATTTTTGGAAAAGAAGAGTTAGATCATGCAAACAAAGGTGAGATCTGTGCCAGTATCTAATACTGTATTGTATACAGATACATATGCTAAATAATCTAACAGATAGCGAAGAGTGCTATCACATGCTCAATGAACGTGTACAGTACATTGCAGTTTTATCTAGATGAGCCTGCATTCATAGTGCATTTGCGGTTTGACTGATGTCAGGCGTATAAACGTAAAAATTTAAACTTACTGCACTACAGTATATTAACTGTTGTATTTAATTCTGTAAATAGCATATGATTTAATCCCAGGATATTTTATCTCCTGTAGGTATGTTGGCTCAAGGATATAGTGTAGTGGTTCTCAAACTCTGTCATCAGGACCCCAAACAATTCACATTTTGCAGGTCACCCAGCAGATGCACAGGTGTGTTCACTACTCAGTGACATTTTAAAACATCCACAGGTGGAGCTAATTATTTCACTTGTGATTCTGTGAGAAGAACTGCAAAACATGAACTATGGAGGTAATTCCAAGTTGATCGCAGCAGGATTTTTGATAGCAATTGGGCAAAACCATGTGCACTGCAGGGGGGGCCAGATATAACATTTGCAGAGAGAGTTAGATTTGGGCGGGTTATTTTATTTCTGTGCAGGGTAAATACTGGCTGCTTTATTTTTACACTGCAAATTAGATTGCCGATTGAACACACCCCACCCAAATCTAACTCTCTCTGCACATGTTATATCTGCCTCCCCTGCAGTGCACATGGTTTTGCCCAATTGCTAACAAAAATCCTGCTGCGATCAACTTGGAATTACCCCCCATGTTTGGTCCTGAGGACCGCGTTTAAGAACCTGTGTTACAGTGAACATTATTGTACAGTGGCACAGATGCTGGCATGTTTTCAATTTCGACCAGGTCCATATCCGAATGGAGTTTGCACATTTTCCTAGTGATTGCATGGTTTTTATGGTGCTTTATGGTCAGTTAACTGTCTTCTTGCAAAAATGGTATTTGTGTTTTATGGAGTTTAGACAGTAAGCTCCAGCAGGGCACAGAGTGATGTGAACTAATCCCTATTCTCTAGAACAGTGGTTCTCAAACTCTGTCCTCAGGATCCCACACAGTTCACGTTTTGCAGGTCACTGAGGAGGTGCACAAGTGTATGCATTACTCACTGACACATTTTGAAACATCCACAGGCGGAGCTCATTTTACCTGCGATTCTGTGAGGAGATCTGGAAATCACAAACTTTTGGGGTCCCGAGGACCGAGTTTGAGAGCCTGTGCTCTAGAAAGAACTGAATAATATGGTGATGGAATGCATGCAAATAAACCCTACAATTTAAAAAAAAAAAAAACATCTATAGGAGTTCTACACATACTGAAAGATTCACCCTTACAGGAACATTGTACCTGGTGAACACTAAAGCTGTCGCTGAAAATGTATCTTTACAGAACTGTTGGTGCATCCTAGGGATTCTATGGGGTATATGCAATTGCGGTCGAATTCCCGAAATTGTCGAAAAACGGGACATTTTCGCCAAAAAAAATAATTTGACAATGCAATTCAGTACTTTTCGTAAAAAAAAACGGACTTTCAAAATTCGACTTTTTGAAATTCGACATTTGTCAAATTCGACATTTCTGCAATGGTACAAATGCGGCAATTCGACAAAAGTATATTCAATTGAAGATTGTAAATTCGACAACAGTGCTTTTAGACAGTAAATTTGTCATTTTCAATCCGCCACACTTTGCTGGTGGAATCTAATAAAAAAATTTAAAAACAAGTTTTTTTTTTTTGTTTTTTTTATTGGTAATAGCATATCTATTTATATTAGAAGGGATTAGGTACTTGGTTTGTCTATTTTGGAGGCACAAGTATTATTTATATATTTTTTAAAATATTTTTTTTTATTTTTTTTAATGGAATGGTAAAAATCAGGAAAAAAAATGCATGGGGTCCCCCCTCCTAAGCATAACCAGCCTCGGGCTCTTCGAGCCGGTCCTGGTTCTAAAAATCCAGGGAAAAAACTGACAGGGGATCCCCCGTATTTTTAAAACCAGCACCGGGCTCTGCGCCTGGTGCTGGTGCAAAAAATACAAGGGACAAAAAGCGTAGGGGTCCCCCATATTTTTTACACCAGCATCGGCCGGGGTACCCTGGAAGAGTGGGGACCCCTTCAATCAAGGGGTCCCCCCCCCAGCCAACCAAGGGCCAGGGATGAAGCCCGAGGCTGTCCCCCCCCCCCCCCCCCATCCAAGGGCTGCGGATGGGGGGCTGATAGCCTTGGGTAAAATGATAGAATATTGTTTTTTTCCAGAAGAGCTACAAGTCCCAGCAAGCCTCCCCCGCAAGCTGGTACTTGGAGAACCACAAGTACCAGCATGCTGGTGGAAAAACGGGCCCGCTGGTACCTGTAGTTCTACTGAAAAAAAAAATACCCAAATAAAAACAGGAGACACACACCGTGAAAGTAAAAGTTTATTTCATACATGCCGACACATACATACTTACCTATGTTGACCCGCCGACTGCCACATCTCCTGATCCGACGATCCGGGGTACCTGTGAATAAAATTATACTCACCTGATCCAGTGTCCTGTGATTTGTAATCCACGTACTTGGCAAAACAAAAAAACGAATACCCGGACCACACGGACTGAAAGGGGTCCCATGTTTACACATGGGACCCCTTTCCCCGAATGCAGAGACCCCCCCATGACTGCTGTCACAGAAAGGTCCCTTCAGCCAATCAGGAAGTGCCACTTCGTGGCACTCTCCTGATTGGGTGTATGCACGTCTGAGCTGGCAGACAGCTCATCGCACAGCTCCCTCCATTAGTTTCAATGGTGGGAACTTTGCGGTCAGCGGTGTGGTTACCCGCGGTCAGCCGCTGACCGCGGGTGACCTCACCGCTGACCGCAAAGTTCCCACCATTGAATATAATGGTGAGGCTTAGCGATGCGCTGTCTGACAGCTCAGACGCGCATAGCCAATCAGCAGAGTGCCACGACGTTGCGCTCGCTGATTGGCTGAAGGGACCCTCTGCGACAGGAGTCACGTGGGGTCCCGGCATTCGTGGAAAGGGGTCCCATGTGTAAACATGGGAACCCTTTCAGTCCGTTTGGTCCGGGTTGATGTTTTGTTGTTTTGCCAAGTACGAGGATTATTTAAAAAGATCCAAACACTGGATCAGGTGAGTATAATTTTATTCACAGGTACCCCGGATTCTTCAGTGACGAGGGGGGCGTGGCCAGAGTCGGCGGGTCAACATAGGTAAGTATGTATGTGTCGGCATGTATGAAATAAACTTTTACTTTCACGGTGTGTCTCCTGTTTTTATTTGGGTATTTTCCCACAGTAGAACTACAGGTACCAGCGGGCCCGTTTTTCCACCCGCATGCTGGTACTTGTGGTTCTCCAAGTACCAGCTTGCGGGGGTGGCTTGCTGGGACTTGTAGTTCTTCTGGAAAAAAACAATATTCTATCATTTTACTCAAGGCTATCAGCCCCCCATCCGCAGCCCTTGGATGGGGGGACAGCCTCGGGCTTCACCCCTGGCCCTTGGGTGGCTGGGGGGGACCCCTTGATTGAAGGGGTCCCCACTTCCCCAGGGTACCCCGGCCAGGGGTGACTAGTCGGATATTTAATGCCACGGCCGCAGGGCGCTGTATATAAGTGACCCCCGGCTGTGGCATTATCTGTCCAGCTAGTGGAGCCCGATGCTGGTGTAAAAAATACGGGGGACGCCTACGCTTTTTGTCCCCCGTATTTTTTGCACCAGCACCAGGCACAGAGCCCGGTGTTGGTTTTAAAAATACGGGGGATCCCCTGTCAGTTTTTCCCCCAGATTTTTAGAACCAGGACCGGCTCGAAGAGCCCGAGGCTGGTTATGCTTAGGAGGGGGACCCTACGCAATTTTTTTTCCGGGGTTTTTCCCGTTTTTTTTTCATTTTTACAAGTCTAATCAAAATCCGTCAAATCGGCCGTTTTTCGACAGCGGGACTGACGAATCCGTTTTTTATTGAATATGTTGAATTCCGGCACCCACCTGCCGGAATTCGACGGTCGAATTGTGTCGAATTAAAAAACGGGCGAAAAATTGCCGCGATTCGCTGGCAATTGCATATACCCCTATATATCCAAATATATGCACAATTCAGCAAATGGCTGGCACTCCACTTTAAACAGTGTGCACTTTCCATTCCTCCCAACATGACCCTCTCCAGGAGGGACAAAATGTACTGCTCCTGGACTATTTTCTTAATTTATGATTGCCAGCACCTGTTTTGAACAGGTTAATGGATAAGAAAGGTGTTTCACTACAGGTAATGGCAATCCATAAATTAAGAGGGAAGTCCAGGAGCAGAGCATTCTGACCCTCCCGGAGAGGGTCATGTTGGGAGTTAAGACTTTCCATGGGACCCGATGAGACCCCTTACAGTCCGGCAAATTCACAGTGGCATTCCAATAACTTTCTTCAGATAAATAGTATACTTATGTTTCAGATGGTTAATACATCTTTCTCCAGCATCCATAAGGGATATTGGGGACAGATTTAGTATGATGGGGTATAGACGGGTCCAAAGGAGCCAGTGCACTTTAAATTTCTTCAACTGGATGTGCTGGCTCCTCCCCTCTGTGCATCCTCCCACAGGCAGTTTAAAAAAATGTGCCCTCAGGAGCGGATGCACACTCTGCAAGCTCCAGAGTTTTTCTTCAATTTCATTTAAACTTTTACTTATTTCGGAATGCTGTTTGGGCAATAGCATACCTGCGCCGTGGGAGTAAAGGGGTTACCGGCTTCCTGAGGTGCAGAGCCGCTTCTCCGCTGCAGGACCACCGTCCTGAGTGGCTGTTTGTTCAGCAGGGCACTGCGCCTTATCTGTCGCATTGTGCGGCAGAAGCGTGGGTGAGGCGTACAGGTCCCGTCTGGGGGGGAACCGCGGTGCCCCTGCGTGAGACTGGCTGAGGTTGTGTTGTACCAAGCATCTATGTGAGGCTACACAGCCTGTGGAGACATTGCCAGTATAAAACTTATTAGTAGCTCCGGTGCCATAGCGGGGGGTGGAGCTACATCAGAGCGGGCACAGCTGCATTTTGGCGCCTTTCTCTGCATAAGCAAGCAGCCTCACGCAGCTCCTCAAAACGGTCTCAGGATCACTGGTACCGGGTGTAGAGGGGGAGAGCCGCCATTAGTGCACAGTTTACATTCCTTTGGGGAATTCTCTGTGTAGCAGTATCACTGTTATATGTTACTACATAAAACGCTGACAGTCTCACTGGGGCTGTACAGTGTTAGGTGCGCTGGTGTCCTCTCTTCTGTGTCTCCTCTCACATGCAATAGGGCAGGCTTGTATTGTATTCAGTCTGTGTTGTATGTGTATTGTTTGTCTTTCATTATGGTGAAACAAAAGTCATGCAATGTATGTAATGCCAGATTCTCCCCTAGTTCATCGGGCTCCATATCCTGTGAGCAGTGTAGTCAGTCATCACAAAATGCTGATAACAACATGGGGGAGAGTCCAGAGCCTTCCTTTGCTGGGGGCTATAAAAACCATGATGTCGGATATGTCAACTCAGCTCACTGCCAATGCCAATAAAACACAAGAACCGCAACAAGCAGTGGCTAGCCTAACTGCCAAGGCTGATGCTTCCCATCCCCGCTGTCTACAAGTGCACAAAAACGTGCTTTGTCTGCAATTCTATCAGATTCTGATGATGTTGTACAGGTGGATGGGGATCCCATTAGTGGGGATTCCACCCCTACACATGGTATCGAACCGCTCATATTGGCTATTCGGGATGTGTTAAAGCTCCCCCTGGAGGACGCTACTAATTATTTTTTTTCCTTCCACAAGACAAACTGACAGTCACCTTTCCTGATTCCAAAGAATTGGACAATTTATTTAAATTACCCTGGAAAAATCCAGATAAAAAATATCAGGTGTCCAAAAGGTTTTTAAATACCTTCCCATTTGTCCCTGAAGGCAGGAAATTTTGGGAAGAATCTCCAGCAGTAGACGTCTCAGTCTCTTGCCTTTCTAAAAAGGCTGTGCTCCCTGCTCCAGGCTCTTTTACGGTAAAAGACCCGGGGGATAGGAAAATACAGACCACTATAAAATCTGTCTACACTGCTGCAGGTGTAGCTCAAAGACTGGTCTTTGCTAGATGCTTGATGACACATTCCATTCATACATCGGCTACTCAGATTCAAGATTGTCTTTCAGTTGCTATGACCTTGGTTACTACTGTAACTTTCCTAAAACACATTCAGAACACGGCAAGAGTCCTCTGTGACTCCCTTAAAGAGATTGGCAATATAAATGCTAGAACAACTGTTATGGCTGTGTCTTCACGCAGAGCCATATGGTTGCGTCAGTGGATTGCAGACGCTGATTCCAAACATTATGTGGAATCTCTTCCCTTCACAGGTGCATGGCTCTTCAGCGGTGAATTGGACGCAAGGATCTCCAAAGCTGCTGCTGGGAAATCCATGTTTCTCTCTACATGGGCTCCGCCTGCTAGGCGTACCTACCCGGGACATCAACTCAGTACTTTCGGTCCTTCAAGATTTCGATCTAGGGCCCCCGGGTGCCTCCAATGCAGCTAGAGGCTCCAGAGGTAAGCCTAAGAAACCAGCCATTGCTGGCTCTCAGGAACAGAGCTCCAGTTCAGCTTCCACAAAGACTTCGGCATGACGGTGCCCACCCACCATGAGGGGATCCTCTGGTGGGAGCTCGGTTACAGCACTACAGCCACATCTGGGACGGTTCCTGCCAAGATGCCTGGGTAAAGGGACCTTATCTCTCAGGGTTACGAGCTGGAGTTCGACGGTGCTCCTCTCCAACGATTTTTCAAATCAGGCTTGCCAATTTTGGAAAATATGCATGTTATGCTATTACTGGTCATCGACAAGTTGGTCCAGTCCCGGGTCATTGTTCCAGTACCCCTGCTACAGCAAGGACAGGGTTACTACTCCAGTCTGTTTGTAATGTGAAAACAAGACTGGTCTGTGAGACCCATTTTGAATCTGATGTCCTTGAATCCTTACCTAAAGGTTTTCAAATTCAAGATGGAATCTTTGAGAGCGGTGATCGCAGGCCTGGATCAACAGGATTTCCTAGTGTCCCTGGATATCAAGGACGCCTACCTACATATCCCAATTTGGCCTCCTCATCAGGCTTATCTGCTGTTCGCCCTACTGAACGATTACAACCAGTTTCAGGCATTGACCTTCAGCCTGTCTACAGCTCCGAGGGTGTTTATGAAGGTGATGGCGGAAATAATGTTCCAGCTCAGAGTCCAAGGGGTCAACATTGTCCCTTACCTGGACGACCTCCTGATAAAAGCGAGTTCCAAGGAGCTACTTCTGCTCCATATAGATCGCACTATCCAACTTCTGTCTCACCACGGGTGGATCCTCAATCTACAGAAGTCTCAACTGGAACCGTCTCAAAGGCTCCTGTTTCTGGGTATGATAATGGATATGGTAGCTCAGAGAGTGTTCCTCCCAGAGGACAAGGTTGGCATGGTTCTCAGACCTGCTCGCGTTTCCATTCATCTTTGTATAACATTGTTGGGAAAAATGGTGGCCTCATAGGAGGCGATATAGTTCGGAAGGTTCCATGCCAGACCATTCCAATTGGACATCCTGAACAAGTGGTCCGGTTCACATCTTCAGATGCACCGGATGATTCAGCTGTTACCCCAGGCCAGGTTTTCACTCCTGTGGTGGTTACAGTCTTCCAACCTGCTGGAAGGTCGACGTTTCGGGATTCAGGATTAGATCCTCCTCACAATGGATGCGAGTCTGAGAGGATGGGGAGCAGTCACCCAGGGGGCGCAGTTCCAGGGCAGGCGGTCTGCCCAAGAGGCCCTACTTCCGATCAACATTCTGGAACTTCGGGCTATCTACAATGCTCCGATTCAGGCCTCCCCTCTACTCAGGGATCAGGCGATCCAGGTTCAGTCGGACAACGCCATGGCAGTGGCATACATCAATCGACAGGGAGGTGCAAAAAGCAGGGCCTGCATGCGAGAAGTGTCAAAAATACTTCTCTGGGTGGAAACAAATGCAAGAGCGCTGTCCGCAATATTCATTCCAGGAGTGGACAACTGGGAAGCGGACTTCCTGAGTCGCCACGACCTCCACCCGGGGGAGTGGGGATTACATCCTCAGGTGTTTCAACAGATTGTCGACAGGTGGGGATACCCGCAGATCGACATGATGGCGTCTCGCCTCAACAAGAAGCTTCGCTGCTACTGCTCGTGAACCAGAGACCCTCAGGCGAGTGCAGTGGATGCACTGACGTCGCCGTGGCCTTACCGGCTGGTCTATTTCCTCCGATTCCGTTGATCCCAAGGGTGCTCCAGCGGATCAGACATCACAGAGTACAAGCAATCCTGATTGCGCCGGATTGGCTCCGAAGGGCGTGGTACGCAGCTTTTCTGGACATGTCCCTAGAAGACCCTTGGCCTCTGCCGCTAGGAAAGGATCTTCTTCAGCAAGGACCGTTCGTCTACCCGGACTTACGGCAGCTTTGTTTGACGGCATGGAAGTTGAGCGGAACATCCTAGCTCACAAAGGGCTTTCCAAAAAAGTAATTGCCACTATGGTGCAGGCCAAAAAACCTGTGAGGTCAAAACACTGTCATCATATCTGGAGGAGAGATGTCTCTTAGTGCGAGGAACGCACGTATCCACCTGCAGAGTTTCACTTGGGACGTTTCCTCCAGGCTGGTGTGGATAAGGGCTTACGTCTGGGCTCTGTTAAGGTCCAGATTTCAGCTCTCTCAATTTTCTTTCAGAAGAAATTGGCTGTGTTGCCAGAAGTTCAGACCTTCTTACAAGGGGTACTCCACATACAACCTCTCTTTACGGCACCCTGGGCTTTGGATGTAGTGTTGAAATTTCTACAGTCCTCCTGGTTTGAGCCTCTGATGACGGTAGAAGACAAGTACCTCACATGGAAGACAGTTATGTAATTGGCCCTGGCTTCTGCTAGACGCGTATTAGAATTGGGGGCCTTATCGTGTAAAAGTCCCTACTTGGTCTTTTACGAGGATGGAGCGGAGCTCCGGACTAGACAGCAGTTCCTGCCGAAGGTTGTCTCCGCATTCCACCTGAATCAACCTATTGTGGTTCCGGCCTGTTCTGACGCTTCGGCTCCTCCGGAGTCTTTGGATGTTGTGCGTGCTTTGAAGATCTATGTCAGGCGCACAGCTTGGGTCAGAAAGACTGATTCCTTATTCATGCTTTATAATGCGCAGAAAAAGGGTTGTCCTGCTTCAAAGCAGACCATTGCTTGTTGGATTAGGCTTACTATCCAACAGGCCTATGTGTCGGCAGCCTTACCTGTTCCTCAGTCTCTGAAGGCCCACTTTACAAGGTCAGTGGGCTCTTCCTGGGAGGCTGCCCGTTGAGTCTCGGCCTTGCAACTATGGCGAGCGGCTACCTGGTCGGGGAAGAACACTTTTGTGAAATTCTACAAATTTGATACCTTGGCCAAAGACTTGGCCAGTTTGGGCAGGCGGTTCTACAGCAGTTTCCGCCCGTTCTGCAAGCTTTGGGACGTCTCCATCGTACTAAATCTGTCCCCAATATCCCTTATGGATGCTAGAGAAAATAGGATTTTAAATACCTACTGGTAAATCCTTTTCTCGTAGTCCATAAGGGATTTTGGGCGCCCGCCTCTGTGCGGTGACTTACTGCAGGTTATCTGTTATGTGTTACAGTTTGCTGTTTTCTGTTGCTGGCAAGGTTATGTTATGGTGTGCTGGTGTGTAAATCTCACCACACTTATTGTTGTCATGTTCCTTCTCTCAAGTATGTCATTTCTCCTTCAGTCACTGTTTTATCTATAACTGCCTGTAGGAGGGGGCATAGAGGGGAGGAGCCAGCACACCCAGTTGAATAAATTTAAAGTTCACCGGCTCCTTTGGACCTGTCTATACCCCATTGTACTAAATCTGTCCCCAATATCCCTTATGGATTACGAGAAAAGGATTTACCGGTAGGTATTTAAAGTCCTATTTTTTTTTTTTTCCAAGGACAAAGATGTATTAAACATCGACATGTGTGAAATAAAGTTTTACTCTCACGGTGTGCGTGTCCTGTTTTTATTTGGGTATTTTTTTTCCAGTAGAACTACAGGTACCAGCGGGCCCCTTTTTTCTCCCGCATGTTGGTACTTGTGGTTCTCCAAGTACCAGCTTGCGGGGGAGGCTTGCTGGGACTTGTAGTACTACTGGAAAAAACAATATTCTTTCATTTTTCAAAAGGCTATCAGCCCCCCATCCGCAGCCCTTGGATGGGGGGGACAGCCTCGGGCTTCACCCCTGGCCCTTGGGTGGCTGGAGGGGGAGGACCCCTTGATTGAAGGGGTCCCCACTCCTCCAGGGTACCCCGGCCAGGGGTGAATAGTTGCGTATTTAATGCCACGGCCGCAGGGCGCTGTATAAAAGTGACCCCCGGCTGTGGCATTATCTGCCCAGCTTGTGTAGCCCGATGCTGGTGTAAAAAATACGGGGGACCCCTACGCTTTTTGTCCCCCGTATTTTTTGCACCAGCACCAGGCGCAGAGCCCGGTGCTGGTTTTAAAAATACGGGGGATCCCATGTCAGTTTTCCCCCCGGATTTTTAGAACCAGTACCGGCTCGAAGAGCCCGAGGCTGTTTATGCTTAGGAGGGGGGACCCCGCGCATTTTCCCCCCTGATTTTTACTATTCCATTAAAAAAAAAATAAATAAATATATATATATATATATATATATATATATATATACATACATATATATATTTTTTTTTTTAAATATATAAATAATACTTGTGCCTCCAAAATAGACAAACCAAGTACCTAATCCCTTCTAATATAAATAGATATGCTATTACCAATTAAAAAAACACAAAAAAAACCCCTGTTTTTAATTTTTTTTTATTAGATTCCGCCAGCAAAGTGTGGCGGATTGAAAATGATGAATTTACTGTCTAAAAGCACTGTTGTCGAATTTGCAATCTTCAATAGAATATACTTTTGTCAAATTGCCGCATTTGTACCATTGCAGAAATGTCGAATTTGACAAATGTCGAATTTCAAAAAGTCGAATTTGGAAAGTCCGTTTTTTTGTCGAAAAGTACTGAATTGCTTTGTCGAATTTTTTTTTTTTTTGCCGAAAATGTCCCGTTTTTCGACATTTTCGGAAATTCGACCGCAATTGCATATACCCCTTGGTGGCACACAAATGTACAAAAGTCTCCTAATGCATCCTAGTCGTATTGCGTTGCAACTAAGATGCATTTTTGTCAGTGTGAATGATCGTAGCTGTGCTAAATTTAGCACAGCTACGATCATCTCGGAATGACCCCCATAGTACCAGCCAGTCAGCTAACTGCAATGTTACAGGATGTGTTTGAAAAATGACTGGTTGGTGCTTTATCTCTCTCCACTTTATCTCTCTCCAAGGGCCAGATGTAATGGAGTGTGAGACCAACCTGGTTTTGCCTTGTAAATGTTAGCTGTTTAAAAAAAAAAAAAAAAGTATGAGTTTGGCTGGAATCTCATAGCTCCGGTCATCTCGGACTCCATTCCATCTGGCCCCAAGTCTTATGGTGCTCATACACTTGTGAGATATTATGTGCTATCCTTCGATTTCGACCTCATCTGTGAGAAAAATCGAAGGATTGTATGCACATTTTAGGTACCTTGAGACGCGATGCGCGGGCACGCCGCTCGAATGCCGCTTCTCAAGATAGTATTTGCTGCACCTAATATTTCTCGCTTCGCAGTGCGATCGCATTTGGTTTTTAAACCACATGCGATAAATTGCACTACGATGTGTGATGGGCACCTGCTCCCACTCGGCGGTGACGTTCCGACCACGTGATCACCATGCGATCTATCGCATGATCGCATGGTAATCACTTTGGCAGTTCAGGTGCGATTTCATTGCACCTGAACTGCCGGTGTGATGCCCTGCAATGTCGATTCGCGGGGCATCGCACAAGTGTATGGGGCACCCTTAGAATATAGATCCACCGACGGCCTTCCCCCCACCCCCAGTTGTAAAGGAAACTCAGATTAAAATTACATTAAACGGTCATATGGTGAACAGTAATTGTATGCTAGACGTAAAATAAATGCATGTGTTGTACTTAGATTACTTTATTGAACTTCTTATGCATTATAACATATATTTTAATTTTATAGATGACCGATTTCCGGACTATGGCAAAATTGAATTAGTTTTTTCAGGGACTCCAGAAAAGATTTTAGGTGAGTATTATTTATCCATTTAAGTTTCATGTGTTTTGTTGCTTATGTTTCTTAGTATATGGCCTGAGGCCAAAGGCTTTAGTGTAGGGCTTGAAATAATATATATAGTCTAATAGCCAAAAACAAGGAAAACAAATGTCAGAAATGTTTTAGGTAAAATTGTGACAAAACTGGGATTAGATTCATATAATGAAAATCGTTTCAATTTATAGTTTGCCAAACAAAACATTTATGAAATATATTGCTACTGGTAGAGTGACCACGGCGTCAAGGAAGTGGGACGCGAATCCGGAGAGCTCCCCGGCTCAATATCCTATATAGTGATCCTGACTCTGTCAGTCCAGTGTCTGCTAGTCATCCTGTCTTCCTAACGACCTGGTGGACCTAGAGAGATGTCTTCTGTCCAGCTTCTATCTGCTTCTGCTTCAGGGAGCTGCTGTCTTCTGCTTTGAACTGTTCAGTTGGTTGTCTCTTCCTCATTCCTGCAGCCAGATTAGCGGTTGAGGAATCAGGGGGTTCGGGTCTGTGCAGTGTGACCTGTCGCTGCTAAAGCAGGATGTGCAGCTGATCCCGGAAAGGGTGGAGGAGGTGGGCGATTAAGTATATAGATACCTTATCTTTCAAGGAGCCATGTGTGTCCTCTAAGGTAGAAACCTTAGAGGACACACATGGCTCCCTGAATGATAAAGTATCTATATATTTAATCAGCTAAGCAATTTTGTTGTGAGAGCAACTACTCTGCAATGATAACACCAATTTTGATAGTTCAGTTGTCATTTGATAGGTTGTGTGATATAGATGGTGAATAAGGTCACATAATTTTGATAAGTGGTCAGGTTGTTGAGGAATAACACGTTAAAGTATTTATTTTTTTTTCCCATAGAAAAAGCATTGAGTGGAGGGAGCAGACTTTTTCCCTTTTGGCTGTAAATTGCAGCAAAGCCCTTTCTAATTTTTTTTTCTGCCCTCAATTCAGTTAATATAATACTAACACTTTTGGTATACATTAAACTTTCATACTGTCATACTTCATACTGTAAAATTTCAGGATACAGTAAACTTGAGGCAATACAATACAGTAAACTTTAGATGAATGCATTGTAGAACACACAATACAGTATGTTTTTTTTTTTCTATTGATTTCAAGCAACGCTGTTGACTAGTCATCTTTTAAGTAGACAAGTGGCTACTATTGAAAATAAATGACTAGCTATGAAAGACAGACTGCGACGGAATGTCCTGTTCGTTGTGGATTGCGGGGGGGAGGAGGGATCCTCTCCTGAATTATTTCTGGATAAATGGCTGACTTGGATCAATACAGTGTTCAATACGCTACTAATCTGTGTGCGCTTGCTAAAGTACTGTGCATTTGGCTCTTTAATGGGTGGCATTTCCATGCCCTGTTTTTCCAACATGGGTTCACTGGTGAATTTTACTGTGGATCATGAGCGGTATATGTACCTTGACCGCAAAACAGACACTAAATGTAATCATATCTGGACACCTTGCTATGTTGCATGCTCTGTGTATATGTATGTTGCTTTTCCTTGCCCTTGTTAATTTTGGTCGGGTGATATTCCGTGTGTGGCATTTATTTTATTTTATTTTATTTTACTATATTATTGTATTATATTCTATTGAACTTTTCTTATTTCTCTGACGTCCTAGTGGATGCTGGGAACTCCGTAAGGACCATGGGGGATAGCGGCTCCGCAGGAGACTGGGCACAAAAGAAAAGCTTTAGGACTACCTGGTGTGCACTGGCTCCTCCCCCTATGACCCTCCTCCAAGCCTCAGTTAGATTTTTTGTGCCCGACCGAGCTGGGTGCAATCTAGGGGGCTCTCCTGAGCTTCTTAGGAAAAGTTAGTTTTAGGTTTTTTATTTTCAGTGAGACCTGCTGGCAACAGGCTCACTGCATCGAGGGACTAAGGGGAGAAGAAGCGAACCTGCCTGCTTGCAGCCAGCTTGGGCTTCTTAGGCTACTGGACACCATTAGCTCCAGAGGGACCGAACACAGGCCCAGCCTCGGAGTCCGGTCCCAGAGCCGCGCCGCCGGCCCCCTTACAGAGCCAGAAGCAAGAAGAAGTCCGGAAAATCGTCGGCAGAAGACATCAGTCTTCACCAAGGTAGCGCACAGCACTGCAGCTGTGCGCCATTGCTCCTCATGCACACCACACGCTCCGGTCACTGATGGGTGCAGGGCGCTGGGGGGGGGGCGCCCTGAGCAGCAATATGAACACCTTGGCTGGCTAAAATACATCACATATAACCCCCAGGGCTATATGGATGTATATTAACCCCTGCCAGATTCCTGAAAAAAGCGGGAAGGGGGCGGAGCCTATCTCCTCAGCACACTGGCGCCATTTTCCCTCACAGCTCCGCTGGAAGGACGTCTCCCTGACTCTCCCCTGCAGTCCTGCACTACAGAAAAGGGTAAAACAAGAGGGGGGGGCACTAATTAGGCGCAGTATAATATAAACAGCAGCTATAAGGGGAAAAACACTCTGTATAGTGTTATCCCAACATATATATAGCGCTCTGGTGTGTGCTGGCATACTCTCCCTCTGTCTCCCCAAAGGGCTAGTGGGGTCCTGTCCTCTATCAGAGCATTCCCTGTGTGTGTGCTGTGTGTCGGTACGACTGTGTCGACATGTATGAGGAGGAAAATGATGTGGAGGCGGAGCAATTGCCTATAATGGAGATGTCACCCCCTAGGGAGTCGACACCTGAGTGGATGGGCTTATGGAAGGAATTACGTGAAAGTGTCAGCTCTTTACAAAAGACGGTTGATGACATGAGACAGCCGGCTACTCAGCTTGTGCCTGTCCAGGCGTCTCAAAGACCATCAGGGGCTCTAAAACACCCGCTACCTCAGGTGGCAGATACAGACGCCGACACGGATACTGACTCCAGTGTCGACGATGAAGAGACGAATGTGACTTCCAGTAGGGCCACACGTTACATGATTGAGGCAATAAAAAATGTTTTACACATTTCTGATAGTACAAGTACCACTAAAAAGGGTATTATGTTTGGTGAGAAAAAACTACCTGTAGTTTTTCCTGCATCTGAGGAATTAAATGAAGTGTGTGATGAAGCGTGGGTTTCTCCCGATAAAAAACTGATAATCCCTAAAAGGTTATTGGCATCATACCCCTTCCCGCCAGAGGATAGGGCACGTTGGGAAACACCCCCTAGGGTGGATAAAGCGCTCACACGCTTGTCTAAACAGGTGGCACTACCGTCTCCTGATACGGCCGCCCTTAAGGAACCTGCTGACAGAAAGCAGGAGAATATCCTAAAATGTATATACACTCACACGGGTGTTATACTGCGACCAGCAATCGCCTCAGCCTGGATGTGCAGTGCTGGGGTGGCGTGGTCGGATTCCCTGACTGAAAATATTGATACCCTGGATAGGGACAGTATATTACTGACTATAGAGCATTTAAAAGATGCATTTTTATATATGCGTGATGCACAGAGGGATATTTGCCGACTGGCATCAAGAGTAAGTGCGCTGTCCATATCTGCCAGAAGAGGGTTATGGACGCGGCAGTGGTCAGGTGATGCTGATTCCAAAAGGCATATGGAAGTATTGCCTTATAAAGGGGAGGAGTTATTTGGGGTAGGTCTATCGGACCTAGTGTCCACGGCAACTGCTGGGAAATCCACATTTTTACCCCAGGTAGCCTCTCAACATAAGAAGACGCCGTATTATCAGGCGCAGTCCTTTCGGCCCCATAAGGGCAAGCGGGCAAAAGGCTCCTCATTTCTGCCCCGTGGCAGAGGGAGAGGAAAAAGGCTGCAGCAAACAGCCAGTTCCCATGAACAGAAGCCCTCTCCCGCTTCTGCCAAGTCCTCAGCATGACGCTGGGGCTCTACAAGCGGACTCAGGCATGGTGGGGGCCCGTCTCAAGAATTTCAGCGCGCAGTGGGCTCACTCACAAGTGGACCCCTGGATCCTTCAGGTGGTATCTCAGGGGTACAAATTGGAATTCGAGACGTCTCCACCCCGCCGTTTCCTAAAGTCTGCCTTACCGACGTCTCCCTCCGACAGGGAGGCGGTATTGGAAGCCATTCACAAGCTGTATTCTCAGCAGGTGATAATCAAGGTACCCCTCCTGCAACAGGGAAAGGGGTATTATTCCACGCTGTTTGTGGTACCGAAGCCGGATGGCTCGGTGAGACCTATTTTAAATCTAAAATCTTTGAACACTTACATACAGAGGTTCAAATTCAAGATGGAGTCACTCAGAGCGGTGATCGCGAACCTGGAAGAAGGGGATTATATGGTGTCTCTGGACATCAAGGATGCTTACCTCCATGTCCCAATTTACCCTTCTCACCAAGGGTACCTCAGGTTTGTGGTACAGAACTGCCACTATCAGTTTCAGACGCTGCCGTTTGGATTGTCCACGGCGCCCCGGGTCTTTACCAAAGTAATGGCCGAAATGATGATACTCCTTCGAAGGAAAGGAGTTTTAATTATCCCTTACTTGGACGATCTCCTGATAAGGGCAAGATCCGAGGAACAGTTGGTAGTCGGAGTAGCACTATCTCAAGTAGTGCTGCGGCAGCACGGTTAGATTCTCAATATCCCAAAATCGCAGCTGATCCCGACGACACGTCTTCTATTCCTAGGGATGATCCTGGACACAGTCCAGAAAAAGGTGTTTCTCCCGGCAGAGAAAGCCAGAGAGTTATCCGAGCTAGTCAGAAACCTCCTAAAACCAGGCCAAGTATCAGTGCATCAATGCACAAGGGTCCTGGGAAAAATGGTGGCTTCCTACGAAGCAATCCCATTCGGCAGATTCCACGCAAGAACATTCCAGTGGGACCTGCTGGACAAATGGTCCGGATCGCATCTTCAGATGCATCGGCGGATAACCCTGTCCCCAAGGACAAGGGTGTCTCTCCTGTGGTGGTTGCAGAGTGCTCATCTTCTAGAGGGCCGCAGATTCGGCATTCAGGACTGGGTCCTGGTGACCACAGATGCCAGCCTGCGAGGCTGGGGAGCAGTCACACAGGGAAGAAACTTCCAGGGCTTGTGGTCAAGCCTGGAGACATCACTTCACATAAATATCCTGGAGTTAAGAGCCATTTACAATGCTCTGAGCCAAGCAAGACCTCTGCTTCAAGGTCAGCCGGTGCTGATCCAGTCGGACAACATCACGGCAGTCGCCCACGTAAACAGACAGGGCAGCACAAGAAGCAGGAGGGCAATGGCAGAAGCTGCAAGGATTCTTCGCTGGGCGGAAAATCATGTGATAGCACTGTCAGCAGTGTTCATTCCGGGAGTGGACAACTGGGAAGCAGACTTCCTCAGCAGGCACGACCTCCACCCGGGAGAGTGGGGACTTCACCCAGAAGTCTTCCACATGATTGTAAACCGTTGGGAAATACCAAAGGTGGACATGATGGCGTCCCGCCTCAACAAAAAACTGGACAGGTATTGCGCCAGGTCAAGGGACCCTCAAGCAATAGCTGTGGACGCTCTGGTAACACCGTGGGTGTACCAGTCAGTGTATGTGTTCCCTCCTCTGCCTCTCATACCCAAGGTGCTGAGGATTATACGGCGGGGAGGAGTAAGAACTATTCTCGTGGCTCCGGATTGGCCAAGAAGGACTTGGTACCCGGAACTTCAAGAAATGCTCACAGAGGACCCGTGGCCTCTACCTCTGAGAAGGGACCTGCTCCAGCAGGGACCCTGTCTGTTCCAAGACTTACCGCGGCTGCGTTTGACGGCATGGCGGTTGAACGCCGGATCCTAAAGGAAAAAGGCATTCCAGACGAAGTCATCCCTACTTTGATAAAAGCCAGAAAGGATGTAACCGCAAAGCATTATCACCGCATCTGGCGGAAATATGTTGCGTGGTGCGAGGCCAAAAAGGCCCCGACGGAGGAATTTCAACTGGGTCGATTCCTGCATTTCCTGCAAGCAGGAGTGTCTATGGGCCTAAAATTAGGATCCATTAAGGTCCAGATTTCGGCCCTGTCGATTTTCTTTCAGAGAGAACTGGCTTCAGTGCCTGAAGTCCAGACGTTTGTTAAGGGAGTGCTACATATACAGCCTCCTTTTGTGCCTCCAGTGGCACCCTGGGATCTGAATGTTGTTTTGGGTTTCCTAAAATCACATTGGTTTGAACCACTCAACACTGTGGACTTAAAATATCTCACATGGAAAGTGGTCATGCTGTTGGCCCTGGCTTCAGCCAGGCGTGTGTCTGAATTGGCGGCTTTATCCTGTAAAAGCTCTTACCTGATTTTTCATACGGACAGGGCAGAATTGAGGACTCGTCCTCAATTTCTCCCAAAGGTGGTTTCAGCGTTTCATCTGAACCAGCCTATTGTGGTACCTGCGGCTACTAAGGACTTGGAGGACTCGAAGTTGCTGGACGTTGTCAGGGCCCTGAAAATATATGTTTCCAGGACGGCTGGAGTCAGAAAATCTGACTCGCTATTTATCCTGTACGCACCCAACAAGCTGGGTGCTCCTGCTTCTAAGCAGACTATTGCTCGCTGGATTTGTAGTACAATTCAGCTTGCGCATTCTGTGGCAGGCCTGCCACAGCCAAAATCTGTAAAAGCCCACTCCACAAGGAAGGTGGGCTCATCTTGGGCGGCTGCCCGAGGGGTCTCGGCTTTACAACTTTGCCGAGCTGCTACTTGGTCAGGGTCAAATACTTTTGTGAAATTTTACAAATTTGACACTCTGGCTGAGGAGGACCTGGAGTTTTCTCACTCGGTGCTGCAGAGTCATCCGCACTCTCCCGCCCGTTTGGGAGCTTTGGTATAATCCCCATGGTCCTTACGGAGTTCCCAGCATCCACTAGGACGTCAGAGAAAATAAGAATTTACTTACCGATAATTCTATTTCTTGTAGTCCGTAGTGGATGCTGGGCGCCCATCCCAAGTGCGGATTATCTGCAATACTTGTACATAGTTATTGTTAACAAATCGGGTTATTGTTGTTGTGAGCCATCTATCCAGAGGCTCCTCTGTTATCATGCTGTTAACTGGGTTCATATCACAAGTTGTACGGTGTGATTGGTGTGGCTGGTATGAGTCTTACCCGGGATTCAAAATCCTTCCTTATTGTGTACGCTCGTCCGGGCACAGTATCCTAACTGAGGCTTGGAGGAGGGTCATAGGAGGAGGAGCCAGTGCACACCAGGTAGTCCTAAAGCTTTTATTTTGTGCCCAGTCTCCTGCGGAGCCGCTATCCCCCATGGTCCTTACGGAGTTCCCAGCATCCACTACGGACTACGAGAAATAGAATTATCGGTAAGTAAATTCTTATTTTTTTGCTATTATTTATGTTTTATTATTAAGTTATTTTGTTTTATTTTACATGTATATTAAGCTTTATACAGGGTGGTTCAAAAGTCGCAGTACACCCTTTTGTTTAAAAAAAACTGTGCATGAACTGGGAAAACTGAATACTCGAGTAAGGTATGGGTGAGGTGGGCTATTTTTTAGGGTATGTACCGAACATGGGCGCCATCTTGAAATCTGCCATCTTGAATCTAAGTCAGTTTTTTTTCAAATGGAAAGTTTTTCCAAGTGTAACATGTCAAACAACATCAGAATTTGCTGAAAAGTTTATTGCTGCAAACAGATTTGAAATAGCAGTTATGTTTCAAAAGTTACAACGCTTTTATTTTATTTTATTGCAGGTAACTGAGGATGGCTTTGGCAAAAGATGAGAGAATTAAGGTCATTTTGATGTCTGGAGAACAAAGTTTCCGTGTCATAGCAGTAGCACTTCAGTATGACACGTCAGTAGCACTGCTTGGATGACCACTCCGTGACTTTTCAGCCACAGTCCCAGTTTCTCGGAATTTGGAAATTAGGCACCTGATGGTGTTATGTGAAATTGGAGGTCTTTCTGGGTGCCGGTTGTTTAAATCTGCAGCTGTGATGCGGAAACGTTGTTCTCCAGATTTCGTTTTCCCATTTCCTGCACAGTGTTTGAAACAAAAGGGTGTACTGCGACTTTTGAATCACCCTGTATATGTCTATATGGTTCACTAGCAATGCGTTAGTTGTCTGCACAACAACAGATTGCTTTAAATACCCATCAGTAACCTTAGACATACGGTTGTATGTTTCAAATGTATTATGTTATGCTGCTCACCATTATTTGTACATGTGCGGTATATGTTATACCCGTGTTTATTGGATACATGTTTTGCTGGTCGTTCAATATAAACTATTTTATAAAATTTTTTTTTTATAATTATAAGAAAATAAAATTATATATATATATATAAATATATATATATATACGAACTTGGCACACCTATCTTTGGCCGGTTTTACCCATTCCTCTTTGCAGCACCTCTCAAGCTCCGTCAGGTTGGATGGGAAGCGTCGGTGCACAGCCATTTTCAGCTCTCTCCTGAGATGTTCAATTGGATTCAAGTCTGGGCTCTGGCTGGGCCACTCAAGGACATTCACAGAGTTGTCCTGAAGCCACTCCTTTGATATCTGTGTGCTTAGGGTCGTTGTCCTGCTGAAAGATGAACTGTCACCCCAGTCTGAGGTCAAGAGCGCTCTGGAGCAGGTTTTCATGCAGGATGTGTCTGTACATTGCTGCATTCAACTTTCCCTCTATCCTGACTAGTCTCCAAGTTCCTGCCGCTGAAAAACATCCCCTCAGCATGATGCTGCCACCACCATGCTTCACTGTAGGGATGGTATTGGCCTGGTGATGAGCGGTTCCTGGTTTCCTCCAAACGTGACGTTTGGCATTCACGCCAAAGAGGTGAATCTTTGTTTTATCACCCAAGAGAATTTTGTTTCTCACGGTCTGAGTGTCCTTCAGGTGGATTATTTTCAAACTCCAGGCGGGCTGCCATGTGCTTTTTACTAAGGAGTGGCTTCTGTCTGGCCACTCTACCATACAGGCCTGATTGGTGGATTGCTGCAGAGATGGTTGTCCTTTTGGTAGGTTCTGCTCTCTCCACAGAGGAATGCTGTAGCTCTGACAGAGTGACCTTCGTGTACTTGGTCACCTTTCTGACTAGGGCTCTTTTCCCCGAATCGCTCAGTTTAGATGGCCGACATGCTCTGTCAAGTGTGGGACTTTATATAGACAGGTGTGTGCCTTTCCATATCATGTCCAATCAACTGAATTTACCGCAGGTGAACTCCAATTAAGCTGTAGGAACATCTCAAGGATGATCAGTGGAAAGAAGATGCACCTGAGCTCAATTTTGAGCTTCATGGCAAAGGCTGTGAATACTTATGTGCATGTGATTTCATTGTTTTTTATTTTTAATAAATTTGCAGAAATCTCAAAAAAATGTTGTTCATGTTGTCATTATGGGGTATTGTGTGTAGAATTTTGAGGGGAAAATATAATTTATTCCATTTTGGAATAAGGCTGTAACATAACAAAATGTGGAAAAAATGAAGCGCTGTGAATACTTTCCGGGTGCACTCTATATATGTGTGTATGTTTTGAAAATCTTTATTTTCTGTTTACTTATATACTATTTTTTGTTGTTTTCTAGTAAGTGTATTTTCTGCTGCGGGGTAAACTGGGCTCCACAAGGAATTACATCGGGGTGTAGAGTAGGATCTTGATCCGAGGCACCAACAGGTTCAAAGCTTTTGACTGTTCCCAAGATGCACAGCGCCGCATCCTCTATAACCCCGCCTCCATGCCAGTGAGCTCAGTTTGTAAGTTGGTGCCTTGCAGTATGCAGGCACTTGACAGGAGGCTGCCATAAGCAGTCTTTTCAGAGCTTCGTTTTACAGACTGAAACAGAGAAATTGTAAAGAAGACTTCCAGGGCTGCTGCAGGCAAAGTCTCATCACCCCCAGCGGCGCTGTATACTCCCGCGCCGCGGTTGCCGGGTCACTAAGGCGGAGGCATCTTTCATCCTAAAGTGAGTCACACACACAACACCGTCTTCCGGATCGCGGGGCCGCAGACAAGGGGGAGGTAAGGGCCTTCTGTGCCGCACTTTACCGCGATCCAGCGCGGCCGTAGGAAGCGGGCTGCACGCGCGCTGGCGTGGACACGGATTACTGGGCTGATGTTCCACTAGCCACCAGGGATATATTATGGGCACAGGTCAAGGGGAATGTTGTACCAAGTCCCCCCGCTTTATGTTTACTGCCCGCACACCCGGTGTGGATGCCAGCAGGGAAAGCAGGTCGGACCTGAAGCCCCTCCTCCCAGCCCCAGGGCGCCATTTCAGCAATGTTATCGCCCTGGAGCTGCTTCCCTCTCCCTCATTCCCAATCAGCAGCCATTACAGATAGAGCCTTGCTGTTTCCTGGGATTGCTGGGGCAAATCCTCCTCTGTGGAACCGCCTGACTGCCAGTAGGGTGGCCAATCCCGGGATTTTTATCCCGGGATTGGAGCCTTCAATCCCGGGATTCACGTGCGCATGCGCACTACTGATTCTTGACCGGGCAGCGCAGCTGAGCACTAGCACTCGGCTCAGCCTCAGACGCTGCCTGGCCCCGGCTGCCCTGCTGTGTTGCGGCGTGACGTCAGCGAGGTCACGCTGCACAGCCCCTTCAGCCTTGGCCGCTACTTCCGCCCTCCAATGCGCCTGCCTGCCAGCCAGCCCTCCTGCCCGCCACAATTTGAAAGTAAAGAGGACTCTAAAGCAGGTGCACTGTGAGTGATACTCACGCTGCGCTGCCCTGCTGCCTGCCTCTGGACCTCAGTGACCCCTCTACTCCATAGTGAGTATTTTATATATCTATATATATATAGAATTAATTAATGCTGCAGCACTCTGAGTCTTTTAAACATCAAAGGTGTATTGGAAAAATCACATCATGATTTTTTCAGTACACCTGTGATGTTTAAACGACTCAGAGTGCTGCAGCATTAATTTATCCCATTGCCTCCATCACTTTATTCCCTGAAGCAGAGTGCCAGGCTGTATGTACCATTATATATATATATATATATATATATATATATATATATATTATACATACACAGTACAATCCCGGAATCCCGGGATTGAGCATTTTTCAATCCCGATCCCCGGGATTGGAAAAACGGCCCGGGATTGGCCTCCCTAACTGCCAGTGCTGTGCTTCCTACAGGACACTCGAGTATTCTACCTCTCACTGGGACTGTGTTAGTTAAGAAAGAGTGCATACTTTCAGGGCTGTGTGGTACAAACACCCTGTGATATATATCCAGTGCTTACTGTGTTTGTTATATCTATAGTTATCACATATAGTCATACTGAGTATTACTTTGTATTGCTAGCCCAGTGCAGTTTATGGTACATAGTATCTGCATGGTACGCTTGTGACTATATATGTGTGTGTGCATGTAGCTGCTGCGTGGTTGCCTTATTGCAGGGTATTTCACTCAGCGTGCTATTTCTATATTGCTATATCTGAGGGGGCCAAGTGTTTCAGGTTTTTCTCTGCAAATAATATAGGATTGTTTCACAAGATATACTAACGGGGTATTTTTACTTGTGATTTATAGTCACCATATATTCTATATCTATTGAACTCCCGGTCTATGCCGTCTTAGGCTTCTTTTCTGAGAGTTCTTGCTAGGTATAGCGCTGCTACACTTTGTACCGGGTTGCCCATTTTTGTGCACATAGTTATGTCTGCAAAACGTGGCAACGACGTTTGGGCCTCACCCACACTGCGTTTTAGTGAGGCCGCAGACGTAATGGAGGATAATTTAGCAGCTGAGAGTTCAGGTTCAGGGGGTTCCTTACCGCCCAGTGGGTCGGTAGCGCTTGGGGCATCACGGGACCCACCTTGGGCTACATTCTCAACATTGTTAAACACGCTTGTGACTAAATTGACGCCCCCTGTGGGACCACCTGTGCCACTACCACAGTTTATGGTCCCTGCTGTGAACCCTCCATGGGCGGACCAGATTTCCACTCATTTGTACTGATCCATGTCTAAATCTAAGGGTCACTCTTGCCAGCATAAGACTAGGTTGTCTTCTAAAAGGGCCATTACCTCCTCCCAATCAACGGCTTTAACCGACACGTCCTCTGAGGAGGACAGTTCATATACTGAGCCCAAAGACACTGACGCTGATGTTTCAGATGGGGAGGGGAAATCATCTGTGGATGTCTCGGATTTGATTGAGGCGATACGGCTCATTCTTCAAGTGTCTGATGATTCTGAGCCTGAAACTGTCTCCAAGAAACCGGATAGGTTTAAGCATAAGAAAGTGGTTAAACAAGTTTTACCCTATTCTAAACACCTAGTTGACATTCGTCAGGAATCCTGGGAAAATCCGGGGACAAAATTTACACCGAATAAGAAACTGTTGGCTCGCTATCCTCTCTCTGCGGAGGTGTGTAAAAATTGGGAAACTCCTCCGCCTGTAGATTCTCATGTGGCGCGTATGGTTGTTTCATCCGCTTTGCCAGTAACTACCGTCACTTCTCTGAAGAAACCGACGGATCGTCGTGTGGAGGGCTGTTTAAAAGCGATTTACACCCTTACGGGGGCTGTGCAAAGGCCAACTATTGCAGCGACTTTGGCTGCTGAAGCTCTTGAGGCGTGGGCTCAGGAACTTGAGGCAGAACTGCCTTAAACATAGAATTTGTCGGCAGATAAGAACCACTTGGCCCATCTAGTCTGCCCCCTTTTTACATTATTTTTATCTCTTACCTTATTTGATCCCTATTTCTTTGTAAGGATATCCCTATGTCTATCCCATGCATGTTTAAATTGCTCTACTGTATTAGCCTCTACCACCTCTGATGGGAGGCTATTCCACTTGTCCACTACCCTTTCTGTGAAATAATTTTTCCGCATATTTCCCCTGAATATCCCCCCTCCAGCCTCCGTGCATGTCCTCGTGTCCTATTGCTTCTCTTCATTTGGAGAATTTTTCCCTCCTGGACTTTGTTAAAACCCTTGATATATTTGAAAGTTTCTATCATGTCCCCCCTTTCCCTTCTCTGCTCCAAACTATACATATTGAGATTTCTTAGTCTTTC
The DNA here is from genome assembly GCF_028390025.1 of Pseudophryne corroboree. Taxonomy (NCBI): domain Eukaryota; kingdom Metazoa; phylum Chordata; class Amphibia; order Anura; family Myobatrachidae; genus Pseudophryne; species Pseudophryne corroboree. The sequence continues at coordinate 379,075,377 of NC_086448.1, forward strand.
TGGGTATGTTTTGTGATGTAGGCCATGCACCATTTTAGTTGCCCTCCTTTGTACAGTTTCTAATGTATTAATATCCTTTTGAAGATATGGCCTCCAGAACTGAATACAGTATTCTAGATGAGGCCGTACCAATGACCTATACAGTGGCATTATTACTTCTTTCTTTCTGCTGCTGATTCCTCTCCCAGTGCAGCCAAGCATCTGACTAGCCTTCCTCATTGCCTTGTTACATTGCTTACCTGCCTTTAAGTCATCTGAAATAGTGACTCCTAGATCCCTTTCCTCCTCAGTAGTTTCCAGTATAGTGCCATTAATACTATATTTAGCTTTAGGATTTTTGAGACCCAAGTGCATGATTTTGAATTTTTTGGCATTAAACTGTAATTGCCAGACTCTTGACCATTCCTCTAGTCTACCTAGATCCTCAATCATTTGTTTTACCCCACCTGGTATGTCTACCCTGTTGCATACCTTTGTGTCATCTGCAAAAAGGCATGCTTTCCCTTTAATGCCATTTGCAATCACCAATAAAGATATTAAAAAGCACTGGTCCAAGTACAGATCCCTGGGGTACTCCACTGGTAACATTTCCCTCCTGTGAATGCACTCCATTTACCACAACTCTCTGTTTTCTATCCTTAAACCAAGATCTTATCCATTCAATAATCCTAATATCCAATCCCAAACTTTCAAGTTTATTTAGCAGTCTGCGATGTGGAACAGTGTCAAAAGCCTTACTAAAGTCTAGATAAGCTATATCCATGGCTCCACCTTTATCCATCACTTTAGTCACACAATCAAAAAAGTCAATAAGATTTGTTTGACATGATCTCCCTTCTGATGCATCTGAGCATGCTCGACAATGTCTCTCATATATTGCCATGGCTTCTCTGTACCTTAAGGAGGCGGCCTCTAAAACTGGGATGCTCGCGGCCAAGGCTGCTACTGCATCCGTTTTGGCCAGACGCATCCTTTGGTTGAGATCCTGGTCGGTGGATTTGGATTCCAAGAAAACCCTGGAGGTGCTTACTTTCAAGGGAGACATTCTCTTTGGAGAAGACCTCAGTAAGATTGTGGCTGATCTGGCTACTGCTAAAACAGCTTGCCTACCTAGTACGGCTCCTTCCGTACAGAAGGCTAAAAGTACTTTCCCTCGGCCCTTTTGTACTCCAGGTAAAGCAAAAGGTCAGGCGTACCCAAAGCAAGCTCGTGCTTCCAGACCTGCCAAGCCCAGACCGAAGTGTGCCTGGGCCGCCCATCGGCCAGCTTCCAAAATTGACAAGCCTGCCGCATGACGGGACGGGCCTCCCTCTGGGGGATCCCAGGGTGGGGGGCTGATTTTTAAGGTTTTGCCCAAGAATGGTTGAAGACCACTTCAGATACCTGGGTGAGGGAAGTCGTCGGTCGAGTTTACGCCATACCTTTCAGATATCGCCCCCCTCATCGATTTTGCCTGACAGATGTGCCTTTGCATCCGGCAAATGCAAACACGTTGCACTCGGTGGTATATTCCCTCCTGTCCACAGGAGTGGTGGTACAGGTGCCTCTGACCCAGAGGGGCAAGGGGTTCTATTCACCGCTGTTTCTAGTCCAGAAACCGAACGGGTCCTCGAGGCCCATTCTCAATCTGAAGTCCTTGAACAAGCATGTGTGGGTTTCCAAGTTCCGCATGGAAATGCTGCGCTTTATTGTTCTGGCTATGGAGCCTGGGGACTATATGGTCTCCCTGTACATACAGGATGCCTACCTACATATTCTTATTGCGGTATCTCATCAGCCGTACCTACGGTTTGCGGTGGGCAATCTTCATTGCCAATTTCGGGCGTTACCCTTTGGTTTGACAACGGCTCCGCAAGTTTTCACTAAAGTTATGGCGGTCACGACGGCTACATCCACCGTCAAGGGGTCAGGATACTACCATACCTAGACGATTTGTTGATCCTAGCATGTTCCGCAGAACTTCTCCGCTGTCATCTTGATTTGACAGTCCAGTGCATGAAAGCCCATGGGTGGCTGATCAGCTGGAAGAAATCCTCCCTGGTACCGGCTCGGTGCATGGTACACCTGGGAGCGTTATTGGACACCCACAACCAGCGGTTGTTCTTGTCTCCGGAGAAAGTCCTGAAACTTCAGGTCAAGATCCGTTGCTTCCTATCCTGTCCGCAAGTGTCGATTCATTCGGCGACGCAAGTGCTAGGTCTCATGGTGTCGCCTTTCGACATGGTGGAGTATGCTATATTCCATTCTCGCCCTCTGCAGAAGTTGATTCTGTCCAAGTGGGACGGCGTGCCTCACCGGATCAGATCTCACATGATCTCCCTATCTCCGGAGGTCCGCCTGTCACTGAGCTGGTGGCTGCAGGACCGACAGTTGAGCAGGGGTCATTCTTCTGGATATCCAACTGGTTCCTGCTGACGACGGATACCAGTCTGAGGAGTTGGGGCGCGGTGTTGGAACAACACACTCTTCAGGGTCGGTGGACCAAGGAGGAGTCGCTACTCCCGATAAACATTCTGGAACTGCGGGCAGTGTTCAATGCGTTTGACAATGGCCCAGCATCTAATATAGAACAGGCCTGTTCAAGTACAATTGGACAACGCCACCATGGTGGCATATATCAATCATCAGGGCGGCACTCGAAGCCGCATGGCAATGAGGGAAGTATCAAGGATTCTTCAGTGGGCAGAATGCCATCTGCCGGCCATATCAGCAGTGTTCATTCCTGGCGTTCTGAACTGGGAGGCGGACTATCTCAGTCATCAGGACGTGCACGCCGGAGAATTGAGCTTACATCCAGAGGTGTTTCAACTTCTCGTGGACAAGTGGGGTCTCCCAGATGTGGACCTGATGGCGTCTTGACACAATCACAAGGTTCCGGTCTTCGGAGCAAGGACAAGGATGCTCTGTCAGCGTTCGTGGATGCTCTGTCAATCGCGTGGAACTTTCGGCTGCCGTATGTGTTCCTTCCAGTGTCACTCCTGCCCAGAGTAATACGGAAGTTCAAGCAGGAAGGTGGAAATCTACTTCTTGTTGCTCCAGCGTGGCCCAGGCGGCACTGGTTCTCCGATCTACAGGGCCTCTTGTTTGGATCGTTCCCTTCTACTTCCACAACGACCAGACCTCCTCGTTCAGGGCCCTTGTGTTTACCAGGATTTGGCCCGTCTGGCTTTGATGGCATGGCTCTTGAAGCTTCCGTCCTGAGGGCCAAGGGTTTTTCTAAGGCGGTCGTTCAAACTATGTTGCAGGCCCATAAGCCGTCTTCTACGCGGATCTACCATAGTGTCTGGAATGCTTACTTTACTTGGTGTGCATCTCACAATCATGACGTTTTCAGGTTTAGTACGGCCAAACTGTCTGCTTTTCTACAACAAGGCCTGGACTTGGGCCTGCGTCTGGCTTCCCTCAAGGTTCATATCTCTGCCTTGTCGGTTTGGTTTCAGAGAAAGATTACTACCCTACCTGATGTTCATACATTCACTCAGGGTGTGTTGTGGATTCAACCTCCTTATGTGCCACCAGTGGCCCCCTGGGATCTGTCGGTGGAGTACTCTTGGGATATGGACGGCTTCCACAGGAACAGGGCACTGAATATTTAAATTTAGAACAATCCAACCCTCCATATCCCAGAGTACCTCAGTGTTTTTTCTGTGCTCAAGTAGCAACAGGCTTGTGTGGCTTAGTCCACAATTATTTTGAATATTTTTATTTTTTTTGGTTAATATTTTTTTCTTTTTTCATACCACATCCTTTTCCCCCTTCCAAAAGGCCAGGGTCAGGGATAGTGGAAGCTGCTACAAGCAGCTGTGGCATGTCGGTCCTCACCAAAAGAGCACCCTCACAGCCAGAGCAGACATCCTGCAGAAAGGCTGGCCGGTGCTTACAGAGAAACCCTGTCGGAGCCTCACCACAGGAGTCCAGGTATGTTGGGGGACGGGGCGGTCAGCTCACGCTGCCGCCCCGCTGTGTGGGGACACTGTTTCTTACAGCATACTGCCTCCGCCCGCCCGACCGCCGCCGCTGCTCCGGCCGCTGCTCAAAGCCGCTTCAAGGGACCGCGCTCCCCGCCTCCCGCTGTCTGTTCTCCGGCGCGTCCCGCTACCCAGCTCCCGCAGGCTGCCCCACACTACCGCTGCCCGGCCCCACACTACCGCTGCCCGCCCTGGCCGCTTGGTTGCCTCAACCCGTGCCCGGCCTTTTTACATGCTCAACGGAGCATACAGGGGGGGGAATCACAGCACCATTATAAGCTGCAAGCAGCTGTATGAGGGGGGACAAGCAGCTGCACGAGGGGGGACAAGCAGCAGCAGCAGTATGCTAGGCTGCATGGATGATATACATAGGATTTTTGATACAAGGTTATATATCAGTTTAAAAGATTATGACCTGTACTGTGATTATACTGTAAGCATGGCATGGGGGCCATTTTAACCATGCTTCCTGTGTCTTCCTGTTGTGATTCCAGAACGTTCCAGTACTACATCTCTACTCCACCGGAGGCGCAGGGGTGTTAGTGGGAATTTGGGATCAGATTTCATATAGTACTGGCCACGTGTACTGCACTTGCCCAGATATATATATCACACACATCTTAGTACTATTTTATTGAGTCGTGCAATTATCTGTCTTTGTATATTGTATTGTCTGTCTCCATAATGAGTAAGGCACCAGCAAAAATTAAAAAGCAGGTTTACTGCAAGGTCTGTAGCAGTGTGTTACCGGATGGATCTACCACATGTAAAGTATGTTTTGTGGATTCAGTTACGAATACAATTTCTGCTCCGGTTTTAAAGCCAGTTTCCTCCCCGGACCCTCCATGGGAAATGCTAGCCAATGTACTAGCTGGGTTGCAATCAGAATTGACCGCCGCTCGACAAGAGCGGGAAGCGGCAAGATCTGAGTCTAGGGTGAGACCGCCAGAACTACCGGAGGCATCTCAGCCTTGCGAAAGGTCCAAATCCATTTTGGGTAGACAGGATAAATTTCATATGTCTTATGATTTACCTGTTTCGGCTATGTTGCATTCTAACGATTCCATGCCAGACCTCACGGCACAAGATGAAGGTGAGGAGGGCGAAGTGGAGTCAGATAGTGATGATTTTAACAGCCCAGGCATTGATAATCTCATCAGAGCGGTGCGTCAGTCTCTGAAGTTTACAGAAACTGAGGAGCCTCTGACAAATGATGAAGTCGTATTTACTAAACGACAGAGATCTCCAATGTGTTTTCCTGTTTCGGAGTCTCTTAATAAGATATTAGTAGAAACACGACAGAATCCAGATAAACGGTTTTCTATACCTCACAGATTTAAGTCTAGTTACCCGTTTCCAGACTCTGTGACATGTACATGGGAGAATCCACCAATGGTTGATTCGTCGGTGTCGAAACTTACAAAGAAATTAACCATACCAGTACCAACTGCTACTACGCTTAAAGATCCTTCAGACCGCAAAATAGAAACTATGCTAAAGTCCATGTATATAGCAGCAGGAGTGCTGCTGAGACCTGGGTTGGTTGGCATTTGGGTCACTAAGGCGCTCATAGTATGGATAACAGAAGTCTGCCCTACATGACGATCACCTTATACTTCTTGCTGATCAAATGTGTGAGGCTGCGGAGTATCTATGTACAGCTTCTACTGATGTCTGTCAGCTCACTTCTCGCATTTCATCGTCACTGGTTACAGTACGACGCGCTCTCTGGCTGCGCTCTTGGCAAGCGGAGGCAGAGGTCAAAAGAGGTATAGAGGCGTTACCTTACGGTGGCGAGAAGTTGTTTGGTCCTGAATTGGACAAATGGATTTCTGAGGCCACGGGAGGATAGTCTGTTTTCTTACCATTGCCTCGAACGGTACCAAGACGGAGATACTCTGGACCTGCGTTCAAATCCTTTAGACCTCAGCCCTTTCGCGGGCGTGGCAGAGGAACAGCCACGACTGGTAGACGGGGTCGAGGACGTGGTTTCCAACAAACCAACACAAGTCGTCAAGACGCTAAGGTCACCGACAAGCCAGTGGCATGACGGGCTACCAGCCCATCTCGGATCTCCAATTGTGGGAGCACGCCTTCAGCCGTTCCATTTGGCGTGGTTCCAGACATCCACAGATGGGTGGATCCGCAATTTAGTGTTAAGAGGTTACAAAATAGAGTTTGACTGTCTTCCGCCACTGCGGTTTTTCAAGACAGGACTACCTCTCTCGGATGACAAGAGGGCGGTTCTGCAAATTGCCTTTCAGTCCCTACTGGATTCAGCAGTTTTGATTCAGGTCCCGGTACAACAACAAGGTCAGGGTTATTATTCCAGTCTGTTTGTGGTACCGAAGCCGGATGGCTCAGTCAGGCCAATATTGAACTTAAAGGGTCTCAATCAGTACGTCACTTACTACAGATTTAAGATGGAATCTCTGCGGTCAGTAATTGCAGGTTTAGAGCCAAAGGAATTCATGATTGCACTAGATCTCAAGGATGCGTACTTACACATTCCGATTTGGCCACCTCATCAGAGGTTCTTGCGTTTTGCAATACGCCAGAACCATTACCAGTTTCAGGCTCTCCCATTTGGCCTTTCGTCAGCGCCTCGGGTATTCACCAAAGTGTTGTCTGTGATGATAGCTCATCTCAGATCCCTGGGAGTGACAATAGTTTTGTACTTAGACGATCTGCTCATCAAAGCCCCGTCTCAACAGATGCTTCTCCAACATGCGCTGCTAACGTACAATGTACTGGTTCACCACGGTTGGATTGTCAACTTCAAGAAATCACATCTAATTCCGTCTCAACGACTTAAATTCCTAGGTATGATTCTCGATACGGTAAATCAAAGAATTTACCTACCACAACAGAAAGTACAGGTTATTTGCCATCTGGTACAATTAGTGCTCAAGCCACGCACAGTCTCGGTACATTTGTGCATTCGCCTCTTAGGAACAATGGTGGTGGCTTTCGAAGCGCTTCAGTTCGGAAGATTTCACTCACGTCCATTTCAACTGGATGTGCTCGCACAGTGATCGGGCTCGCATCTGCAGATTCACCACAGGGTGAGGTTGTCACCACGGGCAAGGGTGTCTCTACTCTGGTGGCTCAAAGTACACAATTTAACCGCAGGGAAACTGTTCGGTGTCTGGAATTGGATAATTCTAACGACAGACGTGAGTCTTAGAGGTTGGGGAGCTGTAGTTCAAAATTGTCAGCTCCAGGGTCTCTAGGGCGGATCACAAATGATTGCTGTCTATAAATGTCCTGGAACTCCGCGCAATTTACAATGCACTACGACAAGCAGTACACATGCTTCTGTCTCAGACTGTCCAGGCGCAGTCAGACAACGCGACGGTAGTCGCATACATCAACAAACAAGGAGGAACGAGAAGCCGCATGGCAATGCGGGAAGTAGCTCGGATCCTCAATTGGGCAGAATACCACCAGGTGATATTGTCGGCAGTGTTCATTCCGGGAGTGGACAACTGGGAGGCGGATTATCTCAGCCGTCTGGATTTTCATCCAGGAGAATGGGCATTAAATCCAGAAGTGTTTCACATGTTGGTCCAGAGGTTGGGTTACCCTCAAGTGGACCTGATGGCGCCTCGCCACAATCACCAAACGCACCAGTATGTGTCCAGAACGAGAGATCCAAAGGCAGTGGCGGTGGATGCTCTCACAATCTATTGGCCGTACAGCCTAGTGTATCTGTTTCCACCGTTTCCGCTGCTCCCTCTGGTGCTAAAACGGATCAAAAGAGAGTCTGTCACAGTCATACTAGTGGCGCCTCATTGGCCTCGGAGAGCTTGGTTCTCGGATCTCCGCGGACTACTCGCAGACGATCCTTGGCCGCTCCCACTACGTCCGGACTTGTTACAACAGGGTCCGTTCTTTTACCCCGATTTAGTGCGGCTGCGTTTGACGGGGTGGCTATTGAGACCGCACTCTTAAGAAGAGAGGGCATTCCAGAATCGGTTATACCAACCATGTTACGAGCTAGGAAGCCAGTTACGGCAGCTCATTATTACAGAATTTGGCGTGCCTATATAGGTTGGTGTGAAGCTCGGAAGTTTCCGCCATCATCTTTCAAGTTATCCCGTCTTTTGTTATTTCTACAGACGGGGTTAGATGGAGGACTGCGTTTATCTACACTAAAGGTGCAGGTATCTGCGTTGTCAATTTATTTTCAAAGACGATTGGCTTTATTGCCGTCGGTACACACTTTTCTGCAAGGTGTCCTCAGAGTACAGCCTCCATTCATTCCACCTGCAGCGCCATGGGACTTGAATCTGGTTTTAGATTTCTTACAGTCTTCATATTTTGAACCCTTACAGCAAGTGAATATAAAGTTTCTAACTTGGAAAACAATTTTTCTTCTAGCCTTAGCTTCGGCAAGGCGTGTTTCAGATTTGGGTGCCTTGTCATGCAAGCCACCGTATTTGGTGTTTCATGATGACAGAGCGGAACGTCGGATGAATCCCGCTTTCTTACCAAACGTAGTGTCATCTTTTCACATCAATCAACCAATAGTAGTTCCTGTGTTAACAGGACATTCTGGAACTCTGGATGTGGTACGCTCATTACGCGTTTATGTATCCCGAACGGCTACAGTTCGTAAGACGGATACGTTGTTTGTTCTCTATGATGCTGCCAAGATGGGTTGGCCAGCGTCTAAGCAGACCTTATCCAGATGGATAAAACTGACTATACGTCAGGCTTGCCTACATGCTAGGTTACAGCCGCCTACACCAGTAACAGCTCATTCCACACGTTCTGTGGGAACTTCATGGGCAGCTGGTCGTGGAGCTTCTACGACGCAGCTTTGTCGTGCGGCTACATGATCATCAGTGCACACGTTTGTGCGCTTTTACAAGTTTGATACGTTTTCAGCATCAGCATCTAGCTTTGGCCGCCTAGTGTTACAGGTGCCAAACAGCTCTCCCGCCCAAGGGGGAAGCTTTGGTATGTCCCAAGAGTACTCCAGTGACCCCTAGTGGATGAAAAAGAAAATAGGCTTTTGGTACTTACCAGGTAAATCCTTTTCTTTGAATCCATAGGAGGCACTGGACGCCCACCCAGAGCAGTTTTACCTGGTTTGTGGTAAATTCAGGGGATCTTATGGTAACACACTCTCACTGACTGGTTCAAATGATCAAGTTCTGGTTATGGTGTCAACTGTTTAGTTGTCAGTAATGTTATGTGTCAACTTCATTGCTGTCCGTTATGTTATATGTAATACTCCATTGTCAACCTCTCTATAGCTCCTGTTCGGCTCAGTAAAAAACACTGAGGTACTCTGGGATATGGAGGGGTGGAGTGTTCTGAATTTAAATATTCAGTGCCCTGTACCTGTGGAAGCCGTCCATATCCCAAGAGTACTCCAGTGCCCCCTATGGATTCAAACAAAAGGATTTACCTGGTAAGTACCAAAATCCTATTATCTCTGCTGACCTTAAGTGGCTTTCCCTTAAGGTGTTATTCTTGTTGGCTATTGCTTCAGCTAGATGGGTCTCTGACTTGGGTGCCTTATCCTGTAAGTCTCCCTATTTGATTTTTCACTGTGACCGGGCGGTTCTTAGAACACGGCCAGGTTATTTACCCAAGGTGGTGTCTTCCTTCCACCTTAACCAGGAGATTGTGGTTCGTCTTTAATTCTCCTGAGTTGTCTTCCAAAGAGCACTCTTTGGATGTGGTACGGGCTCTCCGTATCTATGTGAAGAGAACTTCCTCCATTAGGAAATCCGATTCTCTTTTTGTGTTGTTTGGTTTTCACAAACATGGCTGGCCTGCTTCCAAGCAGACTCTGGCCAGATGTATTAGAATGGTGATTGCACATGCTTATGTACAGGCTGGTCGTCCGGTTCCTGCTACCATAAAAGCCCATTCTACTCGGTCGGTTGGACCTTCTTGGGCGGCCCACCGTGGTGCGACCCTTGAACAATTGTGCAAGGCGGCTACGTGGTCTTCCGGGAACACGTCTATAAAGTTCTATGCCTTCGATACCGCTGCTTCCCAGGATGCTTCCTTTTGACGCCGAGTTCTTGTGCCCGCTACAGTGCATCCCCTCCCATGAGGAACTGCTTTAGTGCATCCCCTCCCATGAGGAACTGCTTTAGGACATCCCCGATGTTAATCCTTGTGGAGCCCAGTGTACTCTGCAGCAGAAAATGAGATTTATGGTAAGAACGTACCGTTGTTAAATCTTTCTGCGAGGTACACTGGGCTCAACAAGGCACCCACCCTGACACACTTAGCTTCTTTGGGTTGGTATTGGCATAGCCTCTGAACCCTCTCCTGCGGTGTGTGTGTGGTGTAATTGGCTACGATCGGTTGTCGTCTCTGGTACCTGCTACTGCATTGGGCTGGTTAACCAAACTGAGTTCACTGGCATGGAGGCGGGGTTATAGAGGAGGCAGCGCTGTGCATCTTGCGAACAGCCAAAAGCTTTGAGCCTGTTGGTGCCTCGGATCAAGATCCTTCTCTACACCCTGATGTAATTCCTTGTGGAGCCCAGGGTACCTCGCAGAAAGAGATTTAACAACGGTAAGTTCTTACCATAAATCTCGTTTTAATAATTATTAATTGACGCCCACAAAGCTGCCTTGTTATGTTAAATTAGTACAGTTACTTTACTTATTTTAGATTCTTCATTTAAACATAGTGTGCAAACTGGGAGTTAATGGACAGCACATTTAAAGATGAAAAAGTCTTATTTTTTGTATGTCGATTAGATTGTTTATATATGAGTGATTAATAAAATAAACCTATGACTAAACAAAAGGATCGTTTCTTAAAGGTTCAGAAAACCTTCAGAACAATCCAGGAGTAACAGTAGATTACAATACATGTGATCCTTTGATACGATGGGATTCTTATGAAAATACAAGTATAAATGGAGAAGGTCAGTATATTTGAATTTTCATATGTAGTTGGTTAACATCATTTTCAAATTTACTATAGTCCTATTTGTATGCAGCAAGCTGAAACGAATAAATACATGATGAAATTTTTAGTTTAGTTTTGTTGGACCCAAATATCTGCAGCTGAGAATGGATTTATTTGATTCATTTTTTTTGTTGAAGTTCGTAAATCCTATCTACATTTGTTCCTCTACTGACCCTTTTTTTTATAATTAATAAAGACTTCTATGCAGGGAGAACTGCATGATCCTTTAAATTCCTTGTTCCCACACATAAATAGGTTACGCATGTGATATGGGTTTCTTCAAATTCTGTCTGCTTAGATTGTGATTATTCTACTGAGTGTCGGAATAAAGGCGTGAGCACTGGAAACCACTCCATGCACCCAGGAGCATTTTAACAGAGTAGAGTGCCTGTGTGCATCTCATAAAAAATAAAGATTCAGAGAAAGTCATGGAACACCAATCTGATAATGTGCTTGTCCAAGTGATAATAGAGTTAGTATTGTCATTTCTCTGTCTTAATTAAGGTGCCAATATCCACAATGCCATCAGAATGCCAGTGTGAGGGGGTTGGCTACATGGTTAGTATTAAGATCACTAGCTATTCCTGTATATACAGGTTGAGTATCCCATATCCAAATATTCCGAAATACGGAATTTTTTGAGTGAGAGTGAGATAGTGAAACCTTTGTTTTACGATGGCTCAATGTACACAAACTTTGTTTAATACACATAGTTATTAAAAATATTGACTAAAATTACCTTCAGGCTGTGTGTATAAGGTGTATATGAAACATAAATGCATTCTGTGCTTAGATTTAGGTCCCATCACCATGATATCTCTTTATGGTATGCAATTATTCCAAAATACGGAATAATCCGATATCCAAAATACCTCTGGTCCCAAGCATTTTGGATAAGGGATACTCAACGTGTATATCATGGATTCAACTCAAGCAGTGACCAATATGATATCTTAAAGTCGTGGTTGCTGGTGCAGTTATGGGAGGCTTTCTTCCCTATAATTTCTACTAATGAAAATGAATGGCTCTTGAATGAATACTAAGTTCCAATGGTGTATCTTTAATGGGTGCCGGTGCACACGGTCCAGAGGGGCCCACTCCACACACACTGCACCCATGTTTAAATACCTTTCCAGAGCCTAGATTTAGCACTGCAGCTGCCGCAAAAAATCACTGGGAAAATGGCCACCGCTTGCGCAGTAGTGATTAGTCGCCAGAACATGGTGGGCATCATGTTTCCGACGATTTGCACATGCAGTATCAGAGTCTGTGATGCTGTAGAGAGGAGGGGGCGCATGCAAAATCTGCACACAGGCTGCCTCCTTAGTTAAGCCGCCCCTGTTAGTTCCTAAACTTTTTTTCTTCAGTACAAGATATGCAAGTTGGAAACCATAGCCTGTACGCTGCAGTTCTTGACTATTTATGGTACCTATGGATTCATATATGGGGGAAGATTCATGAAAGCTTGGAGAGAGATAAAGTACCAGCCAAGCAGCTCATACCTGTCATTTTTTTTAAACACAACCTGTAAACTGACAGGAGCTGATTGGTTTGTATCTTATCTCTCTCCAAGCTTTCACGACTCCCCATGGTGACTATAGATGCATATTATCCTATCCAAAATATCAAGTTTGCTGCCCTACCTTTTGGCCTCAGGTCCAAAAAAATTCACAAAGGTGAGAGCAGAGGTGTCAAGAGTCATCAGAACGGAAGTGATCTTGATGATTACAATAAAAATAAAGACTAAAGGGGAGTTTACCGACAGGTGAAATAAATGTGTTTGGCATATTGTTGAATATTGCCAACCTGAAATGTCATCTTCCAGAATACAATATTCTGTATGATAGGAAATATCCAGGGAAAAGATAGCACTGGGGTCACGAGCTCTCCATATCAGAGCTCATGACCCATGCATACCAGCAGTGAAATGGGCTCGATTGCACATGGGACCCTTTCAGAAATCCTTTCCTCAAAGAACACAAAAGCTGCTGACTTTGACAAGGAGATGCAGATGTTCCCTGGACAGATAAAGAGTCATTCAAAGTATTTGTTTTTGCAATGTTGACAGGACAAGGATCACATATGGGAGTAATTAGTTTTCATGAGGCAGTGGGAAACCAAGCAGAGGTATTTCTTAAACCACAGGTAGCTTTAGCTGTTTGGAAAGTTCTTTGGGTAGTAAATGCTCTAGTTCTCAAACGAACAAGACATGTTCTTGATGGTAATGGGACACTGGTGCCTACCTTATTGAGAAATAAAAATATGCCTAGGGAGTGTGTAACCCCACCCTCCCCATATTGTCCTTAGGGGGACATTGTAACATTACCTTTTACCCCATTGGCAATAGACCCCCTAGTGGTAAAATATAACCTGTTGTATAGACCCACACTCCTGGTATACTGTGTCCCTGCCCTCTTTGCAACCCCCTGCATCGCTCCCACCCCACTCTTTCCTCCCCTGGAGACCGGTGCAGTTTTTTCAAACTATTTTACGACTTTAATGCTGCATTACCCCCTTCTTCCACATCCCCAGTGCAAGTAGAGCCTCTCTAGGGACATTGCCCTCTGCCCCCATGGAGCATTACACCTCCCCCTCCATTAGGGACTGATGATCTGTTCACCCTGCTTAGTGGGTAATTAGCTTCCCCTCCTTGCATATTTGTCCCCAGTTTGTGCATTCCAGAATGTAATTTGCATTGCATTCTGGGGCAAAATTCTGGCAGTGATGTTGGTGCTCATGGACCATTATATTACTGCCTGGGCGCCAGAGAGCCAGAGGAAATTTGTTCTGCACATTCCTTACATTCCTTTCTCTGGCTGGGTCCACAGGATAACATTGGGATATGGTTGAGCGACAGCGGAAATGGCACCAACACGGCCACGAGCTTTCTGGCCTCCCAGGATGCATCGGGGCCTTCACCATATAGTCCCGCCCACTGACTCAGTCAAATCAGTTTTTTGCTTGGTGCGGCAGGAAGCCGCATGGTCACAGGTCTGCCGAGAAAAGCAGCATCAAGCTTTTATTATTTTATTTTTATAGACTTACTATATATATATATTTTTTTTTGTGTGACTTTTCTTAATAGCATCTTAAACGCATACGGGTCACAACAAAGCTTACCTTCGTGGTATTAGTGCTGTCTCGACGGGCGTCTGTGTCTGATGTTCTAGCAGGTCCAGCAGACATAACCAGGCTGTGGCCGGAGCATGGGGGGACGGTAAGTCTATGGATTTCCTCTTACTAGAGGGGTCAGGACACAGCTACACTGATTTGGTGGAGACTGCAAACAGTGTGTTGATGCGCCGAACATCTCGAGTGCGACAGGGCTACGCTCCAGGGATCATAGGCGCCAGGACTAGGGAGAGGCCGCGATCCTTAGAGTTTAAGTCAACAGGGGGATTCAGACGCTCTCCTGGCCGCCCCTCCTCCGAGTTCATGACCAGTTCCCGCGTGTCTATCGTCCATGAACTGAATGACCTCACTTCCGGCTCAGACGCTACCACGAGGGTACTCGGTCGCAGCTTAGACGCTGCGGTTGTGTACACTAGAAATCCCGCCTAGACCGAGTCGCAGGCCTTAGTGTCTGCATACACGTGGAAGTCGCTGAGCGTCCGTGTCCGTCAGTGAGCGACCGTGTCCGTTATCAGTTATCAAGAGCGGTAGTGTACATCAGTAGCGTCGGAATCCACTCAGTGTCTTACGAGCGTATTTGCTTGGATATGGAAGTGTGGTGAGTCTCCCTGTATCCCGCTCTCCGGAGGCAGGGTATACAGTACTAAAAATTCTCTCTACTTGTTAGTATGAATTGTTAATTTTTAGTACATATTGCATATGAGACCTGTATATTACTGTGTTTTCTGCATGTTATGTTGAAAAAGAACCAGTTAAAAACAGAAGTACAATTTTCCTACTTATGTATAAGTTGTTATGGGGGTTGTATTCTCATATGACAATGCCTAATGCTTTAACATGTGACTGACTGCTATTATGTGTGCTGACTTTTCTGTGTAATGTCAGTCCTGTTCTGACCTTCAATTCAGGTGCACTGTGGTCAGATTGATCTCACTTCTATATACGCATATATAGGTGATTTTCAGTCACAACTTGTGTAGTCATTAACAGATTATTACCATGTCTGTGAGCGGCAAAAGTGACGAGGAGAATTTATCAAGCACTCCTACAGCCCTAACCTGCTTATCTTGTAAGACAGGGTTAATTGATATGAACCAATTGG
Source organism: Pseudophryne corroboree (assembly GCF_028390025.1). Lineage (NCBI taxonomy): Eukaryota > Metazoa > Chordata > Amphibia > Anura > Myobatrachidae > Pseudophryne > Pseudophryne corroboree. The sequence goes on from NC_086448.1 coordinate 379,090,527, forward strand.
TCACTTATGAGGGTTTGTGTGCAAACTGTTTTGCTTTTCAGCAAAGTAAAAAACAGGAGTTGGTTCAACCACCAACAGAGCCACCATGGAATATGTTCGCAAAGACTCTATCTTCAATAGCGGACAGGTTAACTTAAGCACCACCTCAAGGGTTAGGTTACACTATTAACCCATACATGCAGCTCCCTTTCTATGGCTTGGTTCCAGTAGCCTTTACAAACAACTAAGGGTGCATACACACGGTGAGATTCGGACTTATCCGATTCTCACCGTGCGACAGGGGGCCGGGTCGGCACTTAGCCAGTATCGCAAGCACATAATAACTGTGCTTGCGATGCTGGCTATGTGCGATTTCAATCCTGACTATCTCTTCTATAGAGATAGTCAGGATTGACTTGCCTGCACAGCCTATTTTTTCTTCCGATGCCGACCGCGCGGGGCCGCGCATCGGCATCGGATCGGGATCGCAAGGTGACTGTCACCTTGCGATCTGCACTATATTTTCTTCCGATTCTGACTATATAGTCAGAATCGGAAGAAAATATCTTACCGTGTGTACACACCTTAAGGGACAGGTAAGACTAAGACGGATGCGTCTATGTGGCAGACTACACAAGATGATACAACAGATGATGATAAAGTAGTTTCAAATACTCCGTATGATGATCAGTCGCAGAGTTTTAGTTCAGAAGATGTAGCTGAACTTATTAATGCTGTGAAGGCTGTTCTCTCCTTAGAAGAGCCAGCCAAGACAGTGTTAAAATCTAAAGCACCTGTGTTTAAACGAACAAAATCAGTTAAAGCTGAATTCCCAGCATCAGATGAGCTGACGGAAATGATGGATGAGTCTTCGGCGATGCCCAGTAAGAAATATGAGATTCCTAAAAGATGGGATTCATATTATCCATTTCCAGCTGTGGAGTGTTCAAAAAGAGAAGTTCCTCCAAAAGTAGATGCACATGTTCTGCGAATTGTGCATAAATCTGCTTTACCACTGTCACCTACCTCACTAAATGATGTCACAGACAGAAGGGTAGATAGCCTTTTGAAAAATGTATTTTCTCTAGTAGGAGCAGTGGTAAGACCTGCTATGGCTTCGGCCTGGATAGCAAAGGCAATGGGCGAATGGATAGAGGACCTAGAGAATTACATCTCTTCTCCTAGTAGGGAGCAAGAGGATCGTTTTAGCCGTTTAAGACAATCTGCCCAATACTTGGAAGAAGCAGCAATTGATGTGGGTACAGTTGCTTCTAAAGCTTCAGCCTTGACAGTAGTCGCTCGCAGAGCAGTTTGTCTACGTACCTGGAAGGCAGATGCGGAATCCAAGAAAGAATTGGAAGCATTGCCTTTTGTTGGTAATATATTGTTTGGAAAACCATTATCTGATATCCTAGAATCAGGCTGAATCAAAAAAGGTCAGATTTCCGGCAACCTATAACCCTTAAATCCAAGGGTCTAAAATTTTGCTCTTTTCGTTGGCAAAGCAAAGCGAAAGCTAAAGAGGAGCCTAAGCAACCCCAATTTAAATCCAGGGGTAGGAAGCAGTGGGCTAGCAAAAAGCCAGCTTCCAAGCCTGAACAGAAACAGTCAGCCTGAAGAGACGGGTTGGGGGCCGACTCCTTCATTTTGCACACATATGGCAACAGTCAACAACAGATGCTTGGGTACAGAAGGTAGTATCTCAGGGGTATGGGTTCCCATTCAGGAGGCAGCCTCCTCAAAGATTTTTTCGCTCCAGCCCGTCTCGTATAGAGTCGAAGGCCAATGCCCTGCAAGAAGCAGTCCAAAAATTACTGCAGTCAGGTGTGATTGTCCCAGTACCTCCATCACAAAGGGGACAGGGGTTTTACTCCAATCTATTTCTAATCCAGAAGCCAAATGGGTCATATAGACCAATTCTCAATCTGAAAATGTTGAACAAATACATGTTGATCCCGAAGTTCCACATGGAGATGTTACGCTCCATAATGTTGGCTATGGAACCGGGAGATTACATGGTATCTCTGGATGTACGGGATGCTTACCTACATGTGCCTATAGCACTGTCGCATCAGTGTTACCAGAGTTTGCCATCCTCCAGGAACATTTTCAGTTCCAAGCATTGCCCTTCGGGCTAGCAACAGCACCCAGTGTGTTTACCAAAATTATGGTGGTTATGGCAGCTTGTCTGCGCAAACAGGGGATAAGAATATTCGCATACCTCGACGACCTATTAATTCTAGCACATTCGCAAGATTTACTTTTGAGCCATCTTCAACAGACAATAGTTTGTTTACAGAGACACAGGTGGCTCATAAATTGGGAAAAGTAGTCTCTGAATCCGTCACAGTGGATGGTTCATTTGGGGGCCTTATTGGATTCAGATCTACAGAAAGTTCTCTTACCTGAGAAAAAGATAGTCAAGGTGCAGGTCATGGCTCAGGAAGCGGTGCACGCCCAGACAATATTAGTCCATGCAGCAATGCGACTGTTGGGTCTGATGGTATCAACCTTCGACATGGTGAAATATGCGCAATTCCACTACAGACCATTGCAGCACCTTATTCTGACCAAATGGAACGGAAATCATCAGATGATAAAAAAGCAGATGATAAAGTTTCCAGTAAACGTAAAAAGGTCTCTAGCGTGGTGGCTACAGACAGACCATTTAAACAAGGGGAGACCCTTTTGGATAAAGAGTGGCAAGTCCTGACGACAGATGCCAGCCTGCAAGGCTGGGGTGCGGTACTCGGAAGCCTATGGTTCCAGGGAAAATGGACCGCAAGGGAAGGTCGCCTGCCAATAAATCTGTTGGAAAAAAGGGCCATTTACATGGCTCTAGTTCAGGCAAAGGACAGTCTGCAAGGAAGACCGGTCCAGATTCACTCAGACAATGCGACAGCAGTAGCGTACCTCAATCATCGAGGAGGAACTCACAGCAAGAGACTGATGGTGGAAGTAACTCCCATTCTAAGATGGGCAGAACTCCATCTTCCAGCATTGTTAGCAGTGTTTGTCCCAGGTGTACTGAACTGGGAAGCGGATTTTCTCAGTCGACATACCATTCAGGAAACCTAATGGGCATTACACCCAGAAGTGTTTCAGGCAATAGTGAACAGATCGGTTCTACCAGAGATAGACCTCATGGCGTCTCGTCTAAACAACAAAGTTCCAAGGTACGGATCAAGAACGAAGGATCCCGGAGCGGTCCTTGTAGACGTACTGTCGGTAGAATGGAGATTTCATCTGGCGTATCTGTTCCCCCCAATATCTCTGTTACCCAGAGTAGTGAGAAAAATAAGCAAGCAAAAGGAGCAATAATTCTAATTGCTCCAGCTTGGCCAAGAAGGCATTGGTACACAGATCTACTGAGGATGTCCGTGGAAGCACCAATACTGCTCCCTAAACGTCCAGATCTGCTAATGCAGGGTCCTTGTTGTCACAGCCATCTGGATCGTCTGTCTTTGACGGCGTGGCTATTGAAACCTCTATCTTAGAAGCTAGAGGATTTTCAAGACAAATAATCCAAACTATACTTAGAGCAAGAAAGCCTTCTTCGGCTCGTGTGTATCATAGAATATGGCAAGCCTATATTCATTGGTGTACTGGAAAAAATTTGAATCCAAGATCTTTTAAAGTATCCAGGATTTTGGATTTCCTTCAAGCAGGATTGGATAAAGGTTTGAAAGTTGCTTCCTTGAGAGTTCAAGTATCAGCATTAACTGTATGGTTTCAGCGAAAGATTGCTGATTTACAGGATGTACGTACTTTCTTTCAGGGAGTGGTACATATTCAACCTCCATTTGTTTCTCCTGCAGCTCCCTGGGATTCGAATTTAGTTCTTAAATTCCTCCAGGTCTTCCGTTTGAACCACTTAAGAGAGCAGATCTTAAATGGTTAACGGCTAAAGTACTTTTTCTACTGGCAATGGCGTCAGCCAGAAGAGTGTCAGATTTGGGAGCGTTATCGTGTAAGTCTCCTTTCCTAAGTGTTTTTCCAGACAGAGCAGTTCTCAGAACGAGATCTGGTTATCTTCCAAAGGTGGTATCAAGGTTTCACCTGAATGAAGAGATTGTAGTCCCAGCTTTTCAGGTATCGGGACTATCTGCGGGAGAAGCGTTGCTGGACGTGGTCCGAGCTTTAAGAATCTACATAGATCGTACTAGTGCCATCAGAAAAACAGATTCTCTCTTCATCCTCTACGGATTTCATAGAAGAGGATGGCCTGCTAGTAAACAGACGCTGGCGAGATGGCTCCGAATGGTAATATCAGATGCTTATTCTCATGCAGATCTCCCTACTGCGGCTAATGTCTCTGCACACTCTACACGTAAGGTAGGTCCTTCATGGGCAGCACAACAGGGTGCTTCAGCAGAACAGATATGTAAGGCAGCCACATGGTCTTCCATAAACACATTCATTAGACATTATGCCTTGGATACTTTTGCCTCTCATGACGCAGACTTCGGCCGAAATGTCCTCCTGTGTAATCAGGAGCGTCCCCACCACTAGAATGACTTTGGGAATCCCAATGTGAGCAATGTGGCTGTGGATAATCCTGTGGACCCAGCCAGAGAAATATACGTTATGGTAAGAACTTACCGTTGATGACGTGATTTCTCTTATGTCCACAGGTATCCACAGGATCCCACCCTGACGCACCTGATTTGAGAATCTTGACAATCACTAAACCTCTTCCTTCTTGTATGGAAGGGTGTGCATGTGTGTTCTTATCGCCTAAACAGGTCTCTACCTGATGCTCCTGCCTAAATCGCTGTGGAAAGAACTGATTTGACTGAGTCAGTGGGCGGGACTATATGGTGAAGGCCCCGTTGCATCCTGGGAGGCTAGAAAGCTCGTGACCGTGTTGGTGCCATTTCCGCTGTTGCTCAACCATATCCCAATGTTATCCTGTGGATACCTGTGGACATAAGAGAAATCACATTATCAACGGTAAAATCTTACCATAACGTATATTTCTCTAACATCCATAAGGGATACTGGGGACCTTACTACAATGGGTATAGAAGGGGTCCAAAGGAGTCTTATCTTTAAACTTCTTCCACAGGGTGTGCTGGCTCCTCCCTTCTATATCCTCCCCCACAGCCCAGTTTAGAAAAATGTGCCCTCAGGAGAGGCTGCACACTCTGGAGCTCTAGAGAGTTTTTCTTCAGTTTAGTTTCTGTATGTTATTTTCAGGTAAGCTGTTTGGGCAACAGCTTACCTGCACCGAGGGACAATGGGGGACGATGACACCGGCCTTGTTTAGAGGTGCTGAGTTAGATCCCGCTGACAGTACACACCTGCAGCACGCTGCACACCCCCAGTACAGAGCCCAAAGGTCGGCAGAGTGGTGAGTGGCAACCGGGGACCCCGCTAGTTCCTATGTGCGGCATGAACGTGAGACGGGCATACGAACGCCCCTGGCGGTGATCACATAACCCCACCCCCCTGCGTAGACTGGCAGCGATAGTGAAAACAGGTGATTGTACCTTGTTTTACAGATTTTGGGGATATTTGCCAGTATAAATATCAGTACAGCTCCGGCGCCATTGTAAGGGGCGGAGCTTCCTCAGAGCGGTATTAGCGGCTTTTTGGCACTATTTTCTGCTCACACAGCGCTGCTGCAGGACTGCCAGCTCCTCCAAGGGATCCTGCATGGCCAGACACTGGTACAGGGGTGTAGTTAAGGGGGAGAGCCCGCTGTGAGACCTATATATTAGGCTCCTCAAGCACTATATACCAAATTGCCTCACTTCTAACTATATAATTGTTCTCAGGCTGGTGCTTGTTCCTCCTCTCTGAGTATCTCCACACACAATAGTCTGGGCAGACTTGCTTGTACCTGTTGTACTCTGTGTGTGTGTGTGAATGTAAATGTCCTCTGTCAGCATGCTGAAAAGAACTGTGTGCTCTGTGTGTCACACCAAGTTTTCCCCCTCCCCTGCAGATTCTCTCATGTGTAAACAATGCAGTCAGCCCTCACAAGGTATTGGGGCCTCAGGTGATTTGCAGGAGCCTGCGTGGCACAGCTCTATAACATCTATGATGGCTGACATGTCAAAAGAACTGACTACTGCTAGACAAGAAAGGCAGCAATTGCAACAGTCTATGGCTTCTCTGGCAAAAGATAGTGCGTACGGTAGAAGTGTTTCCCCTCTATCAAATCCATTACCCCAAATAAGGGGGTTACCTCATATCCTCTCAGAATCTGAGGAGGAGGTACCAGAGGTAGAGGAGCTGGAATCTGATACTGAATTAGATGATTCCTCTGCTGCACAAGGAGTAGACTTCCTTGTCATTGCTATAAGGGATGTCTTAAATATTCCTGGGAATGAGGCAGGTGTGCAGCAATCCTTTTTCTCATCACAGAAAAAGCTACAGGTCACATTTCCTGACTCTAAGGAACTGGATAATCTTTTTAGAGAGCCATAGGAAACTCCTGATAAGAAATTCCAGGCATCAAAGAAATGGATGGCCACCTTCCCTTTTGCACAAGAGGGGCGCAAGGTCTGGGAAACTCCCTCTGCTGTCGATGCATCAGTATCGCGTCTGTCAAAAAGACAGTACTGCCGGTTCCTGGGGCTACGGCCTTAAAGGAACCCGCAGACAGGATAATAGAAACTACTTTAAAATCTATTTATATGGCAGCGGGGGTCTCCCAGAGGCCTGTTATTGCAGGTTGTTGGGTGACACATGACATTCATACTTGTGATGGTAACGTCCAAGAGGGCCTTGCTGGGGACAAGTCACTGGCCGATACGGTAATACTAATTCAGCACATACAGGAGTCTGCCTGCTTCCTCTGTGATACCATCAAAGGTATTGGGGTAATAAATGCCCATACGGCTACCATGGCGGTTTCCGCACGCAGAGCGTTGTGGTGCCCTCAGTGAGTGGTGGATGAGGAGTCAAAAAAGAGTGTGGAAGCCTTACCCTACACAGGAGATTGGCGGTGTGGGGGGGGGGGGGGGGGGAATTGGATACCTGGTTTCAAAGGCTACTGCTGGTAAGTCCCCACATACCCCCCCTCGGCTGCTCCACCGGCTAGACGTTCCTACACTGGGCGGTCTTTGCAGTCCTTTCGAACGCCGTGCTTTAAAGTTAAGGCACGAGGTTCAAAAGATAAGTCTCGTAAACCTGCTACCTCCGCTTCCTTGGAACAGGGCGTCACGCTGTCTCCTCCAAACCCTCAGCATGACAGTGTCCCTCCACTCAAGGAGGACCTCAGTGTGGGAGCTCGTCTGAGATTCTTCAGCTCCATCTGGAACAGCTCCTGCCAGGTCGCCTGGGTAAAATATCTGATCTCCCAAGGCTACAAGCTGGAATTTGAAAGTCTTCCATCTCTCAGGTTATTCAAGTCGGGTTTACCAGCTTCAGAAACCATGCGCCTCACATGGCAGGAGGCCATTCATAAATTAGCCCAGACCCAGGTCATTGTTCATGTTCCACCTCAACAACAAGGCGAGGGATACTACTCCAGCCTTTTTGTGGTACCAAAATCGGATGGTTCAGTAAGGCCCATTTTGTACCTCAAGTCGTTAAACCCATATCTGCGGGTTTTCCAGTTCAAAATGGAGTCTCTGAGAGCAGTGATCTCAGGTCTGGAGGAGGGAGAGTTCTTGGTCTCCCTGGATATAAAGGATGCTTAACTCCATATACTAATATGGCTGCCTCAGGTTTGCTCTGCTGCAGGAACATTAACAGTTCCAGGCGCTGCTCTTCAGCCTATCCATAGCCCCAAGGGTTTTCACCAAAGTGATGGCGGAAATGATGTTCCAACTCAGGATTCAAGGTGTGAACATTGTCCCCTACTTGGACGATCTGCTGATCAAAGCAAGATCGAAGGAAGTACTGCTGAACAGCATCTCCCGCACTACATCCCTGCTGTCAAACCACAGGTGGATTCTGAACTTTCAAAAGTCCCACCTGGAGCCAACCCAGCGTCTCCAGTTCCTCGGAATGATCCTGGACACGGTGGCTCAGAAAGTCTTCCTCCCTACAGACAAGGCGAACGCAATTCAGGAGTTGGTTCAGTCTGTTCTGCAGAAGGACCGGGTCTCGGTACATCTCTGCACCCGTCTCTTGGGGAAGATGGTGGCCTCCTTCGAGGCCATTTAATTTGGCAGATTCTACACAAGGATATTCCACCTGGATCTCCTGAAGAAATGGTCGGGTTCACATCTGCAGATTCACTAGGCCATACGTCTCCCACCGCAGTCCAGGATCCTGTGGTGGTTGCAATCCTCCATCCTCTTGGAGGGGCAGAGCTTTGGGGTACCAGGATTGTATTCTCTTGACCACACATGCCAGCCTTCGGGGTTGGGAGCGGTATCCCAGGTACAACAGTTCCAGGGCCTCGAAAGCCGCCTCCCTATAAACATACTGGAACTCAGAGCGATCTACAATGCCCTGCTACAGGCAGCTCATCTGCTCCAAGGCCTGGTCATTCAGGTACAGTCGGACAACGCCACGGCTGTGGCTTACGTCAATCGGCAAGGTGGCACAAAGAGCAGGGCCTGCATGAGGGAGGTATCCAAGATTCTCCATTGGGCCGAACAGAATGCAATGGCGGTGTCGGCCATATTCATTCCAGGAGTCGACAGCTGGGAAGCAGACTTCCTCAGCTGTCATGACCTCCACCCAGGAGAATGGGGTCTTCACCCTCAGGTGTTTCAACTAATGACAGATCTGTTGGCTGCCCACAGATTGATCTGATGGCCTCTCGGCTCAATAACAAGCTTTAGTGCTATTGTTCCAGAATGAGGGATCCTCTGGCATCTGCAGTGGATGCGCTGACGTCTCCATGGGATTACCAGCTGGTGTACCTATTTCCTCCAATTACGTTGCTCCCCAAGGTTGTAAAGCGAATCAGAAAAGAGGGAGCTCAAGCGATTATCATTGCCCCAGACTGGCTTTGGAGGGTTTGGTATGCGGATCTTCTGGAGATGGCCATAGAAGACCCCTGGCCCCTACCGCTAAGGGAAGATCTTCAACATGGACCGTTAGTCTACCCGGACTTATGGCCGCTTCGTTTGGTGGTTGAGCGGAACCTTCTAACTGTAATGGCATTCTGGGAAAAGTTATTACCACCATGATTCAAGCCAGATATCCGGTTACGTCAAAGCACTACTACCATATCTGGAAACAATACGTCTTCTGGAGTGAGGGCCGAAAATATACTCCTGCGGATTTCAACCTGGGGCGCTTTTTGCACTTTTTACAGGCCGGTGTGGATATGAGCCTAAGGTTGGGCTCCATAAAGGTTCCGATCTCAGCCTTGTCCAGTTTCTTTCAGAAGAAACTGGCTGCATTGCCTGAAGTCCAGACCTTCCTGCAGGGTGTCCTGCACATCCAACCTCCTTGCGTGCCACCCACGGCACCTTTGGATCTAAACGTGGTTTTATCCTTTCTACTGTCCTCTTGGTTTGAACCTCTGATGTTGGTGGAGGACAAATACCTTACGTGGAAGACTGTTATGCTTTTAGCCTTGTCTTCCGCTAGGCATGTCTCCGAACTTGGTGCTTTGTCCTGTAAAAGTCCCTACTTGGTCTTTCATGAGGACAGAGCGGAACACTGGACTCAACAGCAATTCTGTTATCAGCCGCAGCGCAGCTCGTGGAGGAGGCAGTTCTCGGCTGTTGCCAAGTGACCGGGACGCTGCACTTCCATCAGCTGGCACTTCCGGGTCCTGCCCTGCGCCTAGCAACACTACTGCAGGGGGGACTGGGAGCCGACAAGCGCCTAGCAGCCGAGACGCTAGACGCAAGCAGCGTTCCCAGTTGCTAAGTAACTAGTCGGGCTGTGTCTTGTGGATGTGCAGCAGCACAGCTGCACGTCCTTTCATTAATATCTGTTACTGAGTTCTGATTGATGCAGCACCATTTATATTACCTTCCTGGCCTCTCCCAAATCGTTGGTGGTAGTTCCTGCTTCAGTGTGAACCTGTCTGCTCGTAGGATATCCTGTCAGCCTGTGGTGTGTCCGGGACCTGTAGACCTTGCTCGATTTATTGCCTGACCCGATCCAGCCAGCCTTGTGTTCAGGATTTCATGGAGTTTTCACACAAACATTGCTTTGCTTGCAATTCTGTAATATAACATCTTTGAGCATTGTTGCTCTCACAGTTTATTTATTTGCTTATAACATCTTAGAGCATTGTTGCTTTCACAGTCACTCGTATATTTAGTGTCATTGCTTTAAATACTCTGTGCAATTTGAAACGTATAATTTGTTTGTGTTTTGAATTATTTCCTCAGTGTGTGCCTTGGTTCTTATGTTGGGATTTTGGCGGCTGCGCCGTACATAATCTGTTCGTTGTCCTTCTGTATTTTCTCCTGTTGGTAAACTTGCAGGTTTTAGTTAGCTTTCCCCTTACTCACTCGCAGTCTCGGTTGGTGCTTTGTTACCTCGTAAGACCTGGGGGCATCGGAGTCTGGGCGGACCTAATTCGCCCATTCCAACGCGGCTGCTATAGGAGAAGACTAGCTCTGCAGGCACCAACAGACCACTGGGAGTCAGAGCTAGAGTAGGAGTTGCTGCGGTCATTCATACTAACCACAGCTTCACTCATGAGTACTGGAATTCCCCAGTTGTCACCCACTCCCCTGAGTTCCAGGTACTCAGTTCATAGCAAGTTCCTACCTAAGGTGGTATCTGCATTCCACTTGAATCAGTCTATTGTGGTTCCGGCGGCTTCAGCCTCTTCCTCAATTCCTGAGTCATTGGATTTGTTGCGAGCCCTGAGAATTTCTATCAAGAGGACTGCTGCTGTCAGAAAATCGGATTCCTACTTTGTGCTGTATGATCTCAAAAAGGGTCGTCCTGCTTCAAAGCAGTCCTTTGCCTGTTGGATTAAGCTTGCTGTTCAGCAGGCCTACACTTCAGCGGCTTTGCCTTTTCCTCTGTCTATCACGGACCACTCCGCAAGGTCTGTGTGTCCCTCCTGGGCGGCAGCCCGGGAATTGTCGGCCCTACCACTGTGTCGGGCCGCTACACGTTTGCCAAGTTTTACAGGTTTGGTACCCTGGCTGCAGAGGATGTCCAGTTTGGATGTACAGTGTTGCAGGCGTCTTAGCACGTTCCCACCCTGTTTGGGAGCTTTGTGACGTCCCCATTGTACTAAGGTCCCCAGTATCCCTTATGAATGTTAGAGAAAAGAGGATTTTAATTACCTACCGGTAAATCCTTTTCTCGTAGTCTATAAGGGATACTGGTTGCCCGCCTCTGTGCTGCGACTTTCCTGCAAGTATGTTCTTGTGTGAAGTTGTTCCAACTGCTGTTGCTGTTGTGTTTGCTAGCTGCTGCTAGCTCATTGTTGTGTTGTGTGCTGGTTCATTAATCTCACCACTCATTGTTTGTCATGTATCCTCCTCTCAAGTATGTCCATCTCCTTCGGTCACAGTTTTCCTAAACTGAGCTGTGGGGGAGGGAATAGAGGGGAGGAGCCAGCACACCCTGTGGAAGAAGTTTAAATTGCATCGGCTCCTTTGTACCCCTTCTATACCCATTGTATTAAGGGATGCACTACGAGAAGAGGATTTACCGGTAGGTAATTAAAATCCTCTTTTTGCAGCGGGGTACACTGGGATTCCACAGGGAATACATCGGGGTGTAGAGTTGGAACTTGATCCGAGACCCCTCAAGACGCATCAGCAGGCTAAAACTTTGACTGTTAACAGGATGCACTGCACCGCCTCCTCTATGACCCCGCCTCCAGGCACTGGAGCTCAGTTTGTAAGTTGGTGCCTGCAGAGCAGGTCACTAACAGGTGGGGCTGCGATAGGCTTTTTTAGAAGACTTCAAAGGCCGCAGCACTGTTTATGTCAGTCTGACATTCTGTGCTGCAGCTCCATCACCTCCCCAGCGGCGCTGCATAATCCCGCGGCCGGGTTCCCGGATACTTGCAGCGGAGGCGCACCAGTCATCAGGCACACCACCACTGGCGCTCTAGAGGATCGCGTGGCTGCACATCAGGGAGGAGGTAAGAGGGCCCCCCAGGTGGGACCCGCCGGTAAATCGTGGTCCGGTCCCGTTAGACGGACCGTGCCGCTGGCGTGGACACTGTACTGCACAGGGACCCCATTATATCCACCAGGGCAGGGAGCACAGGTCGTATTTACTAAAATCTGTTTTACATAGGCTCCACAGTACTTGGTGGTGAGAACCAGCATAGGGGATAAGGCGCTGACCTGTAGCCCCTCCCCCAGCTCCGGGCGCCATCTACTGCTGGTGTCCCCACCCTGGAGCTGCATTTCACTCTCCCTCACTTCCTGACAGAGATTTTGGCGCCATCTTCACTACTAGCTGGGCTGATCTCTGGGACTGCAGGGCACTGTCTCGCCTGTAAAGCCGCCTGTCTCATCAGCGCTCTGCATTTACAGACACTTAAGTATTCTACATGTCATTTTAGACAGTGTTCGTTAAGAACAAGTGTACTGCTATCTGAATATTTAGTACAAGTATTCTGTGATCTACATCTAGTTTCTACTGTGCATTGTTATATCTATATTCATTAATATCTATATGTAGTTTTACTAGTCCAGTGCAGTTTTATTCTTTATCTGTAATAACTTCTGCATTGTACCTGTGACTGAGTGTGCCTGTAGCTGCTGTGTGGATTTCATTCTCGTGTATCACACTACTTGCTATCACTATATTCTGTACCCTGGGGGGCTAAGTGCATCAGGGGGTCTCATATATAAAAAAAAAAAAAAAATAATAAAAATAAATAAATATATATATATATATATATACATACATAGCAAAAAGAGGAGAAGAACAAGCGCCTATGGTGCAGTAAGTTTTATATGTGTTGGATGACACTGTAGTGAAATATATAAATGCGTACCAGATGATTTCTTTAAACCACGTCAAATAAATAGATGTCAGTCAGGATATTTCTTGCTAGCAACACCATCTAAAAATCAGAGAAGACGGGATCGCCACATGGCGTAGTATTTCAGGGTAAATAATAATCTCCCCCAAAAAAACCTTATTAGGCGTACCAGATTTAGATGTATAATCAGCATAAACATCTAGTGATCGTTTCTCCAGAAATCTCCCATCCAATCCAGTACACAAAGTAGTTGTAAAATCAGTCAGAAGACTAGGAAATTTATTCAAATTAATGGCTATAAAACATCAATCAAATAAGAAGAAGAAGAGACCTGAGCAGAACCTTACACTGCTACTAAGCTAAGCTTTATTTATTACTCTTTTAACTGATCTATATTTTTATTTGATTGATGTTTTATAGCCATTAATTTGAATAAATTTCCTAGTCTTCCGACTGATTTTACAACTACTTTGTGTACTGGATTGGATGGGAGATTTCTGGAGAAACGATCACTAGATGTTTATGCTGATTATACATCTAAATCTGGTACGCCTAATAAGGTTTTTTTGGGGGAGATTATTATTTACCCTGAAATACTACGCCATGTGGCGATCCCGTCTTCTCTGATTTTTAGATGGTGTTGCTAGCAAGAAATATCCTGACTGACATCTATTTATTTGACGTGGTTTAAAGAAATCATCTGGTACGCATTTATATATTTCACTACAGTGTCATCCAACACATATAAAACTTACTGCACCATAGGCGCTTGTTCTTCTCCTCTTTTTGCTACAGAATCCATGCCATATACCTTTGGTATACTGAGGAACTGAGCTGCCGCCCTGAAGAGTGGAGGGTGCCTATTAAGACTTATTTAAGCCTATAAGACTGTGTTATTAGCCATTTGAGGCTATTGTATCAGCAATTTTACATATACGGAAAAGGATTCCACTTTACGGTCGATCCCTGAAGAAGCGCACTAGTCTATACATTTTTTTCTATATATACATACATATATACATATACACACACACACACACACACACAGTGGGGCAAAAAAGTATTTGGACAGCCACCGATTGTGCAAGTTGACCCACTTAAAAAGATGAGAGAGGTCTGTAATTCCCATCATAGGTACACTTCAACTGTGAGAGAGAATCTGAAAAAAAACAAAAACCCTAGGAAATCACATTGTATGATTTTTAAACAATTTATTTGTATATTCTTGTGGAAAATAAATATTTGGACAATCAAAAAGTTTAATTCAATTCTTTGTAATATGACCTCAGTTGGCAATTACAGAGGTAAAACGTTTTCTGTAGTTCTTCACCAAGTTTGCACACACTGTAGCAGGTTTTTTGGCCCACTCCTCCATGCAGATCTTCTCTAGATCTGTTATGTTTTGGGGCTGTCGCCGGGCAAGACGGTCTTTCAACTCCCTCCACAGATTTTCTATTGGGTTGAGTCTGGAGACTGGCTAGGCCACTGCAGGACCTTGAAATGCTTCTTACGGAGACACTCCTTAGTTGCCCAGACGGTGTGTTTGGGGTCATTGTCATGCTGGAAGACCCAGCCACGTTCCATCTTCAATGCTCTTACTGAGGGAATGAGGTTTTTGCCCAAAATCTCACAATACATGGACCATTCATCCTCCCCTTAATACGGATCAGTCATCCTGTCCCCTTTGCAGAAAAGCAGCCCCAAAGCATGATGTTTCCACCTCCACGCTTCACAGTGGGCATGGTGTTCTTGGGATGCCATTCATCATTCTTCTCCCTCCAAACACAGCGAGTGGAGTTTATATCAAAAAGTTTCGATTTTGCTCTCATCTGACCACATTACATTCTCCCAATCCTCCTCTGGATCATCCAGATGGTCACTGGCAAACTTTAGACGGGCCTGGACATGTGCTGGCTTAAGCAGGGGGACCTTTCGGGCGTTGCAGGATTTCAGTCCATGACAACATAGTGTGTAACTAATGGTAACCTTTGTGACTGTGGTCCCAGCTCTCTTGAGGTCATTGACCAGGTCCCCCCATGTAGTTCGGGTCTGATTCTTCACCGTTCTCAAGATCACTGATACCCCACGAGGTGAGATCTTGCATGGAGCCCCAGGTCGAGGGAGATTGTCAGTGATCTTGTATTTCTTCCATTTTTTTTATAATTGCACAAACAGTTGATCTCTTCTCACCAAGCTGCTTGCCTATTGTCGAGTAGCTCATCCCAGCCTTGTGCAGCTCTACAATTTTATCCCTGGTGTCCTTAGACAGCTCTCTGGTCCTGGCCATGGTGGAGAGGTAGCAGTCTGACTGTTTGAGGGTGTGGACAGGTGTCTTTTATACAGATAATTAGTTCAAACAGGTGCCATTAATACAGGTAACGAGTGGAGGATAGAAGAGCTTCTTAAAGAAGTAACAGGTCTGTGAGAGCCAGAAATCTTGCTGCTTGTAGGTGTCCAAATATTTATTTTCCACAAGAATATACAAGTAAATTGTTTAAAAATCATACAATGTGATTTTCTAGTTTTTTTTTCTTTCAGATTCTGTCTCTCACAGTTGGAGTGTACCTATGATGGAAATTACAGACCTCTCTCATCTTTTTAACTGTCTTACCCAGTTACAACAATTAAATCAATCTTTGGTTAGACAAAAGTTTACCCCACGCCCCTCTGGGGCCATTTCTTCCTCACAATACACTAATATTTTGGATAGTTCTTCTGATGAGGATGGGGAATATACTGATCTGTCAGACACTAATACGGTTGTTTCTGATGAGTAATCTACCACCCAGGTTATGTTCCTGACCTAGTTGAGGCTATTAAGCTGATTCTCCAAATAGATGATGAGATCGAGCCCACTACTGCGTCTAAGAAACCTGATAAGTTCAAACATCAGAAGGTTACTAAAGTAGTCTTACCACATTCTGACCATTTTATTGACATATGTCAGGAATCCTGGTCATCTCCAGGAAATAAATTTTCCCTGTTTAAAAAGATGCTAGCTCGTTATCCTATCCCTGCGGAGTTGAGTAACAAGTGGGAAACTCCACCGCCGGGGTCTCTCATGTCGCCCGTCTTGTGTCATCTAGTCTGCCTGTCACCTCACTGAAGGAACAGACGGATAAAATCACATGATACAAGAAAAGAAGGAAAATGTCCAAACTGTGGTGCACAAGAGGTTACACAATAGCTAAAATATAACTTTTGTTAGTACTTTGAATAAAGAAATATTCATAAAAAGCGAAAAAATTGATTTACATTTTTTTTTTATTAGTGTCAAAAGAAATCAAAAAGTGTATTAAAAATCGCTATATGTGAAAGACTCCATGAAATACTTCTACGAATGATTCACGAAATGAGGGGAGAGCTGTGCTTAATATATTTATATGTTATAGTATAATATCTAATCTCAAGCACAGTATCATCTCCAAAAAGTATTAGTGACTATTGGATCAAAAGGACCCTATGGGCTCATCTTTTACATATAACTGTACACTTTATAATATGCCCCAGTGGGTAGAGTCCATGGTGTCCTCATACAGTGTCATCTTGGTCTTTTGACCTCACTGTTAAGAAAACTCAGCCAAAGATGGCAATTTTTTTATGTATAATATATTATATTAGGTGCTAAGGCTCACTGAACCGACGGATAAGCATGTGGAGGGTTGCCTGAAGTCTTTTTATTCTCTTACCGGTGCTGTACATAGACCCACTATGGCAGCCTCCTGGACGGCGAAAGGAATTGAAGCATGGGTTCAGGCAATTGAGGATGAGCTGCGTCAGGATTTTTCTGACACTGCCAGACAATATCTGTCTTATATTACCACAGCCTCCCACTATAGTCAGGAGGCAGCATCAGAGGCAGGTGTTATGGCGGCCAAGGCGTCTGCTACGTCTATCCTGGCTCGCCGACTTCTGTGGTTGAGGTCCTGGAAGGTGGAACTGGACTCCAAAAAGACCTTGGAGGTGCTCCCTTTTAAGGGAGAACATTCTATTTGGGGAGGATCTGAACAAGGTTGTGACTGACTTGATGACTGCTAAGACTGCATTTCTCCCAAGTACTAATCCCTCTGCTCCGAATGCTAAGAGTATCTCTTTTCGTTCCTTTCGACCTCCGGGTAAAGCTAAAGGTTAAGCGTACCCGAGACAGGCTCGTGCTTCCAAAACCACTAAGCCCAAACCTAAACAATCCTGGGCCGCCTGTCAGCCTGATTCCAAACAAGACAAGCCTGCTGCGTGACGGGGCGGGCCTCTCCCTGGGGGACCCCAGGGTGGGAGGCCGACTTCTGCAGTTCACCCAGGCCTGGTTAAAGACCACTTCGGACGCCTGGGAGCGGGAATTTGTTTCTAACGGATACGCAATTTCTTTCAAGAGATGTTCCCCTCTCCAGTTCTGCTCAACGGTGATCCCCCACGGATCCGTTGAAAGCGCAAGCTCTACACTTTGTTGTACAATCCCTCCTGGACACAGAAGTGGTATTGCCGGTGCCTCTGTCCCAGAGAGGCAGGGGATACTTTTTGACCCTGTTTCTATTTCCAAAGTCAAATGGGTGCTTCTGGCCTATACTCGACCTCAAATTACCGATCAACATTTGTGAGAGTGTCCAAATTCCGTATGGAAAATCTGCACTCTATTGTACTGGCGATGGAACCTGAAGACTATATGGTATCCCTGGACATACAGGATGCTTACCTGCACGTACCTTTTGCCATATCACATCAGCAATATCTGCGATTTGCTATTAGCAACCTACATTATCAATTCCAGGCCCTGCCATTTGGACTGGCCTCGGCCCCTCGGATCTTCACCAAGGTAATGGCTGTGACAGGGGCGGAACTACTGGCGGGGCAGGCAGTGCATTGCACTGGGGCCCCGCCGCACTCAGGGGCCCACAGCCGCCGGCCGGCATTTAGAACAGATTGACATGCGGACGAACGTCCGCATGTCAATCTGCGGTCTCCTCTCCCTCCCTGCTGCGGTGCCTGCTCCCCCGGCCCCCCCTCCCCCCCCCTATGTGTTGGAGGGACACGAGCGCATCGCGCGTCTCTCCTGTGTCCCTCCTGGCTCTCCCCCAGCTGTCTAAGGAAGCATGTGCCGTTCGTGAGCTCTGATTGGCTCACGAACGGCACTTCCTTCATTAGACCGGCCGGGGGGAGAGCCAGGAGGGACACAGGAGAGACGCGCGATGCGCTCGTGTCCCTCCAACACATAGAGGGGGGAGGGGGGGCCGGGGGAGCAGGCACTGCGGCATATACCTGGCACTGGGGGGACAGATCTGGCACTGGGGACATATACCTGGCACTGGGGGGACAGATCTGGCACTGGGGACATATACCTGGCACTGGGGGGACAGATCTGGCACTGGGGACATATACCTTGCACTGGGGGGGCATATACCCGGCACTGAGGGCATGTACCTGGCACTGGGGGGGCATATACCCGGCACTGGGGGGGGGGCATATACCTGGCACTGGGGGCATGTACCTGGCACTGGGGGCATATACCTGGCACTGGGGGGGGGGGGCATATACCTGGCACTGGGGGGGGGGCATATACCCAGCACTGGAGGCATATACCTGGCACTGGGGGGGAAGCAGGCACTGGGGGGGGAATATCTGGCACTGGGGGCATATACCCGGCATTGGGGGGGCATATACCTGGCACTGGGGGGGAATATCTGGCACTGGGGGCATATACCTGGCACTGGGAGCATATAACTGGCACTGGGGGGCATGTACCTGGCACTGGGGGCATATACCTGGCACTGGGGGGGAATATCTGGCACTGTGGGAGAATATCTGGCACTGGGGGGGCATATACCCGGCACTGGGGGCATATACCTGGCACTGGGGGGGGAAGCAGGCACTGGGGGGGCATATACCTGGCACTGGGGGCATATAACTGGCACTGGGGGCATGTACCTGGCACTGCGGGCATATACCTGGCACTGGGGGCATATACCTGGCACTGGGGGGGAATATCTGGCACTGTGGGAGAATATCTGGCACTGGGTGCATATACCTGGCACTGTGGGGGAATATCTGGCACTGGGAGCATATGTGGCACTGGGAGCACGGCCCTAGCAACAAGCACTACCCACTAGCAACGAGCATGACACCCAGTGCATGAAACCCCTGGCAACGAGCATGACATCCTGGCACCGTGCATGGAACCAAGTGCATGAAACCCCTGGCAACAAGCAGGTAATTTAAAAGTAATTGGAAGCCTTACTGTAGAACTTAATGTGTAATGGGCATTACGGTGTGTGGCATAATGTATCACGGACATTGCGGTGTGTGTCATAATGTTTCAGGCATTACGGTGTGTTGTATACTATATCACGGGCATTGTGGTATGTGGTATAATGTCTCAGGATCATTGTGGTGTGTGTCATACTGTGTCACAGACATTGTATGTGCTATAATGTATCAGGGGCATTGCAGTGTGTAGCATAATGTATAACGGGCATTGCGATTCCTGGCATAATGTGTCACACGCATTACGGTGTGTGGAATAATGTGTCACAGGCATTACGGTGTGTGGCATAATGTGTCGGGGGCATTACGGTGTGTGGCATAATGTGTCGGGGGCATTACAGTGTGTGGCATAATGTGTCGGGGGCATTACAGTGTGTGGCATAATGTGTAGGGGGCATTACGGTGTGTGCATATTGTGTCATGTGCATTATTGTCAGTGATCGCAAAAACGCGCTATGGCGCGTATTTTACCCAGAAACAGCCGCCCAGGACTCACATTTAGAAGATGAGCGGGTCCACAGGACGCGCTCATCTGAATATGTGTTTGCATGTGTTAAGCCTGTCAGCGGAATGCAGGAGGTGACTGGCTGTTTCCTCGGCCAATCACCTCCTGTAGTCTCCATCCAATCACAGCCTGCAGCATCTCCCGCTTTGAATCCTGCTCCCCGCCAGCACATGAATCTGTGCTGCAGGGCTGACAGACTGGCCCCGCTCATCCGGCTCCACTGCCGCTCTGCCGCCAGCACCCTCCTCTGCGACTGGGAGTACAGCTCCGGATCTGCCCGCCGCCACCCCCCTACCCGGGACCCGCTCAACGCCCCACCGAGACCCGACAACTACCTTCCAGCAGGAGCCGGCCGGGCTGCGCAGCTCCCGCTGTAGGTAAGCAGTAGACAGTGCTGCATCGCCCCGCTTCACCTGGAGTAGCTGGTGCAGATGCGGGATGTCCGGGGGCTGCAAGCTCCGTGTGTGCAATGTGAGGCCGCTCAGAGTGTCAGGGCCTCACTGACACCATTTTTCTGACAGCACAGTGCAGTGAGTGCACTGGCACAAGTAGCCAGCCTGCGCCGCAGCATGAAGGAGCTATCTGTGAAATCGCAAGCAGAGGCTGGCAAGAAGGAGCTCCTCCGATCGCTTCCCCTGACGGGCTGGCCACTGCTAAATATACCAGTAATCAGTACAACTGTGCAGTGACACTGACTTTCCCATTGCACCTGGGGCTCCACTACTTTGACACAGTTGGAACTGATTATCGGTATATTTAGCAGTGGCCAGCCCGTCAGGGGAAGCGATTGGACGAGCTCCTTCTTGCCAGAGAACAGCCTCTGCTTGCGATTTCACATAGAGCTCCTCCAGGCTGCGGCTACTACAGGCGCAGTCTGGCTACTTGTGCCAGTGCACTCACTGCACTGTGCTGTCAGAAAAAATGGTGAGTGTCAGTGAGTTGCTGCTGGGGGCGGAACCACTTGTGTCAAACGGCTCCTTCGTGCAACTGGAGGTGATAAGTGAGTGGTTACTGCAATGTGCCTCAGTGCTCTACCAGGCGCATTGTGTATAATAACGTGCTCTACCAGGCGCATTGTGTATAATAACGTGTTCTACCTGGCGCAATGTGTATGATAACGTGCTCTACCTGGCACAATGTGTATGATAACGTGTTCTACCTGGCGCAATGTGTATGATAACGTGCTCTACCTAGTGCAATGTGTATAATAACGTGCTCTACCTAGTGCAATGTGTATAATAACGTGCTCTACCAGGCGCATTGTGTATAATAACGTGCTCTACCAGGCGCATTGTGTATAATAACGTGTTCTACCTAGTGCAATGTGTATAATAACGTGCTCTACCAGGCGCATTGTGTATAATAACGTGTTCTACCTAGTGCAATGTGTATTATAACGTGCTCTACCTGGCGCATTGTGTATAATAACGTGTTCTACCTGGCGCAATGTGTATGAAAATGTGCTCTACCAGGCGCATTGTGTATAATAACGTGTTCTACCTGGCGCAATGTGGCTGATAACGTGCTCTACCATGCGCATTGTGTATAATAACGTGTTCTACCTGACGCAATGTGTATGATAACTTGCTCTACCTAGCGGCAATGTGTATGATAACTTGCTCTACCTAGCGGCAATGTGTATGATAACATGCTCTACCTGATGCAATGTGTATGATAACTTGCTCTACCTAGCGGCAATGTGTATGATAACATGCTCTGCCTGGCGCAATGTCTATGATAACGTGCTCTACCTGGCGCAGTGTGTATAACGTGTTCTACCTGGTGCACTGTGTATGATAAAGTGCTCTACCTAGCGGCAATGTGTATGAAAACGTGCTCTACCTGGTGCAAAGTGTATGACATGCTGTACCTGGTGCAAAGTGTATGACGTGCTGTACCTGGTGCAAAGTGCATGACGTGCTGTACCTGGTGCAAAGTGTATGACGTGCTGTACCTGGAGCAAAGTGTATGACGTGATCTACCTGGATCAGTGTGCATAGGAGGTTCTACCTGGTGCAATGTGTATAAGCGCCACTACTGTGTGGTGTAATGTGAATTGACACTATTATGTGGTCACGCCCCTTCCCTATGGGGAATCTGCCTGCCGCTATGTATAAAAATGGGGAATCTGCCTGCCGCTATGTATAAAAATGGGGAATCTGCCTGCCGCTATGTATAAAAATGGGGAATCTGCCTGCCGCTATGTGTAAAAAGGTAGAATCTGCCTGCCGTAATGTGTAAAAAGGGCACGCTATCTGCCGTTATGTGTAAAAGTGTATGGTGTCTGCCGTAATGTGTAAAATGGGGACACTGTCTGCCGTAATGTGTAAAATGGGGACGCTGTCTGCCGTAATGTGTAAAAAGTGCACGCTGTCTGCCGCTATGTGTAACGAGGGCACGCTGTCTGCCGCTATGTGTAACGAGGGCACGCTGTCTGCCATTGTGTAAAAAGTGTATGCTGTCTGCTGCTATGTGTAACGAGGGCACGCTGTCTGCCGTTATGTGTAAAAAGTGCACGCTGTCTGCCGTTATGTGTAAAAAGGGGAATCTGTTCGCTGTAAGGAGTAAAAGGGTCTCTACCTGGTGTAGTGGTGCTACTGTGCGGCGTAATTTGAAGAATGGAGACTACTGTGCACCGTTTTATGAATTGGTATTATTTTGTGGACACACCCCTTCCCCACGAAGCCACGCCTACGGCGCGCACTGCCCATGGGGTGGACTTGGATGGGATGGGGGGGGGGGGGCCAAAGCATTTTGTTGCACCTGGGCCCACCGCTTGCTTGTTCCGCCACTGGGCTGTGATGATGGCCTTTCTCCGCCGTCTGGGAATCAGGATCCTGCCGTATCTGGACGACTTGCTGATCCTGGCGAACTTCCAAGATGTTCTCCTCAGTCATCTGGAACTGACAGTCCAATTCCTACAAGCCCACGGGTGACTCATCAACTGGAAAAAGTCCTCGCTGGTCCCTGCTTGGAGTAAGGTGCACCTGGGGGCACTGCTGGACACACAAAGCCAGTGATTGTTTCTGTCTCCAGAGAAAGTCCTGAAACTTCAGGACAAGATCAGATACTTCCTCTCTCGCCCAGAAGTGTCGATACACTCTGCGATGCAAGTACTAGGCCTCATGGTGTCCGCGTTTGACATGGTGGAGTATGCTTAATTTCATTCCCGCCCTCTGCAGAGGTTAATCCTTTCTCAATGGGATTGCCTGCCTCATCGGATCAGGTCTCAAATGATCTCCTTGACTCCGGAGGTTCGTCTGTCACTGAGCTGGTGGCTACAGGACCAACAGTTGAGCAGGCCTGTCCCTTCTGGATCTCCAACTAGGTCCCCCTGACAACGGACGCCAGTCTGTGAGGTTGGGGCGCGGTGTTGGAGCAACACTCTCTCCACGGTCGGTGGACCAGGGAGGAATCTCTCCTCCCGATACACATTCTGGAATTGCGGTCAGTGTTCAATGCGTTGACACTGGCCTTGCCTCTGGTACAGAACAGACCTGTTCAAGTACAATCAGACAACGCCACCACGGTGGCGTACATAAATCATCAAGGCGGCTCTCGAAGCCGCATGGCAATGCCGGAAGTATCAAAAATCCTCCATTGCCATCTGCCAGCAATGTCGGCAGTGTTCATTCCCGGAGTCCTCAAGTGAAAAGCGGATTTCCTCAGTCATCAGAATGTTGACGCAGGAGAGTGGAGTCTTCATCCGGAAGTCTTTCAACTCCTAGTGGACAAGTGGGGGCCTACCAGATGTAGACCTGATGGCGTCTCGACACAATCACAAGGTTCCGGTCTTCGGATCAAGGACAAGGGATCCTCAAGCAGCGTTTGTGGACGCACTGGCAATTCCATGGAACTTTCGGCTACCATACATGTTCCCTCCAGTGTCACTCCTGCCCAGGATATTATGGAAGTTCAAGCAAGAAAGAGGAATGCTACTTCTAGTCGCTCTAGCGTGGCCCAGACGGCATTTGTTCTCAGACCTGCAGGGTCTATCAATAGAGTGTCCTCTTCTACTTCCTCAATGCCCAGACCTCCTCGTTCAGGGCCCTTGTGTCTATCCGGATCTGGCCAGACTGGCTATGACGGCGTGGCTCTTGAAGCTTTACTCCTGAGGGCCAAGGGATTCTCTGAGGCGGTTATTCAAACTATGTTGCAGGCCCGCAAACCGGCTTCTACATGGATTTATTACAGGGTCTGGAACTCTTACTTCACATGGTGTGCTGTTAAGAATGATGATGCCTATTCATTCAGAACTTCCTGGCTTTTGGCTTTTCTGTAACGAGACCTAGATTTAGGCCTTCGTCTCACCTCCCTCACGGTTCATATTTCTGCCTTGTCGGTGTGGTTTCAGAGGGAAATTGCGCCTATTCCTGACATTCATACTTTCACTCAGGGTGTTTTACGGATTCAGCCTCCCTATGTCCCTCCTGTAGCTCCATGGGATCTGTCTGTTGTCTTAAATGCCCTACAAGAGTCTCCATTTGAACCTCTTGAGTCTGTGGACCTTAAATGCCTTACGCTTAAGGTCATGTTTCTGCTGGCTATTGCCTCTGCTAGGAGGTTATCGGACTTAGGCGCTTCTTCCTGTCGTCCACCCTTTCTGATTTTTCACCGTGACCGGCAGTTCTTAGAACTCGCCCCGGTTTTCTACCTAAGGTTGTGTCATCTTTCCATCTTAACCAAGAGATTGTGGTTCTGTCTTTTTTTCTCTTCTGGTTTGCCCTCCAAAGAACGGTCTTTGGATGTGGTAAGGGCTCTCCGTATTTATGTGGAGAGGATTGCCTCTATCAGGAAGTCAGATATCCTTTTTTTACTTTTTGGTTTTCACAAGCGTGGCTGGCCTGCAAATAAGCAAATCTTGGCCATATGGATTAGAATGGTGATTGCACAAGCCTATGCGCAGGCTGGACTCCCAGCTCCTGCTGCTCTCAAACCCCATTCTATTCAGTCTGTTTGACCTTCTTGGGCGGCCCGCTGAAAAATTTTGCAAGGCAGCTACGTGGTCCTCAGTGAACACGTTCATTAGGTTTTATGCCTTTGATACTTCCGCCTCCTAGGATGCTTTCTCTGGACGCCGGGTACTTGTGCCCGCTACAGTGCTTCCCCTCCCATGAGGAACTGCTTTAGGACATCCCCGATGTATTCCCTGTGGAATCCAGTGTACCTCGCAGAAAGAGATTTAACCATGGTAAGTCTACCATAAACCTCCTTTTTTCAAATGATGGGGGATGCAATGGGACGGCACAGTGGCATGGCATGCCACTGTGCCAGCTAAAGCCCACCTGGCTACAGTCGTATCCCATGCAACAGCACCAGTTAAGAGGTTAAAGGCAGTGCTTTTTTTCTAAAGGTATTCTACAGTGCGCTGTACCTACACTTTTTTTAGTGTCATATTTTAATCTTATAACTATTTCCAGAAACAGGAAGAAAGCTGTTAAATGTTATCAGGAGTTAATAAACCATGGGAGGTGTCCTGTTGAGTAAAATTTTCGAGGTGTTTTTTACATTTTAATTTTTTGCATACTTTTTTTTTGTGGTGGTATCCAATTAAACCCCATAGCTGCAGTAATTTACCACGGCTAATAGGACACCCCCCTAAATGTCTGAAGACTTCGCCAAATTATGGAAGCTACTATAAATCTGAGGTATTTCTTCATTATGGGCATTTAGGAGACGCATCTTTCAATATTGCTTATGCTAAAACTGTTACCCACTTACTTTTTTATAGTTCTTCCTTCATTTTGTCTTAATCCCAAAACAGATGAGGAGAGTGTTTCATCACCCTGATATTCCTTCTAAATGGCACTCGCATTTCTCATTCAGCTCCAGAGAAGACAAAAACTGACTGAAAGCATCAAAAGCCACAATTGCTAGATGCATTAAGAATCCTATATCCATCAACAAAACTCCACTTGATGGTCGTAAATCACTTTCCATTATAGTTTCCTTTTCATGTCCATAGAGAGGTATAGCAAAGCTATACCATTGAGTAGATCTGCGTGGCTTGCACGTGAGCTGGTTTGAACCCATTAGAAAAATATAAATTAAGATTTTTTTTTAATAATCAGAATGTAGTCTTTAGATGTTCTTCAAGCAGGTGTCACTGTCATATAAATTCTGGACTTTTCTTACTGGTAATTTAGTTTAATTGAATCTCCATTATGTCACACTTTTATCATTCATTTTATTTTTTAAGCCCAATGCAAGGCAGTTTTTGTTGCTTAAGTGGTCATTTGCGATTCACAGAGGTAACATGGGTAGAGACTCGTCTGCTTCCAGTCCCTAACACATGGAGGGTTGTTTGATAAATTATCATTAATACAAACATTATTTCTGCTGTAGACCTGAGCAAAAGTGTTTGTTTACATTTGTTTGAAATTTATACATTTTGGGAGGCATATTACATGAATAGTGGAAAAAGTAGAGTGTGCATCTATTTTTTTCTGTGTGGAACTACAAGTCTCAGCATGATATCACCTCATACTATGTTTGGAATCAGGGTGTGCAGTCCAAGGTCCTCCCCCCACAATTATTTCATATTGTCTGCCCAATAACATCTTGATATTTTTACTGGAAGCCTAACAAAACCTATAGAAAATTAAATTGGTTAGTGGACATACTATAATATAGGCCTTTTCTGTTTTCTGCCTACCCTATTATGTCTGACTTGTTCATTTTTCGGAAATGGTTTCATGTTACCTCTACACTACCTCTATAATTTGCCATGTGTTTGTTTATATGTTTCATATAAGAATGATCAGAATGTGATGGACGGTTGACTCTATCTTAATTGCATGTATAAACATGAGAACAGGAGATTAAACATTGAATACCAAGATTCCAATCTACATACAGCCTCAATAGTTCCGAACTGACAAAGTAGAGGTTGAATTGAAAACGTAAAAATGGGAAAACTGCCCATACTCAAAGCTGTATATCATCAGCTACGCAGTCATTGTCGGGTTGGATAGTTTGCTATAGAGATTGAAGGACAATTGGGAAATATAGGTGTGACTAGAGATTGTGAGAAATAAATTGATATACAGATAAAGATAGAATGTTAGCAATTGTTCATAAGGTATGAGTTATTTTGTTTTGTTTTTTAAAGCCTGTTAAATGTAGAAAGCATTTATATAGCAATTTTTGAGCTAAAAGGCTGCCAGTCCTGAAGCACATCTGATGGGATTCATCAGATGTTGGTCAGGATGAATGGACTGTAAACACAGGCGGATTTAGAGGTCAGGCTAGGCACAAAATTATTGACCGCCCCTCTCACTCACTCACACTCTCTCTCTCTCAAAAACAAAAAAGTGTCTTACTGTTACCTCCCTCCATATCTCCCTATAGACTTCTCATTACCCCTTTCATAGCGCTCTTCTGAGCTATGATATATCCACATACAGTATATCCACCTATACCCCCCCCCTCCACAGCTCAAACTGCTCTTCTCATACCTCACAGACCCCCACAGCTAACACTTTCCACCTCACACCAAACTGGATCCCCCAGCTCACTACTCCATCACAACTCACTTCCCACATCATTGCCCCCATACTGCTCACAATGCTCCCATCACAACTCATTGTCCAATCATATACCCCATCACACACACAAGTAAGCAGACACAAGCTCTTGCAGCATTCTCAGCAACTGTGTACTTCATTGCAACTGCGATACAGATGAAAGGAACATCGACTCCCTGAGTGCCTGCATAGGCGTGCAGAATGGGAGAGGAAGATGTGACTCCGTGACACTGGCGCCATGTTTAATGCATATGAGATCGCAGTCGCACACTGAGGCATGCTCCGAAAATCGTCACAACATGCTTGCGTTTTTACAGACACACTGCGTTACCTCCCACAAATGGCCTCTTCGTGTCAATGACTGCGACCGATTTGCTGAGTGTCTTTATGTGCAAACTTTTTTCCATTAAAATCCATCTTATTTGCAAAACAATGCAAATAGGATGCACAAGCAGACTCTGCTAATGATATGCAGCGTGCCGATATTCTGTGTGTCTGCGGCTGTCTAGGAAAACACTATAATGCACCATTTCCTATGCAGATACAGCCACGGTCGCACATGGAATACAGGCATGCCACATATTGTTTTAATCAGCTTAAGCTGCTTGTGTGTCTTATTCACATTGTTTTGCGAATAAGATGCATTTTAATAGAAAAAAATATGCATATAAAGATACTCAGCGCTTGTTCGCCTAAATACATGCTCGACTGAAGAGGTCCTGAATTAGATGATTTCTCCTTACTATGTTTCTTTCTATGTTTTTTTTTTTTTCTCTTGTACCCTTTTTTGGTTCTTTTTTGTGTGGGTTAGTTTAAGGGTAAAAAACAAAAAGCTTAATGGGGATTTATATATTCGTTACGGATCTTGCAAGTCCAAATGCTTCGAACAAATGTATGTCTTTGCTCATTTCATCATAGACACAGCCTGTTACTCCACTGCTGTAAACTTAACTCATGGGTGATGATGTGATTTGTTTGGTATATGTGATGTGCCATTGCTATGCAATTTCTGTAACTGAATCTCCATTCTATTGAATAAAAATTACTTTATTAAAAAAAAAAAGATACTCAGCGCTACAGAGTCACGGCGTGACTAGAAGGGCTGTTTAACGTGCAGGGAGGATAGATGTAAGTGTAGCTAAAGAATAAAGTGCTGATACTCACCTAAAGTTACAAGTTGACACCTTAAAGCTGGGTACACACTTGTCCATATCCCTGGGAGAACCGACTCCTGACCGACAGATTTGCCTGACATTGGACAAGTGTGTATTCTCCGCCGACTGACCCGCACACCCGATCCTGGTTGCCTGTTGGGTCTCTTGGCTTTTAAACCTGCCTATAATACTAGGAGACCTGACCGCAGTCCAGGTCTGCCGACATTGTAGTTTGTAGGCTGCGCTGACCGGACCAGGTGACCCAGCAGCCCAGCACACTATTAGTGTGGCGGTGCGGGATCTGGAGGGAGGCGGTGCTGGCGGCGGGAGTTGGTGTAGGATGAGGTGGCAGAGGGCATGGTGGCGTGGGTATTTACCTTTTAGAGCAGAGTTCGGCAGCGGGCATTGCTTTCCATTTAAAAAATGGTGCCGTAGCCATTGCTTAAATTCAAGATGGCCGCAGCTTGTCAAACGTGGATCGAGTATCATCGCCCCGGCCCCTTGTGCCGCTTAATATTAGCCAGCGTGAGGCAGCAGGTGTCAGTACGACGGCAGAGGCAGAGCAGTAAAGAGCTCCTAAAGAGAGAAGCTGCAGGGAAGTGTTGGATGGGCGGCACCCACGCAAAAGAGCTTAAAGGTTGCCGCCTCCAGGTGAAGACGCCTGTGGAAGTCCTGTGATGGCAATGAAAAAGATCTTAATAACTTAATTGACGATTTTTACTTTCAAAACTGTTCATAATATTGTTTTTTATTTTTTTATTTAGTATAGCTTAAAAAGTGTTTTTTTAATATTTAAGTATTATATTATGCAAATCTGCAGAACGGATCTCCTCGTCAAACATTGGGGCGATGCGATCACACGTAAACTGACCATGCCAGTTAAGTGGTTAAAGGCTGCTGCCCCCCAGCAGGTGAAGGTGCTGGGTAATAAAATATTAAAACATACAGTGCCCTGTTTTTATTTTAATATTTCTTTTATAGGAGGTCTATGGGTACCAGCGGGACCTTAATGCCTCGCATGCTGGTACTTGTGGTTCTACAAGTACCAGCATGCAGGGGAAGCTTGCTGGGACCTGTAGTCCTACCGTAAAAGACAATATTGTGTTTTTAATTATTGGACTATCAACTTCAACACCCAAAGACCATTGGTGCCGGTGATAGCCCCAGGCATCAGCTCTGGCATTTTGTGCCCTGGAGAGGGGGCACCCCTTTATGGGTGGAGGTACCCACTTCCCCAGGAATCCCAGACCTAGGCTGACCAGTTATGGAGGATGGATGCTTCGGCCACAGGACCCTATCAAGTGTGTCCCCTGGCTGTGGCATTACTCCCCTGCTAGTGGAGCCCAGTGCTGGTTCTGCAAATATGGGGACCCCTACTCATTTTGTTCCACATAGTTTTAGAACCTGGGTCAGCTCCAAGAACCCGGTGCTGGTTCATTAGATGCGGAGGAACCCTATATGTTTTTCCCCTGTATATTTCAGACCACTGCTGGGGCTGGTTATGCCTTTTGGGGGTGAACCCACTTTTTCTCTTACGTCCTAGTGGATGCTGGGGACTCCGTAAGGACCATGGGGTATAGACGGGTTCCGCAGGAGACATGGGCACCTATAAAGAACTTTTAGTATGGGTGTGCACTGGCTCCTCCCTCTATGCCCCTCCTCCAGACCTCAGTTAGATCCTGGGCCCAGAGGAGAAGGGTGCACCGCAGAGAGCTCTCCTGAGTTTTCTGTGGAAAAAAAATAATAATTTTGTTAGGTTTTTTATTTTCAGGGAGCACTGCTGGCAACAGGCTCCCTGCATCGTGGGACTGAGGGGAGAGGAGCAGACCTACTTAAATGATAGGCTCTGCTTCTTAGGCTACTGGACACCATTAGCTCCAGAGGGAGTCGGAACACAGGTCTCACCCTAGGGTTCGTCCCGGAGCCGCGCCGCCGTCCTCCTCACAGAGCCGGAAGATAGAAGCAGGGTGAGTATGAGAAGCAAGAAGACGTCAAAGGCGGCAGAAGACTTCAGATCTTCATGAGGTAAAGCGCGCAGCGGTAAGCTGCGCGCCATTGCTCCCACACACAGACACACAGAAAGCACTGATGGGTGCAGGGCGCAGGGGGGGCGCCCTGGGCAGCAATAAACCTCGTTTTTGGGCAAAAAAGGTCACATTAGGCTGCGGAGGCAGCAAATAGATGATCCCCCGCCATTTTATTAAAATTGAAGAGGGACCGAAGCCCGCCGCTGGAGGGGGCGGAGCTTGATCCCTCAGCACTAACCAGCGCCATTTTCTCCACAGAGGCTGCAGAGAACGCTGGCTCCCCGGACTCTCCCCTGCTGAACACTTCAGAGGGCTGAAAAAGAGGAGGGGGGCACATTGGAGCGCAGTGAGTGGGAAGATTGGCATTATATAATAATATAAAAGCGCTGTCTGGATTTTCCAGTGTCAGTTTGGCGCTGGGTGTGTGCTGGCATACTCTCTCTCTGTCTCTCCTAAGGGCCTGGTTGGGGATTTGTCCCCTTATAGGTATATCCCTGTGTGTGTGGGGTGTCGGTACGTGCGTGTCGGCATGTCTGAAGCGGAAGGCTTCTCCAAGGAGGAGGTGGAGCAGATGAGTGGTGTGTCCCCGTCGGTAGTGCAGACTCAGGAATGGATGGACATGTGGCATATGTTGAATGCAAGTGTGGCATCTTTACATAAGAGGCTAGATAAAGCTGAATCCAGGGAGGCATCAGGGGGTCAATCCTCGGATTGTTCCGACTCACAGGGCCCGTCGGGGTCTCAAAAGCGTCCCTTGTCACTAATTGTGGACACTGATACTGACACGGTCTCTGATTCCAGTGTCGACTATGATGAAGCTAGATTGCACC
Organism: Pseudophryne corroboree; assembly: GCF_028390025.1. Taxonomy (NCBI): domain Eukaryota; kingdom Metazoa; phylum Chordata; class Amphibia; order Anura; family Myobatrachidae; genus Pseudophryne; species Pseudophryne corroboree. The sequence goes on from NC_086448.1 coordinate 379,121,641, forward strand.
CTAAGGTGACAAAGAGTTGATTATTGCAATAAGAGATGTGTTGCATATTGCTGATGAACCCTCTGTTCCAGACACGAGGGTACACATGTTTAAGGGAAAGAAACCGATAATAAACTTTCCCCCATCTCATGAACTGAACAAGTTATTTGAAAAAGCTTGGGAGACTCCAGATAAGAGGCTGCAGATTCCCAAAAGAATTAATATGGCATACCCTTTCCCTACACAGGACAGGGTACGTTGGGAATCCTCTCCCACTGTGGACAAGGCTTTAACACGCCTGTCCAAGAAAGTGGCGCTGCCGTCTCCAGACACAGCGGCCCTCAAGGACCCTGCGGAACGCAGGCAGGAGACTACATTAAAGTCTATTTATTCACATACTGGTGCTTTGCTCAGACCGGCAATTGCGTCGGCATGGGTATGTAGCGCAGTTGCAGCTTGGACAGATACCCTGTCGGCTGACCTTGATACCCTAGATAGGGATGCTATTTTTTTAACTCTAGCCCATATTAAAGACGCAGTCTTGTATATGAGAGACGCTCAAAGGGACATTGGGTTGCTGGGTTCCAGAGCCAATGCCATGGCTATTTCAGCGAGACGATCCTTATGGACCCGCCAATGGATGGGTGATGCGGATTCGAAAAAGCATATGGAGGTTTTACCCTATAAGGGTGACGTGTTGTTTGGGGATGGGCTCGCGGACCTGGTTTCCACAGCTACCGCTGGTAAATCTACCTTTTTACAGCAAAAGAAAACTCCACAATTTCACATGCAGTCCTTTTGGTCGCAAACGTCCAGAAGAGGTCGGGGATCCTCCTTCCTTGCCAGAGGTAAGGGTAGAGGAAAGAGAACACCTGCTTCGGCTGGTGCCCAGGAACAGAAGTCCTCCCCGGCTTCTATAAAACCCACTGCATGATGCTGGGGCTCCTCTGCGGGAGTCCGCACCAGTGGGGGCACGCCTTCGACTCTTCAGCCAGGTCTGGGTCAGGTCAGACGTGAATCCTTGGGCGTTGGAAATAGTTTCCCAAGGCTACAAACTGGAATTCGAAGAGGTGCTCCCACGCCGATTTTTCAAGTCAGCCTTACCAGCTTCTACCCCAGAGCGGGATGTAGAGTTAGCTGCAATTCAAACACTGTGTCAACAGCAAGTAATTATCAGGGTTCCCCTAAACCAACAGGGAAAAGGGTACTATTCGACCCTTTTTGTGGTCCCGAAGCCGGATGGTTCGGTCAGACCCATTTTTAATCTAAAATCCCTAAACCTGTACTTGAAAAGATTCAAATTCAAGATGGAATCGCTCCGAGCGGTAATAGCCAGCCTGGAGGGGGGGATTTTATGGTGTCACTGGACATAAAGGATGCTTACCTTCATGTCCCCATATATCCCTCTCATCAGGAGTACCTGAGATTGTACAGGATTGTCATTACCAGTTTCAGACGTTGCCGTTTGGGCTTTCCACGGCCCGAGGATTTTCACCAAGATAATGGCGGAAATGATGGGGGTCCTGCGCAAGCAAGGAGTCACAATTATCCCATACTTGGACGATCTCCTGATAAAGGCGAGATCAAAAGAGCAATTGCTGAGAAACGTGTCACTCTCTCTGAGAGTACTCCAGCAGCACGGTTGGATTCTCAATCTACCGAAGTCACAGTTGGTTCCAACAACTCGACTAGCGTTCCTAGGTATGATACTGGACACAGAACAAAAGAAGGTTTTTCTCCCATTGGAAAAAGCCCAGGACCTCCAGAACATGGTCAGAGATCTGCTAAAGCAGGCCTGGCCAACCTGTGGCTCTCCAGCTGTTGTAAAACTACAAGTCCTATCATGCCTTGCAACAGTTTTGCTATTAAGGAATGCTAAAACTGTGGCAGGGCATGCTGGGATGTGTAGTTTCACAACATCTGGAGAGCCACAGGTTGGCCAGGCCTGTGCTAAAGCCAAAAAGAGTGTCAGTTCATCAATGCACTCGTGTTCTGGGGAAAATGGTGGCAGCCTACGAGGCCATCCCCTTCGGCAGGTTCCATGCGAGGACGTTTCAATGGGACCTTCTGGACAAATGGTCCGGGTCCCATCTACAATTACATCAAAAGATAACACTGTCCCCCAGGGCCAGGGTGTCTCTTCTATGGTGGCTGCAAAGTGCTCACCTCCTAGAGGGTCGCAGATTCGGCATTCAGGACTGGGTTCTGGTAACCACGGACGCGAGCCTCCGAGGATGGGGAGCAGTCACCCAAGGAAGAAATTTTCAAGGACTATGGACAAGCCAGGAGTCCTGCCTGCACATCAACGTGTTGGAATTAAGGGCCATATACAACGGCCTTCGACAAGCGGAGAGTCTTCTTCGCAACCTACCGGTGCTGATTCAATCGGACAATGTCACAGCAGTGGCTCATGTGAACCGCCAAGGCGGGACAAGGAGCAGAGTCGCTATGGCAGAAGCCACCAGGATTCTTCGCTGGGCGGAATATCAAGTAAGCGCTCTGTCAGCTGTCTTCATTCCGGGTGTGGACAGCTGGGAGGCAGACTTCCTCAGCAGATACGATCTCCATCCAGGAGAGTGGGGACTTTCATCAAGAAGTCTTTGCAGAGATAACGGGTCTTTGGGGAGTTCCTCAAATAGACATGATGGCGTCACGCCTCAACAAGAAGCTTCGGAGGTATTGTGCCAGGTCCCGGGACCATCAGGCAATAGCAGTAGACGCTCTGGTAACGCCATGGGTGTTCCAATCGGTCTACATGTTTCCTCTCATCACAAAGGTGTTGAGGATCATAAGGCGAAAAAGAGTACAGACAATACTCATAGTTCCAGACTGGCCTCGAAGGGTCTGGTACTCAGATCTTCTGGAGATGCTCACAGAAGATCCTTGGCCTCTTCCTCTAAGGGAGGACCTGTTGCAGCAGGGGCCCTGCATGTTCCAAGACTTACCGTGGTTACATTTGACGGCATGGCGGTTGAACGCCGGATCCTAGCTGAGAAGGGTATTCCGGAAGAGGTCATACCTACTCTAATAAAGGCAAGGAAGGAGGCGACGGCAAAACATTATCACCGTATCTGGCGGAAATATGTCTCTTGGTGCGAAACCAGGAATGCTACTATGGAAGATTTCCATTTGGGTCGTTTTCTCCACTTCCTACAGACAGGAGTGGATATGGGCCTAAAATTAGGCTCTGTTAAGGTACAGATTTCGGCTCTGTCGATATTCTTTCAGAAGGAATTGGCTTCTCTTCCAGAAGTCCAGACTTTTGTAAAGGGAGTGCTACACATCCAGCCTCATTTTGTGCCCCCAGTGGCACCATGGGACCTGAACGTGGTGTTGCAGTTCTTAAAATCACACTGGTTTGAACCCCTTAACACGGTTGAGTTGAAATTTCTTACCTGGAAGGTGGTCATGTTATTGGCCTTGGCATCTGCAAGGCGGGTGTCAGAATTAGCGGCCTTGTCTCACAAGAGCCCCTACTTGATTTTTCATGTTGATAGAGCGGAATTGAGGACTCGTCCTCAATTTTTACCTAAGGTGGTTTCTTCATTCCATATAAACCAACCTATTGTGGTGCCTGTGGCTACAAGTGACTTGGAGGATTCCAGGTCCCTGGATGTAGTCAGGGCCTTAAAGATTTGTGTAGCCAGGACGGCTAGAATTAGGAAAACAGAGGCTCTGTTTGTTCTGTATGCAGCCAACAAGATTGGCGCGCTTGCTTCAAAGCAGACTATTGCTCGCTGGATCTGTAACACGATTCAGCAGGCGTATGTTACGGCTGGATTGCCGTTACCACATTCAGTAAAGGCCCATTCCACTAGGAATTACAGCTTTGCCGAGCAGCGACTTGGTCGGGGTCAAACGCTTTTGCTAAATTCTACAAATTTGAAACCCTGGCTGATGAGGACCTAGCAGTTGCTCAGTCGGTGTTGCAGTGTCATCCGCACTCTCCCGCCCGATTGGGAGCTTTGGTATGAACCCCATGGTCCTTACGGAGTCCCCAGCATCCTCTAGGACGTAAGAAAAAATAAGATTTTAAACCTACCGGTAAATCTATTTCTCCTAGTCCGTAGAGGATGCTGGGCGCCAATCCAAGTGCGGAAAATCTGCAAGACTTGTATATAGTTATTGCTTACATAAGGGTTATGTTACAGTTGGAATCGGCCTTGGACCGTTGCTGTTGTTTGTTCATACTGTTAACTGGTTATGTGTATTCCAGGTTATATGGTATGATTGGTGTGGGCTGGTATGAATCTTGCCCTTAGATTTACAAAATCCTTTCCTCGTATTGTCCATCTCCTCTGGCTCCTCCTCTAGCTGAGGTCTGGAGGAGGGGCATAGAGGGATGAGCCAGTGCACACCCATGGAATCAAGGGGTTTGCGTGGAGCGCACAGTATGTGTATCTTGTTCAAGGGGGCTGCTGGTATCTGGAGAGTTGTCCAGACTCTAGGGCTAGTGTTATCGTACAGGTTTTGGATACCTGCGCTCACCCTCTATTTGGTGTTTGTATGTGAGAAATGATGTATCTCTATGATCTGTAAATACCTTTATAAGTCACAATGCTTAGTATAACAGATGGCACAATAATTCATATATAATTGATGATATTGTGATTACACATAAATGCCCTTATAGTAACATGCATATTGTGTGAACATCCGATGTATAGGGAAATTAAACCCAAGATGAAATAAAATATGGTATTGCCGCTTGATGAACATCCTAAAAAAAAAAAAAAGTCTTATGAGAAAAGGAGTGTCTTTGTTCCAGATATATAGGAGTCAGTCTTTATCTGAAGGGATTTCCTTTCCCCTCAGTGTGAGTCTAAAAAGTGTGCCCAGAGGCGGTTCTTTTGTCAATAATTGATCGTAGGTGGAGGTCGTGTTCTGGGAGGCCGGCGTCCCGGCCTGCCAGGTGCAACTTACCCTCACGATGTGATGTTTAGTTCTCTTTGTTCACTCTGTGGTGAGTGTTGATGTGGCCACTTGCGCTGTTTCCGCTGTATCCGTCCCCGGTGGTGTTCCTCAGCAGACAGGGCTGGAAGCCTTCCTGGCTCTGCTGCTAGGCTGCCGGGTCCCGCCGGAAGCCGCACTGAACAACCGGAAGTTGCGTTGCCGCAACGCTCAGCTTCTTCCTATGTCCTGTGCTGTCTCAACGGCCGCTCCACTCGCCGGCCGGCGAGGAGTCTTGTGGATGTAGTTTGCGGTGATGTGCTGGCAAACTTGAGGTGTCTGCATGGATCTGTTTCCAACCGGTTTCGGCCGCAACTGGCCTTCTTCAAGGATTCAGAGTGCTGTCCCATGGGCTTCTTTTATTGGTCTTTCTGACCAATCGGATGCGGTGGGTGTGGTTCCAAATGGGTGATTGATGTTGTGGTGGGTGTGGTTCCAAATGGGTGATTGATGTTTCCATGGAAATGCTTCACTTAGTGCATCTGTTCATTTCAAACAGTAGTGTGCCAGACTTTTTTACTTTTATGGTATGGTGTTTGACGACAACGTGTATGTCCCATATATAGATAGTGGTTTCTTGGTCATATGTATCAACATACATGAATAGTAGTTCTACGGTTAAGTAGAGATATAATTTTCTACAAACATATCACATTTGCATATGTATTCATGATATGGGTGTCTGGTTTTCCAGTGTCCGATAGTGTGCTCCAACCTGTAATGATTATTTGACTAGTATGCTGCTGTTAAAGTCAATGTTGAGACCTTTCGGTGCCATGGTTTTGAGATTAAAGATCCATTTTAATTCGTTCCTATCCAATATTTTATTGAAATCCCCACCTCTCCAATTTCTGAGTGGTTTCTCTATTGCTATGAAGAACAAAGTGGTGGGATTTGCCCCATGTACTTCTTTGTAATGTTTTGATACGCTGTGGTTCTCATATCCAATTTTGATGTTTCTTATATGTTCATATATCCTATTTTTTAATGGTCTGATGGTTCTGCCTATATATTCTAGCCCACACGGGCATCTCAGTAGGTATATCACCCCCTTACTTTCACATGAGACTTCATGTCTGATTTTGATTGACTCATTTATCGTGGAGGAGTGGAATTCCTCTATTCTCTTTGTGGTTGTCTTGTGTGTGATCTTGCAGCCTGAGCATTTCCGACAATAGTGAAAGCCCGTATGGTGTTCTGTGTATGGTAACGTAGTTTGTACCTTTGCTGATGGTTTGAGATGGTTCCTTACCAATTTCTGCTTAATGTCAGGGGCTTTCCTGTAGACTATGTGTGGTCTGTCATCCAAAATTTTATTAAGGTCCTCATCTTTCCTTAGTATACTCCAATGTGTTTGCAGTGTCTTCTCTATTTGTTTGGCTGCTCTGTCATATTGGGTTATGAAGTAGGTCCTCTCTCCTGGGGAATTCCGTGGTTTAGTTTTGTCCTGTAGTAGTGTTCGTCTGTCTAAGTGTAATGTTTCTGCAAATGCTTTGTCTACCAGTTCGGGGGCGTATTTCTTTTCCAAGAATTGGTCCCCCAGCTGTTTCCCTTGTGTCATGAAATCACCCACATCTGAGCAATTTCTCCTAATTCTCATGAATTGCCCCTTAGGTATGTTTTGAAGCCATGTGTTGTGGTGTCCACTGGTTGCTAGGATGTAACTGTTGACATCCACATCCTTCCTGATTAACAAGAAACACATAGAGGATCTAGCCACCCTAGAGGTGCAAATACAAGACGCATACAAATCCCTGGAACCAATGAGACAAGAACCAGGTTTTACAGACATAGAAAATATAACACAGAAGAGATTGGTCAATAAAGAAAACAACCTCATACAATCCAAACTAAAGAAAATACTAAGAGATAGACAACAAAGTAACAACAAAACTAAGAAACACAAAGCCACGTACAAATCACCAAAGATACACACCAAACACAGAACAGCCATACTACCCAAGCCTGGGAATCACAAACTAAATAAGGACCATTACAAACATAAGAGAAAACCTACCAGTACGAAGGGACATCTCTACAAGAACACTGGACTGACTTATCAACAATACATGAACAAAATCCACAATACATCGAAAGAAATACCACAGAGAGCAAACACACCAGAGTCAAAAACAAGCACAAGGTCGACAAGTGATTCTGAGGACACATCCTTCTCTGTCTACGACATTGAAGAGGACCTAGACTACGAACAATTAGCAAGACTCTCCTTCGACCATGGTTGGGTAACCACACAGAGAACATACCATACCACAAGGGAGTCGGACATTGGGGGTACATCATTGACAGTCATACCACAGACCAAGACCACTGACACGACAACCAAAGATAGAAACATTCCAGAAGCAGCACACACAAACAATTTGAGGGAACACACTGCTCCTTTTTTAGAATGGGGTGCAGACGAACAGGTCTGCGGAACCAAAACATTAGCAGGGGTGAACATAAAAAAGAAAAGGAGGGACACAGAGTCAGACGAGGATGTAGGGGAGGGCAGAACGCCAAAAAAGGCAAAACAAAGGGACAACCAAACATTGAACCAAAAATAAACAGTTCCAACATCTTTAATCTCAGTCAAATGGAATTTACAGAACATCACAAAACAGTACTGAACAAAGGTCTTAAGTTCGCACCTACCAAACAACCTAACAAATTCAATGTATACTGTGATCTCCAGACATTCATAAGAAAACTGACACTGAAGAAATATTTTGCCAGTAATCCAGTTATCAGAAATGCCAATGACAGGGACATGGATAAATACACCCACACACCACATAGGCCCCAGTCCACATTTTACCCCAGCCACCTCAAGAACCACTACATTAAAACTTTTGAGGCCCTTGTGACGGAGGACTTAGACAAATTGGATCAGGAGAACATAAAGGCACGAACACATAGAAGCAATAACCTCACCAATAATGAAACCAAGGCACTGAGAGATCTGGAGGAAAACAAGGACATAATAATTAAGCCAGCAGACAAAGGGGGGGGGGGGGGGTATAGTTGTCCTGAACAAAACAGACTACATTCAGGAATCATTGAGAATCCTGGGAGACACAGACACATACCGGATACTACCAACTGACCCAACACAGACATACAAAAAAGAACTGGATCAATTCCTCAAACAAGGACAGGAATTAGGTATATTAAACAAACAAGAATTTCTATTTCTATCCAACAACCACCCAGTCATTCCCGTGTTTTACTACCTCCCTAAGATCCACAAACATCAGACAAACCCTCCCGGACGCCCAATTATCTCAGGAATCAACTCACTCACCTCAAACCTCTCACAATATATAGACACGTTCTAAAAAGAGAAAGTAAAAAACCTGCCATCATACATACGGGACACCACGGACATAATTAGAACATTACAGACGGTAGAGTGGCAACCAGATTACTGGCTGGCGACCAGCGACGTGACATCACTATACACAATAATTGCACACAACTAAGGGCTTGAAAGCATAAAACATTTTCTACAGACAGATGGTACTCTGGATCCAGAACAAACTGATTTTATTGTCACAGCCACCGAATTCATACTGAACCATAACTATGTGTGGTTCAACGACACCTACTACCTGCAGATGACCGGGACCGCTATGGGATCGAGGGTGGCGCCAAGTTATGCCAACCTCTTCATGGGCAAATGGGAGGAAGAGAACATATGGAGAGGGCATGACTTTGGCGCCAACCTCGTCCTATGGCGGCGCTACATTGATGACATAATTTTCATCTGGAAAGGGACACAGGACTCCCTGAATTCCTTCATCCAACACATGAATAACAATTACAGGAATCTCACATTCACAACTCACACTAGCAAGGAGAAGGTTGAATTTCTGGATTTGGAGATCTTCATTAAAGACAATTCATTACAGACAAAAACATTCAGGAAGGATGTGAATGTCAACAGTTACATCCTAGCAACCAGTGGACACCACAATACATGGCTTCAAAACATACCTAAGGGGCAATTCATGAGAATTAGGAGAAATTGCTCAGATGTGGGTGATTTCAAGACACAAGGGAAACAGCTGGGGGACCAATTCTTGGAAAAGAAATACGCCCCCGAACTGGTAGACAAAGCATTTGCAGAAACATTACACTTAGACAGACGAACACTACTACAGGACAAAACTAAACCACGGAATTCCCCAGGAGAGAGGACCTACTTCATAACCCAATATAACAGAGCAGCCAAACAAATAGAGTAGACACTGCAAACACATTGGAGTATACTAAGGAAAGATGAGGACCTTAATAAAATTTTGGATGACAGACCACACATAGTCTACAGGAAAGCCCCTGACATTAAGCAGAAATTGGTAAGGAACCATCTCAAACCATCAGCAAAGGTACAAACTACGTTACCATACACAGAACACCATACGGGCTTTCCCTATTGTGGGAAATGCTCAGGCTGCAAGATCACACACAAGACAACCACAAAGAGAATAGAGGAATTCCACTCCTCCACGATAAATGAGTCATTCAAAATCAGACATGAAGTCTCATGTGAAAGTAAGGGGGTGATATACCTACTGAGATGCCCGTGTGGGCTAGAATATATAGGCAGAACCATCAGACCATTAAAAAATAGGATATATGAACATATAAGAAACATCAAAATTGGATATGAGAACCACAGCGTATCAAAACATTACAAAGAAGTACATGGGGCAAATCCCACCACTTTGTTCTTCATAGCAATAGAGAAACCACTCAGAAATTGGAGAGGTGGGGATTTCAATAAAATATTGGATAGGAACGAATTAAAATGGATCTTTAATCTCAAAACCATGGCACCGAAAGGTCTCAACATTGACTTTAACAACAGCATACTAGTCAAATAATCATTACAGGATGGAGCACACTATCGGACACTGGAAAACCAGACACCCATAACCACTTATACATAGACATGAATACATATGCAAATGTGATATGTTTGTAGAAATTTATATCTCTACTTAACCGTAGAACTACTATTCATGTATGTTGATACATATGACCAAGAAACCACTATCTATATATGGGACATACACGTTGTCGTCAAACACCATACCATAAAAGTAAAAAAGTCTGGCACACTACTGTTTGAAATGAACAGATGCACTAAGTGAAGCATTTCCATGGAAACATCAATCACCCATTTGGAACCACACCCACCACAACATCAATCACCCATTTGGAACCACACCCACCGCATCCGATTGGTCAGAAAGACCAATAAAAGAAGCCCATGGGACAGCACTCTGAATCCTTGAAGAAGGCCAGTTGCGGCCGAAACCGGTTGGAAACAGATCCATGCAGACACCTCAAGTTTGCCAGCACATCACCGCAAACTACATCCACAAGACTCCTCGCCGGCCGTTGAGACCGCACAGGACATAGGAAGAAGCTGAGCGTTGCGGCAACGCAACTTCCGGTTGTTCAGTGCGGCTTCCGGCGGGACCCGGCAGCCTAGCAGCAGAGCCAGGAAGGCTTCCAGCCCTGTCTGCTGAGGAACACCACCGGGGACGGATACAGCGGAAACAGCGCAAGTGGCCACATCATCACTCACCACAGAGTGAACAAAGAGAACTAAACATCACATCGTGAGGGTAAGTTGCACCTGGCAGGCCGGGACGCCGGCCTCCCAGAACACGACCTCCACCTACGATCAATTATTGACAAAAGAACCGCCTCTGGGCACACTGTTTAGACTCACACTGAGGGGAAAGGAAATCCCTTCAGATAAAGACTGACTCCTATATATCTGGAACAAAGACACTCCTTTTCTCATAAGACTTTTTTTTTTTTAGGATATTCATCAAGCGGCAATACCATATTTTATTTCATCTTGTGTTTAATTTCCCTATACATCGGATGTTCACACAATATGCATGTTACTATAAGGACATTTATGTGTAATCACAATATCATCAATTATATATGAATTATTGTACCATCTGTTATACTAAGCATTGTGACTTATAAAGGTATTTACAGATCATAGAGATACATCATTTCTCACATACAAACACCAAATAGAGGGTGAGCGCAGGTATCCAAAACCTGTACGATAACAGTGCACACCCATACTAAAAGTTCTTTATAGGTGCCCATGTCTCCTGCATAGCCCGTTATACCCCATGGTCCTTACGGAGTCCCCAGCATCCTCTACGGACTAGGAGAAATAGATTTACTGGTAGGTTTAAAATCTTATTTTTTATTTATTTTTAAATGAACATTAATAATAATATGAATACATTTCTCAATAATATATCCTCCTCCCACAGCTGAACTTATTTTTTCAGCAGAATTGGTCACAGATTGGTCTGCTGAAAAATTGGACAAATGTGTAGTGAAGATTGGCTGTAGAATCTGCGAGCAGGTCTGCATTAGGATTGAATAAACAATCTAATCTGTTGAGGATTGGACAAGTGTGTACCCAGTTTAAGTGCTATGATACTTATTTTATTTTCTGAAATAATCTCACTAATTTTGTTTCTTGAAATAGTAGTCAGAATTTAAGATTAGACAAAAAGGGGAATGGAATTCCTACCACTACCTCCACAAAAAAGTGCTGACACTACTGCTTATGAAATACTTTACCCTGTACCCTAATCAGACTTCCTAGCTGCCCACAAATCTTCAAGCACTCCTTAAAAACCCTGCTTTGCTAGGGTCTGCCCTACTCCCACTTACAGTACTTGCACTGGTTCATCGTTGCAATCGTCCGATTTACCAAATAGGTGAGAATTAAGCAGTTCCGTGTTTCTGTGGTGCTAGGAACTACTTTCCTTCAACTAGTATACAGTTGACACACTCAGCCGCGGTCAGGTGGCCTGTAGTAGTGGTCAATAATAGCAGTCACGGATGGTAAGTGGAACTCCAAGTTAATAGTACAAACCACCTCCATGCACACAGGTTTGCAGACTAGCCTAACCAGTCTCAAAATTTAACCTGTGGAAGGGTAAGGTCATCCTGCCAGACATGCATTTCAAATCCAACAAAATTGATTTTTGAGGAGACTGTGATATGGTTATTTCTATGAAATTGTTACATTGGTTACAAAATGAAAAGAAGAAAAAAAAAACATAGTCAACAGTCTCCATCTCTACTCTGAGCCACATTCGCTCCTCTTTTCTCTAACGTCCTAAGTGGATGCTGGGACTCCGTAAGGACCATGGGGAATAGCGGCTCCGCAGGAGACAGGGCACAAAATAAAAGCTTGAGATATCAGGTGGTGTGCACTGGCTCCTCCCCCTATGACCCTCCTCCAAGCCAGTTAGATTTTTGTGCCCGGCCGAGAAGGGTGCAAACTAGGTAGCTCTCCAGAGCTGCTTAGAATAAAAGTTTAGTTAGGTTTTTTTATTTTCAGTGAGTCCTGCTGGCAACAGGCTCACTGCATCGTGGGACTAAGGGGAGAAGAAGCGAACTCACCTGAGTGCAGAGTGGATTGGGCTTCTTAGGCTACTGGACGTTAGCTCCAGAGGGACGATCACAGGTTCAGCCTGGATGGGTCACCGGAGCCGCGCCGCCGTCCCCCTTACAGAGCCAGAAGAGACGAAGGTCCGGTGAAAGCGGCGGCAGAAGACATCCTGTCTTCAAGACTAAGGTAGCGCACAGCACCGCAGCTGTGCGCCATTGCTCTCAGCACACTTCACACTCCGGTCACTGAGGGTGCAGGGCGCTGGGGGGGAGCGCCCTGAGACGCAATATAACACACATATACCTTAGCTGGCAAAAGGAATACATCACATATAGCTCCAGGGCTATAATGGATGTATTTTTTCCCCTGCCATTTTACACAAAAAAGCGGGAGTTAAGGACGTCGTGAAGGGGCGGGGCCTATCTCCTCAGCACACTGGCGCCATTATTCCCTCACAGCTCCGCTGGAAGGACGGCTCCCTGATTCTCCCCTGCAGTACTGCATCTGATTCAGGGTAAAAAAGAGAAGGGGGGGCATTTTGGCAGCAAATAACTAGATTAACAGCAGCTATAAGGGATTAACACTTATATAAGGTTATCCCTGTATATATATAGCGCTGGGTGTGTGCTGGCAGACTCTCCCTCTGTCTCTCCAAAGGGCTAAGTAGGGTCCTGTCCTCTATCAGAGCATTCCCGGTGTGTGTGCTGTGTGTCGGTACGCGTGTGTCGACATGTATGAGGAGGAAAATGAGGTGGAGGCGGAGCAGTTGCCTGTGTTAGTGATGTCACCCCCTAGGGAGTCGACACCTGACTGGATGATTGTGTTTAAGCAATTAAGTGATAATGTCAGCAATTTACAAAAAACTGTTGACGACATGAGAAAGCCGGCAAATCAATTAGTGCCTGTTCAGGCGTCTCAGACACCCTCAGGGGCCCTAAAACGGCCGCTACCTCAGTGGGTCGACACGGATCCAGATACAGATACTGAATCTAGTGTCGACGGTGACGAGACAAACGTAATGTCCAGTAGGGCCACACGTTACATGATCACGGCAATGAAAGAGGCATTGAACCTTTCTGACACTACAAATACCTCAAAGGCGGGTATTATGTGGGGTGTGAAAAAACTGCCAATAGTTTTTCCTGAGTCTGAGGAAATAAATGAGGTGTGTGATAAAGCGTGGGTTTCCCCCGATAAAAAACAGCTAATTTCTAATAAGTTATTAGCACTATACCCTTTCCCGCCAGAGGTTAGGGCACGGTGGGAAACACCCCCTAGGGTAGATAAGGCGCTCACACGTTTATCTAAACAAGTAGCGTTACCGTCCCCTGATACGGCCACCCTCAAAGAACCAGCTGATAGGAGGCTGGAAAATATCCTGAAAAGTATATACACACATACTGGTGTTATACTGCGACCATCAATCGCATCAGCCTGGATGTGCAGTGCTGGAGTCGCATGGGCGGATTCCCTGACTGAGAATATTGATACCCTGGATAGGGACAATATTCTGTTAACTATAGTACATTTAAAGGATGCATTGCTATATATGCGTGATGCGCAGAGGGATATTTGTACCCTGGCATCAAGAGTAAGCGCAATGTCCATCTCTGCCAGAAGAGCATTATGGACCAGACAGTGGTCAGGGGACGCAGATTCCAAACGGCACATGGAAGTATTGCCGTATAAGGGGGAGGAGTTATTTGGGGCTGGTCTAACAGACCTGGTGGCCACGGCAACGGCTGGAAAATCCACCTTTTTACCCCAGGTTACTTCACATCAACAGAAAAAGACACAGTCTTTTCAAACTCAGTCCTTTCGTTCCCATAAGTACAAGCGAGCAAAAGGTCACTCTTTTCTGCCCAAGGGCAGAGGAAGAGGAAAAAGGCAGCACCATGCAGCCGCTTCCCAGGAGCAGAAGCCCTCCCCTGCTTCTGCCAAGTCTTCAGCATGACGCTGGGGCTTTACAAGCAGACTCAGACACGGTGGGGGCCCGTCTCAAGAATTCCAACGCGCAGTGGGCTCACTCGCAAGTGGATCCCTGGATTCTACAGGTAGTATCACAGGGGTACAAACTGGAATTCGAGGCGTTTCCTCCTCATCGGTTCCTGAAGTCTGCTTTACCAAAGTCTCCCTCCGACAGGGAGGCAGTTCTGGAAGCCATTCACAAGCTGTACTCCCAGCAGGTGATAATCAAGGTACCCCTCTTACAACAGGGGAAGGGGTATTATTCCACACTATTTGTGGTACCGAAGCCGGACGGCTCGGTGAGACCAATATTAAATCTAAAATCTTTGAACACTTACATAAAAAGGTTCAAATTCAAGATGGAGTCACTCAGAGCGGTGATAGCGAACCTGGAAGAGGGGGACTATATGGTGTCGCTGGACATCAAGGATGCTTATCTCCACGTCCCAATATATCCTTCTCACCAAGGGTACCTCAGGTTTGTAGTACAAAACTGTCATTATCAGTTTCAGACGCTGCCGTTTGGATTGTCCACGGCGCCTCGGGTCTTTACCAAGGTAATGGCCGAAATGATGATTCTTCTACGAAGAAAAGGCATCTTAATTATCCCTTACTTGGACGATCTCCTGATAAGGGCAAGAACCAAGGAACAGTTAGAAGTCGGAGTGGCACTATCTCAGGTAGTGCTAAGTCAGCACGGATGGATTCTAAATATTCCAAAATCGCAGCTGATTCCAACGACACGTCTACTGTTCTTAGGAATGATTCTGGACACAGTCCAGAAGAAGGTGTTTCTCCCGGAGGAGAAGGCCAGGGAGTTATCCGAGTGAGCAAGCCCCACAGGGGTGAAACATGTTTTCCATTCCAATGGGTCCTGTTTTGTCCAACTGCAAGTGATTCACTCCTAGCCTCAGGTCAGATCAGTCCATCCTGCCATTTTGGGCTAATTTTTGCCCAGCTGTCATAGAAATTGTATCTATATCCGTGCAGCTTCATTTATGCCTTTTTCCAGGCTTATGCATCTTAGTTTATTGCATCAGGATTAAAAACTGCATTTTATAGGAAAGAAATACTGCATTCTTCTTTGACTTTCCTCCTGCAGATCCTGTTGTCATATTGCTGCATGGGTTATATGAGAATTTCATGTCTATTTCCCTATATCCTAATGATTATAACAGCTCCAATTCACACAAAGTGTTTCTAATGACACCCATGTCACTAGTGATTATTTCATTGCATATACCAGTACTATTTATTTGTATCTACAATTATCTTTGACATATTTTCTGTTCCTTACACCAGTACCAATGTACACATATATATAAAAAAAATTTTTTTGATCCGTGTTTCTTTATCCATTTGTATCTATACGGACGGGTAATTTTTATCACCCGTTCCTAATAACTACAGCCTAATTGATCTCCATTATCCTTTTTAGGGTTTTTTTTTTCCATAAATCTATATATCTTCGTTTTTTTCTCATAAATCCATATATCTTCCTTTTTCGTGGACTCTCATTTGTGATCCAGGGACACAATACCACCGGTGTGGGACTTGATGTCTCCTGCCTAACACAAAAAGCAGATCCACACTATATCTATAAGACCCAGCTAATTATCCCCCCCTATATAGGTGCACTCTCATTGGACGTCTGACCAAATCCTTCTACTATCAAACCACACTGCTAATGCCCGATCTCGTCCGATCTTGGAAGCGAAACAGTGTGGGCTGAGTTAGTACCTGAGGTGGAGACTCACAGGGAATACTCAGTGTTGTAGAACATCAATCATTGCATATGATGTGTGGTATGTGACTCCAACAGCAGCATCACCATTTGTTCCTATCCTTTTCTTTCTTTACCCTGGTATATCCTTTGATTTGTTTCTATTATTACTTATTGCCAAACAGCTGTTATTCCTTCATTAGGATTATGACAGAATCTAAAATCAATTGACTTAATTGATCTCATTAATACAGATCATCTGTACTGGCCGGGTGAGAAAGGGTTTATGACTTGCAGTGTCTCTACCCCTCTCCATCTCATTTCCTGAGGCAGGACCAGAACATTTTTATCTGGGATCATTCACATCTCCTCAACCAGGGGCAATTATATTCTTAATATTTCCAAATAAATTTTGTTTTATCTGCTGACTAATCAACCTAGTGTTATTCATTCTAGTTATTTAACTACCATTAATGAGTGCGCCCACACAAGAGCCTTCTTCTTTCTCCCTTTTGTTTATAGTTATCCGAGCTAGTCAGGAACCTCCTAAAACCAGGACAGGTCTCAGTGCATCAGTGCACAAGGGTCCTGGGAAAAATGGTGGCTTCTTACGAAGCGATTCCATTCGGAAGATTCCATGCAAGAACTTTTCAGTGGGATCTACTGGGAAAATGGTCCGGATCGCATCTTCAGATGCATCAACGGATAACCCTGTCGCCAAGGACAAGGGTGTCTCTCCTGTGGTGGCTTCAGAGGGCTCATCTACTAGAGGGCCGCAGATTTGGCATTCAGGATTGGATCCTGGTAACCACGGATGCCAGCCTGAGAGGCTGGGGAGCAGTCACACAGGGAAGGAATTTCCAGGGCTTGTGGTCAAGCATGGAAACATCTCTTCATATAAACATTCTAGAACTAAGGGCCATTTACAATGCCTTAATTCAAGCAAAACCTCTGCTTCAGGGTCAGGCGGTGTTGATCCAGTCGGACAACATCACGTCAGTCGCCCACATAAACAGACAGGGCGGCACGAGAAGCAGGAGGGCAATGGCAGAAACTGCAAGGATTCTTCGCTGGGCGGAAAATCATGTGATAGCACTGTCAGCAGTGTTCATTCCGGGAGTGGACAACTGGGAAGCAGACTTCCTCAGCAGACACGACCTTCACCCGGGAGAGTGGGGACTTCACCCAGAAGTCTTCCACCAAATTGTAAACCGTTGGGAAAGACCAAAGGTGGACATGATGGCGTCACGTCTAAACAAAAAACTGGACAGATATTGCGCCAGGTCAAGGGACCCTCAGGCAATAGCAGTGGACGCTCTGGTAACGCCGTGGGTGTACCAGTCAGTGTATGTATTCCCTCCTCTGCCCCTCATACCGAAAGTATTGAGAATCATAAGAAGGAGAGGAGTAAGAACTATACTCGTGGTTCCGGATTGGCAAAGAAGGTCTTGGTACCCGGAACTTCAAGAGATGCTCACGGACGAACCGTGGCCTCTACCTCTAAGACAGGACCTGCTACTGCAGGGGCCTTGTCTGTTCCAAGACTTACCGCGGCTGCGTTTGACGGCATGGCGGTTGAACGCCGGATCCTGAAGGACAAGGGCATTCCAGAAGAAGTCATCCCTACTCTGGTAAAAGCCAGAAAGGAAGTAACCGCAAAACATTATCACCGCATTTGGCGTAAATATGTTGCGTGGTGTGAGGCCAAGAAGGCCCCTACACAGGAATTTCAACTGGGTCGTTTCTTGCATTTCCTGCAAACAGGACTGTCTATGGGCCTAAAATTAGGGTCCATTAAGGTTCAAATTTCGGCCCTGTCGATATTCTTCCAGAAAGAACTGGCTTCAGTACCTGAAGTTCAGACATTTGTGAAAGGGGTGCTGCACATACAGCCTCCTTTTGTGCCTCCAGTGGCACCTTGGGATCTCAGTGTTGTGTTGAGATTTCTAAAATCACACTGGTTTGAACCATTGTCTACGGTAGATTTAAAATATCTCACGTGGAAGGTGTCGATGCTGTTGGCCTTGGCTTCAGCTAGGCGTGTGTCAGAATTGGCGGCTTTATCATGTAAAAGCCCTTACCTAAATTTTCATTCTGACAGGGCGGAATTGAGGACTCGTCCTCAATTTCTACCTAAGGTGGTTTCTGCATTTCACATGAACCAACCTATTGTGGTACCTGCGGCTACTAGGGACTTAGAGGACTCTAAGTTGCTGGACGTTGTCAGGGCCTTGAAAATATATGTTTCCAGGACGGCTGGAGTCAGGAAAACTGACTCGCTGTTTATCCTGTATGCACCCAACAAGCTGGGTGCTCCTGCTTCAAAGCAGACGATTGCTCGTTGGATTTGTAGTACAATTCAGCTTGCACATTCCGTGGCAGGATTGCCACAGCCAAAATCAGTAATAGCCCATTCCACAAGGAAAGTGGGCTCATCTTGGGCGGCTGCCCGAGGGGTCTCGGCTTTACAACTTTGCCGAGCAGCTACTTGGTCAGGGGCAAACACGTTTGCTAAATTCTACAAATTTGATACCCTGGCTGAGGAGGACCTGGAGTTCTCTCATTCGGTGCTGCAGAGTCATCCGCACTCTCCCGCCCGTTTGGGAGCTTTGGTATAATCCCCATGGTCCTTACGGAGTCCCAGCATCCACTTAGGACGTTAGAGAAAATAAGATTTTACTTACCGATAAATCTATTTCTCGTAGTCCGTAGTGGATGCTGGGCGCCCATCCCTAGTGCGGATTGTCTGCAATACTTGTATATAGTTATTGTTACAAAAAATTCGGGTTATTATTGTTGAGCCATCTTTTCAGAGGCTCCTTTAAATTTATCATACTGTTAACTGGGTTCAGATCACGAGTTGTACGGTGTGATTGGTGTGGCTGGTATGAGTCTTACCCGGGATTCAATATCCTTCCTTATTATGTACGCTCGTCCGGGCACAGTATCCTAACTGGCTTGGAGGAGGGTCATAGGGGGAGGAGCCAGTGCACACCACCTGATATCTCAAGCTTTTATTTTGTGCCCTGTCTCCTGCGGAGCCGCTATTCCCCATGGTCCTTACGGAGTCCCAGCATCCACTACGGACTACGAGAAATAGATTTATCGGTAAGTAAAATCTTATTTTTTAATTACAAAGTAGCAATATTTTCGCAGCCTCAGACATCAATAGTCATTAAAGATAATATCCATCACTGTGATGTTAGAACATACCCTATCTCTATTCAAGCATGCCAAAGTGTTGCTGCATATTTGAACAATGGGGGTAATTCAGAGTTGATCGCAGCAGCAAATTGTTAGCAGTTGGTCAAAACCACGTACACTGCAGTTGGGGTCAGATATAACATTTGCATAGAGAGTTAGATTTGGGTGGGTTATTTTGTTTCTGTACAGGGTAAATACTGACTGCTTAATTTTTACACTGCAATTTAGATTTCAGTTTGAACACACCCCACCCAAATCTAACTCTCTGCACATGTTATATCTGCCCCCCCCTGCAGGATCTGCCCCCCCCCCCTGCAGTGCACATATTTTTGCCCAACTACTAACAAATTTGCTGCTGCGAACAACTCTGAATTACCACCAATATCTACAAGTTTTTGCTTACTTTCTCTTACGTCCTAGAGGATGCTGGGGTCCATATTAGTACCATGGGGTATAGACGGGTCCACCAGGAGCCATTGGCACTTTAAGAGTTTAATAGTGTGGGCTGGCTCTTCCCTCTATGCCCCTCCTACCAGACTCAGTTTAGAAAGTGTGCCCGGAGTAGCCGGTCACAGCTAGGGGAGCTCGACCGTGTTCTCTTAGAAAAAGTTTTTTATTTCTTTTCAGAGTTTGTTATTTTACAGGGAGGCTGTCCTGCAGAGAGGGACTGAGGGGGGGGGGGGGAGCAGTGTCCGCCCTGCGAGGTCTTGAGCCACTGCTCCCGCTGACTGGACATTGACTGGACATTGAGCTCCAGAGGGGTCCAATCGCACCCCGCCGCAGGGGAACGCTCGCCCCGGCAGCTACCCGCCACCCCCTCACTGTCTCCCCTTGCAAGCGGGCGGCCAGTGTGAAGAGGGCAGCTAGAGGGTAGGAGCGCTGTATTAACCGCGCTCCTGGAAGGCTCAGCGGTACTGTCTGAGGGGCGCCCTTGGCCAGCTCCGGACCTAACACTGACCAAAACAAGCCTGTCGGGGTCTGTGGATCCAGGCCAGCACAAAATCCTCCGGCCAGTATAATCTTCAAAGAGCGGGAAGACAGCGCCATTGAGGGGGAGGAGCTTCTACTCAGAGCGGACCCAGCAGCGTTCAGTGCCATTTCCCTGCCTGCAGCTCACTGCCAGTGGATGCACAGGTCCCTCCAGAGCGACTCCAGCTATCTGTACAGTACCAGGGGGTTGTAGAAGGAAGGGGAGGCTGTGTAAAGGCTGTGTCACCTATTAAGGGACACAGTCAGCGCTGGTTTAGGGTCTCCCTATACTCTAAAAGCGCTGTGTGTGGTTTTGCTCCAATCTCTGTGTGTCTCTGCCATTCTTGGGGGGAAACTCTGTCTGCCCAGTACCTGTGTGTTTGTGGGGTGTTTGGTGGGTGTGTGACAACATGTCTAGGGACACTGTTTCATATGCTGCAGAGGATTTGTCTTCCCAGGAAGACTCCATACCATGTATTCAGGATTGCACTGCTTTAGCACAGATCCCAGCTAGAGAGCCAGAACGGTTAGTCTCTCTGATGGGGACTATTTCTCAGATTTCTGATAGAGTTACTAGGACTGAGCATGCCACTCAGGTCCTCCAGTCCTCTATGGTTGTATGGTCTGATTCTGCCTCCTCGGGGTCCCCTGTGGTACACTTGCAATTATGCAGGATGACACGGACACCGCTGCAAACGGTGACGGGGATGTGTTGAGGGGGTCAGCATCACTTGCCATGGGGGTGCAGTTGATGATTGAGGCTCCGGAACAGGTGGAGGAGGCCTTCTTTACAGATAAGAAGAAGCCCCCCATCACCTTCCCGGCATTCAAAGAATTAAATGCTATCTTTGAAAAGGCCTGGGAAACTCCGGAAAAGAATTTCCAGATCCCCAAGAGAGTCTTGGTTGCTTTTCCCTTCCCTGAGGAAGATAGAAAGAGATGGGAGTCCCCGCCGATAGTCGACGACTCTGTATCTGTTATGATTCCAGCACTCTGGTCTGAGGAGATTTTATAACAAGGACCTGAGCACTGGAACGTAATGCTGGGAAAGGAAGCGGGAATGGAAAATAGCCCCTGCCGCCCTAACTCCGTTGTCTCGCCCGTGCTGTCAGAAATCCCTTGCGAGACTATGGTTGCTTGAGCCCATGGCAGCCGCGTTTGAAGGGCGGATTACGTCTGCCCAACTCCGATGCCCCCTCAGGTCTTAATGGGAGACCAAGGGAAATCCGAGACAGGGTGATAACAAGGGGCCCTCTAACTCAGCAACAAGGCCAGGGGCTACAAGCTAACTTAAACTAGAATATGTGCGGAAAAACCGCCAGGGAAAAGGACAACCAAAATACCCACTTGTCCACTCTCCTACCTGGCACCGCCGAGTTCCGGAGAGGACTTGTGGAAGCGGAACCCTCCGCAAATGCTCCAAAAACAGAATAAAACAATAAAGCGGGCTGAGCCGCAGCACACGGCAGAGCCGCCACTCACGAACACCACACGAGATTCTCTGGCGACCGTGGCGGACAATAGAGGACCAGAGCCTTCTTGGGATGAGATGACTACTTCACTATTCAGGAACTCTGAAGACAGGAATGACCGGACACAGCAGGACTGGAACAGACGTTCAGCAAACCAAAGCAGCATGCAGGAAGCTATTACCGGCGTCTGTGTGAAGCACTGAGAAAGTATTTAACAAGGAGTCCTCCAATCAGATGTTTCCAAGCCATATTATGAAACATGCCGTGCAGCTGCCAGGCTGCACGAGCAGAGACAAGTGTGTGTGTGATTGATTAGATTGACCCTGCAACAGGGAACGCGGTCCGCCCGTGGCGTCCCCGTTGCTAGGGTCCGGGCGGCTCAGCACGCCTGGCGTCCCTGCGTTGCTAGGGAGACGGCGGCTACGCGCGCACGGCGTCCCAGCGTTGCTAGGGACCCGGCGGCTAGCCCGCCCGGCGTCCCTAGTAGCTAGGCGCCGGGCCGCGAGGACATCGCGGACCCCGGCGCCTAACAGTACCCCCCCCTTGAGGAGGGGTCAAGGAACCCCTAAAGCCAGGTTTCTGAGGAAATTCTCAAAAAAATGCCCTCTTGAGCCTAGGGGCATGAAGATCCTTATCCAGGACCCAAGACCTTTCCTCCGGACCATAGCCTTTCCAGTGAACTAAAAAATAAAGCCGACCCCGGGACAATTTAGAGTCAAGAACTTTCTCTACCAAGAATTCCTGTTGTCCCCGTCCATCCACTGGAGATCTACCCTGAGAGATCCTCCGAGGAAATCTGCTGGAAGAAATGTATTGTTTCAACAGGGAACAATGAAAAGTATTTCCAATTTTAAGAGATCTTGGTAAACGTAGCCGGAAGGCAACTGGGTTGACCTTCTTAATAATAAGAAACGGTCCAATAAATTTGGGTCCCAGTCTAGCCGAGGATTGTCGAAGCCTGATGTTGCGAGTCGACAACCACACCTTATCTCCCACCTTAAAAGTGCAGGGACGTCGGAGCCTGTCAGAAAATTTCTTCTCTCGGAAGGCCGCTTTCCTGTGAGCAAGGTGCACTTTTTTCAAAATTGCTCTGAGATGGGAGGTCAAGGTTAGCGAGGAGACTGGAGAATGATGAAAAAAAGAATTGGCTCTGGGGTGAAAACCAAAAACTGAAAAGAACAGAGACTCTTTGGTGGAGGAATGACAAGAGTTATTGTAAGCAAATTCAGCCAAAGGGAGAAACTCAGACCAATCATTCTGGAGTTTGGCTGAATACAGACGCAAATATTGTTTTAATGACTGGTTGACTCGTTCGGTTTGCCCGTTAGACTGTGGGTGGTAACCAGATGTTAACGATAGTGTCATCTTCAATGAGGCACAAAAACATTTCCACAATTGTGCGATGAATTGTGGACCCCGGTCAGAAACAATATCAGTGGGCAACCCACGAAGCCTGAACACATGGCGGAGGAACAAAACTGCCAACCCTTGAGCAGAAGGCAATTGGGGAAGAGCAACAAAATGAGCCATTTTACTAAAACGGTCCACTACCACCCAAATGACTCGGAATCCGGCTGAAAGGGGAAGGTCAACCACAAAATCCATGGAAATATGAGACCATGGCCTGAGAGGAACAGCTAAAGGCATGAGTTGCCCGATAGGCAACGAACGAGGAACCTTTTGCTGTGCACAAACCTGACATGAATGAACGAATTCCTTAACGTCTTTAGAAAGACTAGGCCACCACACTGAACGAGAGACTAACTCCAATGTCTTAGTGATTCCCGGATGCCCTGAGACCTTGCTGTCATGAAATTCAGTTAAAACCGTGGCTCTCAAAAATTCAGGGACATAATGACGACCAGCAGGAGTAAGTCTAGGAGCTTGGTGTTGAAGCTGGTTTAACTGGGTAAATAAATCCTGAGTGAGGCCTGCCCGGATGACCGAAGATGGAAGTATGGAGGTAACAACAGGATTGCTATTGTGAACCGGAAGAAAGCTACGTGACAGGGCATCAGCTTTTGTATTCTTGGAACCAGGCCTAAAAGTAATTATAAACCTGAAACGAGTAAAAAATAATGCCCAACGTGCCTGCCGAGCATTAAGCCGTTTAGCTGACTCAATATATTGCAGGTTCTTATGGTCAGTAAAAACCGAAATTGTATGTTTAGCTCCCTCCAGCCAATGCCTCCACTCCTCAAAAGCCCATTTCACCGCCAGTAACTCCCGATTACCAATGTCATAGTTGGATTCAGCGGAGGAGAATTTCCTGGACATAAAGGCACAAGGATGTAACTCCAGAGACTCCGGGTCCTCTTGAGAAAGGACAGCCCCCACTCCAACCTCTGAGGCATCAACCTCCACAACAAAAGGCAATTCCGGATTAGGATGTCTGAGGACTGGAGCCGAGACAAAGGCTTGTTTCAAGGCCTGGAAGGACAATTCGGCTTCATGCGACCAGTTGGTAGGATCCGCCCCTTTTTTTGTCAGCTACTATGGGAGCAACCAGGTCAGAAAAAGAATGAATAAACTTCCTATAATAATTCGTAAACCCTAAAAAGCGCTGAATTGCTTTTAAATTAGTGGGTTGCACCCAATTAAGGATGGCCTGGAGCTTCTTTGGTTCCATGGAAAATCCCTGAGGAGAAATTATGTACCCTAAAAAAGATACTTCCGTGACGTGAAAATCACACTTCTCCAGCTTGGCATATAAATGATTCTCACGTAACTTTTGAAGAACCAGACGCACCTGGGTAACATGTTGTTCCATTGATTCAGAAAAAATCAAGATGTCGTCTAAATAAACTACCACAAATTTCCCTAAGAAGTCACGGAGAACATCGTTAATAAGGTCTTGAAAAACTGCCGGAGCGTTAGACAGGCCGAACGGCATCACCAGGTATTCGTAGTGACCCGACTGAGTGCTGAAAGCCGTCTTCCACTCGTCCCCAGATTTAATTCGGATGAGGTTGTAAGCTCCTCTAAGGTCAATTTTAGAAAAAATCACAGCAGAACGTAATTGATCAAAAAGTACAGAAATCAACGGCAAAGGATAGGTGTTTTTAACGGAGATCTTATTCAGGGCTCTAAAATCAATGCAGGGTCTAAGCGAGCCATCTTTTTTCTCCACAAAGAAAAAACCTGCACTTAAAGGAGATTTTGATGGTCTAATAAATCCCTTCTTTAGGCTTTCCTGAATATAATTATTCATGGCCGTAGTTTCTGGCCCGGACAAAGCATATAATCTCCCCTTTGGCAAAGTGGCACCTGGAACTAGCTCAATCGTACAATCATAAGGCCGATGGGGAGGCAGAATGTCCACATTGCCTTTAGAGAAGACACCTGCAAACTCTTGGTATTCCACAGGAATGAGCTCTGGAATGATTGCTGCAACTCTGACTGGATACGAAATACATTCCTTAGCACAAAATGTACCCCATTGGGAAATCTCCCCGGACCGCCAATCAATGGTGGGATTATGAAAGGCCAGCCAAGGGTGACCCAGAACAACAGGAACTGCCGGGCAATGTGTAAGGTAAAATTCAATATTTACGGAATGTAAGGCTCCTACGGTAAGTACTACTGGAGGTGTACGGTGAGTTATTATCCCATTAGAAAGCGGACCCCCATCTAAGCTGTGCATGGTGATACATCTATCTAATGGTAACTGCGGAATGCCTAAGGCCTTAGCCCAAGTTAAATCCATAAGGTTTCCTGCAGCTCCACTGTCGACAAAAGCCGACACCAAAGAACTGAGGCTGCCAAAGGAAACTTTAACTGGAACTAAGAGAGAGTTGTTTGAGGAGATAAGCTGCAGACCTAAGTGAACCCCCTCACAATTCACTTGGTCAAAGCGTTTCCCGACTTGTTCGGGCAATTACGAGCAAAATGTCCCTTACAACCACAGTATAAACAAAGACCGGAATTTTGTCTTCTGGTTTTTTCTTCAGGAGACAGCCGGGAGAGACCCATCTGCATGGGCTCCTCGACGTCCTCTGGAATGGAATATACACAAGGACTAGACCTTACAAGTGCTCCTCTTTCAGCCCTCCGCTATCGGAGACGACGATCAATCTTTATAGCAAGCTCCATGAGTTTATCGAGAGTCTCAGGAGCGGGGTACTGGAGGAGTCTGTCTTTTATAGCTTCAGATAAACTGAGGCGAAACTGACTGCGCAGGGCAGGGTCATTCCAGCCACAGTCGTTCGACCAACGGCGAAATTCGGTACTATAAACCTCCGCAGGATTTCTTCCTTGTTTGAGAGCGCGCAGCTGACTCTCAGCGGACGCCTCTCTATCTGGGTCATCATACAAGAGCCCTAAAGACTTAAAAAAGGCGTCTACAGATAACAATGCAGGATCCTCTGCTCTTAAACCAAATGCCCAGGTCTGAGGATCCCCTTGGAGTAAAGAAATAATAATCCCAACCCGCTGAGATTCATTACCAGAGGATGTTGGTCTTAAACGAAAATAAAGTTTACAGGATTCTTTAAAATTAAAAAATGATTTTCTATCACTGGAAAAACGGTTGGGCAAATGCATCTTTGGTTCAGGGACTACCTCCGGGGAGGCTCGCAAAAGATCTTCCTGCGATCTCACCCGAAGAGAAAGATCCTGAACCATCTGAGTAAGTTCTTGTATCTGGTTTACTAAGAGCTGACCGGGATTCGGCCCTAAACCTGACGGATTCATGAGGCCGATAAACTCGCACAAAAACTGAATGAGAAAAAATTAAACCCCGTTTAATTTTAAATTTTGTTTTTGGGCTGGTAATAATGTTATGATTCCAGCACTCTGGTCTGAGGAGATTTTATAACAAGGACCTGAGCACTGGAACGTAATGCTGGGAAAGGAAGCTGGAATGGAAAATAGCCCCTTGCGCCCTAACTCCGTTGTCTCGCCCGTGCTGTCAGAAATCCCTTGCGAGACTATGGTTGCTTGAGCCCATGGCAGCCGCGTTTGAAGGGCGGATTACGTCTGCCCAACTCCGATGCCCCCTCAGGTCTTAATGGGAGACAAAGGGAAATCCGAGACAGGGTGATAACAAGGGGCCCTCTAACTCAGCAACAAGGCCAGGGGCTACAAGCTAACTTAACCTAGAATATGTGCGGAAAAACTGCCAGGGAAAAGGACAACCAAAATACCCACTTGTCCACTCTCCTACCCGGCACCGCCGAGTTCCGGAGAGGACTTGTGGAAGCGGAACCCTCCGCAAATGCTCCAAAAACAGAATAAAACAATAAAGCGGGCTGAGCCGCAGCACACGGCAGAGCCGCCACTCACGAACACCACACGAGATTCTCTGGCGACCGTGGCGGACATAGAGGACCAGAGACTTCTTGGGATGAGATGACTACTCCACTATTCAGGAACTCTGAAGACAGGAATGACCGGACACAGCAGGACTGGAACAGACGTTCAGCAAACCAAAGCAGCATGCAGGAAGCTATTACCGGCGTCTGTGTGAAGCACTGAGAAAGTATTTAACAAGGAGTCCTCCAATCAGTTGTTTCCAAGCCATATTATCAAACATGCCGTGCAGCTGCCAGGCTGCACGAGCAGAGACAAGTGTGTGTGTGATTGATTAGATTGACCCTGCAACGGGGAACGCGGTCCACCCGTGGCGTCCCCGTTGCTAGGGTCCGGGCGGCTCAGCACGCCTGGCGTCCCTGCGTTGCTAGGGAGCCGGCGGCTACGCGCGCATGGCTTCCCAGCGTTGCTAGGGACCCGGGTGCTAGCCCGCCCGGCGTCCCTAGTAGCTAGGCGCCGGGCCGCGAGGACATCGCGGACCCCGGCGCCTAACAGTATCCAGGCTGTCCAAGCAGGTGGTATTACCGGTCCCGGAATCTACCGCATTAAAGGACCCGGCAGATCGCAAGGTGGATGCTACGCTAAAATCCATTTACACGGCTTCAGGGGCTATATTGTGGCCTACTATAGCCTGTGCTTGGATTGCTAAAGCTATTGCCAGGTGGTCGATCACTCTGCAGGAGGAATCTACTACGCTGGACAGAGGTGGCGTTGATTTATTTTTACGTGATATTCAGGATTATGCAGGGTTCCTGGTGGATTCCATGAAGGACCTGGGTTCCTTGGCATGCGGGGATCTCCTCCATTTCAGTCTCTGCTCGCAGAGGTCCCTGGCTGCGCAACTGGTCTGCGGATGCGGAATCCAGGAAGTGTGTGGAGGGCCTACCATACAAGGGTCAGGCTCTCTTTGGGGAAGCGCTGGATGCGTGGATTGCCATGGCTACCGTGGGTAAGTTTCTCCTTTTCTCCCCTCAGCTGCACCGGCTACGAAGAAGCCTTTTTCATCAACCACGTCACAGTCCTTTCGGCCCGCGAGATCTAGAAAGAACAAGCCTTCGAACACCTTCTTCAGAGGTGGTCGTGCCAAAGGAAAGAAACCTGCTCCCGCAGGTTCCCAAACCCAGAATCTTGCTTCTGATACCCCTAAGTCCTCCGCATGACGGTGGACAGCTAGGCCTGAAGGAGGGTCAGGTGGGGGCGAGACTCCGGCAGTTCAGCCACGTCTGGGTGTCGTCCGGTCTGGACCTTTGGGTCCTGGATATAGGGTCCAGAGGGTACAGACTGGAGTTTCAAGATCCCCCACCTCACCGTTTCTTCAAGTCAGGCTTGCCAGCTCTGCTGGTGGACAGAACAATTCTTCTGGAGGCCATCAGAAAATTGATGGTGTCTGAGGTCATTGTTCCAGTTCCGCCTCAGCAGCGGAACAAAGGTTATTATTCAAACCTTTTTGTGGTACCAAAACCGGATGGTTCGGTATGACCTATCCTGAACTTAAAGTCTTTGAACCCTTATCTCAGGGAGTTCAAATTCAAGATGGAATCTCTGAGAGCTGTCATCGCAGGACTCGTGGAGGGGGAGTTCCTGCTGTCTCTGGACATCACGGATGCATACCTCCACATTCCCATTTGATCGCCACATCAGGCATATCTCAGGTTTGCACTGTTGGACGATCACTATCAGTTCCAGGCGCTACCGTTTGGCCTATCCACAGCACCGAGGATCTTCACCAAGGTGATGGCGGAGATGATGGTTCTCCGCAAGCAGGGGGTGAACGTAATTCCGTATCTGGACGATCTCCTAATCAAGGCATCGTCCAGGGAGAGGTTGTTGCGGTTCATCACACTCACGACGCAGCTGCTCAGGAAGCACGGTTGGATCCTGAACCTTCCAAAGTCTCATCTGGAGCCGACAAGGCGGATGTCTTTCCTGGGGATGATCCTCGACACGGAAGTGCAGATTGTATTTCTCCCGGTGGAGAAAGCGTTGGTGATTCAAACAATGGTCCGGTATGTCCTAAAGCCTACCCGGGTATCGGTCCATCAATGCATACGCCTTCTGGGGAAGATGGTTGCCGCCTACGAGGCTCTGCAGTGCGACAGGTTTCATGCTCGACCTTTTCAGCTGGACCTCTTGGACCAGTGGTCGGGCTCTCACCTACACATGCACAAGAGGATACGCCTGTATCCGAAAGCCAGGATTTCACTCCTCTGGTGGCTACAACTTCCGCACATTCTGGAAGTTCGAAGGTTTGGAATTCAAGACTGGATCCTTCTAACCACAGATGCAAGTCTAAGAGGTTGGGGAGCTGTCGCTCTGGGGGAAACCTTTCAGGAACGATGGTCGGCGCAAGAGTCACTTCTCCCAATAAACATCCTGGAACTCAGGGCCATGTACAATGCCCTTCTGCAAGCAGCACACCTTCTACAGGATCGGGCTGTTCTAGTGCATTCGGACAACGTGACCACAGTGGCCTACATAAACGGACAAGGCGGAACGAAGAACAGGGCTGCCATGTCAGAGTTGTCAAAAATCCTCATCTGGGCAGAAAGGCACGCGGTGGCGATGTCGGCAATCTTCATTCCGGGCGTTGACAACTGGGAAGCAGACTTCCTCAGCAGACACGATCTCCGTCCAGGAGAGTGGGGCCTCCATCCGGAGGTGTTCGAGGAGGTAACCGGTTGATGGGGGGTTCCTCACATAGAAACGTCTAAACATTACCATCGCATTTGGAAGAAATATGTTTCTTGGTGTGAAGCCAAGAAGTTTCCTGCGGTGGAGTTTCAACTTGGACGTTATCTCCTGCAAACAGAGGTGGATATGGGACTGAGATTGGGCTCAATCAAGGTCCAGATCTCTGCTTTGTCCATTTTCTTCCAAAAACAATTGGCTGTTCTTCCTGAGGTTCAGACCTTTTTGAAAGGGGTTCTGCACATCCAGCCTCCCTTTGTGGCGCCTACGGTGCCATGGGATCTTGACGTGGTTTTGCAGTTCCTGCAATCTGCATGGTTTGAGCCTCTACGGGAGGCTGATCTCAAGTTTCTCACGTGGAAGGCGGTCACATTGTTGGACTTGGCTTCTGCGCGATGCGTGTCGGATTTGGGGGCTTTATCTTGTAAAAGCCCCTATCTGATCTTCCATGAAGACAGGACGGAGCTTAGGACTCGTCCACAGTTCTTGCCTAAGGTTGTATCGGCTTTCCATATCAACCAACCTTTTGTGGTGCCAGTGGCTATTGACTCCTCAATTACTTCAAAGGTCTTGGATGTAGTGAGGACTTTGAAGATTTACGTGAAGAGGACGGCTCGTCATCGGAAAAGTGACTCTCTGTTTGTACTCTACGATCCTAAGAAAATTGTATGTCCTGCTTCTAAGCAGTCGATTTCATGCTGGATCAGGTTCACTATCCAGCATGCTTATTCCACGGCAGGTTTGCAGTGTCCGAAATCTGTAAAGGCCCACTCTACTCTTAAAGTGGGCTCTTCCTGGGCAGCTGCCCGGGGTGTCTCGGCGGTACAACTCTGCCGAGCAGCTATTTTGGTCTGGGTCGAACACATTTGCCAAGTTTTACAAGTTCGATACTTTGGCCTCTGATGACCTCAAGTTTGGTCAAGCAGTGTTGCAGGAGCATCCGTGCTTTCCCTCCCGTCCTGGGAGCTTTGGTACATCCCCATGGTACTAATATGGACCCCAGCATCCTCTAGGACGTAAGAGAAAATAGGATTTTGGTTACCTACCGGTAAATCCTTTTCTCGTAGTCCATAGAGGATGCTGGGTGCCCGCCCACGCTGCGTTTTCTGGTTTGGGTTTATAGTTCAGCACTGCCTGGTTCCTAGGTAAGTTCTGCGTTATTTACTGTTTCAGCTGTTGCTGAGTTTTTCCGGCATGTTGGCCGGATTTGCATGTTGTGTGAGCTGGTATGAATCTCGCCACTATCTGTGTAATTCCTTCTCTCGAAGTATGTCGTCTCCTCGGGCACAATTTCTAGACTGAGTCTGGTAGGAGGGGCATAGAGGGAGGAGCCAGCCCACACTATTAAACTCTTAAAGTGCCAATGGCTCCTGGTGGACCCGTCTATACCCCATGGTACTAATATGGACCCCAGCATCCTCTACAGACTACGAGAAAAGGATTTACTGGTAGGTAACCAAAATCCTATTTTTTTCCCCCCCTATACTCCACATAAATTTTTATCAATCAGACATTACTCTTTCATTACCAGATTTGTATCTAATCCCATCCTATTCTGCCACAGCCCTGTCACTATTTGCTATGTAGTGGCTTTCCTTTCTGCTACATACAAAATGAAGTTCAAAACAAGTTCAGTATAAAGATAGCACATTTATTTAAATAGAAAAATAAAGTACTCAACACTGATTCCTTTATCAAACACTACTATTCATAAATTACAGTATAAGGAATAATGCACTCTGTGCTGTGATACTGTACAAGGACAACAAATGATCTGACCTGTATAAATGTACTCACCGTATATATATATATATATATATATATATATATATATGTGTGTGTGTGTGTGTATATATATATATATATATATATATATAAAGAAAGGGGATGCGGAGGCGCACAGATAACGTGAAAGGCTACACAAAATTTCACGTAATGAATGGTACAATAAAAAGGTGAACATTTTTTCTTTTGAAAAATATTTAGGTGTTTGACGCGTTTAGGTGTTTGACGCGTTTAATCAGCAATTTGACTTCATCATGGGGATCCCCATGATGAAGTCAAATTGCTGACGAAACGCGTTGGACTGGCTGTACCTGAACCTCTATGTGGACAGATAAGCTCTTTTAATTCATTTATCTTGTACGTTTGCATTTTACCCACTGTTTTAAGAAAGAATTATTGGAGACAGGATGTATCCGATCTTTTATGTGGACAGATAAGCCAAAATTTCTCCTTTATCTTGTACGCTTGCATTTTTACCATTTGTATGTTTTGTATTAAAAATTGTGAAAAACCTTTTAATCCCTGGCTGTGGATTACAACAAAAAATTTGGGGAATTTATTTGCCCTTAAAAAAAGTTTTTTTCAAATTCAAAAGTTATTTGATGTATTCAAATCGGACACTTTGAGTTAACAATGGTATAAAAACTGTACGCGCTATGTTATATATTTTTCTTTTCTTTCATGTCATACCCATAATGGTCATATGACCGAAGAAAGTCTATATCAGATAAGTAGTGTCCATTCATGAATATTCGTTTTCACACTACACACTTGAGACACTAGAAGGCGCCCTTTTCTTCAATATATTTTTTTTAAATATATATATATATATATATATATAATATATTTCTCCGCCAGGGTCCACAGGATAAAATTGGGATATGATGGAGCGACAGCGGATTGGCACCAAATAATTACAAGCTTTCTGGCCTCCCAGGATGCAATGGGCTCGTCCATATAATCCCGCCTACCGACTCAGTCAATTCAGTTTTTTGTTTGGTGCGGCAGGAGCCGGACCATGGTAACAGGGCTGCTGTGTTTGGCAGCCCTAAGCTTTTTTTTATTTATTTTTATAGTCTTACTATGTTTTTTGAATGATCTTTCCTAACAGCGTCTTACACGCATATTGGAAAGAGTCGCTCCAACAACTCTCCGCTGGGTCGCAACTACGCTTACCAACGGTACAAGTGCTGTCTCGACGGGCGTCTGTGTCGGATGTTACTAGCAGGTCCAGCAGACGATACCAGGCTGTGGCCGGAGCACGGGGAGAAGGTAAGGCATCGGTTCCGCTTAGAAGGGGAATACGGACACAGCCGCACTGTTTTGGGTGCTCCAGCGCTAGACATTAGGGATCATAAGGCATCAGGATTAGTTTGAGGCTGCGATCCCTAGGGTTGATGTCAGCAGTGGGGAGTCAGACGCTCTCCTGGTCGCCCCTCCCCCCAGTTCATGACCAGTTTCCGACGTCTCCCGCCATGAACTGATTGCCTCACTTCCGTCTCAGACGCTACCACGAGGGGACTCGGTCACAGCATAGGCCGCTGCATCTGTATACACTAAAGGTTTACTGCTAAGAGACTGGGTCGCAGACATGAGCGTCTGTGTCCACTAAAAATTACCGAAGCGGCAGTGTACACTAGTAGCGTCTGGATCCACTCAGCGGTTGCTAACGTATTGATCGATCCTGGAAGTGGGTTGAGTAAGGGTTATACAGCACTAAATTTCTATCTACTGTTGTTAGTATAAGTAGTTAAGTTTAGTGCCTATTGCTTATGAGTTTTGTACAATACTGTGGTTTTCTCCGCTATTGCGTCTGAATACATTAAAATAACTGTATAGAACAGAATTCAGTAAATGCACTCCTACATACTTGAAATGTGTTCGTAGTTGATATTATGCTCATATGACTAATATATAACATGTGACTGACATGAAGTTGAAGCTGCAGGGACGAACCTGTCAGCTATACTAGGTAAGGTTCGTCCCTGCAGCTTCAACTTCAGGTATAGGGTACACTATTAACCCATACATGCAGCTCCCATCTTATGGTATAGTCCCAACAGCTTCTACAAGTCAACAAGCTGATAAACCAAGGGTAAATATATCATCAAATTCACAGGCTACACAGGATGATACTGTGAACTGACGGAAATTATGGAAGAACCGTGGGCTACGCCCAATAGGAAATATAGAATTCCCAAAAAATGGGATTCTTACTACCCTTTTCCAACTGGGTACTGTTAAAAAAGAGAAGTGCCTCTTAAGGTAGATACGTACGTCATTCGACGAGTACGAAAATCTATTTTACCTTTGCCATCTACGTCATTAAATGATGTCACAAACAGAAGAGTTGATGGTTTTTTGAAAAACATATTTTCTCTGTCAGGGAAAGTTATAAGGCCTGCTATGGCCTCAGCCTGGATGGCAAAAGCGGTAGTTGAATGGGCTGAAGAACTGGAAAATGGTCTCTCAGCAACTACTAGGGAGCAGGAGTCCCATATAGCCCATATGAAACAGGCTGTGCTATTCCTAGAAGAAGCAGCAATGGATATGGGTACGATTGCTTCTAAAGCATCAGCCTTAATGGAAAGCTGACTCAGAATCCAAAAAGGGAACATTCTTTTTGGTAAGGAACTTACAGATATTCTGGAGTCAGAAACTGAATCCAAGAAGGTCAGGTTTCCTGCCAGTTATAATCCTAA
Source organism: Pseudophryne corroboree (assembly GCF_028390025.1). Taxonomy (NCBI): domain Eukaryota; kingdom Metazoa; phylum Chordata; class Amphibia; order Anura; family Myobatrachidae; genus Pseudophryne; species Pseudophryne corroboree. The sequence continues at coordinate 379,155,841 of NC_086448.1, forward strand.
ACCTAAGGGATCGGGATTTCGGTCATTTCGGTGGCAAGGTAAAACAAAAGGTAAAAATGAATCAAAGCAAACCCAGTACAACAAGTCTGGTAAAGCAAAGAAGCAATGGACCACTAGAGGGCCAGCTTCCAAACCAGAACAGAAACCATCAGCCTGATGGTGCGTGCCTCCACCTGTGGGACTCCAAGGTAGGGTGCCGTCTTCTTCAGTTTGCACACATACGGCAGCAGTCGACAACGGACGCTTGGGTGCAAGAAGTGGTATCTCTGGGTTATGTTTTCTCTTTCAAAAAAAACCTCAAAGGTTTTTTTTGCACCAGCCCGTCTCATATAGAAGCGAAGGCCAGAGCCCTGCAAGAAGCAGTTCAGAAATTGCTTCAGTCTGGGGTAATTATTCCAGTACCCCTGGCACAACGGGGGCAGGGTTTTTACTCCAACCTATTTTTGGTCCAGAAGCCAAATGGGTAATTTCGGCCCATCCTCAATCTCAAAATGTTAAACAAATACCAAGGTTCCACATGGAGACGTTACGCTCCATAGTTTTGGCCATGGAACCAGGGGATTACATGGTATCTCTGGATATACAGGATGATTACCTGCATGTGCCTATAGCATTGCCCCATCAGTGTTACCTCAGGTTCGCTATCCTCCAGCAACATTTTCAATTCCAGGCCTTACCCTTTGGGTAAGCCACATCCCCCAGAGTATTTACCAAGATCATGGTGGTTATGGCAGCTTATCTCCGCATGCAGGGGATAAGGATTTTTCCATACCTCGACGATCTTTTAATCTTGGCACAATCCCAGGAATTGCTCTTGAGCCATCTCCAACAGACATAACTTGTCTACAGAAACACAGATGGCTCATAAATTGGGAAAAGTCACTGATTCCGTAACAACGGATTATTCACTTAGGGGCTGTATTGGATCCACGTCTGCAGAAAATATTTTTACCTGTGGAAAAGTTATCCAAGATGCAGTTAATGATTCAGGAATTGTTGCACAGTCAAACAGTATCAGTTCAGACGGCAATGCGAGTGATGGGGTTGATGGTGTCAACTTTCGACATGGTGGAATATGCACAATTCCACTCAAGACCGTTGCAACATCTGATTCTGACCAGATGGAATGGAGTACATCAGACAGTAAAGAAACAAATAATGGTACTACCAGTAAAGGTAAAAAGGTCATTAGCCTGGTGGCTACAGACATCCCATCTAGATGAGAAGAGACCCTTTTAGATATCAGATTGGGAGATCCTGACAACGGATGCCAGTCTTCAGGGTTGGGGAGCAGTGTCCGGAAAAATATGGTTCCAGGAACAATGGACCACAGAAGAAAGTTGCCTGCCAATAAACCTGTTAGAAATTCGGGCAATATACATGGCACTGATTCAGGCAAAGGACATTCTGCAAGGAAAACCAGTGCAGATCCGCTCGGACAATGCAACGGCAGTAGCGTACCTCAACCATCAGGGAGAAACTCGCCGCAAAAAAGCAATGAAGTAGGTAAGTCACATACTAAAGTGGCCAGAACGCCATCTCCCGCCAATATGCAGTGTTTGTTCCAGGAATCCTAAACTGGGAAGCAGACTTTCTCAGTCGACACACCATTCGAGCAACCGAATGGGCTCTACACCCGGAAGTATTTCAGACTTTAGTAGACAAGTGGGGGTTGCCAGAGATAGATCTCATGGCGTCCTGTCTGAACAACAAAGTTCCGGCATACGGGTCAAGAACAAAAGACCCCGGAGCGATCCTTGTGGACGCACTGTCAGTGAAATGGGACTTTCATCTGGCATATCTGTTTCCTCCAATCTTCCTGATACCCAGGGTGGTGAGGAAAATAAAGCAAGCAAAAGGTGCCGTGATTCTAATAGCTCCGGCTTGGCCCAGAAGGCATTGGTACATAGATCTGCATAGGATGTCGATGGATGCTCCAATTCTGCTCCCTCAACGTCCAGATCTACTGATGCAGGGTCCTTGATCTACTGATCACAGGCATCTGGATCGGCTGTCTTTGATGGCGTGGCTGTTGAAACCTCTATCCTGAAGTCAAGAGGTTTTTCACAACAGGTAATTCAAACAATGCTCAGAGCAAGGAAACCCTCCTCTGCTCGCATTTATCACCGAATATGGCAAGCCTATATTCATTGGTGCAGTGAAAGAAATATGGATCCAAAATCTTTCAGAGTATCCAGAATCTTAGATTTCCTTCAGGCAGGGATGGATTTGAAGGTGACTTCCTTGAGAGTTCAAGTTTCAGCATTGACTGTATGGTTTCAAAAGAAATTTGCTATTTTACGAGATGTGCGTACTTTTTTTCCAGGGAATGCGGCGCATTCAACCACCTTTTGTTCCTCCTGCAGTACCTTGGGATTTAAGTCTGGTCCTCAAAGCCCTTCAAGGGGCTCCATTTGAACCACTTAAGAAAGTATGGATCTTAAATGGTTGATAGCTAAAGTTCTCTTTCTACTGACTATGACGTCAGCTAGAAGAGTGTCAGATTTAGGAGCGCTGTCATGTAAATCTCCTTTTCTGATTTTTTATCCAGATAAAGCAGTTCTCAGAACTAGGTCTGGGTATCTTCCTAAGGTGGTCTCTAAGTCTCACCTTAATGAAGAAATTGTAGTCCCGGCTTTTCGGGGAGAAGCGTCGCTGGACGTAGTCCATGCATTAAGAATCTACGTAGATCGTACCAGTGCCATCAGAAAGACAGATTCTCTCTTCATTCTCTCTTCATTTTCTACGGATTTCACAAGAGGATGGCCTGCTACTAAAAGACGCTAGCAAGATGGATTTGAATGACGATTTCAGAATCATACTTTCGAGCTGATCTCCCTGTTCCGACTAATGTCTCTGCTCACTCTACACGTAAGGTAGGTCCTTCATGGGCAGCACAACATGGTGCTTCAGCAGAACAGATATGTAAGGCAGCCACATGGTCTTCCATTAACACTTTCATTAGACATTATTCCTAGGATACCTTTGCCTTGCATGACGCTGAATTCGGGTGAAAGGTTCTCTTGTCTAATCAGGAGCGTCCCCACCACTAAAAATTGCTTTGGAAAGTCCCAATGTTATCCTGTGGATAACTTGTGGACCCTGCCGGAGAAAACGAGTTTTATGGTAAGAACTTACCTTTGTTAAAACTCTTTCTGCGAGGTACACTGGGCTCCACAAGGAATGGACAATGGGGTGTAGAGTAGGATCTTGATCTGAGGCACCAACAGGCTCAAAGCTTTGACTGTTCCCAGAATGCATAGCGCCGCCTTCTATATCACCCCGCCTCCCTGCACAGGATCTCAGTTTTTAGTTAACCAGTCCAATGCAGTAGCAGGAAAAGAGACGACAACGGTTAGTAGCCACAACACCGCATTCTCACGACAGGAGACGTGTCAGCGGCTAATGCCATACCAACCCAAAGAAGCTAAGTGCGTCAGGGTGGGCGCCTTGTGTAGCCCACTGTACCTCGCAGAAAGAGTTTTAACAAAGGTAAGTTCTTACCATAAAACTCATTTTCTGCTGCGGGGTACACTGGGCTCCACAAGGAATGGACAATGGGGATGTCCTAAAGCAGTTCCTTATGGGAGGGGACGCACTGTAGCGGGCACAAGAACCCGGCGTCCAAAGGAAGCATCCTGAGAAGCGGCAGTATCGAAGGCATAGAACCTTATGAATGTGTTCACAGAGGATCACGTAGCCGCCTTGCACAATTGTTCAAGGGTCGCACCACGTTGGGCCGCCCAAGAAGGTCCAACAGACCGAGTAAAATGGGCCTTAATGTGATCAGGAGCAGAGAGACCAGCCTTCACATAAGCATGTGCAATCACCATTCTAATCCATCTGGCCAGAGTTTGCTTGTGAGCAGGCCAGCCACGTTTTTGAAACCCAAACACAACAAAAAGAGAATCAGATTTCCTAATAGGAGCAGTTCTCTTCACATAGATACGGAGAGCCCGTACCACATCCAAATACCGCTCTTTGGGAGACAGATCAGGAGAAACAAGTGCTGGAACTACAATCTCCTGATTAAGGTGGAACGAAGAAACCACCTTAGGTAGATAGCCGGGACGAGTCCTAGGAACCGCCCGGTCACGGTGAAATATCAGATATGGGGAACTACAGGACAAGGCACCCAAATCCGACACTCTTCTAGCTGAAGCAATAGCCAGCAGAAACACCACCTGAAGGGAAAGCCACTTAAGGTCAGCTGAACCAAGAGGTTCAAACGGAGACTCTTGTTACGACTCCAAAACCACTGACAAGTCCCAAGGAGCCACAGGCGGGACATAGGGAGGTTGAATACGCAACACTCCCTGAGTAAAGGTATGCACATCAGGTAAGGTCTCAATTTTTCTCTGAAACCACACCGACAAGGCAGATATTTGAACCTTGAGGGAGGCCAGACGCAGGCCTAAGTCCAGGCCCTGCTGAAGAAGAGCCAACAACTTGGCTATACTAAACTTGGAAGCATCATAATCGTTAGATGCGCACCAAACAAAGTAAGAATGCCAGACCCTATAGTAAATCCGAGCCGAAGCCGGTTTCCGGGCCTGCAACATAGTTTGAATGACCGCCTCAGAAAACCCTTTAGCCCTCAAGACGGAAGCTTCAAGAGCCACGCCGTCAAAGACAGCCAGGCTAGGTCCTGGTAGACACAGGGGCCCTGAACGAGGAGGTCTGGGCGTTGTGGAAGTAGAATTGGACGCTCTGAGGATAGGCCTTGTAGGTCTGAGAACCAGTGCCGTGTGGGCCATGCTGGAGCTATGAGAAGCAGAATTACTTTTTCTTGCTTGAACTTCCGAATTACCCTGGGCAGGAGTGACACCGAAGGGAACACGTACGGCAGCCGAAACCTCCACGGCACCGCCAGCGCATCCACGAATGCTGCTTGAGGATCCCTTGTCCTTGCTCCGAAGACCGATACCTTGTGATTGTGTCGAGACGCCATCAGATCTACGTCTGGAAGGCCCCACCTTTCCACTAGGAGTTGAAACACTTCTGGATGGAGGCCCCACTCGCCCCCATGCACGTCCTGACGACTGAGAAAGTCCGCTTCCCAATTCAGGACTCCCGGAATGAATATTGCAGATATGGCCGGTAGATGGCGTTCTGCCCACTGTAGAATCCGTGAGACTTCCTACATTGCTAGGCGGCTTCGAGTGCCACCTTGATGATTTATGTAAGCCACTGTGGTGGCGTTTTCCGACTGTACTTGAACAGGACGGTTCTGAATTAAATGCTGGGCTAGGTTCAAGGCATTGAAGACCACCCGCAACTCCAGAATATTGATCGAGAGGAGGGACTCCTCCTTGGTCCACCGCCCCTGAAGGGAGTGTTGCTCCAGCACCGCGCCCCAACCTCTTAGACTGGCATCTGTCGTCAACAGAACCCAGTCGGATATCCAGAACGGACAGCCCCTGCACAGTTGTTGGTCCCGAAGCCTCCAGAGCAGCGACAGACTGACCTCCGGAGTCAATGAGATCCTTTGAGACCTGATCCGGTGAGGCTGGCCGTCCCATTTGGCTAGAATCAGCCTCTGGAGAGGGCGAGAGTGAAATTGAGCGTACTCCACCATGTGGAATGCTGACACCATGAGGCCCAGCACCGGCATCGCCAAATGTATCGACACTTGCAGACGAGATAGGAAGCAACGAATCCTGTCCTGAAGTTTCAGGACTTTCTCCTGAAACAGGAACAACCGCTGGTTGTGAGTGTCCAATAGTGCTCCCAGATGCACCATGCTCTGAGCAGGGATCAGGGATGACTTCTTCCAGTTGATGAGCCACCCGTGGGCTTGCATGAACCGGACCGTCACATCTAGATGACGCAGTAGAAGTTCTGGGGAATTTGCCAGGATTAACAAGTCGTCCAAATACGGCAGTATCCTGACCCCTTGACGGCGGAGTACCACCGTCATCACCGCTATGACTTTTGTAAAGACTCGCGGAGCCGTTGTTAAACCAAAAGGTAATGCCCGAAACTGGTAATGGCAGTTGCCAATCGCAAATCTCAGGTATTGCTGATGAGACACTGCTATAGGAATATGCAGGTAAGCATCCTGTATATCCAGGGAGACCATGAAGTCCCCAGGTTCCAGGGCCAGAACTAGAGCGGAGGGTTTCCATCCGGAACTTGGAAACCTTCACAAACTTGTTCAATGTCTTGAGGTTGAGAATGGGCCGGGAGGACCCATTCGGTTTCGGGACTAGAAACAGCGGAGAATAGTACCCCCGGCCCCTCTGCGCAAGAGGCACCTGTACTACGACTCCTGTATCCAGGAGGGTCTGTACCACCGAATGTAGAGTGTTTGCCTTTATCTTGTCCAACGGGACATCTGTCTGGCAAAATCGATGAGGGGGTCGGATTTTGAAGGCTATGGCGTAACCTCGAGTGACGACTTCCCGTACCCAGGCATCTGAAGTGGTCTTCAACCATTCCTGGGTATACCCTAGAAGCCGGCCCCCCACCCTGGCATCCCCCAGAGGGAGGCCCGCCCCGTCATGCGGCAGGCTTATCTGTCTTGGAAGCTGGCTGACGGGCCGCCCAGGCTCTTTTGGGCTTAGGCTTACCAGGTTTGGAAGTGCGGGCCTGCTTGTTGTACACCTGACCTTTTGCTTTACCTAAAGGACGAAAGGGGCGAAAGGAAGTACCTTTAGCCTTCGACACAGAAGGAGCAGTACTTGGCAGACAGGTAGTTTTGGCAGTAGCCAAGTCAGCCACAATCTTATTTAAATCCTCCCCAAACAGAATATCTCCCTTTAAAAGGGAGTACCTCCAGGGTTTTTCTAGTCCAGATCCCAGCCACAATATCCGGCGAGCCAGGACTGACGTAGTAGAGGCCTTGGCTGCCAGGATACCGGCATCAGAAGCCGCCTCTTTTATATTGTCACAGCTTCTCGTTATATTAGACAAGCATTGTCTAGCATGGTCAGAAGAGATTTCAGCATCTAACTCCAAGGCCCATGCTTCAATGGCCTCTGCAGCCCAAGTAGCTGCAATAGTGGGCCTTTGTGCAGGACCCGTGAGGGTGTAAATCGCTTTCAGACAACCCTCCACACTTTTATCCGTAGGCTCTTTTTGAGACGTGACGGTAGAGCTGAGGAAACCACCATCCTAGCCACATGTGAGTCCACTGGAGGAGGTGTTTCCCAATTCTTAGACAGCTCCGGCGCGAGGGGATAGTGAGCCAGCATCTTCTTTTGAGGCACAATCTTCGTCCCCGGGTTTTCCCAGGGTTCCTGACGTATATCAATTAGGTGGTCAGAGTGAGGTAAAACTTGTTTAATCACCTTCTGACGCTTGAACCTTCCTGGTTTCTTAGGAGGAACGGATGGCTCGGGATCATCCGTAATCTGTAAAATTAACTTAATAGCCTCCAAAAGATCAGGAACATCCACGTGAACCACCCTCCCCATCAGCCGTATCTGAGTCAGAACCTGTGGGGTCAGTGTAAGTGCCGTCTTCATCCGACGAGGTGTCAGTGACAGCAGTGGATTGTGAGGAGACAAGCGCTCGCTTAGAGGACCCCTTGGACGTAGGCGAGCTACGGTCAGACTTTTTAGTAGTCAGGGACTGGTTCAGCTTCTTTATTTGAGCAGATAAATTGTCCGCCCACGGCGGGTTAGCTGCAGGGACCACAAACCGTTGCACCGGCATTGGGGGTCCCATGGGGGGTGTTAGTTTATGAACTAGCGTATGCAGAAGCGTTGAAAAAGCGGCCCACGGTGGGTCATTATTTGCCCCCATTGCCACTGTCCCACTGGGGGGCAAGGGGCCCCCAGAACCAGAGCCCAAAGCTGCTATATTCTCCTCATAGGTATCTAAGGCTTCAGCAACACTGGCAGTGTGTTCAGCCCCAGAACCGTTACCCTCAGAAGCAGACATGATATAACTTGCAGTATCAGGTAACACAGTACAATTTGTCAGCCGCACAATACCTCTAGCCCAAACCCCTGCGCAGTGTAGTCAGCACCAGCACAAATAAAGGAGAGATATGGGCCCTCATTCCGAGTTGTTCGCTCGCAAGCTGCTTTTAGCAGCTTTGCACACGCTAAGCCGCCGCCTACTGGGAGTGAATCTTAGCATAGTAAAATTGCGAACGAAAGATTAGCAGAATTGCGAATAGACACTTCTTAGCAGTTTCTGAGTAACTCCACACTTACTCGGCAACTGCTATCAGTTCAGTCAGTTTCGTTCCTGGTTTGACGTCACAAACACTCCCAGCGCGCCCAGACACTCCCCAGTTTCTTCAGACACTCCCACGTTTTTACAAGAAACGGAAGCGTTTTTTCACACACACCCATAAAACGGCCAGTTTCCGCCCAGAAACACCCACTTCCTGTCAATCACATTACGATCACCAGAACGAAGAAAAAAACCTCGTAATGCCGTGAGTAAAATTCCTAACTGCATAGCAAATTTACTTGGCGCAGTCGCAGTGCGAACATTGCGCATGCGCAATTAGCGGAAAATCGCTGCGATGCGAAGAAAATCACAGAGCGAACAACTTGGAATGACCACCCTGGTGACTAAATCACAGAGAAAAATACGTAATACAGTATATCTTTGTGAAAATCCTATATTAGATAAAACCTGACGCACCAAGCCCCCTCAGGTTATAGAATATAGGGATAGCAGGTTGAGTGAAAGACACGAAATGGACACCACTCAGCTTTCAAATGCACACACAAATAGTCACAGTCTGTACAATGCAGAGGTTATTACTAACAATAATACTGCACTGGACTAGCTTACACAGCTATATAAAAATAGATATAACAGTACACAGTAAGAACTGGATGTATATCACAGGGTAATTGTACTCGGAAATCCTGACTAAGTGCACTCTTTCTTAACTAACACTGACTAAAAAAGGCAGGTAGAATACTTATGTGTTGTAAAGTCACAGCACTGACAACCAGGCGGCTTTTCATAGGAGTATTTGCCCAAGCATTCCCAGGAACAGTGAGCTGAGGGATAATGGCGCCGCAGACACTGCCAGGGAGTGAGGGAGAGACAGATATGCAGCTCCAGGGCAGGAACATTTGCAGAAAATGGCGCCCTGGGGCTGGGGAAGGGGCTTCACGTCCAACCTCTATTCCCCTGCTGGCAAAACCACCGGGTACTGCAGGCTCTAATAAAACGGTTTATAGAGAAAACCTGACCTGTCCCATGCCCTGGTGATCTAGTGGGATCGCCTGTACTGCCACAGTGTCCACTGCCAGTGCGCGCGGCCCGCCTCCCACTGACCGCGCCTTATCGCGATAAAGTCCGGGACCCAGTTACCATCTTCCGAAGCGCAACCACGCGATCCTGGAGAGCCCCCGTTGTGTGTGCCTGACAAGAAGAAAACTGGAGCCTCCTGCTGTAGTTACCCAGCAACCAGGGCTCGGGAGTGTACAGCGCCGCTGGGGAGAGCCAGAGCTGCAGCCGTGAATGTCCACTGACATGTAACACTACTGCTGCCCTTGAAGTCTTCACTTTTTTCCTCAGAAAAAAAGATCTTCTTAGGGCTGCCTGGAGCAGCCCCTCTGTTAAGTGCCTGCTACTGCAGCACCAACTACAAAACTGAGATCCTGTGCAGGGAGGCGGGGTGATATAGGAGACAGCGCTATGCATTCTAGGAACAGTCAAAGCTTTGAGCCTGTTGGTGCCTCGGATCAAGATCCTACTCTACACCCCATTGTCCATTCCTTGTGGAGCCCAGTGTACCCAGCAGCAGAAATATACGTTATGGTAAGAACTTACCGTTGATAACGGTATTTCTCCTATGCCCACAGGGATCCCACCCTGACGCACCTGATTTGAGAATCTTTATACTCCCTAACCTCTTCCCTCTTGCGTGGAAGGGTGTGCATGTGTGTTCTTCTCGCCTGAATAGGGTTCTACGTACTGCTGCTGCCTAAATGCTTTGGAAACAACTGATTTGACTGAGTTGGTGGACGGGATTATAGGGACTAGCCCGTTGCATCCTGGGAGGCCAGAAAGCTTGTGATCGTTTGGTGCCAATCCGCTGTCGCTCCATCATATCCCAATGTTAGCCTGTGGAAACTTGTGGACATAGGAGAAATACCGTCTTACCATAACGTGTGTGTGTATATATATATATATATATATATATATAGGTAGCGGTTATGGTTCGGCATTCACTAGTAAGGGTATCATTACTTGCTGCTGTGCCCTCCGTAGATCAAAAGCAAGATCCAATATAGAAGAAAGGGAATCAGCGGCACTCAGCAGACTTGTAGTAAGATAAAAAAGTCTTTAATCCGGTCCTACGCCGTTTCGGGGACTGCGCCCCGTCTTCAGGGACAAATCATACACAAATACATTTCACACAGAATACACTTATATACCCACCCAAGTAGGTATTCAGTACCAGGATTAGACTCGCCTGTCCCGCGCCGCCGCCCGCGCCCCGTCCGTCAGAACGAGAGCACTCGTCCCGGAGCGATGACGTCAGTAGGCTGCCCGGGCAGGGAGCCAATCCAAAAAAGTGAGGTCAGCGTTGCTAGGTAACCACTGTAATCAAAACAACCCGAGGGTTAGTTGTGCACGCTGTGCTCTAAGCATAACATCACAGGAAGATATGACACTGATCACACTTAACAAAACAAATAAACACATACAACAATTAAAAAACACGGTGCTGTCAGCTAAACAAAGCAATTCCCGGCATCACAGATAACACCTGGGTCCACGTTTTTATAATTAAATAACCTGACGTGTCATTAATAATAACATTTCTTGTTAATTATATTATCATGTTATATTGTTTTTAAAGTCTAATTACAACCTATTGCTAGTGATTTTGGGATTTATAAAGTTATTTTCTGCTATTAGGGAAATAAGCCATTCAAATGGAATGCTATACCATATTGCTGTTTATAGGAAACATTGTAGGCCTAATGTCTCGTTTAGCCCCCTCGGTGACAGGGTGCCTAGGACATATATCCACCTGCTTTCCCGTTGCATGAGAATTTTGTTACGGTCCCCGCCCCGATGTGAAAGAGGGACGTGATCAATTATAATCGCTCGCATGCTGGCTACCGTATGCCTCGCCTGCAAACAATGCCGGGCAATAGGCTGTTCACTCACACCCTTTTCTAACGCTTGCTTTATGGCGCTGCGGTGCAGTGCCATCCTTTCTCGGAACTGTCTCTTTGTCTTACCTACATAGGCCAGCCCACAGGGACATTTCAGCATATAAATTACATGCGTTGTGGTGCAAGTGACTCTGTGACAGATCTTATATTGTTTCCCTGTTGTGGGGTGACTGAATGTTGACCCTGTCATTAGTGTGTTACAAGTAGAACACCCAAGACAACGAAAGCAACCCACTTTAGGGCGCAAAAAGTGGGACGATATTTGCTTGGTTAATGGAAAAACATCCAATTTGACCACTTTGTCTGCAATACTTTGTCCCTTAGTATAACTGGGAAGTAATCTAGTACCTTGGAGGGCTGGTAATGTATGGTCTGTGTTAACTAGTGGCCACAATCTCTTAGCCTGACTGACTATAGAGGTGGTGGCTGTGGTGTACCTGTTGACCCACGGGATCCTAGGAGCCTCGTGTACTGTGGCTGCCAATGGAGCTACTGCAGAAGTCAATAAAGACTCCCTGGTATGTCGCATGACTTTGAATTTGTTGACCAATAGTTCCTCTCGTGCATCTAATGTCTCATCTAGTTGCTGTGGGTCTGAGATAATGCGTCTGGCCCTCAGCATTTGAGAATATGGCAAACCCTTGCGTGTGGAGTACGGATGAAAGCTGGCGTGATGTAATGCCGAATTCCTGTCAGTGGGTTTAACGTATAAATTAGTTTGTATCTCTCCTGATGCTATCTGAATAGCCACATCTAGAAAGTGAATCTGAGTCTCAGACATCTGGTACGTAAGTTTAACAGCCCCATCAGTGGCGTTATGCTTGTCTAATAATGTTGATAGGGATTCAGCACTACCCCTCCAGAAAATCAGTAAATCGTCTATGTACCTCTTATAGAAATACATAGACGACTGTTCAATAGAACCAAACAAAACAATTTCTATAGAGTACATGTATGCATTTGCGTACGATGGGGCCACTGGGGACCCCATCGCACAACCGGCTAGTTGTAAATACATACGCCCATTAAATGTAAAGTAATTGCGGGTCAACACTAATGTTAATAACTGTAAGAAAACTTCTATTACTGGACCCGTATATAGCGGGTTGTCAGTAATGAGATGCCGTACAGCCTCCACACCCGCATCATGTGGGATGCAGGTGTAGAGGCTGGTGACATCTGCACTACATAACGTCAATTGATCAGCTGGTAGCACCATATGTTGTAGATGAATTAACAAGGTAGTTGTGTCCTTCAAATATGAAGGTACCGCTTGAATGCAAGGGTTTAAATATGCGTCCAGAAAGATCGCCACTGGGTAGTTTAAAGAATTTCTGGCTGACACAATCGGTCGTCCAGGGGGATTAGTCAATGACTTGTGCACTTTTGGGACGGTGTAGAATAAAGGCACAGTCGGACAATTAACCGTCATGGCTTGTGCTTGTTCTGGGCTCAAAGAGCCAGTCGACGTTGCTTGCATCAGGAATGCATCCAGTTCCTTCTTGTACTGTGTTGTAGGATCGAAGGCCAGTACTTTATATGTGGCCACGTCGGTTAGTTGTCGATTACTTTCTGTCAGGTAATCTGTCAAGTCCTGAATGACGACAGCACCGCCTTTGTCAGCATCCCTTATTATAAGGTCAGTCCTAGTAGACAAATCTTTCAAGGCGTTCCTCTCTTCTAAACTAAGATTTGGATAACTGACAGTACTGGATGCTTGTTGATAAGCCTGTTCCATCATCCGTGAAAAGGTGCGTATCGATGGATTATTTGTACTAGGATCAAATTTAGAACGGGGTGCTACTCTCCTTAGATTTTCCGGGATGGTAGATACCTGTCTAGGAGCTTCATTGATCCCAAAGTGATCTTTCAGGCGCAGTGTCCTATTAAACTTATAATTTTCCACCTGTGCAGAAAAAGCATCTGGTTTGACTGTTGGTACGAAGGACAAGCCTCTGGATAATACCTTAAGCTCTGCCGGTGTAAGAGGGGTGGATGACAGGTTTATTACTAATTCAAGAAACAAAAAATAATGAAAGCGCTGTCCAAATTATAAGAGTATTTTTATTAAAAATGAATTTCTAAAAATGCTGAATACATCCACATTAATATTATCTAAAAGGTATCCATTAAATCAATCAATATTCATATGTATTTTGGGGACTCCTTTTGTGTCCCCACACCACTTCTAGATAATATGACTATGCACAGTGGATACAGTTTCAATAGATCTTATCATCTCATTAGAGCAACCAGTATTCTATAGCCTAGACATAAATATTCCCCTCCATTTACAACAATAAATAGTGACTGAAAATCCTTTCTAATTCTCCTAGATTCAAAGAACCACAGTCCCAGTTGTTAGTGTCAGATCTGAAATAATAGGTAATTTATAGGGTCCCGTGACCGGGAATTTCTGTTGTTCTGAACTTTCAGTGTCTCTGAATTTTCACTAATAATTTGTTTGGGATCACCAATAGTTGCTTAATCAGTGCATGCTTTATCGGGAATGTTCAGAATGTTTATCTAGTAATCTTTCACGGGCGTCCCCGTGTCTTTAGATAATGTATAGTCTGATCCCCTTTTTTAAGATAGCAGTAATCGGTGTGATCCTTATCAGGCTGTATTCAAAATAAACTGGTTGTATCTCACCATGTAGTTGCGGCTGCGTCTCTCCAAGGGCATGTAGTTCTTATTCCAAGCGCACTGCACCGTCTCCTCGCCGTTGGTGATTCGGCAATCACCTTGCAGTATCCGGCAGAGTGTTACTTGCGGCTGCGCCTCTCGTTGGAACTTATCCTTTGCCGTCCCAAGTATAATGGCCCGCATTTTTAGAAATTCATTTTTAATAAAAATACTCTTATAATTTGGACAGCGCTTTCATTATTTTTTGTTTCTTGTGTTAAAAAATTTGGGATTCAACACCCCATATTTGAGAGCAGCAGTCCATCTTTGGGAGGAATTGATTTGTTAAAAATCAAGGAGGTTGGATAGCCGACACACACCAGTCAGTTTAGCGCTTTCTCAGATTTTTTTTATTACTAATTCAGTCAGCGGCGTGGGGGTCGCCTTGTGCTGTAACCTCTTGTTCTGCCCCGACCGACTCGTCCTCGTCCGGGCGTGGGGCGATTGCCCGATCGAGTCACTACCCTTAAAGGGTAGGTCGCTTGATTGGAGGTAGATGGCGTGCTCACTTGTTCACTATCAGTCACGGAGGTACTGGAGTCTGAATAATCATAACGTTGTTTCCGTTGACGGTAACTCCTGTGCGACTGCGAGCGATCATAGGAGGAAGTGGTGTTACTGAGCCATGCATAGACTTTACGTTGTTGATAGTCCTGTTGTACCTTATGAAGTTTTTCTTTTTTGTATTTAATCAAATTACTCCTGTATTCCTCCATTTGAACCTGTATCTTATCCACCCAATTAGTGGTCTTATCTGCTGCTAATGTGGCTTTGTGTGCTGCCTCAAAGACTGTTAATTGCTCTTTAATGAGTGTTAATTCTCGGGTAGATTCCTCTACTAACAGAAGCATCAGGTCAGTGGAGCACTTGTTTAAAATGGCCACCCAACGTCGGCAGAAGGGTATGCTGTAGCGACCAATGGTGGGGGTATTCTTGATCCTAAAGCCCCTTGGTATTTGGTTGTTCCTGTAATAGTCTGACAGGGTAATGCCATGGTAAGTGAAGTCACATTCTCTTTGTTTTAATTTCTGCCATTGACGATAAAGTTCCTCTACGGTGGATGAGGGCAAATCATCCTCCAATTTGTGTTTAATTAAAATGGCTTGAGCCTCCACATCCGAATAGCTGTAGCGTTCTTTAGCATCAAGCTGTGCTAATTCCCATGCGGCCTCGATATCCGAGTCGACCGCCGACATGTTTTGTCAAGATGAAAGGTATCGTCTGTGGTGGTATTACAATAGGTTGCTGAATGCTCCCGTGTTGGCTAAAAACAAAAGTGTTGTAACACTGAGTAACTGTCCCGTGAAGATATGTTTGAAGCCAAGGTATAAAATCCCTTTGGTGCCTTAACCAGAAAGTCCCATACTCCACACCAATCCCTTGGTGGTGAGTGGAACTTCCAATACAGGTAGCGGTTATGGTTCGGCACTCACTAGTAAGGGTATCATTACTTGCTGCGGTGCCCTCCGTAGATCAAAAGCAAGATCCAATATAGAAGAAAGGGAATCAGCGGCACTCAGCAGACTTGTAGTAAGATAAAAAAGTCTTTAATCCGGTCCTACGCCGTTTCGGGGACTGCGCCCCGTCTTCAGGGACAAATCATACACAAATACATTTCACACAGAATACACTTATATACCCACCCAAGTAGGTACTCAGTACCAGGATTAGACTCGCCTGTCCTGCGCCGCCGCCCGCGCCCCGTCCGTCAGAACGAGAGCACTCGTCCCGGAGCCATGACGTCAGTAGGCTGCGCCGGGCAGGGAGCCAATCCAAAAAAGTGAGGTCAGCGTTGCTAGGTAACCACTGTAATCAAAACAACCCGAGGGTTAGTTGTGCACGCTGTGCTCTAAGCATAACATCACAGGAAGATATGACACTGATCACACTTAACAAAACAAATAAACACATACGTGAGTGAACAGCCTATTGCCCGGCATTGTTTGCAGGCGAGGCATACGGTAGCCAGCATGCGAGCGATTATAATTGATCACGTCCCTCTTTCACATCGGGGCGGGGACCGTAACAAAATTCTCATGCAACGGGAAAGCAGGTGGATATATGTCCTAGGCACCCTGTCACCGAGGGGGCTAAACGAGACATTAGGCCTACAATGTTTCCTATAAACAGCAATATGGTATAGCATTCCATTTGAATGGCTTATTTCCCTAATAGCAGAAAATAACTTTATAAATCCCAAAATCACTAGCAATAGGTTGTAATTAGACTTTAAAAACAATATAACATGATAATATAATTAACAAGAAATGTTATTATTAATGACACGTCAGGTTATTTAATTATAAAAACGTGGACCCAGGTGTTATCTGTGATGCCGGGAATTGCTTTGTTTAGCTGACAGCACCGTGTTTTTTAATTGTTGTATGTGTTTATTTGTTTTGTTAAGTGTGATCAGTGTCATATCTTCCTGTGATGTTATGCTTAGAGCACAGCGTGCACAACTAACCCTCGGGTTGTTTTGATTACAGTGGTTACCTAGCAACGCTGACCTCACTTTTTTGGATTGGCTCCCTGCCCGGCGCAGCCTACTGACGTCATCGCTCCGGGACGAGTGCTCTCGTTCTGACGGACGGGGCGCGGGCGGCGGCGCGGGACAGGGGAGTCTAATCCTGGTACTGAGTACCTACTTGGGTGGGTATATAAGTGTATTCTGTGTGAAATGAATTTGTGTATGATTTGTCCCTGAAGACGGGGCGCAGTCCCCGAAACGGCGTAGGACCGGATTAAAGACTTTTTTTATCTTACTACAAGTCTGCTGAGTGCCGCTGATTCCCTTTCTTCTATATATATATATATATATATATATATATACACTGCTCAAAAAAATAAAGGGAACACTAAAATAACACATCCTAGACCTGAATGAATGAAATATTCTTATTAAATACTTTGTTCTTTACATAGTTGAATGTGCTGACAACAAAATCACACAAAAATTATCAATGGAAATCAAATTTATTAACCCATGGAGGTCTGGATTTGGAGTCACCCTCAAAATTAAAGTTGAAACACACACTACAGGCTGATCCAACTTTAATGTAATGTCCATAAAACAAGTCAAAATGAGGCTCAGTAGTGTCTGTGGCCTCCTCGTGCCTGTATGACCTCCCTACAACGCCTGGGCATGCTCCTGATGAGGTGGCAGATGGTCTCCTGAAGGATCTCCTCTCAGACCTGGACTAAAGCATCCGCCAACTCCTGGACAGTCTGTGGTGCAACGTGGCATTGGTGGATGGAGCGAGACATGATGTTCCAGATGTGCTCAATTGGATTCAGGTCTGGGGAACGGGTGGGCCAGTCCACAGCATCAATGCCTTCGTCTTGCAGGAACTGCTGACACACTACAGCCACATGAGGTCTAGCATTGTCTTGCATTAGGAGGAACCCAGCATATGGTCTCACAAGAGAATAATTTGAGGACTACTGTCCTTAAACAAAGACCAAGAAAATGTAAATATGGTATGAGGGATTTTTTAAGGCAAAATACCTACCAATATAAAAATCAAGCTTATTTGACACTGGTAGGTTTGTATACAAAAGATCACAACCTAAGAAAATGAGGGGCACATTATTAATTGTGTTTATAACTAATAAAATGAGTTTCAAACTGAAAACTGAAAATCCCTCATACCATATTTACATTTTTTTGGTATTAAAGGACAGTAGTCCTCAAGTTATTCTCTTTATCTTTTCCCAAACAAGTAACCGCTGATGAAGTCTTTTAGACGAAACGCGTTGGGTCTGTCAGTCAAAAGTTATCTACCCAGTTTGTGAAGATACTTCCTCTTGAGCTCACACCTTGTAAAAGGTGAGGGAGTATCTAAAAGTTATCATTGTATATCAAACATACTGGATATGACTTACTGGCAGTATACTACAGCGATCCCGCTGCACGCCGTTGCTCCCACACATACACGACTGTTACATGGGCGCAGTGGGGGCGCCCTGGACAGCATTATATATGTTAGTTGAGCAGGTATATTGTGTATCAACACTATATACGGTACCCTGTCCTGCTTATACAATTATATTACGCCGGGGCTGAAGCGTGCCGAAGAGGGGGCGGGGTTTAGCCCTCACAGCAATGTTCAGCGCCATTTTTTCTCTGTCCCCGCCAAAATGGTGTGCAAATGGGAGGACACAGATTTTTAGTGTGATAATGAATTTAGTACTATTTTTCTTTAGAAATGTGGCATATAATCATTGCTGTGCATATTCTCTGTGTGTGTGCCTTGTCAGCATACCCACTAGAGTCCACGTGTCTACTCTATCAGCTATGGGTATCATACTTGATACTGGTACTTGATGCTGTAGATGCAGAGTCAGCAGGTCGGTAGTTGTATGCTTATCAAAAGTAAACACTGTTTGGGAAACACAGTAGTGTGGGGGTGACCCTGTCGGCACCAACTCCTATTACTGGGTGTAAATTAACATGCTGCAACTGCCTTATGGCTGTATATATGTTTATTTGTATATATATGGTACGATTTCATGGGCCTGTAGCTCGTGCACAGACTCGGTGGTATATGTGGGGGAGTGTTATTAAAATTATTTACGTATACTCCCCCCGAACCCCTCAGGGTCGCATGATTGTTATTTTACCTGGTTGATACTCCCTGCTGTCGACGACTACTGGGTTTTTCTGTCGACTATAAGGTTTCCTGTTAGATCCACAATTGGGGCATTTAGTACATGTCATACACATTCCGAACACATTAATGTCAATAGGGACCCGAGGGTTCCGGACCATCCGCTTATATGTATGTTATATATATACTTAGGATATGTGTGTAATTGTGTATTACATTATATATATTAATTTTATGATTTATAATGAATGCTGAAGTAATAATATTCCTTCTCATGTGCTGGTCACTCTGTTGAAAAAGCTCTAGGTTGGCCGTGACGAGTTGGTCTCAGATCCTTTCAAGGAGTCTGAGTGTTTATTCTTTTCCCACCGCGGATAGAATACCGCAAAAGTCAACTCCTGGTCGACACGGGGCCCTGTCACAAAGGATCGTATACAGAAGGCTAAGTGATATTTTATTTCTATGCTTTGGGCTTATTTGCATTACATGCACATGATGGAGTGGTTATATTCGGAAAGGCATCCGATAGAATTAACAAAAAGGGATATGGCACTGCGCTAACAGAAAAATATTCTAACTTTACTATAAATGCTGCTCAGGAAAGAGATGCGGAATCACTACCTAATTCCGCTGTTCAAGATTAGAATACAGATAGGTTTTTTCCCAGCGCAAGATTAGTAAAGATAAGGGACACGTGGATAATAAAAATAATTCCTTTATTCTAAAAGAAAATTTCATAAATATGAATATCTTGTAATATTTAATATAAGTTTAAAAAATCCTCTATGGTTATCTATAAAGGGTATACAATAAAAAGTACTGTATGGCTGGAACTGTGTGTACAATATGGAAGTTATTCGTGAAATTGTAACATATATTGTTGGCCTCAAAGGTTTGGAGATACCTTAGTGTTCACTGTGTTCCAAGTCCTTTGTTGCTGGAGTAGGCATCCCAGATATATTATCCCCCTAAGGCAGGTGAGTCTGAAGTCCGCCGGCGGAGATCTTGCATGAGCCGTTCCTCAGCGCTGAGCGGCAATGTGCAGGATCAATTAGATCTGTAATCGACGCGTTTCGCCTTCGGTCAAGGCTTCCTCAGGATAGCAGATCCCATACTGCACACACAGTTCCTGCCGTATGGTACTTTTTACTATATATTCTTCATAGGTAACCATAGAGGATTTTCTTATACTCACATTAAACATTACAAGATATTCATATTTATGAAATTCACGAATAATTTCCATATTGTACACACAGTTCCAGCCATACAGTACTTTTTATTGTATGCCCTTTATAGATAACCATACAGGATTTTTTAAACTTATATTAAATATTACAAGATATTCATATTTATGAAATTTTCTTTTAGAATAAAGGAATTATTTTTATTATCCACGTGTCCCTTATCTTTACTAATCTTGCGCTGGGAAAAAACCTATCTGTATTCTAATCCGATAGAATTAACCTACAGTGAGTGGGGGATGTTCCTTCTGTTGGTTCTTCTCTATAACATTGCGGCAGGCTGCCGTACGTATACAGGAGGTGTGGCCGGGAGAATGCTGAGGCTGGCTCCCAGAGATACTGTAGTTTTTCCCTGGGACGGTGTACCGCTGTTTGGTGATGCCTCAGTTCAGTCAATCCCGGCGGATACTGCTGGTAATTCTAACTTCGTGGGTTAGTCTCCTTCACAACGGTTGGTGCGGCATTCTTATGTGGGATGCAGTCGTTTTAACCGGTTCGATACCGTTCTTTTTTCCTTTTCTGTGCAGTCAGCGGAAGGTAAAAAGGTGAGAGTTCTGCAGCCTTGTTAGGTTGCAGAAGCGGATGTCGTTTTTCGGTTTCTACCACATCCATCACATGTCGCTGGAGCCCACTCCGTTGGGAACTCGTCTACTACTTTTCAGTCAGTCCGGGAATAGACTACGACCGGTGAGTTCATTATAGAATCCAAAGGGGGGACATTCTGGCGTTACAGATGTTTCCCCTCACTGATTTTTCTAATAGATCTTGCCGTTTCCCCTCTGGAAGGGGAGGTAGTACGCGACGCCATACCAAAGGTGCGTCAGGTTCGGGGCATTGTCCTGCTGTCCCTGTAAAAAAACAAAAAACAAAAAAAAATAGAAGTTTAAAATGCGCTGTTCTCCGCATTCAGTTTACCTGGGTGGATATCCAGGATTGTCTTTGCCATTTCACCGGAGAGATGGCAGTGGGATGGTATTCTTTCAATAGTAAGAGCCATTGTGATTCTGTCCTGGGACACACTCCTGACTAAGCCGAGGTCAAGACACAAGTGGTGCAAATCGTTGTTTTCTCTCTGACTGTTCTTCAACACGGGAAGGCTGTTATTCCCAACGACGCAGGCGTCGGAGGTGGGTATCAGTGTAGATACGGAACGGTTGAAGTTCTGTGGGTTCCTGTGGAAAGAGGTCTGTGGATCTGGAATCGGATCAGATTTGCAGTGACAATCCATCAATATGTTCCGTTGATGAAGAAGATCGGTGCGGCCTAAGAGGCTTTTTTGGGGAGCAGGTCAAATGCCAGAGTGGTTTTCAGGGGGCCAGTTGTAAATGTGGTCCAGGTCTCACCTGCGCATGCGCCGGAATATAATCCTAATGGCCAGATTTCGCTCCGGTGCTGTCGGCTCAGTTCTTACCTCCTGGAGAGACGAAGGTTCGGAACCCAGGATGAGATCCTGGTGTCCATGCATGCAGATCTCCGAGGCTGGGGAGCAGTCCGTGCAAGGGAAGTATTTCCAGAGGAAAAGGTCAAGCTGGGAAGCTTGTCTGCAATAAGCTTTCTTGAAGTAAGAGCTATTTTCAATGAACATATGCTCCGTGATCTGCCCGTATTAATTCTGTCCGACGACTTGACAGCAGTGGTGTTGGTAAGCCGCTAGGGCAGAACAAGGAGCAAAGCGGCAATTGCAGATGCCGAAAACATTTTACGCTGGGTGGAAAGACTGGTAACCGCTATATTAGCAGTCTTCGTTCCGGATGTGAACGACAGAGAAATAGATTACTCTGCAGACGTGATCTCCATCCGGGAGAAATACGGTCGTCATCGGGAAGTTTTCACTGAAGCGACAAGTCTTTGAGGAGTGCCTCAATTGGACATGTTGGCGTCTCTCCTCATCGAGAGGTCTCAGGTCAGGTCAGAGGACACTCAAGCTATAGCAGTGGACGTCCTCCGGACACCTTGGGTGGTATCAGTTGGTCCAGGTGCCCCCTCCGTTTTCACTCTTCTGAAGATGATAAACGTAAGAAGAACAAGGGTTCAGGTGATCCTCATTGTTCCGGTCTAAACGAGGAGGGCTTGGTATCCAGTTCTTCAGGATTTACTCGTAGAAGATCCCTGGCCTCTTCCTCTACGTGAGGAACTGTTACAACAAGATCCGGGCGTGTATCAAAACTTACTGCGGCTGTGTTTGACGGTGTGGCGGTTGAACGCCATATCCTAACCAGAAAGGATATTCCCAGTGAAGTCGTTTCCACACTTCTTCGGGCTAGAAAAGAAGTTACGGTAAAGCCTTACCACCGTGTTTGGAGAAAATGTGTGTCTTGGTGTGAATCCAAGAAGGCTACTACGTAAGATTTCAGCAGAGTCGTTCTTCTCCATTCTTTGCAAGCCAGTCTGGGTGCAGGCCTAAAGATAGGCTCCATTTCAGTGCGGTTTTGGCCTTATAAATTTTCTTTTGAGAAAGAAGTGGCAACCTTTCCGGAAGTTCGGTCCTTCGTGCCCCCATTGGCACCGTGGGACCTTGACGTGGTGTTGAGTTTTCTTGTGTTACAATGTTTGGAACCTTTATGAAAGGTTGTGTAAAAAATTCTCTCTTGGAGAGTGGTCATGCTTCTGCCTTTGGCGGCCGCAAGGCGGATGTCGGTAGTAGCGGCTGGGTCTCACAAGAGCCCCTGTTTGATCTTACAGTTGGATAGAGCGGAATTGAGAACTCTGATAATTGTTCTGCCAAAAGTGGTTTCGGTGTTTAGTGGAAACCTGCCTATTTGATACCTGTGGTTGCTTAAGCTTTGGCTGATTCAAGGTCTCTCAATGTAGTCAGGGCTTTGAATATTTATGTCGCCAATTTGACTCAGATTGGGGAAACAGATGATCTGTTTGTCCGGTATGCCCCAGCGTGATTGGGGCGCCTGCGTCTCTGCAGTTTGTTACACGCTAGATCTGTGATACGATTCGGCGTGCTCGTTCTACGACTGGATTGCCGTTACCGAAGTCGGTGGTGACCCATTCTACTAGGTTGATGGGCTTTCTTGGGCGGATGCCTTAGAAGTCACGCCGGTTCAACGTTGCTGAACGGATACTTGGTCGGGTTCAAACACTTGGGCTAAGCTATATAAGTTTGATACCCTGGCTGATGGGGACCTCCTGGTTGCTCAATCCGTGCTGCAGAGTCGTCCACACTCTCCTGCCAGGTCTGGAGCTTTGGTATGAACCCCATGGTCCTTACGGAGTCCCCAGCATCCTCTAGGACGTCTGAGAAAATAGGATTTTAATACCTACCAGTAAATTTTTTTCTCTTAGTCCGTAGAGGATGCTGGGTGCCCGTCCTAGTGCGTACTGTCTCTGCAGTTATTGGTTATGGTTACACTCTCGTGGTGTTTCTTTTCTGTCAAGCTGATGCTGTGTATGCCATGGCATGCGGTGTCTTATTATTGGTTGTGTTGACACACTGGTTGTGTTACATATTCTCTCAGCGTGTGGCTGTGTATTGTTCATGCCGTTGGCTGGTATTCTATTGAATGCCACGTTCTGCGGTATGTACGTGGTGTGAGCTGGTATGACACTCACCTTGTTTAAACAATAAATTCTTTCCTCTAAATGTCCGTCTCCCTGGGCACAGTTTTCTAACTGAGGTCTGGAGGAGGGGCATAGAGGGAGGAGCCAGTTCACACCCAGTCAAAGTCTTTTAGTGTGCCCATGTCTCCTGCGGATCCCGTCTATACCCCCATGGTCCTTACGGAGTCCCCAGCATCCTCTACGGACTAAGAGAAAAGGATTTACTGGTAGGTATTAAAATCCTATTTTTTGTTCAATTGTTTGACATTAGATTAATGTTTTATTAATAGGCCTTGGGCCTCTTGTTTGGGTGACTATTTGGTGAGGGGTTGTCTATTACATGTCCCCCGATATAAGTATTCTCCAGTTTATAATCCATATCTATGTGGGTATCATTGGAAGAATCATCGTAAATCACGTTCCACTCAGCGCGCTTGGGAATTGTGTTTTTATCTTGTATGTTATTGAGATCTGCCAACAGGGATCTCTCCCAGAGTGCTGCTCTTATTTTAGGCGCAAGACAAGGGTACTATTGTGTTTTAGATAGATTATATATATATATATATATATATATATATATATATATATATATATATATATATAATCTATCACTATCTCTCTGGATAATGTTTCCCTGGGGGCGCCTATTATTACCAATTATTGTTTAGACCTATACTGTAACCTTTGTGTATGTAGGTGATGAGGGTACCATGTATGGAATTTGAGTACAACCAAATAAAATTTTATTAAAATGTATAACCTTTTTTTATAAGCATTTATAACAATTAAATAACAGCCTATTATGGCATATAATCTGGCACAGGTAGACTTTTGATCTCTCTATTACAGTTTGTTCTCAAACAGTAAAAATATTAATACAACAATTGTTCACAAATGAGCTAGGTCACAGAATCTATATCAGGCTCGCATATATAATTAATGCATGAATTGTAGGAATCCCTGGAGTTATAACAATATATATTCAAAACATAAGTTCAGATATAATTTCCACCAGTAGTATTGGTAAGTGGAGACTCTCAGAAATGTTCAGTCAGTCTCTATTGAAACGCCAGGGATTCAACAGAGGTTGGCTGCCTCTTTACCAGGTGCTAATCTACACAGATGTACACAGTGCCAACAAGCCTTAATTTTTTGTTCTCAAACAGTGCATCACTCAATGCGTTTCATTGGCAAAGACTTCATCAGTGGTGCCTTTTGAGAAAAGCGGACAAGAAGGTTGTCTCAATTGAATGCATCAAAAATACATGAAATTATTTTTTTATGTCATGTTTTTAATGTATACTTGTCCAGTTCTGGCAGAGGACCTTTCTATGGGGTTTGCTGCCACATCCTAAATTACCGAACACAAGTGAACCCCCCCTTCGATATCGCTCCAAATTATTAAAGTGAGAGTAAACAAAAGCGCAGTATTGATAACTAAATCTCTCTCTCTCTCTCTCTCTCTCTCTCTCTCTCTCTCTCTCTATATATATATATATATATATATATATATATATATATATACATACACACACAGTATGTATGTATGTATGTGTATATATATATATATGTATATATATGTGTATGTGTATATATATATATATATATATATATATTTATATCTCTCTATCTCTGCCTCACGGGTCTTGAATTTATACATTACAATTTTCATCCTGTCGGATTTTTATTTAATCCTTAATCAGACACACTGATCGACATGTCCAAGAATTGCACAGCTTCTAGACTGGAGTTCCAGGTGAATGTTATCGGGCAGTTGCTTGCTCCTCTAGCAGTAGCTCCATTTTCAGAATAAGAGTATGTTGTCTATATTAAGTATATAGATTAGGCTCTTGTCTTTGACCTCTTGTGTGTAGAAGAATTGTTGATTCACCATGAACATAAAGGCATTAGCATATATGTCTGCGACTTTGTAACCCTGTATGCTGTAGTTAGAAGTCCCTGCTAAAGAAGAAGTAGTTTCACATTCAGTATGAGCAAGTGTATTAAGAATTTCAAATTAGGGCCTGTCTATAGCTCATTAGATTCCAACAGCTGGTGGGTCACTTCAATATCCATATCATGTGGGACATTCCTACATAGGTTGGTTATGTTGAGGGAACGCAGGCCAGATGTTGCTGGGGATATTTCCCAATTTCTCAAGTTTCAACAGGAGAATTTTTGCATCTTTTATGTATAGCGAGTCAGCCTGTACACAAGGCTGGAGAAAGAAATCTAGGTATTTAGTTATAATTTTGTGTAAAAGGTCTAATGCCAATATTATGGCTCTACCAGGTGGATTATCCTTCTCTTGTGAATTTTAGTAGACAGGTCCTTAGGAAACTCTCTCTGGAGGTATGATGCCACCTCACTGGAGATAATGAATTAATTGACAGCCATATCCAAGATGTTGTCTTTTTTGTTTTTTTGTTCTTTTGTAGGATTAGCATCCAATCCTAAATACACCTCAATGTTCAATAACTGGGAGTAAATCTAATTTTTATATTCATACACATACTGGACCACAATGCTCTCACCTTTGTCAGGGAGTGAATGTGTGTCTTTTTAATCCATTTAAGTATTAAATCAATGCAGATCCCATGTGGAATCTTAGTCATGACCATTGATTCAGTGGATTAAAATGGATTAAAAGACACCTCTTTGATAGTAGACTTGCTGGTAAGAACCAAAGAGTTTTATTTTTATGCAGTACCATTGAGACATTTAAAACAGCCTTTTTTACAAGACTGAAAATAAGCTAGATCATTCTGTTTTTGGTTGGTTATATCTGTAAAGACTACTAAATCCCTGTAGCATGGAAGCATTCTTCAAAGCAGGTCAATATTTATCAGTACTTTGTAGTAGTCATAAGGCTTTAACCGACTTCATCACAAACTGCGTTGCTGTGGTATAGGCCCTCATTCCGAGTTGTTCGCTCGCAAGCTGCTTTTAGCAGCTTTGCACACGCTAAGCCGCCGCCTACTGGGAGTGAATCTTAGCTTATCAAAATTGCGAACGAAATATTCGCAATATTGCGAAAAGACTTCTCTGTGCAGTTTCTGAGTAGCTCGAGACTTACCCTGCCAGTGCGATCAGTTCAGTGCTTGTCGTTCCTGGTTTGACGTCACACACACACCCAGCGTTCGCCCAGACACTCCCCCGTTTCTCCAGCCACTCCCGCGTTTTTCCCAGAAACGGTAGCGTTTCTTCACACACTCCCATAAAACGGCCAGTTTCCGCCCACATTACGATCACCAGAACGAAGAAAAAACCTTGTAATGCCGTGAGTAAAATACCTAACTGCATAGCAAATTTACTTGGCGCAGTCGCACTGCGGACATTGCGCATTAGCGACTAATCGCTCCGTTGCGGAAAAAAAAGTAACAAGCGATCAACTCGGAATGACCACCATAGTCATTGACCCAGAAAATAGTGCGTGACAGATAATTTTTGCTGGTAGATTTAAATGTCTTCCCGTGGCATAGATAGAAATTTAAATTGTATTCAATTCTTTGGGGTTATATTCTCTGATGATAATTTGCTCCATCCTTTTGTCTATTTGGATTTCCATTTCTTGTCTTATCTGAAATGCTATGGTGTATGATGGCTGCTTGAAGAATTGTATTACGGTCAGTGGTGTGTAGTGCATTTTTTGGTCAGTGTTGCCTGGACATCCAAGAAGTATACTGAATGAATATTAATACTGTAGGTGAATTTAATATTTTCATCCTTAAGCTGAGTACACACTGGGCAATTTATTGGCTTTTCAAGATGATGACCACCCATACACTTGTGCAGGGCTGACGTTATAGCTAAGTGGGCAAATTCAAATGGCCACCCAGCTAGATGAGAGGATTGACACATTGAGCCACTGGTGCGACACATGATCCCATAGCACAATCAATGAGTTGTATAAAATATTTTCCATCAAAACAAACATATATCTGAGAGTTAATTCAAGGAGTATCATGAAGTATGAAATATCTGAACCATTGTAATTGATATTAATTAGCAATCTTCTGGTTTGTTCCAGTCCCTTAGAGTGCGGAATGTTGGTATGTAAAGCTGTTCCCTGGAAGGTCAGTCAGCTCTATTGGCTTCAAGATGAATTTAGTTGTATCTTTTAGAATTGTTTATTTGAGATTCAATATATGGAAAAGTAGGTGGTTGCATTCACAAAAAGCACTCTTTAGTTAAAATATGGCCTTAAACATTTACAAACCAAAGGTGGTAATTTCAAACAAACACAGATATAATGGTATTCACCATATAATTATTCAGAGGAAAACATAAGGAGGAGATACTTGATCTTCTTATCCTCCTTCAATTTGCCCACATAGAGAATCTGAGAAAGGCAATGTGCCCTTCTTTCACACAGTGGCCCTCATTCCGAGTTGTTCGCTCGCAAGCTGCTTTTAGCAGCATTGCACATGCTAAGCCGCCGCCTACTGGGAGTGAATCTTAGCTTATCAAAATTGCGAACGAAAGATTCGCAATATTGCGAAAAGACTTCTCTGTGCAGTTTCTGAGTAGCTCGAGACTTACTCTTCCAGTGCGATCAGTTCAGTGCTTGTCGTTCCTGGTTTGACGTCACAAACACACCCAGCGTTCGTCCAGACACTCCTCCGTTTCTCCAGCCACTCCCGCGTTTTTCCCAGAAACGGTAGCGTTTTTTCACACACTCCCATAAAACGGCCAGTTTCCGCCCAGAAACACCCACTTCCTGTCAATCACACTCCGATCTCCAGGCACTCTTAAAGAAAAACAACAGAATAGTGTGTGCATAGGTCTGAAAAAATTAAAACATAACCTTTAATAAGTCACATGCTAAAAAAAGGGTGAAATCCCTGAAAACATAGACAAACATGCAACATAAATGACAAACATACAAATGTACAAAGAAAATTGTACAATGAAGTTACATATATGTGTATATTTGCTCAATAATCCTCCGCTATTTACGGTGTATACACGGTGTGTATGTGTATATATATATATATATATGTATATGTATATGTATGTATGTGTGTGTGTATATATATATCGCATGTACACACACACCCTCCGTGCAGTAGTAACCAGGCAGCACTCAGCGCTCTTTGTGAGTAAATTAATATATAAAAGTACAAAAGGCATATTGTACCGATGTTTCAATGCCGAGCAGGGCGTTTTCTTCAAGCCTACAGCATAGCACCTTGAAAAAAATTCCCTGCGCAGCGTTGAAATGTCGGTACATTATGTCTTTTGTACTTTAATACATTAATATAATCACAAAGACCGCTGAGTGCTGCCTGGTTTCTACTGCATGGGGAGGGGGGGGGGGGGGGGGGAGTGAAAGGGGGAGGGGGGGCAAGCCTGTCTCCACTCAGGGAACCATTGCGCACATATATATATATATATATATATATATATATACATATGTGTGTATATATTTTAAAAGTATGGAAAGGCGGCACTCACAAGACTAATGCTGAGGTGTACAACGGTGCAATTTAATCCATCAGTCAACGTTTCAGGGCTTTACCACCCCGTCACCAGGACAAAGTGCAAGTGCAAATTACAACAATTTTATACCTGTTCCAGCGACACCTCCAGCTGTCCCTGACGTGCCACCGCTCGGTTACCGGGTCCCTCACTTCTGGCTCAGCTTGCAGTCACCTGTCCGGATGTTAGATCCTCCAGGCTGGCCAGCGGGGGCGCCGAGACTGTCACCTAGGTTACGGCTGTAAACAAGATACAGCGGTGATACATGTTATGAATATTAAAAAACTTAAAGACAATAAAGAACAGTGAACACAGTGCATAAGACATGCCATCGATAGATGCATGATAGTAAATATTATGTGTGCCAAAATTTCTAGTAAAAAACCATAGTGTATATGTACAAATGTTTGGATAACCAAACTACAATTAAAAACAATAAAAGCCACAGTGCAGTATCTCAATATGGAATACCCAATTTACTTTATAAGCATACACTTTTTTTTATCTGTTACTAAATGAGGATCTAACCTCATACCTTTATACACTTTAAGAAAATGGATCATGGTGGAGCTATATCACGCCTGTAAATATATTATTATATCTGTTCTATATAGATGCTATCATAAAAAAATTATTCATGCCCACTGTTTCATTAAGTCCTCTCGGGCTAAGCGTGTCAAGCAATAGAATCCACCTGTATTCTAACTGTAACAAGTGTTTGGCCCCTCTCGCTGAGTAACGTGCCTGGTCAATGATTCTGTATCTGAGTGTAGCAAGAGAATGTCTGGCTTGGGCAAAATGTCTGGCCACTGGTTGCTCACTCGTACCCGTCGCCAGGGCTGCCCTAATGGCCGACCTGTGCTGTGTCATCCGCACTTTAAAAGTGCTTTCCGTTTTACCTACATAATGTTGTCCACATGGACATGACAGCAGATACACAACAAACTAAGAATTACATGTAACGGCCACCTTAATCATTATTCGCTTTCCTGATAGGGGTGTTTAAAGGAATCTCCTGGAATAAGGAAGTTACAAGTAGTGCAACCACACCTGTAACCATACTTGATGTTTCCATCTTGTTTTTAGAAATGTCTGTTCTAACTACCAGACTTTTAATATTCGCACTACGACTATAACTGGGCATTCATTTTGTATGTTTAAACATCCCTAACTCAGGGTCTGATTGTATGATGGACCATAATTCTTTGGCCATTTTACTTGTAACAGTACTGGCCTTGTTGAATTGATTAACCCAGGGAAAGACATTTTCTGCTGGTTTGATCTCTTTAGCCTGCAGTAGAATCTCTCTGGATTTACTAATAGCTTTTTGACGGGCCTGTATCAATAATGTAGAAGGGTAACCCCGTCACGGAATTTGAGCATCATTTCATCTGACGGTCTCTCATGTTCAGGTCACTATTAATCCTACAGACACGTAACATTTGTGAATACGGTAAGCCACAGATCGTTGCCCTAGGGTGGAAGCTGTCATACCTAAGTATGGTGTTACGGTCCGTTTCCTTGGTATAAAGTGAGGTACAAATCAGACCATTAACCAAGGCAATATGGACATCAAGAAAATTAATCTTCTGATCATTCATAACCATAGTTAGTTTGACAGGACTATCGGATCTGTTGTGTCATTATTATATCCTCCAACAATAAGGATGGTCCTGTCCACATCAGGAGTAAATCATCTATATACCGTAAACAGACAAACAAATATTGCATTACATCAGGATTGCTTAAGAAAAGATCTTTCTCCACCTCCCACATAACTGTATTGGTGAACGATGGGGCCACACAAGACACAATCGCACACCCTGTTAGTTGTGTATAGAATTGGCTATCATACACACAATAATTATGCGTTAAAGTAAATTCCAACAACGCTAGGAAGAAATTAATTTCAGGGCCATGGTATAAAGAATTGTTGGTGATCAGATGCCTCACTGCCTGTATCCCCAACTGGTGGGGAATACAGCTGTAGAGGCTGGATACATCTATCGTAGCCAAGCTGGTGTTGGATGGAACCTTGTTGATACTAAGAAACTTTCTCAATAAAGAGGAAGTGTCTTTTAGGTTCGTTGGTGTATCCTGAATGCAAGGTTGTAAGAAAGAATCAAGGTAAATGGCTATCGGTTCACATAAGGACCCCCTGGCAGAGATGATAGGTCTGCACAGGAGGATTCTGGGCATCCTTATGTATCTTGGGGATGACGTAAAACAGAGGGGCTATGGGATGTGTTTTAAGTAAGGCTTTATGGACATCTAATGTGATGATACCAACTTTCAACACTTCAGTTAGCAAACCATCTAGCTCCTTTTGGAACCGGATGGCAGGATCTGTAGATAGTTTAGCATATGTAGAACCATCTCCTAAGAGTCTATTGTACTTCACCTTGTATTTGTCCATGTCCATTACGACAATAGCACCCCCCTTGTCGGCTCCCCTTACAATAATATCTTGTCTATCCCTTAGAGCATGCATGTCCAAACTGCGGCCCTCCAGCTGTTGTGAAACTACATATCCCAGGTTGCCCTGACACAGTTTTGCTCTCAGAGAATGCAGGGCATGCTGGGATGTGTAGTTTCTCAACAGCTGGAGGGCCGCAGTTTGGACATGCCTGCCTTAGAGCTTGTAGTGCTTGATGTTCTCCTGCAGACAAATTCGGTTATGTCCGTTTTCCCTGTTCATTAGGTGCCTGTTCTAGCATCCTGTGGAATGTTTTAATAGATGAATTTGAAGAACTAGGTTCAAATTGTGATTTGTTTTGAGTTCTCTTTACACCCGCATGTATCGCAGTGTTAGACTCCGAGGATATTAGATTGAGCTTTTTGCCAAAGAATTCCTTAAGTTTAAGGTTACGTTGTAACTTATATGTATCAATCTTCCACTGGTTCTTAACAGGATGGTGTGTGGGTACATAAAAAAGGCCTTTACTTAACACACTGATGGTATCCTGTGACAGTGGTTGTGAGGAGAGGTTGAAGATTAATTGCGATTTCCTCTCGGCGGCTTTTGTGCGGTGTTCGCTCCTCTCCCTCCGGAGTGAACACCGCACAAAAGCCGCCGAGAGGATCTCGCAATTAATCTTCAACCTCTCCTCACAACACAACAAGTCTACAAGCGGCACATCTTCTGAAAGATCAGGCCATTCAGGTTCAGTCGGACAATGTAACAACAGTGTCCTGCATAAACCGACAGGGCGGAACGAAGAGCAGAGCTGCAATGTCAGAGGTAACAAGAATCCTCCTCTGGGCAGAAAAGCACGCCGTGGTGCTGTCAGCAATCTTCATTCCGGGAGTGGACAACTGGGAAGCGGACTTCCTCAGCAGACACGGGGGGTAATTCAGAGTTGATCGCAGCAACAACTTTGTTAGCAGTTGGGCAAAATCATGTGCACTGCAGGCGGGCAGATATAACATGTGCAGAGAGAGTTAGATTTGAGTGGGTTATATTGTTTCTGTGCAGGGTAAATACTGGCTGCTTTATTTTTACACTGCACTTTAGATATCAGTTTGAACACACCACACCCAAATCTAACTCTCTCTACACATGTTATATCTGCCACACCTGCAGTGCACATGGTTTTGTCCAACTACTAACAAATTTGCTGTTGCGATCAACTCTGAATTACCCCCACGATCTCTATCCAGGAGAGTGGGGCCTCCACCCAGTGGTGTTCGCAGAGGTGACAAGTCTTTGGGGCATACCTCAAATAGACATTATGGCCTCACGCCTCAACAAAGGGCTTCGGAGTTATTGTTTTAGGTTGAGGGATCCACAGGCAGTGGCGGTGGACGCCATGGTAACTCCATGGGTGTTCAAGTCAGTGTATGTGTTCCCTCCACTTCCACTCATCCCATGTATTCTCAAAATAATCAATAGAACAAGAGTTCAGGCGATCCTCATTGCTCCGGATTAGCCAAGAAGAGCTTGGTACGCGGATCTTCTGGAGTTACTGCTGGAAGATCCGAGGCCTCTTCCTGTTCGAGAGGACCTTCTGCAACAGGGGCCGTTTGCTTATCAAGACTTACCATGGCTACGTTTGACGGCATGGAGGTTGAACGCCAGATCTTAGCTCGGAAGGGCATTCCGAACAAAGTTATTCCTACCCTGATACAGGCTAGGAAAGTGGTAACGTCAAAACATTACCATCGGATTTGGAAAGAGTATGTGTCTTGGTGTGAATCCAAGAAGTTTCCTACGGTGGAGTTTCAACTAGGAAGGTTTCTCCTCTTCCTGCAAGCAGGGGTGGATGTGAGCCTGCGCCTGGGCTCCATAAACGTCCAGATTTCGGCCTTGTCCATTTCCTTCCAGAAACAATTGGCTGCCCTCCCTGGAGTTCAGACTTACTTGAAAGGGGTTCTGCACATCCAACCTCCCTTTGTGCCTCCTACGGCACCTTGGGATCTTAACGTGGTACTGCAGGTCCTGCAATCGGATTGGTTTGAGCCTTTACAGGAGGTTGAGGTCGAGTTTCTTACTTGGAAAACTGTTACACTGTTGGCATTGCTAGACGTGTTTCAGAATTTGGGGCATTGTCCTGCAAGAGCCCCTACTTGATTTTCCATGAAGATAGAGCTGAGCTCAGGACGCGTCGGCAATTTCTTCCAAAGGTTGTGTCTGCTTTTCATATCAACCAACCTATTGTGGTGCCACTGGCTATTGACTCCTCAATTACCTCAAAGTCCTTGGATGTTGTACGGGCTTTGAAAATTTGTGAAGAGAACGTCTCGTCACAGAAAGTTGGATGCTCTGTGACTATTTCTCGCTGGATCAGGTTTACTATCCAGCATGCTTATTCTACAACAGAATTGCCGTGTCCGAAATCCGTTAAGGCCCACCCTACTCGTAAAGTGGGTTCTTCATGGGCAGTTGCTCGGGGTGTCTCTGCTTTACAGGTTTGCCGAGCAGCTACTTGGTCAGGGTCGAACACGTTTGCTAAAGGTGCATACACACGGAGCGATATAACTGAGCGATTTTGACTATATAGTCAAAATCGCTCAGAAAGTTAGTGCAGATCGCTCCGTGTGTATACAGGCAGCGATAGCGATGCGCGTCCCCGCTAAGTCGCTATCGCTGGGAAAAATAGTCAGTGCCGGCAAGTCAATTTTGGCTATGTCGCTGGTAAAGTTAGTTAAAATCGCTAGAGGCCAGCGATTTTTCCCAGCGATAGCGATGTTGCAGGCCGCGGCGGTGCGGGCGGCGGCGGGTTGCGGTGGCGGTGTGGGCGGCGGCGGGTTGCGGCGGCGGTGCGGGCGGCGGCGGGTGGCGGTGTGGGCGGCGGCGGTGCGGGTGGCGGTGTGGGCGGCGGTGGTGCGGGCGGCGGCGGGTTGCAGCAGCGGTGCGGGCGGCGGAAATTTACCTTTCTCTTGCAGAGTTTGGCAGCGGAGCGGTACCAGTTTCAAAAATGGCGCCTCAGCGTCATTTTTGAAATTCAAGATGGCCACCGCGAGCCAATCACGGCTCGCCGCGTCATCGCCCCGCCCCCTCCCGCTGACTTATATAAGTCAGCGCGAGGCAGCGGCTTTCAGTCCGACGGCGGAGGAGGAGCGGAGAAGAGCTTCTGAAGACGCCGTGGAAGTCCTGGATGGGCGGCGGCTATGCAAAAGAGCTTAGCAGCCGCCGCCCACCAGGTGAAGACGCCGGAGCAAGACCCCAGAAGCCCTGGGGAGGTGGCGCCCCCCCAGGTGAAGACGCCGGAAGCCCTGGGAAGGCGGCGGCCATGCAAAAGAGCTTAAAGGCCGCCGCCCCCAGGTGAAGACCCAGTTTAATAAAGGATTTTTAAAAGAATGTGTTGTGTTTTTTTTTTAAATATTTTCTTTACAGGTGGACTACAGGTGCCAGCGGGCCCTTTATGTCCGGGCATGCTGGCACTTGTGGTTCTCCAAGTGCCAGCATGCTGGGGCAGGCTTGCTGGGACCTATAGGCCTCCTGTAAAGAACAATATTACTATTGAAAGGCTATCAGCCTCCCATCCACCGGCCCACGGATGGGGGGGGACAGCCTCGGGCTTCACCCCTGGCCCTTGAGTGGCTGGAGGGGGGGACCCCTTGATTTAAGGGGTCCTCACTCCAGTGTACCCCGGCCAGGGGTGACTAGTTGGGGGGGTAATGGCACGGCCGCAGGGACCAATATAAAAGTGTCCCCCGGCTGTGGCATTATCTCCCTGGCTAGTGGAGCCCGGTGCTGGTTTTAAAAATACGGGGGACCCCTATGTCTTTTGTCCCCCGTATTTTTTAAACCAGGACCGGACGCAGAGCCCGGTGCTGGTTGTCTAAATATGGGGGAACCCTACTCATTTTTTCCTCTGTATTTTAACAACCAGGACTGGCTCAAAGAGCCCGAGGCTGGTTTTACATAGGAGGGGGGACCCCACGCAAAAATTTTTTTTTAACTTTTAGCTATTTAAATACCAGCCACCCTGTAAATTTATCCTATATATGACACTCATCCCCTTATTTAAATGAGATAGTCAAAATCTCCCATAGCCAAAATCTCTTGCATAGTTAGACAAAATCTCTGGTAAAGTTAGTCAAAATCTCCTACTGCCAGTTCAAGGGAAAAGTTAGTCAAAATCTCTCATAGCCAAAATCTCTCCGTGTGTATGCACCTTAAGTTCTTCAAGTTCGATACTTTGGCCTCTGAGGACCTAAAGTTTGGTCAATCGGTTCTGCAGGAGCCTCCGCGCTCTCCCTTCTGTACTGGGAGCTTTGGTACTAATGTGGACCCCAGCATCCTCTAGGACGTAAAAGAAAATAGGATTTTAATTACCTACCGGTAAATCATTTTCTTGTAGTCCGTAGAGGATGCTGGGCATCCGCCCAGCGCTTCGTTTTCCTGCAGTTGTTATTTGGTTCAGTACTGCCTCGTTACTTGGTTGAGTACTGCATTGTTGCTTGGTTAAATACTGTTGTTCAGCCATTGCTGAATTTCTTCAAGCTGGTTACTTGCTTTTCTGTTATGTGTGAGCTGGTGTGAATCTCACCACTATCTGTGTATTTCCTTCTCGCGAAGTATGTCCGTCTCCTTGGGCACAGTTTCTAGACCAGTGGTAGCCAACCCTGGTCCTTGAGAGCTACCAAGAGTTCACGTTTTCCAGCTCACCTGGCAGGTGCACATGTGCAGTTATTACTGTCACATTTTTAAAGATCCACAGGTGAACTCTGTGAGGAGACCTGGAAAATGTGCACTGTTGGTAGCTCTCGAGGATTAGGGTTGGCTACCCCTGTTCTAGACTGAATCTGGTAGGAGGGGCATAGAGGGAGGAGCCAGCCTACACTTTTAAACTCTTAAAGTGCCCATGGCTCCCAAGGGACTCGTCTATACCCCATGGTACTAATGTGGACCCCAGCATCCTCTACGGACTATGAGAAAAGGATTTACCAGTAGGTAATTAAGATCCTATTTTTTGGTCACTTACCATTGAATTTTTTTTTCTGAAGCAAGTTGTGGGACACGGGTGGTAGTCATGTGACCGCCGGTCGGCTGACCGACAGTCACATGACCTCCTCCGTGAGCCCGACGGCTCACTATCCCGATGGTCGGCATGCCAACCAACAGGGACTATTTCCACTCGTGGGTGTCCACGACACCCATAGAGTGGGAATAGAACCCGTGGCGACCGCAGGTCGCCACCGAGCCCGCAGCGTGGCGAGCGCAGCGAGCCCGCAAGGGGCTTGCTGCACTCGCCCCTCCCCGCCGGGATCCTGGCGTCGGTATGCTGCCGGGATCCCGGCGTCGGTAAGGTGACCGGCGGTCAGGAGACCGCCGGTCACCCGTACTACACCCGTGGGACACTGTGTTCCCCCCCTCACACTCAATCGTTCGAAGCTTGGGTTCTTGTCCATCTTTTTCCTACAGGTTTGTTTGTTTGTTTGTTTTAACAGTGTCACTGGGTTACTGCAGCTTCTTACTGGACTCTTTTAAAAGAAGTGCTGGCATGATGGGGTTGCAGGGGGGAGGAGCTTAGATTTAAAGTTACATTTTAACTGCCAAACCCCAGCTCATCCTACAATCCCATGGTCCAGTGTCCTGCTTCAGAGTAAAGGATCCAATTGTAAGTTACCAAAAATCCTCTTTTCTCAGTGTCCATTACAACATCCCACTTTTTTGTCTGCGCTGCAAATAATTAGATCTGAGTATTGACTCAGATATTTTATTGGATAATTTGTTCTTGAATAAATATATTTTTGTAATTATGATGTTTAGTGGTAGAAAATACATCGAAATGTTGGCCCATCATTCTGGAGAAACTTTTTGTTGGAGGCATTGTTTGTTATGGGATCAAAATCAGATTTACATTTGATTCGACATGATTTAGGATGAGGTGTTATCTCTGCTTTAGATTCAAAATAATCTTTCATTGGCATGTCAGTCTGTGGAAGTCTATTTTGCCCTGAAGAGGATCAACATATTTGTAGGGACATAGCAAAGGACTTTATTAAACACATCGGATTCTGATGGACTTAACACTCCAGAAGAGTTATAAATTATGTATTTTTATGCATTTTTTTTTTTTTTTTTTACATACCCATTGGCCCCCACATCTGATTAATTTTCATCCACTGGATCGTTTTGTGCTCTGGTTATTACCCCTGCCTAAAAAAGGCTTTCGGCTTCAACCGCGCTTTGATTTTTGCTAGTAGAAGTGTAACCACAAAGAAAGAGAGGAAAACACTCTCCTTTTGCTGGGTGCACGATTAGAATATTGTAAGTTAAAACTAGCTTTCTGCAGCTGGGTACACTGGTATTCCACATGGAATAACATTGGGGTGTAGAGTTGAATCTTGATCCGAGGCACCAACAGGCTAAAGCTTTGACTGTTCCCAGGATGCCCTGCACCGCCTCCTCTATAGCCCCACCTCCAGGCACTGGAGCTCAGTTTGTAAGTTGGTGCCTGCAGTGCAGGTCACTAACAGGTGGGGTTGAGCTAGGCAGCCCTGAAAACAGATTTTTTAGAAGACTTCAAGGGCCGCAGCACTTTCTTTGTCTTTATGACCTGTTGTGCTGCGGCTCCATCACCTCCCTCAGCGGCGCTGCATACTCCCATGGCCTGGTTCCCGGGTACTTGCAGTGGAGACACACCGGTTTTCTTCAGGCACACCACCGCTGTTATTCTCATGGATCGCGTGGCTTCACTTGAAGGGGGGAGGTAAGGTAAATCGCAATCTGGTCGCGGTCCCAGGAGATAGACCGCGCCGCTGGTGTGGACACTGTGTCGCACAGGGACCCCACTATATCCACCAGGGCAAAGAGCACAAGTCGGATTTATTAAAATCTATTTGCAAAAGGCTCCACAGAACCCGGTGGTGAAGTCCAGCAGAGGGGATAAGAGGCTGACCTGTAGCCCCTCCCCCAGCTCCGGGTGCCATCTACTGCTGGTGTTCCCACCCTGGAGCTGCATCTCTCTCTCTCTCCCTCACTCTTTGAAGAGATTTTGGTGCCATTACATAGCTGGACTGATCTCCAGTACTGCTGGGCAGGTCTCCTCTGTAAAGCCGCCTATATCATCAGTGCTGTGCATTTACAAACACTTAAGTATTCTACATGTCATTTTAGACAGTGTTTCGTTAAGAACAAGTGTACTGCTATCTGAATTTTTTAGTACAAATATTCTGTGATATACATGCTGGTTCATGCACTGCGGATCATACATCTCCCAGTCTGTCTGTGGCACCTGTGGTCAATCAAGACTCGCCTTGGGCAGCTTTTTCAAATATGCTGGCCATTACAGCCACATATTGTGCCTGTAGTTTATCCGCCATGGACGGATACTTTGTCTACCCAGTTACAACAATTAAATCAGACTTTGGTTAGACAAAAGTCCACCCCACATCCCTCTGGGGCCAAGAGGTCATCCAAGCCGGCCATTTCTTCCTCACAATCCACTAATATTCTGATAATTCTTACGATGAAGATGGGGAATATACTGAGCTATCAGACACAGATACAGTTGCTTCTGATGAGGAATCTGCAACCCAGGTTGATGTTCCTGACCTCGTGGAGGCTATAAAGCTGATTCTCCAAATTGATGATGACATTGAGCCTCCTGTTACATCTAAGAAACCTGATAAGTTTAAATGTCAGAAGGTTACTAAAGTAGTTTTACCACATTCTGACCTCTTCATTGACATACGTCAGGAATCCTGGTCATTTCTAGGGAAGTTTTCCCTGTCTAAAAATATGCTAGCTCGTTATCCTATCCCTGCGGGGTTGAGCAACAAGTGGGAAACTCCACTGCCGGTGGACTCTCATGTCACCCGTCTTGTGGTGTCATCTAGTCTGCCTGTCACCACTGTCACCTGACTGAAAGAACCGACAGATAAGCGTGTGGATGGATGCCTTAAGTCTATTTATACTCTTGCCGGGGCACAAAGACCCACTATGGCTGCCTCTTGGGCGGCAAAAGTAATTGAAGCATGGATTCAGGCAATTGAGGATGAGCTACCTCAGGCTTTTTCGGACACTGCCAGACAATATCTGTCGTGTATTACCACAGCCTCTCACTATATTTAGGAGGTGGCCTCTGATGCAGGGGTCATGGCGACCAAGGCTTCTACTACGTCTATCCTGGCCCGCCGGGTTCTGTGCTTGATGTCCTGGAAAGTGGACCTGGACTCTAAAAAGACCTTGGAGGTACTCCCTTTCAAGGGAGACATCCTGTTTGGGGAAGATCTAAATAAGATTATGACTGACTTGGCGACGGCCAAGACTGCGTTTCTCCCAAGTACTAATTTTTCTACTCAGAAGGCTAATAGTACCACTTTTCGTTCCTTTCGACCTCCAAGTAAAGCACAAGGTCAGGTGTACCCGAGACAGGCTCGTACTTCCAAAACCACTAAGCCCAAATCTAAACAATCCTGGGCCGTCCGTCAGCCTGCTTCCAAACAAGACAAGCCTGCTGCATGATGGGGACCCCAGGGTGGGAGGCCAACTTCTGCAGTTCGCCCAGGCCTGGTTAAAGACCACTTCAGATGCCTGGGTACGGGAAGTTGTCTTTCACAGGTACGCAATCTCTTTCATGAGAGGTCCCCCTCGCCAGTTATGCTCAACGGTGATCCCCTCGGATCTGTTGAAAGCACACGCTCTACACCTGGTTGTACAATCCCTCCTGGAAACAGGAGTGGTAGTGCCAGTACACCTGTCCCAGAGAGGCAGGGGATACTATTTGACCGTTTCTATTTCCAAAACCGAATGGGTCTTTCCTGCCTATCCTCAACCTCAAATCATTGAACAAGTTTGTAAGTGTGTCCAAATTCCGTATGGGAACTCTGCGCTCTATTGTGCTGGCCATGGATCCTGAGGACTATGTGGTATGCCTGGACATACAGGATGCTTACCTGCACATACCTATTGCCATTTCTCATCAGCAATTTCTGCGTTTTGCTATTGGCAACCTTCATTTTCAATTCCAGGCTCTGCCGTTTGGACTGGCCATGTCACCTTGGATTTTCACCATGGTAATGGCCATGATGACGGCTTTTCTCCGTCATCAGGGAATCAGAATCCTGCCATATCTGGACGACTTGCTGATTCTGGCAAACTTCCAAGATGTCCTCCTCAGTCAACTGGAGATGTCGGTCAACTTTCTTAAAGCTCACGGGTGGCTCATCAATTGGAAGAAGTCCTCGCTGGTCCCTGCTCGGAGCATGGTGCACCTGGGGGTGCTGCTGGACACACACAGCCAGACTGTTTCTGTCTCCGGAGAAGGTCCTGAAACGTCAGGACAAGATCAGATGCTTCCTCTCTCACCAGAGAGTGGCGATACACTCCGCGATACAAGTACTAGGCCTCATGGTGTCAGCTTTCGACATGGTAGAGTACGCTCAATTTCATTCCTGTCCTCTGCAGGGGTTATTCCTTTCCAAGTGGGACGGCCTGCCTCATCGGATCAGATCTCAAATGATTACCTTGACTCCGGAGGTTCGTCTGTCACTGAGCTGGTGGCTACAGAACCAACAGTTGAGCAGGGGCCGTCCCTTCTGGATCTCAAACTTGGTTCTCCTGACAACCATTGCCAGTCTGCGAGGTTGGGACGTGGTGTTGAAGCAACACTCTCTCTAGGGTCGGTGGACCAGGGAGGAATCTCTCCTCCCGATAAACATTCTGGATTTGAGGGCAGTGTTCAATGCATTGACACTGGCCCTGCCTCTGGTACAGAACAGACCTGTTCAAGTACAATCAGACAACGCCACCACGGTGGCTTACATAACTCATCAAGGCGGCATGCAAAGCTGTATGGCAGTGATGGAAGTGTC
The DNA here is from genome assembly GCF_028390025.1 of Pseudophryne corroboree. NCBI lineage: Eukaryota > Metazoa > Chordata > Amphibia > Anura > Myobatrachidae > Pseudophryne > Pseudophryne corroboree. Next base: position 379,196,785 of record NC_086448.1, read on the forward strand.
AAAAATCCTCCAATGGGCGGAACGTCATCTGCCAGCCATATTGGCAGTGTTCATTCCGGGAGTCCTCAACTGCGAAGTGGACTTCCGCAGTCGTCAGGATGTGCACGTCGGAGAGTGGAGTCTTCATCCCGTAGTCTTTCAACTCCTAGTGGACAAGTGGGGCCTACCAGATGTAGACCCGATGGCATCTCGACGCAATCACAAGGTTCCGGTCTTCGGAGCAAGGACAAGGGAACCTCAAGCAGCATTCGTGGACGCACTGGTAATTCCATGGAACTTTGGAAGCCGGGTTCTTGTGCCCACTACAGTGCGTCCCCTCTCATGAGGAACTGCTTTAGGACATCCCTTATGTTATTCCCTGTGGAATCCCAGTGTAACCTGCTGCAGAAAAGGAGATTTATGGTAGACTTACCATTGTTAAATCTCTTTCTGCGAGGTACACTGGATTCCACAGGGCGTCCATCCCTGACGCACTTAGCTTCTTTGGGTTTGTATAGCATTAGCCGCTAGTCCCTTCTCCTGTCGTGAGAATGTGGTTCTACGTGACTAACATCTACCGTCTCTCTTACCTGCTGCTGTATTTGACTGGTTTACAAAACTGAGCTCCAGTGCCTGGAGGCGGGGCTATAGAGTAGCATCCTGGGAACAGTCAAAGCTTTAGCCTATTGGTGCCTTGAATCAAGATCCAACTCTACACCCCGATGTTATTCCCTGTGGAATCCAGTGTCCCTTGCAGAAAGAGATTTATCAATGGTAAGTCTACCATAAATCTCTTTTTAATATAAATACATAAAAAAAAATCTCTGTAAAGACAGGACAAACATAAATGGCATATAGTGAACAGTAATAATTAAAATAGTATCAGTACCAAATGTAGGTGAAGGATCAAGATTATTGATAAAGATACTAATGAATGAAATACTAAATAAAGGTAGCATGGCGAAATATACAAGTATAGTGATTCAAAAAAGTAAAGGGCTAATACCTAATAAATGCAGCAAGGCACAATATAGAGAAATCCTCTCAGAGATGCAAAGAGCAGTCCATCATGTAATACTCTGGCATATATAATTGAGGTATTTGAATGCAGAGTAAAAAAGTCAGTGTATAAATACAATGTATATAAACAGATCTTCAAATATTATGACCATGTAACAAAGTCCCCTAAAGCTGCATGAATCAAAAGCAACATGATAGTTTTACGTATATGTAAATAAATGTAAATCACTGAACCACTGTGGTTAAGAATATGAGAATGATATAAGTAGGAGACAAGTAATAACCCTTTTAAATAAAGACTGATAATGCTTGCTTACATAAAAGAAGTTGTGTACAGCACCTGGTATTCCCAGGTGGTCACCCATCCAAGTAATGAGCATACCCAACACTGCTTAGCTTCCAAGATCAGATGAGATTGGGCATACCCAGTGTGGTATGACTATAGGTTAATACTTGCAACAATTGAGCGAGTCTCATAGTGGGCCCTGGAATACTAAAGTTAGTATCTGCTGTTGGGAAGCCTTATATTTAACCACAGCATAGGTTTCTCCCCTTTTTCTCCTATATACGTGAAAAGTAACCACCTCTAGTATATTCAGCAAAGCTGTAACTAGACATTTTGTTCTCCTGTACCAGAAAAGAGAATTGGTGCCCCATCTCCACCTATATATAAAATAAGTACAGTGTGTACCAAAAATATAGGGGCGTGACTTTATGGGGAAATAAATTAATGCCAATTCACATAACACCGCACAGTTGTGTCCATTAGTCACATCATACCACTACACAGTAGTACCCCTTATACATGTTATGCCACAGTAAAGTTCCTTATACACATTATGCCAGGCAGAGTACCTTATAGAAATTATGCCAGGTAGAGTCCCTACACCGTTTTCCCATATAGCTCACATGAAGCAGGTTGTGGTATTCTTAGAAGAAGCAGCAATAGATATGGGTACTATTGCTTCCAAAATTTCAGCCTTAATGGTAGTTGCTCGCAGAGCAATTTGGCTACGTACATGGAAAGCTGATTCAGAATCTAAGAAGGTTCTGGAATCTTTGCCTTTTGTGGCTAATATTTTGTTTGGTAAGGAATTGACAGATATTCTGGAGTCAGAAGTGGAATCCAAGAAGGTTAGGTTTCCTGACAATTATAACCCCAGGTCTAGGGGTTCGGGGTTTCGGCCATTTCGGTGGCAAGGAAAAACAAAAGGAAAAAGTGATGCTAAGCATCACCAATACAATAAGTTTGGTAAGGCAAAGAAGCAATGGGCCAGCTTCCAAACCAGAACAGAAACCATCAGCCTGATGGTGCGGGCCTCCGCCTGGGGGACCGCAGGGTAGGGGACTGACTTCTTCAGTTTGCACACATATGGCAGCAGTCAACAACAGATGCTTGGGTGCAAGAAGCGATATCTCTGGGTTTTGCTTTCCCTTTCAAGAAACAGCCTCCTCAAAGGTTTTTCTGCACCAGTCCGTCTCATATAGAGGCGAAGGCCAGAGCCTTACAAGAAGCAGTTCAGAAATTGCTTCAGTCAGGAGTAATTATTCCAGTACAACGGGGACACAGTTTTTACTCCAACCTGTTTTTGGTTCAGAAGCCAAATGGGTCATTCCGGCCAATTCTAAATCTCAAAATGTTAAACAAATACATTTGGGTACCACGGTTCCGCATGGAGATGTTATATGCGCTCAGAGCCGGCCCTAACCAATATGATGCCCTAGGCAAGATTTTGGCTGGTGCCCCCTAGCACCGCCGCTAGTTATGCAGGAGATGCCTGGCATGAGTCAGCTGGCAGCTCTGATAACGTTGGGCGCCTTTTGTTTATGAAAATGCATCTTATTATTTGCATTACTATGCAGCTAGGATGCTCAAGCAGCTTCTGCTGATTAAAATGATATGCAGCATGCCTATATTCTGTGTGCGACTGTGGCTGTATCTGCATACGAAATGCTACATTACAGTGATTTCCAGGAATACACTGCAACTTAGAATTTTGTATGCAGATACAGCCGCAGTCACATACAGAATATAGGCATGCCGTATATCATTTTAATCAGCAGAAGCTGCTGGTGCCCCTAAGCATACCAGATGCCCTAGGCATTTGCCTAGTTTGCCTATGCATAAGGCCGGCTCTGTATGCGCTCACATACTGTACGCTTATATATATGTATTTTCTCTTTTCTCCTAGGAGGATTATCTGTACATTGACGCATGCGGATATCTGGTGTATGATGCACTCCATTCATTGTGTACTCACAGTATACTACTATGCTAGCTGAATATTATAATATGATATATAATGTTACATCACTGGCTAACATATTATAGGCATCTATGTATATACTTCTGGCATTGGAAGACTAATATTGTGGCATTGAAGTGTCCTTTATGTATTAGAAAGATCGGGTTGTCATGGGGACGCTTTCCTGATGCTTTACTCTGAGGTATCACGCAATTCCGGTCATGTGACCGGAAGATGCGTTACAAATACAGGAAGTACGGCGCAGTGGAACGCAAACCGCGCTGCTGTGCTGCCTGAGTATATTACTGTGAGTTCTACACATTGATTTTAATATAATTGTGGTGTATGTCTATATATGTTGTTTTGTTATGATAAGTGTTGTCTGTGCTGATATATTCAGCGCTTTTTGTATATTTTTGATTATAACACAGGTGTTTCTTGTTACCTAATGAAGGGGAGGGCTATATGGGTATAAAAGTGGGTTACTCACACTGGCTTGTGATCTTGACAAAGGTCCCCACATGGGACCGAAACGTTGATACCCCTATGCTGATTTTCTGATGCTATTAATAAAAAAGGCTTATGAAGACTGGTGAGTGCTCCTGATATTTATCTCTATATTTAAATGGACTGGTCCTGGTGACAAATGTCTATATGGATGTTACCCCAGCAATTGATACAAAAAGCTAGAGTGTGGACTGTACGAGAATATATATGGTCGCAAGTGCTCTGCTACCTATGGTCTTGGCACCAAGCTGAAAGGATTGATCTTCTAAGTGCAATTGTTCCTATACTTTGATGGATGGACTATGGTGAGATTCCAGATGAATAGCTCACTGTGGATGTGGACAGAGAAACACAGACTTATGATTTAAGTAATTTTTCTAAGTTTTTTTTTATTGCTTTTTCCATTTTTTTATTTTTTGCGTTTGTATTTTTTATGATTTTTCCATTTTTCTAATTTTTTCTAATCAGTGGTATAGACAGTCTAATAGATCATTGGTAGTGGCGTGGATTGCACGCTTTTTTCTGCAGTTCTGGTACTTTGATTATATGGAGAGTTTAGTGTCTGCTGAGTTGCTATTTTCAGCTGAACATGAGTTGCTGGCTTTGACTGATGACGCTAATCGGGTTCTCTCCGAGTTTGGTGATTTTGAACGTCTACCAGCTGAAAGTGCACTTGACCTGTATCATAAATTGCTTAACTTACAAAAGAAGGAAGTGGACCTGCTGCTGCATGGGCAGTTTCTTTCCGATTATTATCGTAAAAAACAACTGCCAAGAGACTTTCGTATAAAGAATATTCCCACAATTGGGAGAAGTAATCCAGCCTTTTGCAGCAGATGGTGCACTGTCCTAAACAAATGCTCCTTTGACCTTCTCCTACTTGTCATCGAGGAGGTTGGGGCTGATCTTAAGAAAGTAAGGGCTGATATAGCTACATCACGCACTCAGACAACTGAGGTTTTTCAAACTGATACCTCACAGCAGTGGCTAAGCAAGCTTAAGGAGCAGGTAGATAAATATCACAAGGAACTGGTGACGTTCAAGAGAGCCAAACTGGTTAAGGTAGAGCGTGATTATAAGGATCATTGTGTTTATAGATGGCTTACGGGAAGTGAAAATTCTTTCTCCTCTAGGTTTAAAACTAATAGATATCGTTATAACCAGTCTCAGTTTGACAGCTATTCCTCTTCAGAAAGGGAATCTTCAGATTCACAAACAAGCTCTAAACCCCCGTTGCCTAGAGCGAATACTAGATCTAAGATTAGTGATTTACCTTTAAACGCAGAAGGCCCCACCTCTGGCGGGGCAAATTCAAAAGAAAAAAAGAAACAAGTGAAGAATCGGTAATAAACTTGTCATCATATACCCTAACTGAACCAGAAACGAGTTTACTCTCGAAGGGGCTCAGTTTTATACCGACTCCTAAATTTGATAAATTTCAGTGGTCAGTCGACAGATTTAAATTAGGTAGGAAACTCAGGCTTACTGAAAAGTTCCAGGGTGCAGGGAGAATGGATCGTGCAACTATGCCATTTAAGAAAAGAAGTGTTTACGATCCCCCCTCACAGAATTCCAGTATAAAAACATTTACCAGGCTTCTAGACGTTAATGTTCAGAGTTCACTCAAGAGACAAAAGCATATGAGATATAACTTGAATCCCCTTGAGAGGCGGGCCCTTAAGGATCTCAGAGAGAACAGTTCGCTCACTATACGCCCTGCTGCAGATAAGGGGGGCGCAGTAGTGGTGTTGAACACTAGGGATTATGATGAGGAGGCTCTTAGGCAATTAGCGGATACTAACACTTACAAATTGTTAAGTGGAGATCCGGCTGATGCTTTCAAAAAACGATTCGACACTGTCCTAGATACTGGACTGATGAATCGTTGGATCAGTGAGGAGGTGTTGACCTTTCTCAAGACAGAATTTCCCATTTGCCCTGTTCTATACCTGCTACCCAAGATTCACAAGACTTTGGTTAAACCACCAGGCCGTCCGATAATATCGGCTCGTAATTCGTTGTTTTCCTCCATTGCACAATATCTTGATAGTTTTTTACAGGTTTGTGTTAAAGATACCTTGAGTTATTTACAGGACACGGGTGATTTCTTGAGAATGGTCAACACCTTACCTACATCACAGCATGAGATCTTGGTAACGATGGATGTTACCTCGTTATATACGATTATACCTCATAATGAGGGTGTGGCAGTAGTTAGGTGGGCGTTAGCTCGTCTACATACCACTCCACCACCTATTGAGTTTCTGATTGAACTTTTGGAACTTACATTGACATGCAATTATTTTCAGTTTGGAGGCCGATACTATCTCCAGACGGCGGGGACAGCGATGGGTAGCAATATAGCACCGGCATATGCAAATCTGTATATGGACGCCTACGAAAACACGCACATTCTCCCACTGTTTGGGGATATTATCGGCTTCTATCGTCGTCTTATCGACGATGTTTTCTTTATTTGGTCAGGCAGTGAGTCTGCCCTTCTGAAGATGGTTGATTATTTGAATAACCTGGAATCACCTGTGAGGTTTACTATGACATATAGCAGGGAGGAGGTCAATTTTCTAGATGTGACTGTCTATGCCACTGAGATGGGGTATGGATACAGGCTATATAGGAAGACTACAGACCGTAATACGCTTTTACATTTTGGGAGTTACCATCCTGGTTCTCTCAAACAAAGTCTACCAGTTTCACAATTCCTTCGGGTGCTGCGGAATAACTGAACCTGAGAGTTCACAGGCACAACTGGAAGAAATGAAACAAAGGTTCTCCATGCGGGGATATAGCCAACAAGTTATCAATAGATGCTTACATAGAGCTTTAGATATCTTTGCCAATGGTAATATGAGGAGGAGACAAAAAGCACAAACTCCATTTGTGGATACTACGACATTTGACACTGCTGGGCCCACCATAAGGCATGCCGTGAAGGACCTTTGGCCGATGGTTAAGAGTGACCCGGCACTCTCCAAACACTTACCAGATAAGCCTTTAATCAGCTTCAAAAGGGGACGAAACTTAAAGGATATACTGATGCAACCTATTAGGTTACCGACATCTGGGCATGAATCATGGCTTAGATCACAGAGAACCGGATGCTTCCGTTGTATAAACTGCACAACATGCAGAAGTATGACATCAGGTGAATATTTTTACCATCCACATACTGGACGTAGAATTAAAATCCGTCACAGGGTGAGCTGTACCTCAGACTTCGTGATTTATACACTGGTATGTCCATGTTCCCTGATGTATGTGGGGAAAACCATCAGGCCATTTCGTGAAAGGATGGCGAATCACCGTTTGTCTATCAGGACTGCATTGACTGATGGACACTCTGATAAACCAGTTGCGAGGCATTTCTATGAGGCTCACCATACTCTGGCATCATTAAAGTGCATGATAATTGACCGTGTTGCACCCCTTATTAGGGGTGGGGACAGAGCTAAGTTACTACTCCGACGTGAAGCAATGTGGATTCACCAACTAGACACGATACGGCCCCGTGGTTTGAACGAGGGCATACATTATGGCATTTTTTTGGATTAATGCGATGGATTTGTTTTTGCTTAAGTTTTTGCTTACGTTTTATTCATCTTTATTTTTATTTTGTATTATTTATTTTTTGCTTTTTGGTCTGTGGTCTGGATTATGGTCTGTGTCCTGCCCCATCAGTTGGGATTGAATTAAATTAATTTGGATATATGTTTTGTAGTCTGAATTAAATATTAATTTATATATATATATTTATATATATGTATTCCTGTGCGTGCTGGTGGGGGTGTGTGTATGTGTGTGCGCGCACTTGTGTGCGCGCACGCATATATGCGCTCACATACTGTACGCTTATATATATGTATTTTCTTTTTTCTCCTGGGAGGATTATCTGTACATTGACGCATGCGGATATCTGGTGTATGATGCACTCCATTCATTGTGTACTACTATGCTAGCTGAATATTATAATATGATATATAATGTTACATCACTGGCTAACATATTATAGGCATCTATGTATATACTTCTGGCATTGGAAGACTAATATTGTGGCATTGAAGTGTCCTATATGTATTAGAAAGATCGGGTTACCATGGGGATGCTTTCCTGATGCTTTACTCTGTGGTATCACGCACTTCCGGTCATGTGACCAGAAGATGCGTTTCAAATACAGGAAGTACGGCGCAGTGGAACGCAAACCGCGCTGCTGTGCTGCCTGAGTATATTACTGTGAGTTCTACACATTGATTTTAATATAATTGTGGTGTATGTCTATATATGTTGTTTTGTTATGATAAGTATTGTCTGTGCTGATATATTCAGCGCTTTTTGTATATTTTTGATTATAACACAGGTGTTTCTTGTTACCTAATGAAGGGGAGGGCTATATGGGTATAAAAGTGGGTTACTCACACTGGCTTGTGATCTTGACAAAGATCCCCACATGGGACCGAAACGTTGATACCCCTATGCTGATTTTCTGATGCTATTAATAAAAAAGGCTTATGAAGACTGGTGAGTGCTCCTGATATTTATCTCTCTCTCTCTCTCTCTCTCTCTCTCTCTCTCTCTCTCTCTCTCTCTCTATATATATATATATATATATTTTTTTAATATTTTATTATTTGCATGTCCAGATTTACAGTATTCAATATATGTAAGTTTTGATCAACTAGACGGATCAGATGACGTGTTGGGGAATGCTGAGTTGTCTACTTACCAATTTACAATGCATTCCACCTCCTGGAGGGAGGAAGTCATGATTCTCCTGCAAATGAAGCAATCCATTACTACGCCTTTTCCTTCCTTCTCTGAGATAAATAACAGAAAAAGGATCCTGTTTGAATTTTCTGAGATGGTGTTTCCATTTTTTTTGCAGAATTTCAGCAATAACTTATTTTTGTTTCACTTTATTTCTTTGACTATAAGTTTGCATTAAAACATATGGATTTAAGTAATTTTGCATAGTTATCCTCATTATCTATATTTTTATCATTGCTAATATCAGCGTGAGACATTTTTTTTAACACCAAAATAATACAGGAGAAATAAATAAGGTTTCACAAAAGTAGTGCACCTTAATTGGTTGTTGAAATGATTATAGCTGCAAACTCCAAAAGTGAGTGTGTGCACTCACGAAACAATTAGCAAAAAGATCACCACTACTGGAAATGTGCTTACAGTATGTAAAATAATATGGCAAACCAGTCCAAGACATGTCTAGTCTTGTGGCCGTGACTACTGATTTAATGAAGTGGACAGTTGTATTTCTTGGTGCAGTGGTTCCCAAACTCGATCCTCAAGGAGCTGACTGTCCAAGGTATTTCAGTGCTTAGCTGCAGGTGATGTAATTTGCACCTCATATCTTTAAAACCTGGTCTGTCAGGTCCTTGAGGACTGCGATTGGGAACCAGTAATGTGTCTTTTGAAGAGGTCTTTTAAAACTTTTGTATACTTAAATAAGCAACTTCTTTCAACATCATAGTTTATGTGGCGTTCCACTCATTGCTCTACTATTACGCCAAGGTTCAGATCTCTTAGAGGGGCCTCTCAGGATTCTCCTTGTTTTAAATGTCACCAACCTGATGCAGACTTGTTACATTGTATGTGGGCTTGTAACAAAGGTCAGCAGTTTTAGTTGTTTGTGCAGTCATATATATTGATTATTGGGAATCGTGTATAAGACTTGGTAAACACCTGACAGATATGTCGGTGGACCCGCCATCGCGACATCCAATGCAGCCGTTCAAGGTAAGTGTACACACTTACTGATCGACCGCTTCATATGTTGGTTCCAGTCATGCAGCTGGGCCAGCATTTGCATTTGCCTGCCCAGGTGTGACGTCGGCTCCTGCAGCAAGTGTACGGGTGTACACACAGCCAGGTGGTCCAATATGGCTGCAGATATATCAGCCAATGGCTGTGCTGTACAGCCAACACGTTATGTCTGTGAACGTCGTCATTCCTCAAACATATCAGGGGTACACACCCACGACAGGCTTAAGATATATCGGCTTGAACGGTCAATGTATCTGCAAGTGTGTACCCATCTTAAGGTCACACCTGAGTTGGCTATATTGGATATATGCCCTCTGTTATCACTGCAACAGGTTACCTTATGGGAGTAGGCTACTGTTGGCTAAGATAGCAGCGGCAGGTAACAAAACTATTTTATTACTACTTCCGTTTGGCAGACCTAGCTAATGGCCGCATTTTATAGAGCTCTTCAGTCCCACTTGAAATGGCACCTTCTCATCACGCTGGTGCCGGAGCTGTGACCCGCATATACATCTTTGGTCATCGGAGAAACTGATGGGCAAGAGGGCGTTTTTTCCTGCTCCCCACTGTTCACATTCTGCCGGTTTTCAGGTGCTTGCTGCTGCACCACTGCCTGCGGCACCATCTTGGATTTGTCCAGACTCTTTTGCATATGAGACCTATGACTTTCCCCTCCTCAGTCGCTGATAATTTATTGCTGTCCATTACATGTGCTGCTTGGCGCTTATCATGCTCCAGGAAAGGTATCTCTGCTCACAATACTATCTTCCTTCCATTGTGTCGTAATACATGACTTTGTAGACCTCCCTGTATTAGGCACCTGGAGCTAACAAGCTTAGTTTTCCAAATTTTGGATGAACAGACGCTCAAAATGCTCTCCTATGGTCAACTACAGGAGGCATTTCCCCACCTCACTATCCCTCTATTTGTATAATACCAAGGCCCCAATTCAGACCTGATCACTGTGCTGCTAATTTTGTTGTCCTGCGATCAGAGGCCGCCCAAGGAGAGTGTAAATTTGCCCCATGCAAGTGTGCGATTGCGTGTGTATGCTGTGCGAAAATGTCTCTGTCAGCGGACAGCTGTAAATCCGTTCGCAACTCACTCACAATCGAATGGTTTTTCCAGTGTGTGCAGTCTGTGCGATGAGAACCGGCTGATCAGGTCCGGAGCTGACGTCGCACACCCTCCCAGAAAACGTTTGGGAATGCCTGTGTCTTTTCTGACACTCCCAGTAAACGGCCAGTTCCACCCACATATGGACTCTTAGGGTGGAATTCAAATGTTTGAAAAGTCGGTTGGTTGTCTGTTTTTTCCTGTCTATTAGATAGGAAAAAACAGACTCCCAACTGACTTTTCAAACATTTGAATCTCCCCCTTACTGTCAATCAGCTTGCGAATGGCTGTGTGATTGAAATTTTTGCACCAGCTTGTCGCTGTTTGGCGACGCGCGTGCGCATTGCGGTTCATGCGCAGTTAATCGATAATCACCTGCTGTGCGTAAATGCACAGCAGCGAATCGTAATCTGGACCCAAATACGTAGCTAAAATATGTGGCTAAAGTACTTACAGAGACTGATAGAACACGTCCTAGATGGTGTGCTTAGTGCTGCCCTAGAATTGGCTGTTTAATCTAATTTTTGTATATTCATATGAAACTTTCCATGGACCTAGACAAGATGCAATCTGGAATTGCTAAATGGGCAACAGATCTCCCCAATACCGCTCCTAAAACTATTCTTACTGCTTTTACGCGCTGTGCTAAATCTCTTATTTCTGCCTTTTGTACGGAAATGAACTATAAGCTACTGCACCGTGCTTACTATACCCCTAAATTACGTTGCTTGATGGGTGTTGCTTCAGGTTTCAATTGTTTTAAATGTCACCCACTGTATGTGGGTCTGGCCAGAGGTCAATCAATTTTGGTCCACTATCAAAACATTTATAACAGATTCTTTGGTCATATCCATTAGTATTTCTCTTGAATTGGCCCTCCGGGACATTTTATTCACCTTCCTGTCACCTCAAACCTCCTGTGGGACAACGTATTTTGTTAGTCAAAATTGCTGCAGCAGTGAAGAAAACCATATTATCCAATGGGTCTCCTTCGATATCCTAACATTAACCTTGCTAATGCCACGTATTTCCTCTTTGTTTCACATGGATTGGTTAATAATTATAATTAGGAAGGCTGAGAAATTCTTTGCAACGTGGTTACTGTATGTATGTTCCTTATGTCCCACTGTGAAAGATACCCTCCGCCGAGTGGTGTATTTAACTTTGTGGTACAATTTAGAGGTGGTCTAAACGGGTTGACTTGCCCTCCGTTCTAACTCAAACATGTCAGGGAGAGAGAGAGAGGGGGAGCAAAAGAGAAGGGACAGAGTGTCAGGGAGAGAAAGAGAGAGGAAGAGAGGTTGAGTCACATTATTATGACCACCTCCGTCATTTGATGTTGGCAGCGCGTAGCCATCATGTTTCGTGTCCTGGCTTGGTAGGTATATAATGTGTGCAATAGGTTGTCTGCACCAGTGGTGCAAGTAGAAAAAATGTCTTATGGGTACTGGGTGTGTACGGGTGTGGCCAAATGCCACATGGGGCGTGGCCAATGCAAATGAGGGCATGATACACATATGGGGGGAGGAGCAGATACACATATGACTCCAATAGTGCCAGATGTACATTGCCCCACAGTGCCAGATGTACATTGCCCCACAGTGCCAGATGTACATTGCCCCACAGTGCCAGATACACAAATGTCCCCCCAGTGCCAGATATATAGATTGCCTCACAGTGCCAGATACACATTGCCCCACAGTGCCAGATACACATTGCCCCACAGTGCCAGATACACAAATGCCCCCAGAGTGCCAGATATACATTGCCTCACAGTGTCAGATACACATTGCCCCACAGTGCCAGATACACAAATGCCCCCACTGTCAGATATACATTGCCCCCCCAGTGCCAGATACCGAAATGCCCCCAGTGTCAGATACCGAAATGCCCCCAGTGCCAGATACACATGTCCCCCCAGTGTCAGATATGCCCTCAGTGTCAGATATGCCCCTGTGCCAGATACACATGTCCCCGCAGTGCCAGATATGGCCACAGTGCCAGATACACGTCCCCCCAGTGCCAGATATGCCCCCAGTGCCAGATACACATGTCCCTGCAGTGCCAGATATGCCCCCAGTGCCAGATACACATGCCCCCCCAGTGCCAGATATGCCCCCAGATATGCCCCCAGTGTCACATATCCCCCAGTGTCAGGTACACAAGTCCCCCCAGTGCCAGATATGCTCCCAGTGCCAGGTATACATGCCCCCCCAGTGCCAGATATGCCCCCAGTACCAGGTATACATGCCCCCCCAGTGCCAGATATGCCCCCAGTGCCAGGCATATATGCCCCCCAGTTCCAGATATGCCCCCAGTGCCAGGTATACATGAAGCCCCCCCCCTGCTCACCGCTGCCGTCCTGTCTGTGTGAGGGGAGGAGAGCGCAGCCTGTGCCTCTCCTTCCCCTCAGTCTCCGGCGGGTGCGAGTGTCTCAGTTCAATTCAGCGCCGATCCGTGAACCAGTCGGAGCTCACGGTGCGAGCTCTGATTGGGTCACAGGCTGCGCTGAATTGACCGAAGACACCCGCACCCGCCGGAGACTGAGGGGAAGGAGAGGCGCAGGCTGCGCTCTCCTCCCTTCACATCAGCGGCGGTGTGGCGGGCAGCGGCGGGGAGCAGCAGATGGAGGGACGAGAAGCAGCGGCCCGTCGGTGTGGGTACGGCGTACCCACGGCTAAATTCTTAAGGGTACGCCGTACCCACCCGTACCCGCACACTTACACCGCTGGTCTGCACACATATCACTCGTTGCTGTCCATGAGTAAAGGGACAAATGATCAGAGTTGCAAATAGGGATTATTATAATTTTTCGGGGCAAGGGTGATAGTATTTTTGAAACAGCACAGTGTGTGAACTGTTCGTGTGGTGATGGTATATCATGACTCAACAAATGGCACTATCGCGAATAACCGACATAGGGGTATATTCAATTAAAGTCGGATCCATTCCGACATGCATTTGTCGGAATGGATCCGACAAGCCCTATTCAAATGAGCAGCCAAATCTGACTGTCGGATTTGTCCGTTCATTGGTGTCCCGTCCTGCTGCTGCTAGCGGCTAACGGGGTGTAGCTGTCAGCAGCGGCAGGGGGGAGCTATCATGGGGAACCTGTCAAGCAGCCAGGGAAGGGGGGGGGGGGGGGCACCCGTCAGCGGCGCCGGGGGAGACATCTGCGGTAGCTGGAGGACTCGTCAGGCAGCCGGGGGGACCCGTCAATGGCGCAGGGGGAGACATCTGCGGCGTCTGGAGGACTCGTCAGGCGGCCGAGGGGACACATTTGCGGCAGCTGGAGGACTTGTCAGGCGGCCGGGGGGACCCGTCGGAGGTAGTGCCCTGCAGCCCGCTGCACTGCTACCCGATCTCATGTTCTCAATCCGACTTTTTTTAAAGTCGGATTGAGATGGTCGAAAAGAAGCACGTGGATCGGCAGCTATTCCGCGGATCCACGTGCTTTTCGACAAGTCGAATTCCTCGGGGTTATATTGAATAGGTCGGAACCCCTTCCTACCTAAAAAAGTAGAAAACTGACATCTTTTTTTGACAGACGGCAGATTTCGACTTCAATTGAATATACCCCATTGAAACTGTGGAGCACCACATGCCATTGATGTGAGAGGGCCGACCGACACACTACAGTGGAGTAGTTTACCTTCAAAATGAACCTGGGGGCACGAGACGTGTCTAAAACGACAGTTCAGCCTGTCTAGCTGCTGTCCTTGCTGCATACGGGGGTTACTCTGGCTATTAGCTGGTGGTCATAATAATGTGACTCGACTGTGTATGTGTATGGACGGGATGTAGTTAAGTGACCGACGGTCAGCAGACCACTACATCCCGAACCCGGAAAATCCCGACAGTCTGCATGCTGACTGACAGGGACTATTCCCACTCGTGGGTGTCCACAACACCCATAGAGTGGAAACTCGCCACCGAGTCCACAAGGAGCTTCGTTGTGCTTGCTACACCTCTGGCATTTTGCGGCCTGGATCCCGGCCACCGGTGACATGGCCCCAACCCATATGTATTATTGTGTGTGTGTATATATAATATATAGCTAGATAGATATGAGAGAGCCGAATTGGAGAGATACTCCCTCTTACAGACTACAGCACAGGTTTCTGCCCCTCCTATAATCCGGCCCTGCACAGTGGATATCTAATACCCTTACTTTATCCTTATTAATTCCCCAAATTTCCCATCTGTTTCAAATTGATTAGTTATACCCCTTTCACACCGCAGCTTTAACCCGGTAATTTGCCGATTTTTCTGCCTTCCTAAACGGTTCTGGCTGCGGTGTGAAAGGCCCACCTTGAATTTACCGTTTTCAAAATACTGGTATTTTGAAACTGTTAAAAAGCAGGGTCCTACCCGGTTCAGAACCGTTTCATTGTGCAGTGTGAAAGGCTCAGAAATGGTATTTCCAAGCCACAGAAGGTGATAGGCTGTCTCCATGTGTGATGTCACCAGGCAGAAGCAGGAAGCTGGAGGAAAAACACATGAGACACATGAGAGTGGGTTTAGAAGCGTTTTCTTACTGCAAATATATTATACAATGGCAACTTGGAGTGATGAAGAGGTGAGGTAGCTGCTAAGAATCAGAGGGGATGAGGAAATCTGCAGACAAATAACTGGGACAGTCAAGGATGCACTCATATATAAAAACATGGTTAAAATGCTTCAAGCTGCTGGGTTCCATCGTACGACTATCCAAATTATTAATAATTAATTAATAATTATTAATAATGTGTGGGCCAGAAAAGTCCATTTATAATGACAACCACTGTTTTCTATGGGTGAAACGGGTTCAGTGTGAAAGGTACCAAAACGGTAATGAAATGGTAATATACTGGTTACAACATGCGATGTGAAGAGGGTTTAACTGCTCAGACCCATTTTAAGAACCATTTAAAGAACCGTTTCAAAAGCAGGTTTTGCAATGTGAAAGCAGCATTAGAAATGTTGTCTAACAAAGAGAGTAAAGTAGGCAATTTCTTTCCTATTTGGTTGCCATATATCCACATTATTCCCTCCTGAGTGAAGAACTCTCTCAGAATGGCTGTTAATCAGACACTGCTCGTAATGCCGATCGACTTTTGCTGGGACTCTTGCTTGGTAAGCCGCAGGTGGGTGGGTGGGGGATGGGGAGGTTAGGGTTAGGCTGTGGGAGGTTAGGGTTAGGCTTAGACCGCGGGAAAGGGACAGTTACACTTGGGCTGCGGGGAAAGGGGGGTTAGGCTTAAGGCCCATACACACTTGCCGAGAAAATGAGCGACGTCGCTCATTTTCTTGGCAAGTGTGTATGCCGCCAGCGACGATCGATGTGCGGCCCCACGGGTCTGCAGCCATCGTCGCTGTCGGCAGTGCATGCATGTTCTATTTGGAGGGGAAACACTAGACTATGTCACTCACAGAGCGACCTTGTCTAATGTGTAAGGACCTTTAGGCACCACCGGGGAGGGTTAGGGTTATACTGCGGGGGTGAGGATTAGGGTTAGGCTGCAGAAAGGGGGAGGGTAAACCTATTTGGCCGACCCCTGTCTGGATCCTCTGCATCAGGGTTGCCGGTGTCAGTCATATGACCACCAGCATCCCATCTGCCATGATATTGTACAGTATGTATCCCACCATGGGACCTCAATGAAAATAGCCAGATTATACTGGTAAAGTGGACCCCTCTCGCAACAAGACTGTGAACACGATATACAGTATTCAATTACCGGGACTTTCATTTCCTCGTTTTTCATTCATTCATTTAGCACTTTAAATGCCGCATTTCCCATTTCAGTTCTATATCTTTAAGTGAAAAATATATATAGATTTAAATGTTATCCCGGGACTTGTAGTCCACCAAAAAATTTTTTTTTACTTGCATTGCAGGTTTTTTTTTTTTACTTCTTTTTGTTCTATTTGATACATTCAGTATATTTGCATGCCTCAGCTGGTACATCAGGTTAAGCTTGTATATTTACAATTGATTGCTATTCATTTCTGTGTGCTTAACTATTTTGTATAAAGTGTTGTATGTTTTGTATATAAGGTTATTACATATTGAGTTTCCCATTTCTGAAATGATTTGGAATTTGGATTTTTTTCCCCCTACCTGTTTTAGGTAGGGCGGCTGCTGCTACCCATGTCTGTAGAGGAGGAGGAGAGGAGAGAGCTGGGGCCTAGCACCTTCGCTATGAAATAGGCAGGTGCCAGGAATGGTGCATGCGCACAAGCATCGGCTTGTCTGTGCATGCGCAAAACCATAGCTTTTATGGACTGTATCAACTACAGCCCATAGAAGCTAGCTAGGGCTGGCGATCAGGCAGGGAGTGGCTTCTTACTGGAAGCACGCTCCCTGCTAATTACAGTACAGTCTGGCAGTCCCAGAGGGAGGAAACACAAGGGACTGCATGTCCTGTGGGTGACTGGCAGGTAGCACTTTGGTATCTGGAAAGGATCTTGTCGGTCGGGATCCCTGCAGTCGAAATACAGACGCCGGAATCCTGACACTACTTGGATTGCCAACATCGGCATCTCGAATAGGGTCCGAATCCCTGCGCCGGAATCCCGAACAAGTGTCAGCCTCCCACCCTGACAGGTAAGTGGTGGTTATGTTTAAGCTGCGGGTGAAGGGTTAGGGCTAGCCAGGGGGGTTAGGTTTAGGCAGTGGTGAGGAGGGGATAGGCTTCGGCACCCCACCGAGCAGAGTTAGGGTTAGACTGGGGGAGGGGGGGGGGTAGGTTTAGGCTGCGGGGAGGGAGGGGTTAGGTTTAGTCAACGCTGGGAAAGGTTAGGGTTGGGCTGCAGGGTGGGGGGAAGGGTTAGGTTTAGGCTGCTGGCAAGGAGGGTTAGGGGGGAAGGTAAGTATAGGGTTAGGGTATTCTGACCGCTGGTATTTCAGTCCAATCACGGGACTTCCAGTAGGAAATTACTTCCGATAACCATAAAGCCAGCACAACCACAGACTGCAACTGGCTCAGCTGAGCTCACTGAAATAGCACATTTCTCTTGGGGGGGGGGGGGGGGGGGGCGTCCTGCAGCCCACAGGTAAAATCCACCACTGTTTGCATACCATAATGAGATATCTTGGGGATGGGACCCAAGTTTAAACACTTACTGCAAGTTTCATATACACAATGTACACACATGGCTGAATTCGCGGTAATTTACCATTTTCACTGCATTCAAGAGTTTTCCCATGAAAATACCGTATACGTGCGCCCATGATTTGCATTCGTATTCGTATACGGGATCTGTATTCAATAACAAAATCGCAAAATCGGTGCTGAAAGAGATAAGTGAATAATGGGTAAATTTCCCTGTACACCCCACCCCCCCCCCCCCCCAAAACAAAGAAAAAATCCTAAACTTACATAAGATATGAGTATAGAAGTTCATTATCAGTTATAATAAAAGTATTTCTGGTACTTAAATTGGGTTCAATGGCTGTTATATGCATTTTTTCAGCAAAATACATGCTCTCATTAAATTTGGGGTACATAAAAATGGGTATGACTATATATTTAGGTCATTTTAGGGGACTTTTTACGAAAAAGTGTAAACAGACAATTACTCCCACTTACAAGTCTCAAAACACTTGTCCCATTCATAAAGCACCCCAATACCCGTGCCATCCCTTTACCCCAATTTCCATAATTTTGCACTTTTCACCCCAAAATGACATGTCATTATTGGGCAATTACAAATAATTAAAAAATTCTAAGTGCCTAATGAGTCATTCCGTGGGGTGTTCTAGCGGTTCTGAACCAAATCCCCAAAGTTTTAGCTTAAAATAGGGATTTTCCCCAAGTTTATCACCTGCTCAGAGGTGGAGAACTTAAATTTGCGGTAAAATTACCGCAAACCCATTTTCACAGACAATTGAATGGGCGCATTTTGCGATTCGCAGTAAATTTGCTATTTTTACTGTGAAAATGCATTTTTGCAGCTAATTGAATTCGGCCCATAGCCTGAAGGTCATTTTTATTAAATATTTTTTATAATTTTATGCATGAAACAAAGTTTGTGTGATCATTAAACCATCAAAAAACAAAGGTGTCACTATATCAGTGGCACTAATTTTTTTTTAAATAATTTGGATATTGAATTTTTGTGTATAGGAGATTCAACCTGTATCCATAGCTAATTCTTTTGATGTGTCTTGAATTTGTTCTACGATATCATTAGGGCAGTACGAATGTCGTAATGGTTAGCATTATTACCCCACAGAACTGAAGTCATGGGTTAGATTCCCACCATAACCCTAACTGTGTGCAGTTTCTATATTCTCTACATGCTTGTGGATGTTTTCTCTGGGTACTCCTGTTTCCTTCCACAATCAAAAATATAACCCTAGTGTATAAGCGTGTGTAGAGATGCGTTCTGAGTGGCAGCACATAGGGTGATTGAACTCACAGCTCCCATGTGACTCTGCCAGCGCCAAGCATCTTCTTTTTAAAAAAAATCATTTTATTTGTATCACTTTGCTGATTTAAAATTCTTTGCTGCATGGCTATATTCTGTTTGCAGCTAATCAGCAAAGTCTGCCATGTGTCCTTTTCACTTAGTGATGTGAATAAGACACATATTATGAGGAAAAATGCATGAAAATATACTTAGCATTAGTATACGCACTTAGAACTAGGCACGACTAACAGGGCTTTTTAACATGACTGCAGCAATGATGAGGGAGGAAACATTTGTACAGTACATGTGTTTAGGGCACGCTAGATGGGCAAAGTGGTTCTTATCTGCTGTCAAATGCTATGGGGTATATTCAATTGAAGTCGGATCCATTCCGACATTCATTTGTCGGAATGGATCCGACCTGGGCTATTCACTGCAATCTCAATTAGATTTAAAAAAAAGTCGAATTGAGATGTGGGAGCTGAGACGGGGGAGAGCGGCTGAAAGACGGTGGAGAGCAGCGCTACAGCAGCAGCTATAGCAGCGTAGCCGGAGGATGTCACAGCCGTAGCGCTGCTCTCCCCCGTCTGCCCACGGCTCTCTCCCGTCTCCTCCTTTTCACCGTCTCTACTCCTGCATCACAGCTGCCGTTCACGGCAGCGTCCACCCGGCTCCAGCAAGCGAGGTCTCGCTTGCTGGAGCCAGGTGGACGCCGATGTGAGCGGCGGTTGTTACACATCTTCTGGCGCTGCTCTCCCCCCTCTGCCCGCGACTCTCCCCGTCTCTGTTCCCTCATCTCACTTCGACTTTTTTTAAAGTCGAATTGAGATGGTCGAAAAGGGGTCCAAAACCTGTTAGTTTTGGCCACGTTTTCTACACAAGCACGCGGATCGGCAGCTATTCCGCCGATCCACGTGCTTTTCAACAAGTCGAATTCCTCGACTTGTCGAATAATTTGGGGTTAGATTAAATAGGTTGGAACCCCTTCCGACCTAAACAAGTTGAAAACTCCCGTCTTGTCGACAGACGGCAGCTTTCGACTTCAATTGTGAATATACCCCTATATTTCTTTTATGCTTTATTTTATATAAGCCTATTTCCATTAGTGGTTAATAAGCCATTTTTGTTTCCTTTACCCAGGCATAATGAAATACCCATATATTACATTTAAAAGTTCTCTAAAGGCAATATTACAGGATTGGTAAAATGCTTATGATCTTTGTAAGCGCAGTACAGGTTCAGGCGCAAACGCAAGATTTACTGGGTGTGGTTTCCGTATGCACATTGCAGACACATATGTTGCATACGCATACATAGCACACTAGACTTACTGACTTTCTAGCTGCCCATACACACACACATTGCACACACATCACACCACACATATACACATTGCGCAAACTTACATAGCACACCACACACATTGCACACACATCACACCACACATATACATATTGCGCAAACTTACATAGCACACCACACACATTGAACACACAGTATACCACAAACAAACATAGCACACTATACACGTACATAGCACACCATAAACACATACACATTGCACACACATCACGCCGCACACATACATAGCACACCAAACACAAACATAGTACACCACACATACATATTGCACACACAGCACACCACACATACATTGCATAGAAATACATAGTAAACCACACACCCATACATAATACATATACATAGCGCAGCATGTACACATATTCTCACCATGCACATTGCACACACATTGTACATAGTACAGTACACAACATACACATTAAACACACAGCATACATACAAAATATATATAGCTGCCATCATGTATTAAAGATCGCCCCCTTCACCCACGAGACACACACCTGTCTCAGAGGTAGAGCGGCTCCAGAAGACACAAGCAACCCCAGGACAGCAGCTCTAACACAGGAACTGCCTAGGAGGGGCTGCGCGCTGACATTGCTGCTCTCCCTACAGCCAGCCAGCCTCTTTGGCAGTGTAAAGATCAGACAGCTGCGAGTTACTGACTCATCTGCCTGCGCTCCACACTGTCTCCTCCCTCTCCTTCCCCAAAAGAAACATCTGTGAGCTGCACGATGGATCGGCAGGCAGGAGGGGTTTCCAGGTACTCTGAAACCCCCCTGCGTGCGCGTATGCAGTTACTATCTGTCAGGACTGCAGTTCCATCTAGTATATATTTTACTAACTTGGTGATGTATGCGCTACTACAGCACATTCGCAGATTCTAAGAATAACCTCTAAACTCCACCAGTAGAACTACTTTTCGCCATATATGTCCCAATTAACTTAATAACACAATGCATATGGCTGTAATTAGTGACTCAGAACTGAATTTGTTATTCCTGCAATATTTTTAAACGTATACAGTGCTATTCCGGTGACTGGGTTGGCGTTTATCAAGAAGTGTTAATTAATTTTCTACGAACTGGAGCTAGCACCATGTTTCTCTACTCTCATGCATAAAAGCTCTCTGTTTGCCCACAGGTTTCGTCTGAATAGAGTTCCTTGTATTGTCAGTATTTCACAGCTTGCTGTCACTATAGAGATCATCAAATATGGCTTTGTACTTATCTGCTTGCTTGTACACTACTGATAGCAGATGCAGTGGTAAAATGTAGTGCTCATAATAATCTTGCTAAGATTTGTTAAGCTCTTCCGTTAATTTATATAAAGAAATTAAAAAAAGAAACAAAACACATTTATACAACTGTAGGGGGGCTATCCTATTAGTTGTGAAAATGTGGCAAATTATCGCAGGTGGACTTTTCACCTCTATTACACGAAAGTTGCCACGGAAACGGCTTATCGGGGTATGCGTGCTCCAGTTTAACGCACCTATCCTATTCCAAAATTGCGAAAATGGCATTCACATGATAATTCTAGCCAACAAAACCAGAGATAAGTATAGGAGAAAATGGTGAAATCTGCCTGTATTCCCCCAAAAAGGCAAACTAATATAGGAAAACATTAGAGAAGTCTATAAGTGGCCAAAATAGAACTATTTAGTGTACATAAATTTGGCCAGATGGCTGTTATATGCATTTATTAAACAATGTGAAAACAATGATAGAAACAATTTTTTTTCCAGCAAAATATGTGCTCTCATTAAATAGGGGGTTCATAAAAATGAGTATTAGTATTTCTCTGACGTCCTAGTGGATGCTGGGTACTCCGTAAGGACCATGGGGTATAGACGGGCTCCGTAGGAGACTGGGCACTCTTAAAAGAAAGATTAGGTACTATATCTGGTGTGCACTGGCTCCTCCCTCCATGCCCCTCCTCCAGACCTCAGTTAGTATCTGTGCCCGGCCAGAGCTGGATGCACCCTAGGGGCTCTCCTGAGCTTCCTAGAAAAGAAAGTATTTGTTAGGTTTTTTATTTTCAGTGAGATCTGCTGGCAACAGACTCACTGCTACGTGGGACTGAGGGGAGAGAAGCGCGAACCTACCTGCTTGCAGCTAGCTTGGGCTTCTAAGGCTACTGGACACCATTAGCTCCAGAGGGATCGAACACAGGCCCAGTCCTCGGTCGTCCGGTCCAGGAGCCGCGCCGCCGTCCCCCTTGCAGAGCCAGAAGAACGAAGAGAAGTTGAAAATCGGCGGCTGAAGACTCCGGTCTTCATTTGAGGTAGCGCACAGCACTGCAGCTGTGCGCCATTGCTCCCTTAGCACACCACACACTCCGGTCACTGATGGGTGCAGGGCGCTGGGGGGGGGGGGCCCTGGGCAGCAATTAGATTACCTTACTTGGCGAAAAGCACATAATACAGTCTGATAAACTGTATATGTGCATTAACCCCCGCCATTAAAGTACATAAAAGGACAGAAGCCCGCCGCTGAGGGGGCCGGGCCTTCTTCCTCAGCACACCGACGCCATTTTCTCTTCACAGCTCAGCTGGAAGGAAGCTCCCCAGGCTCTCTCCTGCATATCCTGGTACACAAAGGGTAAAAAAGAGAGGGGGGGCACATAAATTTAGGCGCAAAACTGTGTATATAAGCTGCTATAGGGGAAAAATCACTCAGTATAGTGTACATCCCTGTATTATATAGCGCTGTGGTGTGTGCTGGCATACTCTCTCTCTGTCTCTCCAAAGGGCCTGGTGGGGGAACTGTCTTCAAATAGAGCATCCCTGTGTGTGTGGTGTCGGTACGCGTGTGTCGACATGTCTGAGGTAAAAGGCTCCTCTAAGGAGGTGATAGAGCGGATATGTGTGTGGGAGGGTGTCTCCGTCGACAACGCCGACACCTGTTTGGATATGTGTAAGTGCTGAGGTAAAATTATTGCACAAAAGGTTAGGGAACAGAAAGGAAATCTACCCTGGTCTGTCCCTATGTCACAGAGTCCTTCAGAGTCTCTCTATGTTCACTATCCAAAATAACAAAGTATCGACACGGAGTTTAACTCCACTGTCGACTACGATAATGCAAAGTTACAGCCAAGAGGGCTAAAAGATATTCAATATATGATTATTGGAATAAAAGATGATTTGCATATCACTGATGACTCATCTGTCCCTGACACGAGAGTACACATGTTAAGGGGAAGAATGCTGAGGTAAATTTCCCTCCTCTCATGAGGAAAAAGAGCGGGAATCTCCAGACAAGAGACGGCAGCTTCCCACAAGAGAATTCTCAGGCTGTATCCTTTCCCCACTAGGGCCAGGATGTGTTGAGAATCTTCCCCTTGGGTGTCCTGTTTGCACTAGCTATTCTCAGGGATCCTGCAGATAGTGTGCACATTCTAGTATACTACCCAGACCGGCGATTGTGTCGGCATGGGTTTATAGCGCTGTGGCAGCGTGGACAGGTACCTTATCAGCAGAGATTGAGACCCTAGTATGCATATAAATATTTTAAGATGCTGTCTTAAGTGATAGATATATAATTATAAAGCATGCCCAAAGGGACATGAGTATACTGGGTCCTAGAGACAAAAGCTATGTCGATTTCTGCTTGACGTGTCCTGTAGAATATACATTGGACAGATGATGCCGACTTAAGAGGCATATGGAAGGCTGAGGATTGTGTGGAGAAAGGTTCTCGTGCCTGGTCTCCACAGCTATAGCTGGTAATTCTGATATTTTGTCTTATATTCCTGCACAGCCTAGGAAAGCACGACATTATTAAATGCAGCTTTTCGAATAAAGAAACAAGAAAGTCTGAGGTGCGTCCTTTCTTGTCAGAGCCGGGGGCAGAGGAAAGAAGCTGTACAACACAGCTAGTCCCCAGGAACAGAAGTCCTCCCCGACCTCTACAAAAATCCACCGCATGTCGCTGGGGCTCCACAGGCGGAGCTAGGCCCGGTGGGGACACGCCTTCGTAAGTTCAGCCACAAGTGGGTTCACTCCCTGTTAGATCCCTGGGCAATAGAAATTGTATCGCAGGGATACAGGCTGGACTGTGAGAAGATGCCCCCTCACCGAGGACCCGGCGGGCTTCCCCCCAAGAGAGTGAGCCAGTGTTAACTGCAATTCGTAAATTGTATCTTCAACAGGTGGTGGTCAAGGGTCCCCTCCTTCAACAAGAGTGTGTTATTATTCGACCATGTTATAATCCCGAAACCTGACGGTTCGGTTAGACCCATATTGTATTAAAATCCCTGAACATATACCTGAAAAGGTTCAGGTTCAAGATGGAATCGCTAAGAGCGGTCATTGCAAGCCTGAAATGAATCGGGACATAAGGGATGCATACCTTCGTGTCCCCATTTATCCACCTCATCAGGCGTACCTCAGAATTGCGGTACGGGATTGTCATTACCAATTTCACCAAGGTAATGGCGGATATGATGGTGCTCCTGCGGAAGCAAGGTGTCACTATTATCACATACTTGGATGATCTCCTCATAAAAGCGAGATCAAGAGAGCAGTTGCTGGACAGCGTATCGCCTTCTCTGGAAGTGAAACGGCAACACGACTGGATTCTATATATTCCGAAGTCGCAGTTGGTTCCTACAGCTCATCTGCCTCGCCTAGGCATGATCCTAGACACAGACCATAAGAGGGTTTATCTCCCGATAGAGAGAGCTCAGGAGCTCATGACACTGGTCAGGAATCCATTGAAAACCAAAACAGGTGTCAGTGCATCACTACACTCGAGTCCTGGGAAGGATGATGGCATCATACGAGGCCATCCCCTTCGGCTGGTTCCATGCAAGGACAATGGGACTTACTGGACAAGTGGTCCGGATCACATCTTCGGATGCATCGGTTAATCACCCTATCCCCCAGGGCCAGGGTGTCTCTCCTGTGGTGGCTGCGGAGTGCTCACCTTCTCGAGGGCCGCAGATTCGGCATTCAGGACTGGGTCCTGGTGACCACGGATGCAAGCCTCCGAGGGTGGGGGTCAGTTACACAGGGAAGAAAATTCCAAGGTTTGTGGTCAAGCCAACAGACTTGCCTTCACATCAATATCCTGGAACTAAGGGCCATATACAACGTCCTAAGCGGAGTTCCTGCTTTGCGACTAACCGGTTCTGATCCAGTCAGACCGCAGGGGCTCATGTAAACCGCCAGGGCGGCACAAGGAGCAGGGTGGCGAGGGTAGAAGCCACCAGAATTCTTCGCTGGGCGGAGAATCAAGTAAGCGCACTGTCAGCAGTGTTCATTCCGGGAGTGGACACGACCTCCCCCCGGGAAAGTGGTGACTTCATCAGGAAGTCTTCACGCAGTTTTGCAAATTGATGGAAACTGCCTCAGGTGGACTACATGGCGTCGCACCTCAATAAAAAGATAAAAAAGGTTTTATGCTGGGTCAAGGGACTCTCAGGCGATAGCTGTGGTCGCACTAGTAACACCGTGGGTGTTCCAGTCGGTTTATATATTCCCTCCTCTTCCTCTCAGACCCAAGGGCTGAGAATTGTAATAAACGGAGGAGTGTGAACAATATTCTTTGCTCCGGGTTGGCCAAGAAGGACTCGGTACCCGGAACTGCAAGAAATGCTCTCAGAGGACCCATGGCCTCTGCCTCTCAGTCAGGACATGTTGCAACAGGGACCCTGTCTGATCCAAGACTTACCGCTGCTGCGTTGGACGGCATGGCGGTTGAACGCCGGATCCTAGCGGAAAAGGGCATTCCGGATGCAGTTATTCCTACGCTGATAAAGGCTAGGAAAGACGTGACAGCAAGACTTTTTCACTGTATATGGCGAAAATAGGTTGCTTGGTGTGTGGCCGGGAAGGCTCTACAGAGGAATTCCAGGGGGGTCGATTCCTGCACTTCCTACAGTCAGGAGTGACTATGGGCCTAAAATTAGGATCCATAAAGGCCAAGATTTCGGCCCTATCCCTTTTTCTCTCAAAAAGAACTGGCTTCACTGCCTGAAGTTCGGACGTTGTTACAGGGGTGCTGCATATTCAGCCCCTTTTGTGCCTCCAGTGGCACCTTGGGATCTTAACGTGTGTTGGATTCCTAAAATCCCACTGGTTTGAGCCACTTAAGACCGTGGAGCTAAAATATCTCACGTGGAAAGTGGTCATGCTTTTGGCCTTAGCTTGGACTAGGCGTGTGTCAGAATTGGCGGCTTTGTCATGTAAAAGCCCATATCTGATCTTCCATATGGAAAGGGCAGAATGGAGGACTCGTCCCCAATTTCTCCCTAAGGTGGTATCATCGTTTCATTTGAACCAACCTATTGTGGTGCCTGCGGCTACTAGGGACTTGGAGGATTCCAAGTTGCTGGATGTAGTCCGGGCCCTGAAACTTTGTTTCCAGGACGGCTAGAGTCAGAAAAACTGACTCGCTATTTATTAGAGATGAGCGCCTGAAATTTTTCGGGTTTTGTGTTTTGGTTTTGGGTTCGGTTCCGCGGCCGTGTTTTGGGTTCGACCGCGTTTTGGCAAAACCTCACCGAATTTTTTTTGTCGGATTCGGGTGTTTTTTTTCAAAAAACCCTAAAAAACAGCTTAAATCATAGAATTTGGGGGTCATTTTGATCCCAAAGTATTATTAACCTCAAAAACCACAATTTCCACTCATATTCAGTCTATTCTGAATACCTCACACCTCACAATATTATTTTTAGTCCTAAAATTTGCACCTAGGTCGCTGGATGACTAAGCTAAGCGACCCTAGTGGCCGACACAAACACCGTGCCCATCTAGGAGTGGCACTGCAGTGTCACGCAGGATGGCCCTTCCAAAAAACCCTCCCCAAACAGCACATGACGCAAAGAAAAAAAGAGGCGCAATGAGGTAGCTGTGTGAGTAAGATAAGCGACCCTAGTGGCCGACACAAACACCGGGCCCATCTAGGAGTGGCACTGCAGTGTCACGCAGGATGTCCCTTCCAAAAAACCCTCCCCAAACAGCACATGACGCAAAGAAAAAAAGAGGCGCAATGAGGTAGCTGACTGTGTGAGTAAGATAAGCGACCCTAGTGGCCGACACAAACACCGGGCCCATCTAGGAGTGGCACTGCAGTGTCACGCAGGATGTCCCTTCCAAAAAACCCTCCCCAAACAGCACATGACGCAAAGAAAAAAAGAGGCGCAATGAGGTAGCTGACTGTGTGAGTAAGATAAGCGACCCTAGTGGCCGACACAAACACCGGGCCCATCTAGGAGTGGCACTGCAGTGTCACGCAGGATGTCCCTTCCAAAAAACCCTCCCCAAACAGCACATGACGCAAAGAAAAAAAGAGGCGCAATGAGGTAGCTGACTGTGTGAGTAAGATAAGCGACCCTAGTGGCCGACACAAACACCGGGCCCATCTAGGAGTGGCACTGCAGTGTCACGCAGGATGTCCCTTCCAAAAAACCCTCCCCAAACAGCACATGACGCAAAGAAAAAAAGAGGCGCAATGAGGTAGCTGACTGTGTGAGTAAGATAAGCGACCCTAGTGGCCGACACAAACACCGGGCCCATCTAGGAGTGGCACTGCAGTGTCACGCAGGATGGCTCTTCCAAAAAAACCTCCCCAAACAGCACATGACGCAAAGAAAAAGAAAAGAAAAAAGAGGTGCAAGATGGAATTGTCCTTGGGCCCTCCCACCCACCCTTATGTTGTATAAACAGGACATGCACACTTTAACCAACCCATCATTTCAGTGACAGGGTCTGCCACACGACTGTGACTGATATGACGGATTGGTTTGGACCCCCCCCAAAAAAGAAGCAATTAATCTCTCCTTGCACAAACTGGCTCTACAGAGGCAAGATGTCCACCTCATCATCATCCTCCGATATATCACCGTGTACATCCCCCTCCTCACAGATTATCAATTCGTCCCCACTGGAATCCACCATCTCAGCACCCTGTGTACTTTGTGGAGGCAATTGCTGCTGGTGAATGTCTCCACGGAGGAATTGATTATAATTCATTTTAATGAACATCATCTTCTCCACATTTTCTGGATGTAACCTCGTACGCCGATTGCTGACAAGGTGAGCGGCGGCACTAAACACTCTTTCGGAGTACACACTTGTGGGAGGGCAACTTAGGTAGAATAAAGCCAGTTTGTGCAAGGGCCTCCAAATTTCCTCTTTTTCCTGCCAGTATAAGTACGGACTGTGTGACGTGCCTACTTGGATGCGGTCACTCATATAATCCTCCACCATTCTTTCAATGGTGAGAGAATCATATGCAGTGACAGTAGACGACATGTCCGTAATCGTTGTCAGGTCCTTCAGTCCGGACCAGATGTCAGCATCAGCAGTCGCTCCAGACTGCCCTGCATCACCGCCAGCGGGTGGGCTCGGAATTCTGAGCCTTTTCCTCGCACCCCCAGTTGCGGGAGAATGTGAAGGAGGAGATGTTGTTGACAGGTCGCGTTCCGCTTGACTTGACAATTTTCTCACCAGCAGGTCTTTCAACCCCAGCAGACTTGTGTCTGCCGGAAAGAGAGATCCAAAGTAGGCTTTAAATCTAGGATCGAGCACGGTGGCCAAAATGTAGTGCTCTGATTTCAACAGATTGACCACCCGTGAATCCTTGTTAAGCGAATTAAGGGCTCCATCCACAAGTCCCACATGCCTAGCGGAATCGCTCCGTGTTAGCTCCTCCTTCAATGTCTCCAGCTTCTTCTGCAAAAGCCTGATGAGGGGAATGACCTGACTCAGGCTGGCAGTGTCTGAACTGACTTCACGTGTGGCAAGTTCAAAGGGCATCAGAACCTTGCACAACGTTGAAATCATTCTCCACTGCGCTTGAGACAGGTGCATTCCACCTCCTATATCGTGCTCAATTGTATAGGCTTGAATGGCCTTTTGCTGCTCCTCCAACCTCTGAAGCATATAGAGGGTTGAATTCCACCTCGTTACCACTTCTTGCTTCAGATGATGGCAGGGCAGGTTCAGTAGTTTTTGGTGGTGCTCCAGTTTTCTGTACGTGGTGCCTGTACGCCGAAAGTGTCCCGCAATTCTTCTGGCCACCGACAGCATCTCTTGCACGCCCCTGTCGTTTTTTAAAAAATTCTGCACCACCAAATTCAAGGTATGTGCAAAACATGGGACGTGCTGGAATTTGCCCAGATTTAATGCACACACAATATTGCTGGCGTTGTCCGATGCCACAAATCCACAGGAGAGTCCAATTGGGGTAAGCCATTCCGCGATGATCTTCCTCAGTTGCCGTAAGAGGTTTTCAGCTGTGTGCGTATTCTGGAAACCGGTGATACAAAGCGTAGCCTGCCTAGGAAAGAGTTGGCGTTTGCGAGATGCTGCTACTGGTGCCGCCGCTGCTGTTCTTGCGGCGGGAGTCCATACATCTACCCAGTGGGCTGTCACAGTCATATAGTCCTGACCCTGCCCTGCTCCACTTGTCCACATGTCCGTGGTTAAGTGGACATTGGGTACAGCTGCATTTTTTAGGACACTGGTGACTCTTTTTCTGAGGTCTGTGTACATTTTCGGTATCGCCTGCCTAGAGAAATGGAACCTAGATGGTATTTGGTACCGGGGACACAGTACCTCCAACAAGTCTCTAGTTGGCTCTGCAGTAATGATGGATACCGGAACCACGTTTCTCACCACCCAGGATGTCAAGGCCTCAGTTATCCGCTTTGCAGTAGGATGACTGCTGTGATATTTCATCTTCCTTGCAAAGGACTGTTGGACAGTCAATTGCTTGGTGGAAGTAGTACAAGTGGTCTTACGACTTCCCCTCTGGGATGACCATCGACTCCCAGCAGCAACAACAGCAGCGCCAGCAGCAGTAGGCGTTACACGCAAGGATGCATCGGAGGAATCCCAGGCAGGAGAGGAATCATCAGAATTGCCAGTGACATGGCCTGCAGGACTATTGGCATTCCTGGGGAAGGAGGAAATTGACACTGAGGGAGTTGGTGGGGTGGTTTGCGTGAGCTTGGTTACAAGAGGAAGGGATTTACTGGTCAGTGGACTGCTTCCGCTGTCGGCCCAAGTTTTTGAACTTGTCACTGACTTATTATGAATGCGCTGCAGGTGACGTATAAGGGAGGATGTTCCGAGGTGGTTAACGTCCTTACCCCTACTTATTACAGCTTGACAAAGGGAACACACGGCTTGACACCTGTTGTCCGCATTTCTGGTGAAATACTTCCACACCGAAGAGCTGATTTTTTTGGTATTTTCACCAGGCATGTCAACGGCCATATTCCTCCCACGGACAACAGGTGTCTCCCCGGGTGCCTGACTTAAACAAACCACCTCACCATCAGAATCCTCCTGGTCAATTTCCTCCCCAGCGCCAGCAACACCCATATCCTCCTCATCCTGGTGTACTTCAACACTGACATCTTCAATCTGACTATCAGGAACTGGACTGCGGGTGCTCCTTCCATCACTTGCAGGGGGCGTGCAAATGGTGGAAGGCGCATGCTCTTCACGTCCAGTGTTGGGAAGGTCAGGCATCGCAACCGACACAATTGGAGTCGGACTCTCCTTGTGGATTTGGGATTTCGAAGAATGCACAGTTCTTTGCGGTGCTACTGCTTTTGCCAGCTTGAGTCTTTTCATTTTTCTAGCGAGAGGCTGAGTGCTTCCATCCTCATGTGAAGCTGAACCACTAGCCATGAACATAGGCCAGGGCCTCAGCCGTTCCTTGCCACTCCGTGTGGTAAATGGCATATTGGCAAGTTTACGCTTCTCCTCCGACAATTTTATTTTAGGTTTTGGAGTCCTTTTTTTACTGATATTTGGTGTTTTGGATTTGACATGCTCTGTACTATGACATTGGGCATCGGCCTTGGCAGACGACGTTGCTGGCATTTCATCGTCTCGGCCATGACTAGTGGCAGCAGCTTCAGCACGAGGTGGAAGTGGATCTTGATCTTTCCCTAATTTTGGAACCTCAACATTTTTGTTCTCCATATTTTAATAGGCACAACTAAAAGGCACCTCAGGTAAACAATGGAGATGGATGGATACTAGTATACAATTATGGATGGACTGCCGAGTGCCGACACAGAGGTAGCTACAGCCGTGGACTACTGTACTGTGTCTGCTGCTAATATAGACTGGTTAATAAAGAGATGTAGTATGTATGTATAAAGAAGAAAGAAAAAAAAAACCACGGGTAGGTGGTATACAATTATGGACGGACTGCCGAGTGCCGACACAGAGGTAGCTACAGCCGTGGACTACTGTACTGTGTCTGCTGCTAATATAGACTGGTTGATAAAGAGATGTAGTATGTATGTATAAAGAAGAAAGAAAAAAAAAACACGGGTAGGTGGTATACAATTATGGATGGACTGCCGAGTGCAGACACAGAGGTAGCTACAGCCGTGGACTACTGTACTGTGTCTTCTGCTAATATAGACTGGTTGATAAAGAGATGTAGTATGTATGTATAAAGAAGAAAGAAAAAAAACCACGGGTAGGTGGTATACAATTATGGATGGACTGCCGAGTGCCGACACAGAGGTAGCTACAGCCGTGGACTACTGTACTGTGTCTGCTGCTAATATAGACTGGTTGATAAAGAGATGTAGTATGTATGTATAAAGAAGAAAGAAAAAAAAACCACGGGTAGGTGGTATACAATTATGGACGGACTGCCGAGTGCCGACACAGAGGTAGCTACAGCCGTGGACTACTGTACTGTGTCTGCTGCTAATATAGACTGGTTGATAAAGAGATGTAGTATGTATGTATAAAGAAGAAAGAAAAAAAAAACACGGGTAGGTGGTATACAATTATGGATGGACTGCCGAGTGCCGACACAGAGGTAGCTACAGCCGTGGACTACTGTACTGTGTCTGCTGCTAATATAGACTGGTTGATAAAGAGATGTAGTATGTATGTATAAAGAAGAAAGAAAAAAAAACCACGGGTAGGTGGTATACAATTATGGACGGACTGCCGAGTGCCAACACAGAGGTAGCTACAGCCGTGGACTACCGTACTGTACTGTGTCTGCTGCTAATATAGACTGGTTGATAATGAGATGTAGTATGTATGTATAAAGAAGAAAGAAAAAAAAACCACGGGTAGGTGGTATACAATTATGGATGGACTGCCGAGTGCCGACACAGAGGTAGCTACAGCCGTGGACTACTGTACTGTGTCTGCTGCTAATATAGACTGGTTGATAAAGAGATGTAGTATGTATGTATAAAGAAGAAAGAAAAAAAAAACACGGGTAGGTGGTATACAATTATGGACGGACTGCCGAGTGCCGACACAGAGGTAGCTACAGCCGTGGACTACTGTACTGTGTCTGCTGCTAATATAGACTGGTTGATAATGAGATGTAGTATGTATGTATAAAGAAGAAAGAAAAAAAAACCACGGGTAGGTGGTATACAATTATGGATGGACTGCCGAGTGCCGACACAGAGGTAGCTACAGCCGTGAACTACCGTACTGTGTCTGCTGCGACTGGATGATAAATAATGATATAAAAAATATATATATATCACTACTGCAGCCGGACAGGTATATATTATATAATGACGGACCTGCTGGACACTGTCTGTCAGCAGAATGAGTTTTTTATAGAATAAAAAAAAAAACACCACACAAGTCACACGACGAGTGTTTAACTTTTTCAGGCAATCACAATATAGTATACTACTAACTATACTGGTGGTCAGTGTGGTCAGGTCACTGGTCAGTCACACTGGCAGTGGCACTCCTGCAGCAAAAGTGTGCACTGTTTAATTTTAATAATATGTACTCCTGGCTCCTGCTATAACCTATAACTGGCACTGCTCCCCAGTCTCCCCCACAATTATAAGCTGTGTGAGCACAGTCAGATATATACATAGATGATGCAGCACACTGGGCTGAGCAGTGCACACAGATATGGTATGTGACTGAGTCACTGTGTATCGTTTTTTTCAGGCAGAGAACGGATTATATTAAATAAAACTGCACTGTCTGGTGGTCACTGTGGTCAGTCACTACTAAACTCTGCACTCTCTACAGTACTCCTAAGCTCCAGTAAATCAAGTGTCTCTGTTTAAAATCAATCTCACTCTCTCTCTTCTAATCTAAATGGAGAGGACGCCTGCCACGTCCTCTCCCTATGAATCTCAATGCACGTGTGAAAATGGCGGCGACGCGCGGCTCCTTATATAGAATCCGAGTCTCGCGATAGAATCCGAGCCTCGCGAGAATCCGACAGCGTCATGATGACGTTCGGGCGCACTCGGGTTAACCGAGCAAGGCGGGAAGATCCGAGTCGCTCGGACCCGTGAAAAAAACCATGAAGTTCGGGCGGGTTCGGATTCCGAGGAACCGAACCCGCTCATCTCTACTATTTATCCTGCATGCACCCAACAAGCTGGGTGCTCCTGCTTCAAAGCAGACTATTGCTCGCTGGATCTGTAGCACGATTCAGCTTGCACATTCTGCGGCTGGACTGCCGCATCCTAAATTAGTAAAAGCCCATTCCACGAGGAAGGTGGGCTCTTCTTGGGCGGCTGCCCGAGGGGTCTCGGCTTTACAACTTTGCCGAGCTGCTACTTGGTCGGGTTCAAACACTTTTGCAAAATTCTACAAGTTTGATACCCTGGCTGAGGAGGACCTTGAGTTTGCTCATTCGGTGCTGCAGAGTCATCCGCACTCTCCCGCCAGTTTGAGAGCTTTGGTATAATCCCCATGGTCCTTACGGAGTACCCAGCATCCACTAGGACGTCAGAGAAAATAAGAATTTACTCACCGGTAATTCTATTTCTCGTAGTCCGTAGTGGATGCTGGGAGCCCGTCCCAAGTGCGGACTCTCTGCAATACATGTATATAGTTATTGCTTAACTAAAGGGTTATTGTATGAGCCAGCTGTTGAGAGAGGCTCAGTTATTGTTCATACTGTTAACTGGGTATAGTTATCACGAGTTGTACGGTGTGATTGGTGTGGCTGGTATGAGTCTTACCCTGGATTCCAAATCCTTTCCTAGTAATGTCAGCTCTTCCGGGCACAGTTTCCCTAACTGAGGTCTGGAGGAGGGGCATGGAGGGAGGAGCCAGTGCACACCAGATATAGTACCTAATCTTTCTTTTAAGAGTGCCCAGTCTCCTGCGGAGCCCGTCTATACCCCATGGTCCTTACGGAGTACCCAGCATCCACTACGGACTACGAGAAATAGAATTACCGGTGAGTAAATTCTTATTATATCTGGGTCATTTATAGGCACTTTAGAAAAAATCAAACAAATGACTACTCTCACCTGCAAATCTAAAAACACTTCTCCCACTCATAAAACACCCCAATATAACTGTCCCATACCTTGTACCCCAATTTCCATCACTTTACATTTTTTGACCTCAAACATGACATGTCACTATTGACCAATTGAAGATGATTTAAAACATCTAAGTGCCTAATTAGTCATTTCGGGGGGGAAGTTGCATTACTTATCACCTGCTCAGTGATGGTGAAATTAATTGACAATAAAACCTATGGAAACTTTTTGCCAATAACTTTTCACAGCTAATTGGATACAGAATTTTTACAATTGCAATAAAAGCCCTGTTTTTATTGCAAAATTGCATTTTCATGGCTAATAGGTTATCCCCATATTTTGTATTAAGCACATCCGTATTCTGCAGCACTGTAAAATACTAGGATGTATGATAGAATACCTCTCAATTTAGGTAATTCGGGTATGATTTGTAACTTGGGGTGTGTGTGGGGGTCACAGGACTTTAATTTTTTGAAGAGGTAAGGGTGATTCAGATCTGGTGTATGATTCTTTAAAGACAGAAAGTGGGGATGGGGGTTATATTTGGGGTATGGCTTGTAAGTAGTAGGGTCATATTTGGAGTATGAATTATAATGAAGGAGATAGGGCTCAAATCTGTGTCTGATTTCAGATGAGGTGTATAAGCGGAGTCATATCTTGGGTCTCAATTTATTACACTTGAAATAAAAGAAAACCATCAGGATTGATAATTTATGACTACTTTTAACAGTATCATTGTTTTCATGATTATTTCCTGTATATCAGCATTGAGATACAGAGGGGTAAATTTACTAAGGTCCCGATTTTGACCGAGATGCCGTTTTTTCATCAAAGTGTCATCTCGGTAATTTACTAAGCAATAATCACGGCAGTGATGAGGGCATTCGTAATTTTTTGGAAGTCCAACAAAAAAATTACGAATGAATACACCATCGGTCAAAACGCGGCTGTTTAACTATGAATCTCGGTAATTTACTAAGAAGTGCAAAGCAAAAAAAACCCAAACACTGCCGTGAAAAATTACAACTCGTAAAAAAGTGCTTAAAAAAAAAACAGACCTGCTTTTTTTTACCGTGATTGTATAGGCATGCAGGGATCCATGAGATCCGTGCATGTATATCAGTGGGAAGGGGTGGGAAAGTGATTATTTTCTCAAAAAAAATTGCGTGGGGTCCCCCCTCCTAAGCATAACCAGCCTCGGGCTCTTTGAGCCGATCCTGGTTGCAGAAATATGGGGAAAAAATTGACAGGGGTTCCCCCATATTTAAGCAACCAGCATCGGGCTCTGCGCCTGGTCCTGGTTCCAAAAATACGGGGGACAAAAAGAGTAGGGGTCCCCCGTATTTTTAAAACCAGCACCGGGCTCCACTAGCTGGACAGATAATGCCACAGCCGGGGGTCACTTTTATATAGTGCCCTGCGGCCGTGGCATCAAATATCCAACTAGTCACCCCTGGCCGGGGTACCCTGGGGGAGTGGGGACCCCTTCAATCAAGGGGTCCCCCCCCAGCCACCCAAGGGCCAGGGGTGAAGCCCGAGGCTGTCCCCCCCATCCAATTGGCTGCGGATGGGGGGCTGATAGCCTTTTGTGAAAATGAAAAGATATTGTTTTTAGTAGCAGTACTACAAGTCCCAGCAAGCCTCCCCCGCATGCTGGTACTTGGAGAACCACAAGTACCAGCATGCGGCGGAAAAACGGGCCCGCTGGTACCTGTAGTACTACTACTAAAAAAATACCCAAAAAAAGACAAGACACACACACCGTGAAAGTAAAGATTTATTACATACATGCACACAAACATACATACATACTTACCTTATGTTCACACGCAGGTCGGTCCTCTTCTCCAGTAGAATCCAAGGGGTACCTGTTGAATAAATTCTACTCACCAGATCCAGGGTCCCAGGGTCCTCGGGGCAACCATTTGTAATCCAGGTACTTGAATAAAATAACAAAACGGATACCCGAGCCACGAACTGAAAGGGGCCCCATGTTTTCACATGGGACTCCTTTCCCCGAATGCCAGAAACCCACTCTGACTTCTGTCTAAGTGGGTTTCTTCAGCCAATCAGGGAGCGCCACGTTGTAGCACTCTCCTGATCGGCTGTGTGCTCCTGTACTGAGTGACAGGCGGCACACGGCAGTGTTACAATGTAGCGCCTATGCGCTCCATTGTAACCAATGGTGGGAACTTTCTGCCCTGCGGTTGACCTAAAGTGACGTCACCGCTGAGCAGAAAGTTCCCACCATTGGTTACAATGGAGCGCATATGCGCTACATTGTAACACTGCCGTGTGCCGCCTGTCACTCAGTACAGGAGCACACAGCCGATCAGGAGAGTGCTACAACGTGGCGCTCCCTGATTGGCTGAAGAAACCCACTTAGACAGAAGTCAGAGTGGGTTTCTGGCATTCGGGGAAAGGAGTCCCATGTGAAAACATGGGGCCCCTTTCAGTTCGTGGCTCGGGTATCCGTTTTGTTATTTTATTCAAGTACCTGGATTACAAATGGTTGCCCCGAGGACCCTGGGACCCTGGATCTGGTGAGTAGAATTTATTCAACAGGTACCCCTTGGATTCTACTGGAGAAGAGGACCGACCTGCGTGTGAACATAAGGTAAGTATGTATGTATGTTTGTGTGCATGTATGTAATAAATCTTTACTTTCACGGTGTGTGTGTGTCTTGTCTTTTTTTGGGTATTTTTTTAGTAATAGTACTACAGGTACCAGCGGGCCCGTTTTTCCGCCGCATGCTGGTACTTGTGGTTCTCCAAGTACCAGCATGCGGGGGAGGCTTGCTGGGCCTTGTAGTACTGCTACTAAAAACAAAATCTTTTCATTTTCAAAAAAGGCTATCAGCCCCCCATCCGCAGCCAATTGGATGGGGGGGACAGCCTCGGGCTTCACCCCTGGCCCTTGGGTGGCTGGGGGGGGGGACCCCTTGATTGAAGGGGTGCCCACTCCCCCAGGGTACCCCGGCCAGGGGTGACTAGTTGGATTTTTGATGCCACGGCCGCAGGGCACTATATAAAAGTGACCCCCGGCTGTGGCATTATCTGTCCAGCTAGTGGAGCCCGGTGCTGGTTTTAAAAATACGGGGGACCCCTACTCTTTTTGTCCCCCGTATTTTTGGAACCAGGACCAGGCGCAGAGCCCGATGCTGGTTGCTTAAATATGGGGGAACCCCTGTCATTTTTTCCCCCATATTTCTGCAACCAGGATCGGCTCAAAGAGCCCGAGGCTGGTTATGCTTAGGAGGGGGGACCCCACGCAATTTTTTTTTTGATTTTACACTGTTTAATTTAAAAAAAAATAAAAAATGAACCCCAGCACGGATCACACAGATCCGGCCGAGATTCATTTTTAAAAAGTCGGCAGTGTTTTGCTAATCACTGCCGTAAAAAAAAAAAAAAAAAAACACGAATGACATCGACATCGGAACAAAAGAAAAACCCGAATACGACAGCTTAGTAAATTAGTCGTAATAAATTCAAAAAGTTGCAGTTTTACACTTTCGATGTCATTCGTGATTGAACTTTGACCTGAAACGGGAAAATACGAATCTTAGTAAATTTACCCCAGAGTATGATAGAAGCACCAGAGCAGAGAGTGACACCCCAGGCAAGAAAGAGGAACTGCATGCGTTGTGATAGGTGCAGAGTGCTAGAATGAACACTGGCCTTCATTCCGAGTTGTTCGCTCGCTAGCTGCTTTTGGCAGCATTGCACACGCTAGACCGCCGCCCTCTGGGAGTGTATCTTAGCTTAGCAGAATTGCGAACGAAAGATTAGCAGAATTGCTACTAAATAATTCTTTGCCGTTTCTGAGTAGCTCCAGACCTACTCACAGATTGTGATCAGCTCAGTCCATTTAGTTCCTGGTTTGACGTCACAAACACGCCCTGCGTTCGGCCAACCACTCCCCCGTTTCTACAGACACTCCCGCGTTTTTCCCTGACACGCCTGCGTTTTTTAGCCAACGCCGTGAAAACGTTGAGTTGCCGCCCAGAAACGCCCCTTTCTTGTCAGACATTTACCGAACAGCAGTGCGACTGAAAAGCGTCGTACGAACACCAGCAAATCTACTAAGTTTTGTGTTAAATAACTTAGCTCATGCGCGCTGCGTACCATGCGCATGCGCAGTTAGCAACAAATCGCAGCATAGCGAAAAACTAGCGAACAACTCTGAATGACCCCCACTATTCTGTATATCAGTCCAGCATCGACCTGGAAACATGACATTGCACAGTCTATGACAATCCCCTTTTCAAACTCTGTTAGTGCCTTCCGGCGAGCCATTTCATTACCAAATGATCTAATCAGTGCCCCTCTACCCATTTTATACCTTCATGAACATGTGTCGGCTGCAGGAGCACACCATTTCGCTTATGCGGGGGTGTCCTATCTACAAAGTGTAGTAGAGGTCATTAGAGATGACCGCAGAGTGGCGCATGTGCATTAGGCATCCAGTGCTCCAAGCCTCTTTTTCACTGCCACCCCTTTTATGCTATAATATTTGATTGTATTCCAAACCTAACTTCGAACGCGTTCCTAGCTGCCATCTTTATATCACTCCAAGCCTCCTTTTCAATTCAGTCGTACTGAATATCAGTCACTAGAGTATTCCATTATTGCATATAGGTAATTAGATTGCTGCATGTGTTGTATGTCTAGAATGCAGAATGCTAGAATGCTCTATGGGGGGAATTCAATTGTTTGAAAAGTCGGTTGGGTGTCTGTTTTCTCTGGTCTATCAGATAGGAAAAAACAGACACCCAACTGACTTTTCAAACAATGTGTTGTATGTCATGCCCTAGAATACTCAGTGTGTTATAAAGCGGTCATTAGAATGCTCCATTATGCATTAGTTACTAATACGCCCTTTATTATGTAGAGGTTGTTGTAATGTTCACTGCAATGAATAGAGATTACTAGAATAGTCTCTGTTGTGCCATGCAGGGCTGGGATAATTTTATAACTGAAGCACCATCCACATTATACAAACCATTCCTGCTTTGTTTTTGTCACACCCATTTTATTGTTGCAGTATGCCGGTAGAAAAACTATGGTCACTTAATTGTTTCTGCTCCCCAGGATGATGTCTGTCAGTCAGCCCCTTGCAACAGAATTTTTACTTTACAGTTTATGTAACTTTCTGAGTAACCAGCGTTTTGTTATGAAATCCCATAAGGTATTTCTTTATGTTTATTTATTTATTAAAAGGTTCTTATATAGCGCAGCAAATTCCATTGTACTTTACAATTGGAGGCAACAGTGATAAAATAAAACTGGGTAATAACAGACAGTAATAGAGGTAGGAGGACCCTGCTCACAAGCTTACAATCTATAGAAATCCAGCAAGCGTAATTGTCAGTCATTCTTAAGTGATGAACAATATGCTGGGACTACATCATCTTCATGCTGCAGCTGCGGACACTGACTATTCAATTGCTGCACTACTAAACATTAAACATTTTCCAACTTTAAAATTATTTTCAAAACAGTGTTTCTCTAGTCCTAGTGCCAAGCATGGAGAATTAACTCCCTTGGTTCCTCAGCCGATGTCCAGTATATTGCTTGTAAAGCAAGAGACGCATGTAAGTGGGAAAGGATGTTTATGTTAGTGGAATGGCTCTTCTCTTAGGACACTAACCAGAATCTTTTCTAATTTTGCCTTTAGTTAATAAACTGCAGCTGTTTGGATGGTCCCACCCCACAGATGGCTAAATTGCGCAGATTTGTTTTTTCTTTTAATTCTAAAAGCTTTACCTCGGAATGCGGAAGCTAAAGAATGAAAGAGAAAAATGATCTGTAATATATTGTCATATACTGACAAAGCAGTGTTAGCCCCACATCTGGCACTATTGTTTAGGAGTTGTTCTGCTAAAGTAGCATATACTGTACACAGGAACTATCAGCAAGGTCAGACTGCTTGATTTTGGTATCCTGATCATAGATCTACACTTCTTGGTCGACACCATATGGTCAACATTAATTAGGTCGACAGGTCCAAAATTTAAACAGATTCAAAAAGTTGACATGACCATGGTCGACACATGTTTTTAGGGTTTTTATTTTTATGTTTTCCCAACATTTGCCTGATTTATTATCCATGTGGACCACTATTGGGAATCTACGAGGAGACTATCTTACCCGAAGCATGGTGAGCGAAGCGAGCCTGAGAGGGTATACATTTGTGCTGATGGTAGTTACATATTACCAAACATACAAGAGCTGACCCTTACAACTGAAAATAAAAATTATGTTGACAATTTTCATGTTGACCTTTTGTACTTGTCGACCTTAATCTCTGTCAACCTATTATCTGATGACATTTTGTACCTGTCAACCTAATGCATGTCGACCATATGGTGTTGACCTATTGCATGTCTACTGTAGATCCTCTATACCACGCCCCTTGATTTTTAGGGTAGTGTCTTACTTTAAAGAAGTACTAAACTTTCCAATGCAGCAGTCCATATTTTCAATAGTTACTGTAGTGTTAAATAAGGAATAAAGGTGTCTGCTTACATGCCTCTTTAAAGACCGTTTGCAAAACAAAAAGTGATTAAAATTATCTGAAAATGGGTCTGGCCTCGATAATTCTGGGAGTGCTTAGAACTTTTTTGGGAAGGGGTTTGCACTTAAAACTGTTGTACAGTATACAGATGAGCTTAAAGACTTGTAATCAGTACATACTGCATGTTCTGCGTTGTACTTCGTTTCTATTGCATGGTTATATAGACTCCTTTTATTATTTGCCAATTCTGTAACTTTAAGATGTACCGGTGTTGAATGACTTAGGGCCTAATTCAGACCTGATCCCTCCTCTACGAATTTGCAGAGGTTTGCGATCAGATAGTCGCCGCCCAGAAAGAGTGAAAAATCCGCCCCGTGCAAGTCTGCGTACGCCATGCGAAAAGCTTTACACACGCCAGTCAGCTGCAAATCCGTTCGCAACTTATTGAATGATTTTTCCAGTCTGTGCGTAGCCAAGGACTTACTCGCGCAGTGCGAAAGAAACAGGCTGATTGGGCCAGAGCTGCTGATACACACTCGCCCTGAAAACGCTGCGTTTTTTCTGACACTCGCAGAAAATGACCAGTTACCACCCCTAAATGTCCGCTTCCTGTCAATCAGCCTGCGTTCGCCTAGCGTTCAAGAAAGATGCCAAATGTCTTCGCAGTTTGGCCTCGAGTCTGTGCATTACGATCCGTACGCATGCAAAGTCGTTTGATAATTGGCCTCTGTGCAATTTTGCACAGCAGCGATCAGGTCTGAATTAGGCCCTTAATCTTTAACCACTTCCCTGCGGAGAATGAGTGGCGCTTGTCATCTGCATATACCTTATCTCTGCAGATAACGAGTCCCACTCATCGTCCGCAGCAAAATGCCCAAATAAAAATCACTACCTCCCCACCATCAGTAATCATTGGTGAGTAGTCCGGAGTAGCAGCAGGGCCAGTCCCAGGGAAGTGATGTTGGCACACATGACTGCTGACATCAGTTTAAATTGTAGCACAAGTATTGTAAAACATTG
This sequence comes from Pseudophryne corroboree, assembly GCF_028390025.1. NCBI lineage: Eukaryota > Metazoa > Chordata > Amphibia > Anura > Myobatrachidae > Pseudophryne > Pseudophryne corroboree. Next base: position 379,239,007 of record NC_086448.1, read on the forward strand.
GTGGAAGGGACTTGAAGCCCTGGAACCTAGAGAGATGGGGCACCCTTGTTTGAATGAGGAGAGACCCCTTTTTCAAACTATGTACCCATGTAGATTATTGCCACAGAGCACCAAGAAACCACTGAGCAGCCACATCTTTCAAAATTGGCTATTTACATGTATGCCTAAACAAGACGCAAATGCAACACCATACGAACAACATTATTTGTTCATGTTAGCTGATGCATCTGGGCTACTACTAACCATGATGTGGTCTGTAGTGGCCATGATAGCTGCCCCTGCCATTGGTAGGAAAGTAAAAAAACAAATGAATATATATATATGACTGGCAATGGTAATAGTAAAATATATGACTCAGAGACTAGAGTTTTATAGAGAGCCTGATTATTATTCCTGCATAATTTAACTAGGCCCCAAACTTTCATACCAGTTAATGAAATAGCAGCAGGAATGATAGGAAGGAGGGGTAGAGAGCTTGCAGAGTCAACTTGTTCCCTGCAGCCTCCTACATTCTGCTTCCTTGTAAGAGGTATTGAATTCACCAGGAATTTCCTTGGGATTAACCATAAACAAAATGTATACTTGCAGTTATAGAATGGGAGAACTTTAAGAGCACCAGCTTTTGAATTTATTGATACTGTGACCACTGTTAATTGACACAAATAAATCTATGCTTTGCACTGTACACAGTGTTTGCTTGCACGTGTGTGTGCATATGTATGTATATATATATATATATATATATATACATATATATACATATATATATATATTCAGAAAAGCTGGCGTTCCAATGCTGTAGTTGAATAGCTGCGCTCGGTGACTTCCCAATGAATCCGTGACTTGGTCCACACATTCAGAGAGCAGGTAGGCAACACACTGTGAAAATAGTACAACATAGATATTGGGCGGGATATCAGGTTGTCCGAGTTCAGCAGCCGTGCAGGATGCTGGCCGAACACAGACTTTTTTTAAAGGGGCAATCGCTTACAAGGCAACACTATGCCTTGTAAGTGATTACCCATTTTCAAATAAAACGTTTGAGTTCGACCGGCATCCTGCACGGCCGCTAAACTTGGATGGCATTTCATCCTGTCCCTGTTGTTTATGTCAACATTTCCGTACTCGAGTTATTGGTTCTTTCGTCAGGAAGACTGACATACAGCTCTCTCAAACATTCAGCGGTCAGCCCATTGATTTCAATAGGACTTATGAAATTGCCACCCGAATCCAAAACCTGCGATATCCGACAGTGGTAGGATGACATTTTGCTCAGTTTTGGGATAAAAGGAAGGTGGGAAGATCCGAGCCCTGTCTCGGATCCCGGAAGTTGAGGTGGAACTGAGCATTCTCATCTCTGATATGCATATATGAAAAATAAACTTATGGAACAAAGTTAAGCAAGTAGGGTAAGTAGGTTCTGATCATGTCCCTATGAGCCATGAGCCAGCGTTCTTCTTTCCCAGGTGCACTGCTCACTCGACGGAAAGCCCCTGGTCTTGCGAGACAATACTCTGACTTGTGTCTTGCAGAATAGTTCCATGGCCCAGACCGCCTCCTGCCACCTGATTGGCTGCTAGTCTATCTCTCACGCACAGTCATGATGACAGGCTGTCAGCCATTTAGAAGGAAGGAACTGGACTGTCTGTGTCCTCATGGATCCCACTGTATGTTGCTTACCCACGGAGGTGTATTAAGCGAGGAGGGTGGTCAGCCTTCATCTAGCTCCCCAAACCTCTAACCGGCAGAGCAGTAGACTCTGAGCACTAGGGTCACTAGCACTGTGCTAGAGTCTATTGCATATGCGCAAGGGTCTGTGAAAATTAAGCGCTGCCCATTTTCCCGGGATTTTCCTATTGCGCATGAGCAAAATGCTGGGTAAAATGGCTGTTGCAACATTTTCCCAGTAAATTCTGCAATGCTGCCGATGTGGGTCTCCGGAGGGATGAGTATTGAAGAAATGGGTGCACACATTGAAGATATGCCTGTGCTTACCTGGCACCATACAGCGTTCAACGTCGCCCTCCCCTGGCTTCTCCAGCAGATACATTTTTGCCCAGGATAGGTTCAGGAATGCCATTTCTCATTATGTCATAGTTAATGAGAGGTTCAGGAATAGTTTTTCTGCTTAAAAATAGCACTGTGTACGTCTATATAATGTGTTTGTGTGCTAAATTCAGGAACCCTTATATATTGCTGTCTCTTTCATGTGTTTTGTTCTCAGATAATTATATATTTCATGCAAACAATGATCTGTATTTAGTTTGCAACCGGCAAACTTCTTATGATGCAGAGGATCAAAATAAAAAAAAGGGGAATGTTTGTGGGCTTTTCTGTGGATAGGCGCACAGATGTTACTCAAGGCAAAACTTTTTAATGCTTGTTTTTAAATTCTGTTCCTGTGTAACATTTTGTTTTAAAGTTTACCCATTTGCTGTAAGGTATATTTATTAAAAAGTTTTCCAAGTAAAATGATTTCTTTACAAAAGACATATCAAAAAAGCATTAATGTTCCCAATACACTGATGCCATATAGAATAACAATTATGGTTAGGTAGTCTAAAGGGTACTAAAATGGCCCCCACGATAAATTAATTACAGCAATAGCTTTCTTAAAACAGAAGATCTGTGCAGTAAGTTATTATTACTGCCCTGGGCAAGATATATATATATATATATATATATTTCTCTAACGTCCTAGTGGATGCTGGGGACTCCGTAAGGACCATGGGGAATAGACTGGCTCCGCAGGAGACTGGGCACTCTAAGAAAGATTTAGTACTACTGGTGTGCACTGGCTTCTCCCTCTATGCCCCTCCTCCAGACCTCAGTTAGAATCTGTGCCCGGAAGGAGCTGGGTGCATTTTAGTGAGCTCTCCTGAGCTTGCTATTAAGAAAGTATTTTAGTTAGGTTTATTTTATTTTCAGAGAGCTTCTGCTGGCAACAGACTCTCTGCTACGTGGGACTGAGGGGAGAGAAGCAAACCTACTAGCTGCGGCTAGGTTGCGCTTCTTAGGCTACTGGACACCATTAGCTCCAGAGGGATCGAACACAGGAACCTAACCTTGGTCGTCCGTTCCCGGAGCCGCGCCGCCATCCCCCTCGCAGAGCCAGAAGACAGAAGCCGGCGGGTTGAAGCAAGAAGACGTCAAAATCGGCGGCAGAAGACTCCTGTCTTCATATGAGGTAGCGCACAGCACTGCAGCTGTGCGCCATTGCTCGAACACTAACCCACACACTCCGGTCACTGTAGGGTGCAGGGCGCAGGGTGGGGGCGCCCTGGGCAGCAATTGAGTACCTCCTGGCAAAAAGCAGCATATATACAGCTGGGCACTGTAATATGCATGAGCCCCCGCCATTATTTTTACACAAAATCGCGGGACAGAAGCCCGCCGCTGAGGGGGCGGGGCTTCTTACTCAGCACTCACCAGCGCCATTTTCTCTCCACAGCTCCGGTGAGAGGAAGCTCCCCAGGCTCTCCCCTGCAGAAGAAGAGGGTGAAAAGAGAGGGGGGGCACATAAATTGGCGTAAAAACAATATATACAGCAGCTACTGGGTTAACACCACGTTACTGTGTGATTCCTGGGTCATATAGCGCTGGGGTGTGTGCTGGCATACTCTCTCTCTGTCTCTCCAAAGGGCCTTGTGGGGGAACTGTCTTCAAATAGAGCATCCCCTGTGTGTATGGTGTGTCGGTACGTGTGTGTCGACATGTCTGAGGTAAAAGGCTCCCCTAAGGAGGAGATAGAGCAAATATCTGTGTGTGAGGGTGTCTCCGTCGACAACGCCGACACCTGTTGGATATGTGTAATTAAGTGCTAAGGTGAATTTATTGCACAAAAGATCAGATAACAGACAGGAAATCTACCCATGTCTGTCACTCTGTCGCAGAGACCTTCAGAGTCTCTCAATGCTCACTATCCAAAATAATAAACACTGATGTCGACACGGAGATTGACTCCAGTGTCGACTACGATAATGCAAAGTTACAGCCAAAATGGCAGAAAAGTATTCAATATATGATTATTGTAATAAAAGATGATTTGCATATCACTGATGACTCATCTGTCCCTGACACAAGGGTACACATGTTTAAGGGGAAGAAAGCTGAGGGAAATTTCCCTCCTCTCATGAGGAAAAAGAGCGGGAATCTCCAGACAAGAGACTGCAGTTTCCCACACAGAATTCTCAGGCAGTATCCTTTCCCCACTAGGCCCAGGATACGATGGGAATCTTCCCCTAGGGTGTCACGTTTGCCCAAAAGGTAACCTGTCGTAACAGCTGTTCTCAGGGATCCTGCAGATAGCATGCACATTCTGGTACACTACTCAGACCGGCGATTGTGTCGGCATGGGTTTATAGCGCTGGGGCAGCGTGGACAGGTACCTTATCAGCAGAAATTGAGACCCTAGTATGTGGATATATATAGATATATGTATATATAGATATATATATATATAGATATATATATATTAATGCTGTCTTAAGAGAATTATATATATATATATTTATAAAACATGCCCAAAGAGACATGAGTATACTGGGTCCTAGAGACAAAGCTATGTCGGTTTCTGCTTGACATGTCCTGTAGAATATGCAATGGATAGATGATGCCGACTTAAGAGGCATATGGAAGGCTGAGGATTGTGTGGAGAAGGGTTCTCGGACCTGGTCTCCACAGCTATAGCTGGTAATTCTGTCGTTTTGCCTTATATTCCTGCACAGCCTAGGAAAGCACGACATTATCAAATGCAGCCTTTAGAACAAAGAAACAAGATAGTCCGAGGTGCGTCCTTTCTTGGCAGAGGAAAGATGAGTCCTCCCCGGCCTCTACAATAATCCACCGCATGTCGCTGGGGCTCCACAAGGCGGAGCTAGGCCCGGTGGGGGCACGCCTGCGTAAGTTCAGCCACAAGTGGGTTCACTCCCTGTTAGATCCCTGGGCAATAGATATTGTGTCTCAGGGATGCAAGCTGGACTTTGAGAAGATGCCACCTCACCGACGACCCTGCCGGCTTCCCCCCCACGAGAGGGAAACAGTGTTAACTGCAATTCACATATTGTATCTTCAGCAGGTGGTGGTCAAGGTTCCCGTCCTTCAACGAGGAAAGGGTTACTATTCGATCATGTTTGTAGTACCGAAACCGGACGGTTCGGTCAGACCCATATTGAATTTAAAATCCCTGAACATATACCTGAAAAGGTTCAAGTTCAAGATGGAATCGCTCAGAGCGGTCATCGCAAGCCTGGAAGGAGGGGATTTTATGGTGTCTCTGGACATAAAGGATGCATACCTTCATGTCCCCATTTATGCACCTCATCAGGCGTACCTCAGATTTGTGGTACAGGATTGTCATTACCCATTCCAGACGCTGCCGTTTGATCTGTTCACGGCACCGAGAATATTTACCAAGGTAATGGCAGAAATGATGGGCTTCTACGAAAGCAAGGAGTCACAATAATTCCATACTGGGATGATCTCCTCATAAAGGCGAGGTCCAGAGAGCAGTTGCTGATCAGCGTAGCACACTCTCGGGAAGTGTTGCAACAGCACGGCTGGATTCTGAATATTCCAAGGTCGCAGCTGATTCCTACGATGCGTCTGCCCTTCCTGGGCATGATTCTGGACACAGACCAGAAGAAGGTTTTTCTCCCGGCGGAGAAGGCTCAGGAGCTCGTGACTCTGGTCAGAGGCCTCTTAAAACCAAAACAGGTGTCGGTGCATCAATGCACGCGAGTCCTGGGAAAGATGGTGGCGTCTTACGAAGCCATTCCCTTCGGCAGGTTCCATGCGAGGAACTTTCAGTGGGACCTGTTGGACCTGTGGTCCGGATCGCATCTTCAGATGCATCGGCTGATCACCCTATCCCCCAGGGCCAGGGTGTCTCTTCTGTGGTGGCTGCAGAGTGCTCACCTTCTCGAGGGCCGCAGGTTCGGCATACAGGACTGGGTCCTGGTGACCACGGATGCAAGCCTCCGAGGAGGGGGGGCAGTCACTCAGGGAAGAAACTTCCAAGGGCTGTGGTCAAGTCAGGAAACTTGTCTGCACATCAATATCCTAGAACTAAGGGCCATATACAACGCTCTGAGTCAAGCGGAGCATCTGCTTCGCAACCAACCGGTGCTGATTCAGTCAGACAACATCACTGCAGTGGCTCATGTAAACCGCCAGGGCGGCACAAGAAGCAGGGTGGCGATGACAGAAGCCACCAGAATTCTTCGCTGGGCGGAGAATCACGTGCAAGCACTGTCAGCAGTGTTCATTCCGGGAGTGGACAATTGGGAAGCAGACTTCCTCAGCAGGCACGACCTCCACCCGGGAGAGTGGGGACTTCATCAAGAAGTCTTCACACAGATTACAAATCGATGAGAACTGCCACAGGTGGACATGATGGCGTCCTGCCTCAACAAAAAGCTACAAATGTATTGCGCCAGGTCAAGAGACCCTCAGGCGATAGCTATGGACGCACTAGTGACACCGTGGGTGTTCCAGTCGGTTTATGTGTTTCCTCCTCTTCCTCTCATACCCAAGGTGCTGAGAATCGTAAGAAAAAGAGGAGTGAGAACAATACTCATTGTTCTGGATTGGCCAAGAAGGACTTGGTATCCGGAACTGCAAGAAATGTTCACAGAGGACTCATGGCCTCTGCCTCTCAGACAGGATCTGTTGCAACAGGGGCCCTGTCTGTTCCAAGACTTACCGCGGCTGCGTTTGATGGCATGGCGGTTGAACGCCGGATCCTAACAGAAAAAGGCATTCCGGATGAGGTTATTCCTACGATAATAAAGGCTAGGAAGGATGTGACGGCTAAGCATTATCACCGTATATGGCGCAAATATGTTGCTTGGTGTGAGGCCAGGAATGCCCCTACAGAGGAATTCCAGCTCGGCCGTTTCCCTCACTTCCTACAGTCGGGAGTGACTTTGGGCTTAAAATTGGGGTCCATTAAGGTCCAGATTTCAGTCCTATCCATTTTCTTTCAAAAGGAACTGGCTTCTCTTCCTGAAGTTCAGATGTTTGTAAAGGGAATGCTGCATATTCAGCCCCTTTTGTGCCACCAGTGGCACCTTGGGATCTTAACGTGGTGTTGAGTTTCCTGAAATCACACTGGTTTGAGCCACTTAAAACCGTGGAGTTAAAATATCTCACGTGGAAGGTGGTCATGCTATTGGCCTTAGCTTCGGCTAGGCGTGTGTCAGAATTGGCGGCTTTGTCATGTAAAAGCCCCTATCTGGTTTTCCATGTGGACGGGGCAGAATTGCGGACTCGTCCACAATTTCTGCCGAAGGTTGTGTCATCTTTTCATTTGAACCAACCTGTTGTGGTGCCTACGGCTACTCGTGACTTGGAGGATTCCAAGTTGCTTGATGTAGTCAGGGCTTTGAAGATTTATGTGGCCAGAACGGCTGGAGTCAGGAAAACTGACTCGCTGTTTATCCTGTATGCATCCAACAAGCTGGGTGCTCCTGCTTCAAAGCAAACTATTGCTCGCTGGATCTGTAACATGATTCAGCAGGCTCATTCTGCGGCTGGATTGCCGCATCCAAAATCGATAAAAGCCCATTCCACAAGGAAAGTGGGCTCTTCTTGGGCGGCTGCCCGAGGGGTCTCGGCATTACAGCTTTGCCGAGCAGCTGCTTGGTTGGGTTCAAACACCTTTGCAAAATTCTACAAGTTTGATAACCTGGCTGAGGAGGACCTTTTGTTTGCCCATTCGGTGCTGCAGAGTCATCCGCACTCTCCCGCCCGTTTGGGAGCTTTGGTATAATCCCCATGGTCCTTACGGAGTCCCCAGCATCCACTAGGACGTTAGAGAAAATAAGATTTTACTCACCGGTAAATCTATTTCTCGTAGTCCGTAGTGGTTGCTGGGCGCCCGTCCCAAGTGCGTACTTTCTGCAATACGTGTATATAGTTATTGCTTAATAAAGGGTTATGTTATGTTGGCATCCATGGTTGATGCTTTGTTGTTGTTCAAACTGTTAACTGGGTATGTTATCACAAGTTATACGGTGTGATTGGTGTGGCTGGTATGAGTCTTACCCTGGATTCCAAAATCCTTTCCTTGTAATGTCAGCTCTTCCGGGCACAGTTTCCTTAACTGAGGTCTGGAGGAGGGGCATAGAGGGAGGAGCCAGTGCACACCAGTAGTACTAAATCTTTCTTAGAGTGCCCAGTCTCCTGCGGAGCCCGTCTATTCCCCATGGTCCTTACGGAGTCCCCAGCATCCACTACGGACTACGAGAAATAGATTTACCGGTGAGTAAAATCTTATTATAATTTGTGCTGTTGACATACATTATTTAAAAACTTTTAAACCTTGTTCATTGCAGAAATAATTATTTTATAACAGACTGCTTAATCCCTATTTCTTTCATTATGTTAGTCGTAGCAGCGCTATGTAAATAAATCTTGTTTTAAGAAAGCTTCTGTGCATAAGACTAGAGTCAATCAAATCACTGTCCTAGCAGAGAAACTCCTTGGTGGACCCCTGGCAGTATCTGCAGAATCTGGCAGATTTGAAGTACAATGCCAGGCATCTGGAGATTTATTACTGAAGCGGGAGCTGGAAGGCAACTATGCATTAGGCCCCGCCACCACCAAATGCACTCAATTGCTGTCTGTGAGGAAAGGGCAGGGCTAAAATTACACTGTTGTAGTCATTTTAACCCTGCTACCTCCACACAGACCTGCAATTCCCAATATTGTATTCCCATCCTGCCCACTCCACTAGGAAGTGAGCAGGATGTGGAAGATCTACCTACTCTGAGGTCCCAGTGACTACTCCAAAAATTAGAAGTCTCTTGCACCTTCTGGGAGAGTAGGTAAGTATACCTAAGTCGGTAAAGGTGACATCTTACAGCAAATGTTTTCATTGGAGATGGGCCTTTGCATTCTTTAATAAATAGACTCCTTAATATGCTACTGTAGAATCAAGTGCTACATATATAGACTTTAGGACTGATTCACAGGTGAACGAAAGTCAGGTGCAGGTACATGCAAGTTGGCTGCATTGCATGCTTGGAAATAAATGCTGGTCTTCATCTACAGTATATTCTAAGGTGGCTGCACCACTCCTATACATGCACTTGTGAAGGTAACTGTGCTCACTGTCAGTGTGGACTTGCACCCGCCTTAGATCCATGGTGCATGACCCCAGACAGATCTCTGTATAGTTCAACGCTGAGTAGTCTGCAATTTGTATACATGCTCACTTCCAGACTGAGGTCAACTTATCCTATGCAAGTGAAGAAGCAGCTGAGATGCGTTCAACTCTAAAGTTACCTATGCAGGCCCCAATGAATGCATGGCGAGATCTGTGTGCTTCTTTGCAACTGTAAATCAGGCATTTAGTACACATTTTCTCTGGATTTATCTGGAATGTGAGCAAATAGTCAATTCTTATGGCAGCCATTGACTCTTATCATGGAATAGTTATGAAAAGTCGCTGGGAGAATGCTGGTGCGGTTCAAATGTTTTTTAAACAATTTTAAATGTTATTATAAATTTTAACATGGTTTTTACTGTTGACAGCATTAGTTATGGTTTGATAATTTCTTGCCCTTCTTATTCATTATTATTGGTTATTTTAAGCCAAACGTTTGTCTGAACTATTGAAAAACCTAAAACTTGCCAAGCAAACGTCAAAGAAATCAGAATATTTTTTTTTCTACCTGTGTCATATTTGGTTCTAAATTTTTACTTTACAATCAAAGCTAGTCAGTGTAATTCTAAAGGTAAAAGACAAATGCTAGCTTACATGTTAACTGAAAGAAAAGCAAGTGAACGTGTACAATTTATAGTAAGTACATTCATTAATTTGCAGACACAGATGTTTTTAACAGATTTATATTATCTACATTTATTAATGGATGACCTCTTCATCCATAAAATAAATAAGCTGTCCCCATAAACCTCCACCTCCAAACGAACATAGTAGAACTTTATAAATGTGCACTGTAAAATGAGGCAGTATATGGTTAAATGACATATCTGGCAGAGGTGGAGCCTCGCTGAATGAAATAGCTTACAGGCTCACTTTCACATTTCTCCTGGGCTCTCCTCACCTCCCCCTTTTTACTTTTCTGTTCCAAGAGTTCCTATTTCAGTGAATCTGATTAGGTTTTTTTTTCTTTTTCCTCCGCCTACATGTTTACTTTTTATTCAGTCTGAACTTTTTTTACTCCATCAAACATGTACAGTTATTAAAAGTAGGAAGACTTTTCAAGTACTGTTGCAAACGCTTGCATTTTTAACGAAGAAAATGTACTTCTCTTACTAGTTTACCACATTCCAACGCACATCTTGAAAGGTAAGAGGCTTTTCTGCTCTTCAGTGGTGAATGCATTCCCCAGGAATGTATTGGTAGTGGCGTAGAGAGCTTTATTGTGCAAAGAGGAACGTAGGCAAGAAAGGCATATGAATTCTGCTGATTTGTGGGGCTGGGAAGGCAATTGCTAAGCTTTGTAGCACCGAAATATTTAGCTTACGAATCAGCCTTGAATGTGTTTGCCTAGCTGGCTTGTATTTGACTGTGTTTTCACAAGTGATGAATGGCTGGAAAGGGAATAGCTGTGAGACATCAACAAAAATTCTGGGGGAAAGAAAGGAAGGTATTTTACTTAAAGCTTTGCTTCAGGTATTTGGATTCCAAGACGGGAAACACCAGTAACTAACTAATCGGCCTTAACCAGTGTAGAGACTTTTTCATTTATTTTTTGTCATTTTAACAGTTATACTTATTTGTTATATTTAGTACTAACACATTATATTTACTGTGCTTTGGTATTTTACTTTGAAATTTTTGTGCCATCTTGCCGCCTGACCTCAAGCAGAATCGACAGGTGTCATACAGTATTTTAAAAATGAATGTTCGGATAATTTTAGAATGGATTAAGTTTTGTAATGTTTTCCTGTAGTCTGAGCAAACTTGTGTAAATATATTGTATATAGGATAAGGTTTGTGATATTTTTATAGATTTATTACTGTGAGGCGTTTGCTGCAGTAAACGGCACAAATTACAGGTCCAATATCTCTTGAATCAATGGTTTATTTTTTATGTTTTTGCCTTTTGATGTTCTGTATGGAGGATTATATCTGAGAGTTGAAACTTAATTGTGGAAAAGCATTAAGCAAGCATTTTTAACAAATCTGTTTTCTTTGAGAATTGTTTGTCAAGACAAATATATGAGCAAGAAATAGATTACACAGGATTCAGGCCCCTGGTAGTATGCCGTGATGAATATGAAAATATTCTAACCACAATATAAATAGATTACAATTATAATAGGTTTTTTTTTATGTGTGATGCATGTGTTCAGTTTTTTGTATCTGTCTCTAGATGTAGATGTTATTAATATTTTAAGTGTAAAAAAACAACAACTATAAAAGTTCTTGTTGCTACTATGTGTGGTTTTCCACTGGACAGAGTACCATTGTAAATCATTGACTGAGTTTCAAGTTTGATGTTTTAATGACTTACAACATTCCTGGAGGTCATAACTCCCTTCCTGCTTACATGTTGCCATTGGAATTTAAATACAGACAGAGAGACAACCAGTGTCTCAGTGTTTTTTTGTTTTAAAAATGGACTATCATATGAGTTCTTAAAGTAAAAATAAACAATTTACATAACTCTCATCATCTACATTTAAAACAGTTTGTTGAAACTTAATATAGGAACACATAGTACAGGTTGAGTATCCCATATCAAAAAGCTGGATATCTGCACACTCATACATCAATATTATAATAATCTGGGTGAATGTATATGATTCATCACCATACAGTATCCCATATCCAAATATTCCAAATACGGAATATTCCGAAATACTGAATTTTTTGAGTGAGATAGTGAAACCTTTGTTTTCTGATTGCTCAATGTACACAAACCTTATTTAATACATAGTTATTAAAAATATTATATTAAATGACCTTCAGGCTGTGTATAAGGTGTATATGAAACATAAATACATTCTGTGCTTAGACTTAGATCCCATCGCCATGATATCTCATTATGGTATGCAATTCTTCCAAAATACGGAAAAATCCCATATCCAAAATACTTCTGGTCCCAAGCATTTTGGATAAGGGATACTCAACGTGTATATCTCTTATACTGTATCTTTGTCTGTTTCTTCACTCTCTGGGCCTGACTCATGTTCGTAATACCCCCTTTTCCACTGGCGACCCAGGAAATTGCGGATCTATAACCCAACAAATTCCCGGGTTTCAGCCAGACCCTAGTAAAGAGGCTCCGGGTAGTTTGCGTTTACGTCGTCTAAAATCCCAGCTTCATGTGCATTCACATGCAAAAACCTGGGATTTTGAAGGCAGTGGAAAATAGGTATTAGTAAAGGAAAAAAGCAACTGGGCAAAACCATGTTGCGCTATAGGTGGGGCTGATGTAAGGTGCAGTTTCTCTCTCCAAGGCTCAGTACATCTGCAATATAGAGAGAGAGTCTTTGTATCATACTGTAGGGCCTGATTCAAAGAGACTCTAAGCATTCTGGAGCTGGGTACATTTGGGGATAAATAATATATGCGGGTATCCCCCCAAAACAGCCATTTTCAGGGGATACCTGCATATATTAATTCTCTCCCGAATATAGCATGAAGGTACTGCAGTCTCCAATATCTGCTGGAGTCCTTCTTTTTGCCACAGCAGCTCTCGCTGTCAGATGTTCCCAGATCCAGAATATGAAGAGTCTCTGTACAAATCCCCACGCCTGTGACATTAGCATATTTTTGCAGATCCGCTGTGTATGGGATTGCAGCAGCAACAGCACTTGCTTTCATCTCTGAATATCCCGCAAATATTATTTGATAAATATGCTTCTATTAGTCATTCTGTGTATCTTTCTCTGTCTCTGATTCTTTCTCTCTACAGATATGTCCTACATTGTTACTGCAGTCACATTAGACAACCTTTCCAATTGCGCCTAGTCTTGAGCACGTTTACTAGTGCGAATAAGATGCACAAGCAGAGTCAACTGATTAAAAGATATGCAGCATGCCTATGTTCTATGTGCTACTAGCGCTGTATCTGCATATGAAATGCTACGTACTGTATGCAGATACAGCCTCAGACGCAGACAGAATATAGGCATGCTGCATATCATAATAATCACAGACACGGGTTGTGCGTCTTGTTTGGATAGTGATGCAAATAAGAAAAATTTTCTGCAAAAATAGATGCCTGATGTTAGCAGAGTTGTACGGGAACTGCTGGCTCACTCACGCTAGGCATCTCACGGTGTATGGTGTATGGAGGCTAGATGTCTGAGGTCACATCTGTATATCAGTCTGTCTCTAAAGGTCTCTGTTTTTCTTCATGTGTCGCTTTCAATATCTGTGTCTCATTTTCTCTCTCTGTGTCTTTGTCTATCTTTGTCTCTCACTTGTCATCCATGTCAGATGTGCACCCTCTGTATTTCTCCGTTTCTGAGATAGTATCTGTCTCATAGTCTACGGGGGGGGGGGGGTTATCGAATTAGCTGTGATTTTTTTTTGTTCTCGTAAAAAACGGTCTTTTTACGATTTTTGACAGATGGTCATGACCAATTATAGCCCTTTTTTTTCACGAGAAAGAGTACAGTTTTCGCACAAAAATACATAGGATCTGTGTAAAGCTGCAGACCTATGTATTGCTGAAAAAATGCTTAGTGATCTGGGATTTGGTTTTGCCTGCCTGAGGCAGGCAAACAAAATCACTGATAAAGCGCCGCATTGGGGTTAATAGGATAGCCCCCAATGAATCTATTAGCCGTGGTAAGTTTACCACTGATAATTGGATATCTCTCTATGGGGTTTATTCATGAAGCAGTGAAAAGTGTGAAGAAGTGAGCCTGTTGAGAAGATACCCATGGTAACCAATCAGCTGCTCCATGCAATTGTATAGTATGCAAATTATATATGTTACTTCAATGCTGATTGGTTGCAATATGCAACTTCTCCACTGGCTTACTTCTCCACACTTTTCACTGCTTCATGAATAGACCCCATGTGTCTTTCTGACTCTCACAAGCCTGTTTTCCCGCTCTGTCTCTGATTCAGAGATGTATGTAAACGTCCATTTTCCACACATCTCTGATGATTTTTGTTGTGTTCATGCACAGGATTAGTAGATCTGTGGGTGTGACGGCGATCGCAGTGTCCCCTAAACTGCAGCATGATTGACATGATGGGGGTGTGAAGGAGGGAGGCAACAGGCAGCATTCTTGTAAACAGGGACATATCTACCCCATTTTGAGGTTTGCTGATGGCAGTGTCTTCCGACACAGCTTCACTGGCTCCCAGAAGTGAGATAATCCGGCCATCCTAGTCTGAGGATTGATGTTCACACAGATGATCTGATGCTGCGAATTCAGACACAGCAGGGATCACAAAAGCATGCGCTGGACGTCTGTCTACTTAAGATGCTTCCTGCTGCTTTTAAATATATTGGCACAGCCACTGCGTACATCTCTGATTCTGCCCCTGTGTGTATCTGTCTCTATATCTCTTGATCTCTGTGTGCATGTATTTCTGTCTGTTTCCCCGATAGGGCCATCCAGGAGTAATAAGGGCATCCTCTGTGCCTTTACTTGTCTATATCTCAGAGTCATTTTTTTTTTTTGGGCATCTTTCTGGTCTGTGGATCTCCGCTTCTATCTGTGTTATGTACCCCTTTCAGATATAAACCCCAGCTTTAACCTGGCTCGAACCCCGGACTCTGAGCAGGGGTTGAAGCATGGACTCAGTACTTACCCACAGTTCACACATGGGAGATGGACCCAGGTTTTTCCCAGATCGTCACTCTTCACATCGGACCAGGGTCTTCCAGTGACCTGGGTATTAAGTCTATCAATGGATGCTTGGAGATGATACAATCTCTAAGTGCTACTGTCCCCGCAAATTAACTTCTTTTAGGCAATAACCTGGGTTGCAAATCCTGGGAATAACCTTGGTCGGTTGCAGGGTCAGGCCCTTTCAGGCATAAGTAGGACGCAAGTCGACTCACCGTGCCGCAGCATTATCCTGGATTTTTGCTTATGCCTGAAAGGGGTATAACGTATGTGTGTATACATATAAGCTTGCCCCAGTCAGAGCAGCAAGTGACAGGTGGCCTCCCAACTGGCCCCCTTCCCCTATCACCACCACCACCTCAGGACACTGCGGCCCACCGGTGGGACAGTCCCAAAAAAAACAAGACTGTCCTGCGAAAATCAGGACAGTTGAGAGGTTTATTACAGTGCCCCAGTTCACATTATGTAACATTATAATGCCCTGCAGTTCATTGTATACCTCATTACAATGATATATTGTATATAACTAGAGATATTGTAGGCCCTAAGGAAAAAGTTCGTAAGGGCCCCTATGTACCACCTAATGATTATAAATGCATTCAAAACCCCTTTTCCACCAAATCCTGGGTCTGTCCCAGGATTTTTTTTACCAGGCTTAGACCCTGTTTCCACTGCATCCTCATCCAGGGTTTTTACCGGGCCGCCTACGTTACCACTGAACCGATAAGCCCATCAAAACCTATGGATGTCATAAAAAATGGCAAAGATGAGGTCATGTGCTGTGTGACCAGCTCTCCAAGAACTCCAGGCCTGTGTATACCCAGCTCTCCTTCCAGGCCTGTTCTGTGCCCAGCACCCAGCTCTGCCTGTGTGCGCCCAGCTCTCCTTCCAGGCCCTCTGTCTCAACAGCCTCTCCCAGCATGGACTAGTCTCCTCTGGTCTCTGGGTGATTACCTCAGCAGCCAGCACCCTGGATGGACCAATCAGCGGCTTTTGCAATTACATGGGTCAAAACTCCCGGGTAACCCTGCTTAATTACTGGGAAGAAATCCTGGGTCAGTAGACCCGTAATTTTTTCCTCTGAGCCGTTTCCGCTGAGCTGAATCCCGGTAGACACTGCAATTACCCAGGTTTTTTATTCAGTAGGAAAGGGGTAAAACACATGTAACAAACAGAAGGTGAGCCCCTCCCAGCTCTGAGCCCCTACAGCAGTTGCACTCTATATACTTGCCTACCTTCCTGGAAATTGCAGGGGACTCCCCATTTTTCAGGTAGTCCCTCACACCCCTGGAAGAGCAGGTGGATTCCCTGCATCGTGCCCACTTCTGAGTGAAGCAGGCAGGTTTCTGAGTTAATACAGGGATTTGCGGCTCAGTGTAGAGAGAGTGGGGCTAAATGTCCCTTCTACTCAGAGCCACGATTTGCTGCATTTTACTGCTAAAACTGACTAGGTGCATCTCCACTCCAGGCTTCTCCCAGAGAGGAGAAATGTAAAAGGTGGAAGGTATGCTGCACTCCCTGCACCTATGGTTGCTACGCCCTTGTGTGGAAGTCGGCTGCTCTATCACCTTCTGTTTTATTCTTGCTTTATGGCCTGCCAGACTTCACCCATGATCATAGCTCTAATTCTGTAGAAGCTGGCCTTGCATGAAGATTGTCAGGCCATAAAGCAGAGCATCAATAAGTCATAGTGGTTGCATAAAGCTAACTGCTCTAAATCCAATCAGTCTTAATAATAAATCCTACATCGATCTAATCCACATTTAAAGTACAATTTGTTTTGTACAAGCTGTTGCTGATGGAGATTGTATTTTGCTAATCCAGATACTGACAAGAATCAATTCAGAATCCTATAGAATATGTACATGGAAGAATAGTGCCCACATTGCAAAGAATTCTGGTGGGACTCTAGAACTTCGTCTGTGCACTAGAGATGAGCGGGTTCGGTTTCTCTGAATCCGAACCCGCCCGAACTTCATGGTTTTTTTCACGGGTCCGAGCAGACTCGGATCCTCCCGCCTTGCTCGGTTAACCCGAGCGCGCCCGAACGTCATCATGACGCTGTCGGATTCTCGCGAGACTCGGATTCTATATAAGGAGCCGCGCGTCGCCGCCATTTTCACACGTGCATTGAGATTGATAGTGAGAGGACGTGGCTGGCGTCCTCTCCATTTAGATTATAAGAGAGAGAGATTTACTGGAGCTTAGGACTAGGAGGAGTACTGTAGAAGTGTAGAGAGTGCAGAGAGTTTACTAGTGAGTGACCACCAGACAGTGCAGTTTATTTAATATATCCGTTCTCTGCCTGAAAAAAGCGATACACACAGTGACTCAGTCACATACCATATCTGTGTGCACTGCTCAGGCTCAGCCCAGTGTGCTGCATCATCTATATATATTATATATCTGTCTGACTGCTCAGCTCACACAGCTTATAATTGTGGGGGAGACTGGGGAGCACTGCAGTGCCAGTTATAGGTTATAGCAGGAGCCAGGAGTACATAATATTATATAGTGAGTGACCACCAGACAGTGCAGTTTATTTATATATCCGTTCTCTGCTTGAAAAAAGCGATACACACAGTGACTCAGTCACATACCATATCTGTGTGCACTGCTCAGGCTCAGCCCAGTGTGCTGCATCATCTATATATATTATATATCTGTCTGACTGCTCAGCTCACACAGCTTATAATTGTGGGGGAGACTGGGGAGCACTGCAGTGCCAGTTATAGGTTATAGCAGGAGCCAGGAGTACATAATATTATATTAAAATTAAACAGTGCACACTTTTGCTGCAGGAGTGCCACTGCCAGTGTGACTGACCAGTGACCTGACCACACTGACCACCAGTATAGTTAGTAGTATACTTATATTGTGATTGCCTGAAAAAGTTAAACACTCGTCGTGTGACTTCACTTGTGTGTTGTTGTTTTTTTTTATTCTATAAAAATAAAACTCATTCTGCTGACAGACAGTGTCCAGCAGGTCCGTCATTATATAATATATAATATATACCTGTCCGGCTGCAGTAGTGATATATATATATTTTTATATCATTTATCATCCAGTCGCAGCAGACACAGTACGGTAGTTCACGGCTGTGGCTACCTCTGTGTCTGCACTCGGCAGGCAGTCCGTCCATAATTGTATACCACCTAACCGTGGTTTTTTTTTCTTCTTTATACATACATACTACTACGACATCTCTTTATCAACCAGTCTATATTAGCAGCAGACACAGTACAGTACGGTAGTTCACGGCTGTGGCTACCTCTGTGTCTGCACTCGGCAGGCAGTCCGTCCATAATTGTATACCACCTAACCTTTTTCTTTGCATCATGTGCTGATTGGGGAGGGTTTTTTGGAAGGGACATCCTGCGTGACACTGCAGTGCCACTCCTAAATGGGCCCGGTGTTTGTGTCGGCCACTAGGGTCGCTAATCTTACTCACACAGTCAGCTACCTCATTGCGCCTCTTTTTTTCTTTGCGTCATGTGCTGTTTGGGGAGGGTTTTTTGGAAGGGACATCCTGCGTGACACTGCAGTGCCACTCCTAGATGGGCCCGGTGTTTGTGTCGGCCACTAGGGTCGCTAATCTTACTCACACAGCTACCTCATTGCGCCTCTTTTTTTCTTTGCGTCATGTGCTGTTTGGGGAGGGTTTTTTGGAAGGGACAACCTGCGTGACACTGCAGTGCCACTCCTAGATGGGCCCGGTGTTTGTGTCGGCCACTAGGGTCGCTAATCTTACTCACACAGCTACCTCATTGCGCCTCTTTTTTTCTTTGCGTCATGTGCTGTTTGGGGAGGGTTTTTTGGAAGGGCCATCCTGCGTGACACTGCAGTGCCACTCCTAGATGGGCCCGGTGTTTGTGTCGGCCACTAGGGTCGCTAATCTTACTCACACAGCTACCTCATTGCGCCTCTTTTTTTCTTTGCGTCATGTGCTGTTTGGGGAGGGTTTTTTGGAAGGGACATCCTGCGTGACACTGCAGTGCCACTCCTAGATGGGCCCGGTGTTTGTGTCGGCCACTAGGGTCGCTTATCTTACTCACACAGCGACCTCGGTGCAAATTTTAGGACTAAAAATAATATTGTGAGGTGTGAGGTATTCAGAATAGACTGAAAATGAGTGTAAATTATGGTTTTTGAGGTTAATAATACTTTGGGATCAAAATGACCCCCAAATTCTATGATTTAAGCTGTTTTTTAGTGTTTTTTGAAAAAAACACCCGAATCCAAAACACACCCGAATCCGACAAAAAAAATTCGGTGAGGTTTTGCCAAAACGCGTTCGAACCCAAAACACGGCCGCGGAACCGAACCCAAAACCAAAACACAAAACCCGAAAAATTTCAGGCGCTCATCTCTACTGTGCACCTCTATGGCCTGTAAATGAATATCTTAGTTGTACAGTATGAGGCTCTTTGTTAGTGAAATGCTCCGAATGCCTGCAATTTATGATTATCTATTTTAATTGAATGACGCCTATATGTTAGTGTAATCTGTTCCTGAGTACACAGTTGGAAAATAAATGATAATGTGAATGAGAGCCAAACTTGTTGACTGCTATCGATTTAATGCTTAAAAAACATTAAGTTGAAAATATCTTTGGTTAACTTTGACATTTTGGGTTAAACGATAATGTCAAATTAGTAGTTTGCTGATTTTGGGGGCACTGTTATTTAATTGCATGTGTGTGGTTTATTGTTTCCTGAATTCCTTCTGCTATACTGTACATGGTCTTTGACAGAATATACATTTGTGTATTTATCTTAGTTATTACCTGTTCTCTAATCCTTTTCCTTTGCTTTCTTTTATTTTCACGGTCTCTTACTTCAAATATTCCTCTCCAAGGCTGAAATTAGCAGTCCTCTGATTGCCTTGTAGACATGGTAAATCTTATATAGAGAGTAACTATATGGCGACATGCTGGTGCCACCTTTTGTGTAAATGTGTTCCTAATCACTAACATTTTTAATTCTGGATGTATGTTTATAACTTGTTGGCAAACAAATGAACAGTAGATAACCATGATAGATACAGTGCATCCGGAAAGTATTCACAGCGCTTCACTTTTTCCACATTTTGTTATGTTACAGCCTTATTCCAAAATGGAATAAATTCATTTTTTCCCCCTCCAAATTCTACACACAATATCCCACAATGACAACGTGAACAAAGGTTTTCTTGTGATTTTTGCAAATTTATTAAAAATAAAAAACTAAGAAATTACATGTACAGTGCATAAGTATTCACATCCTTTGCCATTAAGATCAAAATTGAGCTCAGGGGCATCCGGTTTCCACTGATCATCCTTGAGATGTTCCTACAGCTTAATTGGAGTCTACCTGTGGTAAATTTAGTTGATTGGACATGGAACAGGCTGATCGGGGCCGGAGCGGACGTTAGACACTCTCCCTGAAAACGCTTGGGCACCCTGCATTTTTCGAGACACTCCCTGTAAACACTCAGCTGCCACCCTCAAATGGCCTCTTCCTGTCAATCACCTTGCGAACGCCCGTGTAAACTGATTTTTTGCACCATCCCGTTGCTGACCATAGTTGTTGTCCGACGCGCATGCGCATTGCGGTACATGCGCAGTTAGGACCTGATCGCCTGCTGTGCAAAAATACCCCCTATATAAGGTCCTACACTTGACAGTGCATGTCTGAGCACAAACCAAGCATGAAGTCAAATAAATTTGTCTGTAGACCTCTGAGACAGGGGAGAAGGGCGCTAGTCAGGGAGGTGACCAAGAACCAATGGTCACTCTGTCAGAGCTACAGCATTCCTCTGTGGGAAGAGGAGAACCTTCCAGAAGGACAACCATCTCTGCAGTAATCCACAAATCAGGCATGTATGGTAGAGTGGCCAGATGGAAGCCACTCCTTAGTAAAAAAGCACATGGCAGCCCACCTGGAGTTTGCCAAAATGCACCTGAAGGACTCTCAGACCATGAGAAACAAAATTATCTGGTATGATGAGACAAAGCTTGAACTCTTGGGCGTGAATGCCAGGCGTCATGTTTGGAGGAAACCAGGCACCGCTCATCACCAGACCAATACCATCCCCACAGTGAAGCATGGTGGTGGCAGCATCATGCTGTGGGGATGTTTTTCAGCGTCAGGAACTGGGAGACTAGTCAGGATAGAGGGCAAGATGAATGCAAAAATATACTGGCAGGTTAATTGGCTCCCAGCAAAAATTAACCCTAGGGTGAATGTGTCTGTGTACATGTGGTAGGGAATATAGATTGTAAGCTCCACTGGGGCAGGGACTGATGTGAATGGCCAATTCTCTGTAAAGCGCTGCGGAATATGTGTGCGCTATATAAATAACTGGTAATAAATAATAAATAATAAATGCAGCAATGTACAGAGACATCCTGGGTGAAATCTGCTCCAGAGCGCTCTTGAACTCAGACTGGGGCGACGGTTCATCTTTTAGCAGGACAACGACCCTAAGCACACAGCCAAGATATCAAAGGTGTGTCTTCAGGACAACTCTGTGAATGTCCTTGAGTGGCCCTGCCAGAGCTCAGAGTTGAATTCGATTGAACATCTCTGGAGAGATCTGAAAATGTCTGTGCACCGACGCTTCCCATTCAACCTGATGGAGCTTGAGAGGTGCTGCAAAGAGGAATGGGTGAAACTGCCCAAAGATAGGTGTGCCAAGCTTGTGGCATCATATTCAAAAAGACTTGAAACTGTAATTGCTCCCAAAGCTGCACCAACAAGGTATTGAGCAAAAGCTGTGAATACTTTGTGATTTCTTAGTCTTTTATTTTTAATAAGTTTGCAAAAATCACAAAAAAAACTTTTGTTCAAGTTGTCATTATGGGGTATTGGGGGTAATTCCAAGTTGATCGCAGCAGGAATTTTGTTAGCAGTTGGGTAAAACCATGTGCACTGCAGGGGAGGCAGATTTAACATGTGCAGAGAGAGATAGATTTGGGTGTGGTGTGTTAATTTGCAGTGTAAAATTAAAGCAGCCAGTATTTACCCTGCACAGAAATAAAATAACCCACCCAAATCTAACTCTTTCTGCACATGTTGTATCTGCCTTCCCTGCAGTGCACATGGTTTTGCCCAACTGCTAACAAAAATCCTGCTGCGATCAACTTGGAATCACCCCCATGGTGTGTGGAATTTTTAGGGAAAAACATTAATTTCTCTGACGTCCTAGTGGATGCTGGGAACTCCGTAAGGACCATGGGGAATAGACGGGCTCCGCAGGAGACTGGGCACTCTAAGAAAGAATTAGGACTACTGGTGTGCACTGGCTCCTCCCTCTATGCCCCTCCTCCAGACCTCAGTTAGAATCTGTGCCCGGCTCGAGCTGGTTGCACACTAGGGGCTCTCCTGAGCTTCTAGTAAAGAAAGTATTTATTAGGTTTTTTATTTTCAGTGAGATCTGCTGGCAACAGACTCACTGCTACGAGGGACTTAGGGGAGAGAAGCGAACCTACCTGCTTGCAGCTAGCTTGGGCTTCTAGGCTACTGGACACCATTAGGTCCAGAGGGATCGAACACAGGCCCAGCCTCGGTCGTCCGGTCCCGGAGCCGCGCCGCCGTCCCCCTTGCAGAGCCAGAAGCAAGAAGAACGTCCTGGAAATCAGCGGCTGAAGACTCCGGTCTTCATTAAGGTAGCGCACAGCACTGCAGCTGTGCGCCATTGCTCCCTATGCACACCACATACTCCGGTCACTGATGGGTGCAGGGCGCTGGGGGAGGGGGGGCGCCCTGGGCTGCAATTAGAGTACCTTAAAATGGCAAAAAAACACATAATATAGTCTAATAAACTATATATGTGTAAAAATCCCCTGCCATAATATTAATAAAAGAGCGGGAGAAGCCCGCCAAAAAAGGGGCGGGGCTATCTCCCTCAGCACACTGGCGCCATTTCCTCTTCACAGCTCCGCTGGAAGGACGCTCCCCAGGCTCTCCCCTGCAGTTTCCAGGCTCAATAGGGTAAAAAAACTTACCGCGGCTGCGTTTGACGGCATGGCGGTTGAACGCCGGATCCTGATGGAAAAGGGCATTCCGGTTGAAGTCATTCCTACGCTGATAAAAGCTAGGATGGATGTGACAGCAAAGCATTATCACCGCATATGGCGAAAATATGTTGCTTGGTGTGAGGCTATGAAGGCCCCCACAGAAGAATTTCAGCTGGGTCGATTTCTGCACTTCCTACAGTCAGGAGTGACTACGGGCCTAAAATTGGGATCCATTAAAGTCCAGATTTCAGCCCTGTCTATTTTCTTTCAAAAAGAACTGGCTTCACTGCCTGAAGTTCAGACGTTTGTTAAGAGAGTGCTGCATATTCAGCCCCCTTTTGTGCCCCCAGTGGCACCTTGGGATCTCAACGTTGTGTTGGATTTCCTAAAATCACATTGGTTTGAGCCACTTCAGACCGTGGAATTAAAATATCTCACGTGGAAAGTGGTCATGCTTTTGGCCTTGGCTTCGGCTAGGCGGGTGTCAGAATTGGCGGCTTTGTCCTGTAAAAGCCCCTATCTGATCTTCCATATGGACAGAGCAGAATTGAGGACGCGTCCCCAATTCCTCCCTAAGGTGGTATCAGCGTTTCATTTGAACCAACCTATTGTGGTGCCTGCGGCTACTCGGGACTTGGAGGCTTCCAAGTTGCTGGACGTAGTCCGGGCCCTGAAAATCTATGTTTCCAGGACGGCTAGAGTCAGAAAGACTGACTCGCTGTTTATCCTGCATGCACCCAACAAGTTGGGTGCTCCTGCTTCTAAGCAGACTATTGCTCGCTGGATCTGCTCCACGATTCAACTTGCACATTCTGCGGCTGGACTGCCGCATCCTAAATCAGTCAAAGCCCATTCCACGAGGAAGGTGGGCTCTTCTTGGGCGGCTGCCCGAGGGGTCTCGGCTTTACAACTTTGCCGAGCTGCTACCTGGTCGGGATCAAACACGTTTGCAAAATTCTACAAGTTTGATACCCTGGCTGAGGAGGACCTTGAGTTTGCTCATTCGGTGCTGCAGAGTCATCCGCACTCTCACGCCCGTTTGGGAGCTTTGGTATAATCCCCATGGTCCTTACGGAGTTCCCAGCATCCACTAGGATGTCAGAGAAAATAAGAATTTGCTCACCGGTAATTGTATTTCTCGTAGTCCGTAGTGGATGCTGGGCGCCCATCCCAAGTGCGGATTGTCTGCAATACTTGTATATAGTTATTGCCTAACTAAAGGGTTATTGTGATGAGCCATCTGTTCGTGAGGCTCAGTTGTTATTCATACTGTTAACTGGGTATAGTATCACGAGTTGTACGGTTTGATTGGTGTGGCTGGTATGAGTCTTACCCGGGATTCCAAATCCTTTCCTTATTGTGTCAGCTCTTCCGGGCACAGTTTCCCTAACTGAGGTCTGGAGGAGGGGCATAGAGGGAGGAGCCAGTGCACACCAGTAGTCCTAATTCTTTCTTAGAGTGCCCAGTCTCCTGCGGAGCCCGTCTATTCCCCACGGTCCTTACGGAGTTCCCAGCATCCACTACGGACTACGAGAAATAGAATTACCGGTGAGTAAATTCTTATTTTATTCCATTTTGGAATAAGGCTGTAACATAACCAAATGTGGAAAAAATGAAGCGATGTAAATACTTTACGGATGCACTGTATTGTTGTAATATTTATTCTATCCAGCTGCCAATACTTGAATAAATTTTCCATGGACACTTTGCTACAAATCGGTGTTCTTCTACAATCATTGATATTGCATCCCCCCCTCCACCACACATGCACTCTTACGAGATAGTGTTCATGTTCAATGCTTTTGAAAACAGATTGCGCTTTCCAGACATATAGGACAGACGTTAAAATAGCCACAATTCCACCAAGCTGAATATCCCTTCAACTAATACTGAGAACTAGATTAAGCATACCATACCAAAAAATAAGTATTATGCAGTTGCTCTGTATCAAACAGCAGGGGAAATATTTACATCCTGTGATTGCTCGTAAAAATTAGTAACAGCTGGCAGCTGTGGATCTGAAGAATATGACATGTGATATCAACAGCAGCAAAGATTCAGACCATGGGCTATGTCCTGTTACCAGCAGTACTTTCCAGTTGCTAATAGGATTACTGGGGGCTATCCTATTAGACGCAATGCCTGCATCCTTTTTCCCCCGATGCCGGCACTTATCGGAGATTATGCTTCGAGTGCCTAAAGCACCCGAAGCATAATCCGTGATGAGGGTCCGCCAGAGCCGCGATAACACAAATCGGGGACTTATCCCCGATCCCATGTGTTTTCGTGCGATTGCGGGTCCAATTTCGGCAGATCAAATGGCCTCTAATTGGATACCGCAATAATGACCATCGGTCAAACATCGCAATATCTGCCCATTTTGATTGGTAGAAATCGCATAGGATATTAGGATACTGCCCTATATCGCTTCTTTAGCTCAAATTTGTGATCAAAAGATCTATGTTTCAAAATGTAAACCAGATTAGTTGTTAATTAAAGTGACGTGAGACGTAATTGGATGCAGTTTTATTATAGGATGATTGCACCCAATCATAAACAATCTTGCATTTTTGGAACTTGGTGCACAGTAGCGGCGGCTACCTTCTTGCATGAGAGGGACTACCACTACCCCTGTGCCCGGAGAGGTGACGAGACCACCGGGTCCTGGCACCTGCGCAATGGATCTTGCAGGTGCTGGGAGTGGCGCATGTGCACGAGCTGCAGTGCACGCGCAAAACTCCGGCTTCTATGGTGTGCATTGGCTGTAGCCCATTGAAGCTGGCATGGGCTGCATGAAAGGCAGGGAGTGGCTTCCAACTGAAAGCATGCTCTCTGATTATTGCAGCCAGGCCTAGCAGTCCCAGAAGGAGGACACACCTACCAATGGGACTGCCTGTAGTGTCTGTAACTGATAAGTAGAATTTCCAAAAGGAAATCACTGCCAATCACAGTGCAGCCTTGGGTGGGTGTGGTGGTATTTCAGAGAAAATGTTTTATGTGATGTGTGTGGTATACAGAGCCGGCCCTAACCAATATGATGCCCTAGGCAAGATTTTGGCTGGTGCCCCCTAGCACCACCGCTAGTTCCGCCTCTGACCCTGCACCCCTTTCCCAGCACCATCACCCCCCACCCATAGCAGTCTTTTTTTTTTTTCCTACCCCCTGTAATTTAAATAAGAACAGTGTGCACATTTGTCCTTACACATATGCCGCACATTATTAATGCCCTTATACACACAATGACACACATAGTGCTCCTTACACATATGTTACACATTATTAATGCCCTTATACACATAATGACACATGTAGTTCCCAGCGTGAGTCAACTGGCAGCTCTGCTAACGTCGGGTGCCTATTTTTTATGAAAATGCATCTTATTTGCATTACTATGTGGCTAGGATACACAAGCAGCTTCTGCTGATTAAAATGATATGCAGCATGCCTATATACTGTGTGCGACTGTGGCTGTATCTGCATACGAAATGCTACACACAGAATATAGGCATGCCGCATATCATTTTAATCAGCAGAAGCTGCTGATGCCCCTAGGCATACCAGATGCCCTAGGCAATTGCCTAGTTTGCCTATACCTAGGGCCGGCTCTGGTGGTATAGAACACATTTGTACATAAAAATCTGATACACTCTAGAAAAATTAACCATGGTTGGTTTTACAGAAGCCACAGTGCATATTTGTGTTTTGTTTTTATTTTTTATAGACTCTCACTTAAGTATCAGCCATTTTCTGACCATCTATTTTTTTTATAGTTGTCTCTGAGTATATACCGTATATTGGATATTTTGTATAATTTTGTATTCATATGCATTCATATCCAGTTTTTTGTTTGGTGCGGCAGGAGCCGGAGCATGGTCAGAGGGCTGCTGGTTTTAGCAGCCCTAAGCTTTCTTATTTTATTTTTATAGTCTTACTATTTTTTCTAAACAATCTTTCTAAACAGCGTCTAATACGTACCTTAGAAAGAGTCGCTCCAACAACTCTCCGCCAGGTCATGACCACGCTTACCCACAAGTACAGTGCTGTTTCGGTGGGCGTCTGTGTCGGATATACTAGCAGGTCCAGCAGACGTTACCAGGCTGTGGCCGGAGCACGGGGAGAAGGTAAGGCATCGGTTCCGCTTAGAAGGGGAATACAGACACATCCACACTGTTTTGGAAAAGACTACTAAACAGTCGCTGATGCGGCTGCCACCTCGGGTGCACCAGTGCTAGGCCTTAGGGATCATAGGCTCCAGGAATAGTATGAGGCCGCGATCCCTAGCTTTGATGTCAGCAGTGGGGAGTTAGACGCTCTCCTGGTCGCCCCTCTCCCCGGTTCATGACCAGTTTCCTCCGAGTCTCCCGCCATGAACTGACTCCCACTTCCGTCTCAGGCGCTGTACACAAAGGGGATCCAGTCACAGCATAGGCGGCTGTGTGACTGGTGCTTCTGTGTTCACTGAGCGTCTGTGTTCACTATATGTTCATGGAGCGGCAGTGTACACTAGTAGCGTCTGGATCCACTCAACGTTCGCTAACGTATTGATCGGTCCTGGAAGCGAGGTGAGTTTCCCTGTATCCAATTCTATGGAGTACGGGTAATACAGCACTAATTCTCTATCTACCTATTTGAGTATGAATAGTTAGATAAGAGCCTATTGCGTATGAGACTGTATACATTTACTGTTGTTTCTTTCGCAGTGCATCTGAATACGGTAGATCTGTTTAAACATGATTCAGTAATATGTTCTCCTAAATACATGAAATGTAGCTGTAGTTGATGTGCTCATATTGCTTATTATACTAATGTATAACATGTGACTGACTGCTGACTTTACTGTATTCTGTCAGTGTTGTTTATTATGATCCTCAATGCTGGTGCATGGGTAGGGTCGGATTGTATGTCACTTTAAAAAACTTAAAGTGATTACAGTCACAAATTGTTTAGTATACTGTGTTGATTATTTATCATGTCTAAGAGCGGCAAAGGTGAGGAATATACACTCACAGCAACACCAACACTCATATCATGTTTTTCTTGCAAAGCTGTGTTATCCTCTTAGGATCTGGTTCAGGATGGTTTGTGTGCAAATTGTTTTAGCTTTCACCAGGGGTTCTTGAAAAATACAAGACAGATTCAGGTGCAGGTTGATCCACCTTGGGCTATGTTTGCACAGACTTTATCCAGTATAGCTGAACGGATCATTCCTCCAACTCCTGTACCGGGGATAGGTTGCACGATTAACCCTTACATGCAGCTTCCCACTTCTGGCGTATCACTTCCAGCAGCAGCAGCCTCTCAAAAGAAACAGGCTGATAAGCAGGTGGTAAGTAAATCTTCATCCTCACAGGCTACACATGGTTCAGATGAGGATTCATCGGATGATGAAAGCTCAATAAATTCTACTTCAGCATACGAAGAGGAGGAGGAAGGTCTCAGCTCAATGGATATAGCTGAGTTAATTAAAGCAATGAAAGCCATTCTATCCTTAGAGGATTTAGCAGAGCCTGCGTTAAAAACCAAGGCACCTGTGTTTAAACGTCCCAAAACAGTTAAGACTGAGTTTCCATGGTCAGAACAGCTGATGGAAATCTTGGAAGAGGCTTGGGCTATGCCTAATAGGTTTAAAATTCCTAAGAAATGTAATTCCAATTATCCTCTTCCAGCTGGGGATTGTTTAAAAAGGGAGGTAAGCATGTGATTCGATTAGTGCGAAAATCTACATTACCTTTGCCTTCAACATCATTAAATGATGTCACGGATAGGAGAGTGGATGGTTTTCAAAAAAACATTTTTTACCTGTCTGGCCAGTCATAAGGCCAGCCATGGCTTCAGCTTGGATGGCAAAGGCAGTGGCTGCCTGGGCTGGTGCACTGGAGGGGGATTTTGTAATAGCATCTAGAGAGCAAAAATGCCATATAGCACATATAAAACAGGCTGCAATGTTCTTGGAAGAAGCAGCATTGGATATGGGTACTATTGCCTCCAGGACATCAGCTTCAACAATAGCTGCTCGCAGAGCAGTTTAGCTACGTACGTGGAATGCTGATTCAGAATCTAAGAAGGTTTTGGACTCTCTGCCCTTTTCTGGAGATATTCTTTTTTGTAAAGAATTGACAGATATTTTGGAGTTAGAAGCAGACTCCAAGAAGGTCAAGTTTCCTCCACATACAATTTCAAACCTAAAGTTCCGGCCTTTCGGTCTCAAGGAAAAGAGAAGGGTAAAAGTGATAGCAGGCAGTCCCAATACAACAAGTCTAAAGACTAAAATGTGTTGGGCTACCAGAGGACCGGTTGGTAAAACAGATAAGCCATCAGCCTGATGGTGCAGGCCCCCACCTGGGGGCCCGACTTCTTCAGTTTGCACAGATCTGGCATCAGTCTATAACAGATGCCTGAGTGCAGGAAGCGGTATCTCTAGGTTTTGCTTTCAAGAAGTACCCTCCTTGAAGGTTTTTTTGTACCAGCCCGTCTCGGGTAGAGACGAAGGCCAGGGCTTTGCAAGAGGTAGTTCAGAAATTGCTTCAGTCAGGAGCAGTCATTCCAGTTCTTCCTGCACAATGAGGACAGGGTTTTTACTCGAACCTGTTATTAGTTCAGAAGCCAAATGGGTCATTTCGGCCCATTCTCAATCTCAAAGTGCTGAACAAATACATTTGGGTACCTCTGTTTCACTTTGAGACGTTACGTTCCATCATTTTGGCCATGGAGCCAGGGGATTATATTATATCCCTGGATATACAGGATGCTTATCTACATGTTCCTATAGCACTGTCCCATCAGTGCTATCTCAGGTTCGCTATCCTCCAACAGCATTTTCAGTTCCAGGCCTTACCTTTTGGGTTAGCCACAGCCCCCAGAGTATTTATCAAGATTATGATGATAATGGAAGCTTATCCCCGACAACAGGGGATAAGATCTTTTCCATACCTCAACGATCTTTTAATCCTTGCAGGAATTGCTCCTATGTCATCTGCAGCAGACAATAACGTGTCTGCAGAAGCACGGGTGGTTCATAAATTGGGCATAATCGTCTCTGGTTCCGTCACAGCGGATGACTCACTTGGGAACTGTACTGGATTCAACTCTTCAGAGAGTAATGCTACCTCTGAACAAGATATCCAAGGTTCAGTCAAGGATTCAGGATTTGCTACACTGTCAAAAGGTGTCCATTCACACAGCATTGCGTGTGATGGGTTTGATGGTGTCAACATTCGACATGGTGGAGTATACACAATTACACTTGAGGCCTATGCAGCGTCTGATTCTTGACAAAAGGAATGGGTTGCTTCAGACGATAAAAACACAAACTATGGTTCTTACGATAGAAGTAAGAAGGTCATTAGCCTGGTGGCTACAGACATCCCATCTGGACAAGGGGAGACCCTTTTGGATATCAGATTGGGAAATTCTGATGACAGATGCCAGTCTCCAGGGCTGGGGAGCAGTGTCAGGAAGGTTGTGTGTCCAGGGGCAATGGACCAAGGAAGAAGGTTGCCTGCCAATAAATATATTGGAACTTCGGGCCATACACATGGCACTGATTCAGGGAAAGGACAATCTTTGGGGAATACCGGTCCAGATCCGTTCGGACAATGCAACGACAGTAGCGTACCTCAACCATCAGGGAAGAACTCGCAGCCGAAAAGCGATGAAGGAGGTAAGTCACATACTAAAGGGGGAAGAACTTCTTCATCCAGCCTTGTCCGCAGTGTTCGTTCCGGGAGTCCTAAACTGGGAAGCTGACTTTCACAGTCGACACGCCATTCGGGCAAGTGAATGGTCTCTACACCCAGAGGTCTTGCAGACTCTAGTAGACAAGTGGGGGTTGCCAGATATAGATCTCATGGCATCCCGTCTGAACAACAAAGTGCTCGCATATGGGTCAAGAACAAAGGATCCCAGAGCGATCTTTGTGGGTGCCCTGTCGGTGAGATGGGACTTTCATCTGGCTTATGTTTTTCCTCCAGTCACTTAAGTCACCAAGGGTGGTGAGAAAGATAAAGCAAGGGAAAGGTGCTCTGTCCTGGCCCAGAAGGCATTGGTACACAGATCTGCAGAGAATGTTGATGGATGATCCACTTCTACTCCCTCAACATCCAGATCTACTGATGCAGGGTCCTTGTTATCACAGACATCTGGATCGACTGTTTTTGATGGCGTGGCTCTTGAAACCTCTATCCTGAAGTCAAACAGCTAATTCAAACTATGCTCAGAGCAAGGAAATCTTCCTTAGCTCGCATTTATCACCGAATATGGCAAGCCTATATTCATTGGTGCAGTTAATGGAAAATGGACCCTAAGTCTTTTCAGAGATTCCAGGGTCTTAGCTTTCCTTCAGTGAAGAATGGATAAAGGTTTGAAGGTGGCTTCCATGAGAGTGCAAGTGTCGGCATTGACTGTATGGTTCCAAAAGAAAATTGCCGACTTACTTTTTTGCAGGGAATGCTGCGCATTCAACCTCCTTTTGTTCCTCCTATAGTACCTTGGGACTTAAGTCTAGTCCTGAAAGCCCTTCAAGTTGCCCCATTTGAACCACTTAATAAAGTGGATCTTAAATGGTTGACAGCGAACGTTCTCTGTCTACTGGCTATGGCGTCAGCTAGAAGAGTTTCAGATGTAGGGGCTTTATCATGTCGTTCTCCATTTCTGATTTTTTTAAGCAGATAAAGTAGTACTAAGAACTAAATCTGGGTATCTTCCGAAGGTGGTGTCTAAATTCCCCCTTAATGAAAAAATTGTAGTCCCGGATTTTCAGGTACCGGGCCTTTCTGCGGGAGATGCATCGCTGGATGTGGTCCGTGTATTAAGGATCTACGTGGATCGTACCAGTGCCATCAGAAAGACATTCTCATTTCATTCTCTACGGATTTCACAAGAGGATGGCCTGCTGATAAGCAGACACTGGCAAGATGGCTTCGGATGACGAATTCAGAAGCATATTCTCAAGCTGATCTTCCTGTTCCGGCTAATGTCTCTGCTCACTCTACTCATAATGTGTAGGTCCATCATGGGCAGCACAATGTGGTGCTTCAGCAGAACAAATATGTAAGGCAGCCACATGGTCTTCCATTAACACATTCATTAGACATTATGCCATGGATACCTTTGCCTCTCATGACGCTAATTTCAGGCGAAGGATTCTCCTGTCCAATCAGGAGCGTCCCCACCACTAAATTGCTTTGGAAAATCCCATTGTTATCATGTGGATAACCTGTTTACCCTGCCGGAGAAATATACGTTATGGTAAGAACATACCATTGATCACTGTATTTCTCCTAAGTCCACAGCATCCACAGGGATCCCACCCTGATGCACCTGATTTGAGGATCCTTTTACTCACTAACCTCTACCTTCTTGTACGGAAGGGTGTGCATGTGTGTTCCTATCGCCTGATTAGGGCTATCTATGATGCTCCTGCCTTGAGCTTTGGAATACAACTGATTTGCCTGAGCCAGCAGGTGGGGATATATGGACGGGCCCATTGCATGCTGGGAGGCCGGAAAGCATTGACCGATTTGTGCAAATCCGCTGTCGCTTCATCATATCCCATTGTTATCCTGTGGATCCTGTGGACTTAGGAGAAATACCGTTATCAACGGTAAGTTATTACCATAACGTATATATTCCAATCTTATATTTTGCTTAATGAACTGTGGTACTTCTAGTTAATGGAAATTTAATCAATTTGCGCAGTTTGCAAACAACATTGTGTCTTGTAACCTTGAACTAGAGAATACAGTGTCATCTTTGCATGTTTTCTATTGACTACTCACCTCATTTCATGTTTAACAGTGGAATGTTTCATATTTATTAATGTCACCATAAGGACCAAGTTGAATTACCTATCAGTACCCCCAGAATGGCACCTGGTGATTTATTACTATCTCACAATATGGCAATGTAAAACATAGCAATTTAAAATTGCTATGTTTTACATATTGTGAGATAGTAATAAATTATTTTAAATTTATATAGAGGTATAGAAAGGAGCTATAAATGAAATGTATGATTCAAGATAAATAAAACTTTTTTAAAATAGTAAGTCTGCTAGCGCTATCTGTGCTTTGTGTTTTTTTCAGTGGATTATAGTGAAAGGGTAGAGGAGTCCCTTTTTGCATAGTAAGCTGCATGCAGACAATTTTGCGATTTTTTTAAATATTGAATCATTTAATCAACGCCAGAGGGACACTTTGTTGTATTTGTTTTGTTTGGCCCTTTTCCACTAGCTCAAAAAACACGGGTAAATGCACGGGGGCGCGCATTTATACGTGTTTTTTGCTAGTGGAAACGGCTCCCTCAGGAAAAACCCGGATCAAGTGACCCGGGAATCCTACCGGGGTAGCTACCTGGGTAGGACACGGGAATGATCTGAGTAAGGTGTAGTGTAAATGGAAGCCGTGTTGATGCGACGCGGCTCCCGTTTACACTGTATGGATGGGCGGCGCTGGGAGATCACAGGGCAGCGCTGGGAGATCATGGGATTCCCAGCGCCGCCCCTGCCGCGTTACCAGCAGCGTCACCAACCCGGCTGCGACCCGCATTGTAGATGGGAAAGGGGTATTAGCTGGATGTTTCTCAGAGGCTGATTTCTTCTTGTCGTTTATGGAGTCAAAATTGTGCTTATCAGTACATTGCGACTTGCCTGCTGCAGCTTGCTTTCAGTGACTTGCCTTTACCTCATGGAATTAACCCTATTATCTTCCAAAATGTAGAAGAAAAAAAAATGCAACTTGATCATTTTATAGTTGACACTTTGCACATTTGCAACAATACCTTATAGTTATCCTTTGCAATAAGAACTTATACTTAAGCAGACCAAACAATACTGGAGTATGACAGTAGATACGTTTTCTCAACAAAATAATTCTACCATATTCATATATTGATTTGAAAATGCTAAAAATAAATAAATGTTATTTAAGTAATTTTATTGAATTTAATTTATGTGTCACAATATTATTTGCTGAGACAAGGTACCTGCTTAAAGCCAGGGGGGAGGAGAGGCATGTGTTTATGTCACAAAAGAATGGACACTGGGAACAGTTTTGATTCCAAGCTTGTTTTCAGTTCTTCCTCTGTTGACCTTTTGACACCAAACACTACAAATAACTGTTCAGTTTTTTTTTCTTCGTTCCCCCCCCCCCCAGTGTACCTAGTTAATAATAGAGGTAACTCTTTAGCAGTTAAGTATTTGTGTCTGTGTCTTTTAAGGTACTTTAAACAGTACTAGTTGCAGAACTGTTTGTTTTGTAAGGCCATGCATTTAATGTGTAGAGGCTATGCACCAGCTGGACCCAGGAAGCATGTGATTGAACATTTACTTGAGGCAATGGTTTAAAATAGTCACAAAACTGTGTGTGCGTGTGTGTGTGTTAGGTTGCATTTTATAATAGAGCCTGAGTAGTTGTAATTGAGTAGTAATTTCAGCTATCGGCCAATTGTAACTTTACTGAAAAACAAAACATGCAGGCAGGACCGATGCTAGGGTGTTCGGCGCTCCCTCCCATATGTAATAAAGGGACAGCGCTCACGCTGCAAAAAAGGGTATGGTGTCACAAGGAAGGGACGTGGCCACACAATAGTACCCCTAATTCAAATTAAGCCACCCAATAGCACAACAGATCAAGAAGTCCAGGAGAACTATTCAAGAGGACGGTATTACAGTATAACATGGCCATAATGTCTAAGTTATGCAAAAGGTTTTCCAGATAATTATCTTCGGTTTAGTCTACATGAAGCAAAGTGTAGATGCTTAAAGCCTGGTTCTGAGTGCTGATGTTCACTGTCAGCTATTTTTTGCTGCTGCGAGTGATTAAAAAATCCTATGGCGCATGTGTTAAACTGTGTGTACGCACAGAGGCTCAGTTGCATTTGAGACACAAGTTGTGAAATATATGAGCGGTGGATAGTCAGACACACAGCGGTGGACCGTTTTATGGGCGTGTGTTATTGGTATGGGGGGTAATTCCAAGTTGAACGCAGCAGGAAATATTTTAGCAGTTGGGCAAAACCATGTGCACTGCAGGGGGGGGGGGCAGATATAACATTTGCAGAGAGAGTTAGATTTGGGTGGGTTATTTTGTTTCTGTGCAGGGTAAATACTGGCTGCTTTATTTTTACACTGCAATTTAGATTGCAGATTTAACTCACCACACCCAAATCTAACTCTCTCTGCACATGTTATATCTGCCTCCCCTGCAGTGCACATGGTTTTGCCCAACTGCTAACAAAGTTCCTGCTGCGATCAACTCAGAATTACCCCCATTGTTGTGGACATGTCACTGAACTGTTTGCAAACTTAGAAGCTTAATCACTCACATTTTTAGGTCTTACACTGTTGGAGATTCTCCACTTATCATGGGGCTAGGGCAAGTTTCGAAGGAGCCATTTATGGTAGTGTCTAAAGACACACCAAGCAGAATTTCATTGCGTTTGCCCTTGTACATTCAGATACATACTTCAGCATTTTTAAAGAATATCTACGTTCTAACTTTTACATGCTGCCCAGAGGTGAGAGAGACCAAGGAGGATGTATGCCAGAATGACAGCATTAGGCTTAAGGTGGGTACACACTAGTAGATATATCTGCAGATCAATTGATCTGCAGATATATCTATGTACGGATCGGGCAGTGTGCTGTGCATACACACAGCCCGATCCGTCGCGGGACTGACGTCATGAACTGGGCGGGCGGGCGCTCGCGCCCGCCCAGTTCACCTGTCAATCACCGCCGGCCGCCGTAGCATGTGTACGGGCGGTCGGACGACCGCCCCGTACACACACAGCGACGGGCCAATATATCGTTAGATACATTGGCTGTCGGCTGTGCTGCGCGGCCAACGCGATACGTCTGTGAACGACGGTGTTCACAGACGTATCGCCCGTACACACTGCCCGACGGTCCTGCGATGTATCGGCCGTTCAAGAGAACGGCCGATACATCGACCAGTGTGTATGGGCCTTTAGGCTGTATGACAGGAGGGGTAGGACTAAGGGTTAGGGCAGAAGACATCCGATGTCATACTCACATGACTGCTATAGCTGTCTAGAGCTAGTAAGTTACTGCTGGGCCATTAGGGACAATATGTCGACATTCCAACAAATCAACATTTCATCTACATGATGAACTTCAACATGATCAATTATGATTGTGTAAAAAAAAATTGTGTCGACATATCATGCCACTCCCATTTAGCCAAGTCATTCAGGATCTCTTAACTGGAATTTTCAAAAACCACAAAGGAAAAAACGAAATAATTGCTGAAGTTTAACTATACCGTTTGTTTTCTATTGTAAAGCTCTACAGTTCTTGCTGCTGCTACAGTTTATGTTGTTGTTGTTGTTGTTGTTATTAGTAATAATAATAAATGTAGCATGATCACAAACTTTCCACAGTACAGTTACTATAAGTAGGGAAATTTAGTTTTTTTATTTTGTAAATTAATCTAAATAAAAAAATGTAAAAAGCAAACGTGAGAAAGGGGGAGCAAATAAAATTATATACACTTCTCAATGACGATAATTAAAAAAAATAGTGAACTTAGCATAAGAGTAGTCTTTACAGATAATGGAGGTTGTAGTTATAGCATGTTACATGAAGGGGCTGTTGTATAACTCATGGCTTGTTTTTTTTTATTTTTTTTATAAACAGATTTGCAGCCGCATGTGGTCAGAACCTATTGTTTATGTCAGATTTTCTTTTCTGTTCAATAAATTGTATCCATTGTTTTATCTAAAAAGTGGGAGGTGGAGGAGGGATAGGTCTCAAGACAATGTATTTTCCTAGGGGCCTGTAATCTGCTGTCCATCCAGATATAATAGGACACTGCTGCTTCTAGTTTACTAAAACCTGCAATTAATAGGATAATTGGGAAGGTCTGGCCCAAATGCAGTAAATTGGATAATAGGATCTTTTTGGTCAGTGTAGTCCTAACCAGAATGAGGGATCACCTAATTTCTGCAGTTAAGGATTTAAGAAGACTTGCCCTTTCATTAATGTCCTATACATTGAATAGGTATTTAAGGATGTGTACTGCTTGTGCAAGTAAGTAAGTGCAAGTTTAGTACAAGATTAAGGCTAGGTGCACACCTGGCCGACGGATCAGCTATCCGTACAATCCGCTGACTGGTGTAACGAGTGGCATGGTGTATGCGCAAACAATCTTGTGTGTACACACTTACTAATCCACTGCCGATGTGTCTGAATATGACCTCCCATTTTGTGACGACATATTCAATGGCTGCTGCTGACGACCTAACGTGTGGCTGGCGAATCGGCTATACATACAACCAAATTTATTGATATACTGTATCTGCAAGATACATTGGCACCGGCTGTGCTGCTGGGCCATTCAGAGATCACGGTTGTACACACAACCGATATCTCTGAATGGCCCAACTCGCAATATATTGCATAATAAGTACCCAGCATAAGGATAATTAAACGTTATAATAGCAAAGTAGTCTGGTTTTGATTGATGTTAAGTACTGATGTGTCCACTTACATCTAGCCTCCCTGCACATAAAACAGACCTTCTAGCGTCTTTACGTGCATCTTTTTCCATTAAAATGCATCCTATTCGCAACATTATGTGAATACATAGGACCCACAAGCAGCTAATGCTGATTAAAATGACATGCAGCATTACTATATTCTCTGTGCAACTGTGGCTGTAACTGTATACGAAATGGTATATTCCCAGAAAACACTGTAACCTACCATTTTGTATGCAGTTACAGCCACAGACGCACACAGAACATATGCATGCTGCATATCATTTTAATCAGCACAGCTGCATATAATTTTAATCAGCAGAGTCTGTTTGTGCATCCTATTCGCATAGCGCTGCGAATAAGAACGCTAACGAAGTTGCACAGAACCTGTCAGCTCACTCACGCCAAGCATCTCCAGCTATGTGGCATATTGAGGCAAGATGTATGAGGACACATCTGTATTGCACTTCCAGAGGAATTGATTCTTCTGTCTAGAATATTTTATCTGGGCTCTACTCGTTCTGTAATCAAATTTATGATAATTATATTTGTTAAGCAGCATTACATGGCTGCAGAGGTGAAATATGAGTGGGAGAACCAACCATGAGTTATAATCTGCCGCTTGTGATTGCTCCTCACACTGACCCCAGTTTAGCCGGGTAGTAAGAGAACTGGGAAAATTACTGCATGGGGCAGCTCCTGGTCTTCAGGTAGTGGACAGGTGCCACCAAGTTCAAAATATTAGCATGTTTTTTTTTAAATAGCTTCACCCCCCCACCCAGAGTTCCTGAAACTATTCTTCCAGAAAAATAGCACTGCGAGCAGTGGTCCCCAAACTGAGTTACGAGTACCCCTAGGGTTTTCTCACGGAGACATTTAAAGGTACATACTATCTCTTTGTATTTCTGCAACGCACACCTTTCTCAGTCTTTCTATTTCATTCTGTCTCATATCCATCCACCAATCTATACACTGCCTCTCTCATATATACATTCATACATTTATACAGTTTCTCTCATACATACACTGACTCTCTCATACATACTGTATATACATACATGCATACATACAATGCCTCCTCCATATATACATACATGCATACACTGCCTCTCTCATTCATTCATACATACATACATACATACATACATACATTCATACATACACCTACTATATATATATATATATATATATATATATATACCCAGCCAAGGCACACTGTCACCACTGCCACCTTACCCGGGGAGTGTCTTCAGGCAGCCACTGCTCTGGGCACCACCGCAGCAAAGGGCATCTGCTCCCCATTGCTGCTGCCGTCTCCCAGCTTCATGGTGCCACTGGCTGGGTTGGCGCTACTGCTGCCGCAAGTGAGCTGACAAGTTCTGTGCATCTCTGCTAGCGCCAAGTGTTTTTTCTTTTCCGAAATGCGTCTTAAACACAACACAACATGTCAAGGATGCACCAGGAGACTCTGCTGATTAATTTGATATGAGACACTTGTATATATTTGTGCAACTGAGTTTGTATATTAAGCACAATGAAACTTGACATGGAACAAAGCTGTGCCTGCTGCATCGTATAATAGCACTTCATATACTGATTCAGAGACTCAGTTGCACACAGATATACAAATGTTGCATTTTTAAAAAGTGTTTCTCAATTTTCCGTTGTGTTGAATGGAGAATAGCAGTGATGGGCTCCGTGGAGAAAGAAAGCCTAGTATATCTATATAGGAACATTACAAAAAATAGTATGAAACAGAGGTCCTAATTCATAGTTGCACACAGTGTCCTACTGGAGCAGGAAGGGCCTACCGGGTAAATGCAGTGATGGATACCCATGCTTAGTGGTGTGAATATCCTCCATAAAGTGTGTGTCCAGCTACCACAGAGACTTGGCTAACTATTAGTATAGCCTTGGCCTCTTATTAAAATATATACAGTAAGTACTGATAGTGCATGCATGATAATGTACCAGTTTAATAACAGCAATGCACTATAGAACATACACCGTAAAACAATGCCTCTCCCATATATACATACATGCATACACTGCCTCCATTCATTCATTCATTCATACATACATACATATATATATATATATATATATATATATATTATGCATATATTATACACACATTCCCCCCCCCCCCCCCCCCCCCCAGGGGTGTGCATAATATATGCATAATCTGTTATTCAAGTGCATAGTCTGTAACCTAATCCCGAGAGGAGGGGGTGAGCCCTCTGACAGTGGGGCCCATCGGGATTTCCCCTGTACCCTGTGGGCCATTACTGCACACAAGCTGTCTGCTGATGTGCCCACATTGTGTGTGTTGAAATAAATGCGGATCTGTGTCTGTACTCGGAGTTGGCCAACCCACCACTATTCATCCGCTTGAGAAAGTATCCATAATCACTATCAGTGTGCATTTTCAGCAGCTCTATACCTGGTGCAAGAGATCTGTTTGAGGAAACAACCAGTTTCCGCTCAGCTACTGTATACCTACTCTGCAATTGGAGATGCAACTGAAATGTGTATGACTCAGAATCTCTGGTAGCTGGTAAAATATGCATAGCGCTCAAAAGCACAAGTTCCATCCACAAAACAGATTTGTGTGCATTTCTGAAGCAGCTTCAGAGTGTCTTAACTGCTGGGACAGCTTACAATAGGTAGGGGTACAGTATATTTGAGGGGAATGGTGACCGTACAGTACTCCTGTTCAATATGTTATCATGTTTATTGAATACTAGATGGATATTTGCATGTGTCTGTTCCAGAGCAAATATTTTAAAAAAAATTTTGTCACTATTCTTTCACAGTTCCCCACACACAAGGCCCTCTTGATGGAAGTTTGTATGCCAAAGTAAGAAAGAAAAGCCTTTCTGATGGCTCTGTTACAGTTATTGACTCTGGGGTTCCCTTGACAAGCAGCCCTGATCATAGTGATCATACTTTGTCTGTCAGCAGTGATTCAGGGCATTCTACTGCTTCTATAAGGACAGAAAGAACAGAAGAAAAGGTTGTATCAAAAGTCAGAAGAGGTCTGAGTCCAAAAGAGAAGGCAGAACTGGACCAACTACTTAGTGGGTTTGGAGTAGATAACCAGACGTGCTCACAGAAGGATATGACTGATGCTCAAAACAAGTACAGTGGGACACGACTTATAGTCCCTGCTGAAATTCATGTGAATGGAAACACTAAGCTCAAAGACAGAGAAACTGATATTTTAGATGACGAAATGCCAAATCACGATTTACACAGTGTTGACAGCATTGGCACTTTGTCTTCATCAGAAGGGCAACATTCTAACAATCTTGGAAACTTTAGTTGCCATAAAAGCAGTCAAAACTCATTGCTGTCTGATGGCTTTTGCAGTAACACTGGAGATGAACACAACCACAGTTTAGCACCTGACCTAGGTATTAGTATTGACCATATGTATGAAAGGTCATATAACATCAATGAACCAAAGCAAGTTCAGCAGCCAACTGCTCCACCTCCTCCTTATGTACAAAGCAACTATTCAACGCAGACTTGGGTGCGCCAACAGCAAATGGTTAGTTCACATCAATACAGCTATCCTGATAATGAAAGTCGATTTGGTGTACATGGCTCATTACATTCAACCCCTAACACAACAGAAATGTCCAAAGTCCCTTCTGTATCTAACAGAAGTTTTAGCAGAAAAGATACTGTGCAAAGGAGTATGTCAAATTTCACTCCAGACCAGGTTCCAGAAAGCTCCCGGCATGCATCTTCAACACAAAATCCACCTAATGGGATAGAAGTGAAGAATGAAGAAATGCCTTCCTCCCCAACATTGGATATAGACCAGTCAATTGAGCAACTTAATAAATTAATCTTGGAGTTGGATCCAACTTTTGAACCAATTCCGACTCGAATGAATTCTAGTGCAACAAATACAAATGCACTTATTACTGATGTTGATAACCGTGACCTTCATACGCCTTTAGATGCAGAGAAAAGAAGAAAACTCTTCCAAGAAGGTAAATAATTTTCAGTTTTATCAATTCATTTTTTATTTATTTAAAATGTTGGTTAAAAATGTAAAGTTTATCATTGTAGGATTCATTTATTCAGTTATTTAAACAACAATATATTTATGTGATTTTCTTGACAAAGGTGGGTATCCAATTATCCACGATAGTGCCGTGGGTGCATAAAACAGGTGTTGGTCACATTTTTTTTTTTTTATCACCCATAAGCATTGTTTGAAGCATAATCCCCGACTGCTGGCATCGGAGTTAAGCTTCGGCTTATTGGAGCTAATTGGATAGCCCCGGTGAACCAATTGGCTGCAGATAATTACCACGGCTAATTGGATATCCCTCAGGGTTGTTATTCAATTGTTAAAAACACTTTCATGGTTATCTGAGGGTAAATATTGAGCAGTCGTCATCGGAGGTATTCATCTACAGCTGATTCCTGTTGTATCTCAAATACTGTTATGGTGTGCAGTAAATCTGTTCATTTGTAGATGCAAACCTTTGTGACTTCAGTTGCATGTTTATATTTCCTAGAATGCAAAATACTATTTAATTATTTGCAAAATGCAAATCACAATAATGCCAAAATTACATATCCTACAAAAATATACTTATTGTTGGTAACGTTTGTTTATTTATTTATTTTTAAGTTTTGATGTACATTACTGTACTTTCTTATTTTATTGGGTGTTATTACTGAACTGGTTTCATGATATTGTAATTTATAATATGCTAAACGGACTTGATTTTAACAGTCAGATAAGCAATAGATAATTTTTCAGTTGGTTTATCATGTTGATATGTGAGTTCATGAATAACATCTAAGTAATAGAGATACTAGTTCCATTCTGTGCAACTGTATTTCCTGTTGTCTCTCATTCTTGATTGGAATATTTTACAAATGTATTTTTTCCCCCATTCTTTTGAATGACTACTGTTAATTTAAAATTGGCACAGTGGTTAGTATTGCTGCCTTGCAGTGGTGGGGTCATGTGTTCGATTTGGACTAGGTTACCATATGTATGGAATGTGTACGTTCTCATGTGTGTAAAAATATAATTTTCCAATTATTATTTGTTCCATCCCTCAAAGAATCATGCTGTGCTTTGTATCCTGCTCTTTTCTGCATGTCTCCTCCCATATGAGTCTCTCCAGTCCTGCTACTGTTCTCTATTATCTTCTAAAACTTGGCCTTATCACACTGCTACTGAATGGGCTCTTTAATGTTCATTAGTTCTGTTTTGTGTAGATAACAATATACTGTTTTGTTATTAGTATAATAAATGTTCTTGTAGCTGCAGATAATCTTTTGTGTTCCGGTATCAGATTGCCTTATCAGTTTTCACTGTACTGCAAATAATCTCTAGCTGCATAATATAGTTTTGTCTGGAGCCTAGGTAGCCTGAGACTGGCTAATCAAGTGAATGGAGCAAGAGATGCCACCAAATGAGGGGTTGAAACTGCAGTGCTTCTTTTGGGCTCATTTTAAAGAACACACATACGGAAATGGTTCTGCTTTTCCTCACACACAGTACATATAAAAGACATTAAAATGTTTGCCAATATATATTTGTGTAGTCAGGACCGAAACTAGCTTTTCTGCCACCTAGGGCAAGGCAGTACTCAAACTAACACCCCCCTTTCCTGGTGACAAAAATGGCAATTTGAGCATTGAAACTTTGCCAAAACTACCTGCTGTGTTATCTGTCTTTTTATGCAATGAGTGCTGCTGATACATATATATGTTATAGAAATAATTAAGTATAGCACTCGTAGGCCTTTACCAATTCAGTGCAAAAAAGGAGGTGTATTGCAGTTGGGGAAACTTTTCCAATACATTACAATGAATGTTGGGAATAATCAAACATATTTGATTTTCCCAACTAGCTGAAAAGACCGTTTTTGACATGTGTGAGCAAACAAATTATTGTTTGCTCCCATACACTGCCAGATTATCATTCCATGTATGGGGGGTCCTTGGACTTCACACCCTAATTCCAAATATCATCATAATGGGTGCATCAGTTCAAGGCTTATTGTCGAGTACTGTGAGGATTTCTCCACCCACCCCCCTTCCCTTTCTGAGCTCACACCTGAATAAGGTAAAGGTGGTGCTGTTTAACATCTCTGACACCTCACTGTATTGACTCTAGGCCTACTGATTTTATGTTAATGTAAATAACTACTTGTATTTTATACTGGATTTATCTTTTAATTGTGAATAAATACTTTTTGGTATGATTTACCAATTGACCATTTTCCCTTGTTGGGTGAACTTTTTTTGGTGAGATGGTATCTTTACAGGACCCCTTCCCTGTTTTGTATTGAGAGATTTATACCATAATCTTAAACTGACATTAAAGAGCTACATTTATGGACACTCAAATGTGGATTCACTGGCGCACTCTGGAATTTTGTATGAATGTTCTATTATTGGTTCCCAATAACAGGGGTCCTCCGTGTGGTGCTGCTTACTTTATAGTGCACAATAAGGGTATTTTTTGTAATATACAGTGTGTGTGTGTATGTATGTGTATATATATATATATATATATATATTTCTCTAACGTCCTAGTGGATGCTGGGGACTCCGTAAGGACCATGGGGAATAGACGGGCTCCGCAGGAGACATGGGCACTTTAAGAAAGAATTTAGGTTCTGGTGTGCACTGGCTCCTCCCTCTATGTCCCTCCTCCAGACCTCAGTTTGAATCTGTGGCCGGACGAGCCGGGTGCTACTTAGTGAGCTCTCCTGAGCTTGCTATAAGAAAGTATTTTGTTAGGTTTTTTATTTTCAGGGAGCTCTGCTGGCAACAGACTCCCTGCATCGTGGGACTGAGGGGAGAGAAGCAGCCCTACTCTCTGAAGATAGGTCCTGCTTCTTAGGCTACTGGACACTATTATCTCCAGAGGGATCGTACACAGGATCTCACCCTTTGTCGTCCGATCCCGGAGCCGCGCCGCCGTCCCCCTCGCAGAGCCGGAAGAAAGAAGCCGGGTGAAAGAAGCAAGAAGACTTCGAAATCGGCGGCAGAGGGAGCGCACAGCACTGCAGCTGTGCGCCATTGCTCCCACACTACACCCACATACTCCGGTCACTGTAAGGGTGCAGGGCGCAGGGGGGGGGCGCCCTGGGCAGCAATTAGAGACCTC
Source organism: Pseudophryne corroboree (assembly GCF_028390025.1). Classification (NCBI taxonomy): domain Eukaryota; kingdom Metazoa; phylum Chordata; class Amphibia; order Anura; family Myobatrachidae; genus Pseudophryne; species Pseudophryne corroboree. Next base: position 379,283,451 of record NC_086448.1, read on the forward strand.
TTTGGCAAAAGTTTGCATAATATACAGTTGGGCACTGTATATATCTATGAGCCCCCGCCAAAATTGTACATGAAAGCGGGACAGAAGCCCGCCGTCGAGGGGGCGGGGCTTCTTCCTCAGCACTCACCAGCGCCATGTTTTTTCTCCACAGCACCACTGAGAGGAAGCTCCCCAGTCTCTCCCCTGCAGTTACACGGTAGAAGAGGGTAAAAAGAGAGGGGGAGGGGGGGCACATAATTAGGCGCAAAAATCAATATAAACAGCAGCTACTGGGTTAACATTAAGTTACTGTGTTATTCCTGGGTTAATAGCACTGGGGTGTGTGCTGGCATACTCTCTCTCTGTCTCTCCAAAGGGCCTTATGGGGGAATTGTCTTCAGATGAGCATTCCCTGAGTGTGGTGTGTGTCGGTACGTGTGTGTCGACATGTCTGAGGTAAATGGCTCCCCTAAGGAGGAGATGGAGCAAATGTGTGTGTGAGGGTGTCTCCGTCGACAACGCCGACACCTGTTTGGATATGTGTAATTAAGTGCTAAGGGGAATTTATTGCACAAGAGATTAGAGAACAGACAGGAAATCTATCCATGTCTGTCCCTATATCGCAGAGACCTTCAGAGTCTCTCAATGACAAAATAATAGACACTGATATCGACACGGAGTCTGACTCCAGTGTCGACTACGATAATGCAAAGTTACAGCCAAGATGGCAGAAAAGTATTCAATATATGATTATTGTAATAAAAGATGATTTACATATCACTGATGACTCATCTGTCCCTGACACAAGGGTACACATGTTTAAGGGGAAGAAAGCTGAGGTAAATTTCCCTCCTCTCATGATGAAAAAGAGCGGGAATCTCCAGACAAGAGACTGCAGTTTCCCACAAAGAATTCTCAGGCAGTATCCTTTCCCCACTAGGGCCAGGATATGGTGGGAATCTTCCCCTAGGGTGTCACGTTTGCCCAAAAGGTAGCCCTGACGTAACCGCTATTCTCAGGGATCCTGCAGATAGCGTGCACATTCTGGTACACTACTCAGACCGGCGATTGTGTCGGCATGGGTTTATAGCGCTGTGGCAGCGTGGACAGGTACCTTATCAGCAGAGATTGAGACCCTAGTATGTATATATATATATATATATATATATATATGTACTAGAGAACAGTCCAGCACTCTCATCATGAAGAACATCTGCGGGGTGCACTACACAAAAAATCCCCAAAGTCCTGAGTGATCTTTGTAATATAGTCCAAGAATAGGCACTCTCCAATACTCAATATGCTTAAGGTATATTTAATCCAATACTCACAGAGAAAAATTGCAAAGCATACATAGATGCATGGCAGGCAGGTCAGCAACGTTTCGGTCCGACAGGACCTTTGTCAAGCATTTCAACATTTCTTTGCCCATAACAAACAAACAAACAAACAGTAAGCAGAGCTAATCGCAGCGGAAGTACATACCTGTCACCGGCTACTCCTTATATACCCTTGTGCCGTCCATATCACCTCGATCACGCGCTCATAGCGTATGACCGGAACCGGAAGTATTGGGCACTTCCGGTTGCGTTCCACGAGATTGCTGGAACGCACGCCGGGATCGAGGTGATATGGACGGCACAAGGGTATATAAGGAGTAGCCGGTGACAGGTATGTACTTCCGCTGCGATTAGCTCTGCTTACTGTTTGTTTGTTATGGGCAAAGAAATGTTGAAATGCTTGACAAAGGTCCTGTCGGACCGAAACGTTGCTGACCTGCCTGCCATGCATCTATGTATGCTTTGCAATTTTTCTCTGTGAGTATTGGATTAAATACAGGTTGAGTATCCCATATCCAAATATTCCGAAATACGGAATATTCCGAAATACGGACTTTTTTGAGTGAGAGTGAGATAGTGAAACCTTTGTTTTTTGATGGCTCAATGTACACAAACTTTGTTTAATACACAAAGTTATTAAAAATATTGTATTAAATGACCTTCAGGCTGTGTGTATAAGGTGTATATGAAACATAAATTAATTGTGTGAATGTACACACACTTTGTTTAATGCACAAAGTTATAAAAAATATTGGCCATAATTACCTTCAGGCTGTGTGTATAAGGTGTATATGTAACATAAATGCATTCTGTGCTTAGATTTAGGTCCCATCACCATGATATCTCATTATGGTATCTAATTATTCCAAAATACGGAAAAATCCCATATCCAAAATATCTCTGGTCCCAAGCATTTTGGATAAGGGATACTCAACCTGTATACCTTAAGCATATTGAGTATTGGAGAGTTCCTATTCTTGGACTATATATATATATATATATATATATATATATATATATAGGTATATATATATATGTATATATAGAGATATATATATTAAAGATGCTGTCTTAAGAGATATATATATATATATATATAAAACATGCCCAAAGAGACATGAGTATACTGGGTCCTAGAGTCAAAGCTATGTCGATTTCTGCTTGACGTGTCCTGTAGAATATGCAATAGACAGATGATGCCGACTTAAGAGGCATATGGAAGGCTGAGGATTGTGTGGAGAAGGGTTCTCGGACCTGGTCTCCACAGCTATAGCTGGTAATTCTGATATTTTGCCTTATATTCCTGCACAGCCTAGGAAAGCACGACATTATCAAATGCAGCCTTTCGAACAAAGAAACAAGAAAGTCCGAGGTGCGTCCTTTCTTGCCAGAGGCGGGGGCATGCACAACACAGCTAGTTCCCAGGAACAGAAGTCCTCCCCGGCCTCTACAAAAATCCACCGCATGTCGCTGGGGCTCCACAGGTGGAGCTAGGCCCGGTGGGGGCACGCCTTCGTAAGTTCAGCCACAAGTGGGTTCACTCCCTGTTAGATCCCTGGGCAATAGATATTGTGTCTCAGGGATACAAGCTGGACTTTGAGAAGATGCCCCCTCACCGACGGCCCTGCCGGCTTCCCCCCACGAGAGGGAAACAGTGTTAACTGCAATTCACAAATTGTATCTTCAACAGGTGGTGGTCAAGGTTCCCCTCCTTCAACAAGGAGGGGGTTATTATTCGACCATGTTGTAGTCCCGAAACCAGACGGTTCGGTCAGACCCATATTGAATTTAAAATCCCTGAACATATACCTGAAAAGGTTCAAGTTCAAGATGGAATCGCTAAGAGCGGTCATTGCAAGCCTGAAAGGGGGAGATTTTATGGTGACTCGGGACATAAAGGATGCATACCTTCATGTCCCCATTTATCCACCTCATCAGGCGTACCTCAGAATTGCGGTACGGGATTGTCATTACCAATTTCAGATGTTGCCGTTTGGTCTCTCCACGGCCCCGAGAATATTCACCAAGGTAATGGCGGAAATGATGGTGCTCCTGCGGAAGCAAGGTGTCACTATTATCACGTACTTGGACGATCTCCTCATAAAAGCGAGATCAAGAGAGCAGTTGCTGAACAGTGTATCACTTTCTCTGGACGTGTAACGGCAACACGGCTGGATTCTATATATTCCAAAGTCGCAGTTGGTTCCTACAGCTCATCTGCCTCTCCTAGGCATGATCCTAGACACAGACCAGAAAAGGGTTTATCTCCCGATAGAGAGAGCTCAGGAGCTCGTGACACTGGTCAGAAATCTATTAAAACCAAAACAGGTGTCAGTGCATCACTGCGCTCGAGTCCTGGGAAGGATGGTGGCATCATACAAGGCCATTCCCTTCAGCAGGTTCCATGCGAGGACCTTCCAATGGGACTTACTGGACAAGTGGTCCGGATCACATCTTCAGATGCATCGGTTAATCACCCTATCCCCCAGGGCCAGGGTGTCTCTCCTGTGGTGGCTGCAGAGTGCTCACCTTCTCGAAGGTCGCAGATTCGGCATTCAGGACTGGGTCCTGGTGACCACGGATGCAAGCCTCCGAGGGTGGGGGAAGAAATTTCTAAGGGCTGTGGTCAAGTCAGGAGACTTGCCTTCACATCAACATCCTGGAACAAAGGGCCATATACAACGCCCTACGTCAAGCGGAGTCCCTGCTTCGCGACCAACCGGTTCTGATTCAGTCAGACAATATCACCGCAGTGGCTCATGTAAACCGCCAAGGCGGCACAAGGAGCAGGGTGGCGATGGTAGAAGCCACCAGAATTCTTCGCTGGGCTGAGAATCACGTAAGCGCACTGTTAGCAGTGTTCATTCCGGGAGTGGACAACTGGGAAGCAGACTTCCTCAGCAGGCACGACCTCCACCCGGGAGAGTGGGGACTTCATCAAGAAGTCTTCATGCAGATTGCAAGTCGGTGGGAACTGCCACAGGTGGACATGATGGCATCCCGCCTCAACAAAAAGCTGCAGAGATATTGCGCCAGGTCAAGAGACCCTCAGGCGATAGCTGTGGACGCACTGGTGACACCGTGGGTGTTCCCGTCGGTCTATGTATTTCCTCCTCTTCCTCTCATACCCAAGGTGCTGAGAATCATAAGGAAAAGAGGAGTGAGAACAATACTCTTTGTTCCGGATTGGCCAAGAAGGACTTGGTATCCAGATCTGCAAGAAATGCTCACAGAGGACCCGTGGCCTCTGCCTCTAGGACAGGACTTGTGCAACAGGGGCCCTGTCTGTACCAAGACTTACCGCGGCTGCGTTTGACAGCATGGCAGTTGAACGCAGGATCCTAGCAGAAAAAGGCATTCCGGATGAGGTCATTCCTACGCTGATAGAGGCTAGGAAGGATGTGACGGCTCAACATTATCACTCTATATGGCGAAAATATGGGGCTTGGTGTGAGGCCAGGAATGCCCCTACGGAGGAATTCCAGCTGGGCCGTTTCCTTCACTTCCTACGGTC